>NC_068952.1:32630111-34121400 GCF_026419915.1 Harpia harpyja
AACCAAGGTTTTGCTAAGACTGTAGGGTAAGCGCTGCCCATATATTAGCCTGTTATCTTGGTCACCGAGTCTTAAAAACTGCAGACATATTAAAGTACCGACATGTTTTCCTTCTAGCCTATGAACACAGTTTTACTTCTTACAGAAAACAGGGTGCAACAAGCAAGGGAGAGCATTCAGAGCTGGCTGCAAATGGGACAAGTCCAAAGCATGCAACCAAACCCAGGAGCTAGAGAACATCCCCAATGTCCACAGCATAGGCACAGCTGCACTGAACCAAAATTCAGTTTTCTAGGCTGCTCTAGACTTGAATTGCCTCTGACCTTATAGTGTGCTGTGCCCAGTACTGGGCACAAATACACCATGGAGAGGTGAGGAAAAGCACAGGGACATCACCTCGCTCTGTGAATGCCCACATGCCTCATGGTCTGAGGCTTGAGGGAGTCCAGTCTAGTCCAGATAACCTGCTGTCCCCTTGCTAAGTGGGCACACAGATTCACTGGGCTGGGATGGGAGGGAGGGGGATTGGGGATTGCCCTTACCTGTTATCTCACAGCTTCTTTTCTTCTAACACAGATGGTCAGCACCTATGCACACAGCAAAACCTTGCAGCCTCTCGAACAGGAGCAGGCCTGGCACTGCTCAAAGGGAGCAAAAGAAGAGGGCTCATGGACTCAAAGAAAAGGAGGACAGGGACTAAATCTCTCTTCATCACCAAGAATCTTGGCTATGGGGTCCCTAAATAAGACCTTTCTAGGACAGCCCAGTACTATGTAGATAGGGCAGCCTGGCTCTTACCAGGGCTCAGATGCAGAGCTGTGGCTATGGGAAATGCCCCTGCCGTGTCTGGGCTTGTGTGGCCTGCCTTTTCCTGTCACACTGCCCACGTACTGGCTGGGGAGACTCAGTCCTCCCAGTCACACTGGAAATCCCTCCACTCCTGCACAGTGCTCCCGCAATTCAGCACGTTACATGGAGGGATACAACAAGACCCTCTCGTGCTGTTCAGTGCTACAGCACACCCACTAAGCAAAGGTGAACCTTGCCAAACAATGTCTCTGCCCAACTGGTTCTAAGGCACAATGGAGCAACAGAAGAATGTTAGATCCCCATGAAAAAGCTAATTATTTTCATTCTTTTTTTTTTTTTTTAAAACAGAGAAGAATTTGTGGTACAATTTTGAACCCCAGCTTTGACAAAACAGAAAGAGTATGCCTAGGTTTTTGCCTGAGTAGTAAATGATTGTTACTGCTGCCAAAATATGGGCACAGTAGAATAATGGCACCCAGACCAGCTCTCAATGGAGATCTGTGCCCAATAACAGATGTGTGTGCAAACATGTATTGAAATGCATGGCAAGGGAAGCCAATGGTACAAATGAATGACAATAAAAATAACAAGCAACATCAAGAGAATCATGTCCCACTAAATGATGTCAGATGTTTGGTGCTTAAGCCATTTATGGGGCATCAATGGAGGTGCCTCAGAGATGAGATTTAAGGGCCTGCTTCTCAACTGCTTTGTGGTTCACAGTGCTGCTGTTGCCAGCACAAGACAAGCATGACACAAAGCTCTTGTGACTTGATGGCACTTTTCAGCTATAAAGGATGATCAAAAGTCTAACCCAAGAAGCCTGCCATCACTTCACCGCTGACATGACTATGTCGAGTTAATAGTTTTTTCGGTCTCTGCTGGATAATTGCAGAAAGAAGAACAACAGCTTTGCTCTTGAGCGCTCTCTGCCCAGCTGGCATCAAAAGCTCATATGAAGGCAGCAATGTTTGATGATTATCCAGAGAAATCATGGCAAGAAGCATGGAAAGCAAAATGCTGCTATTGTTACTCATCTTAATGGACAATAGGGAAGGAAAACTGAATTAAATACTCAAAGAAGGAGGACAACAAGGCTGCCACTTTGAAAAAAAGCAGAACGCTCCAGATGGTTGTCACTTCACAGAGCTGCCTCAGCTGTTTGTGACACGTAGCCTGCATTAGTGCCAAGCTGTCAGAAACACAGTTTGAAATGGTCAACCAGAATCATAAATGGGGTCCTTGAACATACACAGTAGAGTGTCAAATACAACCTTAACACTTCCTCTCTTGAGACTGCAGTCTAATATGTCAAAATATATACATCAAAGTATTTCCAAAAGGATTGAAAAGGGCAAAGTATTATTCAACCCACAGGATAATATACATTGGAAAAATGGCCTATCTTATTTACAAAATATACATTACTAGCAATTTTTTTTGTGCTCTTATTTACGTCCATGTTTGCCTGTATGTGCTTTGGCCCTTACAGATTTAATGGTAATAAGCCTCATCTACAGCTCTTCTATTTTACACAGATTTTTTTTAAATACTTAGCTGTGACTTTTTTACACTGTTTTAAGAAGTGCAAGAGAAAGGAACACAGATTATACCCAATATCTATTGACTGAGTTTATCTGCAAAGAAAGTATCTACAAAATGATTAATCAATGACTTTCATTCCATAATGGTAAGACCTGTTCTGCACTGTTAAGAAATTAGTTCATCATGACTGTGTAGGACAACAGCTCTGGGCTGTGTCAGCCACAGCAGGGGTTTTGTGAGGAATAACTACCCAAGGGACTAGCCACAAAACCCACTCATTTCATAGAAGCCACCAAAGGATAATCACCTCACAGTGAATTTTGTTGACTACTCATGCAGAATGAATCTAAACAAGCATTCCAGTGGTTAAAGGCTCTAAAACTTCAGATGTGTGAAGTTCACTTGCCTTTCAGTCAGCTTTAAAATGGCTCTTCTTGTATTCAGCAAAGGATGCAAACAAATGAAAAATGTGAAACCCTGCCATATGCCTATGGAATTTCTAGAAGGTATTTAGGATCTTGAAAGAGTGGCAATTAATATGTTCAGAGAATGAAGTCTTTGCTTAATTCCGCAATAGCAAAATTTCTGAATAGGTAGTAAAAACTCAAGGGTAACAAACCAACATGCCAAGGTAAAAAGCCCTTAGAAAAAAAGAGGGAAGTCAGAAGATAGCATGTCATCAACTTCAAGCATCGGACTGTGCCAGGGAGCAGCCAAGGCTGACACTTGCCCACCTGGCCGATGACTGCCTTCCCAGCAGGAGCTTGCACTGGGGTTGTCTGTACAGCAGTGCCTCCATCTCAGCCACTCACTATGTGTGTGAGCCAAGAAAAGGAAAACAACACTATGCCCACTTGTAGTTTGGGGATGATCCTGTTTGCGAACTTCCACATGAGTAAAACATGCCCAGATGAGTGGGATCCAAAGAATTACAGGTTCCAATAACAACAAATATCAAGACCACTACCCTTTTTTCCTCTGGCAGAAAGGACTGGATCCTACATACTGCTGAGCATTGTCATTTCATTAGTGTTATCATTATCATTATTAGTTTCTTCTTTTCTGTTCTATTAAGCCGTTCTTATCTCAACCCATGAGTTCTACTTCTTTTCCCAATTTTCTCCTCCATCCCACTGGCTGGGGGGGGAGTGAGTGAGCGGCTGCGTGGTGCTTAGTTGCTGGCTGGGGTTAAACCACGACAATAGCAGACTGGATCTCTTTTCGTCTATCTTGTTCTTTCTTTCCTTCCTCTTAGTAGAAAGTACATGATAGGATTTTATCTCCACTTCACTAGGATTTAAAATTCTTTGTCATTCACCCCTTCTTAAATTTTGAGGCCATTCATCAGTCACCTTCCATACCTGGTGAGATGGTTCATAAACGATAGAGGTCTACTGACTACTCCCTTATTGTTATTTCATATGGCTGATTTCCACTGTGATACAAGACTCTTAAATACTGTTCTGATATTATAACAAATTCAAAACTTTGTAGTTTGCTTTTCTTTATGCCTCCACTGAATAAACTCTAGCTTCAATTACACCTATGGCAGTTTAGAAAATCAATGGGACAAAAGATTATGTTCATGAGCTGGTTTACCAGTTGCTTGGGAGTGTGTTGTGACGTTATTTTGTGTACTAGAGTTAAAACCTCATTTCAAAGAAAAGGTATGAAAGGATCAAATTAAAAAAGATTATTTCAGTACAGCACTCAATTATTTCCAAGCCTCTGCTAGGCCTTTTCACTATCATTGTATTTGACTAATGATTTCCAATTCAAAAATTATAAAAAACCATCTATTATTGATTCACTACATACAACAGTGTAGATAAAATACTTGGGTTTATTTGATTATGAGGACCTACTGAAGTACTAGTTATTCCGAGCATGCTTAAGGAAGGTAGCTAATAATTTTTGATGCACTTAGTGAATAGTCTTCTACTTGAATCAAACACTCCTAAAGTATAGTTTCATGAACTTCTTAACCCTTCTAACCAGGTCAAAGATCTATGTTCTGCTGCAGCAGTTTGTGATTATCTGGCTGTCATGGTTTAACCCCAGCCAGCAACTAAGGACCATCCAGCTGCTCACTCATTTCCCCTCCCACCCAGTGGAATGGGGGAGAAAATCAGGAAAAAGAAGTAAAACTTGTGGGTTGAGATAAGAATGGCTTAATAGAACAGAAAAGAAGAAACTAGTAATGATAATGATAACACTAATAAAATGACAACAGTAATAATAAAAGGATTGGAATATACAAATGATGCACAGTGCAATTGCTCACCACCCGCCGACCGACACCCAGTTAGTCCCCAAGCAGTGATCCCCCCACCCCCACTCCCCCAGTTTCTATACTAGATGTGACATCACATGGTATGGAATACCCCATTGGCCAGTTTGGGTCAGCTGCCCTGGCTGTGTCCTGTGCCAACTTCTTGTGCCCCTCCAGTTTTCTCGCTGGCTGGGCATAAGCAGCTGAAAAATCCTTGACTTTAGACTAAACACTACTGAGCAACAACTGAAAACATCAGTGTGTTATCAACATTCTTCTCACACCTAACTCAAAAACACAGCACTATACCAGCTACTAGGAAGACAATTAACTCTATCCCAGCTGAAACCAGGACACTGGCGCAGCCTAATTTATGCTTTAAGACAGTCTGATCAGACATAATCATTAGATGATGATGAAGCTTCTATGAGTTCTCTAGAATACTCAAATATCTTACTGTAGATCCCATGTCATGGGATGCCTTTTTAAAATTATTTTGTTTTTATTTTGGTACTCTGTCATCTGATTTACCCTTGACATTAGTGTAAATGTGTCGAACCTGCACTGATTTCATGCTGGTTTTATGTCAGCATAACCTCACAGAGCCACCTTGATCTACTGCCACCTTGCAGCTGTTTTGCTCTACTTCTGCAATGCAAAACAGCTTTTAACCCTGTTTCAGTAACTACTTTAGCAGGGTTTAAAACTGCCTTGAATAAGAAAGTTGCACAAATATGCATGCCAATGGCACTGGTGGAAAGATCACTGATCATTTGCATCAATGTGAACTAAGAGTCATGTCCTTTACGTTCAAGCATATATATATATATAAGGTGATTTGGCAGTGAAATATTTTAGTCTCTATATTATGATTTTTAAGCACATTACAGTTTTCTTTCATTGTTTCTTATTTACACATTATGGATTTCTCTGGTAATAACTGGAGGTTGGAATCCTGGCCCCCTAAAATCAAAGTTCAAGGAACAGCTTCAGTTGCACTCAGTAGGACTTTACGCAGTAATGCAACAAATATTCAGAAGAAGCCTTGCAATCTTCCCAAAATACCTACAGGTATTGGCTTCTTGTAAGAATGCATAGGGTATAGAAAGCAGAGAATTCTTTAATTTGTTGAATCTGACCCAAATTCTTAGGCTGTTTGGATTGCAATTACAAAACATGCTATCTGGTGAGCAGGTGGCAGCATAATAGCTAGATAAACTAGAAATTCTGCCTGTATAGATATCATTTACATGGCTACAGAAGTTTTAAATCCTTTATTTATTGTTCTTTAAGGTCAAAACAGTAGCATATTAAGTCATAATGAACTCAGTACAAATAGAGCAAAAAAAGCAAATTTTTCTTCATCTACACTAGTGCAATTTCAGTGATGCTAAAGCAAAAAAACAGCATGCACTTCCAAATTCGATCAAAGACTAATCCAAGTCATACCAGGCTCTAACTGAGTTCACATTCAAAGTGCCATTTTTGCACACTTGATTATAACTGCAATGTCCATAAATAATTGGACTGCAAAGTCCATAAATAATTTGTCTCAGCAGCCTCTATGTCAGATTTACTCAATTATTACTAGAAATATGCATTTCATAACTGTCATCTCTGCAAAGTCACACTTGGGCAACAAAAAGTCAAGGCATTGCCATTTCTGGACGGTGAACAAAGCAGCAGTGATGAAGGTCCTGAGGGCCCAGGTAAAAATTCCTTTCGTTACACAAGAGGTTGAGTTCAAAATTAAGATCTCCAGATAACCATATGATTCCAGAGTCCATTGCTTTACAAATCAGATTCAGAAAGAAGGTACAACAAAATTCATATCTGCATAGTAATAATCTGTATATTGACCTTGCTTCTAACATAGTAAATAATACAAAACAAATAGCTAGCTCTTAATCCCATAGTCACAAAAGCAGAGAATACAGGATGACTGGCAACATCTGTTGTACATCACATTTAAAAAATGTAATCCAGCCACTGTTCAACAAATTTTGTCTTCAAACTAAATAGGCAAATGAATGCCAGCATGTGCTAGTTTGTGGGTTTGCTCCATTTTTGATAACAGCAGCTAGTTTAGATTCTGCTTATTGTCCTCTTCCCTGCAGTGAGAGAACTATTACAAAAAAAAAAAAGAGAAAAAAAGGTCTAAATTTATATATATGAGGGTATTAGTCTTAAAATAACCAAACAAGAAAGAGCTACATTTCAGTTCCTACTTTCAATACACTTCTCTGTTGTCTTTCTATGGAGTTGTTATTCTGTTATCACAAAATGTTAGAGGGGAGAAGGGGAAAGGAAGTGTGGGAAGGAATAAAGGCTAAGGGAAGGTTGATCTTTCCTATGGGTTTTGGAAGACAACTTACATTTTTGATCACAGCATGACTCAGGAAACATTTGAGATCCTATCTGTCTTGGAGTTAAAAATTGCCTCCTTCGATGGAATGCTGCTCTGGAGGTGCTGAAATAATGCCATGGCAGTCACCCTAAACACAGTGTATATTAATTTTTCACTGCTTACTCACAGACTCTACCATTTACAGGGAGGTGGTTGTTCCCCTGTACTCGGCACTGGTGAGGCCGCACCTCGAGTACTGTGTTCAGTTTTGGGCCCCTCACTACAGGAAAGACATTGAGCTGCTTGAGCGTGTCCAGAGGAGGGCAACCGAGTTGGTGAGGGGCCTGGAGCACAAGTCTGATGAGGAGCGGCTGAGGGAACTGGGGTTGTTCAGTCTAGAAAAGAGGAGGCTGAGGGGAGACCTTATCGCTCTCTACAACTACCTGAAAGGGGGTTGTAGTGAGGTGGGTGTTGGTCTCTTCTGTCAGGTGGCTGGAGATAGGACAAGAGGAAATGGCCTCAAGTTGAGGCAAGGGAGATTTAGGTTAGATATTAGGAAAAATTTTTTTACTGAGAGGGTTGTCAAACATTGGAATGGGCTGCCCAGGGAAGTGGTTGAGTCACCATCCCTGGAGGTATTCAAAAAGCGACTGGACAGGGTACTCCAGGGCATGGTTTAGGGGGCATGGTTAATGGTTGGACTCGATGATCTTGAAGGTCTTTTCCAACCGAAATGATTCTATGATTCTATGATTCTATGATCTTTTAAAAATGAAAACATCCATGTGTTTAAGAAGCATATTCAACTTAAGATTGAAAAAGCTTACCCTTTTATGCTAAGGTATAGAGTTTTAATGTACTGAAAATCCCCCTCTCCCCCCCATTTCATTAAAAAACAAGAAACCAAGGTGATTTCAGAGCTCAATGAGTATTTTTTTGATTTGTAAAGTGTTTTTCTGTCTATGTGACTTTGCTCTTTCACAGTTTGATAATTGATACAATATGAAACTCAGGATGCCCAATCAGATACATATTTATTTAATGGTTTGTGAATACCACATAACTCATGAACACATCTGAAAAGATTTTAAAAACCTGTTCAGGAATCTGAACAATGAGCAACATATAATAGTCTATAAAAGGCTTTTAAGCAAAGGAGAAAGTAAACTTTCTTAAAGAATTTTCTGATCCAGAGACTCAAGTCAGTGGAAAACCTCCTATTGACCGTAGCAGAAATCTGATTCACCATTTATTTTGTTTCTGTTATTGTTATACACATTTAATTCTTCCCCAAACTTGGATTGCCTAATGATACATTCCCAGAAATACTACAGTAATATATTACATAGAAAAATTTTGTAGGATTGAGTTACAAAATCTAGATGTAAATTTCCAAAATACTATTCTTTGAATGCATTCAAATCTGGAATTTTGGATCAGAAAAGGAGTGTGAGAGGATTTCTGTAATTCATTTTTTCTCAGAAGCTCCCCAACTAGCACAGAGTCAATACAAAGCACATGACTGCTTTAACACTGAACATGGCAAGATTTGTATACATTACAAATTATTCTAAAAAGTTTGCTTTGGCTTTCTTTCCTGTAGCAGACTGTGAGGTTAAAATCCTCAGTTATTTTACTGCAATTACTTCAGTTATTTTAAGGTTTGCAGTTTACATGTGTGTCTAATAGGTATGAGTAGTTCACTTCTTACTGTACGTTGCAAAAACTTCACATAAAATAAAGAACATATGGAACCTGAGCTGTTCAGAGAGTCCAAATGTTGGTATTTGCATGCCTTTGCAAGCATTATTTATCTAGAGTCCAAAATGGAAAATTGCAGCTTAGAAACATTTCAAGTATCTCAGCAGTGAAGGTAAAATGAAGTTTTGCCGTTTGAGGGCTAACGGGCAGGTTGTGCAAAGACCAAGCTGCCCATGCCTTGGAAGGGTGTAGAGCTGATATCAAAAGCAGGAGCACATCCCAGGGCTTGCTCCTGTAGCTGATACAGGAAAAAACAATGTCACAACCAACCTGATTTCTCCTTTACTAGCCCTCCAGACAGCTACCAGAGGTTAAATAGGCACAAAAAAAAAGTCTCTATTTGGCAATGCTAATCTCTTATTTTACCGACTACTGATCTGGATCTAAGTTACCTAAGAAAAACATCAGAAATCATCCAACTTTTCACGACTATGGCTTATTTTCTGATGAGGGAAGGTCAACCTGGCAATGGGGCAAGGGAGATAACAAAAATTACAGTGAGATACCTGTAGCTATAGAGATTATATATTCTGATTTATTCTGGGTGAGGTTCTACTTGCAACACCAGCTTCATAAAGATGAGGTGTGGAAGCCAACAGTCTCTTGATTTCAGCTCCTTAGGAGCTCTGGCCAATGGGTGGTGGAAAGGAGGAATTATGCTTTAACAGGGTGCTATGTGAACCTGTCTCCTCCAAGATCTGACAGGTTTCTCCACAAATTAGAGAATATGACCTATGAAAATAAGGATCATTGTACTAGCCAGTTCTAAACTGCAGATTTCTGCCAGCTAGGTGATGATGTCAAAAGGTATGTCCCTTGCTCAAATATAGGCTTCTACCAGGAAACATCCCTCAGTGAGAAGTACTGATTCTGTTGAAACTACAACTTTCCTTCCTGAATTGGCAGCAAAGGCTGAAATAATCTATCCTGGAAGAGCTAAAACAACAAAATGTAGCTCTGTCCTACCTTTCAGACCATGGGAAGAAAGAATAATGGAAAGAAAGAATAATGGACAGCAACAGGCATAATAGTTAGCGTTGGCACATAATTTATGAGATTTAGTAAGGATGCTTCTGAAATCTCTGGTTACTGACAGCCCTCTATCATTCTCAAGCCTGTTTTAGGCCTACTACTCTATTAACTTACTAAAGAAGAATCATTAGTTTCTTAATTCTTTTAAAAATAATTAGCTTTTTATATTTGCTGGTGTTCTAAACCAGAAATTATTATAATCCCACAGTAAAAAATTTAATCTCTAACATTTATATGATGTTTAATATAGAAACTGATTAAGAACTTGCTGAAACTACATTTTATGTGTTTAAATACCTAATAAGCATTTACAATGAGCAATGGATATTAATGGGCTAACACATCAACAGCAATGAGATCTGCTTAATAGGCTTATATCACTGGGCTTTATCAAGACAGAAACTGTAGCATTTTACTTACACACATTTCTGTAGTACCCATCACTGCAATTTGCGGGAATTTTTCAAGTGGGATCATCAAACACCTGTAAGTTACCATATCAAGGAGCTGCTCACAGTTCAAACATCTTCTCCACCATCTTACTGAGAGAAATACTCTGGCCCATATTTGCTACTGAGGATGCAACTCATATAACCAGAATCCAAACTCTGAAGCAGCCTTGGCAGACTAAAGAGGTGCACTTTGCAACATCTCTGATCTGGTACAGGACTACTACTTATTACTTATATGGATTGTTTCTAAGCTTACCCTTCCCACTGTCACCTTTCATTCACCAAACTCCTTGAAATAACTCTGGAAAATATTTAATAGAGACCAATATGCAGCTATGAAAAAAAAAAAAGTGTGCTTTACAGCTACCTATACATCTGATTTAGTCCAAGAAGTTGTTTCATGTAGCTAAAATGCTGTAGTAATACTTACTAAGACGGGCAGGACTGTTTGGTGTATTTTCTTCACTGAACAGGATCTTGATCTGGGGACACCATTGCTTTTGTTTAACTGCTTTGTATCTTTTCAGCACTTAAAAGTCCTGAAGACATTCACATAATTCATCACCTGTCCAGAGAGTAAGCAAAATCCTTTCCTGAAAGCCAAGGCACGAGCTCTTGCTACTTAATTCTGGCAGAGAAGAAACTGCTTTCTTCTACATGAATTAAATCATTGACTTAATGATCCCCTTGGGGAGAGAGAGTACATCATAGAAAACTACTGTTTCATATTAACAACTTCTTTGAGAAAGCATGAGTTGTGTTTGTAATTTATAAATTTCATACAGGACTATGAATTTAGTTCACTGCTAGTTCTCAACAGAGACTAGCTATGATGGTAACTACCAACTTCAGGGATGAGAATAGTGCTTAGTGAGATCAAAGGATGCTGCATGCAGGGAGAATGAAGTAACATGCTGTCTTTTATACAAGGGAAAAACTGAGGTACAAAGGAATTAGATGACTTGGTTATGATCACATGTCATATGGCAGAGGCAGGAAGAGATGACAAATGTTCTGACTTTAAGACCTATTTCTTAATCATGGGGAAAAAACTCAGTCTTTTAAAGGATAATATAGTGTATGTGCCTTCAGAAATGTGTCTCAGCCGAATAGTGTTTGCTAGAGATCGCAAACAGAATATAAGGACTCCTTATTGAAAACTGGTATTTGAACCATAATAAAATAACTAACCTTCTCATCAAACTGAACACAACATTTTTTTCTTCTTCTTCAACTATCCTGCTCTCAAGTGTACTATTTGATTCCCAGTTCAGCAAGGAATAGACAACAGGTTTTTCTTTCCTGCTGTTCAACAAACTATATTTACACTATATTCTGCTTATCAATGGACATATTTTCATTGCCCATTCCCTTGTAAACTTTCATTTACATCAGTGCTTATAATTTTGTTCTAAAAATCCCATTTTTGATAAACTCATATTTGGAACATTCTGTCACATTAAAAATAATGAAACCTTTGGGTCACCCAGTGGCAATGAGAATGATACACTATTCCTCATTTCTCAGAATCATGACTTTGTCTTTGCACTAGCCAAGTTAATGAGAAAATCTTTAATTTTCCGTATACATTCAGTCCCCAGCTTTACTTGCCAGCTAAACTGCCAGTTTGAACCTCTCTCCCTTGGAAAATACTAAATTTTCATTTTCTAACACGCTCTCTGGATTCCTGTAATTCATATTCTGATAGACTCTGGATCTCAACACCCAGGCTTCAGACTGGGGTTAATGGAAATGAACAGTTAGTTCATAAAGGCTATTTTTGCCATGTTGCCAAAGATACTTTCTTTTCAATGTCCTATTGATTTCAAGGGCACCTTCATCAATTAATCCCCCTCCCAGCTGATCTCACTCTCAGGTCAAAGAGCTAAATTTCATCTGCAAGATAGTGACTACTAATGCCAGCTTTTCCGTCTTGGACTTAGGAGGAGGAATTCATTTGTCATAATTCAGGTATAGTTGCAGGATCACTGCAGAACACTGCCGAAAAGATTAATTTATTTTACTCTGTATTTAAAGTTGGTATAACCTTTGCTGACTAGAGCACTGTGTGTCACTGCAGCACATACATACTGAATTTTTATTTTGGCTTCCTCCAACCACCAGTTTACCTACCCTAAACATGGGGCTTTTTTCAAACCAGGAGGTCTAGCTGCCATAGAAGCATCACACTCCTGTGCTTGCCATCCTGTCCAGGCCTGAGAGAAAAGATATATATGGCTTTTGTTTTGTTTTGTTTTGGACAGCTACAGTAGGAGATACAGGAACAGAGCCTGGCCTCTGGTCTACCCACAACGTGCAGCTAGAGACGTGCCTTGTTGCTGATGGCCTAACACTGTCCCTGTCCCCTCCACACGACAGAATTATTCCCACTCCAATGGGAACTACAGATGGAACTGGAGCACTCAACTGAAGAATTGTCTTAGGAACAACTCTAGCCATTATAAACGTGGCAGCTTTATACTGTACCTCGGATCTGTTCATTTCCAGGCTCTGAAAAGGTAGCACTGAGCCATATTTTGCTCCCCATCCTGGCACCTGCTAGGGTACTCAGGCAGTCACAAGAGCTGGCTCAGTTACTTATAACTTCCATGTTCCCACAGGAGTCCAGGATATAGAAATAGAAACACATCATCTCCTCCGCAGCTGTACAGGCAGCTGTAAACAGAGATCACCAGACAAGTACAAACAGGTTACACTTGTACTGGACATCTACTCTTCATTAAGATTAATAGATTCAAAAGCCAGAAGGGAACAATGTTATCATGTACTCTGGTCTTCCAACAAACACTTGGCCTTTCCCTGAATTCATCCTGGTGTCCAGTCTAATCGCTGTGCTTTGATCTTAATTTTTAAATTTCCAGTGACAAAGAATCCGTCAAAAAACTATGATGTGAGCTGTTCCGATGGTTAACTAACTTCTCAACTAAACATATTGTCTGACTTTGTCTTGTTTCAGCTTCCACATGCTGGATCTTATTATACTTGTCTCTGTGTATGACACCAAAGAGACTTCTCTTAACCATTTTTTCTGTTTCCCGAACAGCCTGCGCATACTGTAACCAAATCACCACTGAAATCCCTCTGAAAAACTTTATTTATTTAGGTCATCTAGTCTATCACTTTAAGGTATACTGTCTAAATTGGTTAGCATACTGATCATTCATGCAGCTTCTCTTTGAAACCTCTCAATTTTTTATTGAAATGGGAAAACAAGAGCTAAGCACAGACTTTGGTAAGTAAGCCCTGGGGGAGCAGAGCTCTCTGCTCTGCACTCTAGTCCTGCAGATCACACTGACCTTCAGCACCTCAGGGGGATCTCCGTCCCCACCGATGCAGTACCCAGAGGGAAATCAAACACACGGAGGTTTGATTTCACACACTTTGTTGTGCTTACAGGCCTGCATGTCCACATGGCATTTTTACCAGCAATGAAGTTCAATTGATTTGCTAACCTTAGGCATGCACTGCACACACACAGAGTTAAATGCTTCGGGACGTCATGTCCAGATTGCAGGTGACGTGCTCTAGGCAATACCCTCCAGCATGAGTTCAACCTTGCTTCCACCAGAAGAGAAACTACACAGAGAACAGCAGTGATATGCTTGGGTACGAACATCAAGACTCCAACTAACAGCCATGAGGTAATTCCACACCTAAGAGTACTCCTCCAGCTCACAGTCACTAATGCAGATGCACCTGGCAAGATCCCAGGTCTCTTTCTGAAGCACAGATTCCCCAAACTGAGGCCTCCATTCATTAAATTGCACTGAAATGAAGATTTATTTAAAGTAAACCTGTTAAACGTTTGTACATCAAACACTATCCAATCTGTCAGTTAATTCACCTCACCAATAAAGTAAATCTTTCTTGATCAGATTCCTGCTGGAGGTTCTGTGAAGCCACCACCTTCAATTTCCTCCAGTTAGCAAGAATTTAGTTTTGATATTGTGGTAAACAATTTCAGGCTTCTTAAATTCCACAGGTACGGTGACAACTCTTCCCTCTGAAAGACTGATGAACAAAACATTGGAACTTTTAATTATACCTTGTAAGGACTTGGTGAAGCAAAAGAACAATTTATTCTGTTCTTTAAAGTATGGAGAAGGTGAATATACATCCTGTGGAAGCCCTGGAAGTTATGGGAAATGTTAAGCTGGGTGGGTAAGTTACATTAATTAATATGACTGATAGTATGAGAGTTAGGCCATACACCGTTTACAGCCAAACATATAACTTCAAAAGGGTCTACCGGGAAGGAGCTAAGCCACAATCATCCTAACTCCCAAAATATTGTTTGTGCACTAATCACAGACTTGGTCTTGTTTATTTGTTTTTATCTGGTTTCTTCTAGATAAGATAGTTTGTTGTCAAAAACCGTCCTAAAAGGACACTAAGTTGTTACCTTAGATAGTCTTAGCAGACTGACTACTGACAAATCTTTGATTAAAAGAAGTGAAAAGAAAACAGGAACACAGTTCTTCCCCCTCTCTAGAAATAATAGTGAATGTTTACATTCACTTTAGTTAAAGTTTAAAAAAATTACTTTATAATTTTAGGTTTTCAGAGGCAAACGGAAAAGGAGGACTTGTGATCTGCTAGGCATACAAGTAAAAAGTTGCTTTCCATCAAGCCTGAGTCAGACTTTATGTTAAGTTCTATTTCTCCTCATTAATCTCTGGGGTGTAATTCTACACAAGTTTTACAGCAGGGTCACCTCTCTACCTTCAGTATGGTTATTCTTCTTTTCTACCAGTATAAGCCCAAAAGAAATTTTGTTGTTCATTCCGTTCACAAACTAGGAATAAATCACATTACAAAAATGCCCACAATATCTTATTGCTTATACAGAGATTTATTATTTGAAAACTGGTTTGATTTTCCACAGCAAATGACTAAGAGCAGAAATCTATAAGCGCAATGACTGCCTCCTTCCTCAGGGCCAGTTTGTATTTCGAACTCATACAACTTCACAAAACAAGTCCAAAAAAGAACCACCACCTTTCTTCTTGCCGTGTAGGAGCTAATCACAGCCACAGACCTTTTTCTCCAACAACATGCTATGGGGAGAAAATGTGGTGCTTAAAAATAATGCATGACATAGGAAGTTTGAATTTTTAAAAAAAAGTAATCATAAAACTCAAGCTTTATTGTAGCTTACTTTAGTATTTCTTTGGTGAAATAAAAACATATAAGTTAGTACATTAAAATGGTTTAACTTCTATTAATTTTAGAAGGTGAGGCAAAATGAGGCAGCATTTACATGCTTAATATGCCTCTTATTTTCACCTCACACAGCTCAGGAGGCAGTTACTGTAGTACCCAGGCATAGCACTGGGTCACTTCATATGTTTTCAGCAGATAGAGCTGGTCTGCTATGCCACCAAGGAAGCAGCATATCTGGAAAGATATAAACATTGTTCTGGATTTTCTTAATTTTAAGCTTAAAGGTGTAATAAACTGTTCTCTGGTAGTTACAATACCTTATGACCACAGTGAACTACCTTCTCATGAGTAGGTAGTTCACTCACACCCTGAGTTTCACGCTGCTTTAACACCGCAGCTGCTCACTGTTTATCTGTAGTGCATCTGTCAAGAGCTCACAGAGAAGTGTTTTGTCTTCAGTGTTCTGACTAAATTACTAAATATTCACGAAATAAAGTAAACCTTTTTTTTTTATTATTAATCATTGTATATTTTCATAGAACAATGTTACAATTTTTCTTTTGAAATTTGGAGGGAAGACTATGTAATCATAAATGCAAGGAGGCATGGTTACTTAGGCAATCAGTTGGATGGGAGGTGTCTAGGAGACATTTTGTCCCTTAAAATGCAATCAGTAAATTACTGAATAGCCCACTGCTCTAACCATGAATTTTGTCACATCACATTCATATCTAGAGGAATAGATGCTCTCACAAATGCAGAATGATGACGGAAGGAACAGGCAAAAGCAGCAGCTGGGCTGTGAAGGAGAATGTTATTAAGAGAAACTTGACTGTCTGACATTGCAATAATACAAACAATGATTGCTCCAAGGAAATGGCTTCCTGTAATCATATTTTCTCATTGTAAGATTACTGTACCATGAAATTCTCCTTTTCAAGGAGCTGGGCATAGTCCACACTTTTTTTTCTTTGCTTTGGCTGTGCAGGGTAGAAGCTATATACTCTCTCTAAACCCTAAAATAATCCATCTTCCCACACACTGACCCAAGCAACCATGGCAGAACCCCTTCTGATGTAGCTTTCTGGGCTCAAAATGTTTGCTGGGATGGAGGAGATGGGGTAGGGGATGAACAGTGGAGGATCAAATTCTTCCTTATTTTGGTAGTGCATTGATTAACACAACTAACGCTTTTCAAAACCATATTGTGACTGAGCACTTGCATTTGCCTTTGAAAGAAATACTTTCAGCAGATGTTTGAGGTGGCCTGTTCAGTGACAGAGGAGTGGGCAAG
Organism: Harpia harpyja; assembly: GCF_026419915.1. Classification (NCBI taxonomy): domain Eukaryota; kingdom Metazoa; phylum Chordata; class Aves; order Accipitriformes; family Accipitridae; genus Harpia; species Harpia harpyja. Next base: position 32,646,809 of record NC_068952.1, read on the forward strand.
AAACTGGAATAATACAAGGATTTCTAACTGGCTGTGTGAGAGGGTATTTGTCTGGCAGAGATCATTATCTCAGTGACCGGGCATGACTTTATCATACTTTAAGTATTATCGTACATCCTCCAAATGACATTTTTCCTTAGTAGTAACTTTTGAATAATAAGGCAGGAGGGAAGGCAGCTGGAACACCTATGGTGGAAGCCATAGGCGCAGTCTGATCATCAAGATCATAGCTAGACCAGATGCCATATTTGTCAACACATATCATATCTATAACAGTGATTTCTGCCATTTTACCTAAAGCAACAGAGGATAAACAAGTCAGTATTGTTCAGTAATCAAGGCTGAGGTTGGCTGTTAACAATGATGGAAAATTCCAAAACATTTGTACCAAAGCTAGCCTTACCAGATTGGAGCATTTCTTCTCTTTGGGGATGTAAGAGGACTTGAGGTCATTTCAGCTAAAGAAGGAAATATTTTTTTATTGAACCTTTTTGCTTTGGGGTTTTTTTGTTAGGTTTGGGGGTTTTTTTTATATATAGCCAGAGCATAGCCAAGTCTCCTGGGGAGAACTGTTTAAGGATGTAAGAGGACTTGAAGACAGTTCAGCTAAAGGAAGAAATATATTTTTATTGAACCTTTTTGCTCTTGGGGTTGGGGGGGGGGGGGTGGTGGTGTTTGTTTGTTTTTTGGGTTTTGTTTTTGTTTTTTTATATAGGCGTAGCATAGCCAAGTCTCCTGGGTGAGAGCTTCTAGAAATTATATTTGTATTTTATAAAAAATTAGGAAAAACAAATGCTACCTGAATAAAACATGATCTGTAGATAACAATATATTGTCTCACTTTTTGCACAGTAATAACCTTTCATCTTTCTCATGTCCTTGATTTTATTTTTTTACAGAATGTCTTCATTTCACCAGGATCACCAAAGCAATACTTTTAGCTTGTGAAGGTTTCTTAGCCTTCACATTTATAAAAGGATTTAAATGTTATTGGCCTGCTCTGAATGTAATCCTACTACTGTTGGAGGACTCTGCATATTATTTGAACTTTCCTTAATGCTTCAGTTAAAAAGGTTCTTGTCTGTAAGTTTTATTACATTTCTCCCTGTAAGTTTTTATTACCTCAGAGTTTTCTCTTCATTTTCACTGAGGTTCAGAAAACCTAAAAGGCAGATCTGAGAAAAAAATATATTCCAAACTTAATAGCTCAAAAAGGTTTTGGGGGTTTCACATACCTCTACTCTGTCACATGATTAAATTCTTCAAAATTTGGACCCCATGCAGCCATTTACAGTTGTACAAAGCTTAGTCATGTTTCTACATCCATTTGTATCCATCCATTCTACATCCATGTGTATTGTAAATCACAATAGGTATGCCAAGATGAATGACAAAGCTGGTTTTGTATATGTTTAATTCACCATATCAATTCTTTACTAAAGGTTCTTATAAAAGAAGTGCCCAGTGTATAATTTAGTAAGAGGTCCCATAAGATACCAGAGAGAGATAACATTTCAGAATGTTCCTAAGTTCTCTTGCCAGAAAAGCTGATGAACATCTGTCCAAAATGACAAAAATAATTTCAGAGATAATATCACAGAATTCCCAAATTTCAGATATTATGCTCCTTACCTTCTGTGTAAAGACATATGTCACATCTGGTATGACTTGTCCTCTTCCATGAACAGAGTTTATTTAAAGATTGTGAAACCTAGATAGATATTTGAGGGGTTGGATTTTTACCTTTTCTTGAAACTTCTGCAACTCAAAAAGGAGACATGCACATCCAAAGCAAGCTTCATTTTATACTGAGAACACCAAAAGAGTAAATGAAACAGTAAAATCTTCTGCAGTGGCACACAGAAATCTGTCTCCTCTTCAGAAGGCTCTTGTCTCAACATCATAGTTGTCCTACAACAAAAATGTTACATTTTTGCAAATGCAAAAGCATTATTTGCAGCAAATGCAAATAGGCATAACGACATAGAGAGCAAACACATTCTAAGAGTAACTATAAGATGATGTGCCTTAAGGAAGAAAACTACACAATATGTAAAAACAGAGGAAGTCTCTTTTCAAAACTTTAACAGTGACACATCAGTTGCCCTCCTACTGGTATGTCTGCTCTGCAGTAAATAATGCATTTTGTCTTCTTTCATTAATAGCAAGCTGAATTAAAAATCCAGTCTTTTACAGCTGCAGAAGCCTGTATCAGGAACAGTGTGGCCAGCAGGAGCAGGGAGGTGGTTGTTCCCCTGTACTCGGCACTGGTGAGGCCGCACCTCGAGTACTGTGTTCAGTTTTGGGCCCCTCACTACAGGAAAGACATTGAGCTGCTTGAGCGTGTCCAGAGAAGGGCAACCAAGTTGGTGAGGGGCCTGGAGCACAAGTCTTATGAGGAGCGGCTGAGGGAACTGGGGTTGTTCAGTCTAGAAAAGAGGAGGCTGAGAGGAGACCTTATCGCTCTCTACAACTACCTGAAAGGGGGTTGTAGTGAGGTGGGTGCTGGTCTCTTCTGTCAGGCGGCTGGAGATAGGACAAGAGGAAATGGCCTCAAGTTGAGGCAAGGGAGATTTAGGTTAGATATTAGGAAAAATTTTTTTACTGAGAGGGTTGTCAAACATTGGAATGGGCTGCCCAGGGAAGTGGTTGAGTCACCATCCCTGGAGGTATTCAAAAAGCGAGTGGACAGGGTACTCCAGGGCATGGTTTAGGGGGCATGGTTAATGGTTGGACTCGATGATCTTGAAGGTCTTTTCCAACCGAAATGATTCTATGATTCTATGATTCTATGAAATGTTACCATTCACCTCAGCAACATCCACAAGCATGTCTGGTTTTGTACAGCGGTGCTCTGCAACAACCAAAATTTTCAGTAGCCTTAATTATGGTTAAAATAGGGCACTCAAATGATTCCTGAAATGAAAGAATTCCTTACATGTTTCACTCTCCATTCTACACCTACATTTCTGTTGCTTGGCAAAGCTGTTTTGTGACCATAATCAGACCGGAGCCAAATTTCTTCCAAAACTCTATAGTAAAATCACCTATATTGTTAAACTGTAACTGATGAAACCAAGGGTGAAATAAGCTTCTAGTAAGTGCTCTGCACACAGCACACACATTCCACAATGTGTCCACGTACTTAACCTTAATGTGATCCTTATTCCTGCACACCGGGGCTTGTGAAGGAGGCGACAAACTACAGCGTTATGGAAACACACTCTTGCCAGATTTTTCAGCTGATGACAAAAATATATGGAATCTATTTCCTAATTCCTAAGATATTGGAAGTATGACTGCGTGCCTTCACGTGCTGTTAAGCACACACACTCTGTTGAGTAGCACCACCAGTATGCCAGGTGTAATGCAAATACGAAGATAAAGAACATGCTTGTTTCTTTACAGAAAAGAACACAGCTTTCTCTTTCTTGACAACACAGCTCAGCTACAGGCAAAGTACACTGGGAGAAAAAGGGGGACTATGTCTGATATATGTGTCTTTCTGATTGTTTTCTTTTGGTTTAGGTAAATTACTTTTAGTATGAACACAGTATTCATAGTTACAGTAAGAATTACTCCTTCAAGGGGATTTGAGCTATGAAGGATTGGTTTTATATGAGGTTTCCCTTTTGCATTTAGAATGATCCTCAAATTTAAATAGTTACAAGCAACCAATATAACTCTCATTATTATACAGGTCATTCCTTCTCCCTACATTACTCCTTGTTATCACCTCCACTAGGCCAATATATTCATACATTTTCATCTGCAGCTGTGGTACGCAGGGAAGCAATATTTAAACTATGTCATTAAACCATTTTTCCTTACAAAGTCTTTTAACTGAGTGAGCGCAAGTCAAATCCCTCCAAGTTTTTTGAGTTCAGACCCATGGCCAGATCACAACACTGAAGCCAATCGCAGATTAAAAATGGTGCTTGCACAAGCTAGATGTGACAATCCTGGAAATTTTTGGAAGATCAGCTTTTGATTTGATTACAAGCAACTTTCCCCCTCTAATTTTTCATATCCCACTTCTCAAATATACTTCATTTCAAGAATCTGCATTGCAATGGAGGAGCTGCTGGCAAATGAAGAATGTTGTAAATCATACAGCCATAATGGAAGATAAAAGCCACATTAAAATTCACTGTGCTTTTCTACAAGGATTTGTAGCAAAGATTTGAGTAACGTAAGTTCACACATGTCTGAACTAAATTGGTCTCTGCTGTACACCCATCCATTACTGCAGGGGAACAGAGCAGTGCTTAAATAATGCATAGGGATTCCACAAATGCTCAGGACAGAAAACGAATACCAATGCCAATCAGTTCAGCCCACAAAAATGAAGCCAAGAACTGTATAATTTCAAATCATAATTTTGTCAGAACAGCAGGACTAATCACTGTTCTGAAGTGAAAAAAAAAATTTAAAAAATGCAGCAGACCATGGTGAGTCCTCAATAATGCATCTAAAATAAATACACCCGACATAAGCAATATAAAGCACATTAATACTAGCTCAAGGTCTCATGAGAATAAATCTACCCCATTACTGTAATACATATACAGTGCCTAAGAGGTCTTTTACCCAGACACTGATTGAGCTTGACTTTGCTTATTTAAGAACGTGTCACTACTTCAGCGTTATGGAAATGAAAGAAAATGGGAGAAGACACATGGAGTAGTCTCATCAAGAAAGCTGTATTGTTGTAATTTCCTTGTGGTTTTGTGAACTTTGAGTAACCTGTGATTGTTTCATACATTTCTCACCTTTTTATTCCCCTTCATTTTTCTTCTGCTCCGTTTCATTCTTTTTTGTTTCTCCTGCTTGCAGTTTTACAATAATCTGATAGAAGACAGTTCTGCACAACAGGAACACAAATTGCACAGAAGTTAGACTCAGCCTTGGTGTAACATCATTCCACAGATTTCAGAAACCTTAAGAGATCATTTCCAGCACAATACCACCAAAACATGAAGATCAATAAACAAAGTACGGCTTCAAGTGCAAATAATTCAAAATGAAAAAGTACAGCACAGAAGTGAAAGTCAAAGGCACTATTGGAAGGCATATAGAACTGCACCATAGGATCTTGCATGGCCATCAGACCAGTAAGTACGCTAGCTATCTCCAGGAAAGGAACACTTCATACTGGGGAGGAAGATAACACCCTTGTCCACACTATTCATCTAGCCAGCATTATAGCTTGCCAGAGGGAGACCTTTCATGAGATCTCAGTTTATGCCAAGAAGTGTGAGGTTTTATTTCCCTGATTTTATTCTGAATAATATTGCTGATAGTAGAAATCTGCCATTTTCCCAAATCCAGTACAAGTATTATTTTGATGACTTCCAGTGGAAACATATTCCAGATTCATATTATGCACTGTGCAAAAAAGATGGTGCTTTGTAAAATGGTGTATTTGTTACATATATATTCACAACTCTGAAATGTATCCTGAGGACATGGGCAAATTTCATGCATTATACCTCTTTTATCCTCTCACCTCCTGTGCCTGAAGTCAAAGTTTTCCAAGACACTTTTTGTGTTTCAAATTCTGGACAGCTTCAAAGAGCCATCCTTAAAAAATGCCTCTCTGCTATAGACTTTCTCCATCCCTCACTATATATGCATAATATTACACTTACATAAAGAGAAAAGGGAGGATAATACTTGTAGTTCACATACACCAATTAGTAATTAGTACCTTAATATCTTCTATTTCACCCATCAAAAGGTGATGTTGTTACACTCACCCCCTTAAAAACACTGGTATATTGCTGTTAATAAACTAACTTAAAAGAGCTAACAGTAAATGTAGGGTACTTAAAAGGTGCTTAAAACCAGATTTTGCTCTTGAGTTTGTGGTTGCTGAGAAAAATGCTATTCAGGCTTTATACCTTTTTGCATCCTTTTTTGATCCAAAGATTACACACTTCCACTGACATACCTTGGGACATGTGAAAATACAGGGTATTTATGGTCTACAAGGCATGTAGGGTGACAGCCCTGAAAAAAATCACCTCTGTTCCCTGCCCAAGGTCACAGATAAGGCTGAGACTCTTCACTGAGGTTTGTAAAAGCCTGCTAAATGATCCCTATTTGCCTTTGTCAGGCACATCTGCATTAAAGAAAAATGCAATGGTAATTATAGTCACTAGCATTCTGTAATTTCTATGCAAATTAGACATAGGGCTTCAAGTTGTTAACTGAAAAAGGCTTGAAATTCTTTTGCATTTGTGAGTTCTTGTGGCAGGTGTCATCCTCAATAACCAGGGAGAAAGCAGTCTCTCCCAAGTTCTGTATTTTTTGCCTTACGCAGTAGGGCAAAGCTTGCTCTTTTTATGTCTTGTGTGCTTTATTGTTTACAAAACTTTGTTTCTAGAAACTAAGAAACAAATTGCTACTGAGTATCAACATTTTTTACACATTTGGGGGAGGCAAATTGTACCTTCAGACCTTTTTATACAACTCCCCTTTCTTTAGGCTGTTAAACCGTGGGAAAGTAGGCTGGCTTTTCTAATGGCTGAACTACATAAACAAGATGTTATTGCCACTTGGAGGAATAATAATCTCTTTGTGTTAGAGAGAGGGGTATATAATAAAATGGACAATGATTATGGGCTCGAATAGGTCAGAAGGAATGGACTATTAATGGGTTTTATGCTAGATGTAATTTTTAAGCAGATAGCCATATCTGGAGGCACTCTCCAGCACTTCTATTCCAATCTGTTGAAAGCACATTCATCATCCAATAAAATTGTTATAACACTGCATGCATGTTCTTCCCATTTACCCCAAAGCAAAGAAGTCCTCAAATGCTGACAGTCTGAGACATTGAGAGGCTACACTGCTCTCCTTCAGCACGACAGAAAGTCAGCTCAGTCACCTGAGTGAAATGTGAGTATCTGTCTGCAACAAACATTCATAAAAACATTAATGGCATCAGCTGTTTCTAATGTGGTTGGTGATCTCTAGAGTTTCAACCCATATTTCTCCATGCAAGAAAGGCAGGACAGCCCCGCAGGACAGCAGATGTCTTGGATCTTGAATGCCCTGTGGTGACCCTGAGCACAAGCTGCAAATCCAAAGCACTCTACTTGCTTCTGACAGTGACCCTTCGTCACGAGCACAGCGAGGCTCATCGCTCCAGCTGATCACACTGCCCGAGAAAGCTCCACAACTCAACATGGGCATAAGCAGTGACTCGCACTTCGCAATTATTGAAGGGAGTCCCACCCGGCAGATGTTTGTCTAGTAACATGTTACTGAAAATGTCCCTTGATTTAGAGCTTTGCCAAACCTGACAATGAAAACGACAAAGGAAAGAAACAACATCTCTTCAATTTTGTCCAATTCAAGCACTCCAGAGAGAAGGAGAGGAAACAGGAACCGAACAAAACTTTAACCTTCCCATGGTATTTCAAAATGGAAAACTTCCTGAACAATTCTTTGCTGGTAAGGTTTAAGGGCACATCGCTTCTTACAGTAGGAATCCTACAAGTTGTTTTAATGAGAAAATTTTAAAGTAAAAACATCTTCTTTTATTTTCTAGTGAGGTACTCCTTCCAGCTGAAAGACGAAGAACATCCTGGTAAAGCATCTGATTTCCAGTATTGTTCTCTTCCTTTAAGGGAAAAAAATTCCGCAAAACTCTGATTTTTGTTCTTTGGTGCAAACAAACAATACTTGTTATTTCTTCAGCAGCTTTCCTCTGAATGCACCTGAATATGTATTAAGGACACTTTGTGCTCTGTATCACTTGGGAAAAAAACTTCGATCACATTTTAGTTTTAAAAGCTACAACAGCAAGGCCACAGGTGTTGGAGCGGAATGCCTACAGCTTGACATCTGAAAGGCATGGCCCAGTCTTCAGAATGATTAGCAGGAGGCTCATACTGAATGCAAAGATAGTTCAGCGCCTCTTGTGACCGGCTCAATTTTAGATACTTTGGCTATCTAGCATTAGATAGCTAATGTAAACACACTTTCCGGGGTAGTGAGTAAGCAGAGAATCTCAAGCTCATGCTCTGTAATTTTCTTATACAGTCTGAGATGTCTTGAAGTACATGCCCTTACTATGAAAACAGTTTCAACATTTTAAGCATAGATAATTGGGACAACTCGATACATCACCATTTCTGTATCCTAACGTATAGAAACTCACAGTATCATTTCAGAGCTAAAGCTGGAGCAGCAGGAAGAGGGGAGGAGAGCCTTCTCGTGTCAGCTGGTACCCTCTGTTTCCTACAAGTTTAGCCTTGTGCCACCTATATTGTCTCTGCTATCACAATAATGCAGCTTCTCCCCATACTGCATAGGTCTCCATCCTATATGGTAACTGAGTCATCTCTTCTGCTGCCCCTTAACCCACCCAGCAGCATCTCCAGTTTCTTCTCAGGTCCCTGAATTTTGGGAACAAGAGCCAGCAAACCCCCTTCTTAGGAAACCAAGCTAAATATAAATCTAATGTGATAGTTGCTCTGCTAGAAAAATAAGATGCAAACCAACAAATGGGATATCCCAGGCAGTACAATTCCTTTACTTTCTCTGGTTTCCAGAGAGCTTCTTCTCCTGGGAAGATATCCACATCACAAATAGCAAAGCAAAATAAACAAATATACAGGAAACTTCAGACTGTGGTAGGCAGCCTGGACAGAGATAACCAGAAAAAAAAAATGGTCAGGGAAATAGAATTACTCCTTATGTGATAACCTGTCAGGGTCAGGGGGTGGTACACTATCCATGCTGTTCAGGCTTTATCTGACCTCTTAAAAAGGGAAATGGGCTGCAAGTCAAATCAGATGTTCCTTTTCCCCTAAATGAGGGGGACACAGGAAGCTTCATAAATTTATCAGTTCTGATCTTCCACAGAGAAAATAAAACATACAAGGTCTAAAATATGAAGGTCAGTCTTTCAGACCTGCCATTCTTCAGAAAACAATAGACCTTTCTTGATGTCAAAAAACAAGCCTTTCTTGAATCATTATAGATTAACACAGCTTCAGAAAAACTGGGGGAGGGTAGGCAGCAGAAAAATGAAGTGTGTTGCTAGGAAAGGAAAAAGGTGACGTTTGGTAATTATGTCATGTTCTTATTTTCTGTTCTAGGGGGAAAATGATATTTTGAGGAATAAACTGAATTATTAAAAAGAGCATATTGATTCAGCCTGCCAAAAAGACACTGCAATATTCATTTTTCATTAACAGCTTTTTTAATATACTGTGTGATGTATCCCAACAAAGGTGCTTATCAAATCAGTGCCAATGTGGGGCATTTTAATAAGCCAAGCATTTAGTATCTCATAGATTACATCCATTTGTTATCTAGTACCTCAGCCAATTTGAGTCTCAGTTCCCAAAACAATCTGCCTCCAGCTGTTATCCAAATTTGCCCTTGTAAAATGTTTTCATGAATCCTGAAAAATTGTGAAAAAATAGTGTTGTACCATAAGGATAGAGATGATGAGGACAAGAGAAAAAGCCATATTTGTAGCACACATAAGGTAGGTCTTTCCTTAGCAAAACACTCATGCACATAGCGATATCTTTAAGCAAATGCTCAAATTCCAGTGAGTGAGTAGGACTTTACAAGCTACTTACAGTTAATAATTGCTGAAATATTTTTCAGAACACAACGGGGTTTAATCATATGCCCCATTGTTTTGCCTGAATCAGGACTGTAGTGCCTCTGCATGTTGGTAAAGCAAATGTTAAGGTAAGTACTACTGGCTATGGCTTTCCATTTTATTAAATTGAAGTCATGGCAGCCAAAATATCAAAAGAAATAGCCTCTTTTTTTTTCCCCCATGAAACACAGATAATTCCAACAGCCAGCTTCAAGTGCAGGATTAAGGGCTGCATGTTTTCAGCTGTTAATAATTCCAGCAGGGTAATGACTTTGTCTACCCATCCCTTGTCAAGGTGGCTTTCTTTGCTATGAAGGATTGTTTCTCTGCCTTTCTTTTACATGCATGCATTTTTACATGAACTGAGTAAACTAAAACTTGGAACATTTCCTATATGGTCCTTTTCTTTATTCTCATCAAGAACTTCACCCAAATCTTGCAAGTCATGGGGTAGTACTCACTATCACAATAAAATTCCTGGGTTTTTTATATTTTGGTTTTGGTTTGAACCAATTAGTTATGGGCATAAGAAGCTGAAGGGCTCCATGAAAACTTGTTCTTAGGCTAAGCTGAAGGGAAAGTAGACAAATTTCAAAGATGACACTTGATTTCCAGTCCATTTTGAATGAATATTTTTTGACAGTACCTCTGTGGTTGCTGTCCTGCCAAACTGAAACTTTCATAGAGTATTTTGAGAGCCCACAGAGATCAAAACTTCCCCTTCAACTCTGTCAAACAGCAAAGAGGACCTCCTATCTACATGATTTACTTAAGCAGCTGATTGCTCTTTATTACAAGCAAATCTAGGCTGTCCTTTTAATTCATACTTGTTGAAGGGGAAACATATAAAAAGTTAAAATTAAATTAAGGCTGACAATTTCCTCTATAATAGAATTTTACTAATAGCAAATACATGCTGATTGCAGCTGGATACCATCTCCTCTCTCCTTTATATCACTCAATGACACAGCGAGTTCACGTTTTTGCAGGTAGCAAAAGTGTTGATTTTGCACTTTGGGAGGAAGGGTAAAGGGACAAAAACTGGGTGTGAAAAGATAGCTCACAGCATGGATTTCTCTTGCTGGGAAGAAGAATCCCCCTATCTCCACTGAAGGAAAGGCCAGCCTATGTAACTATTAATCAAGCTGATCTCACTGACAATACTGGCAAGGGTAAAGGGTCAAGGAAAAAGACCATTGAACAAGAGTATTACAACTGAAAAAAACTATACTCAAAAAAGTCAGTTTTAAAGTTGACTGTGCTGTGCAGATCTGCTCCTTTTTTATTTATGTAGTGTTGTGGTCCTTATTTACATTATCATACTACTTTTTTCCCCTGGGCTTCTTTGCATTCCTTAGCACACTCCATGGCTGATATTCACACAGGGAGTAGCTATGAAGTATCTTGTTTAGTCCTGCTGGTTCAATGTGCCACTCCCCATGCACTGTACTCGAGCTCTGCTCCTTATACAGAGGTATTCACCATGAGTTTTCCAGGGGTAATCCCATATATCATTATTTTTGTTATTTTTGGAGATTTCAGCTGCGAAGATCTAACAATTGTCTTGTAGGCATGAATCAACTCCATCTCTTAGGGTTTTGTGGTCTGGATTGGCTTTGCAAGGCCATTTTCAGACAAATTTCACAACCCTTCTCCAAATCACTATATATCTCAGGGATTTCTTTTTGGATGGAAAGGCATTTCTCTATATCATTCTTCTCTGAAGTAGCTGGATACTTAAAAAATATTTTCATAGCTTGCCTTGGACAGTCACTTAGCTGGGAAGTTGCAGATCAATCCCGTAAAATCTTGCTAAATTATATACCCCAAAATAATACATGAATGCAATATGTGGTGTACAACTGAGGTTGCCTACTTCTTACTGTAAGACTATTTCTTGCAAAGAATGGCTGGTCATTGATAACTGTGTTCCTCCACAGGACTGTGGCTAACATCTTAGAAAAATGCTATTATTGCATTTCACTGTACTGTACTTTCTTCATTCAGTATGAAGTCAATGTGCTCAGCTGGTACATTGTTTTGCCTTTCAGATGAAGTTTGCAATTAACTTCCTCACCACTGTTGGTCATTAAAGAACATGTAAAGATATCTTCATTTGAAAAAGAAACTTTTAAACTTTTTTCTCTGATCCAAAGCTTCCTCCTGTATGAGACTTTACAGAACTTTACTCTTCTGGTGTTGAATGGCTTCTTTTGCGGGGGCGGGGGGGGAATTTCTTTAAAAGTATTCAGGTTTAACTGCTTTTCTCTGAGTTTTTCTTTCATTTAACAGTTGGAACCGAGGATTTTTAATGTTGGGGGGTTTAATTCTTTTTAAAATCTATTCCCAGAAAGTTATGCAGAGCTGCTGCTTCCATAGAAAAATTAAGATACTCACCTTCTGAAGCAGTACACTTTATAGTATTGCTCATGAGACACTGCTTAGAGCTGACCAAAATTTTGTACAGAATCTTTTTCATCAAAACATGTTGTTTCTTAAAGGCCATAAGATATGTACTTTTCAACATTGATTTAAATAGTTTCTAGTTGAAGTTTTCTAAATTACTCTGTGAACATAAGACTAAGTGAAAACCTGATTTATTAGAAAAAAGATGCTTCAGCACAATTTTTTCTGCAAAACATTCTGGAGATTCTGCTTCACTCCAAGGCAGAACAAAAAGACATTTTTAAACTGCAGAAGGTATCACAAAATGAAGCAGTTCTCCCACAGCCAACTCCAATGCCTTAGAATCTGGAAAAAAAAAGTCAGGCACCCATACCAAAGAAAAAGCACTTATCCCTTCAAAATATTTTGTGAGAAATATAGGCCCAATGAAAGAGAGCTACAAACTATTTGTTTTGTGGATTAGGCTTCACAGGATGACAGGGGGACTAAAGACGAACATGCAAAGCAAAAAAAAAAAACCATAAGAAGGCAAAAAAGGATACTGAAAGCACAAGATCTCTAGCATCCCAATAAATGGATGAGAAATGAAAACCAAACAGCTGCAGTGAGGCTGGATCTCCGTATCCAAAAGCAGTACATACTGAAAACCTCCCCATCAGACAATAAAGTTAATGTATTGCAGTGGCAGAAGCAGGGCTGGTGGGCATTTCACTGGGTCTGCACCTCTGGTTTGGCTCAGATGGGGCCTGGGCCTGGTCTTCTCTCCGCTGTCTCTGCAAGGTTAGAGCCTGGCAGCATTAGAGAGGGTGAGCCAAGCTTTGTGATCAGAAAAGGTGACAGCAGGAAAATATCCAAAAGATGATGCAAGGGAGATAATCTATACACCCACACATCTCTGTATTTATCTATGTGTCTTTCTATATTACTCTGCTTTGCAGAAGCTTAGCTTTTTCTCTTTTCAAAGTTTTAACACTTGAAGTTAAGTTAATAAATCCTTTTTTTTTTTTTGTCTGTTATAACATCTGAGATAAGTTAACACAGTGATGCCTTTCTTGCACCTATGCATTTTGTGGCCATGATGAAGGTACCAGAAAAAGAAAACCATTTATTCTTTCAATACAGTCCAATATCCCTGGTAAAAATAGAACACTGAAAAAGAAATGGTGTCAGAAATCCTCTGATAAAAGATTGGGCCTCTAATTGCCATGGTTAAACAGGCAATTCTGCCTTCAGTAAAGTCACTGTAACACCTACAAAGCCTTTAGCAGTTATATATATATGTAATTAAAAACGGATTTGTGATCTGGTGCTTTAAATAGAACAACATATTCATAGGACTGCTATTTAAACATTTAACATTTCTAAAAAGGAGATATATACTTTTTCTTAAATATGTATGCTCTTAAAAGTCCCATGGGTCAGATATTCTGAGCAATTAATGAGCAGGTAGGAGACAATTTTTTTGTCTCTATATCTAAACACATCTCTATGGTAGTTAATTACCATCAAGCGGTTTACTGCTTTCCAGCAAAGGCTATAAATCTTTTCCTATTGAAATCAATGCCAAAGCCCTCCCTTGTTTGCAGGTGGTCCACGCTTGGAACCAGTGAATATGTGCAATCAGGCAGTTAGCAAAATTCAGGTTTTCTGGATGTCTGTGGAATAACTGCTGCTTCCTTTACACTTAACTGAACTAAGACAGCATTTTAACAGTCTGAACATGAGCATGAATATCATGAATGTGTGGGTATGGGAAACAAGATACTTATCTGTGTTAGTAGAATAATCAAAAGATTCTTATTAAATAGGTTCCAAGGTCTTGATATTTCATGGACCGCTGAATAGCCAGAGTGCGTGCATAAAAATAACGTATTTACATACGGGTGTGTGTTGGCGGGGGGAATCAGTCCTTTAATGTCCTGTCATTTAATTAACGACTTAATGTCAACTCGTTCCTTCCTAAAGAAATAAAATATCAATAATAATTGAAAAAGAAGCTAGGTTTAGTTGGAGACAGCCGGGTGAGAAAAGTCAGTGGTAGAAGGAAAATACTTGAAGTATGAGGATTACTGGGATAGAAAGAACAGACTTTCTGACCTCTGTAAATATTTGGACCCTGAGAAAAAAAAAAAATTTTCATAGACACAGCTGCCAGCCAACAAAGAAACTAAGAAAAATAAAAGCCTTCTGTTTTCACAGTCCACATCAATTAGCATTTGATTTTGAACAAATCTCAGTGACCACTTCATCTGCATTCCTAACCAGACGAGTAGGGTATGATACCTACAACCGTTCTCCTTCTATTCCTTTGTTTTTATCAATTCCAAACTTCACAACATATAGTCACTTCCAGTTATTGAACATGTACCATTTCTTCCTACCTGAGAAAAGTTGATATTGCCTTGTATTCCTGGGTTGCAATAAGCAAATGACTTGGCATTCATGCTTAAAAAACTATTATTTAAGTAACTTTCAGAAAATTTATTTTGTGACAATGACTTCTTTAAATCTGAGCCCTCTGTTTAGTTGTAGAGAACGCTCCAGAGAGCACAGGTATGAAATTGATATTGTGAGCCTTAAAGGGAAAAAAATTCCCCTAGCAAGAGCCTCACAAAACCCAAACTGATAGCATCCTCTCAGGATAATTACCTGGTTGCATGCGGTGACTGATTCATCTGGATTCTTTTTTTTTTTTCTTCCTTCAGGACTTGTATATAAGAGCAATATTAACCACTGAAATATATTTTTTTATCCTATTGCAGTCCTTTTAAATCCCTTAATTTCCATAGAATCCCCATTAAAGTAGTTTTAGAGTCAGTATTTAGATAACAGATTTTTGCTTCTGAAATTGATGTGTGAAATTTTATTTCTAGAGCTTAAATAATACTATTTTGAGTTGGTCTTTTTCTAATATCTCACAATCTGCAGTACTATCAGAGAGTCAGGAGCTCGTCACACATGCTTATCAGTGTTAAAAAGGTAAATTATTGACTCAATTTCTTAAATTTCAAACATATAATACCAACAAATTAAATATATGACTAGATATTTGTTCAACAGCCAGCAAACTGAGGAAGGTCCCTAACATAGCAAGAAATCAGTACAGGCCAGAAAATTTTAAGACAGCTACACTGAAGCAGCATGGATATTGTGAACCACCAGCAGAGTGCAAGATGAAGAAGGATATATGCTACAAATGAACTGAGACACTACCCTCATGTCCGGAGCAGCCACCATGTTGCACGGCTGAGCAGTGTTACTGGGTTCTGCTTTGGCACAGCATGTGAGGAAGACGCAGAGGAAGAAGCACGGCTGTCTTGCCCATGCTTTGTGCAGCCTTAGCTCCAGGGCACGCGAACAGCAGAGGTTGTATTTAGAGCACAGATGTTTTTCCCGCCCATGGTCCTTGCTCTGCTCATTTTGCACAAACAAAACGAGCTCAGACTCAATAAAAAAGAGCTGTTCCCTGTTGCCAGTCCAAGCTCCCTCTCTCTTCAAATCCTGTGCTCTCCTCATCTGAGAGGAAGACAAGTCTTTTCACTCTTACTCTTGAAGATATAGATGAGGCTGCAGAGCAAAATGCTTTTTCAAGCAGCCTGCTCCAAGAACACCACATTTCAGAGGGGATCCTCACCAGTCTGGGCAGAGGGCTGAAGCCCCTTTCAGCTGGGAAGGGAACTGCTCTTTGCCACAGCAGATGAGTTTCTCTTTGGGGTGCTTGTAGCAAGGGGCACTGCCTGGTCTTCCACTGACACTTACGGACAGGGCTGCTCAAGTTTCCCTCACCTCTCGAAAGACAGGTATTCCTACACCAGCTGGGAGACGAGAAACACAGCATGCGAAAAGGTCACACAGCTTTCACCCACCTGGGAAGCACCAAAGAACGGCACAGAGACTAAAAGACTGAGGATCCTCCTGATGTCTACCTTACTGCAGCCACACTTTTATTCTGTCCCAGCAATCAAGTACAATGAAAGAGAAAAAATGGCCATAGGTTGAACACAGACCACCAGAGGCTGAATTTACTCCACATCAGAGATACTGTAATATAAAATCAGCAAGAGAGGGCTCTTCTTTACCTACCTTGTCAGCTACCAGCTGCCAGCTCCCTTCTTCCCCACACCCTCTACAGGAACTTTTCAGGTGACCATAAGACCTCCCTTTCTGTACTTGCAGCACTGGCACATTTGCTGAATCTTTCACTGAGGCCAAATGAGGAGCATGACAATCTAAGCATCACATACAGATCAGAAGAATCTGGTACAGATGTCAGCAAAATGGAAGCAGACACGGACTGACCTCTGGGAGTACAGAGAGCAAGTGCCTGTTAAAAGGAGATGGGCTCATGAATGGCTTATGAGGGGAGAGTGATAGGATTAGTAACCTTGCTCTAAATCAGCCGGACGCAGGTAAGCTCACATAGGCATGCATAGCACCAGTGTTGAAGCAGCAGAGAACAACACAGCTCTTAGCTGTAATTTCAGGGAAGCTGAGCGTGAGAAGACACAGCATATGCCTTTTCAGCCTCCTTTGCCCTTACCATCTGTTCAAGCCTTGGCATGCCATAGCAGGGGTTGGACCAAACCTCGTGCACTCTTGCCCAAACATTTCTGTAGCCTACTTCCACGATTACCACATTTTTCCTCTCTTCATTCACCTTCCGCTTCTTCACACTTCTCAGCCCGTCTGAATTCAGGTTCTCACCCGGTCCTTGTCCGTCCGTCCAGCATGTTGTAGCAGAGGCTTCCCAAGATTGCCAGCACAGGATGACAGCCAGGCCCCCAAGGCTTTAAGCAGAAACATAAATGGTCACTTACAAGTCGCAACAGGAGTGTAACATTGAGAGCTGAGCAGAACTAGTTTTAGAGCATAACAAAGGGACCAAAGAACAAATACCCTAAGAGTGGGAAACAGCCTGTATGTGATAAAAGTACAAAGGAGATAAAAACAACAGCAACAATCCCTCTGAGAATGAGGACAAAAGGAAGAGAGAGGTAATGTTTCCTTCAGTCGAGGACATCATGCTGATCAGCACTACTCTATATACATGCCAGCAGTCCTTAACTCACCTTCGAGAGGAAAAAGAGAACTGGTTTTTTGATTTGCCACTCTAGACTCAGCAATCGTGTATAAAACAACTTTTACTTTATAAATGAGGTTGAGTGAGTCAGAATTTTAAGGAGCGTACACATGTTTGTGCTTTCTGCCTCAACCTTTAGACACAGCATGGTAGTGGAGACTGCAGCACCAAAGAGTAAACTTGGATGCAACTGTCACTTGCCTACTCTATACCCTCACATTAATGTTTCCCCCAAATCCCACCACTGTTTAATCTCTCCTGAGGAATATGCTGATGTCATCTAAATTCTGATTGCTAACCTATCTGCCTCTCTATGCCCATTCTCCACTAACACAAAGACTCAAACTAGCACAACCTCACCTGTGATCCTCAGCTCTGCTTGGTGAACTTGGCTCCCAAGCAGTCCGCACAGGCACTTTACGGTCCAACCCTGCTGGAATGAAGGGCTTCGTAGCAAGCACAAGCTGACATTAGATGATTGGCATGGGGACATGAATGACCACAGGACCTGCATGGCAAAGTTAACGGAGGCAAGGGGAGAAGAGAAGGTGAGATGCCTGTGCACGTGTAAGATGGGCGCTTTGGACAGGCAGGGAACTTCTACTACAGGAATGTGGCTGACTGTGCTTTGAGATGTGAGGTGAGTGCCGGAGCTGAGGGTGGAGGGACTGGCACAACTTAAGGAATGAGGTGTTAGCTGCTTACTTCCTGCATTGACCATGAATCCTACCCTAATAGTGCAGGAAAAGTAGCATATGTTTTATTTCAGTGTATTTTTCTAGTCATTGTTTAGTTTGCTCCAGGGCTTGGCTTAACTTTCCAAGCCAATTCCATTTTAGCATACAACAGTGCTCCATCTGGGAATACATTAATGTGTTTCCTATTTGACCAAAACTGCATTTGGCAATGAACTTTACATGAAACGATGGGGAATAAAGAATTAAAAACCTTGAAATATTGCACTTTTTAGACATGTACAATCATGACACAGAAGAAAATTTAATTTTTTAAAATGTATTTTCAGACATCTTTTTCCCATAAAAATATTCAAACTAGTCTTACTGTTATGCCTAGAGAGTACTATCTGTTTACTGTATAGATTTATCACAGGATAAATAATAACATATTTTCATTTTCATTTGTCACATGCCAACACTAATTTTTATTATACTATATATATACAGTGTTATACTTATTGCACAAAACTGTAGCGGTAGCCATAGTGCCATGACAGAGTCTATAAAGATGCCAGTTATGAATTAAATATAATTTCCCTTATGTTTTCTACATCAAGCTGTGTTTCACTTTGTTCTTTAATGAACTTAATTATTCATTCAAAGCAGTAAATGACTCAGGTTTCAAAAAAACTCTACAATAATAAGATATGGCAGTAGGTAATAGGTCCTATAACCCAGATATCTTACATTTTTAAAACCCCTTGATAAGCTAACAGTTTACAATAGGCTTGAAATTGAACCTTACAAACTGACATCCATCAAGTTGCTCTTTTCCCACCTTCATGTTTTTCCCCTACAGCTAAAGTTAAAAAAAAAGATAAAACAAAAAGATAAAACAGAGTCTAATCTGACAACAGAGCGAGCTGTTTAGCGAAATTTATGTTCCTGATTTTTTTTAATACATAAATGTATATTTATATTTATGTATACACACTCACTCAGAGATATAAGTGCTTGTATATCCAAAGGCAATTTCATCAATAATGAATGCCAGGTAAGCTATTAATCTGTCATTTAACTGTTTATATTTAAATAGAAACACATATAACAAATAAATAGGAATTTAGTTACTGATTTACCTCCATCTTTGTCCCCTCTCCTGTGTTTCTCTAAACAAAGCCTTCAAACAAATGGAATTTAGCTTGTCCAGAAAACCTTCCAGTTGGGATATATGACCCGTAGCTCCACAAAGACTCAGAACAATTTCCTCAAAATGAAGTGTTTAATCTTCACAAGAGGAGCTAAACATAGAAAAGAAAATAGATTTAACACAACAAATGGTCTACATGTACTTAATTTATCTAATTTAGTGGGGTTTGTAAGCTAAGACTGATCTAGGTGCTTAAAGAATTATTGCGTAGAGTCTCTTTATCAGCCTGTTCCCTCAAATCATACCCTGACACACCTCTATTTCAGTTCTTCTGGGACAGGCTTTCCCCTTAAAATTTCTTTGTTCCAGATTTATAGTCAGATTTATTTTCTCTTTTCACCTCCCAAGACCATAAGTCAAACCAGTTTACTGTTCCTAGTACAACAGACACAAAATTTCAAAGGCATCAAGTCCTACATCAGCAGGTGCAAGCTGAAAAGATGTTGAAATTAGAAGGGTTTAACCAAACAAAGGGCAAAATTTCAGTAACAGCAGGTATTGCTGTGGGTTCTGCAAAATGTTTGAGGATTTTTTAAAAGTGTATAAATGAGTTGATTAGTTTATTGAGTCTCAATGTTGTTTAACATTTACAAAGTCAGCTGTTTGTGGTATGTTGACCCTGGCTGGAGGCCAGGTGCCCACCAAAGCCACTCTGTCACTCCCCTCCTCAGCTGGACAGGGGAGAGAAAATATAATGAAAGTCTCATGGGTCAAGATAACGACAGGGGAGATCACTTGCCAATGACCATCACGGGCAAACCAGATTCAACTGGGGAAAATTAATTTAATTTATTACCAATCAAAATTAGAGTAGGATAATGAGAAATAAAACCAAATCTTAAATCATCTTCCCCCAACCCCTTCCTTCTTCCCGGGCACAGCTTCACTCCCGAATTCTCTACCCCCTCCCCACTCAGCAGCGCAGGGGGATGGGGAATGGGGGTTGGGGTCAGTTCATCACACCTTGTATCTGCCGCTCTTTGCTCCTCAAGGGCAGGACTCCTCACACTCTTCCCCTGCTCCAGTGTGGGGTCCCTCCCACAGGAGACAGTTCTCCACGATCTTCTCCAGTGTGGGTCCTTCCCACGGGCTGCAGTTCTTCATGAACTGCTCCAGTGTGGGTCCCTTCCATGGGCTGCAGTCCTTCAGGCACAGACTGCTCCAGCGTGGGTCCCCCACGGGGTCACAAGTCCTGCCAGAAAACCTGCTCCAGCGTGGGCTTCCCAAGGGGTCACAGCCTCCTTCGGGAACCCACCTGCTCTAGCATGGGGTTCTCCCCGGGCTGCGGGTGGATATCTGCTCCACCGTGGACCTCCATGGGCTGCAGGGGGACAGCCTGCCTCACCATGGTCTTCCCCACGGGCTGCAGGGGAATCTCTGCTCCGGTGCCTGGAGCACCTCCTCCCCTCCTTCTTCACTGACCTTGGTCTCTCACATTCCACTCCTCTGTCCCCTCCAGGTTTTTTGCCAGCAATTTTTTTTTTCCCTTCTTAAATCTGTTATCTCAGAGGCGCTACCACCGTTGCTGATGGGCTCGGCCTTGGCCAGTAGTGGGTCCATCGTGGAGCCAGCTGGCATTGGCTCTGTTGGACATGGGGGAAGCTTCTAGCAGCTTCTCACAGAAGCCACCCCTGCAGCCCCTCCCTCCCCCCGCTACCAAAACCTTGCCATGTAAACCCAATACACTGTTATAAAGATAAAATCAAAGTTTAGTTCCACTTTAACCACAGAGTGACTACTCTCTGCTTCAGAGCCCAAATCTGTGCTTCCATCTGCCTTGCAGCTCTGAGCATCATTTCTCCTCATCTCCATCCATGTGTATATGTCTAGTAGCTATGAATGTTATAGCCTTACCTGTAGGGACCTGGTTTAGATTTTTTTTAATACAAAGCACTGGTCTGTCATATGAACACATCAGCAGAAATGTGTTCTGCCTTTACACGCCCTGCAGCGGTTTCCCCAGTGGGTGCCGCACCAGCAGCAAGCAGCAGCACAGTGGGGACGGGCAGCGATGTTGGGCTGGGACCCGACATGACATCAGCCAACAGGCAAATCTCACAGTGACAGCAAGTGTAATGGGATCAAAACCAATTTCTGTAAATTGAGAAAAGTAGATCTTAAATACTTTGATTACCTTAACTTCTGCTACCGATCTTTGTGGGGGGTTGGGTAGGGGGTTTGTTGTGTGTCTTCTTAGAGATTTCCTTTCCAAAGCAGGGACTGTCTTCACATTAGTCACTGCACACTCATAAAGCTAATTCCCCTACTAGGTATTTTCACAAAACAATCTCATTATAAGCAGAAAGTATAACCGGAATAGTCATTTCCATCATTTCAATGCCCTAAAACAATTTCAGACTCTTTCTACTTTTCTGTAAACACCACTTCATTCTATTGACTTTCTCTGCAGATTACATTTATTCCAGTAGAAAGGAGCCAAATGAAGTTTTCCAAATCATTTGTGTTCTTTGGGTTGGACAACATAACTATCCTTTTGGGATAGAAATTGAGATTTTATATCCTCAAAATTTACTACTTCATCCTAGAGCTACCTTAAGCCAGTAGGCCCTTGTTAAATAGGACTTATTAAAAGCTGTGATTCTTATGAATTTATTTATTTAATGCCCAAAGATCTGCATGAGCCTTGACACTGCTAAGCATGTCAGTATTTCTCATAAAAGAGTAATTCCTAGAACTACAGGGTGAGGTCCTGCACAAGACATGGTTTAAGGAAGAGAGTTTACTATTGCTTCTGACCCCTTTGCAGGTCAGCAGCTATTCTTCCCCAAAGACTGGAGAGAGGCCTTGAACCTACCTGCAGAATAAATGTCTAACCATTACCTATTCCGTTTCTGGGTTACTCTGTCCCTGTTATTGCAGGTTTCCATCTTAGCTACCTCACTATTTATTGGACCAGAAAAAGAGAAAAGGTACAAGAGTGACATTATAGCGTAGTAGTGAGATCTACCAGCAGGAGTTGAGATCTTGTTGAGTTATGGTCTAAGTGCTTACATCAATACTGTAAACAGGACTACGGAGCTTCACAGTACGTAGGTGCCATGCAGTAAACTTTAAGTGAGGTACTTAAGCCCTAGTAGGTGTGAGCATTTCATATTCACTGCTTTAGGCCATTGCTTTCCAGCTCTAGTGGACCACTCTCCTTTTATACAGCATTCTCTGTTCACAGCATTCTTTGCATAAATTTTATAGGCAGCCTATCTCAGGACCCATGGTATTAAATACCAAGGTGCCTAAAAATTCGGTGCTGCGACAGAAACCTTTTGTAGCTGATCCCTAGTGTTCAAATCCTGAAAATTGGAGCATAGCCTGAGGACTTTGTTCTCTATCTTATCTTTTGAGCCCTACAGCCTCAATGAAAAGGTCAACAAGGAGGATTTTTCAACCATGGGACCTGGGTGACAGAATGATGCTGTGATGCTGTATTTACATTTCTCTCAGAAGACCACACAGGTGAAACCCTGTTCCCCCAAAAGTCAATGACAGTATTGCCATTTCATTACCTTTGGGGACAGACGCTCAAACACAGCCTTAAGTGAAAAGCAGAAAGCAATATCACCATGGTGGTTCTGAAAACAAGGGACAGCAAGGGGAAAGATCTAGATGGGATTAGAAGAAGACATCTCTGAATTCTACTTCCTAACTAACATATGTAGTACATATAGACAGACACAGAGCTCTGTGGAGTAAGGAGGCCCTAGGGCAGAAGCACGATGCTTACCCACGGCACAGGTATGAACAGGCGCTTCCTGCATCCTTCCACAGAACTCCTCATAGCAGACACAGGCAAAACTGTTTCACTTGTAAAGATCAGGCTGGAAAAGTAACGGTGGATAGCTACAGTACATATGCAGAGATTGGATTTAATTGTTGGTGCTAACTGTAAAATCTTTCACTCTCTTAATGGGATAACCTGGACTTAAACTTTTCTACTCATTGAGTACAAAACATTTTTTTAAAGGATTTACAGACTGTTGTTGCTTCAGTTCCTCATTCCCCTTTACGTAACGGCTGATCCTTGAAATTACATTAACATACCATTAACAGCACAGTTAATATTGGTATCTTAAACCAGAAATTAATCTTGTGGTGTAGAGTTCCAATAAAACTGCACTTCTCAGTGTGACTGGTGAGCTAATGTAAAATCCAGTCTCATGTTGTAGGAATGTGATCATCATGTCAGCAACGGTCAAAAGTTTATAAGCATAAGGCTATGCTGGATCAAAACAGTGATTTATTTAGTTTAATAGCTCTGTTTTGACAGTACTTTCCAAGACAGATGCCTGTTCACCTATGTATGTTAACACTTCCTACTAAAACTGGCCTTCAATTGGATCTTGATTAGGATATTTGCTTTGCAGGAAACTTACCAACATGTTGCAGAGGAAAGGATATTAAGTCACATCCAACAGGGCAGACACTTCCTAATTCTAATTCTTTAGTAATCTGCCCGTGAATATAAACACTGATTAGTACATCTTTTACAATCTAAGAAATTTACTATGGTATTCCCATTGCCCATCCAAATAGCTCACCCGCTGGAATAATATTAAGTTCCTAATCTCTAAACTGGCTTCTCAGATTCCTTTTCCTATGTAAAAAAGACTTTATTTTGTTATTTTGAAAAACATTGCCTTTTAATTTCCTTGGCTAACCTCTGATTTTAGCCTTTAGAAAAGGTCACTACTCTTAACCCCTTCTTGAAAAATCTATTGCTACTTTGATTCCTTTCTTTACCCCTTATTTTTTCCAATTTTATCCAATTGCTAAAGATATTCTTTCAAGAGCAACCTCTGAAAAGCATTACCAAAAAAATATCAGACAGTTCAAATAAGCCAAATTAACTAGCCCTCCAGTCGCTAACAAAAGAGGAAGATAAGTCTTCCGAAGATGGAATATGCCTTACCATTTGTTCCATAAAGTACTGGGGTTTGGCAAGCTTTTGGACATTGTAAAAATAAGAATAAATCCATTGGGGTTTTTTGTTACAGCTGATCAATAGGTGTTTTCTGTTGTACACAGATGATCAAGTTTTTTCTGAGTACATGTCCTGGTTTCAGCTGGGATAGAGTTAATTGTCTTCCTAGTAGCTGGTACGGTGCTATGTTTTGAGTTCAGTATGCGAAGAATGTTGATAACGCTGATGTTTTCAGTTGTTGCTCAGTAGTGTTTAGTCTAAAGTCAAGGATTTTTCAGCTTCTCATGCCCAGCCAGCGAGAAAGCTGGAGGGGCACAAGAAGTTGGCACAGGACACAGCCAGGGCAGCTGACCCATACCGTGTGACGTCACATCTAGTATAGAAACTGGGGGGAGTGGGGGTGGGGGGATCACTGCTCAGGGACTAGCTGGGTGTCAATTGGCGGCTGGTGAGCAATTGCACTGCGCATAATTTGTACATTCCAATCCTTTTATTATTGCTGTTGTCATTTTATTAGTGTTATCATTATCATTATTAGTTTCTTCTTTTCTGTTCTATTAAACCATTCTTATCTCAACCCACGAGTTTTTCTTTTTTTTCCAATTTTCTCCCCCATCCCACTGGGTGGGGGGGGCAGTGAGTGAGCGGCTGCGTGGTGCTTAGTTGCTGGCTGGGGTTAAACCACGACAGTACGTGAAAGCCAAGAACATTCAGAAAAGTCACTTATGCAGATTAGTTTTTCTGTCTCATTTATTTCATATAGTATATTGCAATGTGACTCCTGGGGACTTATATTTGGCAGTCGTTATGTGTAGATGACAGGGACTGTGTATGTGGCTGTGCCTAGTATTAAACATAAACAAACCTTATTTATAAAAGCTAGATTTAAAGCAAATTCTCTAACTGCTTTGGTGAATGTGCAATATTTTAGTTTCACATATTTTAACTTATTCAATATTTTAAAGCTTCTTCAAGTAAAATAAAGATCGAAGAAAACACTGAATTTAGGCTATATATTCTATTCCATAGAAAGCATATAATTTTCTGACGACAACTAAAACAGTTACTTTCAGGCATGAAAACAGCAAAATATGACTATTGAAAAAATATTTTTATGTATCCTTTGAGAACTTAGGAACTGATACAACCTTTTCTCCATGAGGCAAATGCAAACACACACTTACAGAATTGCAAAAGGCAGATGCAGAAGTCGGGGCACAGCATGCCCCCTCCTTCCCTGAAGATTTCAGGTCCTGTTGTGAGACAAAAGACAAGTCTGGGGAAGACAGTTCTCTTGGAGACATGCAGAAGATTCAGTAAATAGCAAGCCTCTTTGGCTTCCTTCCTTGATAACCCATGAATTACTGTTTTCAAGAATTACAATAACCTCTAATATTTTGATGAATACCAGAGAGAACACAAGAGAGATTTCTATTCCTGCTTTTCATTAGACTGTGGTTTTGGTGGAACAAGTTACCATTTGTAGGCAGTTTCCCCTTTGCAGTCTTCCAGGAGAACCAGAAAGAATTAGTCTTTCACCCTGAAATTGATACTGGACCAGTCTTGTCAAGGAAATGATCCATCCAGCCCTTTTGATTAACAGAAGTATCATTTCACTCCTTTGACTATGTGAAATGTCTCTGTGTTGAAACTAGGTAGCACCTCCTGTATTTAACAGTAAATAGGTATTTTCCTTAACTAAAGGCAAGATTCCCTTACTTTCTTTGGCAACTCATGGTTTGATGTGAAATATCTCTTGCACTTTGTAGTGCACTTGGTACTTTACTGAGCTTTGTAGTCTGCACATTAGCACATGCACTTGATATCTAACCTCTAAGCGAGATGCATTTTTCATAGTCCATTATTGTCTTTTGACTGAGACTAGATACAATGGTAATTGACCAATTTGGGGTGAAAATGGATTAAATGGATTTGAAAACTTTGACTTCCCCTCAGTGTCTTTCTCCTAAGCTATATGTGATACTCAGTGTTACTAGTTCTAAGGTAATACTGTGTCTATCTTTACACCAAGGTGACATTAGCCATCTTGGCTGTATTCTGGGGCCACCTGATGGTCCTCAGCACTCCTGAGGAGTCTCTAGGTATTCGGGGTTTACAGAGCAGGGGCTTCCTTCACTGGTCTCCAAGATTATATTATACAGATTGGATTAAATGATGAGATTTGTTGAAAAATAATGGAAAGCTGCCCCAGGGTAGAGGATGGACTAGATGGGCACATGTATTTCCCTGCTGTTTTGGATCAACATGTATAAAGAAATGTTCAAACCTGCAGAGGTTAACATAAAATAAGAGTAGCATCTTTATAGACAGATGTCTCATCCTGGAGAGAAAGTAACAACCAAGTAGAAATGTTAAGTACAGAGGAGCAAACCGCTGCTACCGTATAGTGGGTCTATTTGTGATATTTACTGTGGGACTATTTGAAGCACTTCTATCAGATGCCAACAGGCAGCCTTTTGAGCCATTCTTTTGATTCATACTGTTTGCAATGCAATGATCCTTTTTCATGATGAAGACAATGATTTCACATCTCTGTAGCATCTTTCATCTAGGTGAATCACAAACCACTTAAATTTCATACTACTTACACACATTACTTATAGAAATTGTTTTGCCAGCCACTGAAATAGGGCCATTATTTCTCTTTATGCCAATAGAAAATTGAAACAGATGGAAAAGCCAGTTTAGTAACTCCTTGATACAAATCTCCCTTCCCCCTCTCCTCTACAGTACAGTAACTGAATTGTGAAGTCCCTTCTTTTTGCAAATAATTTCTGCAGTTCAGCAAAGTAAGCATTATGAGATATTTTTCTTGGTGAGTCTTCTGTTGTAAATAATCAGCCATGACTGAGGTGCATACACGCTGGCAGAAGATAACACATGCAAATGTTTCTGTTTTTTCCCTGGCTATATATCCAGGACCAGTCTCCCAGAATAACTTAGAACAAACTGCAGTAAGTCTGGGCTGATACTCTTGTGCTTGAGACATTAGAAGTCAGATCTGTAACTCTCAAATTTTCAGAATTTCTATAAGTATTACTGTTCCATTTTTTCTACACATCATTTCAAAACTTGCTCTCAGATCTTATACCTTATTGATAAAATAAGTCTGAGGCACACAACCTTCCCAGTTCTTTTTCTAACTTTTATTAATCAGATAAGTGTTTACATCTTCCTCTTCAGTGGTGTTTCCATTCAAATTGCATTCTCAATCTTTGAGCTTATTTGTTCAAAATAAATCCAGAAGTATACGGATTTGATTTTTTCTGCCATTCTACCTACCTAAAAAAGTTACTCCTAATTTAACTGTGTTAAATTCTGCAGAATTAGGTGGAGAATGAGCTAAATTAATTGAAATCAAAAGGACGACTATTTCAGTTGTTGTTGAATAAATATATTTCTTACCTTTATTCTCACTTGGAGTGACAAGTGTCATAGCTTTCAGTAGGCATTTTTCTTCTTCCTTTTGTGTGGAAAAATACTGGCATAGAAGGAGGTTGCCCCAGTAGTGGGTGCAAATGGTTCAATTTGGGGAATCCAGAAAACAAATTTCACGTAGCCTGTTTTCACAACTCCAGGATAAAGTAGTTTTATATCAGATTTGATCTATTGAAATTCATTAGCTTTAAAATCTATCTGAATAACAAAAAGTTACAATATCTTCCAAGATAATGCTTCTCAAAAATGAAGTAGTTTTATGCTATCATACAAAAAAAAAAAAAAAAAAAGCGTTGATAAAACCTGAGATTGAATTAACAAACTTAACCATCAAGAGCCTCTTTCTTGATGGAATCTTGTAAAGAAGGACTCGCCAACATAGGGTCACTGAGGAAAATTAATCCAAGTTATCTAAAGGTGTTCTTTCATAGGGGTTTTTATATACTATGTCAAAGACTAATTCAGAATTAAAGTGGCCTTAATTAAATTTAGTTTTATTATTTCCAAAGTAAATTCAAGTGACTAGCATTGCAACCATTTCTGTTCTGACTTGGAGTATCTATACAGGCATTCAACATTGCTTAACTAAGCCACTTTTAGCAAATTAATTAGGCTTAATTTTCCTGGAGGTTTTCACATAAATATGCTCACAGATATGTTCAAATGTTATGTTGTTATACACAACTGTGTAACTCCCACCTCGTATAAAATATCAGGGTGGAAATACGAGAGTGGAAATATTCTATGTTCTATGACAGGCAAGAAATGAGGGATTGATGGTTGCAGTCAGCATCACTTACAAGAGATGAGCTAGAGGTAGTTTTTAAAAACCACTTCTGTTGAGCCAGACCAAACTGCCTCAGACCTGCTTCCTCACATCCTTCTGTCAGAAAAACAGGAGGAAATTTGGAATCAGAGCTACGCTTCTGTATTGGTTTTGTGTGGCAAGGTTTTGGTAGCGGGGGGGGTTACAGGGGTGGCTTCTGTAAGAAGCTGCTGGAAGCTTCCCCTGTGTTCGACAGAGCCCATACCAGCCGGCTCTAAGACAGACCCGCCGCCGGCCAAGGCCGAGCCAATCAGCGATAGTGGTAACGCCTCTGTGCATCACATTTTTAAGAAGGAAAAAAAAGTTGGGACGGCGGTATTCGGCAGCCGGAGAGAGGAGTGAGAACATGTAAGAGAAACAACCCTGTGGACACCAAGGTCAGTGAAGAAGGAGGGGGAGGAGATGCTCCAGGCGCCGGAGCAGAGATTCCCCTGCAGCCCGTGGTGAAGACCATGGTGAGGCAGGCTGTCCCCCTGCAGTCCATGGAGGTCCACGGTGGAGCAGATATCCACCTGCAGCCCGTGGAGGACCCCACGCCGGAGCAGGTGGGTTCCCGAAGGAGGCTGTGACCCCGTGGGAACCCCGCGCTGGAGCAGGCTCCTGGCAGGACCTGCGGATCTGTGGAGAGAGGAGCCCACGGAGCAGGTTTTCTGGCAGGACTTGTGACCCCGTGGGGGGCCCACGCTGGAGCAGTCTGTGCCTGAAGGACTGCACGCTGTGGAAAGGACCCATGCTGGAGCAGTTCGTGAAGAACTGCAGCCCGTGGGAAGGACCCATGTTGGAGAAGTTCGTGGAGGACTGTCTCCCGTGGGTGGGACCCCACGCTGGAGCAGGGGAAGAGTGTGATGAGTCCTCCCCCTGAGGAGGATGAAGCTGCAGAAAATAACTGTGATGAAAGGAATGGAGAAAAACGCATTGGCAATATCAGTTGTAGCATACCACATGGCTGCCTTTGATGCCAGTTCATACTGGAGCTCTAACATGTCTGGTACAGCAGCACTCAGTGGCGGTGTCACTTCATTCAGGCCGCGATAATCTACTGTTAACCTCCACCCTCCATCAGACTTTCGCACCGGCCATATAGGACTATTAAAAGGTGAATGAGTCTTGCTGATGACTCCTTGTCTCTCTAGTTGATGGATCAGCTCATGGATGGGAGCCAGGGAGTCTCTGTTTGTCCGATATTGCCGGCGGTGCACCGTCCTATGATATGCTTCTGTACCAACAACTTCTGAAGCGGCTCGAACCCCCTCATGGTGTCAGGAGTGGGACTCGAACCCACGTCTCCCAGTAAAGAGGAATTTGAGACATGACTGAAGTCTATCAGGAAAGTAAATAACAAAATTGGGTAGATTCAGAAAAAGTAGAAAGCATGAACTGACACTAAGATAGATCGGGCTCCTAGGAAAATGGACAAGAAACTTATTTACCAAAAAGGTGATCAGTCTATGGACTAGGTTTTCTAAGGCATGTAATAGAAACTCAATTTCATATAAGCATTGGAGAGACGGGAGGGGAAGCACACAGCGTGAGGGACAAGGTTTAGAGACCTGCAGATACCTGGGCTTTGATAGACTGTATCAACACTTGATGCCTTAAAAAGCCACTAATTCCTTGAAGAAAGAGACAGACAGACAGACAGACAGACTAAGGATAGCGAGCTAAGCAGAAAGAAAGCTTACACAGAGTGAGTTTGAAGGAAAAAGGTGACCCACTGCTAGCAGAAGTGAGGTCTGCAATAAATGGACCAGGGTGAAAAGAAAACATACTCATAACAGAGAAGTTAGTATTGAGGCTTAGGGATGAGCTGTTTCACAACAATTTGAAGACAGTCTTGCAATAACAGTATATTGATTTTCTGCATTCTGGGTGAAGTATCTTGCTTACGGGAAAGAAATACAATAATTGCAGTAAAGCAGTTGTCATAGACTGTAAGATCAAATGGAGTACACAGAAACTTTGGAGTAAAACAGAGAGTAGAAAGAACTCCCTTGCAGCCTGAATACTGCTTTTCTTTCAGATTTTGTTTTGTTTTGTTTTGTGAAAGTTTGAAATATAAATCCTAAATTCACATTTTAGATTTCTTTATCCTTAGTGAGATTCCTACATGCAAGTTTGGGTACTGTAAATATAACTTGTTACCAAAATCAACCAAACAGTTACAAATTACAGTAGCTCTAATTCTGAAGAATAAACAACTATCCTGAAAAATGAAAACAAAATTACTCAGGGTTTTTCCCCTGATATCAGACTGAAAATGTAATTAATGAGACTGGATGTGGCAACAACAGGTAATATCTTGAGATATATATATGTAAATATTTATATACCTGATCCATCAAGGTATTACGTTGTTCCACAGAAAAACATTTCTACCCTTCCTAGTGATTGTATGACCACAATGGGATGTGTGCAATATTACTAAATTATCTCCCTTACGGAAAGGGAACATTTGGAGCTGGTGCAGACCAAGAGCTTTCTGTAACAAAACAAGCTAGCAGAACATGTCTGTTGCCTTTTCACAAGTGGTAAGATGCCTGAGAAAAGGGTCTCTGAAAGGCACAAAACATGCAGTTGGAACAGGTTTCAGAGTAAGTGGCACTACATTATCACAAGTTATGGGCTTTAAAACTAACAGTGAATTAATCTGCTATTAAAAGAGAAAAGGCAGATGGCAAGTGTGAGCACCATCATCTATGCTATGCATCCACTGAGGAAACGGAAGATGAAAGAAACATTTCATCCTACAAAGAACCAGAATGAAGAACTGAAAGTTATCTGTAATTATTATAAGGCTAAAGACAGAAAGTCAAAACTGGAATGAGAGTTTTCCACACTAGAACCAATGAACATGGAATAAGAATAACTAATTCCATCATTCAGAAAAGGTGGTAACTGAGAGTAGGATGTTTCACTAAAGAAAGCTCATCTGGGTATTCAGAAATTGTGCTATTTCCAAACATACTAGGTAATGGCTGAGTTACGTTACGCTACCAGATGTACTACATGTATATAACATAATGATTCAGAACAGAAGAGATACAAAAGAGAAAGCAGAAGCCCAGCCATCTGTTTACCAGACCTGTCTCGTAACAGTAATTCTAAGAAGTTCGCATAGTAAAAAAATGAGCCAAAATGAGTTGACTCTTTTAGCAAATGTAGACTCTTTTAGCAAAATAGAACATTAAGGTTCATCATTAAAAAGTTTTGATCACCCCACTTGTGTTGGCACATTAAGTACTTCAGATTAGAGTTCTCCATTTATTATACCAATGCTATTTAAAGAAAGATTAAACAAAAATTTCACAGTAAGCTAAAACTTACAGCAAAGTATCTGGAAAACAAAGATCATTACCCAAAAGCCCTTAGTGCAATACAACTATTTATGCAAAAAACATACAAGCTAAATTGCTTTATAGAGTCCTTCCCCTGCAATGCAGTTTTGTCAGTTGTATAGCTGCTATGCTTGAATGGTGACACTTTAAGACTTTAATGACTGAATTTCCTTTTGTCCCAGACTACAATCATTAATTCCAATCGTGCCTTTAACTCTCTATCATCCAGAGGGAAATAACACTGAGATGCTTAATGTGAAAGCCTTTTGGCACATTAAAACTATATACCATTATATATATTCCTCACTATAGCTAGTGAGGAAATTAAATGCTAGATTCAGGATTACTCTTCAAGTAACAGGCTAAGGATCTTACTACACTAGAAATAGGAACACACATTTTTCTCCCATTGAGTTTAATAAGAGTTATGCATGTGAAATAGAAATTTGGATCTGGGCTACATCTATTCACATATCACCAATTAATTCAGAATGCCATGGGCTCAATTAAAGACAAAATACAGTCTATAAGTAAAAAATGTTGATTAACGTACAACCACCAGGATGTCAATAGTATAAGGACAAGAACATTGTTGGATCTCTGTGGCTCCATCCACACTGTTGTGTAAAGCCAGTCCCAGGCTAAAATAGGTGCCTGAGTCAATTGCTTCCACATTGATGTGCCCTCAGGACTGACTAGTATCTGCAGAGGAAAAAGCACAGGAGTATTCAGTGCTCAGAGTAACCTCCAGTGCACATCTATTAGTAGCATGGGTGGCGTGACGTGCAAGACAGCCTCCAACTCTCCTACTCGCCTTTGCGGTGACAACCTTTCTAGATGGTGAAATATCGTCAGTCCTACAGATCAGTGCAGGCTGCCTACGACACACAGTACTGGCACCAGAGAGCAGTTGCTCCCTTAGCAAGCAGACAAAAAGTGTAACGTTCCCCTGGGGTTATACCACCAGATGATACGATATCAATATGATGAACCTTTAGGAGTGGCTAAATTAAACCTGCCAAACTGAACACACAGAGGGCCATCATAAATCTTTACCATCTTTCTCTCTTGGTCTGCGGAGACAGCCTGGTAAAATGATGCTCGCTTTACTGCTCAGAAGTACATTACTTGTATTCCCACTCCTGTGGGGCCACTGCCCACCTGCACACACCTTGCCCCTGCCCATGCAGCCCAAATGACTGTACAACATGCAGTGACTGTGAGTCCACCTCTGGAAAGGGTTTATCTCCATCAGCCACAGAATAGTCCAGGACATAGTGCAGAATCCTCTTTCTCCCTTCCCAAAAGTTTTAAAGAGGCAGGAGAATTATGAGAGAAGTGAGTGATGGACATGGTGACAAATGTTTCTTTCTTTCACTGTCCTGCATTTTTCTGGGGATTAGATGGAACTGGTGAGTGATGCTTTGATGACTGTATTGAAAATAACATAAAAGGCACCTAAACCAAAGGGATAGATGTTGGCTTTATGAATGATGATAAATACATAATAAGCAATACATGGTCAACAGAGACTGGTTTTTTTTCCTTTCTCTGCTAATTGCTGCTTAAAGAAATAAACTTTAAAAATCTTATTTCTCGGCCATTTAGATGTCAAGGAAAATTATGCAGAAAATACAAGCCACAGGCAGTGTAACGTCTAGACGTATTAAGGTGGGTTTTGGAGGTTGCAGAAATTCTGTTCAGGAAAAATCGCTTCTGGCGAAGCAATCTCTTAAGTCCATCTCAAGAGCATGGATCATGACTAAATATACTTCCAACAATCTCTCAGGAAATCTCCAGAAGTCCACTAAAGGCAAAACCCCAAAGCAAGTCTTTGGAAAAGACCCACATCCCTCCCTCATTACTTATTCATTGTCTGTACAACTGTTAAAAATAAATTTAGCAGCCAGCAAGCTGCATGGAATTTATTTTGCTTTTTTGAGAGAATAAACAGCAGGAATCAAAGCTGGCTGCACCTGCAAATTGACGTCTGGGTTAATTTCTAGGCAAGGAATTTATAACAGTATATCTCTGCTTCCTCCTCTATGTTATGCTTGAGTTACCTTGGTCTCGCTGAAGACATAATCAGCCTTAATTTGTTTTTAACTCCTTACTTAAGTACAAAAAAGGTAAATAGAATCAGTCAGAGGTTTTATATATTTCTGGCCATTGTCAAAAAGTACATATCAGAAACAAGACAAGATAAACTCTAGCTGAAAAGAGAATCAAGTACTTATTACTATTTCTATGCCTAATTTGCATCTTAAGGTTGCATTTGTTATCTTTGTTATTGCACTGCTTCCTTTATTTTCTCAAGCACCGTAGGAATAATTGTGACTCACACTGGTTTGCAATGCTAAAATAAAATCTCATCAAACATAATGTGATGAAAAAAACATTGTTTTCAACAAAGTTATATCATCTTATTTCAACTAGGGATCTAGATTTGTAACTTTGTCAGCTTCAGTTGCTCATTTATACCTTCTTAAGTTAAATGAAACAAAATTGGGCCTATAGGAAGACTTTCTCTTGTTTGTTTTTCTCACTTGGTAGAACAAGATAGTTCTTTGAGAGCTAGATCAACAAAGAGATTGAAGTATCTAAAATGATAGGCACAAAGCCTAAGCCTGATATTTATATGCCCAAAACAGCCACTCTTTGGCCTTTTAATCCTGGCATTACTTATGTGCCTACCAGTAAACACAATCATAGGACAACTTAATGCCTACCTCTTTCCTCACAGAAAAAAAAATCAGACAAGGCATTTTCCTGGTCTCTATCTCCTCCAAACCATAGTCTAGTATTTGAGGAAAAGGGGTTCTGGTCTACAAAGTGTTTGAGCATGAAAGCACTTCTCAGGAAACCAACTAAAGGTAGAGGTGAGGCATTTCCCTTTATGAGGCTATGATATTACGTACAAGCAATTATTTGCAAGGTCAGAGCTAAACAAGTGACTCAGCCTCATGACGAGTACTCCCATGCAGGAAAAATATCACTGGGTCCAGTTTCATTAAATATGTTTCCTATGCAAAATAAACAGCTTTAAAGAGCCATATTTAGCCCTTCATCACACTCAGTGGTTGGGTTCCCACCAGGTCCCAATCTCTGCTCAAATTTCCTAATGGCTTTTATGTATCCGTGTTTAGTAGCCTAAAACTCAGCTGTTACACAGAAATCTTGAGTATTTATTTCAGGAATGTGGACTCTGAATGCCTCAAGTTAAATGTTACAAAGCAGAGCCTAAGTGTCCTTAATGCATTTAGCTTTTAGACAGAAAATAATCCAGAAAGACTTTACAAGCTGCTAACGCAGGACTTTGTGGAATTCGTATCCTAAATGCAAGGTTGTGATCTTCAAGTTCCAGGCTTCAGGAGCCAGAAAATTTAAGGGGCTTACATAGATTTGGCATTTACATATCAGAAGGTGACATTTCCTCGACATGAGACTCCTGTGCAAACAAGCAAATGACACGGGCTGAATAGTGAGGTGGTGAGACGCCTGGTTCCCGGTCAGAGCCATCTGCCAGACAGCACAGACCTAAGCAGGTATTCGACTTCTTAGTAACTGAAATTTGGAGTTACACCACATAGTGATAGGAACTGAAAGGGAGGTTGGTTTTTGTGAGCCATTTTCATTAAAAAACGCTGCTCATCTTTTGTGTGAAATTCCGCTCTCCCCAGCCACAGAGAGACCACCTTTAAGGCCCTTTCTCAACCCAGGGGCATTCTACTGGGACATGCAGCAGAGAATACAACAGCAAATAGCCAGAGAGAGAGCAAGTGGTGGTGAAATCTGCTTCCAGCTGAGTTTTTAATGCAATGTGTACTACATTAAAAGCATAGGAAACAGAGCCCTTGGACTCTTCCTTCTCCACTCTCAGCCATGGACTTTAACTATTAAGCTAGACAGCCCCAGCTTTTCTCTGCTCAAAGTAATATCTAACCATCTGGAGCGAGGCTAAAATTTATTAAAATGGAGAGTAATACATTTTAAGCTATTAGATCATGTAAGGACATCTATTTTCCAGGCAAAATGAAAGACAACAAACAAGATCTAAAACATATTACTTTAAATCTCCTCAGAATCAGAGAGAGGGGACGTTTAGAAGTAAAATGTAGAAACACAATCTTTTCCAGAAACATACACACAAACATGTATTTCATAAAATCTAGCCATTTGCTATCTTCTAGGGAGAAACCTAGTTCAACTGTAACACTAATTTTTACACACATTAAAAGATGCCTAAGACTAGACCATGAAATAAATAAAGATTTTAGCTTTGTTTTTTCTAAAAGAAAATGACAGTTTATATGCAATAACAATTGGTGAAGAATGTCAGGTTTTGTCATTCATTTCTTTTCCAATTTTTCCCTTAACAAGGCAACTTTGAGGCAAATTCGCAGTAAGACCAGAAGACCCAACACAAATCACTTAAGCTCTTTAAAATCACATTGACAGGAATGGAAGAAAAAGAAAGAAAAGGTATTAAAACTGCTTCTCTGATTTTATCATCAAGATATACAAGATTCCCAAGGCTCAGTAACAGACCAGCTGGTTTTAAAATGAAGCCTTTTTCCATCAGGCATTCCTCTACTCTTTAAGGCTAAATGGCAGTGTGCACAGAAGAATTATTGAATCTCAAATTAGCCACTTCTGATAGCACATCACATCTGTTTGTCTGTCATTCTGGTGATACACTGGGATTGTTGAATAATTTGTTGACAAATAGGAGAACAATCTGTGCTAAAAGTTTTGCAGATGAATAGGGACATCTGGAGGAGAGCAACATTGCATTGATTGTCTCGGAATAGCCCGGGCATACTGAAAAACATCCTTTGCAGATCATTAGTCAACAAGATGGCTTGTCTTCACAGCTCTGTTAGCTCAAGCTATAATTCAAATGTTGTCTCTAACTCCAAATAATGGTGCTTTTTTTCATTTACAACTAATGATTCCTGTAGTGTCATTATATTTTTTTCTAATCTCAGTTTCTACTATCAGACTGATTTTTGTGGAATTGCCTGCACATGGCCCTTTGGGTGACCTTTGGAGGAAAGGTGCTGAAGTATGTTTGACTGGAGAGCAAGCTATGGGCCAGTAAGAGGTAAAAGCTTTAATAAGAAACTTCTGACATGGGCAGAGGAAAGCAAGCATCACCCAGCCAGAGAGCCATCACTGCTGAGGGAAAAGAAGCATTTCTGTGTAGGCAGAGAAAGGAAATAAAGCAGTGATTTCAACATATCGTTCTGTGTTTAATCTCTTCTTACTGTAAGAATCATATATCTTTCTGTCTTTGGTAATTTCTTACTGTAACGTTACCATTACAGCCCAACACGTAATGTATCTTCAAATGGAAAGTGTTAGAATATTTTAGTATTTCTCCTTTAGCCAAAGTGTTTCCTTTAAATGGCAGGGCTACTATTTTGTGAGATTAGCAGCAATAGAAATCTTTTCAGTTGTAGTAAAGTTAGAATAAATCCCAGAGCCCACTGTGCACTCAGACTTTGTTAAAATCACTGCAACTAATTATCTAACTAACTAGTGAAAAATAAAAATCTAATGAGGATTTGGCTCACTATTAAGAAGAGATACAGCATTCTATTTATTTTCAAATTCCTTGAAATGCTGCAGATTTTTGTACTTTGCTAAAGCATGATCTCAGAAATGCTGAGATTTCTATCTCATTCTGGTACCTATGTACCTCAAGATATTTGATCAGTAACAAAGCACTGTACAATTAGTCGTCATACCCTGAGCTGGAGAAAAGAAACTTATTTCTTTGGGGTTTAGTCAGACACAGGGAAAATGAAGGTGACCTTCCCCACTCAACAAGGTCCCCTAAGCAGGATTCTGTACTGGGCAGGTGGATGTAGTGGAACTCTTCAAGACTAATTTCAGTATTAAGCTATATCTAATTTAGAAAAATCTCTTAAACTTTATTATAAAGAGAACTGAAGTCCATTTCTTATTCAAAATCAGCTTGAAAACAAAGCCAAGTTAGAAGAATCCTGTGGATCCATAAAAAAGAAAATGTGCCTTAAAGATGTCTGGTATTAATTCTACAGGAGCAAGTCCCCCTTTAAGTTTAGCTTGCTTTATTTTTTTAAATACCTGCTAGTTACCAGGAAAGAACTAGATGAAATTTGACTGGCGAGTATTAGATGCCATGAAAGTAGTTGACATGTATCAGATATACAGTGGTGAAGGACAGCATGGAAAAATGAGAATTATCAGAAGTCATAACCCAGAAAATCTTACATTATTCCCAAATCCCATGGGTTTACAATTCACTAGTATTACGCATTACCATGTCTGAACCCCATTCTACCCAGGTCCCTGCAAGATATGGCTAGTTTGTTTACTTCTATCTGTCTAGATACTGTGATTTTGCTAATATATATCAGAAAATTTTGAGCTCTAATTCCACTGCTGCGGACAGGAACAAAGCTCCTGAGCATGACAGAATAATGTTAAAGATTCACAAGACAGAAATGGAAAAGATAATTAAAGAAACAAACAGACGGACTTAACTGTTCTGGAGGTGTGACACCAGAAATGAGAAGCATGGAGCTAGTTAATGAACAGGATCACATGTACTAGCAAGAATAAGAAAACAAGGAGATTAATGACCTGAAGTTTCACAGACTGAGTTCACACAAGGAAACATATAGAGTACAAAACTCTGCATGTCAAAAAAAAAAATTTAGAGAGAAAACCTCTAAAGTCTCTTGGGTAACTTCTGCAAATTTGAGAGACTGCTGAACTAGGTAAGCTCTTGTTCAACAAATAGATCAATAAGCCCTCTTCCCTCATTTACAACTATGTATATGAAAGCTGATCCAATAGGTGCTAATGCTTAGCACTGTGCCACCTAATCAGCATCCTCATTCCAGAGGCATCATCAGGAACTGAGATTTATGTGCTAAGCACATTTTGAGCATTCAGAAAATCCTTACATTGATGGATGCACAAAATAAAGCAAGGGCAAAAAGACAAGTAGACAGATGTGAGAAAAGGGGAAAATAATATGTAATTCATATATGTCAACCTGATTCACATAAAGCAGCACAACTAAGGCAGTTATGAAAAAGTAATTTTACATAAACAGCTGAGGCGACCTGCAAATAAAATACAATAAATTCTCTGGTGGAAAGACAGTGATGGAACAATGAAAAAGGAGATGAAATCTACACAAAACACTGTAAAGACCAAAAAAGGACAAAGTGAAAAGGTTAAGTTACGTGTAGGTAGAACATGGCTTTATAGTTACTATGGATAGTAGCTAATATGAATAAAGGAGAGGAGAGATACAAACGTTACTAGCAGGGGGATCTGGAAAACTGCTTGCATTGTCCTCAGTGAAGCTAAGGATATTCTGGTTTGCTCAAGTTACCTTGAAGTTCACAAAACAGACTCAAGAACAGACACCCAAGAGACAGGCTGAACTGCAAGACTGAACAGAGGTAGATGAGGCAGTGCTGGAGAGAGATCATTGTCATTTGTGAGGAAGACAGCTGACCAAAGTCACCCGAGGATAAAATGTGACAAATGAAGCATAGCAGAAGTGTCGAGAGCAGAGGACAGAGTTGGAGGATGACTTCAGTGGAGCTGGGCACAGGCAAGGGGTACCACCTTAGATCACTCAAGCAGCCAATCTGTTTTCTGCACGTTCTTTCTGGCATCTGACATGAAAGCAAACCATGGTATTAACACCCACACGTGCCTTTCCCTCCTTGCACAGCTGCAGTGCAGGTGGCTCTGCTCCACTCTCAGCTTTTGAGCACCACAGCAGCCCTCCCGGCACAGAGCCCATCTGGGGTGAGTGGTGGCATCCTTGCCATGGACCTTGCAGAAACCAGTCTTCACAGCAACCAGTGCAAGCTTGGGAGAGTGGAGCTGGTGCTGTCTGTCAGGTTTAAAGTGGGTAGGTTCAACCTGCAGTGTGGATTTTTTCCTGAGTGCAACCTTTAACACCAAGTTATTGTTTGTTTGGGACTTAGAAGTAAGGAAGGTAATACTTTATCTGTGCAGAAAAATACTGCAAAATGACCATTACTTATAACATAAAAAATAATTTACATCAACAAACACAGAATAAGGTACTTCTTTCTTTAATCAGTAGTACGTTATACAACTACTAGCATCATTTCTTTTAAATGAAACAAAGCAGTCAATAAAAAACTAACATCAAGAATCACACCAAGAACACAATTACCTGCTGAACAAATCCTACAGGTCAGCTTGTGTTTATTGGACAACTGTTTTATTTGCAGGAAAGTACTAGTAATAAATGATTGTTACAGACAGGTATGATAATTTTAGAGACATTACAAAACCACTTTTTGCTGTGAAACAAGAGATTTACCTGTCGCGCAAATAACGCTAATAAGGCTGAACAGTCATTCTCCACACTGAGAAAATACGTATCAGCTGAATTTCACACACATATACATTAAATCGATAAATGAGAACTGTTAAATGAAAAAAAAAAGTGCCTATTTTTCATTTCCTAAATACTTCAAGAAGATAGAACACCCCCTGCTATGGTAATACATTTTCTTGGTGCTAATTACCGAGAACAAAAAGAGCTACACACCTTACTAATTATACCACTTCCTCTAGTGAGAAAGGCACAAAAAGTCTGATCCTTGTTTGCAGAAAGCCACTTTTCAATGCTCTGCCTTTGAAAAGATAAATTGCAGCTGTTTCAATGCCTTCTTATCCTGCCATGGATGTTTGAGTAGACTTAAATAGAGAGCATTTCCTTGGTTCCAAATAACTTCTCAAATATGTTTTATCTGTTAAAAATTAAAATTCTGAGTAAGAAAACTGAGATTACTCTTTTTTAAAACAATCAGTTTTCAGGGGAATTTATTTATTTGTTCTTTTCTGGAATAAAAATAATACCTTTGCCGGCATTTTTCAGAGACAAAACACTACTCTGGCCAACTTCAGGTTTATTTCACTCCACAAGATCTCATCCTGCTTTTCTCTTTGTCTTTGTGTAAGCTCAACCTCAACACGTTGAGTTAAAACTCAGTACACTGAGTTTCTTTTTTGCTTATGTTGAAGTGTTACTGTGAAATCACCAAAAGCTCTGAGTGAAATAGTCATCATAAAGGAAAAAGCAAAATAGCTAATTTGACCATGAAGAATCCCATGCTTCGGAGAAGTTTAGACCAAAATCAATGAACAGATCAAATCCCTTTTTAAGTATATGCAACCGAGATCCCATTTAACTGTTCTACCATAGCCGTGTTACAGTTTAACAGTAAAAAAGAAATTTTCCCAGCCCTTCCCCTTTCCAGACTCTTTATCCTTCTGGTCCTATGTTACGCTATGGAAACCAAAAGGATATCATGATGTAATTCTGAATTGTGTGCTTTTGTGTGTTTTAAAAATACAGTCAGTTAATTAAAGTGGGTAATCACCAGTTCTTGGTTGGGGGGTGGGGTGGGTGGGAAAGAGAATAAACCTCCTTCATTATCTCAGAATTATTTATGGTTTGAGAAATACTGGAATATCACTTCTCATTTACCTTTCTTCCAAACTGAAGTGCCCCATTTCTGTTGCTCTTCCTGACCATTTCTGTAGGCCCTCTCTGTCCCTTCCTAACTTTGCTATGTGCTTTATAAGACAGGAGGTTTAGAGGTGCATTTAGTGCTTTTAGCATGGTAGATGGCATTTTCAATTGTGTGCTCTTCCTCCTTCATTCCTTGTGAGTTCTATCCCCAGGTGCTTCCAGGCTGTGGTCTCAAATACCACAGTCAATGATCTCTTTTCATTTAGACTTAAGTTAAATACACTTACAAGCAAAGAATTAAAACTTTTGTATTATTATATATCAAGATCAGACTCAGAAATGCCAGATATGAAGCATGCATCTACCTTGCACCAAGACAAAAGTAATCTTTTTCCTGCAAGGTTGCAGAACAGCAATAAGATGAGCCGATAGTGACAGAACAGGTATAGGCTTCCTAAAAACTGGAAGGCAGGCTGACTGCAGTTTAAGGTATGGGAGGCCATGTATCTCTAAGCCAGGGACAAAACCCCAAGTGTTCCAGAGCTGTTCCAAGCACACCCTAACATTTCCAAAAGCTACATAGTATATTCTGCTTAATATTTAGCACAGCAATTAACATCAAGCTCCTGGTCACCACATCTTGTGCTTATGCTTCACTGTGCTGAAAAAAAAAAAAGCCCCCCTCCCCCCCAACTACTCATTTTGTCATCAATCTGGAGGACCATCCCCCTTCATCAGACAGACCAAATTCCCAAGAACCAATCTCCAATTCAGCAAAAGAGCTTGGGCAAGTGTTTCAGTACAGATACTCGTATTATTGGGGTCAGGAACAGAGACAGAGCTCATGGGTTTGGTTTACATACTCGGTCATATAGTGGGCAGCTTTTGGCAAATAGAAATAGGCGTCCATGCAACAGACCAAGGATGCTGCAAGTACTTTCCAGAAACAAACACACCACAGTTGTAATAAAAAACAAATGGAGTTTGCTTGTGTCTCTTCTGATTTATTGCAGAAGGTTGGACAAATCACTCTGCCAACCTGTACCATAGTTTCTCAGGTACAGGCTGAAGACAATTACAGTGACTTAAATTTAGGAGGAATCTTGGAAGGTTTATTTAAAAGATTTTTATGAATGTCAAGCAGGAAGTTTGAGTAAAAAGTAAACCCAATCTCACAGAAGTAATATAAAGCTGTATACAAACTGAACCATACCTTCCACAGCCTGTACCTCTCTCACCTGGTTGTTGCAAGCCAATGCATGTCTGTCAGCAGCTACTGCAAAATACACAACTGAAGAGAGCGAGACAACATAAATATCTCTTTTTGGTCCATTGAAGCAAAGATTGTTTTTTAAAAAGGAATGTGCATTTGTATCTCCAAATTATATCCTTATCTTGCCAGTGGCTATACTCCTCACCCAAATTAAGCCAGGACTTGGCACACTAATAATCAATAATTAAGTAGCAAAGATAATTATAGAGCCAATGGGGAATTTCCAGAGAGGAGTTGTTAGTTTATAAATTGATTTGCATTCTAACGGGAGTTTTATTATGAGGCCTGTGTAGCTGTCAGTAGCAGCCACCTGGAACATGGTCCACAGCTTTCTGCCGCCCTCAGATTTTAGACCATTACAAAGCAGAACACTTGTTAGGAGTTGAAGAAGGAAAAGGTAAATAGTTGTCTTTGCTAACAAGAGCAATTTCCAACCAAGTATCAATTTTAGCAC
Source organism: Harpia harpyja (assembly GCF_026419915.1). NCBI lineage: Eukaryota > Metazoa > Chordata > Aves > Accipitriformes > Accipitridae > Harpia > Harpia harpyja. The sequence continues at coordinate 32,689,619 of NC_068952.1, forward strand.
CCCACACAAGTGACAGAAAAGTGTAATGAAGCCAGTGAAGCAATGCTGCCTGTCTTCTGTTGTGCCAGTGTGAGTCATTCATTCACTATTACCCTGGGCTGCAGCTGCCTTGTCTAATGAGGCTAATGTAACTGTCCGCCACATCTCTCTGACATTACTGACATATGGAATTGAATAACACAGCACCACTTCGAAAAAGTACATGCAAAAATGTGTTGAAGTAAATGAATCTGCATATCTGAAGGAGCGCAGCAGGCATCACACTCCTTCCTCTTCTCATTTGAACATCTCTCCTTGCATGTTTCAAAAGATTTCCATTGCAACATTTTTCAGTTTCTCGTGTTGTTATTAAAGATCTTTTCTTTCCCGTTCAAGTTCCCACACTATATCCATCACTGTAGGATCCATGTGTCTGTATAAATGAGTAAATAACTACTATTAAACAAGGCTTTAATAACAGTGGTTATTAAACATTCACCTTAACCCAACTCCTACTGCTGTTAGAGAAGTTGCAATACTTTCAGTGAATATTTTCACAGGTGTTAATTTCTTGGTTGGTAACTCAGTTAGGGGGCAGTGTGATTTCCTGTAGTGCAGAATAACAGGACAAAGACTACTTAAAAGACAAACTTTCAGATTCATGATTATGTGAAATTGAAGTGACAAATAGGTTTGGGATTAGTATTACGAGTAACGGTCTTCTCACTGAGCTGGAGTAAATTGGTTAGAACTGGAAGACTATTCCACTGAGAGGGGAAAAGTCCTTGGGCAGGTTGTTGAACAACACCATGGCTTTTCCTATCTGGCCTGCCTCTAAGTCTGGCACTAATTTGCGTCCTCCTGCCATGGTTTAAGCCCAGTCAGCAACTAAGCACCATGCAGCCGCTCACTCACTGCCCCCACACCCAGTGGGACTGGGGAGACAATTGGGGGAAAAACTCATGGGTTGAGATAAGAACAGTTTAATAGAACAGAAAGGAAGAAACTAATAATGATAATAATAATAATAAAATGACAATACTAATAAAAGGATTGGAACATACAGAACAAGTGATGCACAATGCAGTTGCTCACCACCCGCTGACCGATGCCCAGTCAGTTCCTGAACAGCGGTCCACCCCCCAGCCCCACTCCCCCCCAGTTTATATACTGGGCACTATGTCACATGGTATGGAATACCCCTTTGGCCAGTTTGGGTCAGCTGTCCTGGCTGTGTCCCTTCCCAACTTCTTGTGCCCCTCCAGCCTTCTTGCTGGCTGGGCATCAGAAGCTGAAAAATCCTTGACTTAGTCTAAACACTTCTTAGCAACAACTGAAAACATCAGTGTTATCAACATTCTTCTCATGCTGAACCCAAAACATAGCACTATACCAGGTACTAGGAAGAAAATTAACTCTATCCCAGCCGAAACCAGGACACCTTCCTTCTACCCCAGCCACACAGAATGGAGAGCAGAAAGACTAATCTCAGTGAGACCTCAGCTGGTATAGAAGCAAGCAGGACTTGCAAGATAGTTCACTTTGTCTATATGATTCCCAGTGAGGAACCACTACAGTAAGATTAATTTTTACAGTAAATTAATTTCCAACTTTAACATAACAGCAATAGGGACGATTTTGCCCAGGACTCCACTAAAGTGAGCACATCTTATCTGAAAAGCCAAGATAACAGCATACAAACTTTACGTGTGGAAAAAAGTACTCTGAAGTACCTGAATATAACCAGCTAATCTAGCTAGATCCATCTCCTTTTGAGGGCAATAAATGACTCTAACACACACAGACTAACTCAGCTCCTACTGAATTAAACAGTGGGATCCAATTTGTCTTCAGTTAGTACCAACCTATGATATATTACCTCTGACCAAAAAACTGGAACTCTACTGGTATATTTATATTTATAAACTCACTGAAAGAGCATTAATCTAAAGGGCACTATGTCAAACTCTCATTTTAAATTATTTTTTGACCTATTTTGTTACAGGAGAAACCTGACACACTTTCATAGAAGAAAGAAAACAATAACAAGATGGGGAAAACAAGCTTCTGGTTGAAGACAGAGGAGGAGGATAAATAAATTTGACAGACAGTGATGAGTGACAAGCATTCACCCTTTGAGATTCTGAGTAAGCATGTAAAGCACAGGGAATGCAAACCACACAAGAGCATTTTTAAGACAGAGTAACATAACAAAAAAGCAGAGAAGAGACTGAGCATTATTTGAGCTCTACTATTATATTATTGTGCTATTGACAAAACATACCATTACTGCAGACATACAATAAGGTGTAATAAAGTAAGGTACTGTATTTCCTGTAATATTTTTTTCCTGTTTTGAACTATCATTTTCCACTGAGTTAAAAACCTATGCTGAAAGTACAAGCAATTCATGGAGAACTATATGGGCTGAAGTGACTCTAAAAACCACAACCAGAGAAAAATAGCCTTCTCCAGAGGATGGACCAGATGATTGAAAGGAAGCTCCACAGATGGAGCCTACAGACACCACTTGGCTCCTACCACCTTGGGTAATGACTAAAAGTTAAGCAATCTCAAAGGCTACTTTCAACCTGAATAATGTAGAACTTTAGAAAAATTCAGTTAATTCCCAGGGCTTGGACTCCTGGTTTTGGTGTGCAACGTTGTAATCTGATTCCAGAAGAGTCTGAAATACTTGAATTATTGTTCTGTTAATATGTTCTGGTCTTTAGCTTGCCACTAATTTAGGTTTTGATCAGCTGCCAATGAAATCAGTGGATCCCCAAAGGAATAAGCACCCAAAATCTTAAGGCACACTTTAAGGAAATCAGCATCTTTCACATGCTTATGTCTATCTTTATATACAAAAATAACTTCTAAATTCTGGCCCTTATTTTCTTGATTTCTCATATTAAGTAGTTTGAAATTGGAATAATAATTACCCATCTTTCAAATGCTTTGATATTCTCACAAAGAAACCTCTATGGAAATAAAAATTCTTAAAATTTCTCAACCCTTTTACCATTGAAAGCAAGTATTTCTATTAGCATGACATATCCCCTAGGAGCAATCACCTCTTATGTTTCATGATACAAGTAATTAATGTTTTTATTCAACTTACCCGAGCCTGTGAACAGTATTTCAAGTGGGTTCCACCCTCACATACCTGGTATCAACCATATGGTAGGAAGCAATAATTACTGTTTATTAAGTCTACATTAAACTTTTCAGAGAACAATTTTATGAGATGCCATAAGGTCGTATACTTACTGCAGTCATTAATCTTCCTGGGTGTCTTTAATCAAGCAGCTCTGTCAGAACCATTAAATGATGTTAGGCCTAAGCTCTTTAATTATTATTTTTAAGAACCAATGTGTTACTGAATTATTTTCACATGTGAAATTGCTCTGTTTCAAGCTCTGGATGACCCTTAGAATCAGGTTCACCTTATAAATATAAAGTAAATTTTTTAAATGGTTTCTGAATCTGTAGTGAAAACACCATATGACCATGACATGCTGGTTTTAGAATTACATTGAAGTATTCATGTCAACAGATCAGGAGATGGATACCACATTTCTAACACAAAGAAAAATAACAGAAATCAAACAAGTAACATTTAAAGTTGGTAGCCAAAGTTCACAGAGTAGATAGGTATAAAATGTCCAGTAAAATAGCCCCAAAACATTGAATAGAATACTTTTAGGGGATATTGGCATTACTGCATGGTACTTACAAAGGAAGCCAGAATAAGTACAGTTTTCACTCAGATTAATGATATCACTAGTTAGATAACATTTAACCCTTCAATTCATTAAGGATTCTCTTAAATGAATCCTGGGTCCCTACAGCAGATTATACACTCATAAAATTTCTGGTCCCTCCTTAAATACTGCAGGTCCAAAGTAGCTCTTATTTCATATAAATCAAAAGGTGTTCAGTGAGAAATGACAATTTTTTCTAATTACGGATCTGCAAATAAAATATATGCATTACCTTAGCACCTAACTGGATGATACAGTACAGCAAAGGAACTGAACAAAGATAGAAAGATCCAAAATATGACAAATAAATCTATGATATATTTTTAATAAAGAATAAATAGATGTTTAAAAAACCTTGATGTTTGCGGAAGAAAATAATATTAACAGCAACTTTTAAAAGACAAACTCTTTCAAGACATCATAAACAACAATATTAAAACATGAAGAGAGCCTGTTGGCATATTTTTCCAGATGTCTGCTATAAAATCTGAATGATTACTGCAATAGATTCTCAGGAATGAACTTTGCCACTCATTATTTCCAAGTGCAGGTGAAAAACAGACATCTCCTTATTAGCGTTACTAGCACATGAGTTCAGTTTTTACTGTTGCTGATGCAAAATACAACTGTTCATAAACATAGGATCTAGAAAGTGTGTATTGATGGTGCACTCTACATATTACTTCTTACACTTCTTTTTAAATTGTCTGGGCCTTTTAATGACATAATTTTCCTAGTAATAAAATTATTAGAATACTTTCTGGTAGATATTCACATTTTAAAATGCTAAGAAATGTGAAAAGTGCTGAGGAAAATTTCTTCCATCTGAATATTTCTAAGGAGAAATCTGAAGTTTTTTACATCACAACCTTCTAGGGATTTTTTTACAACTGTCTGCATCTGAAATACAAGAAAACACAGCAAAAATTTAAAAACAATATGCTGATTTTTGTTATTGGTTTTGGAGTTCTGGGTTAATTAAAACCTAAGATGGGCAATCAACCAAGCTGAAAACCCAGATGCTTAGGGAAGGGGTGGCCACAACAAACACTTGCAGTCACTTTATTAATGTACTTCAGCCAGAGCCACACAAAAACATTTTTGTTGCCATCCACACTATCAGCTATTTGGTTTTGCGTACACAAGACCAAAGCAGGCACTTCATGCAGGCGCTACACCTAGAGCAGCCATTGCAGAGGTTTCCTCCAAACCTATGACAGTTTCCTGCACATTCTCTGAAAACAGTCTCGCTTCATGCTGGGGCGACACACTGTTTCTGTCAGGAGGATAAAGATGTCACTTTGTACCAATCAGGCTGGCGGATGGTTAATTGCATGGGTTCACAGATTAATATTCTGGGATCAACGGTCTCAGAGAGAAATCTGATGTTCATCACTCCATTTCCTTTCCCAGTGCACACTTTTCAACTTTATTAGATTTTTTTGCTCATTTGCTTAAATTAGCAAATTGTCAAAAAAAAACTAACAGCGCTCCACTTTGGGGTCTTTAAAATGACTTTGTCAATGATGTTGACTTCTCAGTGTTGCAAACAAGAAACCTCAGGCAACAGTATGGCTACATTTGGTAACAACTGTGAAAAAGTAGGCAAAAGTAGGCACAATAAGTGAGATATACCATATATCTTACTGTCCGAAATGACAAAAGTATACAGGCCTTTAGGAGAGCACTTTGGTTTTCTAACCACTATATGCAGCACAACAGTGTTTTGCTTTATACACTGATTTCAGTCAGTGTCTAAGTGTATAAATGCTTATACCAACTATGCTCACAAACTTTTATCTTCTATCCTCACCTAATTTTTTTAATTACAGCAAAATATCTCTCCCCATAAGCAGCTTTCATTCTAATGTAGTTAAATAGTAATCTCACTAATATTGGGGGGTTTAGTAGGGTAACTTCCGTTTAGTCAAGATTCACATCTTGAATTTTTCTTTGGCACAAGGAAGTGAAGCTCCTCATTCTGAAATGCAAGAGTACGTCGGTCCTTCTGAAACCAGTCCAAGATGGTGCTACCTGGATTTCCCCTGGCTAGAGGGTCAGTGGAAAGAGTAAGGGTGAGTGAGGACAGAGTATGGATGAGGGAACACTGCTGGCAAGGATATTGATGGCACCTCTGCAGTCCTGAACAGGGTACTGCAGATGTTGACCTCTGTCTTCCTGCCATGCTCCACCACAGGGGAAATTTGGCAGAAGATGGTTCTGTTCTAACTAACTTACACATGGACATTATAACTTACATGCGCTACCAGTGAGAGAGCCTGGAGGAGGCAGGGCAGCCTGGCACTTGGCCATAAGTTTTATCCCTCAGACAGTACTGCCTTTCCTGAACAGGCTGCTATGGCTGCCATGCTTCAAAAGGGAATTCATCTGGTGCTGCAAAATACCAGCCAAAACATCAGTGCAGCTAAATACACAGGAATTAATTTGAATGGAAATAAGAATGACGGGCATCCAAAACCGAAGAAGAAATTAAATAAGTAGAAAAAACTGCCTTCCAAATGTCAGCTAAAATGTCTTTTCCTCTGGGCCCCCTAAACATTGTAAGAGGAATTCAGAAGGGGACAATAACAGATGTCAATGGAAAGATCAGATCCTTTGAAGAGAAAGTGTCATCAAAAGAGGTGAAGTATGGCTCCTATTCATAATATAATTTTTGAAAATGCATAATTAGTCCCTTTGAGGAAACTCAGCTAATGCTAAATGAAGCACCCTTTCCATGCTAATGAAGTTCCTAGGGCTCCCAACATCTAGAAGTCATTACCAAAATGTCCTCCAAAGGTACAGGAACCATACAGAGCCCATGCAGTAAGGAAGAGAGTCACTCTCTTGCAAGTGCTGTGTCTTCACAGAGGTAGAGCCTCAAGCAACCCAGAAAGGTCACTGGTGGTCTTTCACCCTGCTCTTTAGCCATTTCAAAAAAAAAAAAAAAAGAAAAAAGGAGAGGAGAGCAAAGGGAAAAGAAAGGAAATGTGGGTTTCCAAGGACTCCTGTTGCTGTTGAGATGGGGCATGGAGGGGCCAGTGGGCAGGATCATGGTGCCTAAAGGTCCTGGGATAGTTGGGCCAGGCAAGGTGGGGAGCTGTTGGACTGAATGTGGATATCCAAAGGTTTTTCAGATCTTTATAAAAGACTGATTACTTGAATAAAGAGAGAGCACAAATTATTAATGCTTTTAATTTCATAAATTGACCTAGAACATTTTCTTGCAACATTTTAGAAGACCCAGAAGTGAAAGCTTCCATAAGGGATTCCACAGAAATCAGTGTTTGGTAGCCAGCAGTACTTTTACTGGAAATTAATTTAAATATTGTTATCAGTGCAAAGGTCACACAGCTCAATAACTCTTATATGATGACAGCAGGACAGTAATGAGGACAAGACAGTCATATAAGGTTTTGGATTTTGATTGTTTGGTCGTTTTGAGTAGTTTTAAGTCATAGATTCATGAATAAGGAATACAATCTTACCTTATCCTGGAAAGCAGTGGGTTTGGAAAAGATGCAAATGTTCAAGCAAATATATTTGCAAATTGTTCAAGCAAATATATTCATGTTTTCAGCATGATGCTTCATTAAAAGGGATTTAAACAAACCCTAGCAGCATAAATAAGTCATATGAGTGCTCACTTGATTCCCTCTGTATATGAGACTAGATAGAGATATACCACAGTGCTTCTACAATGCATATGATTCTGCTGCCCATGCTTGAAAAAATATGCTTTTCAAAACACACAGTTAATGAGGTCTGAAGAAATCATCTAACAGAGAAAGATGTAAAGAATTCAGTGTGCTTCATTTTTCAAAAGAAAATTGAGAGATGACTAGATAGAGAATAAGCATCTCTTGTGGACAGGAGAAATAGAGTGTGAAAACATGCTTTAGATAAGCACAGAAAAAATACTTTTTGCTGTACTTAATGAAGTAATATTATAAATAAGGTTTTAATTTCTATAATTGAGGCTGATCAAGCTTTGGAATAAAAAAGGCAAAGTCTGTTTCTGTGTAGTCCGCTACCTTCAGCTCAGAAAAGCAGGGTTTCTGAGAGCTATGCTTTCTTCAAACACAATCTGTTATGCACAATTGTATAAAATATAACAGTTTATGCTATACAGAAACTGGACAAAAATACTGGATTTATGCTCTCTCCTGCTTTTAAAAATATATGAATGAAAGTGAATTCAACATTATCAGGAAGTCCTTGTTCTCAAGGACTGAAGTCAGAGTAATCATACAACTTTCCAAGGCCACTCTCTCACAACCTGTCCTCCTTTAAAGCTGTCACTGGCCTCCCTAGCTATAAAAGGCTACAGAAGGTTTATGTACCTGCAGTCCTGCTTGAACCAAAACAAGCAATTGCAGGAGCCAACTGCTCTGAATGCATAAAATAGTCACAATGTTTAAGGATATTTAAAAATATTTTATAAGGACAGCATATGAAATATAAAACCCAAAATCTGAATTTTATGATTTTCATGATCAAGATTTATGATTTCTAAAGTTTTTTCATATCAAGAACCAAGATCTCAGTTCCAGACATAAAAGAAAATCCACCCCACATCAACACATCTGGAATTTTTCCAAGAATATTAAATGAACATTAAATAAGCTTTCATTGCTTTTGTACTACATAACAATCAATATTAGCAAGTTAAATGAACCATGAAATGATGTTAAACAAAATAAGCAAATTTCTGGCTCCTTTGCTGTTCTCTGCTGCTTTTCCTGAAACATGAAGGGAATCTTGTAGAGGGAAATATGTTTAATTGGTTTATATTTGAAGCTTTAAGTGAAAATGTTGTATAAATAACCCTACGCACAGCTGACATTAACAGAGCAAGAATACTATACCCTACTCTACTGAAAATGTGGTTTTATTGCAGCTGTCTATGATAACATTCAAACTTTAGTGGTTGCTGGAGGCAACAAGGAATTGGGAATGGTGTTGGATTATTTATTTTTTAACTGCATTCTCTTCCTTCATGTCTGATACACATTACATTCATTAAAGCTGTGTGTATGTTACTCTGAAATTTTTGTTAGAAAACTTTAGTATCCACAGAGACTTTAGAGATGATCAAATAATAAAAAATTTAATAGAAGTACAAAAAATACAATACAGAAATGAGAAAAAAACCCAAATTTTCAGGTGAACAGTTGGAACTCCATGTTTCCAAAAGACAGCTGAACAGCCTTGTGACTGGCAGAATCCTCAGTGGAAAAAGGTTAACCACTAACCAAGCAAAAACATATGATAAAGGAAAAAGAGTTAGCATTTGAAAAAATGAAAAAGAATGGGAAAAAAAAGCATTTGAAGCAAATTCACAGAAATTTGTTATGGAGTTTCAAGAAAAGGTAGGTAGTTCTGAATAGAAACCTTTTTTCCCCTGTTGATAGTCAAGAAGTTATTTAGCAAAATTCTTAGAGCAGTTTTCACACATTGAAACCCAGTAAACAGGAAAAAAATCAGAATCTCTTTGCAGAGCTTGTAAGAAGTGGGAAAAGGCTTCTAGTCACAGAACAGAGAGAAAGTAAGTAAGTATTGTGTAGCTACGTAGACAACACAGCCATATATTGTAATGGTTTCATACATACTTAGATGAATGCTGCCTTCTTCCATCAAGCTTTAGGTAGCATTCATTTTCAGGCCTGCAGCACAGAGCTGCCTTTGTAGAATGATCCATGTGGGATTCATAAGTACACTACTTTGAAATTACTATGATAGGTATAATAGTGCTGTCATCTAACATAGCTGAACGCTTTACTGTGTAAATCCATTCTGTCCCCAAAGATCAAAAAGATAAAGGACCTTGTATGTAGTCAGCACTAAAATTAGTCATTGGGAGGAAAGTAAAATTGGTTGCTCAAGAGGTACTGTACAAAAATGCCAACAGCTAAAACCAGTACTGTGAACACAGAAAGCAAATAGGCATGCACTTATCATTAACTCTCATCAAGCAGAGAAAGAGCTGATGAGGAGCTTCTGGCCATCGGTAAGCTGGGGCCCTGGTATTTTGGGGAGGCAGGGGAGAGGGAATTTCTCTTGTCCATTTATGTTTTCTTCTCTCATCATTATCTTATATGTTTCTACTTTTTCTTAATTTCTTGATATCTTTTCCTACAACCCTCATATTTTAATTTCAGTTTCTCTCTTCCCTATCTCATTTTTACTTCACATTTTTTCTCCTGCAGCCATCCATATGACATAAGAGGAAGAATAGGGAATTTTAGAACAGTGCCAAAAAACTTGTTCATTATTAGTGGTACATCATCAGGTTGCATTATACCCTCTCAGCCTTCAAATTCAAACTAAAAAATTAGGAATTGTACCCTTCTGTTCTGAGACAGACAACTGACAAATAAGCCAAGCCAGGACGCTTAAATGAATTCAATTCTGCATGCCTTTGCAGTTTCAGAGTAGGATCTGGTATTCAACAAGTTAGTTGGTTTATGTAGTACTGCACTGGTAAACCTGACAGCAACCAAACAAGAAAGGGGCAAACACGATGTACCTGCATTTACCCTTGACTACATCTTTAGTTGGTGTCATGGTTTAGGCCCAGCCGGCAACAACGCACCACGCGGCTGCTCGCTCACTCCTCCCACCCCGGTGGGATGAGGAGGAGAAAATACAACAAAAGGCTCGTGGGTTGAGACAAAGGCAGGGAGGGATCACTCACCGGTTATGGGCACGGGCAAAACAGACTTGACTTGGGGAAAAAATAAAATCAATTTAATTCATTACCAATCAAATAAGAGTAGGGTAATGAGAAATAAAACCAAATCTTAAAACACCTCCCTCCCATCCCTCCCTTCTTCCTGGGCACAGCTTCACTCTTGAATTCTCTACCTCCTCCCCACTCCAGTGGTGCAGGGGGATGGGGAATAGGGGTTGGGGTCAGTTCATCACACCTTGTATCTGCCGCTCCTTCCTCCTCAGGGGAGAACTCCTCACACTCTTCCCCTGCTCCAGCGTGGGGTCCCTCCCACGGGCTGCAGTCCTTCAGGAGCACACTGCTCCAGCATGGGTCCCCTGCGGGGTCACAAGTCCTGCCAGGAGCCTGCTCCAGCGCAGGCTTCCCACGGGGTCACAGCCTCCTTCAGGCATCCACCTGCTCCTACATGGTGTCCTCCATGGACTGCAGGGGGACAGCCTGCCTCACCATGGTCTTCCCCACAGGCTGCAGGGGAATCTCTGTTCCGGTGACTGGAGCACCTCCTCCCCTCCTTCTTCACTGACCTTGGGGTCTGCAGAGTGGTTTCTCTCACATTTCACTGCTCTGTCCTCTCCAGGTTTTTTCCCTGCAGTTTTTTTCTCCCCTTCTTAAATTTGTTCTCCCAGAGTCACTACCACCATCGCTGATGGGCTCGGCCTTGGCCAGAGGTGCGTCCGTCTTGGAGCCAGGAAAGATTCTAGCAGCTTCTCACAGGAGCCACCCCTGCAGCCTCTTCCCTGCTACCAAGCCCCACCACACAAACCCAAGACAGTTGGGTATTTCTGGATACTGTTACATGAGCACCGTTTTTCACCAAAGAGCTGTTTTCTTCAGCACCTGAGGAAGCATAAAGTCCACTTTACTCATAAAGCACTTGGGAGGTAAAAAGTAATAATACCATCAACTCTGATTGTCCCCTTGTCCAACTTCCAAGAATCTCCGATTGTTTTTAAAATTAATTTCTTTCTGAAATGATGGAGGAAAAATGAAAAGCTCAATAACTGTGCCGCATTCAGTTCCAGTGTGCCAAGGCGTTCCTCATTGAATGTGCCATATTCCTCTCACTGAGCTGTGCAACACGTACCCATCAGAGGAACCGCAGATACCAGGCGACGGTGTGCACCTGGGTCTCAGCCTGAACAGAAGTTCAGATTCAGCTGGGCACTCACCTTACTCTGGGAATCAGACATCATGCTACAAGCCAAATGAACTAGATATAGACTGAGGGGAAAAATGACAAGTTTATGGAGGTGCATAGAACAACCAGAAAGAGAGTGTAAATCTCCAACGTCCCATGGCACTGCCTACATCACCACATTTCCCCAGTTTTAATGTTTTGATTAATATTTTGTTTTAAATACTGTATTTTCTAGACTGTGCCTTTGGAGGTTAAACTCTGCTGTTTTTTAAACAACACTGCTATGCTTTGCTTTAGATCTGCCTTAATGTTAACCAGCATTGACTGCATGGATGTGATGGAAATGCAGGAACTGATGTAACCTGTTATGTTTTCTTTCTTTTAACGGAAATATTAAATAACTGGTGATTTTCTAGTGATATTATGGTGATTTCTTTTCCTTAAAAAAAAATATTGTTTCTATCTCATTCCTAAAGCAATAACCATGCTATTAAAAAGGACTGAAGTTGCTAACAAATGTCTAGTTTCAAATTTTATATACACAAATTATTTATTTTTTCATCATCCTTATGTATCAGAGATGCCAGGCTACTTTTATATTATTCTATCTTCTATTATGGTGTAAAGAAGGAAGTTTTTGGTAGGAAGCATTGACCAGATTAATAGAGAGACCCTTCATTGTTCTTTCAGAAAATAAAGATGTCTCCTCATACTTCTCGCTATCTTAAAAGCTAGAGGTCTGCCCAAAAATCTGTAAGATGTGTGGAAGCCTTCTGCTTTTTCAGCTTTCTTCCAGAACTCTAACAGTGGGGCTGAAGCGGTTCCATTATTTCAGGGCATCATTTTGGTTTACAAAGCCTCCAGAGTTCCCAGTGGGTAAATCCCAGTAATAATTGTGTTCAGCCAGAGAAGCTGAGATGATCATGTTCATGTCTCTAATTTCCCACTGGTCAGTCTGTGCTGCATGCCTGGTGGTTGCATACAGTCAAACATATAAAAGAGGCTAAGTGTTTCCCAGCATGCAGGCCAGCTACTATCCAGCCTTTGAATTGCTTCAGCCACAACCAGACAGCATGCTAGAATCCTGCCATGCAAACATTGCCCAGGGATATATCTGCCCTCTACCATATTCTGCCATTTCTAAAATTGTTGTAACACAACCATTTTCTCCTTCTATTCTAGTTTTATTTTGCAAGTCCCATTTAGCTAGAGGTTGCTCCCTGATCTGCTTAAAAAGACTCATTCTAAGTAAGTGTGGTACAAACCCTGTATTTTAAATGTTGTTCCTTAAGGCAACAATTACATTTCAGAAACTTTACTACTTTATAAATGAGCTTTCATTTTTGATTGCTTTTCTACACTTCTGTAGAAAGCATCCAATTGTCTAAGTCATTAAATAGACATTTTCTAAGTCATTCCCTTTTCCCAGAAGAAGTTTTGATCATAATTACTGATCATCCTTCTTTCATTGGTTATGGTTAGTTTGTGGATCTTGTTTTACTAAATTCATCTACTTATTTCTGTGACCCCATGAATGCTTAGACTGCCTCCCAAGACAATCTGTTCTTATAATGGGAACACTCATAATTCGTGATTGCTCAATGCAACAAACCAATCTCTGAATTAACACCAGTACAAAGTACTTTTCTAACAGCTTCTTAAAAGTGCTAACATCTTGAAATTGCAGAATAGCCAGACAAACTAGATGTACTAATAGGTCTTTTCTAGAATTGTTATCCATTAACTTGACCTCAGAAGGAAAACCAACATATTTTTAATGAAAAGGAATTCTGAGTTGCTATGAAATGTGACAAATGAGGATGCCACTGTAGTAGTATTTTCACTTCTTGCAAAGATAACACTGCAAGGAATCCATAAAAAGAAAGACATCAGTAATGGAGTATTCAGACCAATTAAAAGGAGGTTGAATACAGCACAGCCAAAAGGAGAAATTACTATGGAAAATCATTAAAATGGCTGCACCATGTTAAAGAGATATTGCATACCTTTAAATGTACCAGAGAATGGTTCTGTTCCACAACACATTAGTTCATACGGCTTACTTTAAATGATTTTAAGAGAAACATGTCTTTACGCTACAAATGGCTAAAATTCCTTTAATTCACAAATCCTGAACTGGAGTGAATAACAGAAACTAGGATGTTTTCAGTCATGCCTTTACAACACAAAAAGGGGCACACAATCTTCCCCCCAGCCCCTTGTCCTGCAATTTTCCTTCAACAAATCTGAGGAAACACATCCCTTGGCAACAGAAATTGGGCAGCGTTAAATGTATTTGCTTCCAGTTGTGTTAGGGAAGTTCCAGGGGTATCCCCCACCCCAGGCGTTCTCCTCCCCCTCGCACCATAGGGAGGGACACCACAGCTCAAGGTAACACAAGTGACCTCGGCTTCAACAGCTTCAGTCTCTCTACTTACTGACCATCAATAGTCTTGACAGTACCTTACATCTAACACTCCCAGTTGCAATACTGGAGGCATTTGCATTTTTCATGAGTGCTCAAACCAAAGAATGCTGAATGCTGAAGTATCCACAGCGTTGACTGACTGAGAAGAGATTCTGAGACAGGTATTTATAATCACAAAGTTTATATTTAATTTGTAAGTATTAATAAGGGGATCAGATTTTTGGTTTCTAAAGAGATGCAAGAGCCAGCTGTGAGTCACATGATGAAAGACACAACTTGGGATGCTTTTTGTGCCACAGTGCCCATACATATTTCCTTCTGAGGACAAGGGGCATGTTTATAGGAGCACAGCTTAAGCTAAGGAGATCAGGAAAACTAGAATAAAAGCAGGATTTTTTTTTTTTTTTAAATTAGAACCCTACATACCAGAGATTTCCACTCAGATGAGGTTAAGCATTCACCTTATGTTAAAGTCCTGCAGAATATACCCATAACACTTTGATGCATGCCAATACAGTCATTACACTGGGGTAGTATTGTTTCTACTCTTTCATTCTATGACATGTGAGAGATATGCATAAGGCACAATAAATTGCACATCTGCTCTCTAAGGACTGGTGTTATAGCCCTTATAGCAGCTTTGTCACATCCCAAACACTTCCAGAACAACCTCATGAAAGTCCAAGGACTGATTTAGCAGAATCTGTACAGCACTCAATGGAGCCCTCAGTGTTGCTGAGGACCATGCTGCCAGTGTCTCCATATGCCCTTCCCCATGTAGAAGGTCTGCCACTTCTCAAAATATTTTTTGATCTTCTTATAAAAGTTAGTTTTACTGGAGGTAAAATACAAGTTAATATAAAATGAATTAGTGTTTTAAATAACCAAAAATAATTTGAAGTGGATTTTTTTGTATGAACAGGTTTGCTAATCCTCTAGCACAGAATCACTTGGCAGCTTACAGACACAATGGCCTTATTAGCTTTTTTTTTTTTTTAAATGTGTCACCTACAAACATTAAACAGGAAAGAAGAAAAGAATGAGAGCACTGAAATAATTTAGAAAATTATGTACATACTTGGCAGCCCTCACTGATCTTTTGAGTGACATGCTGTTCGTTAATGAGGGAAATTAAAACCAAAATTGCTGACCTAATAAGCAATAAGAGAATGCAGATAGGAAGAAAAAAAGCACATCTAAATTGCTTAACATTAAAATGTCAATTTCTCTGATATTTTTCTTCAGAATAAGAGGTCATCCTTGGAATTAGCCAGAAAAATTATTTATTTCTCTGTGTTTTTATTATGGAATCTAGACTTTCTATTAGTGTACACATTTAATTAATTTAAGGAAATACATGATGCTGATTCTGAGTTGTCTAATTAAGAGTAGCTTAAAAATACTGAGAATAAATATGTACTGATGTCACATTACAGTGAAATTCAATTGAATTATTTTCTAGTTTTAGGCATTCAGGAAATACTAACAATATATTTTGAAAATAATTCTTGACTAAAACAAAGGTTTTCTATCCCATAAAACTTGTTTTCACTGTAGGACTCTCATAAACATACTTTGCAAGATCCACGTCTGACTGTTCTTTGCAATGAATCTTGACAAGGTGACAATTTGCATTTGTTAAAAGAATACTGGACATTTTAGCTGGCTGTTCTTTCCAGATGTAAGTATAAATGGGCTTATAGTGTGATAGTAATGTGATAGGCTACAGGAGGATCTCTTGGGAAACAAAAAGGTAAAGGCCATGACAGCTGGCACAGAACCACAACCATGGCTTTGTCACGTAGAAAGTATATACTCACATTATTAACTTTCAAGGGAGTTGTCCTATTCCTTTTCATGGATGAAAGTCATACAATTTAAATCTTAGAACTATTTTCAAAATTTTTGAGAACTTCGAAATTGATTCCAGGTAAAAAAAAGTTAAAATATGTTACTCTACTGTTTAAAGCCCGTTCCATTTCCATTACCTTTCTAAATCACAGTGTACTTCTGGAAAAAAAAAAAAAAAAAAAAAAGCCCTATACAGAATTTTAGAATAGATGTTAACATACAACAGTGCAGTGGCTGTACTATATCTCACTAAATGGACATGAAGTCCAGCAACCTGTATCCAGAATGAATTGTCTTCATAACTGGGTGCTTAGGGAAGACTAAGAACACATTTGATGTCTCCGTCTATGATGAGCAGTTACAACAAATACAAAACTCAAAATAGCAAATGAATTTTCACATTAAGAGATGGTTAATTCAAACCTGTAACAAAGCTAAGTATGAAACGGGAGTATTATTTACAATTACACTATTCTCTCTGTAATGAAATTAAGCTTTGTATATTGTACTGTTCACCCCCCCCCCAAAAAAAACATTGTCTTTAAAAACACAATATTGACATTTATATTCTCTTTAGAGAAACACAGAAATATTTATCAGACCAATACTGGCTTCATGAATTTTTTAGAAATGAAGAGACTGTTTTCCTTAGAAATTGATTAACTTTGGGGGCTGTAACACATTATTGTAACCATTATTCGTAAGAAAGTCTGGGAAATTCAGTTTCACTTAAACAGGTATTGGTTTTCCAAGACTCAAAATAAAATAAACCTTTCTTCCTAATGTTTTCTTGAGCTTCTTCTATGCCTCCAAAGTAGACCAGCTTGATTAATTCATATCATATTAAGAATACAGGTGAATTGCAAAAGCAGTATACAGAAACAACCACCTTTTCAGGTCCAATTTTGAGTAAGTTAATTTAATTTAGAATATTCATTTAGGAGGGTACTGTATAATTTCACCATGTAATAGTACTCATAAAGTATCTAACAGTAACCATATGCATCAAACAGGCTCCTTTCCGTTACAAAAAGTGTTAATTCTTCTCTAATTAGCATTTATGCCAGAATTTCCCTTTTCCAGCTGGACAGGCCACACAGACTATTGCACAGGTAGGACTGTAACCAACTCTGCTGTATATGCACAGCACAGAAAGTCAGAATACATACAGTAGGTTTGAGACTTCCTTTAACCTCATCACACACATTACTTCTTATATGTTTCTCATTTGTCCTTGGGTAAGCATGTAACTGGAATAATGTTCATTTTGTCAAAACAATTCACTTTGCCCACTCCTGGCCATTTATTTCCCTGAGGGCCATTCAGGACTGTGTAAAAGTTTTGTAGGTTGGCTTATTTATTTGTTGAGGATTGCCACCACCCTGCCTGCTATATCTGTTTGGAACCCTTCATTGCTCCCATGGAACTGGACAGGTACGTATCATCTCTCTGTGCACATCATGTCCACAGAGGAGAAGAAGGGAACATGTAACCGAGAAATATGGCACCCTAGATCCAGCTGCCTCAGCCAGAACTCATCTTGTCCTAACAAGGTTAGGTTAATTCTGGTGCATCACTTAGCCCCACTGGCTATAGTCTTGTATGTTTCTGGAGCATGTAACAATTTACATATAGTAAAGAAACAGGGATCTCGGGTAATAAAAATAATCCAAATCCTGGGAATGCAAATTAAGCCACAGAAAGATACAATGAGGATGCAAAGGCAAAAAGAGGGATCAGATAGTGTGACTAGGGCTCAGGGACATCTGAGTTTCATCCATCTACAGTGGTAAAACCATGAGCACAACAAATAAGTCTGTCTACTGGTCCTAGGTGCAAGTTGGTCAAAACAATGTCAGCATAGATGTTTCTACTTGCAACTCATGGTTAATCTGCAAGCTGGATAATTGGACCATAGTTCATCAAGAGGTGATCATATATGCAAAATGTTAACTACATAACAGCCTTATACAGTAAGTTCCTTTCACAGCTCTAGTTTTTGTAGCTTACATTGCCGCAGTTGACAAAGCAAATAATAGGAGGAAAACTTCATGTGAACTATTTTCTAACATTTCTCCCAGGCAGAAGCACGTTTTGAGCAGTATTATTCAGATTAGCCCCTCAGCAGCTTATTTTAACCAGTCTTTTTTAACTCTGTTGGATTCCTATGGCAAGGAATTCACAGCCTGCACAAAAACGATCTGGCCGAAATGTGCGTATTAGTCTTGCAAGCATAAGAATTACCTTGATTTTTTTAAAAATCAAATAACTCCAGATAAGAGGCTACCGCAATTGCAGACTGCACAAGGAATCCTTACAAAAACCTTATTATTTATGACAAAAAAGTAATTAATTATACATCAGTTCCATGAAGCATATACAAGCAACATTTTTACAGACCATAAATTATATACTTTGGAGATTGTCATGAGCACTTAGTACTGGAAAGTCTCTAACTATCCTGTATTTGCATACTATTTAGATGTTAAGGGTCATCCAGACAGGTAAAGATTTGGAAAAAGATAAAAATAATTATTTCCATCTGGATATTAATCATAGCAGTCTGTGACTCTCCAGATGGGAATCTGAAAACATTTGTAGAAGCAAAACTTAAACAAGAAACAGGCTTCTTAAACTGTGAAAGACTAAGAGTTAATATTACATTTTTCTCTGAAATATAATTCAGGATTATTTTGGCTTTTTTACATAACCACTTCCAAGCGCTGCAAAGTATGTGATATTAACCTCTTGACATGGGGCAGAAGTCTGAGCAAATAGAAAGCAAACTTGCCTCATTACAGTCAAGAATAATGCAGGCTGAGCCAGGGACAGGTAAATTCTGAGGTGATGGGTCTATCTTTACATTCTTATATTTAAATTATTATTAATTCGGCACTTGTCCAAGCATAAAGCACCAGTGAAGAAAAGAAATTCAGTGTCTATATTTCCTGTCCCAAGCTTATTCCATTCTGTCACATCTATTTAAACACTGAACAGTTTTCCAGATGCGCACAAAACAATATAAACCGCTATTTTCTACAACACTGTGCTCCAGAGAAAGATAAATAATCATTTTACCTATCACTTGAATTGACTTAAAGCAGGACACATAGATGAGCATCAAGGATAATAATCTTTTTAAATAGCTAGGAACTATACTGAGTTTGGGGTTTTATCATTATCTTAATATTCAATAGCAACAACTTGGTTTATTAACACCTTAGGGTAACATCATGAAGCACTTAAAAACAGCTCAGTAGTTACATCAAATTTATGAGGCCACTTATTCTAGTATAGATTGTAGATAGCTAAAATGTTCACAGTATTCTACTTAGTGCCTGAAATTTTATCTTCTTTGGACAGAGCCCAAAATCAACTGCCTGCGATATGGTCCAGTCATACTAGTAGTTTATTTCCTAGTCAGTGGATATACTTATTTCCTTCCATTTGGATGGACCACATGATAAAAGGATACGCCTTGTTGTCAGCACTGAGCAGCTGCCTAATTAATTTAATTTCTTCTTAGGAGGAAGTGTCTGCAAGTGTCTGTGTATCAGCAGTTATAGCAGTATGCAGTCTGTCATCCTTTCCCTGGCACCGAGGTCGACGGGGAAGGGACTCCTCCAGAATTGGATGCACTGAGCCTAGCTTGGGCATGCGCCCACAGGACAGAACAGCAGCCTCGCTGGATGCCACTGTTTAAGCCAGATGTCATCCATTCTGCTACCTCCCTGCTGATCTGCACAACGGGCACAGTATGGCTCAAAGCTGAGAATAACACTTTCTTCACAATTACTGCAATTGATTAATCTCCAAAGAAATGTAACGACAGTTCATGAACCTTTACTTCTTCCATTTCACTCACATCGTGTTCTATTCACTAGTAGTTTTTGCAAGACTTAAAATAATTTCAAGCCTTTTCATTTTATTTTTCCATTCCTTAAACTGCAGGAAGCAAAACAGCCGTGATGTCTTTGTGGGATACAGGGTGTCCACTTACTAAAAGCTCCTGAAGGAGTTTGATATTCCTGGGTATTACATAACTTCACTATCCACTTTATCATAGTAACATTTTATAAACACTCAAAAAATCAAATTATCCACCTTTTATTATAATGCATACTTAACTGTAAAACAGTGAAGTCAGTTCTCAGCAGCTTTTCCCAGTCAAGTCAAATTACTTTCACATTGCTGCCTTTTCTTTACAAAATCTTCAGGCCTATTGACATAATAATCACATGCTAAAGTAAAAAACCCTCATACTTTGCTGAATTCTACCTTCTGCCACCATGTGTTACAGAAGATGAAGCTGTGGGAATCACAAGACTTTAGCACAGTGATGGTTGAGAGAGAAATGAGTGTGACAGATCTGGGTTAATGCCCAATACCTAATTTTAAAGCAATTCATAGCATTGTTCTAATATATCTCAAAAGCTGAGCAGGAAGGAGAAAAGATGCTAGCACTAGTCAGGTATTTCTTTTGCTTATGAATGCAGAGTGGTTAAATAACTGGATATTTTTCCTTCAAAAAGGCACAGGGTGGAGAAACTGTTGGAACATGCATCTTCATCTGAAATTCAAACACAGCAAGCTACAAAAATGCTAATGTTTTCCAAAGATTAAAAGCAAGCATATTTTCTAAATCTCATACACTAAGTGAACATTGATTAAAAATGAAGAAAAATATTTGTAATGAAATGGAGCTTGAGGGATTTTATGCAACAGTAATTTACTGGAGGGAAAAAAAAACAGAAAAAAAGAATATACTTCAAAAAAGCTTGCTATGCATAAGGCCAACTAACTTCTCTTCCTACAATTTTTTTCTTCTCAGTTACATTGCTTGCAGAAAACCTAGTAAGTAGGCAGTTGATGAATTTTTCACCATTACCTATTCTGTTCCTGATATTATCCTACTGTAAACTTCACCTTTCCTGTCCATATACTGAATCTATGTATTGTCTCTTCTCCTTTGCTCAGGCTTTCAGTTCTTGAAGGCTAGAGACTATAGTTTTGTTATGAATACGTATGGCAGTTGACACCATCACACCTTAATTCTTGGTTTGGATCCTGAAGCTCACTTATAGCACAAAAAAAAAAATTTAAATAAATCATACAAACCTTAAAAAATGAATTTATATTTACCTAAAACAAAAAAAACCCTGCTCCATAAAAATTCTGGTTTTCAACCCTTTTCATTTATAAAGCTATTTTTAGAAAAGCTTGTTATCTGTGTATTTTCTAGACATCTTCTAGTATTGCAGAAAAATACTTACAGGTCTTAGGAGTTTAACAGGAAATATAGAAGTTCCATCACAACAGTTAGTGCAGAAGCAGAACTCATCGAAGGTTTCACGACGAAATCCCACTTCTCAACAGATGAAAGAAACACCTTTCTTTCATATTCTCTATTTCTTATGCTATTTTTTTTATCTAACCATTTTTTCTTTTACTTCAGGACTTTCCATGCTCTAATTCTCCCTGGGTGGTTCTATTTTTTTCAATGTATTCAACTCATGCAGTTTCCTTCTGTTCTACTAGCACTATGTAAAGAACAATTAATCAAAACTTTTTGATTTATTTCGAATCTCAAATTGCATGATCCGGCATCATTTAGCCACCTTTCAGTGTTCCAAAGGTCCTTATTTAATATATATCTAAGAGAGGGGTATTTTGTCTGTATAACTGCAACTTCTATCAAGCAACTACATCTTGCATGCAAACTTGGAGCACTTCCACAAAGGATTGATAGCGAAGACCTTCAGTTTGTTGTTAATTGTGGATTTTTGAGCTTTTTCCCCTTACATTTCAGAAATTTCAAAACTTTTTTCAGGAGAACTTTAGCTCAGATCTTCCTATCCAACACCAAAATGTACAGGTCAAACCTTTGTAACTGCAGATCAGCCCATGGCAATGTTATTACAAAAGCAAGCTGTTCATATAAAAAATTGCCTCAACTCTTGACCTCCATTGGCATGGCCGAATGATGCTGTTTGGCTACCAGAGATCTTCAACAGCTGTTGAGAAGGGTCTTCTTTACTACCTAAGAAACACATCCTTTTGCCTAAACAAATATCCAAACAAACAAAAAGATAATTCTGAAGAAAACTAGACAGAACAAATTAACATAGGTATAGTTAAAACACTATGCAGCTGACAGAGAAAACCCTAATCCAGGAAACACATAAAAAGGGCCTTCAAAAAAAGAAAAAGAAAAGAAAAAAGAAATGAGGCAGCTGCAAAAAAAAAAGCTCACCTATAAATCAATATCTGTGCTTAAATATCTTGCAAATCTTGAGTAAGAAGTGACTGTAAGACAATATAATTTGAAATTCTATTTGCAGCCAAGCCTCTATGGTTTAGCATGGCTTCAGAAAAGCTGAAGAAAACTGAAAAAGCAGCAAATAAATATACACATAGAAGTGGCTATGACGTAAGAAGAGAGATTGAAGGAGCTACATTTATGAGCATAAATATTAGACAGGTTTAATCAAAGAACATACCCACCCATGGTCTCTGTGACACATCTTATCCTTTGACAGAGACTGACACTCTACTTTAGAAAATAAAAAACCCTAGAAAATATTACATCTTATGAATACAGCTGATTGTGTAAATAAAGGGAATTATTCAGTGCCTCTGAAGATGGTAGGAATGTTATCAAAGGACTTATAGAAAGAAACATTAATGCAATTCATAGGCAAAATGCTATTATTCATTAGTAAGAGTCCTATAATATTAGGAAGATACTACAAATGAAAATATTCAACAACAACTTAAATAGCACATTAGTGGCCAAGATGAAGGGGATTAGTCTTGCAGTAATGCACGGGCCAAGGATATTACAGGTTCCTTTTCTTGTCTTCTATTTTTTGTAATTGTCTCAGTAAAAAAATATAGACTTAAGCTTCAAAGTTTTAGGGAAAGACATAAGAACAGAGTATTGGAAGAAGATGTAACAAATGTCAGGTAACTCAAGTCTAAGTGGAACAGTATATAAATGGGTAACAATTTCCACAAATGAATCACACCTCAACTATTCTTCCATCTTACTTTGCTTTTCCATTGCCATTCATTCCTTTGTTTCTTTGCCGAAATCAACATGTATGTGCTAGGATCATCGGTTTTAGAGCTCTTCTCAATTTTCTCAGCATTCAGAAGTAAACAGCAACGATTCTCTCTCTGCTATCTTCAACAAAGGGCAAGAGTTCCTCCTGAAAATTACAGTTTTACTGACACAATCATGAAATTCAGCTAACAGCTGAAAAAAAATATTAGCATACACAAACATGTGTGTAAGTATAACCTTATCTTAAATATCACATGCATAAGCACTATAATTGAATTTCTTGGATTTAAAACTGCAGTTTTCAAGTGACATATTATCACCTGCTCTTGTACATTGTGCTAGTATATAGGACACATATGTCAACATTAATTTCTTTTGAAACAACTATTAAAGCAGTGAATTGTCTGTATTGGTTGGCTGTGTTCATATGACTCTTTTACAACACAAAATTCAAAGAAGTTGCATTTGTCACAGTAAGTTCAGTAATTTTTAATAAAATCTAAGAATTCAATTCAACTTTGTCTTTGGACACCACAGTCTGTATCATGTAGTCTGTGGCCTGCCTGAACAATATTATCCTGTTAAAAGCACACATTAGTGTCAGAAACAGTGTGAGTCATAGGAAATGCACACTTTTAAAATAAACCAGTCTCCTATGACACGTACTCTTATTTTTAATTTCAAAGTGAGTTTCTTTTCTTGAATTAGATGTGTTACGTGTTAAGAAAAAGGCTCTCAGTGGCAAGTTTTGTGCACTGAACGTACAGGAAATGCCAAGTTTCAGGAACTCACAGAAAGTTTACAGCCATTGCAGAGGGGACAACATGAACCAAGTTCTGAAGGTTTGCCAAAGCCAGTTCCCGTCCTTTTTCAGTAGTGAACACCAAGCCTGCAAACTCTCATGAACCAGTTCTTAGCTGTAGGAATTTGCTTCTGTGAAAGCTAAAATTAATTTAATAAATTAAGAGTTCTCATACTTAAAAAGAAACTTTTTTGCATCACCATATAATCAGTAGATCTCATCCTGCAAGATTCTAGTGTTTAAGTGTGGCTTCACATATATTTGTTAAACAGCATACTGGATTCAACAGCAAGGATGCCCCAGAAGCTTTGTGACATGGAAGTTGAGGTTAAAGAAACATGTCACACTTATTCTGGTACTTGCCTACAAAGCCCAATTGAATTTGTTTTCAAGACAAGGGGACCTTGAAGTATCTATCAGTCAGAATCATTAGCTACATATTTCTGCCTGTGTGTCAAATAACGACTATACTCATGTTGTACACCCAAAAAGGAACAACATTGCAATCGCCTATTTCTAAATCTTCCCTGCAAATCCCAGAAAGGCTGATTAAAAGTGTTTTATGGAGTTGTGCCAAATAGGGAGGAAACAAAGCTGGAATGAATATTCCAAATGAAGTGGGCATGGCTTAAAACCTGAATACAAATTGTAGCTGCTGTACCTGCCCCTCCCACCATCAGCAGCCTGCCCAGCCTCTGGCCTCAAATATTGTAGAATTTGAGAGAATTTTACCAGAATCCTAATCAGAATCTCAATTTCAGAGCAGCACTATTCACAATCTGCTGAACTGAAAGCCTGGCTTTTAAGAACACAGAATTAGTATTTTTAGAGGATTATTTCTTTAGTTATAAATTTTCTTAGTTATAACTGAATACTGATATAGACAATTTATTTTATGACAAAACTGTGGCCTGTAAAGAAATAAGGTGGAGCAACAGAACAGCAAGAAATCCAGGAGAAAAAACAAAAACAACCCCAAAAACTTTCATTAAGAAAACAGCAGCTTAATCCTGTTTTGAAGTGGGCGTAATTAATTCAGGGATTAATAAAAAGACTCCATAACAAAGACCTCAAATGCTACCAAAACCAGCTTGTTTCCATTCTGAATCTCTCTTTTTATTTGTAAAGACTGGCATTACAATTGAAAAGGACTCAAAATGGAGTGATGTATACATCATTGGTGTTTCATGATGCAACTGATGGAGTCCCTGAATGGATATTGCTTCAGCTTTGCTTTTAAAAAATAATTTAACAAGAAAATCTTCAACTCCACTATCGATCACAGGTGGCAGAAATAAAAGAAAGGAAAAGAAAAGAAACCAAAACTACTGTTAAATTCATAACATATACATTGTTGGCTGATGACACTTGTTCCAGATGTACAATAAAGCCCACAACACTTTATTACTATGGATATAATTATTGTGAATGTTTTTTCATGTTGATCAACTTGCTTCTGAAGGTTGGTTTTTTTGATTGTTTTAAACTTGCATAATAAACATGCAATGAAACATTTCTTGTTAAAGTGTTTTTTGCAGTCGTCTTGTTTTCATACAAAGATTTCATAAAGTTGCAGTGTTGTATCAGAGCATTACCAAAATAAGAGCAAAAGCTAAAGAGGAAGGTAAATGTGAAATGAACTTGATGAAAACAACCTAATCTTGTCCTGAGACACTCCAGTCTTATTAAAAAGATGTGCACAACCAAATTCCTTCCTCGCAAACCCACCAAAACCACAAAATAAATATTAACTTGGAAGAAAGGGAAGACAAAGAAAAAAAAAAAAGATGTCATCATGCACTCGTCTTCTGCATAGCTCAACCCACATATAGTAAGGCACTATTTCCCCACAACTTAGTGTCCACAACAATCTTTTACAGTGCTCTGCGAACTATATATAGTTCCTTCCAGGATGATGAAATAAACAGATTGAATGAGTGTTGCTACCATGTCACCCCATGTGTGATCTTATAGACAAGGGCATCATCTGGCAGTTTCAGAAATAAGCTGTCTCAAGTCTCTTCTTATGTGTGCATGTTATGTATAGGGGTATCTTTTGTGTGTGTGCAAGTGGTTGGTTTGTTTTCCAGAGTTGCTGTTATTTTTCATTGTTCTTTACTCCAGTGTTCTCAAAGCAAATACACAAGAAAATAAAAGCGCAGTTGTGTCATTAAAAACAGAGCTTTGGTGCTCCAAAAAGCACACAGCTTTGGGGATTTAAGAAATCTGTTGGATATTCCCAAAAGACTTGGGAAATACATGGACATATTTGTGTCTGGAAATCCTCATCTCTGCTTAGTTGAGCTGGTCTTCATACTGTTTTCGGAAGCAATCACCAGCAGGGAAAAACTCCCAGCACCGTTCTTGATACATTTTCCATACATAGGATTCCTGAAAGAAACACAGTTTAAATAATTTAACTTGATTCAATGAGAAAGCACCAACCATTTTTTTTTCTCTTTTATTTATATACTGCTTCACTTTTTTGATTCTGTCATGTCAGGTTGTTTTATATCAATCTACAAAATCACGTTAATGTTTAGAGTAGGTTTTAGACTTTTGTCACCTAGTCAAAAAGCACTAGAGAAACACACAGAAGAGGACCAGGTAGTTTAGTTCTTATTGCATATCCAGTAGCACTGTAAAGCTCAATTAAAGCTGTCGCGAGACAAATACCAGGGTAAGCAGAATATTTTCTGTCGTAGAAATTTGACTGAATTTCTGCATCTGTCATTTAAAAACATGCCTACACAAAATACATAAAACATAAAACACATTAAAGGTATTTCTTAGAAAAGCAGTATTTTCTGAAAAAGTGGTCTTTTTTTTTTTTTTTTTTCTTTCTGATATTTGTTCAGGTAAAGCTCTGTCTCTAGACAGTCTGGAGAATAGTAAAGGATATGTCAGTTTATTTCCATTTTAATCACACCACTTAAATGTGCTTTTTATTATACAAATTCCATGGTAGAAAGGACATGTGTTACACAAGTTAGAGAATCATTTAGGTTGGAAAAGACCTTTAAGATCATAGACTCCAACCGTAAACCTAACACTGCCAAGTCCATCACTAAACCATGTCCCTAGAAGTTATGTAGTATGAAGTACTCTCAATTTTCAAATTATCAGCTAACAGTATCAAAACTGAATAGTTAGAAGAAATCTGGCTTCAGTGAATATAGTAGGACACACTGTATGCCAAGAAAAAAGAAAAAGCAAATAGAAAAGACTTTTTAAAAGATCTCATTTAACATGAAATACTCAAATGACAAATGGATGCTCAAAAATATCAAAGCAAATACATAAAATCTGATACCGGACAAGGTTGAGATTTATGCAAAAAAGATTATTATAATTGCCCAGTACATCCATCAGAGTTCAGAAAGAGTAAGCTACATAGATTTATAGCAAATCATCCCTCTAACCCAAATCTGTAGGGCTACGTATATGATGCTCTTCAGGTTTTTGTTTTCTGATCTGTAACACAGGAACACTTGTTTAGTCAGCTGCAAGACTATCACTAGAAAAAAAAAAGTAGTCTGTAAATTTGATACATTTTTTTGCTGACTTTAAGTATACTTAAAGGAAGTTGAAGGAAGCACCAGAAGTTTGAAAGAACAGCAGCAAAGAAGAAACCTCCAGGGAAATTTCTCTCACAGGTTTCATTTTAAACATATGCACAAGCTCTTTCATATGGATTTATCCAGGAATGTAGTCAAAGAAGATTATATATAGATAATAATAAAGGACAAGGACTATTAAAAAAGAATCAACAGGTAGAAATGAAGAGTGCTGCTTTCACAGGATGCTTAACTGTTCTGTTTCTCTTTTTTTTTTTGTTTATAGTCTGTATTTATATTTTGTGGAAGTAACAATTTAAGAATAACAGGTCAGATAACAAAATAGAAATAGAAAGTACCACAGAATTGATGCTCAATTTAACATTAAGCAACCAAAGTCCTAAGAATTGTTTGGCAGAATGAGAATTAAATTACATACCATATAGGGAGCTATTCATTAGAATACTCTTAGTTTTGCCAAGCCTGAATGAATTTTATTTTAGAATCAGTCTTATTTACTAACTGTTGACATTCATAGAGTTGTTTAACCCACCTGTCCTGTATGCTCTGTTTCATCTTTGTTAATAAGATACATCAGAAAAAACCTACAAGCAAAGAAACGGCTATTATGAATACGGTATTTGGAAACATTAGGCAAGCCACAGAGGGATGGATATTTTTCAGTATGTACAGTGGTAATGCTGTTCATGGACTTAGAAGTTCCAGAGTTCTATTTATGATAATACTCCAGGCACATTAAATATACTTTCCTGACACTGCTGACGTTGACTCTTTGTTCAATGAATAGTTTGCTAAAATGCAAGAGATTCAGTTTGATTCACAGTAAATAGCAACTCTGTATAAATGAAGATTTTCTAAGCTTTCTGATCTGAAAATTATAACAGACATTTTCTTGCCCACGAACACCAACTTGGAAACAGACAGAGGACAGTTGTTGGAACTTTTTTTCCTCTCCCCACAATGAATAAGAAATGCTGAAGAAATTAAGAGATTTCTCTTATTGAAATTATAGGTTGGGGATATTTTACCAGTGTATGTAACTCAAGATCAACATGAGCAGAAAAGAACTTGTAATTTTAAAAATACATTAGTCTTGGAGTTTTGAGATATCTGACAGACACTAGGTGATGATTTCAAAATTTCGCTCATAATAAACATTCTCTCCAAACATATGTAAAAATATAAAACATGATCATGCACAAAAATATCAAAAAACATTTCCTTAGGATGATGGACTTTAAGTATGCTATCGTGTGTTATTTGTGTAGTACTTTGTAAGCAGGAACAAAATCCCACATGATGGTGCTTTTAATGTATTTTGTTGGCACAACCTATTTTTCAGGTGGAATTTCTTTATAGGGATGTTTGACTTTACAGTCTCATTATTTTGTGCACATACAGTGCTAGTTTATAGACACGAAGTCACAATCCACCCATTGCTTCATGCTGACAGCACTAGCATAAAATACACTTTGGCACTGGATTTTCATAGGTATTTGACAGGAGAGGAACAGTATGATACAGTGATTGTAGACCTGATAAATGGTTTTATTTCCAGATTTAAAAAGACTGAGTTTAGTGGTCACTGTTGCTCTGCTTGGATTTTCCAAAGGTGGACCTGATGCCCTTGGTGTGATCCCTCCCCTCCCTAGCTCCTTGTTCCAGTTCCCCTACCACCCTTTGTCCCAGGTTCTCTTGGTCAGCCTCAGCACTCCACTCAAAATATTTTGTCCAATATAAGTTTTCCCTCTCTTGCCTTACTCCTTTGCTTGTGCACTCTCTCCATCAGTCTCCAGGCCGGGTCATACCGTTCCTCTGTACCTTACACAACACATTCAATTTTACAACGCCTCCACAGCCACATACTAAGTTCCCAGTTTCCATCTCCTAGCTCACACAAGCTTGGTGTGTCACAACCAAGCTGGGAACAAGATAATGAAGTTTGTTCATTCCTTGCTCCCATCGTCACAGAATTATATATTCAGACAGTGCACATCAAAGCCAAACAGTACTGACTCTTACTTATGCAAGAGAGCTATCAGGTACTTGCAAAGGGTGCATGGGTCATGAGTTAGTGAGAAGCTGATTTTTACTGTACTCACAAATAATTGGCCAAGTTGTGCTCCTGTAGTGTGTGTGTTTCAAAGCCATGGGGCACTGTATCAAAGTAGTCATTTCCTATTCCACAGATAAAGCACTTCGTCTAAAAGAAAGAACACAGAGCACTTCAACACTATATAAAACCCTGCCCCCCTTTGAGAAAAGGCCAATAAAAATGTAGCAATTTTCTTGAAAATGGCAATGCATCATGTATAATATGTGCTGAACAAAAAGGCTTTTCTTTTAATGATTGGGACTGGATACCTCAGTCAAAACACCTGAATAGAAGTTTAACTGCCATGAGAGTAGCTTCTTACTGTTTAAACAAAAAAAAAAAAAAAAAAAAAAATCTTTGCCAGCTGTAAGTGAACGGGTATCAGGAGACAGAATGGCATACAGTGGTCAAAGTTGACTTTTTTTTTTTTCCCTTTAACACTGTAGGTAGCACTCACTGTAACATATGGCAACATGTACCTCAATGCCTGCTGTGCTTGTCCAGCTGAAACTGAATATGCTCAAAGTTTAGATTACAAAACACAGTAGGTTTGCAACACTTTTCTGAGTTCTTATAGTCATACTTAAATGACAGAATAGAAAACCACCAAGTACAGGATACTTTCACACATAGATTAACCAAAGAAGATTACATCTGAGATGAACTGTAACATGACAGTGTTAACACCCTGTGTTAGAAACCTCTAGTCTGAAGATCCAAAAGACTTAAATAGCCACAGATATGTAATTCATTATAATATACAGCAACGTAAAAACATTTTTCTTGTTTACAGAAAAGAAGATACAGGGATTGGTCTAAACTTTAAAAAGTCATGAGAAAATAAGCTGTTAGGCTTTTTATCTGAATTTTTGTTAACTTATCACTGACAGCAAAAAACTGGCCACACTTGATCTGGAGGTATTAAAAAAAATCCATAC
Organism: Harpia harpyja; assembly: GCF_026419915.1. Lineage (NCBI taxonomy): Eukaryota > Metazoa > Chordata > Aves > Accipitriformes > Accipitridae > Harpia > Harpia harpyja. The sequence continues at coordinate 32,719,991 of NC_068952.1, forward strand.
TAGGAATTAGCAAACAAATCCAAAATATGCTTAGAGTATCAGTTTAGACAACCTGGGTTTGTGTCCCACGCAAAGACTTATGCAACATAGCAGCTAGCACCTGTCAAAGCATAGCATACCTCTTTCACAGGAGGCAGCGAAGAGTGGTAAATGCTATTCAGAACCTGGATGCTAGCAGAGTTTTCTCTTCATAAAATTGTCTGAGAAGAATTTTATTGGGTACTAACAGAACTACTTAAGTTCGTATATTTTAATAGATACAAAGAAGTCAATTAAAAAAAAAAGTCAGTTGTTATTTCCATCTAATGTGAGAGTAGAATCTCATCCAGGACGTTGTATGATATTGGACCATGTACAGAACTGTATTTTCCTCTTAGTTTAAGAAACTATCCACTAGGTAGATCACATTTGGATTGAAAACAGATGTTCATGAAACCTGAAAATAGGGTATGGTTCACCAACTGGATATTCTTACCTCCATGTCTTCCTTAACTTGCTCTTGCTGATCTCTTAACTCACCAAAAGCATCAATAATTAAACCTAGGGTTTAAGTTAAAATGACAGTTAATGTTCAAGAACAGAACTGTGACAAAGAATATTTGGAAATCCAGGGATAACTCTGACAAAGAATATTAAACGAGAATCTTGTGGAGAAATAATAGAAGCCAATATACATTCCAAAGACCACAAAAACAACTCAATACATGAAGAAAAATGAGCAAGTCAAAGAAAATGGCTACCAGTAACATGGTTGGCAGTACCATTTGGAATTATAAAATGGGACAAGCAGACTTCTGTTTTATTGACAGTGCTCTAATCTTGACTCAGTACCTAAAGATGTACGTGGTTTTTACAGTGATGGAGGCTTTACTATAGAAAGACTACTACTATACTTTTAACAGAGTTCAGGGATTTATTACATGGCAGATGCAGAGAGGCTCAGAGCTCTGTGCATCCTCTCTCATTATAGTTGTCACGTAGTATGAGGTTCCACTGTCAGAGCTCTACAGAAGTAAGGGGTCATTTTAGGGAGATACAGAAAGAAGAAGAAAAACCTCCACAGGCTCTATATAAATTCTTTATGATTCTCCCTTCACTTACACCAATACAAATAAGGACTAACCACAATCATTGTCAACACTACTGTGCTGTAAAACTGATGAATACCAGATGAGAATTATACTCAAAGCTTGACAGCTAAGGCCTCCACTTTTCAGCCACTCACAAAATGAAGAACCAAACAGTATGAGATATGTCACTTCAGGCTATAAAAAATTCTGCACCCTCCCCAAGCCCTTTAAAAATCTTGCTGCTTGAGTAGGAGTTATAAACAATTTACCACAAGCTCAGAGTCACCTTCTAAACTTCTTTGCAGGAAGTGAGAAAGCATCCTTACTGCTTTCAAAATCATCTTAAGTTAGCTAACTGTTAGCTGACAGAAAGCAATAAGGTATTACCATTTATAACAACAACAGGACCTAACAAAAGTCATTACATGTTTTTCCAAAATCAAGAATATACTTCTGTTAATTTGTGCAAACTTTAATAAAAGATGATCTTCTGGGTATTCTTGACAATCTTTTGAAGGTTTAATATGTAAACAGATGGGGCTTTTAAGTACTCTGTGTAATAATATTAAACATTGTTAATACACACATAATAGAAAAAAACCCTGACTTCCCAAAATTCAGTATCCGCTATCCAGATTACAACAGCAAGCCACACTATCAGTTAAATAATTTCACTCAAATTCAGAAGCTAACCTAATGGCAGCTGACTTTCCATTGTCATTAACCAGGATATACTAAATCTGTTTCATATCAAGCTCCTTTCTTTACTCTTTGACATTGTTCATGTGAGCAGGCATCACACCAAAGAGAGGGTTTTATGTAAGAAAAGATTAAACCTCTTAAAGCTATGTTCCAATTTTCATACCACTACCACCAATCTGAAGATTTGCCAGACAGTCAAGAACATTAGATGCTGGCAGGGGGAATACTGACAGCACCCGCTACTGATTTTGTCCACATAAGTTCACAAAGGGCAGGTTATGCTGAAAGACAATTTTAAGGTATGCCACAAGATTTCTGATCACTTTCTAATCACTTCTCTTGCTGATCATTTACAGGAGGCTTTTAGAAAGTGCAACGAGAAGATAGAAACTGTAGTGATACCAGTATTCTCATAGCAGAGATTTTTTTTGTTTTCACCGATCCAGTCAGAGCCTGTTGATTTCACAGAGACTAGGAAGAATAGCATACAGATAAAAGCCAGCTGGATGTGATATACGATACAAATCTGTGCTTCGTGATCTGCCCTGGTGTCCTGGTTGAATCTTCAGTGTGCGATTACTGTAGCACTAAGATCTTTGTACTGCTACATAACGCTTTCAGTCTCACCATGGGTTACAAACATATACCTTGAATAATTGCAAGCAGGATGACAATCACAAAGAAGAAGAAAGTGATGTCAAAGATAATCCGATAGATTTCATATTCATCTCCTGCTGGATCCTCGATCTCATCACCAATGCCTCCACCTGCACGTACTCCAACGTACATGTGAAACATGTAGCACTAGAAAACACAAAACAAAGGGATACAAAGTTTGTCTGCAGCTAAAGTAAAAACACCCATTGTTGGAAATTCAGTAATTGGCAGAACTGGTCTATCGTCTAGCAACTATACTATGTCAAGTCATCTTCTCCCCTTTGAAGTTACGTACATTTCTGAGGGAGCTGAAATACTGCTGTGCAGCTGAAGCTGCAGTATTTCATGTTCTGTCATTATGTAGAGTTCAAAAAGATCAAAGGTTCAACTACCTTAAGCCCAGCAGCACATCATGATTCACGTACGATCGTTTAAGTAATGTGCAAATAGGAAATACCATTACCACCACAGCCATGTCCTTTTCCATTTTCCTAGCTCAAAAGTGAATGACTTTCCCTATTTTTGGTGTTTCAAATAAAAATTAAAAAAAAACAAAACAAGACAAACAAAAAACCTTTGAGAATGTTTATGCATAGGACAGGCTAATGATGGAAGAAGTCTGAGACCTATATTGTGAAACTGTGATCTGAAAAGTGGTATAATAGGTCTCTCATTATAGTTATGTGAGATGCTGACAATGCAAAATTCCTAGTTTAGCATGCTATAATTTAATAGAAAATTATGATATCACTCTCAGAGGACTGGAGCAGGGGATTGGGTCTTTTTTGTTAAGTAGCTTTGCAAACTACAGGTCCAGGGTTCTCACTCTCTATCAAAAAGTAGTGATGACAATAACAATAACTAACTCCTAAAACCTAACCATACAAAAAAATCCATTCTTTTATTTCTATGCCACACTTACCCCTAAAATCCCTTATGTAAGAAATTGATATAGTAACATACAATGCTTAGTAAGCAATGGCTGAAAAATGTAACAGTTTTTAGAAACAGTTTTTATTTTACCATTGAAAGTCAATCATTACCTTAATGAGTGAATGTGGTGTTAGTTATTTTAAAAATATTATTTTTCTCTTTCTAAAAATAAAAATATATTCTCTGTACTTTTTCTTTTTTTAACATCACATTGCAAGTCTTACTGCTTTTACAAAAGACAACCCTGATTTTATAGCACGTTATTCTAACTCATTCCTGTACAATATTATAGCCTTTTTGTAAGTGTATTTTCAGAGAATTACTGAGCAGGTCAGGTCAGAAGGGACTTTGGGAGGTCTCTGGTCCAAATCCTGCTCCAAGCAGGGTCCACTATAAGGTCAGACAAGGTTGCTCTGGGTTTATCCAGCCAGGTCGTTACAACCTCCTAAGGATGGAGACTGCACAACCTCTCTGAGCAACCTGATCCACTGCTTGGCTCTCCTCGGTCAGAACACCTTTTTCCACTTTATGTCCATGGTCTCCTGCCAGGCACTGCTGTAAAGAGCCTTGATTTGTCTTCCCAATAACCTGGGAGGCACTGGGGAGCTGCTTTTACACTCCCCTCCCACTCCCAAGCTCTCTCTTCTCCAGGCCAAACAAGCCCAATTCCCTCAGCCTCTCCACCCAGGGCAAGTACTCCAGCACCAGACAATTTAGCGGCCCTCCACTGGTTTATGCTCCAGTTTATCTATGTCTTTCTTGTACTGAACATCCCAAACTGGACAAAAGTATAGACACATTAGTCTGCTTCCACAGTTTATCTAATTATTGGGCTTTTAAATGGTGTCAATTCCATGGAAGTGATTCATATTGCATAACATACTGAAATATACTTAACTTTGTTGTACATGACTGCTTTTAAAAGGATATTAACAGCAACGTATCTTAAGAAATTCTTCGTGATCTAAGCTCTACCTACCATCCACAACTGCAAAGCCTGGCACTGCCTCAGTAAGCACAAAATAATTTTCAGTTGTTCTGAGCACAGGAAATTTCAGTAATAGAATTGCCAATTGAAGATAATCATGGCAATTCATGCTAAGGGAAACTGATGGATTTCCAAGTTTGAAGAAGCATTTCAGTACCTAAATTACTTATGAAAGTCCTTGCCTATAACTGACCCTCCTCCTGAATGGCCTGTAGAACCTCAGGATTCAGAAGTACTGCCCTTTAACTGACTTGGCTCAGCTTCACAGCTTGTAGTTCTTCATTTTTTGAGAAACTATAGCAAAGAATACCATCACATTTCTTCTATTCGTTTATAGGTGTATTTGTTTAACATACACAGGTTATATCTAGTTGTTAGGGGTGTTCATTATATTTGTTCCTTTGCCTTCAATTATAGTCTTTCCTGTTGCTGGCTAACAATATGACTGTATGAATAGGAATTACAAGAAGGTCAGGACAAAAACATAACAGTTTAAGAAAAAATCCAGAAAGCAAAATAAGACTTACTGTTAGCATATCATCACATTTCATGTCTGGCATATCACCATCTTCACTCTTGTTGTAGAACTTGCGGAAAAAATTGAATGCCACTACTGTATACAAGTATACTACTACTGCCAGTAATCCCACTGTTAGGACAAGCTGGAAGACAAAATTATGGAGTGGATATAACAGCAACATGAAATTATGCTATACAATTTTCTTTGCAAAAAGAGAAGGAAAGTAACAATAACCTATATGTACTAGCAGAAGGACAACTATCTTTACTTTTTCTCTGTCTCTTTGCATATCTTTGTAATATTTGGTAATATATCTGCATATTTTCATGCAAAGATTGTGCATTTCACCTGTTTTATTTTGAATATGCTTCAGAAACACAATGACACAGACAAATCTTGCAAAATCTAGTGGATACATACACAATCAAACAATCCATTAGAATCATATAAAACCCACACAATCAGACAAAAATATCTGAAAGTTTACTACTTCATAGAAATAGTACTACTATTTAATACCACCCATTATATAATTGCAATATAGTATTTCTACTAATTTAATGTCGAAACAATTTTGTTTACATCTATAAAATCACATATAAAACAAACTGTTCCTAATGTTTTAACATCTACCTCAGAGAAGCAGCAACAAACACCCACTGCTCAACTGCAGCACCATTAAAATTTTGCCTTGAGCTTTATGGAAAGCAGCTGGAAGTGAACTGCAGTATCCTGCAAATTGATATTTCACTTAGCTGCCAGACTTAAAAAGTTCCTTATCGTAAATTATGCCCCCTTACTTCACAGATAATTTGCTAAAACTTCAGGACTATTTTTAAAAGGTAGAATACTTCACTTTTTTTCACGTGCAGACTGATTTTTTTGCTTTTTTATTCCTTTAAGAAATCAGAATTAAGAATGTAAGAAATTCTGTTCTTTAAAGGGGAAAGAATGCAGTATGTTGATTTCTGTAACTTTTCAAGACACATTTTTTGTTCCACAAATGAAACTTAAGTTTGCCACAATTTAAAACAAATAACAGTTTGTCAAGGTGAGTTCATATGTAAGAGTCTTTTATGTGTCATGTGCTTCACTAGCCATTTTGATTTTCAGATTGTATAGCTTCTTTAAGAAAAGATTACTTATCATCAAAGAGCTGAATTTCTCAAACTAACAGAAAGAGTAACCGGGCCTCAACTGGACCTTTCTGTAGATGTATCTTGAAAACATTTCAAACAGCAACTTTGTGACACAGTTGCTCACAACAGCTAGAGACTGTCATACATCCTAGTCCCATTTTCTTACACTTATAAATCTCATTGGCTAGTTTCCCCACTGACCAAAGTTCTAAACTTCATGATGAAAGAACAAATCTGTTAATTCAGCTGCTCTGCGGATTGACAAGTCATGAAGTGATCTTTCTTGTGTACTCCTTAAGTAAAAAAGCTGAAGAGAGATGACAGTTGATACCTGTTTGCCATTGTGAGTCACTGATGACAGGATAGTTCGTAAAGTCTTGAATCCCATTGCAATGTCAAGGAGATGAGCAGCAAAGAAAAAATTGTTGTAATGGCCAAGGACTGACATGGTCATGTACCACGCTAGGTAAAGGAAAGACTAACAGAAAAAAGTTCATCACAAAATAAAACTCGTGGCTATTATCTTTAACTTAATTCAAAACACTGAGGAATGATAGAAATTGCTTGAATGTGCTTTTCTTTAAATAGAAAACAATTTTTTTTTTTTTTACATAGAATTTGCTAGACATCTTTGAGAATTTTCTCTTTGTGCAAAAATATTAAATCAGCAAATACAGAGTTCGCAAGACATGGTAAAAATTGACATATTCTAAATCTGAATTTGTAAAAACTAATTTTGAAATTGCTAAACCCTTATCTGTTAATGTTTCTAATGTAAAAAGTTTTTCTGATTTAAATGAACTTTTGTTTATGAATTTCTAAATCATTACATTAAAATATTAAAGCCCGAATGTGGTAAGTGACAAATGAAAGGACTCTGCAAGCAACAAAAGGAATTGTATAATTAATTCAAACTACTAAAACTACTACTTAAACATGTAAGTGTTATTTAAGTAGTCTATTAGCTATTACTACAAATGTTAATTTCATCTTTCCCTCTATCATTTAATTTTTATTGGACTTAAAGACAAGTACATATTTGTAAGAGAAGTTACAGTCCCTCCCTTAGAAAAAACCTAATCCTGAACAAACTCTAAGTCTTTACAGATGATGCTGTCTGGAGACCTGGAGACTTATCATTCCACTCTTCCTGACTAAAGTCAGTTTACACCTTATTTCTCTGGCAGTCCTAGTCCCAAAATCATTTGTTCCCCCACCATTTTTTCCACCAGTAAAATAAACTGAGTTAGGCAAGTGATAATTGTAAGACTCTTAATAATCATTTGATGAGTGACTTCCTAAACTGCAAAGTATTTTAACAGTCAGGCTTCTTTATCAATCGTTTTTTTCTGGTTTTTAAAAACTCATTTTTTCAAATTATTAAAATCATCAGCCTCATTCTGTATCACATCCTACTACCAGTTTCAGTGATACAAATTTTAGCAATTCCACATACATTAACTATACCGATCTGACTGTGCTCCAGGAATATTCAAGTGTTCATGAAGTTTATGAACAATATGAAAAATGGCAATTAGAATTTATATAGTCAGTTTTCTAATTCTATGGTGCAGTGCTTGCTTACTGCTCCTCATTAAAGCATATCAGAAAGGGGGCGGGAACTGACTGAGGTTCTATAGACTAATACCTATGTAACTGGGAAAAGATGTCGGCAATGCCTTTTTAAGTTTCCAAGATTTTCTTCATCTATGTAGTAAATAAATTATAATCCAGAGTATTTCACACCTCCCTTTGAAGCACTTCTGGTTAACAAGTGTATATTGCTTTTTAGCAGGTGAATATATACATATATTTGTGTGTGTATATATATATATACTGATAAACTTACATTATCAGTGAAAACAACTCCTAATTTCCACATCTGATACTTAACATCAATGGAATTTAGCCTGTAAAAATAAAAAAATCAATTGCATTTTATATCAAAACACAATAGGAAAATATGCAACACAATCTGTAGGAAGTGTATCGCCACATAAACACAGGAGACAACAGCTGATCTATTTCTCCAAAAGCTGAAATACATCAGAACCTTGTTCTAATTCACACTTTAACTCTGGAATGGACCTGTCCAAAAAAAAAAAAAAAAAAGCAGAAAAACAAATTAATAAATAGTGGTTTGGATTCATCAGACCTAATGCTGATCGATGTCTACAATGTTATCACAGACATATAAATGAAATCAACTGTCTTTATAATGCATGGAAAAAAATAGATTTTTTTTTTTTTTAAATGCAACCCATCTAAGCCTGAAGTAGCTGTCAAAAAAGGTCAGACAATTTGCACCCCAAAATGCCAATTATTTACCACTAGTTACGATAGCATACCTTGGGTGATACAATTAGATGAAATTAAAGACAAAGCAAGGTGAAATGAATCTCAGCGCTCGTGTGCTTTGTTTTTCCACTGATATCAGGAATAAATGGGAATGAAAGAGAAATGTGTATTAAAAGCTTTTGCAGAAAAGGACCTGGGGTTCTTGGTGGGCTGCAAGTTGAGCATAAGCCAGCAGCGCACCCTCACTGCAAAGCAGGCAAACAGTACCCCGTGCTCCACGAGGAGGAGCGTTGCCAGGAGGTCGAGGGAGGTGATCCTTCCCCTCGAACTCAGCACTGGTAAGGCCACCCCTGGGGTGCTGGGTCCAGCTCTGGGATCCCAGTTTCTTCCACAGTTTTTGTTGCTTTATTATATTAGCCAGTTAGCCTCTTCTATTCTCCTCTCTCCAACAAACTTTTATGTTGTACAGACTGATATTGTAAACTATTCTCTCCAAATTTTTCCCTTGTATTTCTTTAATTAATACTTCTAGGTATTAATTCTCCTCTTACTCTATCAACACAAATAAATGTCTCAACTTTAGGCTACATTTTTTGACCCAGAATTAAACCCATTAATTTGCTTGAAGCATTTTTTTTTCCTCTATAGAGAATTGATACAACTAAGTTACCAAACAAGATGTTTACCATTTTTGTTTGTAACTGTATCTTGTCCTCTCTAGTTTTCGACTTTTTCTTTTTGGAAAGGTTTGGATCATCGTATTATATTGACACAAAAAAATTCTAAGCCTGGATCACAACTCAGGAACAGATATAAATAGCAGCATGAAAAATGTCATCTGTCCTGCTTTTACCCTTAAAATGTCAGTGAATTCCTGAATGAGCTGCTGACAAGGACTAAACAAGTTGAAATAATGCTGGCAGATGTCATACACCTGCCACATACAAAAGCACATAGTACTTCTGTGCCAAATGTTTATATGGAATTGTCTGAGCCCTAAGATGGAATACCAAGACTTAAAACCTGGTCTATCGAGGTCTGATTTCCAAAAGTCATACTTTTATAACCAGAGCCACTAACCACGTAAAAGTAATCGTTTTATTTGATTACACTCCCAAGGAATACTTTGCCATCAAAATACCTAACTCCTACCTGTATGCAACAGTATTTATTCTTTAATACAACCAAAAATTAACGCTATTTTTACACATAAAACTAAAAGGCAAAAGACTCAAGTTGAACGTTCTGTATAACAGTATAAACACTACGTAGATATAAGTGGAGCTACTATAATTGAAAAACAGCATTAAATCAGACTTAGATCCAGACATCTACTGCAAATAGTCTACAGCCTATTTTAATTAAGAATTCATTTGTCCTTCTGAAGTGTATTAGTCTACTTGAACAAAAAGGGAAAAGCAGAAGAAATGTAGTAGAAGTTCTCTGATTTATGAAAGATTTGACCCTTGCTCTCAAATTTACATATGTCAGATCTTTCATACATACATTTTATTTCCATGCAGAAAACATTTAGATGATACAGTAACTCATTTAGGGTCAATTTTTTTACCCTTTACTCACAGTGAATTATACTTTTCTGCCTTTATTGAATTTCCATAGGACTACACATTTAGCTCAGAGCAGTTAAAAGAGCACAGTTATATTATTAATGCTCTGTAAAGACAAAAATAACATAAGCACAGAGACTAATGGTGAACTCTAGAGCCTATTATCTAGTTAGACAAGATTCAACAGACTATAATTTTCTTTCTTACCATTTTACTTGTGGTTTGGGGTTTTTTTTAACCTATGCAAAGGCAACAAATTTCTAGGTTAACAAAACTAAAACTCCTCATACAGTGGCACAAAACTCTTTTAAAGAATGAGAGTTGATCACAGTTTACTAGGCATATTGATGACGTGGTCAGCAACTCGTTTTGCTTCATTATTCCCTTCATGGCAGACAGCAACTCTGTAGAAACTACAGCCTAAGGTTTCACCCAAGTTTCTTCCATGGTGACTCAGGCCATAGTGACTGGCTGACATTTACTGTCTGATTAGGATTGCAGGGATGATATTTGTATAACAAACTACATACTCTAGAGAAATAAAAGCTGCAAGTTTTTTTCTAACAGGCTTTCAAGTTTACAAGGATGGAAAGATGCATCCGTAACAAAATCCGCATTCATATCTTGAAATCATCAGAATCATACTAGTCTCAAAGGTCCCTACACTGCACTATGGTCCAGATACCATAGAGTACTCAAAGATAAACCTAGCATGCTGCCCTTTCACCAAAGCTAGGAGTGCTTCTTGAACAATCAAATGGCTTCTCCAACAACAGTCTAGCACAGCTAAGAGCTGCTGATACCATTTTCATCAACTCCAAGTTATAAGAAAATTTTCTAGCCCCAAATTTGAGTTGTTAAAGAAATCAAAATTTATAGAAAACCCTGTCCTAGAGGGAAAAGGGGGAAAAAAAGGATCAAAAATGTTAAGAACAGTTTCTCACTGAAATATTGTTCAATAACATATTCAGGTGGTAAAATGAACCTCTTGAAATTTATTTCTGAAAATATTATTGTAGCAAGTTAATTCCTTACTTTATTCTGACCCAATACCACTCAGTGTCAGACATATTCTTGTGACTACATTCCACCTATCCATAACTATATTTGTCTTGCATATGAAACACCATGGACAGGACTGCTTATGGACAGGCAGGATACTCTCTCATGAAATGGCAAAAAACCCCAGCACTAGGGGAACTCATCTCTAGTCGATTTAATGTGATGATTTTATATTTTACAAACAGCAATAGCTGTAGAGATCCTAAAAATAAAGTGAATATTGACCTATATGGAAAAAGTAACAGTTCATTTTTCTGTATCTTCATTTTTTAAAGTAAGTCTGATATGGATAGCAACGCAATAACACGCATAATACTGCATTCTCCTGTTTATTTCTGCTCACTACCTTGATCAAGTAGCTCAAAGACTTAAAAGAATATGAGGTCATATAAAAATAAAGCTCTACAGCTGTGAATCAAAAAGTGACAGTATGGTTTCAAGTTTCCCTTGGAATATCATCAGTTAGTATTATATTGGATGGATTTCTTGGTCTGAATGAATTTTTATTTGACTTCTTTCTGCACCATTGAACAGGTTGTCATGCACTGTAGTACTGTAGTTATAGTAGCCAAGTTTAGTGACAGTGAACGATGGCACAGTGTGAGAATGCACAATGTGAATAAATGATAGGAAAATGCTAAGAAATTGCCTGTATTACATTTGGTTGCAACCTGCACTAGTATTTCATCACCTTCAACAACAGCCAGAATTTTTACAGCTTCTTTCTAAAGGCCTACTGCATTCAGCTGTTTCAAGTGTAACATAGTAGGTTTTCAAAAGTTATTCTTCCCTTTAAAAAAAAAAATCCTCAGGCAATCAAATGATACTAATGTTAACTGGAATCAGAAAATTCTGAACTTTTCAGCCTCAATCATTTTAATGTTTGTACATCAGAGCAGTTCAGAGCAGCTACAGGGCATTGCCAGCTGAGGAACAACTATCATTACTCTAAGCTCAGACTGAAAAATAGCCTTGCAGCAGCATTTAACCTTTTTCCAAAACGACAAACAAACTAAAACTGGGAAGAGTCAGTTTTAATTAGTTAGCTCTTCACATTAACTTTCTTAGCAGACACTGAAATTTTCTGTTAAAGGTTCTTTCAGGTTGTTTCAGGAGGCTAATCTAACAGAGAAAACAGTTCAGAAATACGACCCATTTTTCTGAAGGTATAAGAAAAATCATTAATGAAAATATGATCATTCTTATCAATTAATGAGTTTCAATGTACGTGTTTAGGAAGATCTTCTGTTAATGTTACAATTTGTACAATAGAAAGCATTCTATCAGATTAGAAACATTCATTATTTATTAATTGGTCAACTGGGTAGGAAATATTATCTTTTCTATTGCACTGTGTGAAATAGTGCTCATTTTGTGCTGGGCATGGAACAACATCAGCAGGTGATATGTTATAGAGAATGGTGCTAGCTGACCACTACAAAAAGAAAGCATTGAACTGAAACAAAACAAAACAAAGCAAAACAATGAGTTACTCGGTGTCTTTAAGTTATCTGTCTGCCATGGAGATACAGCGCATAGAATAGATTATTACTTTAAGGTATCCTACACAAAGCCTCTGGAAGGATACACTAGGCTTAAGATTCTCAAGTAAATAATCAAAGGACGAGGTATCTTACATTAGCATCTGTAAGTGGAAAGGCTTGAAGTTGAGTTTCCCACATATCCATCATTCCTCTCAATGGAACAGGCTGGGAATTTGGACATTGTACGTTAATGGTAACTATGCCTGCCTCAACCACGAAGGCTGAAGCCACTACCCACTTGCAGATATACACTTCTATTTGGCCAAATAGGCACATCCACAGGTTTGTAAAACCTGTGGTGACATCGTATCAGGTATAAATCTTGGGACTTCAGGTGTAGAAACTACCTTAGACAAAATCCCTTACTTTTTCACCAGCCATTATGGGCAAAAGGCAGGCTGTCACCTGAGGGAAAAGTCTACTAGTTTATCAGAGACAATACTGTACTCCAAGATACTACATTACTACCAAGGGGCTTACCTGCTCCAGAATCCTTTGAAAACCTAGGTTATTGTTTATCGTGACAAGGAAGAATAAGACCTTTTAACCTCTTTCACATTCTGAGGCCAGCTGCACTCATTTTTTGTACACTTCACATTTATGACATGGTTTATCTTCTCATCAAACTATGGAAACCTCACATCTTCCAGGAGAAAATTATTTACATTTTTCTCTTCTTGAAAGGGGAAGAATTCTTCTTCCACATGAGCATTCAACAGATGCCCTGCTTATTTTCCCCCAAATTAGCCTTATGTCACTGATTGCTGCAGATGCTTGAGCCTCAGCTGCCCCTTCTGTTGACTCTGACTAAACTAATGACCCCAGAACTAACAACAGTTAGGAAGGTAACAGGACTGAGAGGTAATCCTCACTGTGATGCCTCTGATAAATAAATTTCATCTTTGTGTCTTTCATATTATTCTCTCAAATATACTTCATCCATGCTGCAGCTAGTTTAACACCATCCACCCCAGAAGGGAAACTTGTTCAATGGGAAAACAGTGCACTGTCTCAATCCCAGTGTGCAAATTTTAACTGTCTCTACTGTCTAATCTACAGTAAAGCTCCAACTGCATCATCTGCCTTAGCTAGTTACATTTAAACAATACTGCAATGTATTTAAATAATTAAATACGTATTTATAAATTTAAATATATATACTTAAAAAAATACTCAAGACTGCATCCATTTTTTATGCAGTGTATCAGCGGGATGGGCAGGAGCTTCTGAAGGAGCATGGTCACTTGCAAGTAGAGTGCTCTGAGTCCCTTGCAGAAAGACAGATGGAAGGGAATCCGATATTATTTGCCAACAGGAAAGGGGAAGAAACAGTAAGAGCTAGGGGTCAAGGAGACGGAAGAAAAACCTGGCTCATTTGTATTGGGAATGGAAATGCTACATGCTGCATTTCCCTTCTGTGTTGAGAGATACATAGGCATGGGGCCTGGCCTCAGGCTGGGCCATCTCCTGCTGGCACATGCAGAAGCAGAGGCACTAGAGCTGGGATCATAGCATTCTCCTGGGTTTTTTGCCCCAAAGTGGTGCAGTAAGGGTTCAATTCCAGTGCTTTTCCCACCTCTCTTCATTGCACTGTAAATATATTTCAAATGTTGAATCTGGAATATGCTTAAGTTTTAGTAGCTTTATTAGTGTTCATTTTTGAAACTGGTAAAAAGTGGATACCTGTACCTTCCTGAAGCATATGAATTTTATGCAAATGGTTCTGTAAATTTCTGTCATACTTGTTTATTTTCCCACAGCATATTCAACTATTATAAGGATGGAATGATTTCTCCAGGGAGAACATGAAAGATGGATGAGGTCATAATTTTTTTTTTTTTTTTTTTAATGTACATAACATGGAGTAGACGTTAGAGATGTAACGAAAAACTGACATCCTTCAGGCCCAGTTCTGAAATTAAGTATTTCATCACTCTTCTCCAACTGCTTCATTCTGGACTGTTTTTTCAAGAGTATTCACAGAAACATTGTTTCAAATTTCTTCCCAAATGCGAGTCATGAGCACACAGGGAAGGGAAAGTAGTTTCATTTTCTTTTTATACCAATAATAAAAGTAAGAAAAATATATTTTCTTTTCTAAACTCAAGCGGGTTCTACTATAATCCAGCAGCAAAACAGCAGGTAAGAAAGTATTCTGGAAAGTACTTCTCCCACAGTATTAAATTTTATTTAGTATTGCAATGCCACAGAGTCCTGGGGCCTTAACACTGCACAAGATTGATTGTTTAGATGGACTCCAGGTTTATTCATCCGTCTTTACAAGAGATGGATATTAAGGATCCTTCTTTACAAAATCAGCCCTTGCTTCAATGCAGTTCTAATCTACTAGTGGTCCCACTGTCTACCTCTTATAATCTTTCCAAACCCATTGATAAAATGTTGCTTTTAAAGAAAGGTATGAATAAACCCCTACATTAGAATCTCTGCAGCATTAAAAGTTAATCTGCTAAAATATATTCTATTTATTTGAATATCTTTTTTATAATGCAGAACTGGAAAAAACATTTTTGCAGTGCTTAAGAAAAACTGAGGATGACCCTTCCCTAAGAAGGAAAATGAATGCAATTACTCTGAATGTCCAGGGGCTTTTTTTTCAGGTCTGTCTCTCAGATGACAGGCAAATACACAGTTTAGGGAAAACAAATTATAAAAAGATGTAAAGACTAATCATCCAACTTCCCAGATTTTACTGGTCACTATCACTTAAATTTATTCCATCATTTCTTTATAATCAGAATACACAGTGCCAATTTTGCCCATTCTTTCCAGCTGAGCTGAACTATGAAAAGGAATTTCCAGCCTCATTGTAATGACACTATCAAAACGGGGGGAGTGTGATGCATTCAAGCAGCTGTGCACTAAACTAAATCTTCATACATAAAAAACAGTGGAGTACTGCAGATATGCTGTCTATAATGAAATAAATTCACTATATCATTCAACTTAAGAATTGATTTATCTTATACAGCTATACATAAAAGAGCAAGAAGAAAATTCAAAGCTGAATGACAAACCTTGAATGCTTAATTTTAACCGACCAAAAAACCCTGAAACAAAGAAAGAAAAAAAACCCAGAGAAAACCAACCACACAAACAAACCAGAAGCAAATGCTTACACAGCAGATAAGGAGCTATCCTTCTTTGGTTTCTTCTTTTCTCGAGCATCACTAAAATCGAGAGCAGCTTTGTCCATTCCTAGTAACTCACTGATCCTGTCACGGCCATAGAACTCACCATATTTATCCATGACCTAAAGTAAGGAGGAATATTCAAGAGAATCAGTTGGGTAGACCAGCTGGTTTTTAGCCTGGTTTCTGAAGACAAGAGGTTTAACATACACAGTCTTTTTCATGTGTTTGTTTCCAACTGTCTATCATATCAGTCAGTAATTTTTTTTTTTTCTGCTCGATTGCAATCAGTTCAATAGAGGCAAGAGGTGGATGTCAAAGATAAGCTTTTCCTACTCATTTAATGAAAACAGGATGAGGAAAGCAACCCAGCAGAAGGAGAATACCTAAATCAATATCATCACTGACAGAAAAAAAATACACTGTGAGGTCACACAGGAAAGAGATATTTTGAATATCCTAGCTACGTGAAAAGCTTTGATTAAAATATGATTTCTCAAAGACAGTATTTGACCCTCACTAGTCATTCCTTTTAAGAAAAAACAAAACAAAACACCCCCCCCCCCCCCCCAACCAACACATATTTATTCTGTTTTAAAAGTTTTTTTCAAATAACCTGAACATCTTGACTGGGAATTTGGGATTTTTTTTTCTTTTAAGGGGAAGTATTTCACATTGAAATAGTTGTAAAAAATACCCTCACTTATTAGCTAGCTGCACTGCATAATTTTATGATTTTATTTTTGTTAGTTAATAATGCAATGAAACTATAATACACATAGAATTTATAGGAATAAAAAGATCTTGAACAGAGAGTTACAGCTAAGAATTATTTTCAGTGAATTCAAACTATCCCCCATCTCTTTCTTACAAAATTTAACATGTTTCGTAAGAAACTTTTCTGGAAATGAACATTTACTTGCTCTCATTTTCAGTGAACACACAGCTCCTTCCTAAATATTTTCTCTCACTTCTCATTTTCAAACAGAATACTCAAAGAAATACAAAAATTTGGATAACAAGATCATAACTGAACGACTCCTGCAGGTGAGGTGGTATTTCACCAGCTTTCTAATAAGCATTGCATTAAATCTTTATCGGTATTTTTTCAGATTTTGAGAGACAAGCCTTCTTTGTCACATGCCTGAAAACCATGCTTCATGACTGTGGATCATTCACTAGACTTGGGATTTAAGTATGTTTATATATAAATATAAATATATATAAAAGAAAACATTCTTTGCAAAATACTGTATTTGAAGGCACTTAAATCTATGCAGAGCAGTTCCTCAGCCAAAGCTAAAGTACCAAATCTTCCACACAATTTTAACCATGCTCCTTTCCTTTTAATAGGAACCTTCCTTGACCTACTACGTTGACAGAAGCAATGTAGATTTTAATTTTCTTTCTTCAGTACTCTGTGCAAGCTACTCCCTCCTCTCTGCTTAGATTGACAGATAGAAATATGTATCTAACAACTTCAAATATGAAAAAAAAATACTTTCAACAGCAAAACGAATACTCAACTCAAAGCATTTTTTAGACAGGTTGACCTAAAACTGCTATGAAGCAGAAGAGCTGCTAGTATTTCAAAAGACATGTTTCCCAAAGTGTGATTCAACATTGGCATAAATGGTATGAGGGAAGGGTAAATCTGATCCAACAACATAAATAACCTCTTTTTCAATTGTGACCAAAATGCACTAGGAAGATTATTCTTGTTCTAAGCTATAGTACATACATTATGTTTATTTTCTAAGAGCGAGCTGAGAAAACATTTGACATAATGTTCATAAGAAATGAACTTCAACAGTCTCTGCTTATGGAGGACTATTTTTGAGAGAGAGAGAGATTATTAGGTTATGTGATAAAAGCTCATCTGCACACCCACAAAGGACCACAGAGAGACTGGTTGGGGGAGAGTCCAAAGAATACCCTGCCCAGCTACTCCCAGGCCCATCACAGAGCCATCAGCCCATTAAAGGCCCATCTCCTCAAGCCTAGAGGAGCAGAGGGGCAAAATGGCAGGCAGGAACCCAAATTACAGACTCCCAGTGAGCGGACACCCTGCCTGGTCCCTCGCAGGGCTGTCCCAGGAGAGCCTCGGCCCCAGCGTCCAGGTGTGAAACCCATCAAGACGAGTCACTGGGAGTAGCTCTCCCGATCACCGTTCAGACTAAGAGGGTTACTGCCAAAGGATGTGGGATACATTATAGGATGGCAAGGGAAGAGCATTTGGGGATTGCACAGAACTTATTATTGGATGTTATAGGGAGGAAGCAAAGGTGGGAAAAGGGATGGATTTAGGTGATTTGGGGAGGAACAAGTGTGGGAAAAGAGAATGGTAAGGGACAAAAAGGGCCAGATGCATACACATACAGTTTGCTGGTCAGTACAGTTGTCTGACTATGCCCTGTGCCTAAACATCTCAGTCTGTCCTACCTTCTTATTAAATTCCTTTCTAACCCTCTCCTGGGTGAGTGACTCTCTATTCTGTGTGCATGGAGGTGAATACATAAATACACACAAACAATTTACAAAACAATTTACATATGTTGCAATATACATACAAGTGTACACAGAAATTCCCCACAGAATTTCATGAATGTATTTCAACTCCTATTTTATACAGCAAGCTGTATGTAGAAAAATTTTGAAAGAGTAACTATCCAAACCACACAGAAGTAGTTGTAAGCATGAGGTGACCAGGGAAAAGTTATATTTCAAAACAGTGTCGTCCATATTTCTTCAAACACAAAAATATACATGCGTTAGAACTTTATTTTAACTTCATCTATATTTTTAAAAATAAGCCTTACCTTTCTTTTCACAAATTTGTCCCAGTAATTATTTGGAAAAGACCTGAAAAACACAGATAAACAAGATTACATTTTAGACAATCATGAGGAGATGCAGCAGTTACTAAGATGCCATAAAAATTACATACTGATTTTGGTTTTAAGAGGCTTTTTGTTGCTGCTATCGCCAGCTAGTCATTTGTAAAGTCAACTGGAATGAAAGTTGCCAAATGGCATTCAGCCTACCATGTCAATGTGGCTGGAAAAGAGTGGCAGAGCCAATGCCTACAGACAGGGTTCTAAAGCAGTTGGATCACACAGGCCCACCAGGCAGAGAGTCAGGACTTTAAATATGTTCCTGAAGGAGAGCCTTCAAGAGACACTAAGAGGCTGCAAAGCACAGCCCACCCTCAAATTGACAGCAATACACAACCATCACTGTGCTTACCAAAAGAAATTCATTGCCACTTTTTTTCTTTTATGGAACAGAAATAATTTTAAATCATAAACGTGGGAATGAGTAAGATTAAAAAGTAATAGTGAACATTAGCATAACAGGTGCCTGAAATATTTTATATATCCTTGCTAGAAATACATGCCTCACAATTGTTTATTTCAGACAAGCTGGACGATCAACTATATAATTGT
Source organism: Harpia harpyja (assembly GCF_026419915.1). NCBI lineage: Eukaryota > Metazoa > Chordata > Aves > Accipitriformes > Accipitridae > Harpia > Harpia harpyja. The sequence continues at coordinate 32,739,067 of NC_068952.1, forward strand.
GGAGATTGAAGAACAATTCCTTGCAAAGCTATAAAGAGATCAGGTAGGTAAAAACTCACTGTGTGTTGATTACGAGTCTGTCCCACTGTCCCTTAATATCGTCTTCTGATGGCTGTTCAGTTATATACAGCCCATCAAATTCCAATTTCCTTGCCACTTCCTTTTCTCTCTTAAAAATAACCAGTGGAACCTGCAGTTGAAAAAATATCAGGAATTATTTAAAATGCACTGAGATGTCTGCAGATTTTTAAGAAAAGCTGATTGTTACGAAAAATTAAGTATGAAAACTGAACAAAGCAAAAACAGTATTTAAAAAAATTAAGACTTGATAATTGCCCAGAACACTGCAAAGGTGTAGATGCACAAGGACCAGGTTATTCAGAATCATATAACTACAGTGTACCACACAGTTGTAAAAAGATGGCCAAAAACCCTGAAAAGGGATTCTTCAAATAAAAATAGTTCTTCTGTGCTATGGAGCTATTAGAGATAGTCAAGTGAAGAGAGCTAAAATAAAAATAATTTTTAAATGCTTAGAAATTCTACTTCCAAAATATTAATTTGGGATCAGACTTTTGGATTGCATTTTGATATCCAGAGGTGTTAGAGGTTGCCTTTCATTCGTGTCGTGGTTTAACCCCAGCCAGCAACTAAGCACCACGCAGCTGCTCACTCACTCCCCCCCACCCAGTGGGATGGGGGAGAAAATCAGGAAAATAAGTAGAACTCGTGGGTTGAGATAAGAACGGTTTAATAGAACAGAAGAAACTAATAATGATAATACTAATAAAATCACAACAGCAATAATAAAAGGATTGGAATGTACAAATGATGCACACTGCAATTGCTCATCACCTGCCAATCGACACCCAGCTAGTCCCCAAGCGGCAATTCCCCGCCCCCACTCCCCCCAGTTCCTATACTAGATGTGACGTCACATGGTATGGAATACCCCATTGGCCAGGTTGGGTCAGCTGCCCCGGCTCTGTCCTGTGCCAACTTCTTGTGCCCCTCCAGCTTTCTCGCTGGCTGGGCATGAGAAGCTGAAAAATCCTTGACTTTAGACTAAACACTACTTAGCAACAACTGAAGACATCAGTGTTATCAACATTCTTCGCATACTGAACTCAAAACATAGCACTGTACCAGCTACTAGGAAGACAACTCTATCCCAGCTGAAACCAGGACAATTCGTTAAAGAATTCTTGAGGTTTCACAGTGGGAAGCAAAGAAAGGCTAGAAGCAGTAAAAAGAAAAATCCTTCAATCACATTCACATTCCAAATACTTGATTTATGCTTTGTAGTTCTTTGCCAGCAGCTGAGACACCTGAGCAGTAAGGATCAGGCTTTACCTACAACTCTCTTTCATCATCTGGATGACATTCAAAAGTATATTCCAAGAAGGCAGATGTAACTAGTGGTCCCAGTGGAGTGGATTTTTCTTAGAAATCTGTTACCGACAAAAAATAAATCCTACTCTTCCCTGGAATTATTTCACAGGTCCCCAGAATTCACCCACCCTGCATTACCCACCTTGGCTGTATTACTAGTCAAGACTGGACATGAGTATACTGAAAAAGTAATAAGTATTAGACTACCCAAGCAACATGGTGATTGCATTAGATACAATAACAATAGTTTCAATCTTATTTTCAGACAGCTAACTGAGAAAAATTTAGCAGATTTCATGCAGAGCAATCTCCAGAAGCAAACATATCATACACAGACCTGCAGTTATGAAGATTCTTAATTTTGAAATCAGTATACCTCCAAAGACAGAGACTGAAACCATATTTGGTCTTTTGTGCAGGGTTTCAGAATTAGAAAGAAGGCAATTCACTATGGTGAATAATGATAATAACGTCTTTCCTTTCTAGTCTGAGAAAAAACGTAGTTCAAAAAAACAATGTGGGAAAGTAGCATAAAAAGTCATAGTGGGGAAAAAAAAAAAGCTATGAGGTGGGAGAAGAAGACATCTCAAAAGCCAGAAATCTAAGCTTTCATGCTGCATGCCAACCAGTGAAACAGGAAAATGTGTTTTATTATTTATTGACCTGCAGACACACTTAAAGTAGAGATGAAAATCAACCAATTAATGAAGTAGTATGATGACTTTTTGCCTCAACTACAAATGCAGATTGCATCTTTTTAGCACAGAAAAAGTATTATCCATTAAAAGAGGAAAAGAAAAATATGAAGGACCACATAAAAGCTTAATAAAGAAATTATAATTGTAAGGACAAATGAGCAGCCATACTGGGTCATAGCAAAAGTCCATTTAATTTAGTACTATCTTGCACTTTGACCTACAGTTTTTGCCTCGGGAAGACTGTAAAAATGGGGGAAATACATCCCAGATACATTCCTCCCAGCTCTAGAGATTTATGGCATTTGGTCTTCCTAAACCAGAAGCAGCATTTTGCCAATAAAGGTAGGATCTTTATTTCTTACATCCCTAGCAGAGATCTCCTGCAAGATAATCCTTTAAAAGATGCTGAAGTTCCTGCCAAAACACTACCACCAGAGTGTGTATGAAAAGTAGGCATTGTCTACAGCCACACCATGCAGTAGCGGTAGTCCAAAATGCTGCATGCTTTTCAAATGACCCAGCTGCAGATTAGTAACGCAGACACTGTCACCTAGCTTCCTCTCACCATGTGCATTCACCGCTTGTCTTTGACAATCACAAGCAGCTTCTCATATAGGTTACTGCTGTAATTATCTGGCTGACATGGTAACGGTGCAAATGCTGATCCTATGACCCTGTGTCAGCAGAGCAAATCAGAGTCTGGCCTGTAACTGCCTGAATTCACACATCACCTAACACACAATTTCTGTGTAGGTTACACTAACAGAGTAGGGTTTCTTTACGTGGTCCCTCAACCTGCTTAAGCAAAGTTGCTATGACTTTGTTCCAATTTATACCACTCAATGGATAAAGAAGTTGGGAGCTAGAAGAAAAAACAGTGTTCAGTTTTTCTTACTTTCAAACAGTAATACCCTATGATGCAGAAGAATGAGATGACTGTGTGCAGGATGGCCAAAATCCGCAGTGTGGGCTCCATGTAGCCACTGCTTTCTTCCAGGACATAATGCACTGCAATGACCCTCTGGTTGTCGCTTTCCAGGCTGTTTAACTTGGTACTTTCAGCAGCAGATACCACAGGAACTTCCTTTTCTTCTGTCACAGCAGAGGTGGAGACCTGCTTAAATCACTTAATCTTAATATTGCAGCTGTATTCCTTTGACAGGAGCTTTACACTACTACAAGCTAAGTAGTATAACTGAAAACAATGATACCAAGGACAATATTATTGTGAGGAAAGCGTTTTTTGCATAAAAATTTCCACAGAGAATACCTCACAAAGACCCTTGCATTTTGTTACACCAATCTGTGATAGTGTGCGTTTTCTTTTTTTCTTTTTTTTTTTTTTTCCCCCCACACTCTGTCCACAGTAGCAAATTTGGGCTATGCTGAACTTTACCACCTCAAATTCAAGAAAGGGCATAGCCCTCCCAGAGGAAACCCAGTCAACTCCTGACATTCCCACAAGTAGTCTCTATCAGCAGGGCTCTGCCAGAAAGTGATTCAAGTCTGAAGACTCTATAGAGTTGTATTAACAATACTAAAAGTCTTGACAAAGATGGTCAGCGATATTCTAGGCAGTTTAAGATGATGTGAGTTCTCCTTGCTGTACACACCCTTTCAGGGGAACATAATGGCACAAGAAAATATCTCAGCTGACATGTATTAGTTTAAGTTGCCAGTGAAGTACTGTGAAATGGAGCATCTGAAGCACGGGCACGTCTTTCAGTCTGCTGCCTCTGTTACAGCACAGAACTTTGTAAATAGCTATTTGTGTACTGCAAGTCTATTATTACTTCACACAAACACTTTAGTTCTCACCATGTTAGATTTCTGAAGCAGCAGTATGCGGCAGGTATTTAATCTGTTAGGCTAGGCAGTTTTACCGTAGCATACTATCTACAAAACCTGAATGTTTTTCAGCATACAACTTGAAAAGTAATATTTTGACAAGTTTACCTTATAGAAAAGCAGGATGAAGTTGATGGCAAAAGCAACAAACAACGCCAACATCCTCATGTTATAAAAGTTTCGCGCAAAATAATTCTGAAAATAGAAACAGAACATAAATACACTTTGCCTAATAATGATACCACAATCATTATTAGGTTGTTGCATGGGGGTTTTTTGTTGTTTCCCCTATGGAACTTTTTAACAGAATTAGAAATAGAGAAAAAAAAAAAGAAGAAAAAATCAAACATTTTGAGTGATGTATTGTACAAATTCTCTCCTACTCCATATGTGCAATAATGGATAAAGAGCCTTCTGTTTCACTCCATGCAGAAAGGGATGAAGGATTTCTAATTACTTCTTACATCTTTTTCATCATCCTCTCAATACACTTAGAGATAACACAGAGACATCACAATGTAATAGTAATACAGAAATCTCTATCCTCCCTCTACCTCAATATTCTTGCATATGGCAAATTTTTACTTTTACCAAGAAACAAAAATGTCTGCATATAAGTTCATTTTAAATCTTTTTTTATTCCCAAATCAATTGCATTTTTACCAGATCTACAAAAAGTTCATCTGTGAGCTAAGTGCCAAGGGTAGAAAGCTTCTCCCACATAATGATGCTATCAAAGAGACTGCAGAAATGTGCCTTGTCCCCTCCTGACAATTCACAAACCTTTCTAGTACACGTTTTGAATGCTTTCACTCTCACATGGGAATTCCTCTATTTTTTTAGCCCTAACCATAGATGACTATTAGTGAATTATTAAATGAGACTATAAGAAGAAAAATTATATTAAATTTGCATGACTGCTACATGATTAGCCTAAAAAAGGAATCTGAGTTCAAAAGCAAAACTGAAATACCTAATTCCTTATTAAGATTGTGACTGCAGTTTTGTAGTTGTGCTAACGTTACTCATGTTAGAAGTAGGCTGTCCCTACATAATTGTATCTACTAGATATATAGTAAAAGTGTATTTCTTTTGCTTTGCATTTCACACTAGCCTCACAGAATGTGTGTGGAATCTCCTAGCTAATAAAAGCATGGATTTTAAATAGTTCTACAGAAAACTCTGGGATATCGTATTTTACTGAGACACTCTCAGATACAGTTATACTATTTTAATTAGTCTTGTTTTCCACAGGTTTTGAGAAGTTTCACAAATAATAACTTGCTATTTCACAAAAAAATCTCTAACATCTTTTCTTATGAGTTTTAGGCTAAGCATTGTATCTTAATAAATTCTTTTTACAGGCGAACTTGTCATTTCCCAAAGTTGTCTCTCAGGCAAAGACAAATCCTACAGGCTCACAAGCTGCTGTGAAAATTCGGGACATTTTATTCAAATAAAAATGCATGGCTGTTTTCCAATGATGGACAGGCATCTCTGAAGGTCTGGGTTTTGGACAATAATTGTCTTCCTAAGGATTAGTATCTTGTCTGCTAAGTTATTTGTGTGTTTCTTTTCTCTAACATTCCAGTTAAACCTTTGCCTTTATGTCCTTTTTATGGATGATGGTGGATAGAAAAATGAGGTTCATCAGGTGCAAATTTGTCTTCACATTGGTAGAATAATATGGTGGTACATAACCCTGCCAACAGCTAAACACGTAGTCTAGAGAACAGCTTACAAGAAGCTTCTGTTGGTATGCAATGATTTTCTTCCAGAAAGCTGATTCCTGAACTTCTGGTTCTCCATATCTGTGAGTATGGAGTTGTCTCAACTTCTGTTTCCCTTTGTCTTCCTTGGCTTTCTCTTCTTTTTCTCCATCTTCTCCTCTTAGGACACAAATGAAGCCAAAATAATATGTCAAGTTAATAAAACTGCTAAACAAAAAATTAAAACCACACCTTGAAAGAAGCCATTGCATCTTTTCCTGAGGCTCAAGTAGTCATGACTCATGCAGTTCACACACATGAATAACAAGGAGACATATCCCTTTTCAGACAAAGCGCTGGCAAGGGTGACAGTCTGGTTAAGTCTACAGATAATTAAACTTACTGGTTTGGCACCTTGAAGTGCAGATGCTAACTGGTAGAGGCAGGTAATCGAGAATCTGCCAAGCTTATTACCTGAGGGTCTGCTTCATAACTGTGCAGATAATACTTGTGCTGACAGATGTCTGTAAGCTGACAGCTGTAGGTCTGTATGAGTGCCTATATGGCTAAGTGCTCCCCTCCAGCCTCATGCGCTTGAACTATCTGGTTTCCACAAAGGTTGCAGAAAACTTTGATTCTTCTTGCATTTACAAGCCAAACCTCAAGTTTTAAATTCTGCATTTCTGCCCACCTGCGGAATTCATAAGTACCCACTCCAGAAGGAGACAGGAATAAGAAAGCTTGACAGCATCTGAGGTGTGATTATCGCCATGTTGCCCGAAAGTCATAGTTAGTGGGCTGCCTTCTCCAAACACATGATCTAAGGAACTGTGAATTATCGAAGTTAATTTGACCTGACATCATGATTAGATGAAAGGATCACATAAGTCCGTTTGAAGCCAAACCAGAGTGAGAGGCAACTTGTAAGTTACATTATTAACTCCTCTGTACCTACCTACAAAGAGAATAACTGATTTCCTAAGCTGCTTCTCTTACTAGAACACACTCGACAAACTTTCACTTGGAAGTTCACTTGAAAATTTGTCATATGTTAGGAGTGGCTTCAGGGCAGCTAACAGTGCCAGGCACTGCACTCCTGGCAGAGAATACATGTATCACTGCAACGCACGCAGGCAAGCGGAGCAATCAACAGTGAAGTGACCTTCAAAAGTCAGCAAGACTCTCCTTCACAAACTTACACTGGCTGAATTAGAAATTTGCTGTACTGATCAAGAAGAAGAGCTTTTGTTACTGGCAAGTGTTTGTCATCCCAGGAGAGCAGCAAGCACAGAGGTTGAGACTATGGGACCCACTTAGAATTTTGACAGTGACATATCAGCTACAGGAGCTGTACACATATCAGAATTGTACATGTATCAGGAACCATAAAATACAGGGATGGAGTGCTATACTTTTTACTGGCTAAAACTAAGCACTATGCTTTGCTGTCCATTATTTTTATTCTGGGTTAATCTCATTACCATTAGATTTTAACATACCCTAAAAAGATTAAAATGATCATTTATCAAGTGCTAACACTTGTTCTTCGTAAAGATGTGAGAGTACTCAGTAATTCATTACAATTCCATTGGAATATTAAGGTTTTGCAAAATCCAAATAACTCAAAACAGGTCATAGAAAATGGGAGAGGCAAATAGATTCAGTCTCTACCACTGATGGATAGCAAGTCTCTGGAACCCAGGTGCTCTTACAATTTTTCCAAAAGATCTTCTTCTAGCTTTCAGACTTGCCAAGAAAAACTTAATCAATCAAACACATTCTAAAAGAAACTAAATCAACATTACAAAGGATGTTGCTGGAAGAGGGAAATTCATAAAATCTCTGAGTGATGCCATTGACATGACATTTCATTGCAAATGTGTACGGATGTGGAGGATGGTTAAAAAAAATCCTAACTGTAGAACATGAATGGACACAAAATTAAAGGCAAAGAAGTAAGTACAAATCAAGCTGTTTTTTCAGTGGAAGAAACCACATTTCATAGGATCAGAGGTTAAAGTAATACATACTCTGCTTTTTCAGGTTCAGATTTTGTTTCCTCCTTCTCTTCCTTTTCATCTTCTTTCACCTGCTCCTACAGAAAGGCAGATTAAAAAAAGTTTCTAAACACTATTATACAGTACAGAGTTAGTTAAAAGGATACACAGAGTGCAGAATGTTAGGCTTTTTTTAAAAAAAAAAAAAAAAAAAAATCAAAACCCTGAGAGAAGGTGATCCTTCAATTCACGTTAATGAAGAGACATTTTAACACTGATTAAAAGCAAACCAAAACACCATGTACTTAGAGGAAGCTGCAGGAATTAAAGTTTATGATGTCAGAGAGGGTAAACACCAGTAATTATATACAATTCCTTAAAAAACATGTCACAAACCCCAGAAAAACATAGATGCAAGTTTTGTTTCAAGACTATACTAAACATATGAAAGAGAGAAACATACAGCAAAAATAAAAGATACAGTTACCTGGATTTTTTCCTGCACCTCAGGCATTGGAGCTAAGGAGGGAGTGCTCAGTAAATCACTCAAACCAGCATTCGGATTGTGAGGGATCAATTTATACTGCCCACCTTCTCGTTTCAAATCCAAACCAAATATATCTGAGAGGAGATCACTCTCATCTGACAAAGTTCTCAGATCTGTCAAGTCTTCTGCAGGCAATGCAGCTTCTGTTGGCTTCCTTTCCCCCTCTTCTCCTTCCCCACGCACCTCATCCTGAGTGGGATCTGGCATATTAGCTAACAGCTCAGCCACCTTGATTTTCTTTGCTCCTTCTACTAGGCTTCCTCCAAGCAGCAAACTGCATATGATGCGAAAGAAGCCCCGGACGACACTACAAGCAAAATGTAGTAAGCCCATCAAAATGCTCCAATAGGAAGAAAACAAGGCCATGACCATGTCCTTCATGGTCATTTTCTTCACCTTTTTCATCTGTTTCTTTAGGCTTTTCATGCTGAGCATTTTCATAAGAGTCATTAAATTATACTTGAGCGCTACTAATGCTGACTTCATGGTCACGAGGGAGAAGAAACCCATTCTAGGATCCTGTTCTTCAGGCTTATCTTTCTCATTCTCCTCTTTATTTGCTGACCTTTCATTCAGATCTGACTCAGAGATCTGGGCAGCCAGTTGCATTTCAAAGATGGTATCCTCACAGAAATTAACAAAAAGCTCCATCTTTTCTTTCTCCCCGCCTTCATTTACAACATCAAATATAAATTGTCTCTTTGACTCTTTTACCTGAGGTTTCTCCCACTGAGTCCGACTTGACTCGCTTATTTCAAAATAAACTCGTTCAATGCGCTTTGCACTGCCCATGATTTCTATGCGCCCAAGGAAAGGCTGAAAGTAATTCAGCACACTCTCTGACAGTTCAAGAAAAGTTTGCAAGCGGGTGTCATGTGGCATGTGTTCTGACAGGTTGGTCAGGAGAACAGCGACATTGAAACCAATGTCTTTGGCAGGTTCATGGAATCGTTTCACAAACTCCTCATAGTCCAGAGTCTCATTCTCATCTGTTTCAGCACACGATAGTAGAAACTCAGTTTCAGACTGGGTGTAATGCTTATGGCTTTCCATTGCCTTGTGAAAATCCCTCTTTGAAATTATCCCTTTACCATCAGGGTCATATTCTTTGAATGCATCAGAGGAAGTCAAATCCTTCAATTTTAAGAACATATCAAAAAACTTCAGAATCATCTCCACGTTGTTGGATGATTCCACAAGCATATCGACCATCTGCTTGCCAATAGTTCCATTCACAACATTACCTAGATGTGATGACATGAAATTAGAGATACTGATGGCAGCAAATGTTTTGGCAAAGAAAAGTGTATAACAATGACTAGCGAAATAATCAAACAGTAAGATTGATAAACTATTAGCTAACACACTCGCATGAGAAAGCTAGCTGTAAAATCAGAAATTTTTTACTAATAACACTACCCTAAGACTTGGAAAAAACATAAGTGACTAAGTATTTGCCATTAAAGAAAGGAAGAACTAACAAGCCCTACAGAGAGACATCTGTTACATTTAGTATAGTACTAAACACAAGGCAGCATACTATGAATTTTACTATAGTGCAACATAGACAGAACTAGTGTCACATGAGTTAGGATGAGTAGCTCAGTAGGTTACTCATGAAGCACAGCCTACAATACTAAGAATTTAGTTTGCTTTGCAGTGACCTTCTATGAGCAAAGCCATAGCAGTAGCACTACATGCAATCTACGCTGCATTTACTGCTCTCCCAGTTCTCTCAAGAAAATAAATGTGATAGGATACATCTAAGAAGCAAAAAGGAAAAACAGATCCTTGGATCATCTATGTGTACGGCTGGTTAGTCTGGTATTGGAAGCACTAATACAATACCATAAAGGAGCTAAAGAAATAGTAGTATTTCTTGACAATGCTCTCGTTCTCTGGGGAATCATAATTTCAGGTACTAGCTATAAAGGACCTTGAACCTAGTCACTAGATGAATCAAAGCCTGTTCTTTAAGACTAACATCACTACCAAAACAAATGCAATATAGTAAAGGTGTTAATAAAATGACTGATAAATGGTTCAGTTCCTAGAACTCAGGATTCCAACTTCAATAGTAAAAAAACTTTTCACCTAAGCCAAAAGAGAAGCCAGGTTCATGGAAACAAAGTAAAACTTCTGCCAGAGATGGATTTTATACAAATCTGACATTCAGAATTGATATAAACTATATCAATGACACTATATAAATCTCCTACTCACTTTAAGACCTAACAACTCTTCTCACGATTGAGACATGATAATTAAAAACCCAAAGGAAAATGGAACATTATTTCTTACATGAAGAAAATCACAAAGGTAAAAACTTTGCTAGAACAACTGTGAAAGAGGGTTTCAAATTAAATTTTGACTACCTTCCAGCATAGACAGCAACATGACAACCATATCCTTCTGAAGATCCATTAATTCCTTCAGTAATTCAATTTGACTGGAATCCTAAATAATGAACACAATATATATAATAAGATATCTATTGACTTCTTTGGCATTTGTATATGTGCATGCATATTTCTCCCTGTAAAAATGAGACTTATAAATTAAGAAGCTAGTAGTGTCAAAGCTGGTAATACAGTGAAAATACATTTAATTGCTTGATTCCTTACAGTAGATTTAAAGTATGGTTTTAAACTGAAAGAGGGTAGATTTAGTTTAGATTAGTTTACAAAGAAATTCCTTGCCATGAGGGTGGTGAGACACTGGCACAGGTTGCCCAGAGAGGCTGTGGATGCCCCATCCCTGGAAGTGTTCAAGGCCAGATTGGACAGGACTTTGAGCAACCTAGTCTAGTAGAAGGTGTCCCTGCCCATGGCAGCAGGGTTGGAACTAGATGATCTTCAAGGTCTCTTCCAACCCGAACCACTCTATGATTCTATGATTTACAGGATCAAACATTTACACAATCATCTGTTTAGAAGACAGTAATTTAATAAAGACAAAGTGAAAACTGAAGGTGATGAAAAAATTTAAAGCAATAACTGGATATGTCAAGCTCACAGATGATGCCTCTAATGTTTCATGCGAGCTAAAATATTGTCGCTATTGGTGTAATCAAGTTTACAGCTATGAAGACTTGTAAAAACAACAATGGTAGCAGCACATTGAGCTCAAAGTGTAACATGATTTGAAGTGAGTGATTCCATTATAGGCCACTGAACTTTTTTGCAGAGAAAGAAAAGTTGAAATAAAATTTCAGAATTTTTATTAATAAAGTTCCATTAATATATCCGTAAATAGACATGATATTGACACTTTTAGCCATCTTTATCTCATTCAGCTTATCAAGTTTACTATTTCGCTTGCCAATGATTTCAACCTGAAGTCTATCTGGATAGATTTATTCAACTACTTAATTTCTTCCTCAGTGATACATTGTTGCATCATGCCATTGATAAGGCATACTCGAGCATTGCTGAACTTCAGTGATTAGAACAACAGACTCAAGGTACTTTATGGCAATTTGGATCTTGGATTGAAAACAGCACAGGTTGGAAATAATGAAGATTTCTATTGATTTGTCTTGTAATTTTTCATTATAAACTTTCTTACTTCAAAAGTTGCTTACAACCTGGATGGATCTTTGTTCACTTAGATTGAAAATTTTACTTTCATTTTCTGCCTTACAGAGATTTCTTAAGTATTACCAATATCACCTTGTTGCTTCCTAGTACAAGACTACAGAAGGAAAATGAAAAAAAAAACCCAAAACAAAACCCCCAAAACCAAACCACCAAACAAAACAATGATTTAGTTTTGTTCCTATTTAAATCTTGTTTCAAATATTCTCCAAAAGTGCTCTGGAAACTCCCAATTTACCACAAACCCCAAATACTTAGCCTAGGCAGGCCCCTCTTACAGACAAAAGCCATATGGCAACTCCTTATAAAGCCATTTAGCCACACTCTACACCTTTGAAAACTGGTATTTCAATAGAATCTGAAAAGCTCATTAATATATTTTTGCAATAAATAGAAACGAACAAAAGAGCCCATGTCTGCTCTGGTCTTTCCCAAGGCTCTGCTGGCCCCCCGAAGGAGCTCTCAAAAGCCAAGAGCTTGAGATCCACACAACAGAAACACACCATCACTATTTATCATACATTTGGAGTAGACTGTGTTTCTGTCATCCCACAGAACAGTGTGAGTAACTCCACACACTACAATGGATCTCGTTTTGCAAAGCTTCTTGGCTCTCTGGGAAGTGGTAGGATGAGCATCATTATCTTCTAGATGCAGTAAATAAAAGATGCTATGAAGCCACTCTGGGCACAAGACTATAAACTTGTCAGTACTGTAAAAAGAAATCTTGCCAGTAGCCACATCATATTTCTCAATCAACACATAGCTACCATGTGTTTGACTTGCTGTCAGTAACTACTTAGCTACCGCTTTCCATGTTGCTTTAGTGGTACAGGAAGAAAGCACAATAGCCACCACTATGGCCTACCCAAACATTGACTATTTTTTCAATATTTAAGTTAACAAAGATGTTCCACAACCAGGACAGTATCTACAGGCACTTTATAAATACACTTCAGTAGAAATTCAATGCATCACTCTTGACAAACAGTTTTCACTGCCATGCCATTTGCTGGAAGAAGACCTTTATTTAGCCAAAAAGAATGAGAAGCATACCTGTAGCACAAAGTCTACAAATCTAAGCAATCAGCCTTTCAGCCAGAAAGTCCCAAGGGCAGGGAGCAAAATCATTTGAGCAAGACTACTTTAATTTATGCAAAGAGTACTTACATTTGGAGCCAAATAATGAAATCTAAAAACCTCAGAGCCTTCAGACCTGTATTTCTTAACTAAAACCTTTACAAGTTTGACACACTTTCTCTGAGAAAGTCCAATTATGTAAAAAATTTAAAATCACTACATTCAATTAAGATGCGCAATTATTTTTAAAAGCTAAAAAGTTGAAAAATGTACTGCTTAGGGATAGGATTTTCTCACCTAATTTTAACCTAAAGAGCTGTCTATGCCAGTCCCCTACACTACTTCTATAGTTTAGGAAATGAGTACTTGCATCCAAAAGCAACTCACCCATTCTAAGGTCTGGTTACTCTCTTTCTCTACTAAGAGTAGAAAAGGCTTAGATGCAGACATGTGTTGAACTAGGGTTCAACAATGAAGAACTAGGGTTCAATGCAGGACATGAAGACGGGCCTTGCATAAAAGGCTCGTGCAAAATTGCAGAAAGCACTGTGACAGAACTTTGATATGAAAGACAGGAATTGGCTAGTTTTCTGAATATTGGTGATATGCTTCATTTGCAGCTTGATCTAATCGGCTTTGTGCCTGTGACCAGTAATCCAATTACAGGCCTCCTATTCACACCCACTACAATTTTGTAATTTACTCCCTCAACACTATTGTATTCTATCACCTCTGCCTCTTACTTTTCCTCACATTTCTGCTATTAACTGTTGTTATTAATGACTCGAACATATTAACAAGTCTGTTTATCTTTTACAAAAAATTACTAACTTAAAAAGGAAAAAGTAAACCAAAAAGATACCTGAGACAGCTTCATCTGCATGTGGGCAAACACATGAAGAAAACCAACCACAGCATCCCATAGCCTGCTGTGTGCCAGGCTTTGCTGATTCCCAGTACATGGCCCCTATTGTTCAGGCAACAACAACAAAAAAAAAAGAACAGCACAATTTATTTGCAAGAAACTCAACAAAAACAGAAAGGAAGATATACAGGCAGCGCATAGCTTGGGGCTGTCCTTTAGAAACTGCTATGAAAAATTAAACATACATAGATGTTTTGGTTTAACCCCAGCCAGCAACTGAGCACCATGCAGCCGCTCACTCACTCCCCCCCCACCCAGTGGGATGGGGGAGAAAATCGGGAAAAGAAGTAAAACTCGTGGGTTGAGATAAGAAAGGTTTAATAGAACAGAAAAGAAGAAACTAATAATGATAACACTAATAAAATGACAACAGCAATAATAAAAGGATTGGAATGTACAAATGATGCACACTGCAATTGCTCACCACCCGCCGATCGACACCCAGTTAGTCCCCGAGCGGCGATTCCCCCGCCCCCACTCCCCCCAGTTCCTATACTAGATGTGACATCACACGGTATGGAATACCCCATTGGCCAGGTTGGGTCAGCTGCCCTAGCTGTGTCCTGTGCCAACTTCTTGTGCCCCTCCAGCTTTCTCACTGGCTGGGCATGAGAAGCTGAAAAATCCTTGACTTTAGACTAAACACTACTTAGCAACAACTGAAAACATCAGCGTTATCAACATTCTTCGCATACTGAACTCAAAACATAGCACTGTACCAGCTACTAGGAAGACAACTCTATCCCAGCTGAAATCAGGACAATAGAATTATCTATTTAATAACACCAATGATTGTAAGTAATGCATATTCCTAATAACTATTCTGCCTCCAGTTTAGCAACTCCCAATCTACTAATACAGAACCACAAAAAGTATATCTTCTTGCAACTTTAAACTGCAAATGCTAACGGTGTACAAATCTTCAAGCTGATTCTTCCCTATGTAGTTCTGTAAATCAGGAATAACTTTATAGAAGGTTAATGCAAAATTGGCATAAGGGATTAGAGAATCAGACTCCGGATTTTTTTTATTCCCTGGCATATTCTGGCTGTTGTAGAACAGTGCTAAAGAATATTCTTCCAAAAATTCCAGCTTCTGAGAAGCAGGAATACAAAATATTTTGAAGACTCAAAGGATAACGCATAAAATCTTTACCATCTAACAATGCTACTTGTAATTTGCCAAGTATTTGTACATTAAATACATGTACACACATGTATATAAGCTGCCTCTACTCAGTCCTATTCAGTCCTATTCTATCACGTTATTCAGTCCTATTCTATCACGTTTCATCCTCACAAACTATAAAATACTATTTTCGTGAAAATGATTTGCATTTGAATGAAAACAATATACTAGACACCTAATAGTCTAATGAGATTTTCTCTAACCTCCTTATTATATGCAGAAACAAACTGTAATATTGTTGACTGATTTACATGAGGAGTTAAAAACTAAATTACACTGAATTCCTAACATATCATGGAAGAACTGCAATATTGCTATTTTGACAGAATTGATCCCAATCTCACTTATTGCAGAGTCCACCTCAAGTACATCTCTACAATTCTCAAATGTAATGTGTGACTTCAGTATTTCAAACACAGCATTGATGCCTTACAACAGCCTTAATCCTAACACAAAATACAATCTATATCTAATGTTTTGTTGACTAAATAGCAACTATGTTTCGTGTTCACCTTAGTTTCTCAATGGATTAAAAGTGAAGACTTTAAAGTGGATAACACTGCTGCAGTCTAGGCCAAATTAAAAAAACCAAACCAAACAAAAAAAAACTCTACAATCCTGCATACAACCAAGGATGATTATTTACTAATAAATGTAAATTTCACCAAATTGCTAAGATTCCAAAAGAGTAGTGACAGCTATATATATATTTCGAAACTTCACTTCCTACTTAAATAAATGCACTAAAATAATGCTGAAGCATAAATGCATCTGTATTATATTTCTGTCCATGTTATATCTAGCTACATTATGTCTTCACGCCAAAAGTATGATTCATTTTCTTTTAAATCCATAAAATTTCAGTGAAACTAATTTACCTGGATATACTCGGTAAGAGTATTGAAAACTTGTTTTGCAACCTGGATGGCTTTGGAAAAATTTCGTTGTCCTTGCTCATCAATAACATCCTTCCCAGAATAATACCAATAGAAATCACTAATGGATTCCTAAAAAACAGTTGTGAGAAGCACAAAGGGATTATGTAATCAAACTGCCTCTAACCAGTTGATCATCAAGATAAGAAAAATAACATTATATAGCATTCTAGTTCTGAAAAGTATTTAGTTTATAAAGGTTTTAAATGACCCCCTCAATGATTCTCAAGTATTACTTCAAGAATTGTACTTTCACCTCAAGGGAATCAACAGGAAAACAAATAAACCGAAATAAATAATTAAAAAACTCCACAGCAAACCTCAAAATAAAATTTAAAAAAAAAAAAATTAGATCTGTTGGTATCTTCTCTTAGAAACACAACTGCCTGTATTCTGAAAAGGAGTACTCAGTAGTACTACCATGCTGCATGCTATTCATTAAACAATCTCTCTTTATACTGCATGCTTGACACCTAGTCTATAGTGGGAGCAAATGTTGCTTTCTGTGCATGATTCCTCTTTCCATCTTCCTCAAAGGTGAACTTATTAAAGTTTCAACAAAGCAAGCAATGGAATGAAAATCATTGTATTGTCCCTGCAACTTCTACAGAATGCGTAAGGATAAAAAGCACTGTTGATAACTGCAACAACTTAAAACCCACCAATTTTCAAAGCCTGTGATTCTCAGACCCAATAAATAAATGGCTAAAGGGAAAACTTAAGTAGATCAATTAAAAAAAACACAGAACAAAATATACTATTATGCATAGTGATTTTCAGAAAGAAGAGAATAATAGGTAAAAATGATTAATATTTATCACAAAATATGTTTTCCTGTCTTTCACATGCTCCAATCTAGAAACAAATTAGATTTTTTTTTCATTACTTTCTACTGGGTTGTGACAACGTAATGTTTTCATATTTAAAGATTAGGGAGATAATTCAAATTAGAGGGTTGAAGGGTTTTTAATATAGCCTTCTGCTTTTGTTTTTTCTTTTTGCTTTTTTTGTTTTCCTCTTTAGAAAATGATGCACTGTTCTTATGCTTCACTCCATGCCATCCCATGACTATCCATACAGCAGCCCAGTGTTCACACTAAACCAGAACATGGATGAAAAAGCAGCTGGCTGAAGCTTGAACAGTACAAACCACTTTTCAGTCACAGGGTAGTCTCAGTCAACAACTGGGTAATGGTATTCACTGATGCACTTAGCATGTATCTACCTTCTGCCTGCTCTCCTTGTTTAACAAACTCCATTGCATTCTTGCATATAATGGCTGAAATCAGTCTTTCACACTTGTGTCACCTTTGACTCTCTCAGTACAAAATAACAACTCTTAAAGAACTGTAACCAGTAGAGAATTACAGCCTTTCTCATCAACATGGGCTACAGTGACCAGAATAAATGTCATGACAAATAAACGTTCTCCTCTAATAAAACTGAACATTTTGTGATAAGCATGAAGTTTGACTTTGCTGTAAACAGAACTTCTGTGGCAGCAAACCATGTGTTGCTGAAGCAAATTCCAGAGAAATTAAGAAATTCAGAATCTTCACATACAAGCTTCTGCCTTATGATCAAAATAAATACATTTTTTTAAAAGACTGTAAATATCGTATAGATGCAAGTCATTATTGTCATCTACTTAATTAGTATATAAGTTAACCTACCTGAACTCTTAATAAGTAATCCACAGTGGAAATGATAATATTAACAGTTGTGTTGTTACCAGTCTGAGTTCTCAGGTAATTCTGAAAATCTAAAAATTCAAATAAAATTTTAATTTAAACGTATTGAAGTGTTAGTGAGTCGCAAAACTACTCCTGCAAATTAATTCTGATTTAACGTGATCTGGGAAAGTAGGAAGCTTAAAGGAATGGATTTTTTTTTTTAACTCCTTTTTTTTTTTTTGCCACAAACTGTTTTAAGAGTATTAGCATTTCATTGCAGAGATCACATACCAGTGAGCTTCTGAAGCCAGAAGCTTGATTATCTGTTTCACTTGTAGAACTTTAACTTGGTCTTAATTTCATCTCATTTATGACTAATTTTACATCTCTAGAACTCCATCAATATCAACATAATTACACCTAGTACATATCTTGTTAAGCAAAAGCAAAATTAAATAGCGTAATTATAGAATTCCTGATTACAAAGTCACAAATATGTCCAACGGCTAAAAAAATTTATCTTTTTTTTTTTTTCTTTTTCTTCTCCTTTTTCTTCCCTAATAATGACAGGGAGAACACAGGGAAATGTACTTAATAATAAAATACACTTAATATCATGTATTTGTTTAATTTGGTTTTGTATTTTTAAAATAGATGCTACTTCTTCAAGAAAGGTATTGTGTATGTTGCAATTTCACATACAATTCTAACTGACATTAGTGCCAAATAGGGCACACCAGAAAGCATACAAATGCCAAAGAACAATAAATATACCTTCCTGTTATATTTTTCCTCTGAATCTTCACTGTCCAGAAGCTGTAAACCATGTACATTTTCCTATATAAATTTACCTTTCCTATAAGGTCAAGATCCAAACCTCATTATTTTGGAAACCATTATCTTTTCTACGAAGTTAAAGCTGATCAAAAAAAAGGCAATTTAATTCCACATAAATATTTTCTTTTCCCATAGAGTCTAGCAGCTACTCCACCTTTCATAATATTTTACAAAGGCTGCCAAACCTTCAGCAATGAAGAGCTTTTATCTTTAGTTACCATCACCCTGGCTTAACAGACTGGCAGCCTGCCCACAAACCTGAATTATGTCCTTCACAAAGCAATTGAAGGAAGCGGAAGAGATCACAGGTGAACTCATCATCCTGCATCACCTTTTCTCCTGTAGAAAGGCCAGATGGAAGCAGATTATCACAGGCTGCCAAGTAACACCCCACAACCCCTGAAGAAAATCTTTATATTTAATTTTAAGAAAGAGAGAAGGGGAGAGAAAATTTATATCCACTAATCTATCTGAAGCACATATGACTTGTGCTTGGCAGATAGTTATTTGGCTAAAAAAAATTAAATTATGAAACTTAACTTTTGATTTATAAATATGGCAGCATGAGCTTGGCAACATTTTACAAATAATCCATGATATACATTCTTGTTTGACATTGTTGGGCATGAATGCTGCATTACACACAAAGGTTAGGACTGGATTAATTTAGTTCCCATTCATCACAAAACAAGGTACTTAAAAATACAGAAAGATATTTAATCGAAAAGTAATGAAAATCATTCCTCAAATAAACTATTAGATTTTAAAATACTCTAAAATAACCCATGAAATTTACAGCTCTGTGCATTCTCAAGAATTATTCAGGCTGAAATATTTGAGGATTTAGCACCTGTCTGCTGCTGATGCAAAATGGATGTTGGGCATTTGTCTCCCCTGACAAAATAAAGCAATAAACTTATGATGAACTATAACAAATACCAATGTGCTTTACTGAATTAGGCCCTTCAGTTAATTTTTTCGTAAATACCTAATATCCAAATGTATAAAGCTTCGAATTATTTTCTTGATTCTTCACAGGAAACAGCATAGTAAAAAGCCCTCAACTAACACAATTATTTTGATTACATCAGTACATACAGTTAACTTTGTACACTGACATGTGAAGAGGAAAAACAACCATTCACCCAGGAAAAAAATCACAACTGAGGAAAATGTAGAACAGCTAATAAAATGACACAGGAAGACAACAACATAGGTGTTCAAAACAATAAGGGCCAACTATTGAAAGTAAGGAAATTCCCATTTAGGACTTTGGAAAAGTATTTGGAATGTGTACGGCAACAAAAATGGAAGACATAAAAAGTTCCACTTTTTAAGAATATACATCGTCTGAATATGCGGCCAAGTGCTATTTGTGGACAACAAAAGGAAAGGAGATAAAAATGTTAGCAAACTGCAAAAGAATTTGGAAGATTTTTTTTTAATGGGGAGATATTTTAGGCTTTTATCTGAACTTCAAAATCCCATGTCTACAAAGACAGTATTTCTAGTGCGTGAACAGAAGGAAACCAGAAGAGTGAGGAAATTAATTAAAATTTTAAAGAAAAAAAAAAAAAGCTTTTTTCAAAAAGGTTATCAACAATAATAATTATTGTAACAATCACTGACATACTGTTATATTGGTGGATAACCCCAATTATAATGTCTACATTTATAAATTATTCTATTATTATCATTACATTATTATAGTTGAATTGTAAACAGTATTTAGTACAATTTGGAATATATTTAAACATGAACATGATCAGAAGTTTAACTTTACATAGTCATGAACAAGTTCAAGCTAATGGAGTTATCAATCCACAGCCTGTGAATTTTATATTGAGAAGCTTCAGTACAATGGTACGATTAGGAAGCAAAAGCATTTTGAAAACTAATATGAATATTTTAAAAGTACAGAATTTCACTCTTGCTGTCAAGACATACTGTTTGGTATTAAAAGCACATATCACCAAAGTATATGCCAACACGTAGGTAAAGGTAAAATGCTCTTCCTCCTAATTCCAGATGTGTACTTATGGTAGTGGCAAACAATATGCAATTCTTTCTTCAAGAATGAGCCAAATACTATAAATGACATTCCATGACATTTTTCTCCGTCCCAGATATAAATACCAGACATATAGTTTTTCAGTCACAGAAGACTGAAAACCCTTTCAGCTAATTAAACAATGAAAAATAAATGAGTGTTTCTGTCAGTGCTGATTAACGTATACATACAATATATGCCAGAGAAGGCAAGAAGGCAAAATCAAGAGGTGCCTGTGCATTTAAAATTATATTATTCAACATTATATGCAGGTTCAGCCGTGCAAGATACTTTCACATGTTGCTGGCCAAAGGCCAGAGTATAGCATATCCTGCAGGATTAGTCACTTTCTTTTTTTTTAATTTAACTGAACTCCTGTCACGCTTAAAGTTACGCTTGGAGTCACAAGCTTTGTTGATCTAGATGAATATTTATATTTTGCAAAAATAAGCATTACAGAAAGCCAAATATTTGGTGGAGCCTGTACCTTCACATACGCAATGTGTGTAACTTGACTGCTGTGATTTTACAAAATAACTCACAAGGAAAATTGCTGATGTATTACTGTTGGAAAATCAAGCCCATAAAGGGCCCGACCACGTATTTCTTGCACATCAAGATATCATTGAAACAAAGCCATTTGTATGAATAAGACTACAGAATAAATTACAGTTTAATATTTTTCCACCTCTATTTTTCTTGCCCTCTTATCAAGCAAGATTTTTCAGAACAAGAGGGAAAACACGTCTCAAGTTAAAATGATTACACAGATTAATTAATGAAGTAATCTTCTGGCTTTTAGTACACCCACTGAAATTTAGGAGTTTCTATAAAATAAGTCCCTGTTTTAATACTGGAAAGGTTTGGAAGGGTCTTTTAACTAGCTCCAGTGTAAAGAAATCACAAAATGAATACAAGTTATTGCAAAATTCCACAAAATCAGAAGGCGTTTAGGTATATAATTTCACATAAACTGAAAGGTCCATTCCTTTTGGAAATATTTTTACATATTTCAAAACGAAGCAAAAAAAAACCCTGTTTCAAACAGCTTGGCCACACTAAGATTTAAAATAATCCTGGTTTTCAATTTCTACAGCTGATCAAAATCTGATTAAAACCAATGTTGGTATTGACAGGAATTTTAATTTTTAGATGTTATTTACTGTCTGCAAGAGGTGTCTCACTGGCAACTACAGAACTGAAGTACAGATCCATTTCTTTCTGTAAAATCTAAGAGAACAACCTTTGCTGCTGTGCAGAAATTCATGCCAGTACACACAAAGATTTGCATAGATAATGCACTTACAAACATACACACTGCATATAGTATGACTTAGGTTGTCACGAAACCATGTTCTTTAATTTCTGTTGATATGATGTATATTCTGGCATATATTTGCTTAGACGTTAAAATGCTGCCATTGCTCATGCTGTATGTAAATGATACGGCTACACACATGAAGCCTTTAAGCCTGTAGTTTTTGCAAAACTGGTAGCTTGTGTTTGTGATGTATAGGAACAGAGGTATCATGTGTAGGAAATGAAAATAAGATCAAATGAAAAATGAAATACATAGGTTTTTTCCTTGAAAGTGCATGTGTCCAAGTTTAATAACTCTCTCTCTCTTTTTTTTTTTTTTTTTTTAAATGAATGGAAAAGATCTGACTTCTATTACTGCTCAGAAACATTGGTCTGATGCTACATATTACAGAAATATACAAATACTTTCAGCTTTCAAAAAGGAACAGGGCTCCTTCTTGGTTGCTGTTAAGCAAGAGCAAAGCTCTCCTATGATAAACCAAGTGACTTTCTTCTTATCACAAGACCTGGGCAATATCGGGTTGGATTGTGACTGCTGCATGCCTTTGAATTCTCGATAATCTGATTCAAATAAGAAAAGCACTTGTTTTCTCACTGAGTTACATGTAACAATTTCTCTGAACTGAAGCTACTTAAGTTCCCTTTTCAATGCAAACACTGTTTCAAATACAGTGATATAAAGGCAGAAAACACCCCTCCAGTGTAGGCTACAGTGGATCACACAAATTTAAACATCCACTTTAAGTGTGACTAGGTTGGTGAAGGACAAAAGCATACTTATTGATTTCACATTATTAATGGCTGAAAATAGCCCTGATGTGTACCCTTATTATAGCTATTTATTATATGGCATGTGTACCACTCTCAGTCAGTTTAATAGAAAGTCCTTTAAGGCTTACTATAAGATCAAATTTCATTCTAAAATTATATTTTATTAAAATAAGCCTTCTGAGAACTTATGGAGAAACAAAATAATACCATGATACAATATTAAAAGATTAAAAATAAAAACAGAGCTTTCCTGACAAAAAGTGGAAAAAAGGTAAAATAATCTAAGTGTAAACTTAACATCTTAAATTTTTTACTTCATATGATAAGTAAAACAAGTCTCTCCAATGAGAAAAACATTGCACTTTCAAGATTTTTGTGACTTACAGTGAAATAGCATAGAGTATGAGTGTTAAACAAAAAATGAAAAACCATTGCAAGATAATAAGCATTACTACATGTCTTTGGGTTTGAACCCCCCTTTTTCAAAAAGGAAATAGAACAATCAAAACAAAATACATACAGAAGAAACAACATTGAGTACATCACAAAAACAAGTAAGAAACACATTGGCTAAAGAACCATCAATGTTGTTACCAGTGGGGGTTCCAGGGTTTGGAAAGGGAAGGTAGTACCAGTCAGAGGAAAATCAGGACAAGGAGCTTACGATGTGGACAGCACAAAGAAACAGTTGGAATAGAGCAATAAATCTCACATCCATGTTGACTCAGTACAGGGCTTTCTATGTATTGCCAAGGTGGACATGGGACCCGAAACAAGCACTGCCCTTGAGGAAAAGTTGACTCTATTCCCGTAAGTGTCAACGGCAGTTTTTCTTTGACTTTGGCAAGAATAGTTTCAGGCTTATAAGTCATAAACTCAATGACAATTACTCATTAATATGCTTCTGCATCAGATTCAGATGACATGAGAAACAGGCTACAGTGCACATTTTATATCCCATCATTCCCTTGGGAATCAATAAAATGATCTTTAATTGAGGTGTAATTAATTAGTTCTGGAGTAAGTATCTCCCTCGAAAAAAGGAATGGGAGAAAACATTTCCACATCTTTGGTACTTTCTTTGCAGTATTTACAGATGTTTATTCATAGGATTCCAAACAGACATATGATCTCAGGTATCCCATAAAATCCAGGATACTTTGAAACTGTTCACTATGGGAGTTTCCCCACAGACACACTGGCTGGGCTTTCATAATGCTATCAGGTATTAATACCAGTACATCTACAGCTTTTATGTAAACTACTTTTCAATGAATTGAAAAAGGTGTGCTTCATAATACAAAAAAATACTGTTATTTTAAAGTAGCATAATATCAAGAATAATGTAACCCTGGAAAGGAAAAGTTTTGGTTTGACTTTGCTTTGTCCTGTTTTCTTGAATTTTCAATAGCTGGATGTTAATACATAAAAAAGGTGCTGTTAGCAAATATTATCCCTTTGTGCCAAGAAATCTTTGACATAGTGTGATTACCATATCTTGACATTGCTGCTGCTCAGTAACAAAGAAAACAAAAAAACATGATGCTAAGTGTAGAATTTTGTTAGTCTGCCAAACAAAAATTTCCACTGAGAAAACAAGTAAAAATCCAGACCATCCCCCTCCCCAACATTTGGCTAATGAGAAGATATCTGCTGTGTTTGAGCTTATTGTTTCTGCTGAATGGTATACACATTTTGTATTTTAAATTCTTATTCCTCATGGCGACGGGAACATCTCATGGCAACTGCTCCTACAAAGCTCTTCCTTTACTTGAAGTTAGGAACCTTTGAGATATAGGAACCTTAACACATCAAGTAGCTTTCAGAGCAAGGAAGAACCACCTGTAAACATTATTGATTCCTCTAAATTAGTGACGCACCACCTCTTTCTTGTATCAACTCCTGACTGCATTAGATAAACCTAGCCAGTGGCAAGTCCCTTCCTTGCTAACCACCCTCAAATCCTCACTGGATCCACCACTGATTTCCTGTGCTTGCACAAATCAATGCAGCAATAAAGCCACATTCAATACACAACATAAATACTACAGGAGGACTATAGCACAAGGCTTTGTGTATGTATAGGTATACTTTTTTTTTTTTTTTAACATTCATCCATTGCAAATACTGGGCTCACTAAAATGAAAAGAAATTTAAAAGAACAGGAAAAAAAAAAAAAGTTTAAAAAAGCTTGCTGCTCTTACATCTAGTGTGCCAGTCACTGTGCAAATCCTGAGAAAGGGAGGAAGAGCAACGTGGGGAGAGTTGACACAAAACCCAAGAATTTTGGAATACGCAATTGTAATAATAATAGAAGAGAACCCACTAGTTTAAGTCTTACAGGAACAAAAAATCTAATGGTGCTCAGGAGCTGTACAGTGCTGACACAAAGCTAAGAGCAGGAAAAATAAAGAATAGGCAGTTGTTTTTAATAATTACCACGCTCATGAGTGATGACTGAGGAAGGGAGGACAGGACAATTAGTTCAAAGAAAAAGAAACAGGGGAAAAAAGAAAAAAAAGGTTGAGAAATAGTTTTTAGCAAATACAAAATATAGTTAGTATTGGTTTTGGCAAAATTAGTTCTGTACTAAAAGAGAAAGATCAAATAAACAGAAAAGAAAAAAAGTCCCTCCAATGAGGAAGCACAAAAATACTCTAATACAGGTAGAGTCAATTATGCAGCATTTAAGATTTATTTATAATTTCATGCAAAATCAGTCATTTCTAGAAACAGAGGCAGCGGTCAAAAGAAAAATGAGCCGATATCTTGAGAGTCCATTTCAAAATCCAACATTATAGACAACAAATTTAATTACTTAGTAGTAGAAATGTTGTCCAAAAGAGCAAAATATTGTGCAGAATAATCTTCAGTAAAATATGAAAGTAATGGCCAAAACCTTATATGCCAGATAGCTGCATCCATGCTCAATCCATGACCTTGTGACAAAATTTTATCCACATGGGTTCACTTTATTTTGTTTACTCATGTAAGTCTAGCAGGATTTGGTCTACAATTTAAAATGTGGGAGCAGTTCTGGAGAAGCAGCGTTTATGATTGTTCTTGAAGTCATTCAGTCAAATTTAATAGTTCATTACTTTGATTTTAGACAAGCAGTTGAATATTCAAGAAATATGCCACATAAAAGAGCTACAGGCACAATAGCCAATGAGATATGCAGTTTTGCAGGTATGAATTATGAACCCCAAATGCAATAATGATTATACAGTCAAGCTTTTTTACCTTGTTTTTAAGATAAAAAACATGTTAAAAGATTAGGTCACTGTAGGATTAAACATAAAAATGCATTGTAAAAAATACTGAAGATACAGGGAGAAAATGTGCTTTGGTAGCTCTATTAAGTCACATACGAATGAACCTAATGTTTCCAGACAATCACAGTAAGGGGGTAGTAGAACTTACTGTCAGACAGAAGAAAGAAATTGACAGTGAACTGACAACACAGGGGGTACAAAGCCAAATTGGTTCAAAGGCAAAAGTAAAGCGAAAATTTCGTAATATTTCCCCAAAGACAAACAGAAAAGAATTATTTCAAAGAAAAAGCTTTCCCAGCAGACTTTTTTCCAAACAGCAGATATAGTTCCCTCGACCTCTAATATTTAACTTATGGCTTAACTAAATTGTCTGGTTTTCATTCCAGCCAAGACAGTTTAAGAAATCATGTGGGAACTCTTAATTTCGTTTTATGCTAGAACTGGTTAGGGACTTCTGAAATGTTTTACATGCATAAACACTGCTGTTTATAACTAGCATCTGTTTTCAATTTTACATGTAATGTCTTCACTTCTTCAGAATGATGGGTAAGAGTCCTCTGAGACTGTTCTGAAACTCAACACATGCTAGTGATTTACTATTGACAAGCATGGGCTTAGGTAGGCCAATTAAATATAAACCACTCTTAGGAATCATATTTTAGCTTCAGCCTCTAGATATGTATTTACAGGGTTCTTTCAAATTCAGCTTGCTTCTGCAAAACGTAAAAGAGAAAAGTTCACAGGTCATTTCTGTTAAATCGATAGTACCTGATCCCTCTTCAGTCACCATGCCAAGGCCTTCTGCTTTGTTCTGACGTTCAAACGCATTTAGGTCAAGAACACTGCAATGAGAAAAATGACATTTGTCCTGTGATTAATTAAATATATGCAATATTTCATTTTGTGAAAGATAGAGAAGGATTTGTGATTTCATTTAAGTATATAATCATACTAGTGTCAAGAAGATACATTTCAGTGGCTTAACATGTATGTCTGCTGCAAGATTACAAAACTCAGCTCTACAGACTTAACCTGCTTTTGCCCTGCAAATGACAATAGAATTTAGCTCTTTATGATTGACCAAAAAAAGGGAATGTATGTGTTTATGATATACATACACATTTTAGGGGTTACAAAGAAGCCATATTATTGACTACTTTAATATTATAGGCCAGTTCATCCCAAGCAGCAAGGTCCATTAAGAAACTATGTCATTAGTTCCACTCAGTGTTCCTCTCCCTCCGTGTTCTGAAAAACCAAAGCTGCCAAAGGGGAATATGTATTCAACTAACAGATTTAAGGAACATATACTCTTACATATTTCCATTTGTGAATCTGCAAAGTTCTGCCTTTTATGGCTTAGCATGTCAGCTAGCCACGGACAACTTTTGCTCATAAGCAAGAATGTTTAGGAAAGTCAGATGAATGTAGATGAACCACAGCATTAGGTCTGCTGGCAAGAAACCTCACTGATTTCAAAATGAAACTTGGCCAAAGACAGTGTTAAGAAAAAAGGATATAACATGGTGCCCTTGACATAACAGAAGATGGAACCACTTGATCCAGGAAGCCCCTTTTAGTCCTATGTTTTATGTTCACTAATACATTATTTATTGACATGGTTTATTCTTAGGAATTATATATAAAGCATTTATATATATATATTTATATATATAAAATCAATATAAACTGTCAAGAAGCATGATTGGACAAAAAAGTCACAGTACCTTCACAGTTTATTAAAACACAATATTCCATTCCTTTTTCTGCCTTCTAAAAAGTCCTATTAATAGTTCTAAGAAAGTTGGGTTTTCCCAACATCTTTATGATTACTTAATATTGATCATTAACCTGGTCTCTGCAGGATTACAGGATACCTCCAGAGTTAAGAAATCGTCCCTGAGGAATGCTCCTAACTCTGGAGTGGTGTTCTGTCATATCTCAAGTAGACACAAATGCCATAAACATTTGTGAAAAGAGCTCTTTTACCAAGGTAGATCCATATCATATGAAGATTTTCACACCATGAGCACCACCTTGTCCTTTACCCCAAAACTAGCACACTACAGTCCCCAGGTGGTGTTTGCAAAAAGTATGCAGAGGATCTTTCCAAAACTGTAAATCCTGTGGAATAAAACCTAAATGCAAAATAATAAATTTTTAAAGTAGATATTTTCTTACCTACAGGACTGCATAAGACCAGCAAGGCTCTGAAAGAACCCCACATCCTTTTTATCCTTGAGGTAGTCAAGCATTTTCTGCAGTAAACACAAATAATTCATGCAGAGAATTAATATTTATACTACGTGTTAATCTAGTTAATACTATATGGATTCTAGATTCCTAGTGATGCTGGTGGTTTGAAATACCTCTAATATTTACAAATTAGATAAAAGAATCTTGCAGAGAAAAATCCAGGTATCAAAAATAAAAAGAACATTCAATGCTCTTGTCCTTTACAGAAAAGAAGGTCATCCATTTTGGATATTCATTCCTAAAACATTGAAAGTAAAGATAGTTACTAAAGTCAACACAGCCAGCAGAATTTAGTGTTTAATATAAACACAATCTTGCCACTACTAGGCCACAAATTTGTAGTGGCACTACCATTTCAGCACTGGACTGGGCTCGTCATAACCTCAGTTTGGTTTAGATTATTTTAGCTGCAATAGCATATTAGTAGTCATATGTGTATTTTTTAAATCTGTTTTAGCTTTATTGTCATGTGTAATACCCATCTGATAATAGATTGCAATAACGAGAGGTTAGTCAGTGCAGTGAACTCTGATTCTAGAATGCAATGTGTTGTTGAGTGATGACACCAGAGGTCCCAGTTGTGAATAAAACCCACAATGCTTAAAGATCAGTCTTAGTAGGAATGTTACAAGAATTCACACTGTGAATCAGGTGAAACTCTTTTTGCAAATAACAAAAATAATGGGAAAAATGGATAATAAGTAACCTCCAAAATGAAAGAGCACATAAGCAAATAGTGTTAACAAAATGTATCAGCATAACCCTAAGTAGACCCAAGATCACAGAAAAAGAACATCCCCATCAACAACACCGTAGCAATCAAAGCAAAGAACTCCAGAGGATGATGATGACTACTTTTCAAAACCACTTCTGTACCTCTCCCCCCACCCATACCATTCTTCCCAAAGAAGTCTGAAGAGTTGATCTTAGGACCTAAAGAAAAATCAGAAAGGTGAGCATAACACCAGAGAAAACAGGTGGAAATGAGGCAACTGAAAAAATAACAATTCTAACTGTATTATAGATGCTTTTATAAGTACATAACTTAGACTAGTAGTATTAGTATTATTGTAACCATACTAATAACTGTTTCCTTCATTCTAATTAGTTAAGACTTTATCAAGTAATTTTTAAAAATTTAGATCGAAGCATTACAAATTCGGATTAAATAACTAAATAAGTGGTTGCTTAACCTGGGACCTTAACTGTTCCCAGTTGTCTGTATTCTTCAAATTGTCCTACAGCAATACAGTAATGGAAGGAATGAAGCCTTCTGGGCTCAGGAATCTTCAACTAGTCCAGAACACTGAATGTACTCTGTATCAGTCACTTCTCCTCAACACTGCAGAATACTGTTAATATATCAGACTTGTCCACTGCTCACCACATTGTCTACTATAGATTAGTAAATCAAGTCTGGGTTCTCTGCTTTTATCACCAAGACTCTCCATGGCATAAGCTAAGGACTTCTGAAGTTGTGTAACATTTTTTTTTAGTGAAGACGGGGGCCAGCAATTTTGCTCTGCTGGCTAAAGGACAATGGCAATCTCCCAAGAAATCCTTCCCTCCCACAGAATTCTTCTAGAAGTTAATGCTTTAACATAATATTTCCCCCTTCTAGCTGAAGTGCAAAACAAATTTCTTCTAGCCTTGTATTCTATAGATTAAATATAAATATATGAATAAGAAATATATAACTAGCAAACAAGGTACTTTTGTACACTATTTTCTTCTGGGAACGAGAGTAAGAGGATAAACAGCATCTGACAAATTGTCACATTACATAATGCACTACCACAATAATAATGGCCGTGGTATAAAGATCTATACTGACTAGAATGGGTGAAAATAAATTAGTACCTTACCTGTTGAACGGTAGAATTTCCTCCATTTAAGATGGCAATCCCTAGCTTTAGGGTAGCTGCAACCATTGGCCCCATCTCACCTTAAAATTATTTTAAAATATACTTTTAGATCACATATAAAAATAAGAATGTTCTATTAACTTATCCATACAATGACTTAAATGGTAATTTATCAGGAGAGGCTTTTGTGTTTCTCTTGTAAAACAGACCTATTTTTGTTTCACGATCTCTAGTGTGACTTAGTATCTTCCTGAGTGCCTACAGACATAGTGTAATGCATACACAGCACACAAAAGCAGCAAGATATAAGACAGGAAGAACTGCGCTCAATGGATATAAATCACATTTCATTCGCTAGAGCATCCAAAAGTTGATTTAAGGCTGGGTGCACAATTTTAAGCTAGCTTTCACATTTAACAATGTGCCTCCTCTGCATGGCAGTTTAGATATTTTTTTCCTGGTTCTTCAGATAATGACGGTGATCCAAAGCATTTAGTTACAATAAATGAAATTTGTCAACAGGAATTTTTAAAACATCACTACTGTAGAAACAAATCACAGAACAGACAATGAAAGCGTCAAACCTTAGAGTAAGATGGTGTCTAAGGGACAAAAAGCATCATTTACACTTCTGAAATGTTTTATCAAAGTACACCAATAAAGTAGATATTTGGGGAGTGGGGGGAAAAAAAGGACCAAAGTCTACACCTACTTCAGAACTGTACACATCCCAGAATTTGGGGGCCTTTTTGTCATTGCATACTGTTAAAGCTATGAACTTTTTCACACTTCCTCTCTATCATCATCACTAGAAAAATTATTATTAATAATAATAATAATAACAACAACAACCTCATAAGAATTATTTATTATACTTCTCTGGATTAGCTCTCCATAATTTTTGAAACTTTGGGTGCATTTTGAAAGCAAACTTTAGTGCCAAACATCTGCAGGTTTTGCCCAATAAGAATTACAATAATTTCAAAGATCACTGGAAATAAGGTTTAATATGTTTTGTGGTGTAGATTACATTACCTTTACTAGCACTGATTGTCTGCAGAACCATCTCAGCAGCACCCCGGTCATGCAGTCTGGCTTGTTGATACAGAAGTTTTTGCTTTTCCATTTCTTTTTCCTGAATAAAAATTCCAGTCATTTAAGATGAGGACTTCAGTTACTATCAGTTCTCCAAAGGTTTTTGGTTTTCTCTTAGTATATGGGCTCTATGGCAACATCATGGACCATTTTAATACATACAATGCTACTGAACAGATATTTAACATGTTCAAGTAATATTCTCCCCTTGGTATTTTTCTTTAATATGCTTTTAGCAGTTTATCTGAAAAGAATCATCTCAATTGTAAATCATTAGGTTAGTTCAAAGCCCATGTTCATTATATATATATACTGCATATATAAAGCTCGCACTTTTGTGCCATGTTTTTGTGCAACAGTTCATACGCTTAATAATCTTCTATAGCGTGACCATAACTTCATACTGCTCAGTATGCGGCTCTTGAGTTGCAAGTTGTTGCTGAATACCAGAGTAACAGAAGCATCTGAGAATTTTTTTCAAAACATATCATTATATTACAATATAGATTGCCCACCCTACCAACAGAATATTTGATAGAATACACTGTGCTTTTATATTTTACATTCTCTAGCGGCAACAAACAATACTGCATGGCGTTGCTTGAGCAATGGTGAAGTTTGTTCTTTATAATTTAAACTACTACCGAAAACATAAAGAAGAACATAAAGAGCAAACATAAAGGCACAGTTAATTCCAGATGAGTTTGAACTTTCACCAAGTTAATTGAAGTTTGCTGGAGAATTGAGGATGACTAAGCAGTATAAGTTGCAAAATGGAAGTTGCATAGAGCCCTATGACAGTGAGTCCATCGGATGGCGTGGTAAAAAGCTTACTCAAAAAGAACATGACACAATCAGTTAGTATCATGTCCAAAAACACAACGCCCAAAACATGTATGACCTAAAAGCAGGAACAGCTGCAGCAGAAGTAGCCAGAATGACAGCTTTGCTGCCATAAACTTTCCATCCAAGTTACGGAAAAAAGACATTGGAAGATGGAAGAGGTTTAAAAAATGAAGGCTTGCTAAATAGAGGGTATGAATAATAAATTAAAAAAGAAGAGGTAAAAAAGAGAAATATGTTCAAATGAATGAAAAAGAAACCTTTAACTCAAAAGCAAACCAACACAGACATTTATGCTGTTACCAGAGAGTTCTCGCCGAGGCTGGCAAATTTGTTTCTTAAATCTTTGATAATATCGTGCTGCGGAAACAAAATTCATCAGGGTTTTTTTTTCACACTATTAGCTCTCCTGTGGTTAAATTGTATCTTTCTTTTTTCTTTAAATTATGTGACAGATCTAGATGGAGGCACAAAAAGGAAAAAAAAAATGGCAGCTTTGCTTCATATTTAGCCATGCTAAGGTTTGAAAGTTTTGCCTTCATGTTTAAACCTCTTCCTGGGAGTTCAACAAAAACAAAACAGAAACATACACACATACACACACGCACGCACACACACCACACACACAAACCACTAGAAAATCATGACATCACAGGTTCAATATAGCTACAATAAAATATTTTCATTTGCTTCAGATGCCACTGAAAATTGACCAGTGTTTCTTTTTTTAAAAACTATTTCCTATTTCCAGTTACTTTTAGTTTTAGACCCAACAATCTTTCATTTTTCTTCCATTGCAGGATTATTCACTTTTGTTCACAAGCCTAACATCAGCTATACTACTTTCATTACACAATGGTTTTTTGGTAAGTTTATAAGAATGCTTATAGTGAGGATGCATCTGCATAATCTACAGACTAAAAGACCGGGTATGCATACTTCTTGCAATGGCACTACAGAAGAACAGCAGAAACAGGCATTGCCAAACAGCTTAAAGTGAGAAGAGTGGCATTTTCCATGAAAACTGAGCTGTCTAGGTAACTAGTAACAAAGCAGACCAAAAAAAAAAAAAAAAAATCCAACAAAACCCCCCGAATATTTCTTCTAAAAGCAACCATTCCTTTGATGATAACCGCCAAAGATCATGGTTCCTTCTTCAGCTTGACAATGCTTTTTCACTGTTGCTTTCTCCATGCAATGTTAATACATACATATCTATATATATGTGATGGCAGTGCTGATATGAAGTGGGTCACCCATTGCATACAAAGCATACTAAATTAATAGAGCTGCTGGCTGGTCAAGGTATCCCCATTTCTCTAAGCTGTGCTTACCGCTAACACTGTTACCTGTGCTACCAGCACAGTTTTTTGCACTTTATTGTGCTTGCCAGTTGATGTCAAGAAAACTACGAAAATAATTAGCCAGCGGTTTAAATTTTCTGTCATTCACAAAACCATCACAACAACAGCAAAAATGAACATACAAATATACTAAATGAAACATTTGAAGTAATTCACCAGAATTTAAAAAAAAAAAAAAAATCAAAGAAAAACCAAGTTATTTTATCTTGGGTGTTTTCCATTTATATGGGAAAAAGCTGACCCCTTAGAAATGTACATACATGTATTCCCATATTATAGACTTTCTCCAGCAACCTACCAAATGAAGGAAACCTTTCCATCATATTCTTTGAAAGCAGAGACTCAAACATTTTCTACTTCATTCTTTTTGTTTTCTAAATTGTTACAAGCAACCGTATGCCAAAAAACCACTTTGGGCAAAACCACAAGTTTTAGCTTGAATTTGTAGGCAACAAACTTGCAAAAACTTGATATTTCAGGATCTTTACCTGACAAATGCGCCACTGAAATTGTTTATTTTCTTGTAATCCATACAAAGAATGATTCTTGGACTATCCCTTGCAGCTAAGCTATAAGGAGAGGTTTGTTTGCTGCTACCACTAAGCTCGCAGCCATGGAGCGCAGGCGTATGACCCTACTTCTACAGAGCATTCGTTTTTTATTATTATTTTAATATGAAATTATGAAATAGTTAAAGAGTAAACAGAATAAAGAAAAAAAAAGGGAAGAAATTACTTTCAACTCAACTGTTCTAAGATGAATGCTTCTCCTTTGAATTGTCTTCATATTTTATACTTTTCAAGACCTCTGTTTGGTCCAGAGAATAATTCGTATTAGACAGGTCTTACACTGGCAAAACATCTGTTAATTTCAGTGTCAGGCATGCGTGACTACAAGCTATGTATTAAAATATAACATCAAGTACTCAAGCAGAATTTTTATATTTTTATATATATATATATATGTATATCTTCATATGTATTAAGGACTTAAGCTCAATACATGCTGGTTTATGCTCTATAAATAAAGTTGAATTTTTCCTAAATCACTCATTTTGGACTCCATCATCTCTAAAAAGAGTATAGACAAAATGAAAACATAATGCATTATAATTCCTGAAGGTTAAATATGTAGGATTTTAAGAGTGTTAGAGGAGTTTATCAAATATGCTTTCCATATTACTTAGAGAAATATTTCAATCCCTGCAATTTCACACTCATATTTCTGCTTCTGCTGAAAGTCTCAACCTCAGATTTTTTTTTTTCAGTTGAAAAGTAATTTTTAACTAGCCAATATGATATCCATTATTATACCTCATTGAGTTAAGTATCCTTTCTGTATTGAAACATGTCATTATACAGATTATCATACATCAAAAGGAATCCTTTAAAGTACAGATGGTAAAATAAGGCAAACAGGAAATTTAGAGACTACTAAACTGCTAGCATGTAAAATAATTAAAATACAATTAATCTCAAAAGTTAATTTTATAACAAATGAATGGCCATTCTAAAGCCATTTCTCTGCCACCTGCTGTGCTTTCTTGTTCTATGTACTGTTCCATAATTTAGGAATACTGATGTATCTCAATGCCAGGCATCTATAAGCCTTCTATCATTTGATATTACTTCCATGATACAAGTAAATACTTCTGAAAATGCTTGAAAGTGTTGTCTAAGTATCATCACTAAAAAAGATAAATAGGTTCATAAATTAATTACCACATTCTTAGATATATGCAGTCAATGGCAGTCTGTTAGCAATTTTTTAATTTCCTCAAAACTACAGCTATTCATTTTGAATGCAATAATTCTTTACAAGACTTTAGAACACTGGTAGACTTCCTCTAGTAGGGGATTTATAAATATTAAGTAAACATATGCTTTTATCTACTCTATCTTAACTCAATGACTTCATAAAATTTGAAAATATTCCCTGCATTCATCTTTATCACTGTTGGTGCTAAATAAATAGTAACAATAAAAATAAAATGTAGCTAGGAAAAACATGTACGCAAAAAAGGCTGTTTTGATTTGATTGGCTGTAAACAATGTTCAGCTTTCTTGGGCATTAGCATAAGTATTTTGTAAGATGGTGACGTGAGAGGAAAGGTAGTAACATTGATCTAAAAAGTATCTGGGAAAAAAAGAGAATTTAAGAGGAGCAAACCATTTTATTCATGATTTTTAAACAAATTTCAGACAAGATAGCAAAAAGCTATTAGATGCTTCATAATATAACAGCTGAAAAGACACAGGAATTGTAGCAATCATTCAACAAAATTATTTCTTGTATTCACACCAATATTCAGAGAAAGAAGTACTGGTGTTCTGCTGACTCTCCCCAGTAATAAACGCCTGGGAGGAAAAATATTTATCATGTCATACCATTAGATTTTATGATGTAACTATGTTACTCAGTATCAATAGTTAGCACAATAATACACATGGGCACAAAGTAAGGAATGTTTTATCAACATTATATTTTACATTTCCTAGCATTTGAATAATCTGTATTAAAAACTTTAATGTTATATTACAAATATATTTTGTTCATACAATATATAAACAAAAAACCATATACTAAACTAAACAAAATACTACTCTGTGTTAAAATCAGATTAAATTTGAGCTATAACTCCACAGGAATAAAGATATCCTGAAATACAACCTTCACTACACATTTTATTTTGTTTTGGTTAGAATGTCTCCATTTCAACTTGCAGCAGTATCCTTACTGATGTCGTCATGTTCATACTGTCATTCATTTATGTTTTCCTCTCTGGCAAGGAAGTTAGTTTTCTTTCCTACATCCTGTCTCCATATTCTTGCCATGCTGATGAGATCACTTAACATTTTCATTCCTATTCAAGTAGACAGGAACTGACAAAGTATTGAGTCTCTAAAAGGAAAAATATTGTACTGGGTGACTTTCAAATCTATGTATTCTCAGTTTCCAATATTTTTCTCCACTGGTACGTACCTATAAAACTATACATTACTTTCAAATTGTGTCACCCTTTCTTTCTTAAAGTTGGGTGACAAATTTGATGTATTTGAAATAACTGACATCACAGATGTCTAACTTTATATAGGAATAATTTAAAAAAAAGGGTAATGGATCAGTTAGAAGATTCCACTACGATGGGAATTGAATCAGTTAGTTGGAGCAGAAAATTTTATGTACAGGGATAAGTTTGGTAAGATTACGATGTAATTACTGCATTAAAAATAAGCAAAGAACCTGGAAGCTACAAATGGTCACTTAATCACTGCAATGTATTTGTTCTTCAAAGTACATCACTCCTTTACCCCAGGACTGCCAAAGGCCCTGCCTTACCTAGATCTCAACCAGTTCTGTTATGCTGCAGCAGTGAAGCATGGAGTGCCAGCTGGTGTTTGAGTCGAAAGACAGGGCAGATGGATGTCTGGGAGTACTCTTGAAAAGTACCACACTAATGCTGATACGAGCAGCAGAAACAATGTAGGGGGAAGGAGATGCTGATAAACACGGAAGATGGGAAACAGCCAAAGGATGCAATGAAAGATCTTAATGAATAGCCTTAAATCATCATTTATCACTAAGCCCCTGAACTGAAACCCAGAGAAAAGCATGGGTATATTATTCACTTTGTCGAAAAGAGATTCTCTACAAGACTTTTGCTGCACATTTCCCATAGTCAATGGGAGGTTATTCATATAGCCCAAAACAGCCCTGCCAGATAGGCAAGAAACTAAGAAACAGCTGACCCTATAACAAAGAATGTATTAATGGCACTGACCCTATGTTACTGATATTATAAAATAGATTTTGGGGAATCAAAACACTGCAAACAAGTAGGAGCAAATGAGAAGTGAAGGGCTGGCCATCTAGTAATGGACACCATAAATTCTCTAACTGGATTAAAGACTCTTTTTGGGGGGTTGTTTGCATAGAATAAAAAAAAACCAGTGACAGAAATAGGGTGGTGGGGAGAACAAGGAGAAAAAAAAAGGTGGTCCTGGCATTAACAAATAGCACAGTATCAACACCATCAGTACATAAGAAAGAACAAAAGAACTCTATCCCCCTTATGATAACATGTAAAAACTGATCAAATCTTACTTAACCATAGGTTTGTGGGTTTGTAGCAGAAGTAGTTTATCCTGGGAAGAGTATAGGGATGCTGCCAGGTTGTGTAGGGATGGGGTCAGGAAGGCCAAAGCACATCTGGAGCTGAACTTGGCAAGGGATGCAAAGAATAATAAGGGCTTCGACAGATAGGTCAGCCAGAAAAGGAAGGTCAAAGAAAGCGTACCCCCACTGATGAGCACGACTGGCAAACTGCTAACAATGGACAAGGAGAAGGCTGGGGTACTCAACAACTTTTTGCCTCAGTCTTCACTGGCAACCTCTCTTCCCACACCTCTCAAGTGGGTGGACCACAAGACAGGGACTGGGGGAGCAAAGTCCCTCCCACGATAAGAGAAGATCAGGTTCATGACCACCTGAGGAACCTGAACATAAGTAAGTCTATGGAACAGATCCTCCTAGAAGCTAGGCTAAGGCAGATGGAGGACAGGGAGGTGATTTGAGACAGCCAGCATGGCTTCACCAAGGGCAAGTCCTGCCTGACCAACCTAGTGGCCTTCTACGATGGAGTGACTACATCACTGGACAACGGAAGAGCTATGAATGTCGTCTATCTGGACACAGTCCCCCACAACATTCTTCTCTCTAAACTGGAGCAACATGGATTTGATGGGTGGACTGTTTGGTGGATGAGGAATTGGTTGGATGGTTGCATCCAGAGGGTGGTGGTCAATGGCTCAACGTCCAGATAGAGA
The DNA here is from genome assembly GCF_026419915.1 of Harpia harpyja. NCBI lineage: Eukaryota > Metazoa > Chordata > Aves > Accipitriformes > Accipitridae > Harpia > Harpia harpyja. The sequence goes on from NC_068952.1 coordinate 32,777,157, forward strand.
TTGGTGACAAGTTCTCTCTGTCCCTCAGGTGTCCATATTGGGACCAGTACTGTTTAATATCTTCATCAGTGACATAGAGAGTGGGATCAAGTGCACCCTCAGCAAGTTTGCAGATGACACCAAGCTAAGTGGTGCAGTTGATGTGCCTGAGGGACAGGATGCCATCCAGAGGGACCTGGACAAACTCGAGAAGTGGGCCCATGTGAACTTCATGAGGTTCAACAAGGCCAAGTGCAAGGTCCTGTGCTTGGGTCAGGGCAACCCCCAGTATCAATACAGGCTGGGGGATGAAGGGATTGAGAGCAGCCCTGCGGAGAAGGACTTGGGGGTACTGGTGGATGAAAAGCTGGAGATGAGCCAGCAGTGTGTGCTCGCAGCCCAGAAAGCCAGCTGTATCCTGAGCTGCATCAAAAGCAGCATGACCAGCAGGTCAAGGGAGGTGATTCTGCCCCTCTACTCCACTCTGGTGAGACCCCACCTACAGTACTGCGTCCAGCTCTGGGGTCCTCAGCACAAGAAAGACATGGACCTGTTGGAGCGGTTCCAGAGGAGGGCCACAAAGGTGATCAGAGGGATGGAGCACCTCTCCTATGACGATAAGCTGAGAGAGTTGGAGTTGTTTAGCCTGGAGAAGAGAAGGCTCCTGGGAGACCTTATAGCAGCCTTCCAGTACTTAAAGGGGGCCTACATGAAAGATGGGGACAAACTTTCTAGTAGGGCCTGTTGTGACAGGACAAGGAGTAATGGTTTTAAACTAAAAGAGGGTAGATTTAGACTAGCTATAAGGAAGAAATTTTTTACCATTTTTACCAAACACTGGCACAGGTTGCCCAGAGAGGTGGTAGATGCCCCATCCCTGGAAACATTCAAGGTGAGGTTGGACGGGGCTCTGAGCAACCTGATCTAGTTGAAGATGTCCCTGCTTATTGCAGAGGGGCTGGACTAGATGACCTTTAAAGGCCCCTTCCAACCCAAACTATTCTCTGATTCTATGTATAAATCATTTATCCTGTAGTTGTGGTGAGTGAAACCACGTATTAGGTTGCACCCATTCCCTTATGGGTAGGAAAAACTAATGAGAAACACATTTTTGCATACTAATTGGAATGTTTAATTCCTAAGAATTGATACATTGATCATGGAGTCTGACCTTAAGTCGTATCATTCTTTAACAATAATAGTTACCTATTGTAAATACATGGTATATGGTCACTCCATTTATGTAGGCTTTGTGACAGTGAGAGATAACAGTGACCACCTCCTATGGGCTAGAGCCTTAAGAGCTTGCATTATTTGTACATACTGAAACTTGCAAGTCTTTCTGTGCCTGAGATGTGACAGCACAATGTATCATTTTGACAAAAATCTAGTGAATACAAAAGTCTATCAACAAAGTTGCTACCAGTAACAGGGATGAAGAAAACTGACACAGGAAGCTCTATGTTCCCCATCTCTTTTCTTCCTGTGACGAGTCAATTTAAACCAATTTAAACCAATTGATTTTAAAAAGATGAGCTAGGTTTTGGTTCCTATTTGAGTTCCCATCCTACACATATTTAGAGCACATTAATATGTAGCAAAACCAGTAGAATCAGTGACTCAAATGCAGAAACCTATTTGCATTCAGCTAGTGAAACACTCTGATTGGAAAGAATTTCCTATCAGATAGAATCAAGGGGGACAGTGACACCAACTCTACAGGGAGTCAATTGAGTGTCTGTTCAATATGACAGAAAGTTAACTTAGAGACAAAGGGCAAGGAGCAAAGATAATCATAATAATTCAAAGCAAATACTAGCAGGCAAATGCAGACAGGCACATAGGATTGCACAGACAACTTTATTGTGGGTTTATATTGTGACCTCCCTACTGCTGACACAGTGATCCCAATACAGATTATTTGTACAAAAATGAGACTACACTGCATGAGATATGGGCATGAAAATTGCTGATAAAATACACTTGTCGTTTTTATCACATTCTAAGCTTGCCCAAAGGTCTCTGTTGCTCTGGCTGTGAAAAGATTCAGGACTTCAAACACCACACATTTTTAAAGTCTAAAGGAGCAGTAGAGTTTTATTCCCATACAAATTGAACAGTCAGTCTTTTCACATGCACACAGAGCATGGAATAAAAGAACTGCCTTCAACATTGAACTTTGAGATAGACAGATTGACAGGCAGAAAGAAACACACAAAGAGAGCGCGCGCGCGCACACACGCACACAGAGCTGGTATATCTTTACAACTGTTTCCTGTCACGTATGAAGGAATCAGGGATAATTTATTGTTGTGGTTTTTTCCCTTTTAAAACACTTCTCAATGAGCAAGACAGAAAATTTTCTATGGAGCATATAGCATTTAGCGTATGGTAACCAGGTAGGTAGAGTGATAGACATGTAGTATTTGAATAGCTGAATTAATGGAAGAAATCAAGAAGAAATTATCCTATTAGATTGCTTATACGCATCCTTTGGGGTTTTGCAATATGTACTTTATGTTTGTGGCAATTACAATACCTGTTAAACAACTTGTTGTGACTCTGTGTGAGTGCACTCACACACATATGATAAAGGATAATGCCCTTATTGGATGAGGGTGGAAGAGATCTGTGCTAACTTTTGAAGGAGTAAGAGTGATGTTGATCCTGGAATACATATTCTCTTTCCACAGCTGTATGGGAACGTCCTTCTTTTGTGAAATGAATGATAATAAAAGCGCTAGCAAACAAAACACCAAAATTATCTTGCACTTTTCAATGGAGGTTATAATTATTCCCCATATTGCCATAGGCAATGAACTTTGGAGCTACTGACTGGGGTCTGACCATCAGCTAAATCTGTGCATTCTCAATCTCAAGCAAGTCATCTCTACTTAGCCTAGCTGCCATTAGCCACAGCACAAATAACTATATTTAAACACCTCAGAACCAAAAATTAGCTACCCCCCACACCATACCTCCTCTCAGAACATCAACCTTGCAGCGCTACCAGCAAGCAGCCTGAGCCAACAATGGGAACTGAGACTTCTACTTGCATGAAGTAGGCAGTTTGGCTGGTGCTTAAGCCATGGGCCACCTTTTAGAAACAAATGGTGAGACTATCATGATGAGACACAAAAGACTGTGTAAGAAATTGAGTCAATAAAAAAATTAACACTGTGAAATTTCAGAGCTATTGCCTCTATGGTTTTAGTGAAAACATGGAACAACTAGGAGTCACTTCAGGTATGGAGTAGCTATGGAATTTCTATCAAATATTATCACAATGAAGGCTAAGGACTCAGTCTATTTCAAAGGATCTGAATCACAGATAAACTATAATATAATTGATGCTCTCTCTGTGACAAACATTGGAAACAGAATTCTACTACTATATCAGAAATGCATGTCTGCTAAGATACAGAAGAAAAGTCCAACTGCTTTCCCTTAAGAGCCAAATAAATGATTTTAATTATTCAAATTAAATTATAACCAGAAAGAAGATAACTGATGCACAAAAGGCAAGAACAGCAAAAACAATATGAACAAGCCAAATAACACTGTGTTCCCCAAAATGGCAATGTAATTTTATATGACATATTTTGCATAAATAATTCTTGGGGTCTTTAAAAAGAGTTTCTGCACAAGAAGGGTTTGGTAGAGAAGTCATGCTGGAACTGAAATGTTAAAAACGTTTTCAAGACCCTTTAGTTGAACTTATCCAAGATGTTGGGCCTAGAAAATCACAAAATTAGACCCAGACAAATACACACATATTTTTTTGTTTTACCTTGCTGCGCTGTGATCCTGTCACCTTAAGGAAGGGCAAGGACAAGAAGTGAAATAGTAATAAGAAAAGGAAGGCCAAAATTTTTTTTCTGCAGGTGACTGACCAAATACATATACAAAATTGTCTTTTGAACAGATTAATACATTATTTGAACGTAAGTTTCATAGCTACAGAAAAAATAATAATGAGAAACAAATGAATAGGATCTTCTCTCAAAAGATAAAGTTGAATGCTGAACAAGGAACCCATTGTAATTTAGGTCAGGAGCACTAATAAATCCCTTATTGATAAATTTGTTCATTCACCTCAATGAGTTCCTATTTATAAATTTTCACATTTATAAGCACAAGACTTGATATCTAACAAGCATGCATGGGCTAACTGAAAAAAGCTTACAGAAATAAATATTCTCTGTTTAGTCAATGATACATCATACATTGCATTTCCAGGAAATAAAACAAAAAAAAAAGAAAAAAAAAAAGCACTGAAATTTGGATTCATACTTAGATATTTACCAAGAAACAGAAATTTATATATTGGGTAAGTTAGTTGTAACTCAACTGAACTAGAACTTCTGAGTGACTGAAAAGAATTTTGTATTAAATCTTTCTGATTTCCGTATACAGCCAAATAGGGAATACATACTTAACTAATTCAGTCCTATCTCATGCAGCATCATGTAGAAAACATACAGAGCATCTGATGTGTACAAAACAATGGGAGTAAAAGTAAACCACTCCTCAAAAATCAAAACAGCACAGGTAGTTTTATATCAAATCAATCAGCATATTAAGAAATATTTTAAGGAAATAATAAAAGCATGCATTTCATGTTTCTATGTTTCAGTAAAGATATTAAATATAAGTATTAATTGATTTGAAAGATATAAGACAACTTTTAATGTCAGGATTATAATATGCTAAAATATATTAAAATATTAAAAATATTAACAAGCTAATTCATTCACTGCCCCTCAGAACAGACAGATTTCTTGTAAACTCCATTATATTAATGGAAAAAGAGAGACAGATCCCAGAGCAAACACATGACAAGGACTCGTCTCTTACTCTTGTAATCAAATCATGTAAGTGTGTTTCCTTATACAGGAGGAATCCTGTATATAGTGATGATGACTAAAAACTCAACATTAAACAACAATAAATACAGATTTCCTATTCTCAACATAAGAAAAACCTTGGCAGTATTGATGAATAAAAGCTCACCTTTTACTAAGAAGCACCAATATATATGTGAACATAAAAATACTGTATAAATTACTGGTACTAAATGTAAATGACTACTGCAAAAAGTGGTATTATTTCAGTATTTTAATCATCCAATCTAAAGGTAGAATGTGATACTTTACAAGATACAGCCTGTTATTGTCAGACTTCCAGAATAAGTTACTACCCATAATTATTTCTTTTCAACAACTAAAAAGTTAAACTCAGTCAGATAAACATGTATGATTCTCTATATAATCTTACATTATGTGATAATACATATGTTTTCGTTTTACTGCTATGAATCTGGTGACTCATATCTGCCAACCCAGCTTCTGACATGCAGTTCACTGGCATAATAAGCTGCAGTAAGCCATGAACCAAGAAACATAAATGTCAGTTGGAAGCTATGAAATAATGTCTAACATGACAAGGAAAGCAAAACAGAAGTATAATCTTACTTCAAAACTCTTCACTTCTTCTTCACCATCATCATCTTCTTCATCATGGCAGCTCTGATACCATGCAGAAAGAAAACATTTACTGATAAGTCATGGGGGAAGGGGGGCTAAGCCTTCCTTCACTTTACACATAATTTCTCTTAATCGTCATTAATTTTATTAAAACAGAAAAGATGCAAAAGATGATAACAAAAAAGTTACCTTTGCCATAATGTCAGCATAAGCCATATACAGGAAATCTTCTTCCAATTTGCTGGTTAATAGAGAGAGGAAAGGGAAAATGAGGAAGATTAGAGCCCTTATAGTAGAACTGGAGCACCAAAATATTTTTAAGCACCTTAAAAATCTTTTTAAAGGATTTTTATGCTCATAATTAATTACAGAAGTCTTTTTGGAAAATGAGGACTTGATTAACTAATACAAACTGAAAAGTAAAGCCAGCTGCAAACACAGTGCTCAGAAATTCATAAACACCTTCCAATGAAGAGAACATAGTAAATTTTTAAATTATACCTAAACATACTTATATTTCTCATTCAGAATATAACTGTCAATAGGGAAGACAGACAGAAGAGAGAGGTGTAGTAAGTCCTGAACACAGCATTTATAACTGTGAAAAAGTGTATAGGGGCATCTATTTGTCTCTAGAAAACTCCTTACATCTCATTATCAGTCATATTAAAAATCTCTTTACATACCACAGGCTAGAGACGTTTGAGTGTAACTCAAACTCACCATACGTACATACGTACATGTTTTGGCCTAGCCTATGCAATCTCACTTCAGAGACATGTATAACTTCAAGTACAGCAGTAATCTGAAAATCTGCATACATTCTGCAGTCTCTCACACCATCCCTACCATTTTTCAGTCAAGGCTGTTCGACTGAATAGCAGAATAAGTTGATGTAAAGGATCAACTCTTTTAAGGCTTTCATCTTCTTCCGGTGGTTCCTCCCCAGGTTTCTTTAGGGAAAAAAAGATTTTAAAAGTATAGTCAATTATCTATAGTGAAAAAATGGTTTACTCTGTGAAATTTATTAAACATATTACTCACATATGTAATTTTTATTTGGACAACCAGGAGGAAACAAGTTCCAAGCACAGTATGAAAAGCCTGAATCTTGACCATGTTTGTGACCATGAAGACTTACAAAGATGACACCAGTTGCAAAGCTTCGGATTTCCTCTCCTTATAAAAATTAAACCTCTTCCCTAGATTCTGAAAGTAACTTCAGTCTTTCACTGCTGTTACCCAGAATGAGTGGTAACCAGATGTCATCATTTGCTATTATATTTTCTATTCCTCTCTATGTTACAAGCTCCATCAGCTAAAAATTAGAATCCTCTGTTCCAAGTCTTATGTCCGGTATAACGTTCGCTGAGGAACTGTGAGAGGCTTTGAGGGAGAAGAAATCCAGACTTGAAGCTCACCAATAGTTTTAGACAGAAGGAGCCATATCTACCAACAACAGTAATGCTGGCAGGATGTAGAATTTTAGAAGATGATAAATCAATAATGTATAAAAAAATATTTTTTATATATATTTCTATGTATACACACACAAATAGTTTTTTCATGTGGTTATTTTGCTTTAGGTTTAGACAGCTCTAGTTAGTTCACTCTAAAGAAAAATGTAGTCCTAAATACTATAATGGCAACCACGGAGGCAGTGTTTTGAAAAGAATCTATTAAAAATCTGTCCTCTGACTTCTTGTCTTTTGCCAAAAGACATTTCAGCAAGTAAGTTTTGCATACAAAGTTATTAACAAAATTGCTTCATCTAGACATATTTTTCTACAAAGAATCTGGTAGCTCAGAGAAAATTGGTTGCATAAATTATGCCCACTCTTCCTCCTCATTTTCACCTAGCAGGATACACTAAAATACGGATTAAAAAATTCCATGCATTGATAAGACTGCACAAGTAAGAAATTATTGTGATGTCAGATGTTATTTGTTAGCAATAAGGAATGGTTGGCCACATAACAGATATAAGGAAAATGGATTTTTTGCCTATTAAGAACAAGTTGTGTGTATTAGTGTCAAATACATTCCTGTGGGAATGCTTATAGATCTCTGTGTACTACACTTCATATGTGCCTGTGAAGTCCAGCTTTTCCACTCAGCTGTACCAATCATGACTGGCTGCAGCTGAGAATTCACTTTAGTTGACATATATGCACAATGATTGTTTCGGATACTAGTCTATGATGGCCATACAAGGTTCATTTCACATTTTGCAGTATGTGACAATATTTTCAGTATCAATAACAAGATCTGAACAATGCAAATTATAACTCTAGTTATATCTCACCATTATGGAGGTCTTCCCCTGCTCTTTATTTCAATCTCATTTAGGATGCTGACCTTTCCCTTTAATTAAATGGCAGCATTCTATACTTGGAAATGTTATCAACCAGAATACCTCTCTAATGATGTTATCAAAACTGATGAAGCAAAAGGGTAGAAGTTGTGTTAATGTTTAATACAAGTTATTAGTTTTCATAGATTTAATTCAAATTAAATGGAGGATCAAATTCACCAGTGACTGAATTAAGTAAAACTCATTATTAAGCATAGCATGAACACTAGAACCAAATGATTTTCTGACATTTCTGGGAAAAAAGTATTCTTAATTTTCAATGTTTTGAGACATTTGCCCGACAGTTATTTAAGTGTAAAATAAAAAGCTTTAACTGAACGTAACATAAGAGGATAAAACAAATAAGTTGGGTAAGTTTTAGTTGCCATTTCTAAATGCTGAAGATTTAAAAGATTTAATTTTTATATAATCTATTCATTAAACTTTAAACGTATTGTTCTTATAAATTATTATTATTATGTCCAGTAATGCCTACCAACAAAAATAATCAATAATTTTATCACATAAGCTTAAGTGTTCATATAACATATTTAAGTAAAGCAGAAGCATTTTAACTGTTAATAAGGACAGTGTTGAATATCCTATGATTTTAATATCAAATATTAAAAATCTAGTTCCCTTAGAGACTTGATCTGTTGAATCAGAATTAAGAATCAGCAGAATTAAGCTCCTCAAATAGAGGACTTGTGTATATTTTTTTCTTTTAATATAGAGAAGTGGAAGAAGTAGTGCCACTTCTGTATAACAGTCTTAAGGACAGAAGATTCAATGAACAAAACTGCAAGTTTAGTCCAGTCCTTGCTTTAGCTGATGCAAACACTCACCTCCCACATCCCAGAAAAAGCCCTTACCACAGGTCTGTAAATTGCCTGGATCTGGAAAAGCCAGGAAGGAGGTAGTTTTTACTGCATTTCTCCCTTCAAATTATTTTTACTTGGCAGAAAAAAAAGAGTTCAAGATTCTCAGTATTGAGAAGGAACGTACTATGGCATACAACAATGTAGTTTATTGACTACAGAGACTTAAAGGACAGGAAGTCTTGGCTATAGTTTCTGGGCCCTGGATTGTTCCAGTTTTCTACCTAATATGTGAACAGTTCAGAAACTTCAGACCATCCTTCAGGCATACATTAGAGAACCCAAGGCTCCTCCTTTCTCCCCTTTCAGACAAGTTCTGCCACCACAGCCTGGGCTGCGATTCCATCTTGACGGTCCAATAAATCTTTAATTCCTTGCTACACCAGGGTACAGTTTCTCTAAGAGGGTCAGAGAACCTTCACCAGCATCACAACCACATCTTTCATGAAGTCCACACAGAAGTCTGGGTCAGCTCCACAGAGCTGAACAGTAGAACCTCAAACTGTCACCCTCCACGAGAGTGCTCTAAAGCAGCAAGAATGTGACAGAAATTTCTTTAAAGGACAGATAGAGGTTTTTTTGCTCTTTTGAATGAAAGGTGTAATACATCTATTCTTGAGAGAGTGCTGGAGACACACTTATCTGTATGCTTGAGGAATTACAAGGGAATGCCTCTAGTCCTTTACTAAAGGATGATATAACAGCCATTCCAGTCTGTTTCTGTCTTCTCTAAGACAGTTTTTCACAAAAGCTACCTGCCAGCAAGGAGTTCTTCATGAACTTAGCAAAGATATGGTTTCACAGAGAAGATAAGGAGAGAACCCTTTATGTCAGAGTGTAACCAAATGACCATGCTAGGTCATTTCTTCACACATACATACCTGCACATACATACACACATGCAAAGAGCTAGGTTGTTCCACACTCCATATCTACACACACATGCTCTCAACTGCTAAAACATGATTATTTTTGGCAATGAACCTGCACTATTTAAAAGATTTGCAGTGTATTGGGACACATGAAGGTATCAGTTTAAAAGGTTGTATACGAAGTAATTATTTGCAGATGTCTCTTGCTTTTTCACAATGCTTGATCATACAATAAGGATTCCACAAGAAATGAATTCTGCATGTGTGCAGGCAAAAATGAACTTCCATAGTCTGCTTCCGTTGAGCTCATTGCTGCTGATCTTCCTTTCTCTATTTTGATCCTTATTTTCAAAATTATTCACAACTTGGGTAGCTGGTTTTAAGCATAAGTTTTAAAGAGTAAAAGCAAATTATTGTTTTTTCTAATACCAATATTCCAGCTAGCTTCCTCTCTATTGCAGAGAGCTGGCTCTCCTCACAATAAAAAGTTTGATCTCAGACTGTGTTCTGTTGGACCTCCCAGGGACTAAATAATTTCCTAGTACTAGTTCTTGCCCAACCCTCGAAAGAACTACCTTTCTGGGAGACAATTGTAAGGGATGAGGACACAAGGACTTACTGAAAATCACCCCAGGGATTTACCAGGCTAAAGACACGACTCTTAACACTTTACTGTTGGGAAAAATCTTCACCTCCCTCACAAGAGGATTCTTCTGCGAAGTAGCAGCAGACTCTGTCTGCTTCTGAGGGACTGATTAATCTAAGAGTAGAATTCCTCTAGTTTCATATTCTAACCTTTTGACTTAAATGGTTTTAATGTGGGTTATGAATTCTGCAAATACATAAAGGTTAACTGTGAAGAAAGAAGGCAGTAGGCTGCTCCCCTTCTCCACAGGGCAGAAGATAAGAAATAGGGGAATGACAGCAACTGGCACATAATTTAGACAAAAGTTTAAAAAGCTTTATAAAAGGTTACTGAAGCCCTGAAGCAGACTGCCTGAGGGTATTCTGGAATCTCCATCACTTGTAATTTTTAACTCCTGTCAGAGTGACTGGGTTATAGCTCACCCTTTTGGGTAGAGATAGCTTAGATGATATCTTATGTACCTCACAGACTTATTATTAATCAAGATTAATGTTAATCCATAATACATTCCCACGACCCTTTGCACCCAGACGTACTGCTAAGTCTTCTATCAGTTTGTCTTCAAAATAGTGTTCTTCCGTCTCAATCCAAGATTTATCATAGCCTTGAAGAAAGAGATTGACGGCTCGGTGCCTAAAAAGGGACATTTAAAACAAAAGCTGTAAACTTTTAAAGAGAAGATTTGGTCAATATGAATTTCATTTAGCTTGAAGAACTGTCCAGTCATTACAACTACCATTTAAAAGGAAAGCAAAATTTCTATGGTAAAACCTGCCAAAAGCACCTATTTTAAAAATTAAGTTGACATTAAAATGCTCTATTCAAAACCGTGTCCCATTAATTTGTAAAACTGATATTAAAATGTAATAATAACAATTTTAGGAACAGATAATAAATAGAACTTTAAAGAAATTTAAACACAAGTAAGAAATAAAATCAATTATTTTTCCATGTTAGTGAGTTTTATTTTTAATATAAAATATTTTCATATTATTTTAATTTAAATAGTAATATAACAGTAATAGATAACTTTGGATTGTGCTCAAATAATTGCATTTTTTTAATGTTCAGGATTAGACTTGCATATCTAAAATAATAAACCATTTTTTTTCCAAATTCCATGAAATTAAATGGATGATGATGCTAGGGGTAAGAGGGTAAGCCAGTGATGAAGTTTACTGTTTTTTCTTTTTTTCTTGAGGATTCACTGTAAAATGGACTGTGTGGCAACCAATTCTCCATGAAGAATTTTATCAATCAATCATCCTAATTTTTTTAAACAACTGCCAGTCTCATATACTGAAAAGGAAGAACTATAATTAAAGTATACAGGAATGCTAGTTATGTGCAGGTGACCTACTTGGTAAAGTAAGAACAGCTACAAATGGAAACATCTTTGTTCTATTTTCAACTGTCACAGCAGCCTCATTTCAAGCTAGTATGATTCTTATGCCCTTGTACTTCCTGGGACAGACTAAGATTCATCCTACTAACGTACATCCTACTATAGTAATAATATGCATACTTTTGGGAAAAAACGAGTACTTTATTATGTTGAAAAGATCAGACACAAGTGTTCTGGAAATTATTTTTATCAGTTGCATGAAAAAAACAGATGTCTTTACTTTTTCTGAATGTTCATTCCTTCCAGAATCTCAGGATTCTGAAACTTGCTTGACTATAGATCCCATTCTCTATTGAACAAGAAAGAAGAGGAAAAGGAGCCACAGGAAAAGGTGTGAAACACCTAGAGTTTGTGCATATATTTCTTGTCTAATAGAATGCTCTTCCCAAAAGTGCACAATAAATAGACAAGTTTTCAGATAAAAGGTATCAGTTTATTTCCTGCATACAGAACTTTTACCATCTAATAACGAAGGTAACTCTGTATTTCCAGAGCTATACCATGGCTTTGGAGGAAATTTATCTCCCAAGATATTACAGTGACACCAAAATGCCTGTTTCTGCATTTATCTCCTATGAAAGGTGTCTACTTTTCAGAAAAGAAAACATACCAGGAGGAACAGGTGGAATAACACCAGGAGGAGAGAATCAGAAATCTAAAATTACACTTTTTGTTATTTTTGCAGAAGATATATTAGAAGAAAGTAATTACATCTATTAAAAGAAAGTAACATACAAAGTACATTACTACACAGTTTATCAATTACTGGTTTACATGTTTTTCTTCCTTTTGATCTTGCCAAATAGCACTGTATGAACACAAACGCATTTGTGAAAGATAGAACAAATATAGCTCTTACCTTGGCAGATTATACAATGGTGCCATTCTAAAGCAGGCAACTACTGCTCTTTTCCTCTGTTTAGACAGCAGCTTATGCCACACTGCTTTTTTGGACCGCTGAGGATGCTCAACCTGTTACATAAAATACACATGGAAAAATAAACAATGTGGCAATGTCCCTACTGTCTGGGCATAGTAATAATAGTACAAATGTGAGATAACAGATAAATCAAGTGAAAAGACAACAGAAGAACAATAGATGGGGAAAAGTGTTCTAGACAGAGTTCAAGTGATCAGCCAAATTGTAGAATCAGAATTTAGAAAATAAAAGCAAAAATCTTCTTCCTTTCCTTGCATAATATAGATATTCTCTTTTTTTACTTCATCCTACTTCTTTTATCTTTTAGGTAGAATATTATCATCATTGAGGCCATCTCTCAGGAAACCTTAACTTTTAATACAAAGAATCTTCACTCTTTCTATCTTTTATATGTAACTCTTTACATATGTACAGGTAAATTGTACACCTTCACATTGCCTCAGACAATACTTTTAAAGGAATTGTCTTAAATACTATTAATATTTTATTTGTAATATTTACCATGACCAGCTACAATGGAAAGGAATTAACTTTACGAATGAGACACAGGCATGAAGACTTAGTTAGGACTAAATCCCTTCCATGAATCTGCATAGCTAGAATAAACATAAGATATTCCAAAACACTTCAGCTACATTTCACAATACTACAGCTCTGTCTTCAGATATATTCTCTTTCTGCATCCTGGCTTTACAGTAGCGTGAGATGAAATTGGGTGTGTCCCATCCTCAATTTTTGCTCTTTCAGTTTCTTTTGTTCCACCTTCCATCCTTGTTTCCATCAGAAGAAAATGACTACTGTGGTCCAGAAGAGCAACTGCATGCAACAGTATATAGCCTGATTGGATAGCTGGGAACTCTGATTGCAGGCTGTACTACTGATCACTCCTTTCCCGTAGCCTATTCACAGTCTTTGTGATTTACTTCACAACTGCTCCAGAAGATTACATAATTTGATTTAATCTACACAACTCTTGTAGAGTTAAGGGCAGGGATGTCTGCTGTGTGGGATTGTTTGATTGTGGGGGGTTGGTTTGTGTCTTTTACTGACAACTGTGCTAGTGGAATAATAGCTCCTCTGTCTCCCATCACCATCAGAGGAGTCAATGGAAGTTAGCATCTCCACCCTGAAAGCCTTGGTGATTCTTCCTTGTAATAAAACAAAGCATTTTATTTAAAATATGTAGTGATGATGATGTTTATGTAGACTCAATATTCAATCCAAACATAGTTATCCAAGAGGACTTTTCTAGTTTAGTGAAATACAAAAAATTATTCATAGTTAAATGATAAACATTTAATTAAATGGATTAAAATACTGCCAAGCATCCAGTGAAATGGATAATTACACTTGTAAGATTGAATGGTGACATTCTAAAACAAGTTCCTTCCAAAAGATAGAATACAAATGAAAAATATTTGTTAAAAGAAAGGATAGAAAAGTGTTCACTGCAAACTTATTTACAGTCACAAAACAAAGTCAGCGCTAATAATTTAGCAGTCGGACAAACCAAAATGTGAAAGTTAGGTAATTAGTAATATCTTCACAAACAACTATAAAACCCTTTATACTTTCCCAAAAGAAATAGCCTCGGCCAAAGCAAGCAGATCTCTGAAAATAATAAAAACAAAGAAGTTAGCTGTGCATGGAAGGAAAATACAAAGAATGAACTGATCTTTGCCAGTGCAATAAGGAAAGCATTCAGAGTATGTATATACAGAGTGCAGAGTATTTGTATATGGAGAGCGAAGGATTACTAAAGACTATTATAAAAACAGACCCAGTGCTCACATATTCATTATTTTTAAAGACACTGAATTACCTATTTCAGTAACAGAAGCACTTGAGCACTTGTCTACAGAAGATAAGTAAAGCTGTGGGGCCAAATCTTTAAACAAATAGGTTCAAAGTACCCAGTCAGCATTTACTTCACTACAAGTCATTTTTTAAGTCTGATCAGAAGGATTGATCTGAAATGTTGATCTGGTATTACAATGGGAATCCATCCTGTTCTGTACTACTGCTGGATTCTATACGCTGTGAGACTGATCCTACAACAGAACATGGAAAACACAAGGATCATACCTTGGGTTTCACTCCCTTGAACAATTTCTCCAAACTACACAAGCTTAACCAATTTATATACATGATGTTATAGCTAAAATGCCAGAAATCAAGAGATTGTATATGCTGTTTGAACTCAAATACAAGAGTCTAATGCTGAATTAGGCAACTTTGTACATCCTAATCAATTTCCTTTCAGCTCGATTAACTTCGATAAAACCAGGGTAAAAGACAAGACCTTTTGCCTCCCACATTTCTAGCTTTACTCTTCCTTCTTCCTCACAGCCACTCTATATCCTTTCAAATCAACACCCATTCTCCTGTCTCTCTCTAGTAGGCTAACCGTGATTGCCATGGATTTACTTCCACATTCTATCACTTTTTGCTTGCCCCACGCATATTCAATAACAGGCAAAATTTAGTGACTCCACTTCAATCAAACTGTGTAAGGCTGCTGAACTTGAGGCAAGTCCATACTAAGGCTGCCAAACTATATGAAGAAGAGTTGTATGATGCAACATCTGGGACACAAGTATTCACATCTACACACTTTCTACATTCCAAGATCCCTGAAAGTCACTTTTAGCAATCAAGTGCTGCACAGTGTATATACAAGCACTTTCACATATCTCTTGGATTCCTACTTGACTGAACCAGTGATCTCATCACAATGTGGAAACTTCCTGACATGGGGTCTGAAAACCTGTGCCAAGCTTCTGAGTGAAACCAACTACTCTAAGGAGAGGGCAAGAGAGCCTTGAACTCTCAAATGTTCTTTGAAAAGGAAAAAAAATAAACCCTGAGCAAATTCTATATGCAGTCAGTTTGTAGTGTATGGTGTAACCAGCAGCATTCATCTCTGCCACTAGGAATATCCTTCAAGTTAATGTGTGTTTCTTCAGTACATTTCAAAAAAGAAAGGCTTAGAAAACACAGAACAAATCTAAAGTGCAAAATAGGTAACAATTCAGTAAGTAAAATGGGAAAACTAAATTTATCAAGTAGTCTGACTTGTAAAAGGTACCAACATAAGGGATTTTTTTAATTCAAAATTTCAAGAATTAAAAACTTAAAAATAAGTAATAGACTCTTGTCCCAAGGGGAGGAAAAAAACAAAATCAAAACCAATCAGCAAACACCTAACTTCCAACATTTGTTTTTGGTTGACCTATTTCTGGGGACAAGTTTAATCAGAGAGACAAAAGACAAAATTCTATCAGTGCTAGTTGGAAGAAGCACACAAAATAAACTACAGATTTTTTTTAAATGAAAGTTTCTGTAGTCCAGGTCAAATGGGAAGCTCATACATTTAAGCAAAAGATATTAGATAAAACAATAGACCTTCATGCCAGATTCTGAAACAAGTTAATGATTCTGCCAGAACTTTCTCAGAAAAATCATTCCTCCAACCCTGCTTCTACTATTTCTTGAATGCAGCAAGTAATATTTCAGCTGGCCAGATTAACCTTGGTTTGTATTCACCGTTGCACCAGCATGAACAAGTCTGAGTTCACGTATGCAAGCAGTTTGCTGGAGCACCAAAGAGTTGTCTTGCTAAAACTTCCAGATTATCAATGCCATTTTCAATGCCAGTTTAATTTTCTAAATGCATACATTCTTACCCACACAAACTTCCATACAGATTTTGTCAAGTGGACATTCTTCTTACAATTTTTTCAACTAGTACTTAGTAAATAGCTTTCTAAAGCCATCACTAAAGAAGTTGTGTATCAAATCATCTGATTGTCCTACTCCATACAGCTATAATATGCAGCTTCCAACTGGATATTTATGTAGGCAGTTTCTTGCTACTTCAATAATTCAAGAATCTCAACTGAGGAAAAATACCTTGGAAAAAGGCATTTTTTCAATAATTAAGTTGGTTTTTACTCACATTTCATGGTCCATGGACAATTTAGTGATTACTTCCTGCTAGCTGAAACGCACCAGAAGGAAGCTAAAACAACGGTATCACTTTCTTAGTCCTTTTCCAAATAAATGATTGTTGGAGCTGCTGCAAACACAATGTGATCGATACGACCACAATACTGGATTACAAAACACAAGGCAAAGCATGTAAACAGTAGCCATGAAAAGAAAGAAAAAAGAATATAACATTAAATACAGCAAGTGAAAGTAAAAATGAAAGGCTGAATACTTTTGTTTAGATTAAGAAGCAATCGAACTGGGAAAATGTGTCTAACCTGTTCCAGGTGAAACAGTACATTAGCTATATCAAGGACCCTTTCCACAGTCTTCTCTGGATCTGAGGAATCTTCAGTCCTGTTTGGTAAATCTTTGTAAAGTGCCATCTGCCACCTAATGGCAGGATCCTCAAGCTGCAGGAGAAAGATTTCACATGTCACCAAGGCAAAATGTTCGAAATGTAGGGTCAAAAACAGTTTAATTAGTACAGAAACTGCTTCAAAGGACAACAGAAGCACTTTATACGGCTAACCCACACCTTTACATGGCTAAGCCATACAGCGTCCCCTAGACTGACTGAGAGAACAAAACTAAAGACTGATTTGTGCAATGCTTCTTGAGAGCGTCTAGAGGACTACAAGTCTAATAATCATACAAAGAGTAAATCAACATGGGCCAACAAATAGCACAGGCACCAGAAATTAATATTATCTGAGGAAAAATAATGATTATGAGGTAGACAGACATAACTTTGTACACTGACTTTCCAGTTATTAAACCAAACAACAATGAAATTGTTGCTCTCCTAGTGGGGATTACTTAGTTTTCAGCCATGGAAATTAGTAATATTATTCTTATTTATGTAGAATTTTTTTCATTTTAGTCCTTTTCAATTGTTAGAAAATCTTAATTTTACTGATTACTAGCTAAAAAATGAAAAGCTAATTTATGAGAAATGAATTCAAGATGCATTTGCTTATTAGCCTACAAATTATAAAGAAGTGTATGAAGCAAAATGTTTTTTCTTATTTTTCTCTTCACATTTCATTTTTTCCATTTCAGTGATCTGTGATTCTCTGTTTTACCACTAGCAACCTCTTTTTTGTTCATTTTGTCTCCCCAGTGCTTCTGCTAATCAACACTGATGCAACACACTTTGCAACCATTTTTTGTGCCAATGACACTGAAGCAAATGCAATGCATAGCCCGTTTTACTAAGAGCTGTGGCCAACGATCATTCCTGATTGTGCAAGTTAGGTTTAAGTCACACTGGCCTGGATTCCTAGAGCATTTAGGAGCCTAAACCCTACAGATTCGAATAGGGCTTAAACTCAACACTTACTTTTCTAAAACATCTTTGTGGATCCAGATTTGAATTTGTGCCTAAGAGGAGACAATAATGCTAATTCACCTCCACAAAACATCTTATGATACACAGTTTACTGAAGTTCCAGGAATGATTATAAACTTACACAGTCGCTCAATAATAGCTTATTATAACCTAGAAAGCCACAATTGGCAGGCATTTCTTCCACCTTTCGGCTTTTCCATTTCTTAACAACTGTCACATCCATAGTCTTTGTGTGAGCATTTGACTGGATCATCATGAATGGATAGTCCACAAAAGACTTTTTAATCACAGGTGGAGATGTCTTTTGATCTGAGGACTCCTCACATTCTATCAAGGTACAGCTTTTTTGTATAGGTAGTTTTCTAAGGGTATGAGTAGTTGACATTTCAAGGTGTGAATTAGCATGGCGGGAAGAAGATTTTGGTGACTTGAGCTTCATCCATGTCAAAATGAATGCAAGTTTCGTCATCAATTTCTTGAAATAAAAGGCTCGGTACTGAGTAACAGCATGCAGGCATGCAAGGAAAGGAAAGACAGAAACAGGGTGAAGACAAATGTAGACAAAGGTAGACAAATGTATGAAATAGACGCCACAACATTAATAGCTAAAGATTCAGAAGGATGATTCTCAAAGAGTGCAGTTTTCCAAAAAGAAATCAAGATAAATTACATTTTAGCTCTAACATAAATGACAGAACATGGTGTCTGTGAGAAGCAAAAGTGGTTAGCAGAAAACACCATTTGAAGAAAGAATATTGCTATGGTTGGAAGAAAACCAGTCTTTCCAAAAAGTGGTATTTTTCCTCTCTTTTGAAAGCCACTTTACACAAACACCATTATAACTGTTACATATTAATTCATAACAATAATTTAAATTTTTAAGACCATTTGGCCTACATTCCTTTTATGTCTGACTCAAGACAACAAAAGGGTAGTGTATGCATATAGCACAATGGCATCATTTTTCTTAACAAGAAACATCATACTTGACTGTATCTGACGTGTACTTGATTCAGTCACAATAGTGACTGAATACTGTTGACATCAGAGAATTATGGAATAAATTATATTGCACTTGGCAAATAACTACTGAATTTAACTTTATACTTCATACTTTTAAATAATTAAGTTATACACTTAGGTTTATGTGAACTCTAGAATACGTCAGTGTTAATGATTCATGAAAAGATATATTTCAAGCCACTGAGAACAAACTACTTATCAATAGATAACAAATCATAATAAAGATAATAAATACAACAATAAACTGCAGTTCTGAAGTCCTAGAAATGACATATTTTGTCTGTAGTTGAGCTGACTACTTTTCACATACAGGTCAAAACCAGAGCTTTTCAAAGCTAGTAAAGCAATATGTAAATAGCTATAAAATAAAGCTAGCTACAGAAACTATTTAGCTTTTTAGCTATGCATTATGTGGTTCCCTTTCAGAATGTCATCTTCCATTCAGAATTCATTTTACAATTAGGAAAATCCAAAGTCACTGCTGAAAAGTTTACAACTGGAAAATCCATCAATGTGTACTTTGGATTAGCTAAGATTACTTCCTTCTTAATTATCAAGGCACTGTGAAATTTCATCAATATAAGAAATTTAAAAGTACTTTTATTCTCGTGTTATAAACAGAGGAGGTGATACGTTGGTGAACAACAGCAAACTTTTAATTGAAGCAAAGGAAGTTTCTGAAGAGAAAGCACAGATCAAGGTATTTAGAAGTATCAGTACTCCAAGGCAACAAAGCAGTAACATACAGAAATTTCTTAATAGCAGTATGCAGAATGTAACCCTAAAGAAACAAAATAGAAACTGAAGTATTTAAAACAGGAGGACAAGTGCTAAGAAGCAGCATGAAATGCCAGGCAAGACTTACAACTGCATGGCTCACAAAATGACGATATACACATACTGAAAATGTCAGAACAGAAATACCTATCTTTATCATTAAGAAAATATTACTGAAGTTCACACACAAAATCACAACACATTTAAGGTTTGTATGTTCACGGCATGCACATTGCTTAAGTACTGTTGCTCATGAAGATTTTCATAAATGCTCTTTTCTTCCTAGTACTTTGACTGTGTGCTTTCTTCTGCTTCTCAGTATATAACAATATTTGCTATATAAGGATAAGTATTTCAAGCTTTTTTTAGGATTTAACCAAATATTTATTTTCATTGGTAAACTTTTCTATGTGCAATCCCTATAATTTAAAGCTATTGGACTTCTATTTGTAATATTTTATGAAAAACTCTAATTGTTAGCTTTGCAAAATGATGTATCTTCTTGTGAGCGCCCAGAAACCCCAACCTCCACATAATCTTGCTTCACATTGCAGCGATATACAGAAAACATAAGACAGGAGAAAATTAATCTTCAGATATCATTGAGGAAGAACCATCCCATTACCAAGTTATTTAAAAAAAAAAACCAAAACCAAAAACATTTATTGCCATGCACTGAATTGCAGTGGAATCTAGACTTCTGGATGATTCTTAAATACCCTTCTAGAAAAAAAAGCCAGATTTCCAACTCACATGTTTATTCTCTTGTAACCATTTAATGAGCACAGGAAATACTAGTTAGCTCTTTCCTTGAGGTGAATAAAACCTGGGACGAGGCAAAGGACAATCCTAAATAAAGCACCATCCATAGGTCTGATTCCATCTTCCTTCAACAGAGAAGGAACGTACATCATTTTATTACACTTCTGTATTATGGCTGCTGCTTTGCCATTATTTGAAGCATTAATAAAACAGC
The DNA here is from genome assembly GCF_026419915.1 of Harpia harpyja. Lineage (NCBI taxonomy): Eukaryota > Metazoa > Chordata > Aves > Accipitriformes > Accipitridae > Harpia > Harpia harpyja. Next base: position 32,797,833 of record NC_068952.1, read on the forward strand.
TCAACTACAATGGGCCAGTTCAGGACTTTTTCCCTAGGGCTATTCATGTGGCACTAATTGGAATTCAATAACAAAAACCTACACTTTTTCCAAAATGTTGTCTTTTCCCTGGGCTGAAAAACAGGAATAAAACTGAGCAAAGTGGAGATTTTTCACTTCACAGAGTATGCCAAAGTAGCAGCTTCCTTTTCTTCACACTTCAAAGAGATACAAAGTAACTTTGAGCATTTCGCAGATTCTATCCAGAAAAATGGAAGGTAGAGTTTAAACAGTGATAGACCTTGCTTCCATCTCCAACTTCAAATTAATGGTGTGCATAGGCAGGGATTTCAACGGCCACATATTATTGTATATAATGCATATATAAAGACAATAAAAACCTAACATTTAACAATTGACATGAACAAGTTACTTGACAGAAGAGAAACAGGGACTACAAGTTATCCTAATGAACCGAGGCAGGTTGTCATTATATAGCACCAACAAATGAATTCAAAAGAACAAAAATCAAGTTTAAAAACTGCATATAGATTACCTTGCCCTGGAGGTGAAGATTACTGCGGATGATATCTCGTACCTCATCTTCAGTATCTTTCTGTCAATAAATTACAAATCACAGAAATTAGGAATAGAAGGTAGTTAAGAAAAGATATTGTTCATATAAATGTCAACTTTGGGCTTAGTTCAGACGATGAATAAAACTGACAATGTGCAAGATTGAGGAAAATCTCAGTGGCAATACACCTTTTTGTATCATGCCAGAGCTAGCCATATCCAAGCTCACAGGAACAAGTTCTGGATGGCATCATTCATACTCGTCCACAGCAATACACTAAATGCAAGTCTGAATTAAAATTACTAGTGTATACTTATATACATACTTTAACCAAAGTTTGACCAAATGAAACCAGTATCATGAACACAGCCTTCTCTGATTTGATTTCTGTTTCTTTTGGAGATCTTTTATCCTTTATAAACATTCAGGTCAGCTGTCTGAAGGTCATATAACCCACTAGGGTGTATAAAGTATCATAGTTTGAAAAAGGAGTATATTCCAAATTACAATCACATTATTGCACTGTGAGTTTACTCCTAGAAGAATCACTTTTAAAACAGTCTACTCCCCTACAGAAATTCTTGCATTCACATGAGAGTGATCGAAAGGAATTAGTTATGATATTGGGCATAGAAGTTAGGAAACATCCAGTTCTTATTTGCATTTCCAAATTCAAGCTTCATAAAATATAACAAACACAATTTAGCATTAAAAATTAAGAGAGAAATAATGGTTTTAAATTAAGAATGTCATCTCTATTCATATACTGATCATTTGGAAAATAAGTATGTCCAAACTGAAATGTTTTAAGCCCTGAAAATGAGAGCAATATGTAGATTACTGTCTACGATAGTCACCCATTGTGCCTTTATATAACAGAATTAGTCTTGAATATTTGCGTCATGCTGTAAGAATGAGCATGGGGCAAAATATTCAAAGAATTTCATTAACCTTTTAGAAGTGCAAAAAGAGCACCTACCATACTGAATCGATTTTTGGCCAGTGCAATTAGCTCTTGGTCTCCAGGAGCACAAATGTTTAGGCCAATAGGAAGTAATCTCTTCAGTGCTGCCACAATGAGAGAGGTCTGCATAGAGTACCGGTCACCTTTTCGCTTCATCTTCTTCCTCTCCTGGTCAGAAACTGCTGCCTGCAGCATAAAGCAAAGATGAAAAAAATCCAATATTAAATCAAAGAATTGTACTAGCCACTTTATACTTGTCTCTGGTTTGACAATTTCCTTGATACCTATACAGCTGCACCCTATCGAATGGAACTGCCGTTATATCATTGCCAATATTTTGCGCCAATATTTTGCACCAATATCTTGAAAGTCCACCGTGTTTCTTAAATGACTACATTTTGATTCTCAACCTAGATTTTTCAACAGATATCATTACAAAAAAAAAAAAAAGTGCTTCTCTGGAGTCCTCCTGTCTCCTTCCCCTTTGCAAAGAGAAAAATACAAAAATCTTTACATTACCTTGGACATCTTAGATTTGGTGTCACTAATAAGGAAAGACATGTTGTTGATTTCATTTTGTACCACAAAGTTCTGCTCTTCCCTTTTGAAATTCTGGAAATACATAAAAGATCTCAGTTAGAAGCACTTATGATATCTTAGGAATCTATCTAAACAAACCTTAAATAAAAAAAATAACTGGAAATTTGTAAAATCCACAAGATAAGACAAGGACAGAAAAAATTAATGGATGATCAATAATGGCCTTGAATTCCAGCTTTATTTACATGACATAGCTCAGGGGGTTGTGTGTTTGGGGTTTTTTTCTATCTCAGAGAGAAAAAATGTTTCTCTGGCTATGAAACAGCTATAATAAAACCCTCACTTCTCCTCTAATTCAATATAAAAATATTGTCTGGGTTTTCCCTTACTAGCAAATCATCCCTTCCAATTTTTTTCCCATTATAAATCCCACTATATTCAGATAAATAAGAAACTTTAAATAAAAGACTGAACTTATGAATACACAAGTAATTTGATGATCCAGTATCTATCTACTGTGCAACCAGTTTCTGTCCACAGCATTGTTTATAATGAATCTTACAGTCAAATTCAGGCACGAGTACACAAATAATAAGGCATCTTGTTTCCCAAACTTGAGAGAATTGAAGTTATGGCAGAAAAGAAATTTAGTATAGACAACAGTCCACACGGAGATCCAATGCCTGAAAGTATTTAGTCTCTTTTGGTTTTTTTCTTCTTTTTGTTCCAGTATTCACGTGAATCATGTTTCATTTTTATTTAAGCACTATCATCAGTGATGGTGCCTGATTAGGTCTTAATGCAGACCCCTTGGTTATTGCACAATTTAGGAAAATGGACTTTAATGAGACAACTACTACTGATTTAGTAGCCATACATCCCAGTTATAAAAAGGCTTTGGGGGTGAAAATAACTGATTGGAAAAAAAAAAAAAAGGTAAGGCCACAGACCTCAATGAGCTTAATATATTAAAAAACAAAACCAAACCAAACCAAACCAAAAAACCTAACCAAAACCCACAACAAACAAACCAGAATTTATAAGAAAAATATCTACAATCAGTGTTACTATGCTACAAAGCACCCATCAACTCCCCTAGCTACTTAGGCATTTCAGAAGTGTCAGAAAACTGAAAGTCATTAATACCTTCCCATCTGCAGTTTCACTCCTGTCATTAAATGTGTTTTCCCAAACACAACCACTAACTAATTGATCTGCCTACTAAGAAACCTAGTTTTAAAAAGTATTTACCAAGGAATTACTTACATGAGACTTTGACCAGTAAATGAAGACCTCAGCCACCATGCGGAACAATTCTTCCGCTTCAGGGTTGGGCTCTTTCAGCCATTTTGCCCTAAAATTTGGTAAAAGGGTGGAAATGTGGATGATCCTCACTGGCTTTATGTTTTGAAATCAATTTTCAACATTTTACAAGGATACAAGCCAACAAAACCAAGCATGCATGCTTTTAATCCTTTCTGGTAGCAGTGGCTTTTTGATGTCCTATTTCAAAGCCCTTAAAATCCTTTTACATTAATCCTAGGTCTAATCCAACAGATTTGGATTGCACCTGTTTTGTTGGTTTTCTTCTGAAAAGTCCCCAGCTCCTCCTAAAAGTCATAAAGCATCAGCTTGAGCAACTTCAAGATTGGCAGGCTGACTAAAAGCTACTTTAATTCAGTGCTAGGCATATCAAGGGATAAGAGATGGTATCAATAAACAGGAAGATTTTACAAGATTCATTGACCTATTCCTCTCCACATACCTGTTATAGTCCACAAATCTAATCAACAAAGGGTAGAAGGCATAGAGGTCCCGTGCCAAAGTGGTGAACTCATCTAGGATGAGCAGTTCAGCCTCCGACATGTCACCTCTGCCTTCTGCTCTTAGATGTTCTTCATCCGATACAACCACTGCTGCTTTTTTCTTTAGCTTATCCATCAGTGGCAGGAAGTGTGTCTTTAAGAGCTGTGGCTTCGCTTTGCTTATGATGGGCTGGGAAAACACTATTCAAGGCAATGAATATTATAATATATACCTGGCCACAAAATATAAATAAAAATTTTTACCTTTCCCCTCTTTCTTGGATCTTATTTCTAGGCCACAGAGTAAAATCCTGCCCCCATTGAAATCAGCAGAAGTCTTGCCAAGAATTAAATGTGGTCAGGATTTCACATAGTCAATTCACTTTGTCACTATGAGAGCAGAAATTACAACTTCACAAACTAAGCTTGCAAGATCATAAAAATTAAGATGCCTCTTTACTGGCATTCTGTCAACATATTGGTATTTGCCTGCATAATTTTATTGAGTAATGTAGACGTTGTTTAATGGTATGTATGGGTGGATACATATATAGATAGCTACATAGTGTGCACACAAGTTTTCTCAGCCACTGGCTCCTCTTTTGAATCTTGCTTTTTAGCTTGAGTGAAGCAGAACTGGAAAGCATGCTCCATTTATTTGCAAACCTACTGAAACAGCCTGCCTGTATTGCTTACGCACATTAGGACACTGGAAGGCTTGTGTGTAGACAGAAAGGAGACTGATTCAGCTGCCCATCAACCAGCCATTTGAGACTTGTTAGCACAAGCTTTTTGCAAATCTACTCATAAAAATGAATATGTAAATTAGCACTTCATCTGGGCCCATTAGTGCAAAACCATTTGTAACATATCCATTAGATTACAAAGAATTTCATGCAGTTACCACTTATCCTTAGAGTGCATTACATTACTACTAACCCTCAAAAGACTAGGAATCCAGACTGCTACCGTGAATGAATACTACTACAGTAAGTATGAAAAGTCATAAGAAAGCATAAATGAAAAATTGAATTCACAACACTGAAGTGACTTTTCCTTACAGATTGTAACAGAGAAATAAACTGTTTTTAAATAAATTTCAAGATGTTATGTGTTATCACAATGAAGTTAATGTAAGGATCACTAAAATGACATAGGCATTTCCACATTTCATTGTAATAGATATGTTAGATATACAGCTTCAAAACAATATTTTAAGGCTCCAGCAGTCATACAGAATAGCAAGGAACGGTGCAATGCCTGCAAATGGAAACTTGATATATAATGAAAATGCGCTAAATAACTATAGTCCTTGAATTCAATATACTGCAAAATTCATACGTGCATATTCTGGGAAAAAAGAAATAGTCTAATGTACTACTTATATTACTTATTAAGAGATTAAAACATACTCCTTACACTGCTCTTTATACTTAATGTTTCTGGTTCATCAAGATCTGTATTGTCTAAAAACATAAAAATATGAGTGTTGTTCTACTCCAGCTTTAACAGGGTAAATACAGAGTAATTCAGAGTGTGTGTGTGTGTATGTGTATACATATATATATACACCTTCTGAATACACACACACATGCTTGTTTGTTTGTTTGTTTATTTATTTTTACATCTTACCTGCTAATCTCTTCATCCAGGCTCCTTCATCAATACCAAGGTTGTTATAGATGATTTTCAATATGTTACCCAACAGAGTGTTCATGTGCTCTGATGTCAAGGCTGTGCAACACATTTCAGCCTTGTCAGGGTTGTTTTCTGGCCCATGCTCCCACCAGTGTGACATGTAACTACACAGCATAGGCAGTATTACTTCCATGATATGTGGCATTTGTGTGTAACGAATACCAGACTCTGCCAGTTCCACAATTTCTTCCATTAGCTTCACCAAGGAGGGAATATTTGGGCAAACCTCTTCTACACTAGTAGGCAAATTGAGAACTATTGGGGAAAAAAAAATAAATCCAAAAATCAATAAACTAAATCATAGAGGGAAAACAATTCTTTTCAATTGCTATTCCATACAACTTTTGTTTTCTATTTACAGTTATGGACTTCTGATCCAAGGAAGAAAAAACAAACATAACAATATAAAACAGGTACTTTCATACCACTGAGCAATAAACTGTTTATATATAAGCTTCCATAATAATACTTTTTATAATAAAAATAATTCCTATAGGGAAGCTTCGACAATGTAATTATTACAGAATTAATTCAGAGAAACCAGATGCAGTTTGCTATATTCAAAATAAAGCTTAAATTTCAGAATTTCTTCCAACATAAGCTTTGCAGTTGAGGAAACAAATTGCTACGATAAAACATTTCTCCACAACACATCAGATGAGACCTGGAATCTTAATAGAAGAAAAAAAATCATTGCCCGACATAATGAGTAGAGCAGATCCTGAGAAACTGACTTCTGGGGGTGTATTTCTGATTGTAAATATTTACTTTTCAAATTATTTGAATTATTAGTTCCTTCCTCTGAAAAGGCACTGCAGTTGCCTTTATTTTTGGAGGCAGTTTCTTTCATCTACAAACAAGCATCTGTAACCACAACTATTAGCTCTTCAATGTCTTAACATCCTGATGTACACATACAATGAGATATACAGATATCTATATATTGAATATTTAGCCCGCAATTTATGAATCCAAATCTTTGTACCAATGTAGCCTAAGGCTAGTCGTTTTCCAGAAACAGTCTCTTCTCCTATTTAGACCCAAATACATTTTACACAGCCATCACAGAGTCTCCTTAAAGCTTAATGCAATTTTGGAAAATCAAATTTCTGTTAAAAATCAATGAAAATACAGCTGATTGTCTTTCTAGATGTCTTAAAATAGCTAGAATATATATGGTAAGTAAGCAGGGCTGTTGATATTTTCAAGATAAGATACTACAGCTCTTTGAAGAACAAATTTGGTATGCTCCCTTTTTTAAAAATAAAGGTGAAGTTATAAAAGGAATGCTATTATAAACTGGCATCTTATACACTGTCATCTATACATATCTGTGATATAATTCATACTCAGCATATATGCAGAGTTTGTACAGTTCTACTGTAACTTCTCATCTACTTACCATAGGAACAAGTTGTGCGTATGATCTTATTTGACAACTATGTTTTAGCATAAGAAACATCAAGAGTTTCAGAATGGAACAAAAAGGCATATGCAAAATAAACATACATAATGTTACTGGAAAGTATCTATATTGTCTTGTATTTCAAACAAAGAAAAAACAATTTACATACTAGTTTGCAGTGTATTTACTTTCTAAGGGTATATTATGTACTTAATACAGGCAAAGGTATTTTGCTTCAATTGCAAGTATGTATGTTTTAGGGACCCAATATTGCATATGAAAACTGAGGAACTAAAGTTACTGATTAGAATACATAATTTTATCAACAAATATATAATATCTGAGATACTAAAAATGTGTGAAGTCCATTCAATAAATTGATTCCAAAGTGGTATTTTGAGAATGGTATCTCAAAATGAAAACATCAGTATCTTTAGAAACGTAAAATAATCGGGTTTATCAGACTTAGCCCATTGATTTAGGAAAGAAATACAACCAAGAGATTACAAGAAAAATCCTGCACTATAAAACGTATGCAAAAATACATGTATTAAGGCAAGCAGCATTTATAGTGAAATTGTGTTTTCATAACCATCATGTGAGTTTCTAGAAATACCTGCTCTGTCTCTTGCATTCTTGGTATTGTAAATTGAGTAGATGTTATGTTTGTTCAAATGAGTTTCCAAAAAAGCCACTGGAAAGGCCCCTGAGAAAGCAGCCAAGCATTCTCCTAGTGCTGATCGTTGCCTGTGAATTAAGAAACATCATTAAGTATACACATCTTTGATGACTGACTACACCTTGGGGTAGTTGTATACCAGCCTTATTCTTATTCTAAGATGAGCTCATCTCAAAGAGATAAGCCACTACATTATTAGGATCATCAACACAAGAACAGGGAATAGATATTGAAGTCCTGCAACCCTCTGCTAATAAATTAATGAAATGTTAAGACTTAAAATGTCAAAGGTGGCCTATTTAGCTGAGAGCAAATGGGGAACATGCAGGGAAAACCCAAACTCATCATAACAATGCCTTCTGTTCTATTACTTTCCTCTCAGCTTTACTGACTTTATAATCTCTAGTATTAAGAAAAAGCTACTGAATAGACCAAGAGACCAAATACAACTATCATTTTATTTGAGTGATATAATTTCCATTTTCTGAGAAATAGTAATAATCAGAGCTCGGTCTAGCATGAAAGTCAAGTTTTTCAGAGAGTGGAAAGTTGCTTCTACTGATCAATAACTCTGAAAGTTTTGCACAAAAACATTGCTCTAATCTCTTCAAATATATAACATTTATTTGATAATCAAAATTCCTTAAGTGTGTCAAAATTGTAAAAAGCCTGTCTCTGGGAAGAAACAAGTGATCCCCTGTCACTTCACTTGGGTCCTTCAGGGGACATTTAAAACTATTCTGATTTCCAATTCAGTTGATCAGAGCAGATTTTAGATATGTGAGAAATGCTTAGCTGCTGAAGCTGAGCCACACAGATGACAGAAATCCTGGAGTCCCATGAACTTTCAAGTGAAAAAAAAAAAAGGCCTCCAAACTGATCTTGCGATGTAACAAGACTCATTTTCAGTGTATAGTTTATCTCATTTTAGGAACTTATATTCTTTCTAGATCTAACTCATTAGACTTGAATTTGTTAAATCTAAATTAATTCCCATTATTATTTATCCTGTTTGCTCTTTCTTCCTTTTTTTCCTTGTCATTAGGTCTTCATAAGCAAAACATACTTCCATCACATACACCTACAAAGGGCATGCTATGTGCTTTTCACTTGCGATAACAGTTGTAGAAAACCATACAGAAAAATTGTCACTTACACTGACATATTTTATCTTGACTACACACCCCACAACATTTATTTGCCAAATACCAAAACCAATTAATTTTATATCCCTTAGGAAATTAATGAGACCTGGTTTTCCACAGATGTGTATTTTGTTACTTACAACATTGGTCCCCACCCTTCTTCATAATGTTTCCTATGATACTGCCACCAAGTAAGCAAGGGTATGTCATGGGGCTGGTCTGGAGTTATGCACGCGTTGATTTGCTAGACAGTGTACAGATATATGAACTTCCTAGATTACTGCTGCCAATATCTGAAATGTATGAGTTCTGTTTAGCCTTCCCTCTGAACAGTGCTAGTCACGATAGGGCAACTATTCAGTTTTAAGAACTGAATTATATAGGTACCTCTATTTTTTGGCTGAATATGGTTTACACAGACCAAATGTAACTTGGAGGGAGCTTAGCAGATACACAGATGCACAAAAAAGCAATTATAAAGCCTCATTTCCCTGGGTAATTGAACTAGAAAAGAAGTAGTGTTGTATGAGTGACAAATTAAATTAAATTTAGGGTAATGAGAAAGAAATATACATCACAATTAAACAATATATAACAATTATAACAATAGCTGAGCTGAATGATGTATTTTTACAATTCCCCAGTTGAACCTCAAATCAAGTGATATTTATTGTAAAGTCAGATAATTTCATTGGTAATTTCAAATTAAGAAATATATTTTGACAAACATATAATCCAACATTTTAAGCGTATTATAATAAACGCAGCTGCATTCCACATAACATCTGAGCACCTTTTTTCTCTCAAGATATCTTTCCAACAACAATCTCTTCTTATATTCATTTTTGAACTGCATATTCATGAAGCTAAACATAAACACAAATATTAAAAATAGAGGAACACTTTTTCTTCTTACCGCTCTACATAGATACTCTTGCTGGTTCCCAGAGCATATAAACTGGCCAATATTCTGTAGCAGGAGACCTGAACATCTTCCACTAAAGAGAAGAAGAAAATTATAGATATAAAGAGATTTTTCTTTGCAATACATTTCTGCAGAACTAGAACACATTTCTTGTGACAATAGCTGAATTAATAATATTAAGCTATCAAAGGCAATCCACAGAAATCACTCTCTAAATACAAGAAGTCTTCTGAGCACCAAGTGCCACAGTTTTTACTTCAATATCAAGTTACCAGCTAAGACAGTAAACATATTTCACTAGCTCACTAACTTTCTGAAATTAATGGCATACCAACTCTTTAAGGATAACATCTAATTGCAAAATCTGAGAATTTATTAATTTAATAGCTATGAAAAATCTGTCAATGAATCTTTTCTAGTTTGTCTGTAGCACTTAAGAAAGTTTCATGGTAAATCAAATAAAGTGCTGAAAGTAAAAAAAAAAATTATTAGGGAACAAATCGATTCACAAATGTAACACCACTGTATAAAATGCATTACAAAAGAATGGCAATCCTTTTAAACAGATATTTAATTCTTCTAATTACAGTTTGTATTTTTAAAAATTTAGACACAAATATCAGTTACTAGCACGTACTTAATTTACACTTCAGACTGACAAAGGATTAAATAAATAAATAATCCTTTAGCCCTTATGAATACTTCACCAAAGCATGTTTTGAAATTATCAAATGTTTCAGTCACAAAAATGTGAGAATAATCTTAACATCTGTTTGAAAAAAAATGCTTTTCCAATGTAATCTGCAGTAATAGTGTAACAACAGTCTAAATACCATCAAGGACAACAGTCCCTTTCTTTCCATATATACTTTTTCTAGTCTCTCCCACAGTGCTAATATCTTCCCCCAATATGTGATGAAATGTTGGGAGTAAAATAGGATAAGACTTAATGGGTTGGGAGAGCCTACAAGATAGTGCATCCAAGCCACATAGCCTGGCTACCGTGATTTTAGTTTGGGTCATCTTGGAGTTGAGTATTTTTACTTAGTAAGAGTACCCACAGGTACACTGACCCACCTTTGTACATTGATCACACCATGGAGTACTCTGTACATGGAGTAATACTCTTAGGTACAAGCATCAGGTCAAGTGCTTGTCATCAGAGTAGTACAAATAAAATAATCTTACTCTTAACAAGATGTAAAGAGAAGTTCTGTGTAAGAAAAATTAGCCTTTCCAACTATGCTCTAGACAAAATAAGCCAGCACGATTTAAATTAATTATTATTTCTCAGTTTATGAATTCTAAATTGTGTGCTTGACACCAGTGTGATGTATTTAGAATAGCTGATTAAGAATACCAACTATAAGTGATAAAGTATCAAAGGCTAATTATTAAGTTCCAAAGCATGGAATACCAGAGATCAAAAATTATACAAGTCATGAACATGTTGATGTCTGAAAAAGTGGTTTATGATGAACAAGTAATGTATGTGAACCCCACAGATGACTTTTTCTGGATACTGTCACAGTCTCCTGAATTTTACAGACATAATTTAATGAGAAAAGTAGATGTTTACATCTCATCACATTCAAATCCGTCAATACAACTCCAAATTTTCAAAAGCAGTTCTCTTAGTGATATTTTAAATAATACTTTTCCAGATTCTAAAAACAGAAAAAATATAATTTGATATCCTTTTCTTCCAGGTCCTTCTCTCAGTTATTTCCATAACTGAGTTAACTATACAGAGCAGAATTGCCTCCTTTAGTGCAGTCTGGACAGCCGAATTCCTGTGGAGCTGGGATTGGGAAAATAAAGGACACTGAATCTGCCATAATCAGAATCTCTACAGAAATCTCATATACAGTCTCATACACATTCCCTTCTCCAGTGCCTGAATTCTTCAGGAGCTCCTTCCACTGTTCCTTAGTATCTAAGATGCACCCACCCAAACTCGCCGTGAACTGATACCGAGTCAAAGTGCATGTATGGTGGAATAACATCATTCTCGTAGTATAACCTCATTTACAGACAGAGCAAAAACAAATTAACTTATACAAAGTAACTTTTCACATAAGAAGAAGTCACAGTACATCTATGGTAAAGTTACAAACAAAATTGTGCCTTCTGACTGTCTAATCACAGTGACGTCTGCTTTAATATTTAAACAAAGTCCACTAAAACCTGCAGACTGTTCTAGGTCGATTACAGCAAATGTTTGATTAAATCAATGACAATTTTGTCAAAATGACATAGGATTTGTCCTTCTCTAATAGAACAGAGAGTCTAGTAATGCTTACTATGTGTCACTACAGTTATTTTAGTGGCATGGCACTTCTAAATAATACATACATATCAAATCTTCCCCAAACTGGTGCTGTCCAATATGCTCAAATAATGAAGATAGCACTGGCAGGAGAGCAACTGTGGTATAATTAATGATTTGTGTAACTCCCTTTGGCTGGTTTCTGCTGTGTGTAAACTGGCCTTGCTTAAGATTTTCCATTGTTTTCTCCAGATCCTCAGCAGCATTGTCCAAAAATGCTCTCAATGCCATCTTAACAGATTCCAGACCAGTTTTCATCACAGTCCTGTATATAGCATACAAAAAGAATAAAAAAGAATATTCTATTAGACTAGCGTGGAATAAAGACTAGTCTTGGCTTATATGAAATAGGTAATAAAGATCTGAAGAAAAATCTTTCATCTTTTGATATTGTAAAATCTTCTCACAGCAGAACAACCTACTGAAAAAAAAACACGTTTCATAGGTATCGTGCAGAACACAAGGATATTTTACCTAGTTTCCCATTAAGAAAATAATTTATAAGTTTAAAAGGACTTTGAAGTGATTCATTTGCCTTCAGAAGCAAAAAACCCCACCTAACAAAAAAGAATGAGTAAGTCTCCAATTTATGACTCTAGGAAGAGAAGAACTCTCTCAAGCTAGAACTCAGAAAGTCTTCCCAACCATGACAGTCATATTTCTGCCTCCAGAATAAGGGCATCAGAAAGGAATGAGTGAAAACGCATCCTAGCCTGTATCAGGAACAGTGTGGCCAGCAGGAACAGGGAGGTGGTTGTTCCCCTGTACTCGGCACTGGTGAGGCCGCACCTCGAGTACTGTGTTCAGTTTTGGGCCCCTCACTACAGGAAAGACATTGAGGTGCTGGAGCGTGTCCAGAGAAGGGCAACCAAGTTGGTGAGGGGCCTGGAGCACAAGTCTTATGAGGAGCGGCTGAGGGATCTGGGGTTGTTCAGTCTAGAAAAGAGGAGGCTGAGGGGAGACCTTATCGCTCTCTACAACTACCTGAAAGGGGGTTGTAGTGAGGTGGGTGTTGGTCTCTTCTGTCAGGTGTCTGGAGATAGGACAAGAGGAAATGGCCTCAAGTTGAGGCAAGGGAGATTTAGGTTAGATATTAGGAAAAATTTTTTTACTGAGAGGGTTGTCAAACATTGGAATGGGCTGCCCAGGGAAGTGGTTGAGTCACCATCCCTGGAGGTATTCAAAAAGCGAGTGGACAGGGTACTCCAGGGCATGGTTTAGGGGGCATGGTTAATGGTTGGACTCGATGATCTTGAAGGTCTTTTCCAACCAAAATGATTCTATGATTCTATAAAACAACCAAATCTGTTTAAAATTAAATAAATAAATGCATTGATTACAGAACTCTAACAGCATGATCAGTTATGTAATGATATAATCCCAGAGAATTATTACCTTATTTGTTTTAACTAGCTCAATTACAGAGAACCTTTGTTTAACAAAAGTTTCCATTTAGGCATGCGTGAAATAAATCCAGGTGAAACTCTTTTGTACATTGAGCAACAGTCCAGGTTTTTTGTTTGTTTGTTTGTTTGTTTGTTTTACAGAGTGAATATATAAAGTTTCAATGGCAATATTTTCAAACTTTCATGTAACCTCCATGAATCCCTTAATCCCCATCTGGAGCTATTTTTACATTTCTACCAAGAGCTGAATTGGTGATCTCCATCTGTATTCCATCTGTATGATTGCATAGAGCATGGACAATTTATAACAAAAACCCAAGATATTGGAACCTAGAGGATTACCATGCAACAGCTGAGCCGTATTAATGACCATGATCATGACTCTACCCCATAGCAAATGGAAAGTAAAATTTGTTCATTTAAGCCACTGCAAAGATACTGAGAAAAAGATCTATCTGCATGTAACCCAGTCAATTCTTTGAGAGTAAATGCAAAGTGAAAAAAGTTATCTTAAATTACCATGGAGGTAGCTTAAACTATCATGTTTTGTTTCGTAACTGTGAAGATCTAAAAGTCAACTATCAGCACAGTTAGTTGACTGTACAGTTAATGAAAAGCAACATGTCACCCTCCAATATTTCAAGACTGTCTCATCCATAAACCTCACAATGGCTCAAGCAGCTCAATTTAACTTAAAAGTGCCACTGAATTCGATGTAAAGGGCTTTTTTCGTTCAAATTAGAATCTGAATTAACTTTGCAACAAAGACGCACTGTGAGACAGATAAACTGCACTCCATGTGCATTTAACTCCTGAATTTTTTCATTAAACAGTGTAAGCAAAAGAATAAAATATTTCTAATGTTATTGTGGTTTTGGGATGGTCACTTGATTAAAACCAGATGAACTAACAGCCAGCAGTTCCTGGACACCATTGATCTGAAGCTGAAAGTGTAACCTACAAATATTGTCCTGCCAAACCCGAGTAACTAACTAGTAATTAACCTACTTTGCAATGGGAATTCTTTTTAGTACTATAGCTTCTTGAGTTTTGAAATTCTGTAGCCTTACACAGGTAGCCCAAACCTGACTGCACATTATCTTCTTCAGTGATTTTCTTCATACTTTAGAAAATATATTCAGTATTACCTTGCATCCAAGGTCTGGCCCAGTATGTGAAGACAGTTGACTATTGATGTTGCATCATTTCCTAAACAGGGAGGAAAATTATCCACCAATTAAGCTGAGCATACTGTATAGCATACCTACACTCTGCTAACTGTATGTCTGGTTTTAATGAAAGGTAAATGACATAGCAGAAGAGCAACTGAACCTCTGCATAATTTTAACATTCAAGTTAAAAAACATGCAGTTTATTGTCTTAGCCTTGTTTACACAAATGCAGTAACTAGAGGCAGTAAAGCATCTCTCATCAAAAAGCTGAGGCAGTCAAGATGGAAGCACTTAAATGTGGGGTTAATTAGAGCTGCAGTGTATTGTCTGGTTTTCATTTAAGTTTTATAAATTTTGCTTTAATTGATTCAAGTTTATCTGAACATTTATCTTCCCCCTCTCAGTAACATAAAAGCTGTTAACTTTCACAAGTTGCTATTGCAGGAAGAGAACATTTCTATAAAATGTCACCAAAACGGTTAGTTCCCTGGTGTTACCAATAGGCTGCAGCCAGTTATAGCAGGATCAGGTGTGGCCCACATGAGTAACAGTCTCTGACATAATATGCATCTCTCATAATCAATTATTTTTTTTCACACTTATGTACATAAAAAGAGAACTTACACACAACATGCCTTGTATGCATATTTACATTCCAAGATGTTGCCATGTACAAGCCACCTCTAAGTTCACTTCTTAAATCCAGGACAGATTTAGGCTACACAAATCTGACCCACATCTTACTTAATATATATATTTATTTTTTTTTAGATCTGCAAAAATGAAAATACCTTTTCTTGCTTCTCTACATATTTAAAGTTTCTCAAAAAAAAAAAAAAAAGAAACAAATTGAATGTTTAAGATAAATTTCTGAAAATACTGTCATCTTCATACAGTGTACTATACTTTCTCAGCAGTGGTTATTTCACTTAAAAATATAGGCAAAGATACAAGTAAAATTAGTAACTGTTTCAGTGAAATAGAGATTTTAAAAGATAAATTGCAAGGAAGGAGTGGGAGGTTTATTGCAGCACTGACAATGTTATTCTGTGCTATCGAATTAGGAGGTATTGTTGTGGTGTTCATCCACAGTAGATTAAACAAACCTGAACCACAGCTTCCACGGCTGCCCCTAGCCAGGCAGCCCCACCCTCTTTGCACTGGCATGGGTGGTCATGCAATGATATAGTGAGCAGATGAGAAAGCTGAGGTGGCCTAAAAAAAATCCTACCAAAAAAACCACCCCAAAAGATTAAGTTTTTTGTCAGCTCCTATTTTTTTTCCTTAGTATTTTACTGCTCTGGTGATATGAACGCCAGTGCTGATGAAGAAGAGAGTGCAGGACTGTGCTAATGACAGCAGGGATGGAGCAAAATACCCAAAGCAACCTGGATTAGATGTGGATTAGACTGTCATGAAATAGTATCTTAACATTCGTCGTGCCGATGTGTATATGCTGCATGCTACAGTGCAGTATAGAGATGCTCACTCCAGTTCCCTGAAAATTTACATTAGCAATTTATTTATACCATGTACACACATTTCAAGAGCCATATATTTATCAGGAATCAGGTACTTCGTATGCTGCAACCAGATGGAAGGGTCAGAAATGCATCTAGTTATTCTGAAAACCAGACAAGTTTTAGGCATATCTCTGTAGCAGATACTGCAGTGTGGTTGGTTCCACAGACCGGGATATCAGAGCAGAATTCAATGACCATAGTAAATGCAGTCCCCTTCAATCTAAACTGACTGACATACTAGAGTTTATCCATGTAGCACCAAAAAACAGACTTTCAAAATTTTCATGAAACTTCTTTTCTGGAATGTCTGCTTCTGGCAGGATTTGTTACAGAATCTTAGAAAATGCAATTTGCTATGAAAGACAGGTTTAGGTTCAGTGGAAATTCTGTGTCTTGCTTTTGTTCAATATAATGAATTTAGTTTTCACTGTGTTTCTAAAGCAAAACCCCACAAAACACAGTATTTTTTAATATTTTACCTTAAAATGCCACAGTTAAAACTCAGAAAAAATCCTTTTAAATTGAACGTTTCAAGGACCAGTTCGCTTCCAACCTGAGGTCAGAAGTCAATTTCAGAAAGCCATCTTTTTTTTAAACTGAGTTATGAAACCTAAAATGAGGGGGTTTCTAATGAAATTAGTTTTATTACTATTGCCAATATTTCACAGTGTATATATATACCTTTATTAAATTAAAAATATTCTTTTTTTATTAATTAAAAATGTTCTTGGTTTTCAGAAATCTGAAAACTAGATACAGAACACTGATGTAGCGCACGAAATGGACGTGCAGTATATAAAATTCCGTTACATCATGAAAGGGGAGCAGGTGATAAGTATAATTCAATAGGATAAAAACTGAAACAAAAGCTGTTCTTTAAAGGAACTCTTCACACAAAACAATAGAGGCTGGACATATGCAAATACTAAACCACATGACTTCAAGAGGTGTTAAGGCTAAAATTATCCCAGGACCTAGTATCAATACTAGGTTGATGGTTGGATCACCGTTCAGCATGTATTACAAATGCAGTTGTTCCCATGAACTGCACAACTGAGTTTCTTTAATAATCTGAGGTGCAGCCCTACATATTTTAGAAAGCTGTATTATTATATCAGGAGGGAAGAACTGTTGCTGTATTGCAAAAGTGCTATGGATATTGATTCCAGGATGCCTCACTGGAAGGACATTTATAAATTCAGGATGTCATTAGGCAGAGAAAGCCTTCTGTTTCTTTTTAAGAACCCCGCTGATTAATTTCTTTAAGTTCCCAAAAAAGAGTGAGCAAAACCAGGCCTTTCTTATCTGATGTCTTACCCAGATAATTTTTGTTTCAGATTACATAGGTCTCTATTACCAATATGAAGATTTTTTTTAAAAATTACTTACATGCTTACATAAAAAGAATGTCTTACTGGAGATTTAAACAATTAAAAAAAATGAATCAAACTAGTCATATAAATTTGGTTTTTAAATTGAGAAAATATAAATTCAGATACTCAAGTCACCAAAATTATTCACTAAAAACTTTCAAATTCAGCCCACTAATAATAATGAAAGAAAATCAATCCAGTCTTACTGATGTACAGCTACAGCTCTCAAACGTAAATTGCTGGGGTCAAAATCTACTTTCACAGTGTAAAGAAATAATAATTCCATGCTGAATTACAATTCCATAATCCCAATGACACTCTTAGATATCTAATGCGATTAACTGTTTAAGTTCACTCTGGAAGACTTGAATGCTTAATTTCCCATTTTATTAAGACTTCTATATACAGCTTAAGCTACATGACTTTTACTAATGTCTTTCATACATGCAGCTGTATCTTCAGAAGTACCATTCAAATTCACAATAATATAAAACACCTATATAGCAAAACTATATAGCATTTTGCTATTTGTTATAGCAAGCTCCCCACTATCCATAAAGGTTGTTATCAAGCAACTCTTGCTTACTCAAGATGTCTCCAAAACACACAAATAACTTTCTAGGCCCCAGCTGTGCTCAGAGGCTGTCCTCAAGAGCATTTTCCCCTCTTCTACACAGGGTTTGTATTTGCTGAAGTAAGTGTAATTCTTTTGATCAGGTTTTCTAACATGATGTAATTCATTGTCAAGGTAAGACAAACTGTAAGGTGATTTTGACTTAATAGGTCCACAGTAAACAACAGTGCTCCAGAGTCTTACGGTGACCTTGTCATAACTCATGGAAAAACTACAGTACAATTCTGTGTTGGCATAAAGATTTTGTATTCTGTTAGTTACTGCACACTAGGAAAAGAGTTAAAAAACAAACTGTGGCCATAGTGAATACTCATCTGGTTCCATCTGACTTATCTCCTTCTACCACTTGAACCCAGCCAAACAACAGGAAATAAGCAAGCTGAGATGTGGAATGGAAAAGACCTTTTCTTTAGTACTGAAGAAAGTTACATTGACTTAGATTTTTAACTTCAACTGTTACTCATTTTAGAAAAAAAGGCAGAAAAACAAATTCACACAATAACAAAAAAGATTTGCAAAATTTTAATAGTATACCTGAGCTAGTTCATTCTTTGAAGAAACAACCTAGGGTATAAACCAGAGCTTAAGTGTACATTTGTGACATACTCCACCCTTCAGAAAAAGCTGCAACAATGCCACACAGCTGCAGAAATAACTCCATTCCTCCTATGATCTTTTGGCTTTACAGGTAAATCCACTCAGCTGATCCCAAAACATATTTAAAAGCGATATCCCAAAATAACTTCTGATCTTTCTTCTCAGTTTTATGGTTTTCATAATGGTCTGTAAGCTTTTTAGACACCACACTGCTGCAGCAAGTGAGTTCCTTCCCTTCAAATTGAATGAAATACGTAGGAATTGAGTTAGATGCATGTTATCTTAGTCAAATTCTAATTTGCTAGATGATTACCCTATTTGGTATGTTTATGGATGCTGAAGTTTGCAATGCACCCATCATAGAAGCTATATATGCATAGTATGTACTATTTCAACTATCCTATCATCATGGTGTAAGAAAAAATTGCAGAGTAAATGACTGTACCACACATTGCATATAATGTTTACACTTGATACAGACTTCAAATTGACTTCAATTAAGTGATTTTCACATGGCATAAGACAAACACCAAGCTCCTCCTAGATTCACATAATACCAGAAAGATAGTACACATGCGTATGTGGAGTCAAGCACATCTGGGAATATTTAAGAATTCCACAGAGCATAACTAAGCATTTCAGCCCACTGCACATTTTCCTTAATAACTTTCCAACACAAATGTGCAGTTCTGATGCTCTGTTTTTCCCGAACGATTTAGAATAAAGTAACAAATTTGTAATTATAATTAACTCAGCAAAATTCTTTGGTAGGATAATGAAATCCAGATATTAGTTAAGACACACAGAAAACTAAACAAAAAACCCCGAACTGATAACTACAAAAGCTTCTTATTCCATCTAATAAATTCTGTGATCTACCAGCCTAAACAATTAGTGGTCTGTGAAGACCATGCATCTCAGCCATGCAGCCATGCAGCATGCAACAAAGCAGCACATAACACAATGCAAAAATGGCAAAGAAAACCAAGTGATGGCCATGCTAGTATTTGTCAAGGGTCTCCTTACCAAACAGTGAAATCCTATGCCTGACAAGAACTCCAAGTTTGCAGAACAGGCTGAAGACAAAAGAAAAATAAAAGATAAAAGAGAAGAGAAGGGAAAAGGAAAAAATGGGGGGGGGGGGGGGGCAGGGAGAAGAAAGAAAAAATAACAGCTGATATATGAGCAGGAAAAGCAACATGATGTCACGCAGAAAGAATCAATTATCTGAGCAGAATGTGGGACAGAGTACTAAAGAAAGAGTTCTCAAGTGCATATCCTTAACAAACATGGTTAAATAAGCACATATTGTAATTAAAGAAACAAAAAAAAATTAAAAGCAAAGCTAATTAATATAAAAGCGTCCTATATGATAACCCACAAGGAAATAATCATCAAAGCTTTAAGAAGTAAAATGTGGTCAGTGTGCTATTCAGGATACCACTGACAATTTGAAAACAAAAGGTAAGGAAATCAGATTAATTGAAGTGTTTGATGGCAAATGTTTAAGTAGTCCAATTTGGATCTTGTCATCTTGAACACAGTGAGAATTTCTTTTCAAATACATTGCTTCTTAAACACACTTAATATGAGAAATAGCCTCTTACATGGTTAAAAACCAACAGAAATGTATATGATCAATGATTTCACTTCACATGTTTGAATTACTTCCTGTGCTGATGAGCAGTGCCCCATTCAGAACAATGAAGAACAAAGTTTTGTGTTAATTCATAGAAGCAGGAGCATACTGCCCTACGCAAATTGATGTGGCCTCCAGATTTGCTAGGAGTTAGCTCAATCTTCATGATCCAGTTTTGTCTGAGAATTTTCTCCAAGAGGAACAGCAATTTTGATATTATTTTTTATGCTGCAAAAACCCTCATCTGCTATAAATGACATGAATAATATCATGTCATTTTATTAAGCTATTTAATTATTAGGCACACAAGCTAGTTATCAACCTCTGATTTAAAAGCAAGAGACACCATAAGCATGTCTGCACAGTTTATGGATGAGATCTGAACATGTTGTTCCATTGACAGACAAGAGCATGGTGCCAAATGGAAACATTTATGTCCAGAATCAGAGCAGCCAGGTTAATGTGGTGTTGAATCCAGCTAACTAGCCAGTGCACAGTGACCCACTATAGCAACAGCAACTGCTCTGTTTTAGAAATGAGTCTGGTTGGTGCATATTCAGGGATCTCTGTTCACTTTTTATTCCATGAGGCAGATGTATGCTATATATTCTTTTATGAGAATCCTGGTTCACCCAGTCCAACAGGAAAAGCTGTACAGAAGCATGTTAGCATCATATAAATCTTGTGTCCATTCTAACAAAGACATTAAATAGCTCACAATCTATCTTGTTTTCTAACATACACATGTTACTCAACTGACTGTAGCATTCAGCAGATGCTATGTTTTCACAAAGTCAGACTGAACCTATTCTCTCCAGTGTAATTAGTTTAGGTTAAATAAATGAATAAATAAATATGTCCAAATGGCCATTACTTAAGAATGATGTCCAGAACTGACTTTATACAACTGCAGTAGTACAAGGACTTGTAAGATGGTCTAATGGATGAAAAATGCAAAAAGCCCAATCCTGAAGAGGCTGGTTACAAATAAAATGGAATATAATGCCATCATATTTCAGGAAGAGGTCTGACCTGTATTTGCCCACAAAATAGATCTGGATTTAATGTATTTGCTGAACACAGAATGGTTATTGCACTTGTTAACACTGTCACTGCATTATCAAAACCCCAAATTATACTCTTCCATAGCTTAATGAATGCAAGCTTATCTTCATTGGAAAAAGAAAGCAGCCAGAAACTGCCCTTAGCTTGAAGAAAATCTTACGTATGAGTTGCACTCAAACAAATCTAAAGGGAAAACTCAACAGAAAATCCAAACTTCAGCCTTGGCAAACTCCCTATAATACTTGGGGGGGGGGGGGGGGAACGGACCAACGCACAAAAATGTTGGGAATCTATTAAAATGGCCCAAAACAACCCTTCAGGAAATGGATCATATAATGTAGCTTCTATAACCTTTGTGTCTTGATAATTAAGAAATAAACTGCTCAATAGCACTGGTTATAGCTATCATACATCCAAGGTTTGCTTGCATGTGTTTTCTCCTCTTTGGCTGACACCTCTGGATGGCAGGTAACTCAAGTATGGCAGCAGCTCTGATCTTTTGCTGGGCTACATGCTCAGGAATCTCACACAGCTAGACAGCATTATGCACAGAAGTCCTGAATCTAAGCAGCAGATATGCTGATATAGTCACATTTGACATATTCCAGAAGCATGGGGTTCATTGGAATGACTTAACAACTGTGAAAATATTGGAATCCAGGACATTACAGAGAGAAAACCAGCAGCTCATAAAGTGGAAAATTATCTAGATGCATGCATTTTGATAGAGTTTTTTAACTCTTTGAAGAATGTCATTCAGCCAAGCTGCCAGATCAAGTTAGTCCATGAGATGACACAGGGTCAAGACAGCTATTACTTACTTATGCTTAGTATTGTTGCTAGAAACTTCACTCAGTATTGACACAATCTTGCAAACCCCGCATGTCTGTATGACCATCAATTGGCTGTCAGCCTCAAAGAACAGCAAGTCAGTTTTGCATGGTTCAGTACCCAGAAACAGCCAAGAAGGCAACCATGATACCTGTACATTACAGGTATGCAGTTGGTCCTGTGTGAAGCTTGTAGTCTGCTTTACTAAATGGGAAATATGGGTTTCAATTCAATCAGAAGTGAAATTAAGTGAAAACTTATCTTAGAGGATCAAGTGGATATTTCTGTCATATTACTAAAGTTATTGCTATTTAGAAAACCAAAAAGCAGAAAGAATACAACTCTCTCATTTTTACTTTTTATGGTGGACAGTAATAATGATACTTACTGAAACTCAGTTATAAATAAGTCTGGCTTTTAAATCTACCACAAAATTTTGAAGGAATAATGATTTCAGTATATACGTATTTCCAACCGTGAAAACTGAAACACAATTGTATAGCCTGTGCCAGAGACCGTGCAACTGATGTATTGTCACACATAATGCTAAATTTAAATTCCCTGCATGCTAAAATCATCACCACTACCTTTAAAACAGCATATAATCATAACTCTGTACTCCTCTTTTCATTTCATACAATGAATTTTCCTAACAGGAAAAGAAAGTGAAAAAAAAGTTTAATTTGCATGTTCATTAAAATATTTCTCTGCCTCCCACTTCTCACTTCCCCACAATCAACTGCTGCTGTTTAAAGAAAAACACACATATGCACATACATTAATATTATTTTGAGTTTTACCTTGTCACCATTTCTTTCTCTTTATTAGAGGCATGGCCTCCACTGCTGAGAGGCCTACTTGCTGCAGATAAGAAATACAGGCGATGATTTTTAAAATACTGATCAATCAAAGGGAGCACAACCTGAAATCACATCAGAAAGAAGTGGTTACCTCAGGGCTTTCTTTATTATGTTCTGTATTACTCTTTGTAAGTCACAACTAAAGGCAGGAGATTTCAAATATGTTTTCTGTTTTAAAATCTCTATGTACTTTAATGTCTACTTCTCTTTGAATTTATTTCATATTCAAGGAACTTAAAATGTCATCAGAAAAGGCAGCAGAAAATGTTTTAGATTACCTCTGGGACTTGATCTGTGGGTTTTTAGGAGAAGTACAAAGCAGAAAGTATAATTTCATTTTATCTCACAATTTAAGATTTTTCCTGTACCACATACCCAGACACAAGTTTTGCTGTTCATGCCTTTTAAGGTAGGTTTAAGAAAAATTCACCCACAACTGTCAGCACACTGAAGGCACTTAATTCTAGATGCTATCAAATAAAACTCCCAAAACATTGTCATTCATTAAGTGCTTGTCCACAGAAGTTTTCCTGTTTACTTCATGTGGTGACCATTACTCAGTGCCCATTGCAGGTGTCAGCCAGGAGGACATCCAAAATAAAGAGCTAATAAGAAAATCTGAAATTGCTTCCTTTTTTGAGCATGGTTCAAAAGGTGGAATGCTAGCTTCTGAGTCAATGAACTCGGCAAATAGTACCACATGGAAGGACTTTAAGGTATCAAGATTACAATTTACTGCAATGATATCAGGGTCAGAAAATGCTGCAAACAGCTACCTTTGCTTCTTCACTAATGAATTCAAAAGGCACTTCAAATATGCAAACACCATACAAGCTTTTACGTGCGAAAGGCATAAGCGGATTTTCTTAATTTATAATGTTTAAAACCTCGACACAAAAAGGAGAATTGGTCTGACAGGAATCTCATGACTTTCACCAAGGGCAAGTGCAAAGTCCTGCACCTGGGGAGGAATAATCTCACCAGCTGGAAAGCAGCTTTGCAGAGAAGGACCAGGGGGTTTCAGTGGACAGCAAACTGACCATGAGCCAACAATGCACCCTCACTGCAAAGGCGGCCAACAGCATCTTGGGGTTGCATTAGACAGAGCACTGTCAGCAGGCCCAGGGAGGTGATTCTTCCTCTCTACTCAGCACTGGTGAGGCCACATCTGAAGTGCTATGTCTGGTTCTGGGCTCCTCAGTACAAGAGAAACATGGACAGACTGGAGAGAGAGTCCAGTGAAGGGCCACAGAGATGACGAAGGAACTAGAGGATCTTTCAAATGAGGAGGGATTGAGGGAGCTGGGACTCTTTAGCCTGGAGAAGAGAAGGCTCAGGGAGGATCTCATCAATGTGTATAAATATCTGATGTGAGGGTGTAAAGATGGAGCCAGGCTCTTCCCAATGGTGCCCCATGACAGGACCAGAGGCAATGGGCACAAACTGAAACACAGGAGGTTCCCTCTGACCATCAGGAAACACTTTTTTACTGTGAGAGTGACTGAGCACTGGCACAGGTTGCCCAGAAAGACTGTGGAGTCTCCACCCTTGGAGATACTCAAAAGCTGTCTGGACATGGTCCTGGGCAACCAGCTTTAGGTGACCCTGCTTGAGCAGTGAAGTTAGACTAGATGACCTCCAGGCCCTTCCAACCTCAGCCATTCTGTGATTCCATGATGGAGACATCAGCATGGTTTTAAAACAAGGAAAGAAACAAGGAAGGTGACACTGACAGATACACAGCTGTGTTAATTCCAATAACTATTGTTCACATTTATCTGCCTGAAGACTGTAAAAGAGAACAATCATCAGAATTAGACTAAGCCAGTAAACAGAAAATGTAAGGAGGTTACGAATAGCATCATATGAGTAGTTGCATATCATGGAGCAAGGAAATAATGAGAATAAGAATATAGTCCTCTAATTTTTTTCACATCTATACTTCATCCTACAGTATTTTCAAGCTATTTTTATTACTACTGTTTTTAATTAATAAAATAATGCATTTAACACAGAAAAGTGCAACTGTAACAACAATAATCATGTTCACTAACAAATACTTTCTCACTTCAACTACTTACTACGTGAACAAAGAATAAGCAAAGATATACTGTACTTTGGCAAAAAACTTGATTTCTTGTTCATATGGGAAGTGCTCTCCTTTGCCTCTGCTGCCACCATCTGCAGAGAGAAGAAAATTAAGCTCACTGTCATATATCCTAATTACAGTCTGCATTTTTCTTCGAAAGTGTACACTATAAACAAATAATACTGGTTGCCTTTAGACGTAGATTTAAGATCCCACAAACAGTATATACACTAGTTAAAGTGGAGTTTTATGACTACCTCAAGAGAAAAGTTACAGTAAATAAAATATTTAAAGAATAACTATCCAAATCTTCATAAAAGCATAGACATCTCATAGTCCAAAGAGATATGGATATTTTCGTGAGATGAAAATCTGGTCCTATGTTTGTATTTTTCAGTTGTCAGTGATGATTTGGAAGCCTGAACACAGATTCTAATGGAACACCTTTCTCCAGTTGTTCCCAGGAGAAACAGAATTACCAAATTTTTACTACTTATTTGCGGACTTTGACTGAAGAACAAAATTAATGGTTAGAACTACCCAACTGAAATTAAAATTGCTTCACTTCCCCCATTACTATAAAAATCAAATACTCTTTACAGACATAATCTGGTACAGCTCCCGGACTATTTATCCTTTATTTATTATCTTCTTTTCACTAATCCATTGAGGGACATGAATGGTATTTGTTCCACCAGTGTTTCTAGTGTTTCAGTATTTATTCATTATAATTCTTGCAGTTATGCCAAATCTATATCATTAAGTAGAATGAAGCCATGATAATCAGGCATTAGCAGGAGTAACCCAATGAGTTATCAAGGCCAGACTCTTGCTACTGTAAGTAACCACAGCATAAAATAATTAATAAATTTTATAATTTCTACTTTAAAACTAGATAGGCTTTTGGATGAGCATTGATTTATTCAAACTCCCTGCTGTTCCTGCCATTAATACGGTCAATTACAGCATCTGTGCCTAGACATGAGGCACGGTATATGTTACGTGGCATTGCAACTCCCATGGTCACACAGAAGCTGCATCTGGCCAGGTTTTTTGGGTTTTCTTGCTCATGTAAGAAGCTGACTTGGGTTACCAAACTTTTATTTTTTTTATCTTTAACAAAAGCAGAACAAGTTAAATCCTTTTGTTCATAACACTGTTGATGAAGCACATGCTGGGTGTTTGTGAAAGAACATTCCTGTTGTGGGAGTTTGTTAAAGAGGTTTCTCTACTCCCTCCTCCAGAGAAAATTTCAGAATGGTACAAATGACTGGTTTAATTTGCTCAGTGAAAAAGGGATTACCTGTGAATAGTAAATATTAATGTGCACATGTGAGAGATTATCAATTTGCGCATAAACACAAGGAAGCAGCTAGTTTTCTTTTTCAAAGAACAAAAGTCATTATAAATTTTGGCTGAACAGTTTTCATCTGATAAATGAATATGGGAAACTGGAATGAACATGGAAACTACATAACTTTCTAAAATTCATCATTATCTTCAACTATAGGAAACTAGAGGGAAAACTAGTCCAAGAATGTGTCATTTTTTTGAAATTTTCTAGTTGTTCTTATAATATCAAACATCTTAGTTAATAACTCTTAAGAAAATGCACAAGGAGTACTATACCAAACTCCAGAATGTACTGATGGGCTTCATCGACATATCTTATAAGTTGCTGAAGGAAACTGTAGGCAAAGCGTTTCTCAATGGAAGGCGTGTCCAATTCCAGGTCCTTAAGTCCTCTGTAAAAAGAAGCAAGTCAATTTTCACACATGTAGAAGGACTTGAAGTGGTCTTACCTCTCCATGTAGTCTGATGCCATTTTCTCTAGTAATGATTAACTGCTTATTAACATAAGAATTGTTCTGTGTTTGAAGTAAACAGTACTCTTATGCTTATTTAGGTTTTGAGCAATTTGTTAAGATACAGCTCAGATTTCCCAAATAGAAGGTTACAGAAAAATGAGACCAGTCAATCAGATTAATCCAGTACTGTGTTAATTTCTTTCCCTTACTTGTAAGGCATTACTGTCTTATATTTGCCTCCAGGGATTGATTCTTGGGTGAGAGAGTTTTGAAACTGCCAAAGTACTTTGATTTAAACAATCAAACCAGAAGTAAATCTCATCTCCCTCATCATGACTTTTCCCTGAAAGTCTGTTTGTAATGGAAGAACTTTGAATAGCTATGTAGCATTTGTGAAAAATCAGGGGAAAACCAAAACAAAGTGATGGAATTGCAGTTTACCTTTTCCAGTATGTTCCATCATAGTTACTAGTCTGATACGAAAAAAGTATCTTCTTTCAACAAGTATGAATCTGCTGAGAGTGGTTCCATGATGTGGGCTGATGTCTGCTAGCAACAAGTTGCCAATGACATAAGCCTTGATTCTGCAGGATCAGAACTTTAATGACGGCACATGAGGAAGCTATGCTTAACCAGCAACACAGTCAGTCACCCCACTGTCAGAGGCACCAAGCACATTAGTACTCAGTTATTTCACAAGTTAAAAAAATATACCTACTCAACGTAACTGCCTGTGTAGTGCATTTTTCCGCTTTAAATTAGAACATTGCTGATGGTAGGGTTCAGTTCCAGAAAAAGACATTCTGGAACTAAAATAGCTTTGTCAGCTGGCTCTTGTAAGGGTACAATAGTATCTGCTTCATTAAGATTATCTGATCAACGACCTTCTCAATGCAAAAGGGTTATAATAGGGAAGCCATAAACAAGAACACATAGAAACACTAACCTGGTAGACAAGGGATAAAAGGGACAATGCTGGAGACAAAAAGTCTCCAGTTACTAATTAATGGGCCATTAAGAAACTTCAGGCACAGCTTTGGAGAGGGCCACCTGGATTTTGCAACTCCTAAGAGGAGGGGACATGAAGAACATGAGGATTTGGAATATTCAAGGCAGGTCAGTGGCAGTACACAAACTACTGATGGAATGTGCAGGGAAGGAGGATCAAAGAAGAGCAAAGGGGAGAAAAGACAAAAAGGGGTATAAAAAGGGCAGTCGCATGTAAACCCTGGTCTGTCAATACAATTGTCTGACTGAGCCCTGCTCCTCACCACTAGAGTCTGTCCTATCTTCTTACGAAATACTTTCTTAACTATCTCTTTGTTTAATCTCACTCACTATCCCATGCGTGTGTGTGTGCTGCAAGGAATAAGTGCCAGCTACTGGCAAAACCAGTGTGAGTGGATACTGGGCCAGCAACTGGAGTCAGCTTGGGGTGTAGATGCCCCCAGGCCTGTGGTGCCAGCAACAGGAGTGAATGAGGGGCTCAGCATCAGTAGTTGGAGAGGCCATAGCTTTTGGGAACATCTCTATGGGTCCTACAGACTTTGAGCCCAGACTGCCAGCTACTGCAGGGGACTGGCGTGAGTGGATTTGGTGCTAGCAATTGGAGTCAGACAGTGGCAGGGGGGTAAGGCACCCCTCGTCTGTGGTGTCTGCAACTGGAGCAAGTGGATGTCCCAGTTGCCAGCCACTGGGGTGGCAATGCTGTGTGTCCCAAAAAACAGCTAATGTGGGGAGGCAGTGTCAGTAAGGTGAGTGAGGGGCTCAGTGCCAGCAGCTGGAGTCAGACCATGGGTCACAGGCCATGTGCCTGAGTGCCATGTGCTTGTGTGCTGGTTTTGGCTGGGCACAAGTGTTTGTATCTTCCCTAAGCCCAGCCTGCCTGAGGGTGCACTAGACCAGAATGGTCACTGTCAAATAAAAGACTGGAAAGAAATGTGTGCAAAGCATATGTGGCAGAAAGTCAAGTGGTAAGCAGACCAAAGAAAACCATGAATCAGATGCTTGTTTGTTAGACAGTACAGTGGTCACAGGAGCAGCAGGTACATTGAGTTTAACTTGATAGAAAGACCTGCATTTGACTAGCACAGTTGGATGTAGATGTGGCAGGAACTATTTACTAGATGATGGGTGTGTCCAAGTTAATAATTATTTTACCATCCCTCTTAGCCTTCTACTCCTCCGAAAACCAAAAGCCACTTCTCGCTTGTGTTTAAGTTAGACAGAAATAGAAAGGATTAGTCAAAAAGGAACATGTAACCTTGAATACAGTTGAGGAGTCTTTTGTCATTTTGACAGGGGATTAGAAAAGAAACCTTTGCTGACTGACATCCTTCTTTGCACATCCTACTGCACTGAAGGGAAGTAAATTGAATTACTCCAGCTATCCTGAAAGATTTTACCTAGAATTATTAGATTAGCTGTGGGACTCTATAAATGGGCTGGATTTCGTATGTGATATAAAAGAAAGGAAGTAGGCAGATTTTAAGTAGACGTGCTAGGCTAATTAATTCACAATGATTAGTTAAATCCATCTCTGTGACTGTTTCATTCACTTACTAACATTCAAGTCCTACAAATCTCAGATATGCTTTCAGCCTTTCCTAGTGACTCACATTTCCTAAGCCATGCTGATGAGGCAGACAAGCCTCCAATTTAATTAAAATTTTACCCATGCTGCATTTAGCAGGTAAATACGTCATATTAAAACCAAAAGGAACTATGCATGTTATTCTGCAGAGAACAGCATGTATATGTACTGAATTATGAATGTCCTGTTGATTACTACATTTATTCACTATTATTACATTTACACTGTGGATTGTTTAAAAAAAAATTTAAAATCATCACTTTTCACTTTTAAAATATTTTAATAACACTACAAATTGAGAGGAGAGGCAGAAGACACACAGACATTCTGGAGAACTATGCTTGTGCATTCCAAGAATCCTGCTACTAACTCCGTAATCCATTTCTTCCTAACAGTGTTCTATATGAAGGAGCTTGTCCTTACTCCCAGGTACTAAAACCTAAAAATAACCATAGATTTTTCTTTTAATAATAATAATAACAACAACAACAACAACAATAATAATAATAAAGGCTACTGAGGAGTATTAGAAACCTTCTGTGACACTAACAGTGAACAGAAAATTACCTGGAGACAACATATCCATTAATCTGTAGAAATTTCAGAATATCCTGTGCTTTTTCTCTGTCCTTGGCTTTTTCTTTGGCTGTGAGTGTATCATAAGGAACAAGAAGAGGATGGTTGCCTCCTCCTACTATGGAACATCAAGAAAATTAAAAAGCAGTTAAAGAGTTATCTGTTGACATGGTAAATCCCAACACGTAAAAGCACCGTCATAATAATACATAGTACATTACAGTAAAATCTAGTAAATAAAAAAAAATGTACTTTTCTGTTCTTTATGCAAACCTAAAAAATACTCAGATAGAAACTTTAGACGATGGTGTCAGAATTATGTTTGCAGCCACAACTGCTGCAAGTTCAAGGTAAATATGTTGAACCTAAAGCAAAAACTCTTAAAGAAGAAAAAAGTGCTTAAATGTTAGGAACGTGTATTATAATTACAATTTCATTTAATGCAACTTAAAGTATTTCAATAAATAACATCATTTCATAAGAAAACCAAGATATAAAAAAATATATAAACTTATACAAACAGAGTCCTGCTTTTAAACATTCTGATGACAGCAAAAAGGGTTTATGGAGTTTAGCAAGATATACGCATATCTAAAAATGTATTAAAGTGATACAGTTCTACTTTACAGTAATAAATTAAAGACAGAAAATTAGAGTACATTATTCAAATGTGGTTCAGACAACTGTCCAATCTGATCAAAAGAATGCTGCTAAAACAGAGAGGTAAACAGAATAAACTGCATTTGTATTGCTTACAAACAACTGATGTATTGATACCTGTCTGAACGTAGGTAATTTGGCAGAAAAATAAAGTTGCACTTATTAATATAAATATATGCATAAAAAGCAACATTCTTAGGATTTCACCTCATAAAATCACCATCATAGAGCAGAACACAATAAATTCCTATGATAATTGCTACAAAACCCCAGGAAATTGTAAGGGTAATGATCAGACTTATCTCAGAAAAAATACTACAGCAAGTCTCCAGTAATAATATTAAAAAAAAAGGAACAAACTCCCTCCAAAAAATACTGGAGACATATCCTTAGGTGATTTTGTACGCCACATATTCTAAAATTTTCCATCTGTTTAAGTACATGCAAAATGATAAACTAGTGCGCAAGTCTGATGGGGTATTTTTGTTTGGTTTGGGTTTTTTTAGGAAGTACAGCCTTTAACATTGGGATGATTGGGTTTTATTCTATTATCACAATTGTGATCTAATTCCACCTTATTACAGCTGAAGACAGACATGCAAAAATGTATATAAGCATAGTAAGCATACATGCCCTATCTATGGAAATCATTAAGACTATAATAGATTATTCAATTACAATTAATACATGAAAAGTGTTCAATGAAAGGGAATGACACTGGCGATTTTCAGGTGGCTAACATGCTTGTGTATGTGAAAAGCCTTAAATGAAAAATAGGAGTATTCTGCATCTGAAGTCCGCCTTAATGTCCTGTTCTTGACACATGTATAAAAAAATATTTCAAGACTACCATATGTGTATACTGGAGGAAAAACCCTACACTCTGAGCAGGTTTTGCTCAGCTGACAAATACATGTACTTTTCACACGAAGCAACTCTCCATTAGAAGCCTTTCCTTCATTGACTATCGCCTCCTCTAGCCCTCTCAGCACTACGCTCCTTTGCACAACACTACAAATACTATACAGTGTTCTCATTGAAGTGCTGCTCAGAGGCAAAAATCTGCTTTCAAAGCTGCCAAATACAGTTGAGCCATTTAAATATCTAGTCTTCCTATAGCCTACAATTTCCCAGACTTAGCCCATCCTGTGGCTACTTATCCTGAAGAAAGTTTAAAAAAAAAGGCTATAAAAATTAAAATAAAAGCTGTATTAAGGGGAAATATAATTAAAGGCATAGAAATTCATAGTGATTTATCAAAGGCAATTCCGGGTGGAACTTTAATTTTTCATAAAACCTTAGCTACTGTACTTTTGCTGGAAGCTTAGAGCTAATAAAAAAGGCAAGCATACAATGGAAAAAAAAAAAAATGGCCAGGTTTGGTGCATACAATTAGACTTGACACCTTTGGATAAGAAAAAACCCTAGCTTCAGTCATTTGCAAATGAGAACTTGTAGTTTCTCCAAATATTGTTTCCTCCTTGTGCAAAAATAATGTTATCTGCAGAAAAAAAATTTAGCTTTAACGCAAATAAAGAATTTATTTTAACACAGAGGAAAAACAGTATATTACACAATATATGACAAAATTTGTCATTTAGGTAAGCAGAGACCATGGACCACATGCAATTTTTATGTGGAATCAAGAATCTGCTCTAGGTTTATCCACTTGTCAATTCAATATACCATATGTACAGTTCTTAGTAAACACCCTTTCAGATCTACCTGCAAAAAAAAGAAGTAATTCAAATGAAATCAGAGCCCACTGGGCAATAGTCTGAAAGATTAATGCTAGAAGGAAATGTATTAATGTAGCTTTAATTTATTTACAAGCTTTGACTTCTCTTCCTTTGATATATTTTAATTGGAACACTCAGTACTATCAAAAACTTCCAGGCACAAAAATCACAAAATATTTAATTAAGAATAGATACTTGTTTCTTCTTTGTCACTTTAAATTTGCTGTTCCTTTTTTTTTTTTTCCAATCTGTTTTCTCAAATACATAACCTAAGCTAATCACAGAGATCTTAAAATACTGTAAATACTTATAGTTAATATTACCTTTTGCTTCAAGCTCCATTTTCTTTTTCTTTGCCCATATGTTATGGTAGTTTTCAGCCATCATCTCGGCCATAGCCTTAGGAAAATAGAGAACTTAGTGATATGTGTTGCAACAGTTAACCCCCAAGAAGGACAATTTTCTGGTTGATATAAAATAACAAGTTTTGTTCTCTGGGAGGTTCGATACAATCACACTGTAATGGTTCACTGAAAACAAGAGTTTTTATTGAAAAATTATAATATAGAATTTGGGTAGTATGGGTATACGTATAGGAATTAGGAACCCAGAGCTGAAGAGAAAGCTGTTAATATGAAAAAGGAGGAACCACAAAGAGGAGTAGTCTGGAAAGAGTACTGGGGTGTCAGACAGGGACTTGATTCTCAAAACAATGCCAGCAAGAACCCCCTGAAGGCTGTGGTAAGGGAAACAAAAACAGCAAGCTGGAGGACTAAATCAAGATTGTTCCTGCTGGCTGTGGCAGACTGACTATAAACCCATAGATACAGCCTGGTCGAGGTGGATACTCATTTGTATGAGCACACTGTTAAAAGCACCAACCATTTTACCAGGGACTCCATAGATGCAGCCACGTTTTTTTATTCAGCATGAAATTCTCCTCCAGTGTGCACAACAGATAAGTAAATTCTTCCTGTGAAACAAACTCTTTCAGACTGGTAAACTAGAAGCTAGACCCCAAACTAAGCAAAACACAGACAAGCTCTCCAGTCTCTAACTAGTAGGAACTACTATTTCAACATGAAATAACTTTTTAAACCCACCTCTCCTGTCCTCCTGATTGCATACACTCTAGTTGTATGCAGTGGTGGAATTTTCTGTAGATTTCACTTTTTACTCCTTTCACGGACCTACAGAAATATTCCTCTCACCTTCAATAAGGGTTTTGAGTAACCAGTATTTCTGAATATCAACTTCTTTATTTGGGAAAATACTCGTGAATTCAGATAACAACTTGAAACTTGTCAGCCATATCTTGTTTGTCTATAGGACAATTTGTTTCATAAACTTTTCTCCAGTGGATACATTATTACAAGTATCTCTCCCGTATGGTAGATGCCTTCTATCATGCACACTCTGGTCTTGGTGTTTTGATAATCCAGATTAGGACCTTGGAAGAATGTAGTGTAGACTGGGTTTTCTTTCCCTGGAAAGCAGGGTGCTATGAAGATGGTCTCAAAGCAAGACCTAGCTACTCATGGAGCCAAGATGTGACCACTCAAGACCAAAATGTGAAGTATTTCCCAGACTTACAGTTTTAGACATGGTCATGATCCCTGCTAGCACAGTATATGCACAGGATGATGTAAACATTAAATAGCACCAATTCTTACGTACTAGTTAAAAAACAAATCAAACCAACAACTTTGTTCAAACCAGCTAACTTTTCCCAGTAATTTAAAACAAGATTGAGGAATCTAACCCTGAACTCCAACTTTAAAGATACTAAACAGTAAGAAAAAAGTTCAAAATCACATACAGTTCATTTTTAAAACTCATATCTCATTAATATCTAACATATTTGGATATTTCCTGAATGACAGTATCAGGACAATTAATACCTGAAATTGCATTTTAATTAAATTTGCTTAGCTTTTACAGAACAGATTTTGAAGCTGGTTTCAAAGAAGACCTCTCTTCATAATTAAGGACAAATGAATCATAAAGCCAGCCAGCTCTGCTTTATCGCTGAGTGCTACAGAGCAAAAAAAAATTAATGACAAATGTTCGAGGGTATAGCATAAAAGAGTAAACAAGGGAGTAATAGAAGTTCTAATGCCATTTCTTTTGTGGTTTGTGACAGGATGGTTACTTTTGTCTGGGTTTGGTTTACTGCATCGTAATACTATGATGATGTTCACATCAAGAGTTGTTTCCTGAGTATTAAAGTCTGCACAGTCTTTTGACTATGCTGACTCTATACAAATCTTCAATGATGTAATTATAATGAAGCTGTTCCCTTATTTTAAGATAAGAGTGTAATGATAGAAGTAGTGTTATTCAATTATCAGTTTTATTAACTCTTTGGAATAATCAGCTATCTATTGAATGTTTTAATGCAAGTACGATAGTTAATTGGCAGCAAATTCTTGTTATTGTAAAGCTAGTCAGCAATATACAATGGTTAGAAATATAAAACTGGAAATGACAAGATAGGAATCGAGGTGAAATCCAGTGTGAGAATTTCATCAGAGGTACAGTATAGTATATACTGTACAGTTAGCCAATTACTTTACTGCTGCTGCTTGTTTCACTGCACTATGACAGAGCTCAGTATGGGCAAACTTAATCCTGTGTTTCAGGAGTTTTTTGCAGGCAGCTTTGAACACCATGTTGCCATCACTAGACGGGTACAAACACTCATGCTAATTTAAAACTATATCTAGTGTGTGTCTACATAATACTGTAACCATACTCACAGTAAATTAGTAGACTGTAAAAACTAGCACCATACTCCATCAAACACCATGAAAAAAACCCTAACTTTCTAAAGACAGAAACATTGTTTGTTTATTGCTTAAAAAAATATTGTCCCAAATACCAGCAATCCACAGGTAGATCTGTCAAAAATCCTACCCCCAACTTCTTCATTCTCTATTCTCATAATATTTGTTGTAACAATGGGTCCTGAATCTTATTCCTTCAGTTTAGAAAAAAAAGCAATGACAAAATGTATTGGGAAGACAGTGGAGAAATGAATGATAAACAGAAAAAAGCTGATGATGCAAGCTCTTCTAAACAGGATTCTCTTCAAAATGACAGATGTTCACAAAGAGAGCTGGGAAAATCAATCCAGGACTAAAATAAACTTTGAAGATTTTCAACATGAACCATGTTTTTTAAAGCAACAAAGGATAAAAGAGCAATGATGAAAAAGACAAAAAAAAAAAACCCAACCCCAAACCAAAATCAAAGCATATAAAAGAAAGTAACATAAGGCACCAAATTTGTTTAAAATAAACCAGAAGAAAAGAAAAAAATAAATTGTAAAAACAGGGTAGGCATATTAAGTCTTTCTGACTTACATGTAAGTCTCTGGAGAGGGTGACATTGCTCATGTCAATCGCTCGAGGAGTGTAACCATGGGCTGTATCTACAGAGATCTGAATGACAAACGTGCAAAACAGTGGAGTTATACAAGCATTTGATATGAAGTTACCATTAACAAGACACTGAAAGTAATGAAAGAACTTAAGGAAAAAGTCACTTGTATATCTCTAGAGAGAAAAAGGATCTTATGTAGCCCAACTAAAAATACATCAAGGGTGGTAAAATTAAGGACGATTTAGGCAAGGGTCTACATATTTTGTTCCCAAAGACAGACAGCCATCAGACACAAATCCCCCTCATTCAAATGCAAATTTCACTTGAACTCGTTTAAGACTTGAACTCACTGTGGATAATGCTGTACTAAAGTTATGATTAAATCTCTGCATTTTCTAGAGATTTTTTTTCTCAGCAGGCTAAATTTCAGACAATCTAGTTTAAGGTGAATTCAGGCAAAAATCAAACTTTCAATTTGGCTTTTCAACCCTATTTCTACATGTAGGAATAGAATGTACTAAATACGCATCTTTTTGCTTCAGTCCCTCCTCCCCACTCAGAAAATATCACCATTTTGTCATTCTTTCTTCCTACTGCATAAATATGTCACAGGTTTGCTCGTTACATTGACACAAATGTTTGAAGAAGGATAAACAATGGTGGAGATTCCCTGGATGGTAAGGCACTGATGCAAGAAATGTGGCTAGAAAAGGGGCATTGCTGGGCTCTCCTCTATGGATTCTGCTGTAAAAGATACATGTCCCTCACAGGTATATCTTTTAGAAAGAACAGTGTCCAGAATTTTGTTTCTATGTCTGATATTATGTTCATATGCATGTATATGAGCATGTATAAGGCCTAGAAGTTCAAAGGCCTCCTTTCAAAAGGCAGGTATTTTTAATAGAGAATAGCACAAAGGATGTACATGCAGTACACAGTAAATAAATACTGATAAAGTATTGTTTTCTAAAGCAAACAATGCAAGCATTCTTACTTTAACATGAAGATACTGATTAAATATACTTAAAATTTCTCAGCTAAATGCAGGAAAATGTGATTTTCTGCATATGTGTGATGACAGCACAACACATTTTAAACACAGGATGAGTATTAATATGATAGTGTACTCTGAAAAACAGAAATATTTTAGGCTTCAGAAACTCTTCTAGAAAAGCTATATAATTTCATTACAGTAAGGGAAGACTGTAACTTCGCTACAAAAGCTGTTTTCATATGTTGATATAATTTGAATCTCAGCCGTAAAGCTATTCATTCATTCTAATGAGCTTCTTATGCTTAAAGTATATACGAATATGTCTGTCAGTATAGTCTTTGGGGCTGGTATTATAAACACCCAAAAGTCGGTACATTTGGAAGTCAAGAATTTTGGAAGACAGTTAGAGTGTGCAAACTATAATGTGTAGTTTAGCCCAAGTGCTAAATCAAATCACTTGATATACACTTTTTAGTGTCTATAGAGTGGACTGGCAGGTTCAACTGCTCATTTTTCACAGGTGTATCACCACTCACACATGTAAATAGTGCAGAGCTGAGTGGAGAGAAGAGGGAAAGATTTTTACCCCTCCATTTTATTTCCCCCATTGGTTTGGCTCCATGTGTGTCTGGGTAAATGAGAAAGAGATTTTCTCCCCTCCCCAGTTTAATTGCAAAGTATATGGAGCTCTAAGAGAATACAGTGTCAGTATTTCCCCATTTTATCCTTAACAGCATTTTGATTTGAGAGGGCTATTCTAAAGGAAAAAAAAAATTCAGAATTTTGGCTGTCTATAGATGTAAACTTTATGCTGCATTAACATTGATGTTTGTATTAATTTTCCTTAAAAAAAGAAATAAAAATAATTTATATACGTACCTTTATTTATTTCTTTACATGCTTAAAGGCATCAATAGCCACCAAATTCAAAAAATAGCTGACTAAAATCATATTAATATTCACTATTAATGCATAATCACCTACTGATGTAAATAATTCTCTTAAATAATGTACTTAACTTTAAATCAAGTGAACAAATACATTCCTATTTCAGTTTTGTACAGTTTTTTTGAAAATGTTTATTAATATATTACTTTGGAAAAGGGAAAGAAAGTTCCAGCTTCACTGAATAGAGAACCAAACCAATCTTCAGTTGTACAATTGCTTGTAAAAAAATGCTTTCACATATTTTTATGCTACAGGCTTATTTCACCACTTGTAAAATCAGATTGGAGAGCAGATTTTGCATGTCCTATTTTAAAAAAAGTTTTTAATAAAATGGCTCACTTGACTGGTTTGAGATATGCGACGTGTCCGATTATACAGTGCCATGGAATCTCCCTCCCGTGTTCTTTCAATTCGCCATCCCCATGCCAGCATAGTTTTCAGCGATTCTTTGATTGGCCATCGATAAATTTCTTTCTCCTAGAAGAATGCACATGCAATAATTGCCTTGTTTATTATGTACCTGTACAGAGCAAAAAATAACTATTGGGCTTTTGCCTGGTTATATTGAGATGCAAAGAAATGTACTGAAATCAGCCCTTATGGCCCAGGGATACTGCAAAGAAGCAAATAAATCATATAAGATATTAAAAAGTTTATTTATCATTTTAGAGGTGGGCAGAATAATTCTGGCCCTGCAGGAAGCTGCTGATCACAGGGACAACCATGTTAATGGCATGCTCAGATATGAACTCAAAGGTTGGAGCAGTAATTACCTGCAGTAATATGGTGTTTTGTCTGCTACATGAAACAAAAAAAATAATCATAGAATCATAAAAAATGTCTGTGTTGGAATGGACCTCTGGACATCATCCGGCTCAACCTTCTGTTGAGGTCAGATAAGCTAACCTAATTGGGCTATCAGTGGTTATCAACATTAGGTTATCTAGGGCTTGCCATGCCATGCCTTGAATATTTGCAGTGCGGGTGATCTCACCACTTCTCTGGACAACCTATTCCAATGTTTTAAGTTGTCAAGATAAGAAGGATTTCCAGAAAGCATTTCTGCTGAAGCAACTTACACCCATTGCCTCTTGTCCTGTCACTGTGCATTCCTATGAAAAGAATATATCCATCTTCTCTATAACTAGCATTTAGGTACTGGGAAACTGAGATTATATCCCTGTCAGCTTTCTCTTCTTTAAGCTGAACAAACCCAGTCCCTTGAGCCTTGCTTCATTTATCAAGTTCTCCAGCCTTCTAATCATCTTCATGGCCCTCTGCTGCAGACCAGACAAAGCCTAAACCTAAGTCTTCACTAAGCAAGTAGGCATTCCTGTATGACCTTACTGTAAAAATATACTGGCAACATGACACTTCAGTTTCACCATAAATTATGCCATGTAAATTCAGACATGAGAGAAAATAGGTTGAGTGGCCTATTTATTGTACAATAAAACTCTTCTATCTCTTTTTGAGATTTTGAGGAAAGCAACAATCATACATTAGGTGACATACTCCAAATAAATTTTTAAAGTGATGTAAACACAAGCCGATATTTTCACAGTGAATGAAGCAATCTTTCCATCACCCTGGATCAAGAATGGACAAATTCCTTACCTTTTCAGACAGTAACTTATATTGTTTCATTAATGGTTGCACTTTTGCAGATTCAGAATACGTTTCACCATATGTCCATCCATTGGCAAACTGAAAACAGTAATAATAAGAGAGGAAAAAAATGGGGAAAAGCAAAAAAATTACGAAAAATCCTATTTTTATTGGTACAAAGGAACCAAACAATGCTTCTGCAGAGATGTTCTCTTAAAATTTCCTTTCTATTATTTTCTCAACAATTTCTCAACCAACATTTATATTATCTACACATAATGAAATTAATTATGTAGCATGCCATCTTTTTGAAAATTAATGATTACACAAAGCTAACATTTCAATACATTTTTCTTTTAAATATTTATATAGAGCAGAATACTGTGCTACAGTTGAGGAACTATTTTTAATACTGGACACACAACCTGCACAAAGGAATAAAAACCCTAAAGAGGTTTTCTGGTTAAAAAATTGAAATTTCAAGTCAATAAAACTCTTAAACAACTAGCAAGTATATTTACTCAAAAGTCAACAACAAAAATAATGAAATGATGAAACACTATTTTAAAATACTCATGTGCACTTATAGAACTTTCCCTCCAAATGCATTTCAGAAAATACAGGTTTATATCTTACCTATGTAACAACTTGTAGCATTATGAAAAATAATAATATTCAGAGTAAAATATTTTTTAAATGAAATAAAAAATAAAATAAATAAAAAATAAAAAAATAAAATAAAAATTCTGATTTTGCTTTAACAGGAATATAGATTTTACCTTTTCCATTGACCATTTGTCATGAGAGTGTTCTGCGTATTTGTTAATGAAATATTCTAGCTTTTCAGGGATTGTAATGCTGAAAGTGAAGAGAAAAATAGCCATTATATCACACTATGACCCACAGTTTCAGAAATACGGTGGTAACTTATTGCACATGTCCATTATAAACTAAGTGTGCTAATAGTCCTTTTTGAAACAAATCATCTATTTTATATATTCCTATAAATTTTATTATATGCTTGAAGCACTACAACTTACAGCAACTCAAAAGTTATATGCTCAAGGCTTTATTTTGCCAACACCCCAGTGAATATTAAAAATATTAAAATCCTTATTACAAATAGAAAAAACACAAATAAATACACTGATCCTTCAAGAGATGTACAAGACAGTGCAGAAGTTAAGGTTTCTTAAGCAGTAAAGAAAAAGCAGCTATCCTTAGTCAAACAAGCACTAGAGACAGAATCCTCTTCCAAAAATAATTGATCAAATATCAGTATTTTTCTGCATCTGCATTCCTAGAAATGAAAGGGAATAATTGCTTCTTGATCACTTATGAAATAGCAGTATCTTCCCTCCTAAGACAAAGAATTTTGGCAGCAAAAGTGTTACGGTGCCATCTACTGCAAAGTAGAAGAGTCTGGTTTTTAATCTTCAGTCATAGGGTGGGAAAAAGCAGAAATGTAAAACAATGTTATGTCAGAGTAACAGTTTACAAGAGCCTAACCACACACAAATGTCAGAAAACATTCATCCAGCATGCTCATCCATTTTTTTTTTTTATCGTTTGGAAGTGTGTATTTCAAGGGGAATTCTTCTAACGGTATAATACTTTTTAATAGCTTCAGAAATGCAATAAATTGACAAGTCATATTATCTATAGCTTCATATAAATAGGTCTAGGACTAGTAAGTAATATGATGCAAGATTTGCTTGTTAAAAGAATATAGGATAGGTTGGAAGTGACACTGATAAAAGCAGTGCTTTCTTTGTCTTGAATCATCACAAAACTGTTGATTCCTGTTACAATGAGGTGACTGATGATTTAGGTAATGTTAAGTAACATTTTCTGAGTTTTTCAAATAAATTCTGGCTACCTACAATTTTCATCTGAGGTGACACCAGATAAAGTCATCTTCAATTAGTTAAATGATAGTATAATATCCTTACTAAGCTTTGTTAAATCTTTATATATCTTATATAAATCTTAGACAAATGAATTTTAATTGTCACTGATGTAATATCTATATTCCAGTCTACATTATGGCTTTTACTACCATATTTCGATGTGCATACATAC
Source organism: Harpia harpyja (assembly GCF_026419915.1). Classification (NCBI taxonomy): domain Eukaryota; kingdom Metazoa; phylum Chordata; class Aves; order Accipitriformes; family Accipitridae; genus Harpia; species Harpia harpyja. Next base: position 32,839,460 of record NC_068952.1, read on the forward strand.
AGAAGCATGCTGTAACAAAGATATCAATCTACTGATGGTATTCTGTTCTGAATGTCAATACAGACAGAAAGCTCACAAAGGCAATTGAAGCAAATGTCTTACAAGAGGTATTTTTCAAGATATAGTGCATTACCACACTGCTGTAAGACTATTCTATACAAAGGAGAATGGGGCACTGGCTGTAGCCAAAAATCAGGGCACAAAAATACCATTTAGGTATGTGTTTTGTCTGGCTAATGTACTTAAAAGAGCATGGGCAGAGCCTGACTGCCTAGAGACAATGAAGATCTTTCTGCCCAATTCCCCATTATTCATAGTAAAAAGAGATTATATGAATGCATGATCATCATCATCATGATGTTCTGTAGGTACACTGTCATTCACACACACTGGAATTAGTGTCTTGGCACGTGTTAATAATGACAGGGGTGACATAGACTAGCCTACTTTTTCTGCTCCTAAAATCATGCTGGTTTGTTTGCAGCAGACATACAAAGGTAACTGGACAGTTCTATCTTCAGGCTGAAAATGCATTAAAAATGTTCTAGGTTGACCAGGAAATTAGTTATGTAACTGAATATTTATTTCTTTATATGATTTAAAATAAGTACATAAATAAAAAATAAAAATATAAAGTTAAGTTCTCCATTTTATCTAGAAGATAAGTGTTCAGAAGAGAATAAAAGCCGTAAGTTCACATAATAACCAACAACAGACTCCATCCCTCTTCTACACATTGGTGATAAAAAAAACTAGTTGCAACAAAATAATCCCTTACTTCGATGTATCAACCGGTTGAGGACTAAAGTTCCCATCTGAATCCATTGAAGACTGTTTTTCCATCATATTGACATAATTTGATTCCATATAGTCTGGAGGTAAGGCCCCTGCAACTGCGCTCAAACAAGGCAAAGCCAATTTGAACAGTTCTTGTTCATACTTCTGTGGAACACACAGGGGATAGAAAGCGAGTAGTGACTGGAAAGTATCAACATCACTGCTGAAACTGATACTAGCCATATATGAAACCAAGCAGCCACAGAATGGCTTTCTTACTCAGTGTGAAATTGAATCTTTTGTTCTGAAAATAAAGGAAACTGAGTGTACGAAGCATATTATACACTATAGATAGAGCTAGGAACAAGTCTTGCTCTTGCTGAAGTAAATGGGAAAAGTATTGACTTCACCGAGAGCAACACTAGGCATTTTTCAGATGTCTGGGAAGAGAATATAGCACAGGAATATGCATAGCATTTCTAAATACCTAGATTTGAAATGAAACTCATGAAATTTTAAGCATGTTGTTTAACAATACTCACAGAATGAATAATAAATACATACCAAGGTTTATTATTAAACTTTTGTCCAACATAGAATTGATTCAAGAGTGATGAAACTACAACTACTAAGCAAGGGACTATGGTTTAAGGAAGGATAGTGTGTGAGGTAGAAACGTGCAGCTTTCAGTCACCTGCAGATGCTTCAATTTGCTTTTAGGGGTCTGAAGTGTAGTTGACCTGTACAGATACACCTCAAGATTACTTCATCAGCTATACAATTTTTTTTAATAAGCAGTCAAAATGGTATACCTACGTTAAAGCAGAAGCTATAAGAGGAAGATTTAAATTTACTAAAGCCTATATTTTTCCCTTTAAAGTGGATAACACTGTGTTGCTAAAAGCTGGGTAAAATGACAGATTAAATAAAAAAGGTTACACAGTAAGGCTTTTACAGTAGGAGATGGATATTAAAATTAATTACCTTTTGAGACAAAGCATCAAAAATACCCCAGAACAACTTTCTGGATAAATGAAGTTCTTCTTCTGAGGCAGCACCAAAGTTACCCCATCCACCTGGCAAACAATAATACTTCCAGCATCTTTCATAATGATTTGTCAGCAACTAAAACAGAACATATTTTGAAAGCAAAAAAAATGTAACTGTTGATGTTCTTCCATTCTGGCACTTGACCATTACACAGACACTGCCAGAAAAATTTCTAACTTTACCAAGAAGCCATGTTGTGTATCTATTCTTTAAATCATTGGTGGATATACACACAGAATGAGCAGTTCTTTCTTTTAACATTGGTGGCATATGCAAAAAGCATGTGACAGAGGATAATTTTCCCCAACACCACAAGAACTCTGACAGCTCAGCTGAAGACAAGAATTCACCTCCATCTGTGTGCCACTATTCCAAACACTGCTGCTTGGTGGGTAAGATAGTAGAACCATGATTTCACCTAGGTCCCCATTATTACTTACATGTCTGAGAGCTATTCAACAATAACTCCCCAGTGTGACTCATCTCTTCTGTGGACTGTAAAACCTGCTATCAGTCTACCCTCCTGCCCTCTATTACAATGAGCAGAGGACCTTTATCCTTGCTCCCTCTCTTTCCCTAAACACATATTTCAGGGATACTTTCTTCTTAAGCGATTACAAGATTCCAGATTATCAGGGACTCAAATGGTGCAAAGACCTGCTACTGGGTATCTGCCAAACTAAAACATCACAAATTTTGCGCTTAATGTGTCCTCTATGTCCCTGAGTCACCGGCAAGAAGAGGAAAAACTAGTTGCACATCTGTCAGTAAAGGCAATCCCAAACAAATACATTCTGGCAATAGCAAAGTATGAAAACCTAGTCCTACTCAGGGGCAGATTTCCCTAATGCACAGAATGATTGTTCTAAAAAATTTAGCTGGAATTTTAATTCAGAGTTTATTTTAATGGTTCCTCAGAGAAAAAGAGAATTGTTTCAACATCACTTTGCAAAGCATGTTGGCAAAATATTACAAGTCACAGTCAGTAAAGAGCTGACAGGATTCCCTTTTTTCCAGTCAGAACAAATGCCAAAATGGAAAATGCAGATATTCATAACATAACTGTGCAGAAATAAAGACAGGCATTAAAAAAAAAAAAAAGTCCTGATGTGTTGATAACCAAAAATATAACCTCAATTCTGTGCAGTTCTGTTGTATTTGTCATGGATCAGAAAAATAATACAATCCATATAATGCATTTGTATATCTTCAGATTTAAATAATCTATTATTATCTATGTACTATTTAAATTGTCAGATGATTAAAGAAAAAAGAGATAGAAGAACTTACATGCATATATAATGTAAAAAGACAGAAGATTTATCATTCATGTAGAACTACAGGGCTCTCAGAAATATGGACTCTGAGTCTAAGATGTATTTGAAAATGTTTTTTTCAAAATAAATTCTATTACGCAATGGCCAGACTTGAGGTTTAAATCTAGCCAAGAGTAAAGGCAGGTTTACTCTTAGACAAGTCCTTGATGAAGCACTGAATGTGATTTAAGAGGAAATAAAAACAAGGCAGCCCTATTCCAGAAATTTCACACCAAATTATACAGGAAAAGCATCACAGATTTGAATTCACATGCTGCCTAACCTGAGGTAATTTTTAATTGCAGAAACCAGCAAAAGTATTCACAGTAGATAACACTCTATTCTGATTTAGCCTTCATGATTTCCTCCACTCTTCCCATTCAAAATCACATTTTCAGATGCATGATTAACTTGTAGCTGTCTCTTTAGACTACTATAACCTGTTTGCTAGCGCAAGACCATAAGGAATACACACAGTACTTTCAAGTCAGAAACACGTTAGTAGATATAAGTAGGAGTCCCTTATTAAATCACTGAAAATAAGTTTACTGTCAGTGAAACCTTTGAAAAGTTCTAGTTCTATCTTCAGATAAAGAGGTCGCTTTCCTCAGAAACTCCTATTACTTGTTTAGGTGTCAATGGACAAAATCATTTGCCCATGCTACCACCATGGTTCTCTTCATATCTATATTCTCCCAAAGCCTGAATTGCCAAAAGGATCTAATTATTACTTCCTTCCTGTTCAGTTCAGCAATATGGGAAACTCACTGCAGTCATGACTCTAGGATCAAAAAACCTGCTGTCCTAGATGAACAGATCTCAGGGAGCTGGGGTTGTTCTTTCCTGCCAAAAAACCCTGAAGGACCATAGCCACGCAGGGAGCGCCAAGTTACTATTTGGTTTTTGCAGCACATAAAATGTCATAATACATTAGAAAGGTCCCCTTGAGGGCACTATACTAAATTATCAACTGCTTTCCTCACACATAGGCACTAAAGAATGGCTGCTCTGGCATTGTTTGATTGAGCACTTCTTGGAGGACACAACCAAATTATGAAATCCTTAGCAGGGGAAAGACCACCATGCAGCAGTTCCTGGCTTTGAGACTGACGATTTAAATTCCTCATCTGAGGTCAGAGACCATAATCTGGCTAGTAGAAGCCTGCGTAACTCTGAGGAGTATTTTGGCAAAGAAATCGGATGAAAAATGCAATTAATCCTGATATGTGGCTTTTAAACCATAAAGAAACATTAAATAAGAAAAGATTAAATATCTCATTCAAAATTGTGGTGGGAAAGCCTTAAAAAGGACTGCTGAAAAACAGCAGTAGGTAAGGTGGGAAATGATATGTTTCTTAGAACTGCTGATGAAGTCTGAGGAGTCTTTAAGGAATGTGTCATTTCAGAAAGGAAAAAAACCACATTTTTCTTGTGCATTAGGAATCAGAATCAAAAGATATGGAGAAACCTTTGGGGGCTGAAAACAAAATGGAAGATTGTTAAAAAACATGTACTGCTTAGATTTCCAAGCGCAAACCACAGAAAAAGAGTCCGTTTTCCAAGAGCAGGGAGAACTAACACAGAGGGCAGAAGTAAGGGTACATACAGACTATCAATTGCTATCTTCCTTTCTGCACTGGATTCTGCCCCCTGCCCCCAAGGGTTTTTCTATTCTGTCCCCACATGGGCTTAAAAAAGGAGGAGAGAATTAAAGGAGAAGCAAACATTAGACACAGACTTCATAATTCCATATGGATGGATGTAAATTAGACTGAATTCCTGCCGAAGCAGCAATTTATCATCAAGAACTATGGTCTTAGATTATTGCAGAGTGGAGATAAGGTTACAAGATAGAGAATATTCTCCATGCAAGTATTTTCTGTTGCATTTTGTTACAAGGCATGCTGTTGAATACTAAAACACACTTTTACCTTGAGAGGCATCTTCGCATGTTCATTTAATAGAGGAACATCGAATACTAATCTTCTCAGCAAATGCTGCATCATGGAAGGCCGCAACTGCCTAAAAGCAGACAAACCATTTTAAAAAGGTGTACCAGCATAGTTTCATGTAAATAATTAACAAATACATTAAAGCAACATGTCAGTTCTATGCCATTAAAATTCTTCAAATTCGTAAAGTAATAGGATTTTGCTTGTGGCACTAAAAAAATGTGTCCAAAAGAAAGCAAACAAGTGCATACCGAAGAAAACCTTCTGAATAAGCTGCAAATCAAATGCTTTAAAGCAGCAGAGAAAATATGTGATCTATAGACAGAGAAAATCAAGGAAAAAAAACCTGAATGTTGATATTGTGTATTATGATCACCATGCCCATGAGAAATGGCTATAACATTAATTTCTTGTAATATATCTCAATGGCTCTTAAAAATATCCCAGAAACTAATAAAGACATAAAAGCACTAACTCTTTAGATGTACTAAACAAGACACGCAGCAGTGGGCACCAATTGGAAGGACAGAAGAAATAGGTATAGCATGTATGTTAGAATGGCATGGACATTAAACCTTTCCAGATAAATAGCAAACACTGGTCCATTTTATTGGTTCCTATCAAAGTTATATATATATATAAAATGATCAATGTGATATAGTTTATAAAGAAATGCTATACAGTACCTTTTTACAGTACTATAATATAAATGTCTGTCATTTCTGAACACATTTCCACATTACGCAAAAAAATCATGGTGAAATATTCAAAAAAACTGTGGTGATTTGAAAGCCTAAATGTTGCTAACTTTAATTAGAAATTGAATTCATAAGTGCCTAGTCAACTTCTGATAATTGATCCTGTAAGCTTATAAAAAAATTGGATAATAATCAACTGGTTTTGAGACCGCAGATACCCAGACAAAATTTGTCCCATAGGTGTCAATAATGAGGTATAACAATACTAGTCATTGACTAGGATATCAAATGTAACACAATGTAAATAAACATCTCCATAGAACTGTATAATCTGATCATCAACCATACTGCCAATCCGTACAGCTAAAAGTCTTTAAATGGCGCTTCAGTGTATGCACAATTCCACATTTCCAGAGCTTTGTCTTTTTGCACTATGTCCTCTTAGTTAATTGCCAAGGTTTTAATTTTGAAAACTCTGAAATAGCAAAATAACTGAGAACTGCGTATGAGTGATTAATAAAAGTTGCAAATTGAATACAGTGTATTTAAAAATATCACAATCATCTGCCAGAAAAAAAAATAAATCTTAATCATGCTACTGGTGGCATAGTTCTGCACTCCTGTATTATAAGTATACGTTACTTTATAAATTAGCATTCCTGTACAGCCAGGAGTATTTTCTTACCCACAGATAGACAGCAAACACTCTTCAATAGAATCTCGCTGAGCTTTGGTAAGAGAGCATCCCTTTGAAAGTCTGTACACAGTATGTAATAAGGAATCGATGAGGGAAGCATGGTGCTCTGTGCCAGCAAAAAGAGGAGCACATCTGGTCAACAGAGGCAAGACTGCTGTGCAAAGGTACCGATTCAGAGCCAAAGCCATATCCGTAGCACTTAAAGCAGCCTATGAATTAAATGGGAGAAAAATTAGATTTGTCTCATCAATGTTGTTACAAACGAAAAGAACTTATTGTTTGTTTTTCTTTTGAATAGTTATAAAGAGGGAAATTTCCAAAACACACAAATGAGGATTTGATACCTACTGGAAGCTGGATGCCTAGCTGCTTTTCCTGCTTCTAAAGTCTCACAGCTGTTTTTTGTTTTGTTTTTAACAAATGAAAGCATAAACACTAAAGGTAGCCATTCAAAACCAAAACAATTTTCAAGGCTATATTAAAGTATGTCATAGCTGCTTAACAGAACACTCCAAAATCAGGTAATACCAGTCAAGTCTGCATTCACAAAACGCAGTTATGTTTCTGTGTTATAGTCAAGTCCAAGTTCCAAGTCAGAAAAAAAATCCTCACCTGCTCTTTCTTAAATAATAATTATTTTCAGAAAAATGTTGACATAAAAGGTCAAATAGGGAAATCAAAGTCCATGTCTTAGCCCTCATATAAGCTCTCTAAATCTGATCTTTCTGGACCAAGCCAGCTAAGAAAAATTAGATGGGAATAAGACTCACAGAAAAAAAGGCAGCAATTTTGAGGAGGAACTAAAACAAAAATCTAGAGACTTCCTAAATAATAACATAGGTGTCCCTAACAAATGGATGGAGATGAACACTTCCTGTATATCTCTGGAAAGAGGCTCTCAGTTACATGCTTCATTGGCAGCTTATCTGAATTTGATTCCATAGCACAAGCTCACAAAGTCTCCTGGGGAAAGGCATTGCATCTCTTATGGACATGGGTATCAAGGGGGACTCAAAGTGAGCATCATTCTGGAGAATGCTTCTTCACTGTTTTTCAAGTATTCTCAAAGCTCGGCAGCAACAGGCAGCTCATCCAGCATTTGAGAAATGTAGAAGACAACATGAAGAAATAAAAAATGTTTTTTTGAGGGATGAAAAATGCTGCAGTGTTCAGTAAGATAAGAGAACCAAAATAACAACAGACTTAAACCCTTACTGTATCTAAAGAAGCAGCAGCACGAAGATCTGGCAGAAAGCCAACTTCAAGAAGGTGTAGAAGAAAATCCTGGTCCTCAATTCCATAGACCCTGTCAAGGAACAAAACCATGGCTGCCTTGTGATCTGGGCAAAACCCCGCAGACATGTCAGGTTCCACCACAGTACCATCTAAAAGGAAGAAATAAGACTTCAATGACAAGGATCATCCTTCACCAGCAGACTAGGCAGTCATGCTACTACTTGTCAGAGTTTTTGAGTCTCTGTTAACATCTAAGCATCTTCCCTGTCATTTTGTTACACAAAGGCAAAATATTTGTAGTTAACCAAGATCGAATGCATAAGGCAAATTCCACCCAGACAGACTTCAAAGTCCATACGTGTTTTTCTGTTCATGCTTTGTGTATTAAAGGATTCTTATCAGTTGATATTCTAATATGATAAGTACCCAAAACATACTAATTCATCTACAGAAGTACCTAGTTCTTAGAAAAAGCAGATAGAAAGTAAAAAATACAACAATTCTACATCAAACACCCCAGGAATCCAGCACTGATGAGAATATCTGTGAGGTATGACAATGAATTAAGATCGTGCTAAAAAGTCCTCTGTATCTGAAAACTTCTGAAATATCTGAAAGGAATTCATTGAAATATTTTTAATTTTTGATACTTTCATTTTCAAAGCCAAATAAACAATTCTGTATCTATAAGCTGTACTCTATGCTACTGTGATATCACCTATAGATCTGTCACTATTTGGAATATAAATAAGTAATGGTGTAATAGAATCATTGATCTTTTTATAACTTCTACTGTAACCTATTGGGCATTCTTGTGCTCTAAGTCCCTAGACAACCCATGTTACAATTATAATGCTCTCTCTCCAGATACCCAAAAAAGCGGATGTAATTCCTTTCCCTTTTATATTGATGCTCACATAGCTCCCACTATCACAATCAATTCTATGTAGGCAGAAAAAACAAAGAAATGCATTTGCATATATATGTCACCCCTATAACTTCACCATAGTTGCTGAAGAACAACTCTGGTGTTTTAGTAAGATCTGCTAGAAACAATCGATAGGGTTAGAACAGCAATAGCTAAGGATTATGTTATCAAGAAAAGAGACTGCAATTTTTAAAAATATTTTAGAAAAACAGAAAGTATGCATTTTTAAATTTTCTTTTGAAGCTGTAATAGATTTTCATGACAATTTAAATGAATGGGATTTACATCAGTGATTTAAGTGTACACAGAAATATTGCCTATAGCATGCAGAAAAATTTTTGAAACATGTTTGAAATACACAATTTCTCTTCTAATTCTCACAACAAATAGTTTAATTTCTATAACATTTTTTAATACTGAGAGAAGTATGAGTATCAATATTTCATTAAATTACAAAACATAAGAATGGGATGGGAGAAAAAAAAGTAGAATAATCATCTTACCTTTAGCTATGGTTGGCATGTGGAAAGGAATACTAATTACTCCCACCAAATCTTCCAGTGGAATCAAAGACCGTAGAATTGATCTGATTCTAATGGCTTCCCCTTTACCAGCATGGATTAGCTAAGGAAAAGACAGATAAAAAATTAACAAAGTCTTCTTTTTATCTTCTATATATGTTCATGTTCTGGAAACTTCCTGAACCATAGATACACAAGAATGACTGCTCTCAAAATCACATTATAATTAATACTGTAAATTTCATGCAATCTGTATTTATTCGCTGGTTTTTTTGATGCAAATGTGCAAAGTCTGGAAATCTCGATGTTTGGTTATTAAATAAGTCTAAGCCCATTTTCAAAATGGAATATTAGGTAAAATAGGTGAACAAAGCATTAAAATGTAGCACGTGAGGGGAGAGGAGAGGGGAAGCAAAAGCAGATTTTCAGAGGAAAAAAGCCAGTTTTTCTGTCCCGGCCAAATAACAACACTTTCAGGTATCCCGGTTGTTTTAGTTTTGTTTTAAAAAAGGCAGCGAGACAGGGAGAAAACAAGACAATTTTTTAATTCAAACAAAACAGTTATTCATACACTAACCTTATTACATGGATCTCTCTCTCCTTTCTCAAGTTATCCGTCTCTGAACAAATCTGATACTGATCTATACTAATCTATACGAATTAGGGCACATTTCAGGGTGAAATGAGAAACTATGCATAACTAAGTAGAATTTCTGAAGAACAGGAAGGTATTTTGAATCTTAAACAACAAGTATTTTCAAAGTTTCAAGCTTCTAGGAATTAATTGGTAAGGGCTTTTTATAGCTTATGGTTTTTATAGTGTGTCTAATTCTTTGTATCTAATGCTTGAAATAGTGACATCTTACCTTTGAGAAGGTTTGTCAGTATAAATAAACATTATGAGATATCGATGTGTATGTCCAAGGACAATGCTTATTCCTACGTTTTAAAAGAATACCCTATAATATTTATTTTTATATGTAATTTAATCAGTCTGTTTAAATAAGTATATGAAGAGAGTAAAACCATGGTTTAAAAAAAAAAAAAAATCACTCTACACCATCACAATAAATAGGGAAATTTGAGGAGTTTGATTGTCACAAGGGACAATCAAACAATATTCATGACAGAATGTTGTTGAAGACCAACCACAGGGAACAGTAATAAGAAAAGCAATGGAATAACTCCTTTAAAAAGAACATCTTCTGAATAGTTCATAGAAATTCCTTGCAAATTAGCAGATGAACACATTATGTACATTAGGATACTATGTAGCCATACCACTGCTTTAATACCTGATAACATGTTCCTGTGAAAAAGCCAAACAGCAAACCACCTAACAATCAGTAAAACAACTATGACTTTACTTTCCAATGCACAAAGACATAAAACTTACATGCATTTCAGGGGCACAGCGTCCTAACAGATCAATCAAAGCAGCATAAAAGGTCATGATTGCATTTCCCATGTGAATAGTGTCATCTTCTTGTTCTTCCATTTCACTGTAATTAGTTAAATGTTAAAACAATTAAAAGATGAAAAAAATACAAGAAAGTTTTTATATCAGCAATAAATAAAGAAAATCTGCTCATAGGTGTAACAGCTTACACATGGGGGCTTCCTGTTAACTAGTGGCCTTTTAGCAGACTAACACAGAATGGAATTTGTCCCTAAAAGATTGTAGTGACATCTGCATTGTTACCATTTATCTATCTCATTTTGCATCAGGGGATTGATTCTTAACTGACTGACAAAGAAGAAACAGAATTCTAAAGAGGATTTAATATTTAGAGAGAGTAACTTAAATTAACAGTGCAGAGGAAGCACTATTTGGCAGAAGACATATCTCTACCCTCCATTGAAGCCAAGGAAGAATCCAGCTGATAATTCACATGTTAAAACAAACAAGTCATTTCATGACTAAGATTATAAAACAAATAAACAAAATTGATGGCAATGCAAGCAATTCCACTGCACCTACAGGGTTTTACTAGATCCATTACTTGGGGAAGGTCCATCTCTTGTTGGATCTTCTGATATTTGTATTGCTTCCTCCATGGCCGCAAGTAACCCATTGCCGCCTTCTCCTCTTAGAGCTGGACCAAAACATTCAGGTCGACGGATAAGCAGTCTGACTACAACATTAGCATTCTCCTCCACACTCTCTCCTACCACATAGAACAAATATCAAGATTTAAGATTATATCAAAAAGAGTTCTGAAATACAATCAGAAAAGAATACACAAAAGTGCAGAATGTATGCATCAGTAGATACTTTTAACTACAAAAGTTTAAATATCATGACAAAGTTACATAAACACACAAACATACTCCTCTATTATTGTAATAAAAGCTATGAAATAAAACATGTGATTTAATTCAAAATTAAATAGAGCCAAAGAAGAAACTACATAATAAAGGATGTTTAAAGCATCACTGAAGCTACTGATTTGTAGTAAAGACTCACAGTCAAGTGAGAGAGTTAATGAGGGGACCAATATAGCTGCTAAACATTAAAATTGGGCTACCTAAATCTTCATCACAAGATGAGGGTTTGGCTCTATGTCTAGCATCAGTTTTATCATAAAAAGATTTCGGACTCTCTGCTCTACTTCCAAAGGATATGTGGGCATTTCAAAGACTAAAGATGGATCTAAAAAATGAGGTATAGGCTCGTAGGACCCTATATGGCTTGTGAAATGAGCACCTAAGTCACTGTGTGTCTTGCATAATTCTAGTCTTTCTGCAAACTGTCCTTTAAATTTACAGTAACTTATCAAATTAGCTTGTATTACTATTTTAAATGACAAACTTATCTGAACATTAGAGGAAGTTATAAAATTTATAGGCTTCTACTCTACCATTGCAAAAAACAGCAAAACGAAGAAAATCCAAATATCGCTCTCCTTCAACTGGATTCCATCCGATGTCTGGGTAGCCTTTAGAAATCAACAAAGGACAGCTCTGCAATCCACATCCAGCCAAGTAGCGAACCACCTAAAAGCAAGGTAAGATGAAAAAGATATTAATTGTGAAAAAGAAGAGAAATGCAATTTCAAAGGGAAGCATCCTTATACATTGTCCCGGATATGGTGTCCACATTCTGTTATCCCCGACAAAACGGTATCATACTTAGCGCAAATCAGAAGAGCAGCCTCCTTCTTAGTTCACTTTCCCAGACTTCTACTTCTGCCATGAACTGCAAGACCTTACTTATCTCAATTCCACTTTTCCTCTCTCTAAATCACTGCTTTGCTATCTATATCTCATTTCTCTTGCAACCCTGAATGTTACAAATTAGTCAATTTTGTAATATTTCCCAATTACACACTATCCACATTTGAAATCACACCTTCTAATATAACTCACAGGTCTACTCTTTTATTTTAACCGTTCCTTTTCACTTGCTTTTTTTCTTCCTTTCCTTTTAAACACACAGCAGTAACACTCCCTGTAATTCAGACCTATAGTCTCAATAGTAGTTTTCAGTTGGCCCTCTCCTTTCTGAATTGTAAGAATTGTAAGCATAGCCTTTAACTAAGTTCAGACAGCTTCTTTTTGCTGACAATTTATAAGAAGAAAGTCTGAAAATGTTCTTTTAAATACACATGGTCCATGTTCCTATTCCAAGAAAGGATCATCTACATTTATATTACTCCCGACAGATGCTTTCCTATGAAGGTTATAGCATCTCCAGAATTGGAGATCTTCAAGAACAAATTGGACAATATATTCCACTGTCTTACTTGCCATTAGAAAGTGTTTTTTAATGTCTATCTTGAATCTGTCTTTCCATTATTTAAGCTGCTTTTCTTATCCACTGCTGACATAGTAACCATTATTCTATTCCTTCTTGCAGCAGCAATTTACATATTCTACACAATTGTCACATGCTCTCTGGAGTTTTTTATTCTTTAGTCTAATTAATCCCAATTCCTTCAATCTTTCTTGAAGCAGGTTTAAATGTTAGGAGAAAATACAGATAGATATAGATAGATACCTCTATGAACATTTGTTATATATTGTAACAAGTTTTCACAAGGCTTCTTGTAACCCTTATTGCATTATGCCACCACTGCATGACACCATCAAGACAGAACAACAAAGAAAGATTTTAGCAGTGAAGTTTTGTTGGGTATGGACTTCACTATTCACAAAGTAAGAGCTGCCCGTGAGGCAATTCCTTCTGGTTACACCTGTGCATGTAATAACCATAAACTCAGTTCAACTATCCAGACCACCAGCAGAAAGAACAAACAATAAGGTCCTGATAGTCTTCCTCTGAAAGGTACCTAAAATTCCCATATAATTCTTATAATCTTGGATTTTGATTACTCCAGGGAATTGGAATCTTCCCCTCTCTACAAGGGGAAAAAACACTTGATAAAGAAGCTACCAACCTTCTCCAGATCAGGTTCTCTTAAAGCTAGTGCAAGTTCATTGTTATCCATCACAGAGGCTGCTGCAACATCTAAAGGAGTTGATCCTCGCATAGAAGGAGAGGCTGTTAAAATAACATTTAGTTGCAACACCAACTTAATAAAAACCAACAAACTCATAGGAAACACATTAACAAAGTTCTTTAATAAAATACAATATTTTGTCACTAGTTAGCACATGATTATAAGCATATCATTTATACCACTCAGTTTATAAAAAATAATCATCCACTCACATGAAATTTGACATTGATATGAAATCAAAATACAATTTAGATGCTCAAGCTAGAAACTAGTTTTCTTCCACATTCCTATTCTCATCACATACTTCGTTTTAAGATTTCATTCTTTCTAATTCTCCTAACTGATGCAACTTTGTTTTGAGGAAAGGGTAGCAGGAATTTTATATCTACAACACTGACATTTTATCAACTATATTGAAATACAAAATATCTTTGGGCTTTAAAATGTAATATTATATGTTACCTATTTCATTAAAAAATGGCAGTCATTATAGCATTAGAAAAAGCCCAAGTTTTCATATTAACACTCCAAACGCATTCGATTTGGGCACTTTCTCTCCAAAAAGATTTCTAGTTTATGCTTCTGTCCTGTACATTAATAAGGAATTTGTGATCATTTAAAAAAATTACTATGATGATTCTAAATAATTATATATTCTCAATTACAAATACTAAATTAAATAAAGGATGAAAGTGTCTCCTCTATAACACTTCAGCCTAGAAAAGAAAGGCTAAGATTTTAAGAAAATTTCAAGGTTCATTTCTGGGCATCTATACATGCATACCCAAGCAAATGAGCTCTGTATTTCTCCTGCTCCCATAGGTGTATACTGAACAGTCTACAGAAGAAAGTGCAGGGGAGCAAGCTTGAACAGTGAGAAGTAAGCCCTAATGAAATGGTGCCAACACTTACTTATGATTCCCGTCATCAAAATCAGGACTTTATTCTGTTCCTCAAAATGTGCAACTAAACACTGACTCTCTCTTAATGTCCAGGCACATACAAAAAAGCATATACTAAATTACCTCAACTTACTGCTACTGTCAGGGATCTGTTTGGAGTTAGCAATACAGGTAATGAAGTTATTTTTGCACTCAGTAAAGGAGAAACTTCAACACAGAGAGCACAAACAGAGGGATGCAGAAAAACACAGGTGGTTTTATGGTTTTTTATATATATACATATGTATATGTATATATACATATCAGCAGAGAGTTTGAAGATTTTAGGTTTGGTTTAGAATCTCAAAAGCCACACACTTATTACTTACCAAGGCCAACACTGCTGTTTTCCAATAAATAGCTAAGATGATCAAACATAGCTTTTTGATTCTGTCTGCTGATGCGGCAAAAATAACATAGAAAACGACAGCAGTTTGCCACCATCTTTGGGAAAGTGATTTCCTAAGAAGCAAATAATAGCAGGCTGAAGCTCAAACTCTAACTCAGGTATAAAGCTTGCAAAAGATCATTTATATAACAGCCTTTCAACAGACTAATATTTATGCATTGTATTCATTGCACTTCAGTGAAGTTAACTGTTAAGGTTTCAATCTGGAATCAACAGGGCTTTCTCAGCAAGTAAATAACTCCTTAAGCCCCAAAGATCAAGGTATAAACTTGAAAAACAAGAGCTGGGATCACCCATAAATTCTAGATTCAAACATCTAAGAATGTGAATGCTTAGATTCAGAGTAATACTGCATCAATTTTTAAATAGTTTCTAAAAAGATCTCCCCTTTAAAACCCAGTAAGCATATAAAGTGCTATTTGCAGTTTTTTCTTTAAAGCATCTGAAATTACAATTCTAGTTATATCTTCCTCCAGAACAGAAGGGTAGATTTTCTAAAAACTTAGTCAACTATTGTGCTAATGGAAATTAGTAAGAGGTTATGGTCTCAGTACCTCCAATGACAGCTCAGCGCCTTACAGGATAAAGCTTTGAACAGCTATATTCTAAACTCTCTGTCTTCTAACAGTGAATTGCTTTACCTTGGATTCTCCTCCACCAAGCACATTTACCATCACTTCCATGACAGTTTCATGCATGCCTAAAGCTCTCATGAGATTTGGATGTTGGTAAAATACTTTATTATTCATGATGTCTCTACAGGAAAACAAAATAAAAAATTGGATTAAAATGTTATGGACCAATAGTTTACCTATTATGTTATTTGCAAAGCTGATTCACCGTGCAATTCTTCACCAGTTGAGGTGAAAATTTACCTCAGGGACCTTTTCAGGTTGAGTCTCAATCTCTCCTGATAGTCTATTTTTCTATGCACGTGGTGAAAGAACCTGACCTTTCTTTTCCCATATTATAGTTATTGCCCTAATCACCACTTGATTACACCAGAGTAGGATGCTCTTCTATTTTCATTAGAAATTCCATCCCAGATCTAAAATTATTTTCTGACAGGAGCATGATCAAAAATTAGCTTAAATTTCAAATTCAACTAATCAATATTTTTGACAAAGCATTCTTTTCAGAATATTTCAACCTTGACACATTTGACATCTGCCATCAAAAGCAAGAAAAAACAATTGTAGGGGAAAGGGAATGTATATCCAGCTATCCTCTAAGCATCAGAAACAGAAGCTGCATAAATATTAACCTTAGTTCATGCGTTACTGCTCAAAAGAACTCTTCTCTCCTACATATTTTAGCAGAACAGGTTTACATACTTTAAAACCAGTCCTGAAGATTATAATGTCAATATTTTATGCAGAAACGTTATGTCCAATAAAAATGTCTGGTTTAAAAAGTAATTAAATTTCTAAAAACTGTAATTAGTCTTGAAATCACACACAACCCATAAATAAATATGAAAGCAATCAGGTCATGGGACAAAAGGACTTGCAAGTAACTATAGAAAATACTGTTGACAACTGTTCACATTTCATTGCACGTTTTATAGCAGTCTTTTTTTTCTGACCTAAAACTCCTGCAATCAGACAAGGAAAATTTCAGCCTTATAAAAGATGAGACATGAAGAGGACTGTTCCATCACTCTAAAAGCTACAAATCCACAACTATCAGTCATGCAATAGAATGCATGCAGTATGTCTGATGTAGGTGGCACTATCAGAGTTTTTGACTCCCAGTAAGAATCAGAAAGATTAGCTGATTTTTCCACAAAGCCTACAACCAGACTTTGTATCAGATACGATAAAGGATAGGCCATGCCTCCAAAAGTTACCCATACCATCTGCTTTCTGCACTAGTGCTTCATGCTGTGGAAAAACACCTCGATGGTATCAATCTGCCAAGTTATTCTTAATTCTTACTTGTCTACAGCAGCTTTCTTTTACAGAAATACAGTACAAAAAGTCAAAACATCACCTCACAGGCTGGCCAGCAATATTACACTACTTTGGGAAGTACATCCAGTTTCAGTGTTGTGTTTAACTGTGGACTGCATTATGAAATGTTACACTTAAGAAAAAAATCTTAACAGCATTTCTGAGGAAACTGAATTTTTAAGCAGGAATGACTGACACTTCAATTTCTCAGCTGGAAGAAAGGAATACTTTCCACTCACAGCAAGAGACTTGGCATTTCTAAATAGGTGCTAGAGCCCAGGTTAGGCTACAAAAGGTATAAATGGCACAGTTGGGTAACCTACAAGATAAACAAGAATATGATAGAGGCTACCAAGAAGGGTCATAGGAACAGGCAGCGAGAACACCAGCTTAACAGAAAGTACTCTTTTTTCCTTATACCAGACTTTCCCATATCACCAAAAACATTGTTAAAATTAAATCACATTCACAAAATCTTAGCTTTTAATTCATAGCAGAAAATGTTGAGAAAAAAATTGTAAAAGAATAAAAAGAAAGCAGAACATGAAATGAAAAGCCCTCTGAGACTGTTTTTTTCCAGGCACAACAATGCCATAATCTAGTAATCACTCATTTTAGACTTTGTTAACTTAAGTGAAATGTAACAACTTAAATTTGAAGTACAAAGGTGGATTTAGAAATACCAGTATTTTATACCTTTTGACAGGTGACGGACTTTCACCTTTGCCAAAGCCTTAGCAATACTAAGACACTACAAAATTACGTATAGACATTATTTGCATATCTGAAGTTTTCAGTAAGCTCAAAAAAAAGAAAAAGGTATTTGCATTCGTGGCATTCTTTATATAATGCTATCTTTGGTTGTCATTGCTCTTGCTGACTGGGGATTTCTAATAGATCACAGCTGATATTTAATCTCACCAAACATCTCTCAAATGGTAACATTTCTTCGAAAAAAGTGAGAGAAAAAAACAAACTCTTTGCTAGTAGAGATGATCATGTTTTCTTTACTGTTTTCTTCAATTGTACTCTTTATTAGGCTATATTTCACTATTATTAATGATATAATTAGGAAAATAAGACTGGGTGAACTATTTCATAGTTCAAATAGTACCAACTACATTCAGGGCAATAAAAAGATGGCATATGTACAGACATATGTAGACACAACTCCATTAGCTGACTGCTGGGGGTAATTGTATATGTCAACAGCTACAAGTCACTGCATTCATATAAAATGGACAGTATTCTTCACAGGATTCTTCACAGCCATACTATTTAAAATATGATAACAAGATATATTTTGTAATATCATAAAATATTACATACACGTTTTCAGCTTTTATCACAAGAAGTCTTACAGACGTCATTTGCTTCTCTCCAAAAATGATACATACAGTGCTGCAAAGGCTGTATCTTACAACTGAAGATACTACACAACTGATACCAGTGTCTGCATTTACACCCATATAGACTATTCACATTCAAACTTCATATATAACCTTGGCCATAACCATACAGCAGATATCAACAAATATCTGTAAATAAAGAGATGTTACACTCCAGTTATTTACCCTAATCCACGAATCATAAGTTTCTCTTCCTCCTTCCCCATTCTGACACTAAGCAAGGAACGGATTTGGCCGAGGGATGCCAGAAGATTGATTGTGTCTTCCACAGACACGCTATTTATGGTGTACGTCTTTGGTAGGGCTCGAACCAGGCCACCAATACCATCATATTGGCGGTGTAGCAATACAAACATGGCCCTTACTAACTCCGGGTCTTCTATCACTGATTCCTGGGCCCAGCGTACCATTGTGTCTGAAATCAACTGCTGAAGAGTAGCTGTGAAGAAAATAAATCACAAAATTACCATTAATTGCTCATCTCTGCTAGTAGTCCCTCAGAACCCATTATGCAACATGAATTGGAATGAATTCAATTCTTAAGAAGCACCTTTTTCTTGGTATTTCTTTCGCAGACTACCAAAGGAAAAATAAAATCACACAAGAGAAGCAGAAACATCTCAAAACCAAAAGCCTATATTTAAAATCAAAATACAGAAAATAAATCTGATAACATAAATGAAGACATACAAGATGCTCACAAAGTCACCAGATTTATTTCTACATTTTCCTTTCAAGATTTTTCCAGGAACTCAGGTCTGAAGGTTTTTCTTACATATTATGAAGTAAGACTGGAAAAATATACTGGTAGCACACGTAAATGCTGTATTATTTATTTACATGTCTAGGATGTGTACCCACTCAAAATTTTATAATGCACAAACCAGAATAATTTAACTTAGTCCTTTGCCAAAACCAAAGGCCCTTCAAAGGAAATAGAAATGAAAAGACTCCAATCAAATAAATGGCACATCATCATTTGCATATTTTGAATTCAGTCTCTAATGAAGCAAGAAACCCATATCTGGTATACTCACTGACAATCTTTTTTAGTTGGGATTACATATATTTATATTTGGAAAAGTCATATGTTAAAATAGACAAGCTATATAATATCAGTTAAGATTTGAGACTACCGTTTAGAAAAATTACTCATGAACTAACAGTCAGAACAAAGTATTTGATAAGGAAAATTGAATAATGTTATTTTTCTCATCTCAGGGAACTTCCACTCAGGTTTCCAAGACTTTGTCAGATCAATTCAGGATCCTCTTGAGATATCCTGATAGTTATACACTAGAGAATTTCACCTTCAGTACTTACCTAACTGATCAATTTATTTCCATGTCAAGCAGATAACAGCAAAAGTTTGACAAGGGAAATCTGATAATCCCTCCTGAAGTTCAATAAACTGCCTAATAAATATCCTGATGTTGAAGAAGGTGGCTGATGCAGACCAAACATCAAAAATATTTCAAATCAGAAATCTATGTGTTGAGACAGTAACATTATTTCGGAGTAAACCAGATGCAATTTCAGGCTAAACTCAAACAACAAAAAAAGTAAAAGTACTTAAAGAAAGATATTGAAGGGACAGAGTTTACCGAAAAGAGAATGTTTAACAAAGAAGAGAATTTGTGCTAAGATGTGCTACTACAGGGTAAGGGAAAAAAAGAGTAATAATAGTGTATTTTATTGTTACTCTCCAAACACTCTACTATAGGTACACAGCATAGCATTTTTTAGAATAAAAACACTTCAAAAATAAGTAAAAGGATGAAATGTGTTTGGGCTGGTATTTCAAATTGGATGCCACTGGCATCTTGATTCTTATCAAGATGGAAAGGTGGAAAGTGTCAGAAAAATGACAGAGCAACAATCACAGTCAGCAAATCTTTAATTTTAGGTTGTGTGGGGAGGTTTCTCCTAAGTACAGCTTTGCAAATTACAGTCTAATTGCAGAATCTTCTTTAATTTGGTAGTCTTCATGCAAA
Source organism: Harpia harpyja (assembly GCF_026419915.1). Lineage (NCBI taxonomy): Eukaryota > Metazoa > Chordata > Aves > Accipitriformes > Accipitridae > Harpia > Harpia harpyja. The sequence continues at coordinate 32,859,803 of NC_068952.1, forward strand.
TACTGATTTGAAGCTACTGCAGCTGATTTTATGAGCAAGTTCTTATAATCAGAACCTTGCTACAATTAAGTCTGCATTCATTCTACAAAACCCAAGATACATTCTGGAAAATTAAGACTTTAAAAAGGATCAAGGGCAAAAAAGCCAGTAGAAGAAATTTTCCACTACATCCTATTGGGAAGCAAATCTGCCTATCATAGAAAGTCCATCTGAGCTTGTTTTGAGTCAGGGCTACAAACTAACGTGTGCAGATGTTACCCTAAAAATCCACCTTGTTTTGGCTGAAAATATATGAAGAACTTCCTTCCCTGCTTCTTTCGCCTTTTGGAATTAGGATACAAGAAGCTGATTTAATTTTGCTTACAGGATGTCTTAGCATCATCGTCAACTGGCTTCTCAGCTTGCTTCTTCTTCAGATATGTAACTTTTTCCATAAGGTATAGGAGGCGACCCCTAATGGTTAAATCACTGTTTCCATCCAAGGTTCCATCTTCATCTAGTTCAATTCCTGAAATAAAAAAAAATACACTAAATAGTAAAAGAATATAATTAAGTTATACACGTTTTGTATCTTGTATGTACAAACGTAACAGAAGTGAACTATGTTGTTGTGCTTTGTTAGAACTACAAAAGAGTTTGATATGGGATATGCTTAACCAGCAGTTTGGAACAAGTACAGATCAGGTATATGTGTAAGGCAGGAAACTGCACATAAGAATCATGTAATCTTATTAATTTCTTGTATAAATTGTGTGTTATTACATAAAGTATATAGTAAATATATTTCTGTGGTCAACTCCCCCAGTATGCACATTTCCATGCTAATGCTGATGCCTGTGTTTTGGACATATGTAGCTCAGAAGTGTAGATATAGTCCCTACTGACACAGTATGATTCAACTGATACTAGTAAAGACTAGGAGATTTTTAGGTAAAACATATCACAGAAGTGAAAGAACTAAAGTTACAATAAGTATACTTTCTAGTGACCAGTCAGAAGAAAGCAGCCACCTTCATAATAGAGTAGCTCTTTCATGAGATTCCCGTAACAAGCTATAAAAATGTAAAAAAAAATGCATGTGAGGCTTTATAGAATCACAGAACAGCTGAGGTTGGAATGAGCCTTTAGAGATCTAGTCCTGCCTCCCTGTTCAAAGCAGGTTCATCTAGAGCAGGTTGCTCAGGACCACATGCAGTCAGGTTTTGAGTATCTCCTAAGGTGAAGGCTCCACAACCTCTCTGAGCAACCTGTTCTTGAGTTCCATCACCCCTACATTAAAAAAAAAAAAAAAAAAATATATATATATATATATATAAAAAATAGAATTTCCTGTATTTCAATTTGTGCCCATTGTCTCCTGTGCTGTCACCAGTGCCTACCACTGAGGAAAGTCTGGCTCAGCCGCCTTTACTCCCCCTGCCCAACAAGCATTTATACACATTGATACAATCCCCACCATGAATTTTCTCTTCAAGTTAAACAACCCCAGCCCTTTCAGTCTCTCCTTGTACAAAAGATGCTCCAAGAATTTAATCATCTTTGATGGCCCCTCCCTGGACTCACTCCAGTGTGTTCCTGTCTCTCTTGTACCGGGGAGCCCAGCTGTTGGCTTTCTTTGCCACAAGGGCCCATTGCTGCTCACGTTTACCTTGTTGTCCACCAGGATCCCCAGGTCCTTTTCTGCAAAGCTACTTTCCAGTTTGGTCCCTAGCCTGTCCTTGCTGCATGGGGTTATTCCTCCCCAGGTGTAGGACTTTGCATTTCCCCTTGCTGAACTTCATGGGATTCCCGTCAGCTCATTTCTCTCATGTTTTTAACTTTATTCATTTATGCATACATTGTCAAGGAATTAAAATCTTGACCTATACTTATTACAGTAAAATTAGCTCAAACTAAAAAGGTCATTCAACTATTTTTTCTGGGTTTTTTAGTTTCCAATATAAGTTCTGAAGTTAAGGGTTTTGTGGGGAGTTCTTTAGCAGTCGTGATTTTATAGGATGTTTGTTCACAACATTACATCATTCTTCTCAATTTATTGCATCTGGTTTTAATTGTCTGATTTTTTGCATTGAATAGAGTTCCATTTCCATTTAAAGTTATTTTGTTATATTTTGTCCTATTAGAGTAACGGACACTAAAAAAGGATCATCAGTAACTTCATATTTTACACTAAATCATATTACAAAATGCTTTGGATAGCAGTCTCTTCAACCAAACTAATTAACAGTAAAGACACTGAAATATCTTATCAATTAGAAATTACTGAAATTACTCAAATGAAATGTCTGTTTTCCCACAGTTATGCTGTTCCCTGAGCTCTAGTTGTACTTTTCTGATTTGCAAACTGTCAGCATAATTGTCTCTCAACCATTTCACAAGGTCTGAATCCCCACATGGTGGCTGGCTAATCAACCAAACATAGGACTCAGGATGTGTAATTGTTTTACCGATTTTGCAATAGCCATATTTTGAATACACAGCATAATTAACTCTGCTCTACTGTAATGCATCCTCTGACCCACAAAATTAATCTTCTACTTGTAGATTATGCAAATTACTCTTTCCCCATAAGAAAAACAACAAAAATAGACCAAGTAATTTGAACAGAGGAGAACGATGGTAAAAGACTAAAGAAAAATGGAAAAATCAAAGAGAAAGATAAGGCCTCTTCTCCTTTCAAATGTTATTTCTAAATTCTTTATTTCATCTTCATTTTCTGTCAATTGAGTTTACTTTGAATCTTCCTCTTTTTTTTTTCTTTTTTCATTTTTCATTTAAAATAAAAAGATTTCATTTGAAGTGTCATAATGCACCTTCATCAAGTTTGTGGATTATACAAATTAGGGGGAGCAGAAAACACACTCAAGGGCAGGAAGCTCAACAGGGTAGAAGAGGAATGGGCTGACAGGATACTCGAAGTTCAGCAAGGACAAATGCAAAGTTTTGCAACTTGGACAGACCAACCCCAAGTGACAATACAGGCTGGGCATGAACTGGTAAAAAAAAAAACATCTTTGCAAAAAGAACTTTGGGGGTCCTGTTGGACAGCAAGCTAGAGACCAGTTAGCAGTGCACCCTCACAGCAAGGAGAGCCAAAAATATCCTGTATTAGCAGAAACATAATCACTAGCTCAAGGCAAGTGATTATTCCCCAGTACTTGGCAGTCCTGAGGTGACATCTGGAATACTACATCCAGTTTTGGGTTACCCAATACAAGAAAAACATTGAAAAGCTAGAGAGCATCCAACAATGGCCCATAAAGATGATTGGTGGCTAGACCGCTTGTCCTATAGGGAGAGGATTAAGGAACTGGGTTTGCCAACCTGCACAACAGAAGCTTTATGGTGGACCTAATAGCAGTCCATCAAAACTTACAAGGAAGTTAGCAAGAAAATGCAGCCATGCTCTTTTCTGAGGTGAACAAGACACAATTACTAAAACAGGCAGGGTTCCAAACTGACATAAGGAAAAAAGAAAAAAAATCACCATTAGGACACTCAAGCCCTGCAACACGTTGCCCAAAGACATTGTGGAATCTCTATGCTTAGAGGCTTTCAAGACTAAGTGCAAAAATCACTGAGCAGGTCTGAGTTCAGCCCTGACTCTGCTTTGAGTAGGAGGCTGCATTAAAGACCTTCCATGATATCTGATACCTTAATAAATGTGATTATTTTAGTCACACAAATATCTTTGAGATGGACCAATCTAAACAAATTGTCTCGTGATACACAAGAATATCAACTGTGCTTGCTCTACCAAAAGGGAAAATTCATGTATTAGAAAGTCAGATATTGATGTCATTTTTTATTTATTTGAATATTTTAAGGTACTGAATTAAATAACTAAACGTGTTATTTCCTGTTAAACTGGCATCAATAAGGAATGCAATTCAGGAAGAAAAGTGCAGAGATCCTCCTGTCCAAAGCTCCTTCCTTCGCCAGAGTTTTAGTTTAAAAAATACAATCACACATCCCTGCATTAACTTCTTCTAGCTAATGGGACATGACATCAAACTTCAGCTGCTTCTCTGCTCATGCTGTCTGCTAAGTGTGTCTTTTACTTATTATTTTTAAATAGTATGCTGAAGTAAAATGAAAGGATAAGTATCCTCCAAACAGGAAAACAACAAAGTCCTCAATGTAAAGTGTAAGTAAGCATGCATTCCAAACAAAACTAGTCTATAACCGAATTTGCAGTATTCATGGATATGAGCTTGACATTTAAGATACACATTTTGGAGCTTCATTTTTATATTGGTATTTTTTTATTTAAATTGTTAATATTTCACATTTTAATATGACATAATTTAACCGTTTTTTATTAACTAAAGTGAAGAAATCAAAACTACAGAATTTTAACTGTTCCTTTTGATTATTAGTCTCTTTCAATAGATAATAAACTTCTACATCTTTACTCATGTCTGAGAAGAATCAGCCACTAAATACAATGTTATATTGCGGTTAACATGGCCATAGTCAACTTGATACAGCAAAGATGACCTATACCAACCTATGCAATGGAGTGGGAACAGGGCAGAGAAACCGCTTGAATAACAAGTGAGCTACAGCGTTATCCAATACATTAAGCCCAAAGAAATTCCCACAGAGTTGTATCGGTAAAAAAACCCTTTTCCCTAATGAAGAAAAACATACTGCATTCCCTTCTAGTTTGACCAGATAGAGGATAAGAACATTTCCTTGGTTTTGATAGTATTTATAATTGATATAGTCCAATCTATAGACTACTTAGTTGGTGTTATGTAAAATTGTTTAGAAAAATTGCTTCTAAAGCTAATATAATTTAAAAGGTAAAAATATTCAGTAACAAGACTTACCACAGTGTGTCATTAGGTCTTCATGGAAATCCAAGAGTTGATCCCGAATTTCTTCAGGGCAAGGACAATCATTTTTATCATCTTTAAAGTTCAGCAGCATGTTAATCTTAAAGGATACAAAGGAAAGGCAAATGACACTGATCTCCAAAAGGAAAACCTTTGAAATCAAACAGAAGTCTGCCACACATAGAGCACAACAAAAAATAAATTGTCCATTGTAAGCTGTACCTGTTCCTGAGGTGGGGATCGAAATTCTTTTGTTTTTCTAGCAGTCAGGGCAGCAGACATGTTCAAGGCCTGCATCACTTCATTGTACCGGAAGCGTTGATTCTCTTGAAGCTTGGCCACAAAATCATCTGAAAATGCTACAATGGCTTCTATTCGGTGTCGTACTTGGCAATCACACAGGTACTGGAGTAGATGGCACATCTGAGAAAACAGTATCATAAGAGAAAGAAGAGTTGGCAAGCTAAGAAATATCTTCTGTATATTACGCAAATAAGGATAGATGCCTTAGAGCAGCAGTTACTATCAAATAAAGTGACTGAAATCTTTAATGCTGTCATTTACTACATGTGAAGTAATCCTACACCAGGAATATCTGGCATCTGCAGGAGATTTATGTGCCTCAGACATATAAAATATAAGACTTTTATTGAAGTTACAAGAGAACGGATTTACTCCTTGCTTCTAGGCCACACCTTGAGTACTGTGTTCAGTTTTGGGCCCCTCTCTACAGGACAGACATTGAGGTGCTGGAGTGTGTCCAGAGAAGGGCAACAAAGTTGGTGAGGGGTCTGAAGCATAAGTCTTATGAGGAGCAGCTGAGGGAACTGGGGTTGTTTAGTCTGGAGAAAAGGAGGCTGAGGGGAGACCTTATCGCTCTCTGCAACTACCTGAAAGGAGGTTGTAGCGAGGTGGGTGCTGGTCTCTTCTGTCAGGTGGCTGGAGATAGGACGAGAGGAAATGGTCTCAAGTTGCAGCAGGGGAGGTTTAGATTGGATATTAGGAAAAATTTCTTTACTGAAAGGGTTGTCAGGTATTGGAACAGGCTGCCCAGGGAAGTGGTTAAGTCACCATCCCTGGGGGTATTCAAAAAGCACGTAGACAAGGTACTTCAGGACATGGTTTAGTGGGCATGGTTGATGGTTGGACTCGATGATCTTGAAGGTCTTTTCTAACCTAAATGATTCTATGATTCTAGGGAATATTTTTTCTGTTTGGATCCATAAGAATGAAGAATTCCCTGTTAATGTCATTGAGAAAGTAATTCTCTTTAATGAAACAACAGTTGTTTGATCTATGATGAACAAGTTTATATCATCTGGAAGATACTAAATCTTGTTGTTTCCTCTAAGAAAGTTATTTATCTATTTAACATCAAAATGCTGCATTCCTTGAAAGCGAAATTACTAAGTGAAGAAAAAAGGATCTTTGAAGAAATGGGAAAAAACACTATCACAGCAGTACTGTTACCTGTAATTTAACAGGTTCTGGAAGTTTCATCTGAAGGAGTCCTTCCTTTGGCACTTGCTCCCCTCTGGTTTCTTCCTCTCCTTCTTCTGACTTGAGCTCATCTGAACTCAGCTCCTTCTCTGAGAAATCAACTTCATCCTCCTGGCTCATTGCTTCTTTGAAAACCCTGGGCTCAATCAACCGCAAGATGTGTTTCAGATCCCCATTGTGGAAGATTCCCATAATTAGGAGGGTATAAAAGAGCTTGATGAGAGGGACAAACAGAAATTCTGTAGAACCTCCAACTGGATCTCTGACATGGAGGCTGCCCTCCTGAACAGCTTCAGTCAGCATCTCTATGGTTTTGGCCTTTAAGATTTCCAGAGGGAATTCAGGACTGAACTGAAAGCATTCACTGCTAATGCTTACAAAACTCGGAGAGGAGAACTGCATTCTTGGCCTTAATGAAGTGCTAAGTCCAATACCAGGGAGGCCATGTTTTTTGTTTTCATCAGGAAACAAAGTAATACTCTTGGTCTCATCTGTCATTGGAACTATAAATTCATTATTCATCATTAACCTGGCAGTTGCATAGGTATTGAGATGGATGTCAATGAGTAAGTCATAATATCCTGCACGTAATAATCCTGGCATATATTTATTCTCAATAGCATACAGGAGCTGAGATTCATCCACATGGCTACACATAGCATGGGCCACTCGGTTGTTGCCTAAAGCACAAACAGCTGAATATAATCGGAGGGTATGGTAGTGAAATTTCAGCAATTCTTCTTGTTCTGTCAGCTCTAAAATATCAATTGTTCTGCAGAGAAAAAAATAATACAGTAAATTCCATATCAGTGCAAAAACTTACTTAAGTGAAGGAATTCAAAATTCTCCCTAAGGGTAACATTGGCACAATATCAGTTCTAGGGATGGACTTTTTCCATGTTTCAGCTTTCATGTGAGAAACACTGTCAACCTAAGAATCAAGGATTAGCAACAAAGTTCAATCAGGAATTTATTCAAGTCACTCCTAAAGCACAACTTCAATAACCTTCAGTGGGGAAAGATCAAAATGATTTACTTAACACAGAGTACTACTTCATACTACAAACAAGAATTTGGGTAACTGAAAATGAAGGTTTTACAACGAGTATAGATTGAGATATTTATATCACTTATTGTTTTTAGTTCTGGGGCTGCAAAATGGCAACAGACTCAGCAGTTCATTTGCAGGGGGTTCAGGGCAGGGTTGTTTGTTTAGAATTCTTACCTAATTTTTTAGTGATTTTATTTTCAGTTTTGGCACTGGCAAAATGCTGAGACATTTGGGTAACAAGGAAATCACAAAATTAAATTTCTTCAATTGTTAAAACTAAATTTCAGAAAATTAAACTAATGGAATAATTAAATTGGTCACAAATCTTAAAAAATCTTTACAAAAACAGATCTTTGCCTACCTTACAGGTTATCTTTAATAATTTATAAACACAGTTCCTTTCATTTTCATTCAAAATCTACATATACTATTAAAGAGTTTGGAGAGAAACTAGGAGAGGTTGGAAACACAACAAAAGAAGGCAGATTTTAAAACTGAAAAATAAGATTAACGTTTAATATTAGCTAAATCAATACACACTGCCTTTATTTACATGTGTTATAAATACAGAGAAGACCTTGGGCTTTTCTTATAGAAATTTTATTACGTCTAGCTTCATAATCCCAACCTAACTCTGATACACTTCAACACACAAAATCAACCTGTTTTCTTCAGGAATATGAAGAGCCATGAACTGCAAAGGATTCAGGCACTGTATCATCCAGCCTTGACGTTCACTGATCCGAGAGACATCAACCTTCAAGAAGTGGTTTGGCACTCTGCTCCAAAGCACATGAGTCAGAAATTGGACATGGAGACGTGGAGGACATTGAGAGACTGGATTTTTGTGTTCGCTTTTGAATAAGCCAGCAGATAACGGCATTACATTCTGGAAAATTCCAACAGAAGAGACAATCGGTTTCTTTACCAAACAATTAATATATTATATTTTTCAATAAATATATTCAACATACAGTACAGTGAAGTACAGTGCAACAGGAAATTAACTTTTTCAGTAGTTTGTAAAACCAGCTGGGAACTATTGGCAGATCAGCAGCAAGAGAGCATTGTCCATAACGAATTTTTTAAAATAGCTAAATTTGAAATAGAAACTTGAATGGAATGTGTGGTCACTTCCTTGGACCAGAGATCTGAACTCTACTCTTTTACCTCCTCTGATTTCTTAGACATCCATTTATCCAAAGCAAGGAAGTAAATTTCAGCTCAGTTTTCTTAAGTGTACTGTCTGAATGTACTTTAAAACCCTAACCTAATCTGCAGATACACTGGTCATCCATGGTCTGTTTGTAGAAAAAGAGATTTGCCTTACCAGCCCCAGTGATTTCATTTCATCATGAAGGATGAAATTCAGAAAATTCAATGGGACTTTACAATATCATCTGCCAATTCTAATCAGTTACAACCCTTCTCATCCAATGTACTGTATTTTAAATACATGAGGTATTTAAAACTGAGTTAAGAATAAAAATGGCAATAGTGCAAACACTTGGAATCATAAAAATGTGCCCAAACCCAAGAACACATTGCAGGCAACAAATGGCCAGAAAAAAAAAATTATTTGATATGATACACTAGTCCTAAACCTGCACAAAACCAAGCATTATTTACCTTTATTCTTCCCAATTCAAACTGGAAAACATTGGGGCTTGTAGCTTGAGCAAATACAGCAGGAAATAATTTTGTACTCGGTTCAACCTAAATCAAAGATGTACAAATATATAACCACTGAAGACAGCAAAACACTATTACTTATAAAAAAAGACCCTGATATCTGTATTGATAGGCAATAAGTGCAAGCTTTTGAATAAAACCCCAGAAAATCCAAACAGGATGGAAAAAATCACTGTCATAATAGCGACAATTACTTTTTCTTCCAGTCTTGTACAAACGTTTCTAATAAGATGCAGTCTGAGGATTAAGTTTTCCCCCTTCCCACTGGACAACATCATCAAAAAATACTCACCTGATAGTACGTGCCTAGTTCTTTGCCATTAGCTGTGAAGGTCAGCAAGCCACTGGCAGCATCAACCAAGCAACCAATCTCCAGACCATTATTATTACGTCCTTGTCCAGGGCTCATGCTCTCTCCTGCGCACACCATATAGCAGTTGCTGCGTTTTATACTGAATGTCAAAAGACAAATTTATTCATGGATGGCGTGAAAACTTTATGTAGTGGACTAAGAACAACTTTGCATGGCTGCAACCAACAGGGCCTTGTGGCTGAAAACAGCAGATCCCACCATAACCAATGCCAAAATTCAATGAAACCTAGACTTCATAATTGAAAAAATAAAAACTGAAGATGACAAAATATGAACGAGCTCAAATCTTCTGTAAAATTCCAAGAGACAAAACTGACTTTGCCAGTTAATGTTTTAAATTGTTTGATGTTAAGCATAACACAAAGTTTCTGGCATGGATTACAAGCTGAAGTGCTGAGAGGAGGTGCTGTTGTACTAATTTGGCCTGCTCAAAAATACTACAAGGTATTTTGCTCTACTTTGTACCAGTTCAGAAGTCAGTATTTGCAGGATCATGGTCCAAAACTACATAGAAAAGCTGTGCTATTTTACTTTTCAGTGCCTACTGATTTGATTAAATCATTACTCTACAATTTCTTCACAAGCAAGAGAACAAGCAAAGTTACACTTTTTCCTATTACTTTTTTTTTTTACATCAACCCAATTACATTAAATGGGCTGCATTTACAGTTTATAAATTGTTAGTTGCTTTTATGGATATAAAATATGTATCTTTTTAAGAAAATTGTAACCAACCTCTCATGAACCTTCCCTTTTTCATCTCCCAGCGTAACTGTGACAGTACGCACTCTGTCCAAATCAAAGCTTGTGTCATACTGGTGAAAGTCAGATGTAATCCAGCCCACCCAGACATTGGCAGGTTCTTGACCAGGAAATATTCTCACTGAATAATAGTACTGTCAATAAAAAAATAATGTCAGTAAATGTTAGTATTTGGTTTCTAGTGTATCAGTTTGATTCAAAATTAATTTGTTGCTCTAAAATCTGAAAACATGTCATCTCTTCAAAAGTAGCATAGGCTTGTTCAAGCGCAATTCATAAGAAAAGCAACAACACAAATCAAAATACAGCCAACAAAATATGTATGTTAAAACAAAAAATGGAAAAGATTAAAGATGCGGCTTATACGCTTGTATTGTAGGCTTCTACATCATAGCATTGTAGGCTATTTTTGTACTGCAGCTACAATTTTTATACCGTAGGTGACTCAGTTTCTAGTATCTAATATCCTTCAGAAAGAGGAGAATACATCCAGGAGGAGAAAGTATTTTTGCCTTTCAACATTGAAGAGTCAGCGCTTATGAAGCTGATCTCGTCAAAGATGCACAAAACCTGCACAAAACTTTCACTGGGAATTCCATGAAATACACGCTGAGTAAAATTAGTATGGATGTTTTCAAATGCTCCTGAACATTGACCTATTAGTTTAATGCATTTTTTCCTATTTATTCCATTATTCTAGAACTATTTATTCTTCCTCTTATCAACAGTAGTTTCAAAAATGGATTCAATTAATTTATGGCTTTCCATGTGGAAATTGTTTTAGACTGACAATCAAGTCAAAACAAAAGGAACATAGCAGTCTTAACTTCAGTAGTACAGGACCACCACAGACATTTAAATTAAAAATTCTGCCCCAAAATTACACTGTTTCTGAAACTCTTACAAGCAAAAACATGTAGTTATTAAAAAAAAAAGAAAAAGCAAACAGCTAAAATACCAATCCTATGTTACGATACCGTGGAAGTTTGCATCAAATAATCATAGTCATCCCTATCATCTGCTAGCACATCCTCAGTAAGCCGTGCAGAGTGACTAGTGCTATAATCTGGCTTTGTCCTCCTGAGCATAAATCTGTAATAAAATAAGTAAAATCAAAATCTATATGAAAAGCTTGATACATCAATATATATACACAAAGGAATTTTACATTGATACATTATCCCTAAATGCATTATATTTATTATGATAGCTCTAAATACACAGTATTTATTACATTATTAATACATAACACTTGTTAGTTTATTACTTTCATGTAGATTAACACAAAATAAATTATTCAGAAAAGAGAGAAGCTCATTTTTAAATCACTTAAATGAATTCTGAGCTTGAAAGTTATTTGTAAACTAAGCTCATGTAACTTAATAAATTATCAGACTGTTAAACACCTATGTCACTTTGGAAGAATGTGGAACTTTAAATGACCTTCATGCATTTAAAAATACCATCCATATGCCCTGATTTATTCTGCAATTGAAATATTTAACAAACCAATTTTGGAAAAGAAGAGCAGAAAAGGAATGGAAAGCTGCAGTAATATTGTCTGGGTAATGGCCTAGTGTTTGCATCTCCACAGCATCATCAAGTTAGGTGTTCTGCTCCTGATTCCATAAGAAAAATTAGGGAGAATGAACATGTCAGCTAGAGAATATTCTTGTGATTATTCGGTTCACTGAGTGAGATAAGAAGCAAATATACATTTCTAGATAAAGATTATCTTCAGCTTTTTGGAAGCCATGTGAAAAAACGTTCCGCGTCACTTTGAAGACCTCCTAGTTCTGTCAGTATGGATCTCCATGGTTTTAAAATGCACTTCACATGATGATCACAAAAGCCTTCAAAATTAACCAAGTGATAGGTTTCCAATAGCTTGAAAAATGTTTTCATTTTTCTGCTTAATTTTAATGTATATATTGCATATGATGTAATTTAATCACATGCAGGTTAACTGTCCCGACTACTGTGTTATATCCAAATCTAGGGCAGAATTAGGGAAAAGTCTCTGCAGACCTGACTAGCATTTTCCTCTACTATTCAAGAAACAGGAAAAAAAAAAAAAGAAAAAAAGACAAAAAAAGAAAAAGAAAAAAAAAAGGCAAGCCCAAATGTGCTACTAACCTTTGTTTAAGACGTGAAGGCTTTTCTTGAACATAATCTTTATGGTTGTTTAACTCTGGTTTTGTGGCATCTTTTTCTCGTTCTGTCCGGTCGGGAACTAGATGACCATGAGCAGTTTTCATTAGAACCTCAAAATCAGAATCAGCATCATAATCCTCCAAGTCATTCTTCGGGCCAAAAAGACCAGAGCCTGGTAACCCTCCTGCAGCTGATCTGGAGAATACCTCAGCACATTCAATGGGCATGCTTAATCGAAAAAACATGACGTCTGTTTTACTGTTCTGTGAACCAAAGGACTTCTGTGTGACCTTCAGGCAGGGGCAGCTGTCTATGGTGCCATCAATTCTCATCACCTATCAAATGTAAAGATGTAGTTGTTTTGAAGCTGATGCTTTTTCCCCCTTGTAAATATTCAATTTCTATTTCTAGAATAAGCATCTATGACTTGAAAAACTTGCAACAGTATGCAGTCAACGGTCAAATGTATTGTAATCATGTGCTGCCATTTTAAGGGGAAATAAATACTATGAGGAGTGGAGGTTTTTATTGTTCTGTTGTTAATTAAAAAAACCCCACTCACAAAGGAATGACCTTTCTCATCATAACTCTGCAACATAAATCCAACCCTGCCCAGAACAACACAAATCAGCTAATATAAATCATACATGTACATATACATGAACACAAATTATTTCTTAAATACTACAGTGTGATACACATCAGCTGAAAAAGGGTTCTTATTTCATCAATTTCAGAAGGATTTCATGGTAGACTTACAAGGCATAAATTCAGGTCCATCAAGATGCACAACTGATTGGGACATAAGTGTTGACACAATTGGCCAATAAATATTTATTAAAATCAAAACCAATTAGTTATGGAAAAATCACTTCACGAAATGTGTGCACCAGAACACATGGTATCTGTTATGTAGAAATGCCCAATTTCTGGAATTTGTTTACAAACATAGCTCTCACTGCACAAGAAGCTCTTAATGAGCACATCTTGTAGAATTTGTCTCTGAGACTCTCATGTTTACATACATGACAGATTCCACAGATAAAAAAATACTATCAACCAAATAATTATATTATTTGCAACTCCACTGAATGTAAGAAATTTGTAACAGGTGCAAGGTTCATCCAGAATTGGGTCAATATATCACATTAAAAATCTTGTCTAAAACTGCAGAAGTAGAAATGTAATTCAAACATATTCATGGAAGAAGTCTCTGGAAACACTGTAATAGGATCACAGACCTCAATATGTTCGTGATTTTGTGGCACTGGTAGAAACTGAGGGAGCCTTTTACTCAGCCAAATGGTGATGTCTCTGTTTGTATTAACAGCAAAGGGTTCATACCCTTCCTGTAAGCCACAGATAGTGAAATATTTTAGCGTGCTGACGTCTTTTCCAAAGTTCATTCTTCCCACTTGAGATGGGCCCAGGCTGCACACAGGTAGAAATCCTTAAAACAAGATGAAAGAACGCATTGGTTGTACATCATCAACATCAGAGAACTGCTCTCTTCCATAACCCAATTAAAAATCATTTAAAAAAAAAAATTAAAATAATTCCAGAAATGAAACACTATAAACGCAAGCAGTAATCAATAGCACACCTCCTCTTGCATGTCACCAAGTACTGTATCTTAAATATCACTCTGAAAAAAAATCCCTCTGATAGCCACGGATCTCTTCATGCAACACTGAATTTACTTCACAGAAATCTAAGAGTACTTCAGGGAGTCTGACAACCACATCTTAGTTAATCTCTCTGCTAAACTGGTAGAGTGTTGTCAATTTTACCCCAAGTCTTACTACTTTTGATATTCCTCCTAAAATTCCATTAGTCATGGTATTTTGAGAGAACCTCAAAAATTACTTTGAAAGTAATATAGTGCTTGTCCATGCAGCTATAGTAGTGAAAAAAATTACAAATATACACCAAGTGCATGCTGCAGATTAAAGAAAAATATATATAAAATTAATTAATTAAAAAATTTCATAACACTGTGTGGCTCTGGATAATGACAACTGACAATATGATACTGGAGCTTCATGAAACTTATGGTAGGTTTGGGGGGGGGGCTGGGTTTTTTGGTTTTATTTTTCAATCAGCTTCACGTTTGTATGCATCTGCTCTCTTACTGTTTCACTAGCATGGGGAACTCACTTGTGACTGCACTTTTTAAAAAAAGGTTTGGGGTTTTTTTCCTCAGGTTCAGCACCACAGCCTAAAAACCTAAGAAAATCTCATTTCTTCTGTTCCTTTTCATCCTGATTTTGAATTTCCACAGCTACAAACCACTTTGCAGATTCATTTGACCTAGCTATTAACAAAATGTTTTCTTTCGTATCAGCGAGAAACATGAAGCTCTGTTCAATGATTCTGGTTCAAGTGAACGTACCAGGTATTGAAGGGTATAAGGACAAAATACAACTAGTTCTTCACTTTTCTTTAGGCTGCCCAGATTAAAAAAGGGCAGAATATCAAGATATGTTCTTTAGACAAAAGCAAACTCTGGAGCACCATCTACAGGAATGACTGCTCACCAGATAAAAAAAAAAATCAGTCTTCAGTACCACCTTTTGAAGATTTTATTACAGATACACAAGATTGGTTATCACGTGTATGTGTACTAGGCAGGATAAATTTAAGGACATACGCTAATAGATGTAAGTTTAAGTCCAGATTTTTATGTTCACAGCAAGGCTCTTAAATCACAAGGCATCAACTTCTCAGATAACACAGATGATTTAGACAACATGATTTATGTCCATTCTGCTAATGCAAATCCAGTGGCAGACAATAATAAAGAATATTTTCCAGCACTAAATGAAACAAAATCATATTATACAACACATAACTAGGAAAGTTATATTTGCATATATAGGTATATGCTGTGGCAAAGCCCAGCAGCTCTAGTAGGGAGAATTTACTAGGCTCCCTGTTGAGTTAAAGGAATCCATAAGCTGTTGCAAAAGTTTTTAAGCAAAGACAAAAATCAAAATTCTACTTTCAATAACCTTACAAATCTCAGCTCATCACTCAAGGATAGTAACGACCTTCTATGGACATCAAGTTGTTTGAGAAGGGGTTTTCACAGAAACAGTTGTGACAGCACGAATCCTCACAATATTAACCAAAAATGACATAAGATTTGCTATAAGCCACATAGGTATATGCAGCCTAAAGCATGTGCTTTGTCTGTCTGAATCACCTCACCATTTATTTTCCAATTCTTATTGATGTAAAACATTTTTAGATGTTTCCAGGATGTATGGCACCTACATTTAGAATCTTATAAAGAGTATTCTTTTCCACATCTCAAAAAGGATATAATAGATCTGAAAATGGCCAACATGAATGAAACTGCTTTCTTATCATCAACAATTAAAGAAATTAGGATACTTCAGCCTCAAAAGAAAAAATTATTAAGGGGGTATGATATATACCCCCATTATAAGTGGCATAGAGAAGATGAATGGTAAATGATTTTTCAGTGTCTTTCGTAACAAAAATTATGATCAAAGAAACTGGTAGCAACCTTAAAAAAAATGGGAGAAACTTCCTTATACACCTCACAGCAATGCTGTGGAATTCTCTGTCACATAGCATCATGGACGCTAAAAGCTCACATTGATTCAAAAAGTGTTTAGAGACCTTCATGTGGGAAGGAAAAAAAAACAAAATAAAACAAAACAAAACCATCAGGGCTACCAACACAAACATACCGTGTTTGCCTCAGAAAGCTCCTGAACCAGAAATCACTGGAGCCTGGGTGACTGTATCACTGTCTGCTTATCCTGTTCTGACACGTACCCACAGGCATTTGCTATCCACTGCTGTTGAAAACAAAATAGTGACCTAACTAGACTTTTGGTACAAACACGGTTACATTTTCATAAAAAACAGAGAGGAACAAAAGCTTAAAAAAAAAGTGTTTGAAGAGAAGGAGGTGTAAACCGATTAGTTGTGAACATGACGTATCTATATGTATGTCTTTATTTATATTTGTATTTATGTATATGAACAATTGTTTTATGTTTCTGCACAGGTCAAATATTTCCTAAAAGGAAGTAGCAAGCTCTATCTCCAGCACCTTGAGAATTAACACATAGCCAGTTCCTCTTTATTACAGCCCTCATATCAAACAGGAAATAATTGTTTTACAAAACAAAAAAAGCAATAGCAGCTGATGTTATCAGCAGAATTCAGTAAGCATATATTATAGAAAAAGCTGATTAGATAATTAGATGCCGTCCAAAATCCAAGAAAAGATAATCAACTCTATTCATGAAGACTGAGATGTATACATGACATAAAACTAAATCAAACAGGAATATTTAAAATATGTAAAATATTTAAAATATTACTAATAGTTACCCTTCCTAAATAGAATGCACATAAACTGTTAATTCCTCTACCTACGCATTTTCCTGTGGGCTCAGAAAAGAAGATCTCACAGATAGATTCATTCTTAGATATGAAGCAAATATTTTACACATACATACACAAATAAAATGTAAATGAGCATTTGCAAGATTCCCTGAAAGAAACCAAAGAAACCCAGAATGAAATTCCTACAGAGGTAAAACTCTCATTGATGTTTTTTACTCAATCCAGTCTTTTCCATCAACCCTGTAACTGTAGCCAATATGGAATCAAGATGACAATCTCTCTCACCAATACAAATTTCAATGATGCCGGAACGGTACTGTACATGTAGCTAACTCCTGCAAGTAATCATAACTACACAATAACTGTTGCTCTGTATGAATGGAACATAAATACCAGTGCCAGTCCTAATCATGGAAGCACTACTTCCATCTCTGGTGAAATTCTGCACTGATTTGCCAATGGTACAGGTGTCATTTAGGTGTTTCAGGGCTCTTCCGTATCTGGTAAAGATATAGCATCTCATCTTATAGGGAGTGTGCATGTGAGGCTGTTAAGTGTCCGACTGTGGAATAAAAATTAACTTTCAGTACCCTTCTCTACATGGGTATCCAGCCATTTTAGATGTGATATTTCATAGACCCTGTGTAGCCCTTGGATGCTGGAGGCTACATAAAAAGATGATTTTCCCATGACCTAGCTCTTAATCTCCAGGTGCATAACTGGGCTATGGAACAAAACTTTTATTTTACTATATGAAATAGCAAAACAAGTCAAAAGATTTTAACATTACCACTAGAAAAGTAAACCTCTAGCATTGTCTGTCACATATGGCAAAAGCATAGGACAGCAACACTTTTTATAAAGTTCCCTACTTTCAAGAATACAAGATGAACCTCCTGACCCAATTTGTCATACACTCACTATAAACAGTTCATGCTCACAGAGATCATGAGTTGACAAAACAAAGTTTGGTTTGCACAGTGTACTTGTTCATACCTATAGTGTGAAATTTCTCTTACACAAATGCATAATAATATGCAATTATGTTTAACAATTTTACTACTGAGATGGTATCTCACAAACAAATTAGTTTGCCATAATCCCAAGGAGCTCTTCTTGTTGGTAGTACAACCTAAGACGCAGCACATGAGCCTTATTAGTAAGCTGGCAGAGCACCATACTCCTTTTTCACTGTTCCTAAGTAAATTAAAACTACAGGACTGATTTATAGTCAGACTGCATCCTTCAAAGCAGGACACTGGGCTCTGATCAGAAATTCTATCTTTTTTCTAAAGCAAAACATCTCTTTCTGCAGCAGCACATGGCATGCACACGATTCACTGATAGAAGTGACCTGCAGAAAGATCTCAATGCTATTAAGCAGGAGCCATTAACAAAACCAAACTAAAGCCAGCCTACAAAAAAATTAAAGCTCTATAAAAGTCATATTTAATTTGGGTATTTCATACATGTGTTTGTATATACACACCCATACATATAGATGCCTTCTCCCCCTGCCGCCCCCCTCCCCCCCCCCATGAATTGTATATGATACCCATAATATTTATAGATATAGATCTGGATTTATTAAATCTGAGATCAATCGGCACATTGCTTTGAAAACGGAATAGGAGATCTTATTTCAAAGGCAAGCTGTTTTCTACAAACACAACACTAGAGGAACTTACTGTAAATTACAAGGATATTGTGAAAAATCTGAGAGGCCTGACACTGACATTAAGTCTTTGACATGGTTACCAAGGACTTTGGGCTCCATGTCAATCCAGGAACTGCTTTAGCAGTTTCAGACACAACAGTGATCTGCTTAAATCTAAACCTGCAGCTAGAAACAAATACCACAAAAATCACACCACTGTGATTTCATCAACTTTGAAATCAAAATAGTGGTCAAACAGGCTACCCTCAGAATGTCATGGAATTCCCGTTTCTCTCAGAATCCCTCACTCCTCAATGGGATTATACTGCCTAATAACTGGAAAACCATTATAATTGAATGGCACCACAATGACTTTATGCCTAAACCACTAACAGTAAGCCAATTCATGCATCCCTTTCCCTCTTCATGTTATCACAGTATCTAAGGAAATCTGAAGACAGTAAAGTAACAGGCATGAGTCTAGAAAATTGGTGGCAATTATCTCATTTTAAATGAAATCAAATTATTCCTAATTCCTATGGTATGGCAGAAGAAGAAACAAAAAACAAAAAATTTCTTCTCCCAAAGACTTCTGAAAGTAAAATAATCTGAAATCCACTTGAAAGTCAAGTGGTTAAAATTCAGGGAGGGAACTGCCTAATTAATAGGTATAAGATTCATCTTTCCCCTGGGAATAGGGATCAGTAACCCAAAAGTATCATTTGCAGCTTTTACTTTTCAAAAAAATTTGACTTTATCTCTCAGACACAGATGTATTATTTAACAGATATATAATATATATGACAGAATATATGTACCTATAACAAATGAAAGGGAAGGATTAAAGCTTTAAATAATTTTTTTTCTCTTACCATGGTTCAGAAATTGTAGGCAGTTATCTACATTAATGTAATTTCTTACCCTTTTATATACCCATTCGCACACAAGTATGTAATTAAATTTAGAAACAAAAATACTTTTGTGGTATAGAATCAATCTGGCACCTGACACAACCTCACAATCTTTGCCATCTTTTGCAATCTCATAAGCTACTACTTCATGGTAAACAAAAACCTTCTTGTGGACTCTGAAAGCTGCACGAAGAACACTACAACAACAGGCACAAAACTCAATCTGCTGGTTTAGAACTAAGTAAAAAATTTTGGAGGCTAACTTTGTGCCAGCTGGCTTTATCCTGGATCAGGTGTCATTTCTCCTCCCAGAGGTAAAACAAAACCTTAAAGCTGGCTTAACCTCCCTACCATATGTTCTCACTAATTTGACAGAAACTTGGTAGTATTTCAGTACTTGATCTAGATAAAATTTGATGTCCCTGCCCATGGCAGGGGCGTTGGACTAGATGATCTTCAAAGGTCCCTTCCAACTCAAACCATTCTATGATTCATTCTATGATTCTGTTATATCATATGGTGACCTGCTGCAGTGCAGATGAAATGTTAAAACTCATGAATTTGCACCCCAGACACATCCCTGCAAAATAGTGAAAAGGTCTGATCACAAAAGATGGCTGCAAGGTTCACCACAGAAAAAGGCCTTGCTTCATCCTCACACCCGGTATGCCTCCTTTCCAAAGGCTTGATACTAATCAAATAGAGAAAAGGACACGGGGTAGTTCCCTAAAGCGGGAGGAACAAGAAGCACACCACATTAAAGGGAAGCCGGAGCAAAAATTAGGCAGCAACAGCAAGTTAACAGCACAATGTATTATAGTACTTACCGTCACCAACCTCAAAGTCCTTGAATGCCAGTTCTGAACCTGAGTCATCAAGCAAGATTTCACCATTTAAGGTGAACATCATAGTGTGCTCATTCATGTCAACCATACATCCAACAACATCTCCTGCTAACCAAGAGCGGCCAAAATGTTCATTACCTTGATGCCACCGCTGTGCCTGAAAAAGATTTAAAAGAATTTCAAAGAGTAATAGTGACAATGTATGTGTTCCTCTCTCCCTTAGTAGCACAACTAGTAATTAGCCCACTCAATTCAGACAGCAGTAGAATTAACACTTTCACAGCATATCATTCCAAAACAATGCCTGTGAGTACTCCAAGTTGACTTTGAAAATGGAAATCCAACAATTAACTTCCTGCAAGCACCCCTCACATCAGTATTGCAAAATGTTGCTAAGTGAGCTGACAGGGAAAATTGCTATTTCAACATTTTAGTAACAAGTAAAAGCATAGCTTAGTTTTTCTGCAGAAGCTCCATGGAAGACTTGTAATGAAAAGAATATGCTATCAATTACAATGTTAAATAGCTATTTCACAAACTTTTTAAGCAATTGCTTTTATTTAATCTAGTAGCCTATAAACGCATTGCTTCAAAACAAACCTTATTGTTTCCTTAAGTATAATTCTAAAAATGTTGTGCACAAACTAAATTAAACTTCCTGTCATGCCAGATTTGGGAAGGAACAGAATTGTCTGTGGATGGGACAAGCACTCTGAGCTTCTGATAGATTCCAGAGTAGCTGAGGGCATGATTAATGATTCGTATGACCGACCTTTAAGTCAAAGACTGCAAAGGCTTTGGATGGGGTCTTGGATTGGAATTCAAATAAGTTAACATCTATTAAGAACTATTGTAACATGCATAAAACAAAGCAGTTTTAATAACAAATAGGTTCCCTATTCATATATTCCATCACAAGTAGATTTTTATCCTCTGTATCTGCCCTGAAAATCCTACAAAACAAATGAGCCTTTCTGTGTATCCTGGAGGTCAAAAGCATTTTTCTTTTTGGGGAGAGAACCCATCAAAATCAAAGACAAAATAGCTTTGTGGATTGAGCTAAAGGTCAAAATCTAAGATTCAGAAGACAAACTACTACACAGCTATTCTAGTAAGGACACAGGACTTGAATAGTTTACTTAAGCCAATCAGATATTTTACAAAAACAACTTTTCAGTTCTCTTTTTAAGGCATCTTCTCATGTAATACTAGACTGGGAAAAAAATTAAAATCCAACATTAAAAAAATAGAGCTTGAGAGCTTGATCTAACCATGAACAGCCAGGAATACTGTTGATTTCTGTTACATATTGTAATAGTAATAAAGGAAATGAATTCCAACACTAGATACATGAAACATTTTGACATGAGTCATCAGTAGCCTTAATAGCAATTACAGTTTGGATAGCTGTTGCACTTGCCTTCCTACTGAAATAAAAAGTTTTAATTAGTCATTTAATCTATTGTGATGAAAATCAGTAACATATAAAATAGTTTGTTTTCCTATGTATTTTTACTACTAGATTTCCATCTGCCACTGTCTCATGCAGAGTTACATTTGAGCAAAAATTACTGGTTCTATTATACCTCATTTACTCTAAACTGTAAGGATTTCCATGAAAACCTAGGTATACTCTTCGTAACTTTTACATTCCTATAAAAAACTTGTACCAAAGTTTGCCTCAAACACTTATTGCTAATAATCTTAACCATATCTATTCCCTAATGGCACTTCTTATAAAGAGAACAACAGATTAAAATTTTAAAGAAATGATTCATAGTTAATTACAGCTCTGCCAGTAATTTGAATTTGAGTAAGTCACTTAGATTTTCAATGCTGTATATATACTGTACAAATACTGTGAAGCTGTGAAAAAAATTATAGAAATGCCAAAAACCTGCTAATTAATTTTTTCAGGTGACATTGATCCTCCTTATTCCACCTAGGCCCTCAAAGAGAGAGAGAATTAATTTCATAAAACACAAATGAAAGAAGAGAAGGCAATTTAGCTGAGGCAATGACACATGGAATAAGACTCAAAATTAAAAGTTTTGCAATCACTTATATTACTACAGATAAACATATACAAACCTTAAAGCCATCAAAAACAAAAGCTTCTTCATCTGAGCCAAGTTCCTGATCTGGCAGACAACCCGGCCTGGTCCAGCCAACTCTCATGTCTCCTGCAGTAACTGCCTCAAATTCAAAGTACCACTTCCCAGCCTTCACTGCATAAGTCTTTTCTGTGCGGAAGATCCTGAATTTTTCCATTATCCCACTGCACACGTCCAGTCTCATTGCTGTAAGGTTTAAAAAATAAAAAAAAGTAAAGAAAAAAAACCAACACAGAAAGTATTGTATTCAACTACTGACAAAATGAAGGCAGTGAAAACAAAAGGCAAAGGGATTCCTTTGAGCATAGGCATGAAAAGAAGAAAGTGCCTGCAGAACAGCCTTATGGGGAAAGCGCCCTTACCCATTCTGGGGAATCAGCACGCTTGGGTACCTCTCTGAAATGACTCTACACTAATTCAACCAGCATGGGGAAGAAAAAAAAAAAAAAAAATAAGGGGAACTTAGAAGTCTGAGTGCAGTTACAGGGCTATGATCCTCACTGGAAGCACAGAAACATGGTGGGATAACTCGCATGACTGAAGTATTGTGATGGATAAACACATGTTTTTTAGGAAGGACAGGCTGGGAAGGTTATGAGGAAGAGTTGCCCTTTATGTGAGAGAGCAGCTGGAATGCATAGAGAACTGCTTTGGGATGGTTCAGGAGACAGTTCAGAACTTAAGGGTCAAGATATGCAGGCAGACCAATATGGGTGCTGTAGTGGAGTACCCCAGGGGTCCTGGGGTCTACAGGGGTATTGGACCCAACACTGTTTAACATCTTCATTTATGACCTGGATAATGGAACAGAGTACACCCACAGCAAGTCTGCAGATGACACAAAACTGGAAAGAGCATATGCTGCAATTCAGAGGGACCTCAACAGGCTGGAGAATTGGCCTAAGAGGAATCTCATGAAGTTCAACAAAGGGAAATGCAGTCCTGCATCTGCAGAGGAATAACCCCAGGCAACAGAATACACTGGGGGCTGAGCAGCTGGAAAACAGCTTGGCAGAAAAGGAGCTGAGGGTCCTGGTAGAGAAGTGGAACATAAGCCAGTAATGTAGCTTCACATCAAAGAATGACAGAAGCATCCTGGACTGCATAAGGAACAGCCTTGCCAGCAGGTCCCAGGGAGGTGACCCTTCCCCTCTACTTGGTACTAGCGAGGCCACATCTGGAGTGCTGGGTCCAGTTCTGGGCTCCCCAGTGCAAGAAAGACACCGATTTACTGGAACAAGTACAGCACAGGGCCATAAAGATGAGTAAGGGGCTGGAGCATCTTTCTTATGAGGAAAGGCAGAGAAAGCTGAGACTGTTCAGCCTGGAGAAGAAAAGGCTCAGAGGGGAATCTCACTTATGAGTATAAATAGCTGGTGGAATGGAATGAAAAAGAGGGAGCCAGATTCTTCCCAGTGGTGCCCAGTGACAGGACAAGAGGCAATGGACACACGTTAAAAAACATGAAATTCCATCTGAACATAAGAAAACATTTTTTACTGTGAGGGTGGTCAAACACTGGAACAGATTGCCAGAGAAGTTGTGGAGGTTCCATCCTTGGAGATAACCAAAACCCATCTGGACATGGTCCTGGACAACCTCCTTTAGCTGACCCTGCCTGACCAGAAGATCTCAAGAGGTCCCTCCCAACCTCAACAATTCTGTGATTCTGTGGACTTGGCTTTCAGTTATTTGAAACAAAACAAAAACACTAACAATACAAACCCCAGCAAAATACAGACTAAATTAATCTTCCAATCACCATAAAAGACAAACGTTTGTCTTTGAGACAAGATTCCTCAACTGAGACATCTTCTTTACTTAGTCTGTGATCAATTCACCTAATCTTCTCATTTATATTCTAAAAATCAGATTTCTTAAGTATGTCATCATTACAAAAATTTATTACTATATTTCTTAGTTATTATAATAAATAATAGATGGAAGGCTGCAATTTAGATGTTTTTGCAGAAGCAATGGAAAATGGAGGATAGGAATCATAAAAGGAAGTCTTGCATGAAGCTTTAACAACAGCAACAAAAAGCCCAAAGTAATTATACTCCTGCTTCAGGAAAAAATATATTAACTTCTGTCAAGATAAAGGGCAGCAAGTCTGGAAAGAATAAAGATGCCCTTAAGAAGAGCATAAAAGTAGTGTTAAAGGCAACTCCTGTTCAAGGCAGGGCAAGTTCCTGTTCAAGAACAAAGGAAAACCTAGTCACAGCCAAGGTACTATTTAGAAAATACTATTTAGCTAGTGAAATAACAGAAGCAACAAGATGCCAAGTTTGAATTGTGATGATTGTTCTCCTTTATTCTCTTTCAAACTGTTGAAGACAGTCAGATGACTACAAGATTTTACAGAGTGCCTTAAAACCTGCCACTTCTCACTTCAAAGTTACTGTTTGTCAATTGTCAAGCTGAGATGAAGAAAAAGAGCTTGTTCACATTTCTTGTCTAGTGCAATAGAGTGTAAAATAACATTAACAGCTGCATGAAAATAAAAGTTTTCACAGACACTGATTCATTTGGTTAAGTATCTATAGCATGATCACAAGTGCTTATCTTATCATAGTTTACTATGCTTCATTCCAAAATTCTCTTAATCGCAAGTGATTCATAACAAGCTATTTTAAGAGTGCTTAAGTTAAAATTCACTCTTTGTCAGGTAATAATATCTTTTCTCAAAGACCAAAATAGCTACATGAAGAGTTTCAAAGGACGCTAAAGTTAAACTTTGACACATTCAACTTATTCCTTCTAAATGTATTCACTGACTCTCTCACTCCATGAAGGAATAATGGCATAAAAAATACTGAAAAAAAATGTAAGCTGGGTTGTTATTGGGCTGCTTCAGAGAAAGAGGAGGAAAGAAACCTCAAGGGAAGGGTAAAATGTAAATGTGTTATTTTGTCTGCTCTGTAACAGCAATAGAAACAGCTTGGTTTATGCCTCACATTTTTGCTTTGTAACATTTGTGGAATCTATAAGCAAAGATTTTTAGAGGCAGAAGTAGTATGCTGGTACAGGTACTGCTTTGAGACATACAAATAAATCTATTTTCTCCTTTTTTCTTGTCAACTAACAAACATGAAAGTTTTGGACTCAAATCTCTACGCTCTGATCCAACTCTTCATCTATCCATCCCAGTTCTCTTGTGGGTTATCCCGCTCCTTTGCTCCCACTTCCACTCTTTTCCTATGTTATCCCACCATACATTCCAGATCAATCTGTTCCAGTAGAAATGTACTTTTATTTCTGTCATTCACAAACCCACAAATCTTAGACTCCCCTACTTCTCCAATTTTCTTCTTTCCCTCACTGCACTGAACATACTGTCTTGAAAAAATGCCTTTATTGATTCACCTACAGCTATGTGGCATTCATCTACTACCTATGGAAAATGTTCTCAAAAATTGTCTAAGAACATTTACTCCTGAATTTTACTTGAATAGTACTACTCATGACCCTACTCGGTGCCTTGGAGATGGCCATTCCTAACATCCTTTTAAACACTTTTAATCCTATCTTCTTTCTCCTTTCCTTCAATATTTTATGTCAGTATACAGTGAGTTTTCCCTGAGCTGCCTTTCACTACTCTACACATTTTCTTTATGTATCTTCTGCTAAAATAGCTTCAAGAACAACCTTGTATGGTGAGTATATACAAAACTCCCTCACTGTTCCTTACTTATTACACAGTCCTACAGTCTGACACTTCTTTCCAAGACCTTATTATTAATTCAAACCATAAGAAAGCTTGAAATGACAAAAATCACACTTTAAAAAGATGAAAACAATTTCACAAAGCACAAGAATCAATGCTGAATTAAACTCTGGATCCTTCTTCCTTAAGTTTTCTCAGCTATTCTATTCTCTGGTATTTTATACAGTTTTCTTTCCATTAATCAAATCACATGACTCAGGGATCACTCTGACTTTTTTTCTCAGATTAGGAAAAAGAATGCCTAAAGCATTCCGGATCTTTTCCCACAAATTTGTAAGGTATCAAAGCCTGTGCAGCCTTTGAAAATTCAGTATTCCAGTCTGATCACCGTAATTCCTCCTCTTCCTGAGTTTGTTATAAGCTCAGATATGTCTGCACCTACCTGTCTGTATGACCATGTTAAGAACCTCTCCCTTTCTCTTCTGTTTTCTCAGCCACATCAAGGTCCACATTTCCAACATTATCTTGAATAGCCTACAAAATCACATCCCTCAGAACTTACTATCACTTCTCATGCCACCAAATGCCTGACTTCAGTTAGGTGAGGCTCATTAAGTTTCCTGTAAGCAACTCTGAACTCTCTGCCACTTAATTCTTTATCAGTAAAATTTTCTCTTTGATGGCCTACACATTTAATGCCTCAAAACCACTTTTGAAGACCCTCAGTACCTCACCTATACAGGAGATGAACAACCACAAAGCTTGGGAACTGAGAATTTGTTGTCTTTTTAGATTCTAAGTAACCTAATGCTTTCTAGATTCTAAACAAGCCCAAAAATACAGCTGCTGTGGGAAACCAGTAAGTAGTAATAATAATAATGATAATAAAGCATAAAAAAAAAATGACAGTACAGAGCTTTGTAAATCAATGTTTAAAATAAAATTAATGACTGGGGATGCAGACCACCACTAGAGGGCTCTAAATCCCTTAATAACAGTACGGATTTTTGGCTGATGAAAGAGGATCCCTATGACATGTTTTATTCATCTCAAAAACTTGAGAGGCTCATAAACTGTAAAATCTAAATCCCCAAAATGAGTATAAAAATCTTTTGCTGAATGCAATTCCATTGCAGTCTTTGTTTAAGAAAGACCAGTTTGCGGGACACTGTTCTTCAGGTCCTTTCCTCTGGGAATTTTGCAACAGGATTGATGACACCTTTCAGATGCAAGGATTGCAATTGTGTTCTTTACATCTCATTAATAACTCCATGCACAGAACTAGCTCAAGGATCTCTGCATCGTAAACAAAAAATAAAATTTTCCAGCAGTTCATTCCCAAGGAAAGTCAAGGTCACATGGTTCCCAGAGATGTAAATGAGGTAAGGGGATTAATATTGTTCAGCGAGATTTGGAGGAGATTGTGGAAAATGAATGTGCTCTCTCTCCCTCTCACCCTACACCTAGGGTGAGAGGGACTAGACAGTCCCTTTATCTTCACAAGAGGCAAAAGCCTCCTATACCTTCCAACGCACCTTCTGAGAACCAAGCAGAAGCCATGCTCACTCTCTGTATGCATCATCTCCTTCCCACAGTGGGAGGGGAAGAAATTACAAGATTATGCCGCAGACTTAAACTCTCCAGGCTAGGCATAGGCAGATTTAACAGTGACACCATGGCATTTTGCCACCAACACAATCTACTCCACTAGGAAACATTGTTTTGCCCATTTAGCAATCCAGCCTTGTTACACCCTCATGGTATCAGTGATGTCTCATATTCAAAGGTGCAATTTAACAGCAGCCTCTCATAAAAGCTGAGGATCAGAGCATGTACATGCTTTGGAAAAGAAATTGAAAATGGCAGGTTTCCTGTGTACGTTTTGGGTATGAGTTAGATCTTCCGCAGAAATGCTTTACTGAAGGTCTATGGCCTAAACAGGTCCAAATTTAACAATACTATCACTATATAAAGCAGGAAAAATAACCATTTATTAATCAACATATTGATAAAATAAGGTTTAGACACATCTCTCAAATTTTCCACAGTTTGCTGAGACTGTAAGCATGTAAGTTTCAATTTTGATTTGATTATTCCATATTTCCATATCTCCAACTTCTAGAATATGGTTGCTGAGGTGTTGTATCTTTTATGTTACCATTTCCTTTCTATATATGCAGTTAGTGTTCCAGAATGACAGTAGAGTACCAAGAATATCCCTCTCTTGTGTTCCATCTTACAACTTAATCTCAGCATGACAGAAAACTGTCATTTTAAATGCCAAAATCTATAAGAGAATTTATTTTATTTGTACATTATGTCTCCTGATGTCTTTTCTCTCTTAACATTTTATATGCTGCAGTTACTAAAGTAAATGTTGTGTACTGTTTCTTTAAAACTTCTTTATTAAAAGTTTATGTATTTTTTTTCTGTTTAGGAGGTATCAAACTCAAACAATATATGTTGAAAATACTGCCCACAGTATCAATAAAATCTTCAGTCTGGCAATGATGCAAATTCAAAGAAAACATTTGTAAGAAGTGAGTTAAAATTCACCTATAGTCTCTTCAACTTCAAAGACATGAGAAAGTCGGGAAGCTTAAATGCTCTAACAGACTATCTAATTCTAAACTTGCAGTTTGACATTCACAGAAATTTGGTTTGTAGGCATTTGTCTTCAAAAATGTCTTCTTGTAGCTTTAAGTGTTTAAATAAAAGATGTACATGAATTGTAGAATTCTTCATTATGTAAAGTTAAAATTGTAGGAATATAAAATTCACATCTACTGCATTTACATATGATTTTTTTCTTAGCAATTTTAATATTCTGTCTTGAAATAACAAATGTAGTACCAATTAAAAAGTTTTAAATTAAAAACTTAATTTTAGATTGGGTATTTATGCAGGTATTTATGCACATATTTATAATGTAACCATACATTTTATTCCCTGGCATAAGACCATATATGAGCAAGATGATAAACGTGTTTTCCTGATTTTCTGTATTTTAGGGTTGTGTCTTGTAGAATTCACAATCCTGATTTAAATTGGTTAAGCTTTTAATTCTGATTCATCTGAACTATCAAATCTACAAAATGAACAGTGAAAGGAAGTGTATGAAATACAGAGAAATTGTATCACTGATTTAAAATGTAAAAATATCTCATTTCTTAATTCTTCATTTGAGGCCACAGAACAAGAAAAGGAAACAATAAGGAAAGCAAGAACAAAGGGAAATATAAACAACAGAAGATGGAGAAAAGCACCTCTTAGCTTTGGAGACACCGTACCTGTTCAGATTGTTTTATTGGAGTACTGAATCCAGTAGTGGAGTGGAATATTCTAATTTTTTTTGAGAGAGAGAAGAACAAAACAACAAAATTTATTACCATGATCTTGGTCAGGAGCTTCCAGGTTGTAACCATAGCCTAGAAGGGTGCGGACTGCTTCCCGAAGACTGTCTTTGTTTGACTTCTTCGTCCGATCATCCAAAAGAGCATAAGGCACAAGGCGAGGATTTCGTCGATTTTTCACATCCTGCATAAGTATGAAAAATCAATTCAATTTCAGAAACTGTGCTTTGTCTTAAAGACAAAATTGTGTTATATCAGCAGTATAAAAATTACTATTTATACCAACTGAGATCACGGAGCTGCAAATACAGCAAGGATTCAAAGAAGTTGCAATAGTCTAGAAACTAGTAACAACACTGACTTTGCTAAAAAAGCAAGTAATACACAAATAAATGTAACTGCGTGGCTTATACCTACTTTCATTTTCCATCAAATTTACTTATTAGGATAACAATACAAACAACAAGAACAAGGATAAATACAAACAGTTTGACTGAAAAGTCGAAAGGATTATATTTTGTACACTGTTTATGAAGCAGCTACCATACCAAGAAGCTAGTACATAACCAAAGCTCAGAGACATTACTGTACCACAAATATATAGGGGATTTTTGATTATAGCACTAAACAAGATATATAAAACTCCCAAAGAATAAACAACGTATGAACAAAAGAAGAACAAAACACTACTAATAAAAAATATTCATAAATACATGCAATACTAATTAATAAATAATAAAATAGATAATAAACCTGTGCCTTACTATGTCAAATACTTAAAACATGTATTTTTCAAAAATAAAGGGTCTTGCAAGAATATGATTAATGTGGTTAATGTGCAGAATTTTTGTAATAGGTAATTTAACATAACCTCTCCTCCAGCTGAAATTAATGTATTGGTAAGGTTCAATCTTTGTATTTTAGGTTTATTAACACAACGTTGATTAGGTTTTCCTCTAGTGCAAAACTATCTTATTTGAAAGCATTGTTTAACTGGATTATTTATATGGCTAACATAATTTGTAATGACTAATAGAACTGTTCTCTTGTCTACATTTTCTTCTCACATCCTGTCAGCATCTGTTTGCAGTGAGAGAAACCATACAAAGAACTGTCCATGTTCTTCCTAATATCTTATTTTTAAAAATAAAATAAAATTGAAGACTGGACATATTAAAAAATACTTGCTGTTTGTTCTCTTGGGTACAAATACCAAAGACATTCAGAGGTTTTCATGATTGGTCAGACTTCTTAAGAAATGCAAAAATACTGCCTATTATTTTAGAAAGCAGTGCCTACAGTGAAAGTACCTTTCTTCTATAGCATTACAGTTCTACTTTTAAAAATGTATGGGGTTTTTATTCTACCTTTGCTGGCAGAAGAGAGATAGCACATTCATTCTGACAAATACTTGCAGGCATCTTTTGTTGTCCTTTAAATGCTTAGATACAAGGTTATCTGCCTTTTGCCTTATCATGGTGAGTAAATATTAAAGTGCAGTTATTAATCAGTGCTTGATGAAAACTGGTCCTACCAGTGATCCTTCTAGGAGAAGAAATATTGCAGGACAAGCACTACCTATATGCTAAAAGGGCTAACAGAAAGATAAAGATAATGCATTGCTGGGGACACGAATTACTACACCACATCAGCTCTAGTTATATTCGGTAGGAAGGACAGTGACAGGGCCAACACAAGGACCATCTGAGCGGACTACTTTCCATATTTATTCTAAACACTTAAGTTGACATCCCCCTTTTTCCAATATTTAATTTGGTAGATGTGAAAAAGGTCTGCTTCCAGAACAGAATGGACAAAGCAACTGTTGAAGTAAATGTTAGAAGGAATTATTATTTGATACAAGAATATTCACATTAATATCAGAGATGAAACACCATGGCTTTATATTTGTTTTGGAAAGGACATAAAAAAAGAAATTATTTCCTCTGAAATACTCTATGTCCAAAAGATATTATGAAATACTGTCTTTAAAAATATGAAACGGAAGTTTGGAACAACAATTATTTAACTTCTTATCCATGACTAATGCACTGGTAATGGCCATAGCAACCACTAACACACATTAACATACAGGCAATCAGCTGATAACAATGTATGATAATGAAATATAGTGTAAGTGCTTTTAAAAAGAAATCATAAGTATTAAACAAACTCGATTTTACAGGTTTTTTTTCCTTGAGTCTTAATTTTATTTAATATTGTGACCTTTTTTACCCATTCAAGACTTTGGCTACTTCTTTAAATATGAATATGAAAAGGGATCTTTCTTTTAATAATTTTGTTCTTTTTTTCCCCTGTGATATGTCTATCTAAATTTTGAATGTTTTACTTATTGCTGAATTAAGAACTGTTATTGTTATACTCATCATAAGTTTTTGTACCAACAATCTTCTGCACCTCTGTGGTTTAAGTGTAGCTAATCAAGAGAATGATCCTATACAGTGATTGAGCTTTGCACAGTCACAATCAAGTCAACAAGAAAACTGATTAGCTAAAGAGTGGTAATTTTTATTGAGTACCTTTGCAACTTGTACATTGACTTAATTCTTCCTATTCACTACTGAAAAGTTATTGTTTTGTAGTGTAGACTGTTAAAAGAAGGAAAACTCAGCCAAAGTTTTTAATTTTTTGCCAGAATTTTCCAGGTTTGACAGTCTAATGCTTCATCAGAAGACTGTGTTTTGTATAGAGTTTGTCTGGCAACTGCTTGTTCACCGAGTCATTTGAAGGAAAAAGAAAAGTGATCTCCTCCAGAAGACAAAAGACCCCAAAACTTAAGCTTATTGACAAGATTCTGTTTTAAATGGTTTGAGCTGGGTAGCACACATGAAGTTTATATAATTCTTTGGGTTTGAAATCATAACCTATCATACGACAGAAGGAAAAAAGGAAAAAGAAAAAAGACTATATATTTTATTCACAACTTTGTCTTCCTTTAATGTAACACAAACATTGCATTAGTCATTTAGAATTTAATCTGGAGTTAGTTAAGTAAAAGAAAGCATCACAACCATGAAAAGTTGGAATGCCTGGCAGAATATGCCCTGACTATAAATGGAAGAACTAATAATAAATACTGTTGAACTTGAGTGATGTAACACTGACCATGAAAAGTCAGCATTACTTCATGCAGTATACATGACAGATTTTGCGATATGCAGCAGATAGAATTATTTGAATCAGCACACATATACTTATTTTTAGCATATAAATGGATTTGAAATAGGCAATAATTGGTCGACAATGGCACTAACTGAATATAGCTCTTAAAATAATAGAAAAGAACTACAGAAAAAATACCTAAACACACACACCAACAAATATCAACAAGCCTTTTAAAACTTCCATTACAGGTAATGAACACTGTTGCAAAATAATTCACAGAGGAAACACACTGGGAGCTGAGAGGTGCAGAACTGCATACATTCGTTCGGTAAGTATGTGACAGGTGGATAACTGATCTAGTGCACTGGATCTAGCAAGTGGTCTTGCAACTTGCATAGACAGATGTCATGTAAGAGTAAGAACAAATCAAGAGGAGTGTCCATACTGTCTACAGCAGCATAGAAAACCATAGTCACATTCTATAAGCAGCTCTAAAAGAAGAACCTATATAAGAGATACAGTGTATGTAAAAAAGTTGTACTCTTCAAAAGTAATTCAATAACAAAAAACAAAACCTCATATAAACCTCTAAAAGACATCTGAAATGATAAAGATTAATATAGTTTTCAGAGCTATAAATGTGATACCGCAAACCTGTGTGCTCTCCTGGGCCTTCCCAAATCTCTGAGAAGTTCAGGAACAGCACAGATCACTAGACTAAAAGGAACAAAAAGACACCAGAAACATACATAAATAAGTGCCTATCAAAAAGACAGACAGGAAAAGACTGAAAAATGAAAACACAGACTAGGAAGAGTGCAGGAAAAACATGATAATAATTTAATGGGATCATAAGTTTTATGATTTAAAGTGTTAGAGCTGTACAGATACATATTCGGTGTAGTACTGAAATGATTTTGTCCTCGTAACCAAGGCTGTTAAATGACAAGAACAAAGCAAATATATTTCAGCACATACTCAGTGAGACAGACATGCTGTTGTTTTCCTAGCTTCATGTGCACCATCAGAAAACACTCATTCTATAGCTGTGAATTGATTCTGCTTGCTGCCATGGCTGTGGATCTTGCACTTCCACAAAGATTTCCGAGCAATTGCCACAACAAATGCTACTGGCGAGCTTGCCGGCAACGCTGTCAGAAACCCAGCTCAGTGAGCAACCGTGTGAGTGTGCAGCATATACACTGTGAACAGGATCAATTACCTACACCATACATTTCATATCTTGTTATCCAGAGGTCTAGCTTTTCTGCATTTATCATGGCAGCTCACGTTTAACCATAAACCATTAAAATTAAAAATTATTTTATAGGGGAAAAAGGAAAAATATAATTCTAAATTGGTATTTACTAAGTCATTTAAAAATTCTAGAGTCATTAGAACTGGAAAGCACAATAAAGTCCTCACAAAGCCACATTCTTGACAATATTAACAAATATCCTAAATGTATCCACCTGAAGCAGAAGTTGTGTTCCTAACCTGGCATGCTAGCAGCTGAGTTCTGTCCTTAGAAGTATGTGTATCCTTAGAAATATGTATATAGCTTCTACTGTCTTCACTGAGGACCATACCCATATGGAATGCCTGGCAGAATGTGCCCTGACTATAAATGGAAGGAACTAATATATCAGTATAAATAATGTAAAACGTGAAAGTGAGGTAACCTAAGTAGTTTTTACAGGGACAAGATGCCTTTTCATATATATTTAATGACAAAATAAGTGGTAAGCTTTCAACTTCTGATTTTTCCCATACATCCGTATTTTCTTAGTCTGAATTTCCAGAACACTGCCTCTCTTGCATTGCAGCACTAGGCAGTCTGAGAAGACCAAGAGAAATCAGACTTGGTAATTGCTTCACAATCCTGACTAATCATCCTATGACAGGAAGTGCAGAGCATCTTTAAGATGGTCTTCACACAGTGGGAAGAACTTCCTAGGTTGCTGATTTTTATAAACAATTGTTAAAGCTGTGGGGTTTTAAAATATTTTTTTTCTCAATATAAATGAGGATTCCGATTGTTAGGTTCTTCAGCCACAACGCACAATACAACATGAAGAAAAAGCAAGACACCCTTTGACTAAGTTATCTGCATATGTGACAATGCATATAAGCAAAATTTGAAAGTCAGAATCTTTGGCTGTGACCCCCACAATCAGTGGGGAGACCTAAAAGTCATGTATTCAGGAAGAGGGAGGGGGTGGCTAATGTAGTTGAAATTATTTTCATTTGCTTTCTGATCTCTAAGCTTGACTCTTTTCTCCCCCTTTCTGTCTTTTCCTTACTTATATAAAAGTTGGGATTCTCCTGTATACATGACATCACAGTTTTATGAACGTCAACCAATACCGTAAGTTCACACATAAACTTATGTGAGTTCTGAATATTTTCTATTTGATTGTGAAGATTTAGTCACAAATGCATCCTTTTACATTTCAATGCTATTTTTCAATCAGCTTGGTATGAAAAATTCCTTTAAAATGCCCTAACAAAAAGCTCAGGTAATTAAGATAGGACATAATGTCAAAATCTGTACATGTAAAAAAAAAAAAAAAAAAGCCCTCTCTCAGCACAAATGTGATGATTTTAATTGACTTACACCAAGGCTATATTGCTCCTTTGCCTGGATCTATCTACCTTATCTGTCTTTGATCATTTACTATTTCCCTAGTTCAGAGAAGACCAACCTGCCAGCAACCATGTTCTCCCTTAAAGGGACACTGTCAAGTATTTTCATACTGATGTTGTGCTTGTTTTTCCACTTACCCTTTTTATTTAATACGTTCTTTTAAGCAGAAATATGTATTTTTCCTACCTTTTTTGTTCCTTCTGCTCCTTCCACGGAGCAATAAGCTACTGTGAGTGTGTCCTACTAAAAAATACTTACTTGTTTGTCATCAGTGTCATCACAGCTGTCAGCACAGTTCTGGGAACAGGATTTATTAGTTAACTTGTGCTCCCTCTGCTGGCTGGCTGGTTGGCTCTGCAGTAGCAGAACAAAAATACTGTGTATAGTCATGCAGGAAGAGCAGCTATCTCGTTAAGAAAAAATCCTGACAAGCAGTGGTGGATTTAGAAGAAAAAATCTGGAACTTGGAAGGCATTTTCCCCACCAGTTTATAACAGGAAATAAATGGTTTATACATGAACTACTTGACAGTATCCCTTTAATTTTTTCATATTATATAATCCCCAAATGATGAGGCATTCATGATGGAACAGACCCACTAGATCATCTAATCCATCCTACAGCCACAAGCATGACTGCCATTTATAACATATTTCCCAGTGATTAGTTCATCTGCTTTCAAACATCTGTAAGCTTCTTTCCCTTAGGAAACTATTTCATAGCTCTGCAAGATCTGTTTATACTATTACAGCATAACATCATGTCACTTTATTACAGGACTGTAACATGTCACAGTAATATGATGGGATGACAAAATGTAGCCCATGAAACAAACCCATTGTTGGAGACAAGCAGAAGCATATAGCAGTGTGGACAACAGCTAGCAGCTTGCCATGTGATATGTATGTCAGCTAAATGAGAAGCATCTTTGCACTGCACCCAGAAAGGAGCACCTTGCTATTCTGCTCTCTTCTTTTGACTTTTAATGAATGGTACTTGTTATCGGCACATGGTAAGCACTCTTGGAACGTTGTCTGTCTTCTCTCCAGAAGAAAATAATTATTTGAAAAGAGAAAAAATAATTTAATTAAGAGGAAATCAACATCAACACCCCAAGCATGGCAGCTTCTACAGGACATGCTACCGGTGGGAAAGTTTTCAAGGACATCATCTACCTGTTTAACTGTACATGAGATTACTGTAATTTGTCTGCCAAGAATAAGTGAGTAAAGTATACTGCTGATCTGGTTGATCTCTTTCCTGAAGGTCATGAATATTTCTGAGCACTTGATGATCTTTAACAACCATCCTCTGTTGAAAGCATAACTGTTCACTGCACCATTGTGTTACATTCTCAACAATAGTGCCCCGCTCAGCACACAAAAGTCTTCAGTCAATTTGAATGCATCGGACCCAACAAAATATTTAGATGTTTAAAGCAGAAGCACCCAAGACTGCAAAACCCTGATGAAGTGGCTTTCCAACTCTGAACGTGATCAGCTTCATAGGCACTTAAGCTTTTTACTTTTAAATTCTCCAGGTTCTTCTTTGCATGCTCATAATTGTCTTTGTCTTGGTAAGGAACAACAGTTCAATACTGCTCATATACCTAAGCCCCATCAAGATTTAGAGCAGAAGCATTTGTCTAAGTCTCTTTCAGAGAACAACCTGGTAGTCAAAATCAGAGCCTGATTCACACTGACTGCTTAAACCATCTCTGAAAACCTAACTGGGGGCTACCATTTTATTTTAAAACTCAGCAGGTCTAAGTGA
Source organism: Harpia harpyja (assembly GCF_026419915.1). Lineage (NCBI taxonomy): Eukaryota > Metazoa > Chordata > Aves > Accipitriformes > Accipitridae > Harpia > Harpia harpyja. The sequence continues at coordinate 32,896,655 of NC_068952.1, forward strand.
TAGTGATAACTTCTTTATATAACAACTTGTCCTTGGCCATCAAAATGGATTTAGATACCTAATTCCTATTTGTCCAGTCAGATATCTTTGAGGCTATAGGTGTCAATTTTTAAAACACTTGTGGAAAATGGGTAATGCACAGTTCAGTAATTACAAGACTAAGGGGTTCAAAACTATACCCCTATCTTCCAGGAGTTTTCTCACACAAGACTATAAATTGTAACAAGTGAGCGCAGATTTAATTTGCATGTTGAGCTTTGTCATCTAGCAAGCAGGGCATTTATTAGGAAAGGAATCTAGGGGAAACCTGAGTTCCAACGGTGGCCCTCAGGGCAGCTATTTTGAGTCAGTATACAAAATACAGAGAGCTGTTCAGGGAGTAGATCACAGAGTCCTCCTCTTTCCCGGTGAGCCTCAAAAATGTCTCTTCACAGGGCCACAACATTTTAGATTCAACAGTAAGGTCAGTCTCTTTCCCTGGGCACAGCGCTGAGAACATAAGACAGGCTTCATGATTCTTCTGACATTAAGCTTGAAGTGTTTAATTTTAGGTTACATCCCGTACTAGATTTGTCTAATCAATGTTTTTATTTTACTTTTTTAAACCAAAGTTGTGGCCTGGGGCAACTCCACTGCCTTTTGGGAACCATAATAAAACTAATGATTTATTACTATCACATTACCTCTTCAAAAGCAGAGCCTTCTATATCAGCAGGCACATCAAAACATAAATAAAGACAGTGTATAAACATATTGTGTAGAAGTAAAGGAGAAACTTTTTTCATTGCCACCCACTCCCACTACATCTTTTGCTTATTATTGCCAACCCAGTAACACCAGAAAAGTCTTTGACAGCATCATTTAATCGCCTTTCTTACTTAATACCTCACTAATTCAGAAAACATATAATTTAACTGCAAATTCACTCCAATAAATATGGCAAAATTATTTGTGTTTTTTTCAAAGATATACAGAAACAGAGAGTAGGTTAAATTGTCTTCAAGATCTAAGAAACTTTATTCACTACACATGAGTTGTGGGTTTAAATTTTCCCACTGCTAGTTAGAAACACGGTAGCTAAGGGATGCATTTGATTCCAGAAACTTCTTAACTTTGTCTTAACCAATAAGTTCTGCTGCAAAACTAAATTTAATTTTGCATATGTCAGGGTTCTATCAAAGCTGTAACTATTTCCCAACTTTCATTCATTTCAAATCTCCTGATTGGCAAGGCCCTGCAATGAAAATGTTTGGCTTCTGGGAGAATACAAAAATACAGGGGACATGGTATTAATTATTGATTGAGTGCATTCTTTAGTATATCAGAAAGATTTCTTTTGAGCATCTAGAGACATAGAGACCCTTATTCTAGAAATGAATTGTGCACTGCCTCCATAAACACAGGGTTGAAATAGTGGGTTCATAACGAATTAATCTGCTCCCCCTACCTGACAACAGAGAATCATCACTTCCAACAGTTCTCATAATTAATATTCTATCAGAAATGTTAACAGCACTTCAAAGGGCCACCTTCCCTTACTCAAAGATGCAGTATTAAGGGAAAATTTAATCCTGTTGTAAGCAGGGGAGTTGCACCAACGCTGAATTATCTTCAGTGTTTATCTAGTAGGGGATATTACATACATTCCGGTGTGCAAACACAAGAATTAGCTCATTGTCTGCCCAGACCAAAATACAGAACATAGATTTCCTAAATAGTTTACAAAATACCAAAGTGAGAGCTTTATAGTAAGATACTATAATGGACAATGCTGAAATGCTATGCAGCATATATTTTGTCACATAAATGTACTTTGTCAGTATGAGATGAGGTGAATTTAAGTGCCTAACATAATATATATATAAAAACAGATTTTTTTTTTTATATACAAAAGCTTTGCAAATAGAATGAGTTTTGGTCTTGTAGAAAAACAATATTTGAGATGTGCTGAACTGAAATGTATAACTTGAATTTTTGTCAAAAACAAAACCACTGTTTGTAGGCAGGAAAGATTATTTACCTACAAAACAGCTGTCTCATTTTTGCAAAAATAATGATCTTTTATGCCCAGCGCAAAACCATGAAAACTCTTTTTTTTTTTCCCCAAGGGGTGAATTTTCCTAAATTTTCACTGTGATATGCTACCACACGTTTATTAACAGAAGTGAAGACACCTTTGTCTATAAAAAATTCACAAATAATCACAAAAAGAATAGAAAATATGACTCCTAAGGGAAAATTAATATAGTAGCTGTCTTGAAAAATAATCAGTTAGGCTCATTGTATACCTGATTGATTTTTTTTTTTAAAAGAAAACAAAGACCCTGAATTTTGCTGTTAACAATCCACCATGCTTAATTTTCATTCCCCTCCCTTATAACACATTGTGATACCTACCACGTAGCATTCCTATTCACTGAAACAAAACCACTGAAGTAGGACAGGAACTTGGACACTGACTTAACTATTCTCAGTTAAACATGGCCTCTTCCAGAAATACAACATATCGCAAATACAATATAGCAAAGTGATTACTAGAAGTTTATATTCTGATTTTCCCAGATAAACAAAATTATTCAATTACCAGGACTGCAAACATTTAAATGATTCCCCTACTGAAAGTCAATGTTTACATTTCCTAAAATACTAGAGCATATGAGCTTCCTGCATGCAATTTTCTCACCCTGAGATCTAGATAGCATACAAGAATATACCACCATTTTTTTAATACCACTTGTAAAAGAACAGTCTCATATTGCTAAAAGATTTAACAGTATTGCTTTAATGATGTATTTTTGCTTTCTTTGACTGACAGACTCGTATTCATTAGCTGATTCTTCCTTCCTTTGTATCCCCATTATTCCCATTTAACTGTGAAATATCTCAATAGATAAGTGCTTTTTCAAGTGACTGAAATTAGCACTTACCTGCTGGATACCATACGTCCAGCCTTGCCTTATACGGTCCCTTGCCCACACATTGTGAGCATTCTCTGCTAGTTTATCCACCATAGCTTCTTGAGAAGGGGTCAGTTTGATAAAACTCAGATCCATGGGAGCAGGCTTATATCCACTCAACAACTGGTAGCTGTCAAAAAACACAGAACTTGCAGTTACTTTTCAGTAAGAAAAAATAAATAGAAACCGCATAGGAAAGAAGTGACATGTATGCAAGGTAGCTATATAAATAATGTGCCTTTGAACATAAAGAATAATAATGCATTGACATTTGTTTTTGTTTCAAGCTAATTGTGTCTCGATGGGATGAAGTAGCTGGTAATGAAAGCTACCCAAAATGGTGTGAACTAAAAATGTTTTTAAAGTATTTTAGTAATTTCACATTTAAAGTAGTAGATGAAGATGTTGTTTATCTAAATACTTACATGAATACTATTATTGTTACCCCTGCGCACTTCACAATACTTATTGAATTCTATCTATCTCCTACTGAAGCAAGAAAATAAATTCTTCTTACTACATATAGGGATGTGAGAGACAGATCAGGTCAAATGGCTTACTCAAGATCACCTATGAAGTCCATCTAATAAAAGTTTGTCTTTATAATACTTCATACTTTAACTATCCTTCAAATCATAGGAGCAAACGTTTAAAATTTAAGCATGACTTCAGAACAGAGACACGGCTTCCTCACTATTTTTAGCACTCCTAAGATCAAAGTGTTTACCTTTATGAAGTTGTTCCCATCGAATTAATTACAGTCATCTCCCATTTTACTTACCACCAAACCTTCTTCAATAAAGGAGGTAATGCATATGGTGATGGATGCAGCACATCAGGACTTAATAAATTTACAACGAAAACCTACGACACTACGTGGCACCATCACGGTGGCGGATGTTGCCTTCCCTTACCTCAGCTGATGAAGGAATGTGCAGGGGAAGGGGCGTAGGAAGAGAAAAGCGGGGGGCCGGACAGACAGGGGCTGTACTGCGTGTCTGTGCCCAGGTGCTGGGGAGTGGGGGGGGCTGCAGGGCGGCCTCTGTGAGGAGAGGCCGGGGCTGCCCCGTGCCGGACACAGCCTGCTCCAAAAGGGACCTGCCACTGGCCAAAGCTGAGCCCCTCAACCATGCTGGTGGCCCCTCTGGGAAGACATTTTTAAGAAAGGGCAAACAGCTGGCTGCACAGGAGGAAAAAAGTGTGAAAAACAGGCTGGCAGACAGCAAGGCCAGGGGTGGGCAGGTGGAGGTGTTCCAAGTGCCAGAGCTAGTGCTTCCCTGCAGCCCCAGGAGAGACCGGGCCGGAGCTGGTGGATGTGCCCTAAATATCCCCGAGTGTTTCTCCTTGAGCATACTGACAAAACAAAGCACTATTTTGGTCATAACGAAAGAGGTCTGTGGAAAATAAACATCATTCTCTCACTGGAATTATATGCGCTGGGGTGTTTAAAGAATGGCTAGTTTAAATAATTGTCTAATTATTTTCTAACCAACTTTGTAATTTCTTGTATTTTCTCTATTTGCACTGACAGAGAGAAATCCAGAAAAAGAAACAGTATTTATCCCCATTTATATTCTAAAATATTCAAATACTTTACAAATCTTAATTAATTCTCTTCTGTGATAACTATTCTAAAACCCATTTAAACAAATTATTGGTTGAAAACAATAATTGAAAACAAGCAAGCATTTAAGGAGGATTATCATCTATAAACATGAGGTTGGACCTTCCTTCAAAATTACCACATTAAAAAAAAATGTTCAAGCCTGAAAACAATTCAAGAACATCAATCCAAAATCAACCATTCATATAGTTACCAATCGGCAAATTTCTATTACAGAATTAAGCAAGCAGTTGGCAGTTGTGCTGCTATCTCCCACATGCTAGCTAACTGCCCTCATGGTTACTTCTCCTCAGGTAGCTGTGAAGTCGCTTCAGTGAGATGAGGAAAACCAGAGAGTAATGGAAACAGTGAATCATACAGAATTAACATGTTTGTCAGGCTGGCAATTACTGCATTCTTTCCAGTCACACTCCCCTGCACAAGTGTTACATTGTGCATATAAAAGCTATTTCAATGTAAGAGCAGGGTCAAAGAAGCAGAGGCCTCAAAGGATCCTCGTAATTTTGTCACAGAGGATGCGTATACCTTATTTCAGGATGCAAATGAATACTCATCAAGGGTAAGTATCAATAGATACTAAGGAAAATAACAAAAGCATGTTGTGTGTACAAATTCATGTTGGAGAATTGTCTTCAGCTGCAGACCGATGTTACTAGTCGAACCAGGTAGCTAAAATCCCAGCTCCTGCCTGGTCATCTGCTCATCAGTATCTTACCGGTCTTATCTTGCTCAGTATCTCTGCTGGCCTTATATTAACAATTTTTTTTTAAGAAGTAGATAAATTTAACTACTTCAGCAGCACACTATTGCTACCATATTGATCTGCCATTGATTTACAACAAGCATTACAGAATTTTTATTTGTGCCACCAACTAAAGTTACACAAAGAGTGGTAGATATGTTTCCAAGTGATCTTAGTCCATACTCTGCTCTCTTGATTACAGATTTTCAGTAGTCTACATATGTTGTTTTACAAGAGAAAATTAAACATACCAAAATATTTTTTTTAAAACTTTTCATTTTCATTCTGACAGTTCTTTTTTCCATTCCCATTTCATTTAGAATTTTTTTTTAACCCATAGAAACACTAAATATTTAGAATTTATTAAAATAAAGACTTCGAATATTTCAAGGAGTTATTTCAAAATAAAAGGTTATTGAAGCATGCTTTATTCAAAAACCTAAAGTAAAGTTATACCAGGAAAAAACTTCCTAATAGAAAGAGAATTTCTATCAGCAAAAGTTGTGTTTGCAGTACACTTTAGCTAGTTGTTCAAAATGGTCCAAAAAAGCTCTTTTGTGGAGTAGTGCTGTATTAGAAAAGACACATTTCTGGCACAAATGTCAGTTAAAAATGTGATTTTCCTCAACTTGTAACCAGTATGGTTGTCATGTCAAAATTCTGTAGGACTGACACAAATATAAACTTAGCATTTTACAATCCTCATTGTTACAACAGGATGGCAGAAAAGAAAAAAAGCAAAGGGTTAAGAAGACAGACAAGAATATACAAAGTAAGGTGGAAAAATTTCTTAGAAAGTAGAGCAGATGAGCTCCCATCAAAAATTTAGCTTTTCACACACTACCTCCTGTAACCTTTTGTTATGGTTAATTCTAGTCTAACTGTGAAACAGCAACCCTTCTTCTCTCCAGGACTGTATCCCATGAAAAATGTGATCCAGCCTTATAGCTGCACAACTGTAACTAGATCATGAAATCTTTGCTCCATTTTTGCTCAACAAACATTTGATGCTATTGAGAATGTAGCCACATTTTTTTTTTTCTTTCCTTTTTACTCATTTTTTCTATCCATTGTGTCATGGCTTAACCCCAGCCAGCAACTAAGCACCACGCAGCCGCTCACTCACTGTCCCCCCCACCCAGTGGGATGGGGGAGAAAATCGGGAAAAGAAGTAAAACTCATGGGTTGAGATAAGAACAGTTTAATAGAACAGAAAAGAAGAAACTAATAATGATAATGATAACACTAATAAAATGACAAAAATAATAATAAAAGTATTGGAACGTACAAATGATACGCAGTGCAATTGCTCACCACCCACCGATCGACACCCAGTTAGTCTCCGAGCGGCAATTCCCCGCCCCCACTCCCCCCAGTTTCTATACTAGATGTGACATCACATGGTGTAGAATACCCCTTTGGCCAGTTTGGGTCAGCTGTCCTGGCTGTGTCCCCTCCCAGCTTCTTGTGCCCCTCCAGCCTTCTTGCTGGCTGGGCATGAGAAACTGAAAAATCCTTGACTTTAGACTAAACACTACTTAGCAACAACTGAAGACATCAGCATTATCAACATTCTTCGCATACTGAACTCAAAACACAGCACTGTACCAGCTACTAGGAAGACAATTAACTCTATCCCAGCTGAAACCAGGACACATTGTATGTGAGGTATCAAAATTCTGACTTGGTATGTATGGTAGGACCTCAGGTTTCTAAAATTATGACTGTTAATGATATTAAAAAGAATCAGCATTATCACTCTTCTTAAATTAGGAAGTATAATTTCTTCAGACTTGAGATTTAGCTGCCGTTTTTCAAACCATCAAATCTAATTCACTTGAACAATCTTGCAAATGCATATACATTTCTGCCCAGGAAATTCAGAACAAAAATACAGAAGGCCCTAGATATCTCTTCCTTTTAGTCTTATATGTAGTTATTTTGGGATACCAATACTGAAGAACAGTTTGGGGGAATTTAAACTAGTCCCTTGCTTTTATTCTTATTCATTCTTGTGAAGTGACCACATCAGGGATTCTGAAACTGTGATATCAATGGTATGTAAATCAGTGCAGTGTGGTATATATCAAAGACTTAAGGGTCCAGGTTCTTACAGCTACCTTATAGTAAAGTGTTACCCAGAAGCCTGCAGCAATCTTGCCGGACCGGGCCATGAGCTTTTGGCTCACAAAAGGAAAAAGGAAGGCATGCTTTAGTTAAACATGGGCTTGGGTTTATTATACTGGCCTTAGGGATGCAGTGTAGGGAATATGAAGGTATGAGTCAGTGAAAGGCTACTGTGAATAATGGAGATATGCAATAGCAGAGGAACATCTATTTCTGCACAGAGCACATCCCTGCAAAGAGCTATGAGTTGCTACTGGTGGCAGCAACTTAGCAACTAGCACTTACCATTGCTCTTAGTCATAACCAAGAAAACTAAATTACTAATTTAAATTTAGGAATAACAGAACACATGGAAGCTCTCTCATACTGAAACTGTGACCTTTACCCTTCTGGTTTTATACACATTATAAACCCTCTTTATCCCATGGGCTCAAATGTATGTTGGGCTGTAGGGCTGTCATATGCTTATCAGCAAGTACAGTTCCATTACTTTCAACTATGTTAAAGTTCCCAAATTCTTCACTCCCAAACTGGGGGGTGCATTGGTGCTAAGGAAGAAGCCAGGGCACCTTGGCTGGGCCATGATAGCTGGTTTCAGAGCTGTGGTAGTAGACACCACTATATCATACCAGCCTGAGCCCAGTCCTACCAATGCTGTTGCCAATCAATCACTCAGGAAAAAAAGGCAGGCAGCTACCTATACCAGTTGTCTCCACTTCGAGTCACTAGATGGCCATTCTAGGACTTTCAAAAGGGTTACCTTTAAATATTTGCAGCAGAGCAAGATATATTGACACGTTTGCTGTAAAAATTCTTTATCAAGTTTCTGCAGCACACTCCAAAGAACTATGTAACAATGAATGCCAGGCATTTCAATGAATCACAGAAAACCTAAACTTTCTCTAAACATCAGATCATAAACATCTAAAAGAAAAGGTGTGGATGTAGGTATGTGTAAACTTCTGAAAATTTGTATGCATACGTGCATACCTAAGTACCAATAAAACCAGCGATATGAACATCAAATGGTTAAAATACAGTTCACTTAACTCACACTGCCTAACAAAAAGATGCATTTGAATTTCAACTTACTTCTTTGGAAGTTTCATTTTTTTCACTTTTTCTTCAGCATGTTCATCAGCAATTCCAACATGGCAGCCTAATGCCAGCAGGGTTCTAGGACACAGAAATCAGAGATAAATTACTGCCAATGTTTCTATATTCAGAGTTGCTGCTGTGTATATAAATGGCAGTATACAACAACTGAGACCTGTGGAAATGACAACAATATAATATGGAAAGATCAACACCAGCTTTTTTGTATATGTAATAAGCTTTCTGATAGTGTTAAGAAAATGCCACAAGATGTTCCTAAAAATTTTAGTAAAGATAATGAGTGGACTACCACAAAATGGAACTATCGCAGTCTATTTCATCTATATGAGGCATCAGTTGAAAGATTCCCTACCCTTGAAATATATACTTCTGCTTTATATACTTATACATACTGCTTATATATTCATTCATACTGCTTTATATCAGAATCTTTTTATGTTATGTTATTTACTTCAAAGCTGATGAAAGAAGAAAAGGCAGGAAACCTCACTTGTTATCCTTAGAATGTGTCATCTTTACAAAGAGAGGCTGTTATCCAGAGATTTTAATTGGATCTGGATTTTGTTAGGACATGCTACTGAAGAGAGGACGGACAGCAGAATGCATGATAAGCATTAGGCCAAAGCTGTCATCTTAATGCTCGGTATGGATGTTGCATGTTAATCCACTTCAGAGAAAAGCATTCAGGCTAGACACAGTGTCTTGTGTACCCGAAGGCTTCTGCCACACAGCCACTGACCCAGGCACCCCATTCTGGCCTGACTCTGCAAGATGCAGCTCATTTCAGAAAACAAACACTCTCTACATAACCGTACAACAGGGTCGACAGTATTAATCGGGTTTTTGATTACTTCAGACCTCTTCCTTACAATCATAGTACCCGGCAGTATAAATCTTAAGCCTCATTCATCTCCAGGATTTGATCTGCAACTCATTAATTATTTGTCCCTGCATTTATGTTCAATACTGCGTTATCAAGTCTTAGTTTCTTTAGCCTAAGTGCATTACTAAAATATTGACATTGAAATGAAAAGAAATCCTGGACAAAAGTCAGAGACTGCTTTGGAGTCAGATCAGAAGTTTCTCAAAATCTGAGGGTGACACCCATATCTTTGATTGAAACTGATTACACAGAAGAAATCACAAGTGTAAACCTTGGACTCCATTCTCAATCTTCCCAACATGGAAGAAAGCTGAAAAACAAGTTTTTTATTTGTTCTTGTTGCTAGTTAAAACAATATTTTCCAGTCTTCCTTTAACTATATTTACTGCTCTTGAACTGACTGGGGAAAAAAAGGGCATAAATATTGCTCTCGCAGTATTTCTCTTGGCAGATGAATCGTATGTTTCAAGAAGATTCTTACAGCATGGTTTAAGTGCTAGCTACATGAAGTAAATCCTACTGTTATGGTCTGTGAACCCTGATTTAAAATTAGACAGTAAAATCAGATACGAGGAAATCAACATGCAGTGGCCACCTCCTGCAAAACACACTATCTGCTAAGAATACTCCATGCAGCTAAATTTCAATTGGCATAAATCATACATGATTCCTATGCAGCTATCACCAGCATAAGTAAGAGAACATATCTAACAGTGGAAAGCAGTACAAAAGAGCTAACCCCAGGTAACCCTAAAATTTTCTTGTCATGTAAGACAGGAATTTGAACCCTACATTATCTCCGCCCAGACACAGCAAATTCAAATCAGAGAGCCACAGGAGCATAAAAAGGCATACCATACCACTAGAACCTGAAAGACCCCTAAAGCACTTCAAAACAAAACAAGAAAACTGGAGGTGGCTGAATGCAGCCCTTGGCATAATATTGATACATGTAATTATCACACACAGAGTAAATAAGTAGAAACGGGAAAGTCAGTCACAAAATAGTAAGCATAAAAAAAAAAATACAAGATCAAACTACAAAACATATAAGAACAAGCAGAAACAGTATGAGCAAGCATATTTTAATCCCATGACATTTTCAGAGGTAACTCATTCCTGAATCTTGACATTTCGTATAGTATATCATTTTTATAGTTCATAAAAGTATTCAATCATACTGAAAAATATACAGAGATCCCAATATATTGAAAAGAAATGTTATGTCAGATAATATGACTCAGAACTTCCTTGTTTTCTGCCTCTCTCATCTAGTAAAGCTGGCAGCAAAACTGGCAACTAATGAACAAAAAAAAACAATTACAGTAAGAGTTATTCTTGATGTCTTGCAACTTCTTCAAGTATGCAGTATGGAGTTTGATGCAAATTGTAAAGAATACAGCATATAGCTGACTAGAGGAAGTTTTATAAGAACATTTTCTTCCCCTCTTCTCCATTCTCCCCCATTGAGGTCAACTGCTCGTAGACTAGAAACATCTAGTAAAGAAATAGTCAAAGTAGCTTACAATTCAGGTCATTACAGTATGGATCATCTAGAATGGATTAGTGCACTAATTTTTCCACCTTTGCAAGCTTGCAGAAATGAACTGAGCAAGACACTCATATTCTAGTGCCTGAACAATAGATGTCTACATGATAAATATAACACGATACTGCAATATTATAACTGTATACTTCAGAAAACAAGGACTAATACAAGAATGCAATACAGACTGAGCTCAGTAAGCATACAAATTTTGAAATCCATAGAAAGAATGAATGCTTTATGTTTTGGATACTATCCATTTAATGAAAAGGCTCTCTCTAGAGTAAGTAATAAAATTACTAAAATAAAAGTAATCTATAATTTATATGTTTATAAAATCAAATTATTTTTGTTTTGTCAGGGTTAGATTTAGAAAAGCATTGGGTCCTGAACTGGTAATCATGTAAAGACTACTAAAATTTGTTTAGATATTTAGTGAAATAGGAGTGTGCATGTAATTCTGAGAGCATGATTTTTGTGATGCCTGAGTCATATTATATAGATATTATTCTAGCAAAAGATCCAACCATAGGGAAAGTTAATAACATCATCTTTTATAGTTTCATAAAATGGGAAGGAAGAAGCTATTCTGGATTCTTAGCACATTGCTGTGTTGACAGGGGTCTCAAAAGCTTTTCTTGAAATTCTAGTATCATCTCGGTGAAGACAAATATGAACTTATTTTCTTGCCTCCAGTGGGGTTCCATTTATCTCCAAATGCTTTATCTCTAAATAATGCCAAAATATCCCTGCAGAAACTGTTTAACACGAAGGGTCATAAATATGTTATTCATAGAGTAATTTCCTTACTGTGGGAATGGTGGAACAGTAAATAGCAGAGAGAAGCTGACTAGAGAAAGACACTACGAGAAATTCTACGAGGAGTGTTCTACCTAGCTTTCTACTATGAGGACATAAAGTCCTTATGAGTGTAAATGCTATATTTCATTATCAGTTTCCACGGCAAATTTTTTAATAATAGAGTACAAATATTCCCAGAAAAGTAATATCACATGCAGATAGTTATCTTTTGTTAACACTTTGAACAGGAAAAAGCAACTATATTTTAACAAGAAAAAAAAAAATAGATTTCAATGGATTGCAAATAGGAGTGACTGGAGAACTGCATACACTGCTGGGCATTTATCAGTTTGAAAATATTTTAACGTTGATTATATGCGATGCTACATATGAAAGAAATTACTTACACTAATAGATTTTCAATGCATTCACAGCAAAGTAAGAACTCACACCTGCTTGATTGACAAAGCTGAGATGAGGAATTGTTTCTTTGTGAGCCAGATAACCAGATTACTTGAATAAACCCATTAACATCCCACTGAAATTTTCTAGCATTCCAACTGGAGAGCTTCCATGACACTCACACATCTAGCTGCTCATCCACAAAAGGAAGGAATGCCTACTACTGTTTTGTGGCAATATGCGCAGATGACACAGAAATAGCAGCAAGGGGTCCTGAAGCAAAGGTCATCATTAGTCACATCCAAAAAATATCTATTGATTGTCGAAGGGTGCTTTATCAATGAAGAAAATTAAAAGAAATTAAACTAAATTGAATTAAACCAAATAAGAAGTGATTTTTTTTTCAAAGCATGGACCTATTTCTTTCCTCCAAACTAAATGAAAACTGCCTGAGTTGCGATTTCATAATCAGCATTACCACAATAATTCTAAAATTCCATAGATATTAAAAAGACTATCAAAGCCATTTTCAATACCAAATACATCATTCATTAATGTATCTCACTCCCTCATATTCATATTATTACCCTCACCTACACGTCAAATTGCAATTCACATGTCAAATTATAATTCTGGAAACTCTCACTTCCTTAGGAAACTCTCACTTGGGCTTCAAAAGTTCTAGCAACTTACTTCAGTGTTTCAAGTGACATTTGCAAGTTATAATTTCTTTCCTGCTCCGGCAATTTTGAGAACTCCACTAAACATGGGTGTTGTCTTTTGTTGTCATCTCTAACCTGAAAAGACAGTAAAGAAATGTTTAATGTGTCTTAAAAACTAGAAGAAATTTAAAACAGTCCAAAACACAAAGTACTTAAAGCTGATCCTGTCAGAATTACTCAAACTGAACACTTCAAAACAGCAAGTATTCTGTATTCTCAGTGCATGATCATTCTGTTCCAGTAAGGCAGAATTTGCATTTGCAAATAAACTTCAGTTTTGCAGATCTGAAGTGGAATAAATGCTAATTTGTACATTTCATTATACAGATGTTCACAACAAATATGCAAAGTTCAAGAATAGTGCAATCTATGTTATGTTTTGACATACAGCCATAACATAACAACTCATTTCAGCACCATGTGTGAAAAATTATACATCCAGTTTGTATAAATATGTTGATATGAATAGTCCTGAAGTCCTTACCTGACAAAAGTAACGATATAAAGGATAAATCTATCCTACCTCTTAATTCCAAAAATGTTTGTTTCTTAGTTATGTCCAGTAGTATATAAGCAGAAGCAACTGTTCAGCAGGCACAAATGAGTGGAACATTAATTTACTTTTACTGTAGTGACACCAGAGTCATGAAGGCTATAATTTACAAAATCCTACATTTTATAAACTTAAAAACTTTATCAAAAACATTTTTAAACTGCACTACTTCTATACAGTTTTAGTCTAATACTGGCCATAACACTGGCCATAACTAGGAAAGGCTGGGATAACTGAACAGTCTGCTGCTCTCAGGTTTGCATCTTTATCATGCTACAGCTCAGTCAACAAAATCTACAAAGATTATGTCTTGCTAGGAGGCTTGATAAAAAACCATTAGTTTGCAAATATTTGCAAATATAGCTAAAAGATGCCAGTGATAGTGTTAAGATTTGCTCAGTCGAGACTACATTTTTATCCATATCTTAAAATACTTTTGTGTCCATCTTTCATGGACCATAAGCTCCCCATTTATATTAATCTTTAAAGCTGTAACATGAAAATTATTGAAAAATAACATTATTAACAACTTTTGATCAACCAGGTAATTCTGCTGGAAAATGGAATGTTAACAGTCGAAGTTAAGAAGCCTAATTGTTGCACTTTTTCCAAATTGATCTTTACTCATTTGGTGAATATAGGATAGCTTTTAAATTATTTTGGCTGAAAAAAGACCAAGGCAGGAATTCTCAGTGAAGCGGTACCATTGAACTGGGTGTAATCTGTTCTCAACAGCTTGATCTGTTGTTCATATACAGAATCAGATTTGATGTTTAAGAAGGATAAGAAAGTCAGTAGCATATAAACTGGCATGAAATTTCTGACTTTCAGAAAAATAACCTATCACACATAAACTGATTGCTTGCCTTGCATATTGCATCAAATAAAAGAGCTTTTCTTTGGATATTTTAACACAAATGTCTTAAAATGAAAAAGCTGTAGCATCATGGCAATAAATCCATACACAGTATCTAAGATTACAGTTAAATAAAATCATAATATTGGGACATAAACATTGTATGTTAGAGCAGGGGAAGGAAAAAGTAATCTGCAAACTGTAACCTATTTATAAAGTTTCTCTAATTTCAAGTCCTGAGTGTTAATTATACATGAGTACCCGCAGAGTGAATATGAACATGGATCACTGATAGCTGAAATTTATTTTTTATTTATCATCTTCTATTTTTGTCAGTTCTGTGTTTTTCTGTAACAGTATCTAAACTGTACACTACTACTCAATATAGTTTGTTTAATCTCATGAAAAAACCCTCACATTTCTCTGTAACATGTCTGAGTAACATATTTTTGCATTTTGATCTAAGCACATAATAATTATCAAATTGAACAGCAGTCACTTGTTTATGGTTTGGACTGAAAAATATTTACAATCTCCAGGGGATATTTATCGTCATTTGATGGGATTAATGTTCTTTGGACAGGCAATACAAGCAATTAAACTGTCAAGCTACTTGATCAAAATCATTAGCCACTAAAATGAGAAACAACTTTTAGCAGACACTGAAAATCTTTATTTGCAGATTTCTTTCTAAGACCTACGGTAATCTGCGTTAATAAAGATTCAGTATAGGCTCCAATAAGAAGAATTACTTTAGATCTGTGTACAGCTAATTTAAATCTTGGATGTCAGGTGTTTTCCTCAGAATTCCAATGTTAATTTAATTTCCCCTAGTAACATTCTTTTCACTGTACAGCTACATTATATAATACTCTATTATACAGTCAACATATTTTGTAGGTTACCTTCCTGCCCCCCCCCTTTTTGTTGCAAATACATTATGTAAGTGGCAGAACTCTTGACACCTATCCATTCTTAATTTTTGTGGCTGGTTTTAAGTGTACAGCGAAGTTTAATAGAAACAAAGATATGCAGATGCATCTGATGATTTCAAGCTGGACACCTAAATACCACTTCATATTCAGACTTACAATGAAGCCAGTTAACAAAGGCCCTTAATTTTGCTACATTGGCTTGTTGTTTTACTTTGTTACATGTATAAAATGCAGTAGTAATATCACATGCAATATTGGGTATCACTTTGGTGATACTACACACAGATCTCATGAAACAGGTATGTAGGAGGGAATATAAAATGCAATCTACAGCAGATTTTTTTTAATAATCTGGAAAGACATTTAAATCTACAGATTCTCTGTCATTAGCCTTTAAACTTTTTGACTTGATGAAAAAACACCACTAGCTACCATATATAATGCATCTTGCTCTGAACTAAAAAGACCAAATCTAAGATTAAAGGACTCATATGTGTGTGTCTAAACGTGCTAATTTCTGTTTCATGCCTTCCCTCAGTACTCAGTAACTGCAGCGCATCAATTCAGATAACTAGAACTGGCGACAGTGGCTTAAACTAATGAAATCATCTGTGAGAAACCAATATGATAAAGAGTCAGCCTCCAGAAGATGATCAGCACATACTTTGCCACATTCCCAAAGTGAGCACACCCAATCATAGAACACTAAAGCTAGAGAGAGAAAGCTGAATAACTTAAAAGATTTAGCACCTGGTTTCATTCTGAATATAACTACAACATTTATTGCTGCTTAACTTGATACTTACTGTGTATTGTTTAAATTAAAATAGAGTTCAACTGTACAATTAGATTCTCGATGGTAAGTAATGGTACACTAAAAGTTCCTGCAGATTGCTTCACAGCTGGTATGATTATACCACAATTAAAATGTTTTGACACATTAATTTAACTGGGGGTTTGTGTTTGATTTGGTGGGGAAAGCAACAACAACAACAAAAACATCTAGAGATCTTCTCTGTTAATCGAATTCTTTTAAGTAACTGCCGTATGCTACATCAAATATAATACCTATGCCCAGTTACATTAAACCTGTAATCTGAACTCCTCAGAAGACCAAAATCTTTTTAGTTACGAAAACAGAATACATAAATGTTTCTAAACATGCACATGTTTTTACATTTACATCTAGTATCTACTGCATGTTTCTATATACTCTTTACAGCAATAGTTCTTCATAAACAAGTCCAAATAACTAGCTTGTACTAGGTTTTTTATGACTGATTTAAAAAAAAAAAATCTAAATCAACAAAATAGACTGCCTTTTGTATCAAAGCCAGAAGCCACATATTTTTTTTCTGTCATACTCCATGAAAAGTAGGAAAGAGATAAGAAAAGAGCTATGTGGAGCACCTAATAGAGACTGAAGAAGCAGAGAAAAGGAAGGAGAAAAGCAGATTTAATGGAATTTCCTATAAGCAATACTTATTTCTCATGAAAAGTAAGTTTGGGACTTCTGAAAGCGTTATGCCAATCAGTACATGTGAAGAGAACCAAGAATAACTGCTTTTATTGGCTTACTCCACCAGGCAAACTAAACTTCTTGCCCCAAGAAGGTGAAAAACCCACTATGTGCTTTCTGTCCCGGCAATTAGACTGGCTGAAAATTTCAGCATCAAACAGCCTTAATACCAGAATTTTGGTTCAGAAATACACAAGCACTGTTGCTTTCCACCTGGTTCTGGTGTAGAGAGTCTAAAACCCTACTAATTTTGGAAGAATGGAAAAAAATGTAGTCCCATTAGCACATTGAATCAATGTGCTGAATAATACCACATGATTAACAGAAAATTAAGTTGGAAGGTACATACTGGTCCATACTGCCAGCCAAGTTCAATCTTATTCATAACCCAAAGTTCATGGATGTTCTCTGCTAATTTTTCTCTAATCCTTTCCAGGTGGGGAGGCAAAACAATCTAAAGAGAGAAGAGAGAAAGAGGCTATTACAAATAAGTTGCTTGACAGCGCCACCCAAACTTCCATAACAGACAAACTTCGTACCAACCACATCTCTCAACTAAACCTAAATTATCATTCAGTTCTTACTGACTAAAGTAAGCAAGAATTCTTAGATTAACAGAAATACTTTAGCCTATGCACTTGCAAGTTCCAGAGTTTGACCAGCAAGGGAAAACAGTTTTAAATCCAACACCTCCAAATGGCACAGAATACATTGTTGGCAGCTGGCTAGAAACTACTCAAACCAATAGTATTTCTCAGCTTAAAAAATGCTAAAAATCTCAACAACCAAGGTAATGTTGTGAAAAACACTTCAGACAAATATAAGCATTTGAGAACTGAATCCCATTAAAAAAAAAATATTAGATGATGATGACAAGTGACAAGTGAAATCAGGACAGCACATCACTCTACCTCCAAAATTTGCAATCAAGTCTGCTTTGCCTCAAAAACCAGAGACCTTGCATACACAGTACTGTGAATCATGATAATGTTATCCTAATTTTTGGTGTTACAGAACAGTAATTACATGACACATTTAGAATGCTGTATTTAGCGCATAATGGCTACAAACTAGCAGATTTGTTCTTTTTTATGTGTTTTTTTTTCAGGAACGAGTTCCTAAATAAGGTAAAATCTGAGCACAAAGTATACAAAATTTATATAATCTCAAACTCTGGTCAAGTGTAAAATGAACTCTCATTATCTGTGATCAGAGATGGAGCTCTCTAGTATCAAAGAATTCCTGGTCTTTGCAACTATGTAAAAATAAAATGAAAACTGTAACTTCAATGTATGCCATTTACTGCCTACAGTGAGTCAAATGCCACTCTCAGTAACCTGCAAGTCCAGTTAAGAATTAGAGCTGAAGCTGGTCTAAAAGTCTTATCATAATACAAAGTCTTCAGTAATTGTAATTAAACAGTAATTAAAAATGTCTAGTAACAGAACAAGAAGTTCAAATATTCTTTTTTGCCTACTCTAATATTAAGGGTAAAACATTCTTTATTACAGTGTTTGTGAACTCAAATATATGAAATTTCTAGTGAGCGCTATAAGGACTTTACACACCGTTTATCAGCTTCTCACAATGGAACATACCAACCAAATCCCAAGAAAAAACAAGTTTGAGACAAGCTGCAAATTCAATCAAATGTGAAATAACATAGGCCTATAATATGTGTATTTAAAAATGAAAATGCAATCTTTCAGTTTTCATACCTGGCTAGTATCTACAGGAACTGGAGTGAAAGCTGCTTGTGACAGAGAGATAGTGGGACCCAGTAGGTCTCTTGTATAGTTATGATCCTGCTTGTACTCTCGGCTATGTTCCACTTTCAGCTTCTCTTTCGGTAGTACAGCTTCAAAGCAAGGGGCATATCCAGGTGGAGGAAGGAACTTGAACTCTCCATGGCGACCTCCAAGTAAGAAACGTACTCTGTAAACAACAGAGTTACTTTAGATAACTGAGTCACCTCTGGTGTCAAACCTAATCAGTTTTTAAGCCTAACAAGTGTTGAACGTTATTTTTTTAAAAAGAAAAAAAAATCAACATTGCAGCTTCTTTGCATTGTTTACAGTTCAACTTTCTCTAACTACTGCTGGAGTTTATGAAGTAGAAGGTGCAAAAAGCATGGGGAAAAGTAAACAATCCTTTCTTTTAGTTAATTTCCGCTTCCATAAAAGTATTCTAAATCATGAGACCAAAAGAGAAGACAGAGAGAGAGAGAATAATCAGTTTACTTATGCAGTAAGCAGCAGCCTTTCAAGTCTCAGAAGGCAGAGATTATAACCCAGAGTAACCAACCAACCACCTCTGAACTCTCTCCATTGAGGAGCTCTCCACCATCTCCCATTTGAGAAATGAGCCTGAAAACTCCATGCAATATGGTTCTTTCTTTTCTCTCACACAACACTAAATCCTTAGGGGACAATACAAAAATCCCCTATATTTTCTTCCCTAAAACTTATACTTGTCATGTTAGTAGAAACCTAAGGGAAAGCATTCTTTCATTCACTAACAAAATGGTGAATTGGTCATGGGTTTTTGTTACTGAAAAATTCAATGAATGAGGTGATCATGAAGTAGCAATGACATAATACTGAAAAATCTTCCCAGAACATTGCCATCCAGAAGGAATCAAAAAACACCCAAAAAACTACCCTTACAATGGAATCATTTTGTCTCTTTTTTATTTACTGAGTATCTTGTAAGATTTTTGTCAATGCTATACTGGAACACTCTCCAAAAACACACTCAGCACACAAATACTATCTGTCAAATATTTCTCTCACGACAGAGATAAAGCATTCAGGCTTACACTTCTGCATTTCATGGCATGCACATCTATAGTTTTACCACATTGTATCTCCTGTATTATCCAAGGCAAAGTCTAAAAAGTGCATTTTGCATCTGGAATGAGAGGCTGGTATGCCCACTGTGTGATAGCTCTTGGCTTCTGTAGTATTCACCACAGTCTTTGAATGATCCTTCACAGAGCATTGCTCTGTTTCCAGCCTAAATCAGCTTTCAGCCTTTACCTTTGCCAGTCCTGCTAAAGTTGGTCCCCCCACTGGAACATCACACCATCTTTTTTAATACTATAGTCTCAAACTATTCAATACATGGAAGCAGAAGTCTAGCACCTGAATTGTGACTTGAAATTTTATAGAAAACCAGTACAGCAACCAGAATACAGATTGACTGAATTCGCATCAACTCATCCTGCTGAAAAGAAAGCGTACCACCACCATTTCTTAAGGTAAATGCAGATAATGCATCTTCAAATAATAGTTACTACCTCATAACAAGTGAGTTAGGGCAAATATATTTTTAATATGATGTTTTTCTTCCCATATAGGTCCCATATAGGTCCATATATGCTGTCCTGGAGTGAATGTGTAGCAATGTGTCAGCTAAGAAATGATAATGAAGCTGTTTCTAAGATCTATCTGCAAACCACCTGAATACACTGGTGTGCTGAAAAACAACAGATGCACTATCTCTTCAGGACTCCTTTATAGCTCTCACTATCCAAGAACTGGAACCATGCCAAAGAAGCAGATGTCAGAAAGGGAAATGAGAGCAAAGTCAGCTAGGGAAATATTCAGCATATGCATATATACAGAAAAAAAACCAGACTGAGAAAAAAAAAAAAACAACTACACAAGATGCTAACTTTATTCCTGCAGAGAAGCTGACAACTGGGAAGAAGAGGCCATCTATGTTGAAATTCTCAAACATTCCTTGAACTGGCTGACCATTTATCCGGAAAGAGATGCTGGGGGCACTCAGGTCCAAACAGCAGCTAATAACATCATCAGTTCTTAACAGATGTTGGTTGGGAGAATTTACTGTTCGTGCTACACAACCTATGTAAGTAAAGGAGACACATTTAGCAAAACTTCTGAAAATTGTACAGGTTTTCACAGCAGTCTAAAAAAAGAGAAAGAAAACATAGCAGTGGAGCAAGAACACATTAATACACAAATATCTAACCTGTAACATCCAAGACCTGATTTTAAGCTTGCAATATAGTGAATAGAAGCATATAATCGAATCTACAAAGCTATTTTAATCATAAATAATACAATTAAACTACATTTAATGTAAGTGAAAATAATTACTGATACGCTTATGAAAAGTCAAAACCAAGAAAACTAAATTTTATTCCTCACAGTAGTAGAAGTGCAAATTGGAAAACAACCATTAGTATCCAATATGAAACCTACTATACTTTACTAAAGAATGCTTCGATATTCAAGATAAGGACAAATATCTTTCTTCAATTTTTTTAGGAAAAGTAAGGTACTTCCTGTTATTGTGTTCTGGTTTTGGCTGGGATAGAGTTAATTTTCTTTCTAGTAGCTGGTATAGTGCTATGTTTTGGATTCAGTATGAGAAGAATGTTGATAACACACTGATGTTTTCAGTTGTTGCTAAGTAGTATTTAGACTAAGTCAAGGAGTTTTCAGCTTCTCATGCCCAGCCAGCAAGAAGGTTGGAGGGGCACAAGAAGTTGGGAAGGGACACAGCCAGGACAGCTGACCCAAACTGGCCAAAGGGGTATTCCATACTGTGTGACATCATGCCCAGTATATAAACTGGGGGAAGTTGGCCTGGGGGGGAATCGCTGCTCGGGAACTGACTGGGCATCGGTTGGTCAGTTGTGAGCAATTGCATTGTGCATCACTTGTTTTGTATATTCTAATTCTTTTATTATTATTATTATTATTGTCATGTTTTAATTATTATTATTAACATTATTATTTTCTTCCTTTCTATCCTATTGAACTGTATCTCAACCCATGGGTTTTACTTTTTTTATTTCCTGATTCTCTCCCCCCATCCCACTGGGGAGGCTGCGTGGCGCTTAGTTGCTGGCTGGGGTTAAACCACGACATTAAGGGCCACATCATTGTATCCTCGCAAACTTGTGTAAGATGATACTACTCAGTTTCATAATCAAACTGCAAACCAGCATTTTTCTGGCATATAGAAAGACAGCATCAATTTTGAGGCATATATATTCAGTAATATATGTATTTTTCCTTAATAAGTTTTGTATGAATTCTAAAGGATCTAAATGATCATTATCTCTTGCATCAAATTACATTTACATAAGCACACCTGCTTCCCAAGAGAAATAACCTATAGAACACAGAAATAGAAAACGACTGTTTCTGAAATTTACAGCCATTTACAACAGAAAATTTATGGAAAAGCAGAAAAGTTGTATGAAAATATACTAGACATATTTTCCAAAAATAACATACGCAATGTCTGCAAGAGATAACCCACAATGCATATTAAGAACAGAGCACTAACTTTTTAACTATACTGTCCAACTTTTGTAAACGTCAAGGACTTAACTAAAAGCACTATATTTCCAAGAAGACTGAGATTGCATTTGTTTTTAACAGCAGCAAAAATAATAATAGAAAAATCTCAATAATTCTTCTGCAGATAAATTTTCATAGACACACCACAACCACCACCCCAAGGAAAAATAGAAAACAATACTTCTGATACCCTAGATATAGAAAATGACTTCCTGATACTGCCACATAATCTGCAGACTGTAGGACAGATGCTCTTGTGCAATCTGTCCCTCTTGATAAGGCAGTCAGCAGTATAGTTGGGGGGAAAAAAAAAAAGTTTTCAGATGCTCTTGCTGCTTCCCTACACCCTTTCAAAACAGGATGTCCTTAGCTCGGTTGCTGTAAGAACAGTCAGTTCCATGAGCAAAGACAGGGGAATGACATGGAGCAATCCTAAGGGCGCCTCACAAATCAAGAAATCTATAGGAAACACTGCTGAGAAACAGAGTAGCAGGTCACAGCGTAAAGAATGGCTTGCATGGAAACTACCTCCTACCAGCTCTACATCCCCAAACTCACAGAGCACAGTAGAGAATAGCAGAGAAAAACATCACAACAGCTGAGAGTTGGTTTCACATGAATCACACAAAGGGACAATTATTTAATGGCAGAGATAACTAAACTCTAAGAGTTATTGATGAAGAGTGGATATTTCATCTCCTTAAGGCATACTACTTGAAACTAAATGCTTTTTTAGATATTAAAATTTAGCCAGATATAGGTTAATGGGATCAATGCAAGGCTGATTGTTAACAGAAATATGTACCGGTCTTTGATGAACACATAGTCAGACCAAGTGATCCAAGTGCCTTTTCTGGCCTTAGGCTTTAAAAATCTGTGAGTTCCACTTCTCCATATTAGAGAAGTAATTGCAGGATTGAAAAAAACAAATATAAATTAAATGTGATTTTGGTAAAGGCTTGGTCCAGAACAGAAACTCAGGGATAGAAATTATTGTTGCTATTCATTAATGGATTCAATGCTTCATGCTCAGAAGATTATTTTTAAAAAGTCATTGGAGAGACTTACCAAGATGCAGCCTGGGATTGTTGAAGAAAAAGAAAGGCCATGATTTTCAGCACTCAACTACTTAAAAGTCCTTCCAAGTTTGAGAGGTACGTGTTACATAAGAATGTCAATGAAGACAGAAATCTTTTCAAATCCACCAGCTACATCCACAACAGAGATTAATATACAAAAATTGCATATACAAAGGTGATCTGACTTCTTTGGCTGGGCTGGATTATTGACTTGAGAACCACAAACAATTGTTCATTTATTCTTTTGTGACATTTCTAATTAAAATGTTTCCAGTGGGTAGAAAAATCATTTTGATTTTCAGTAATCTTTTGTTTCCTCCCTGAAAGCAACCCTAGCTACAGAAGTTATTTCAGTTGGCTCATTATTTCCTGGTTCTTCTGTAATAATACTTGATCTGACAAACTCAGTTATGACACAGCTTTTAATGACACCATTAATTATGCATCATTGTTCCCACGTAATTCTCACTATACTTGAGAGGCAAAGTGGCAGCTACTTTCCTAAGATGCCACTCCAGTCGATATGTTATTACTTAATAATACAATTCATTGCTATTTTGATTGGAAAATTCTTTTGATATGTAAAACTGTATTCTTTCCCAAGTACCAAGCCACAACGCCTCAAAACTTCAAAGACCTTGAATGATACATACAGCTGACTCACTAAAATGTCTCTCTTGTCCGCTAAGGAGCTTTAGAAAATTTTCTCCTATCTTCATAGTGGCAAGAATTGCCAGTCCAATGAGCTTAACCCAGTTTCCAGTCAGTTCTATGGTTCACCACTGCCCAATAATCTCTCAGAATCAAAGGAAAAAAATTTCCCTCAACAAGGTGAAACCACAGTAGAAGCTTTTTTCAAGAAGTTTAGGACTGTCCAAGTGTAGGACTACCTGTTCTAAATGATAGCTGGGAATGTTTTCGCAAAAGTTAAATTATGTGGAAAAGATTAAGAAAAAGAGAACAAGCTTGCTTTCTTATTATTCTGATTTTGCTGAGCTAACCCAGTTTGA
Organism: Harpia harpyja; assembly: GCF_026419915.1. Lineage (NCBI taxonomy): Eukaryota > Metazoa > Chordata > Aves > Accipitriformes > Accipitridae > Harpia > Harpia harpyja. Next base: position 32,920,866 of record NC_068952.1, read on the forward strand.
AGAGAGAATAAGATATTTGCAGAATCAACAGTAAATACAAATACTTTAGATACTCACTCAGTTCAGCTTCCTTTAACACTAGAATTTGCATACAGAAATTACTATTAACAAATAGATCCAAGCTGCGCCAATAACATTTTAAAGATGAATACCTGATCAAACACACCACATGCAAGCTAGGAATACGATTCTGCAAGTCTTGCAACAGTCAGTCTTAATGTATGTAAATAAAACATGACTACAAAAAAAAATCTGGTTTTAAAATGTATAGCAAAAAGCATACTTAAAAATCTTTTTCGCCTCTAAAGTATTTCTAAACTTCTAAACTAAAGATCCACATTAAAAATCTGTTTAAAAACAAGAATAAAAATAAAAAAAAAAGAGAGAGTCCTGTGAATTAAATCTCTCTGGCTGTTCTTACACTATCATACAGGAATTACAAATTGGGATGACTGTTTGTCAGACTTCATTTTTTGCAGCTTTGAAGTTTTAAATAAAATCTTTACAGTTACTATGAAAAAAAAAACCATAAATAATTCCCAGGCTGAAACATAAATTATTAGTCTATCTATCTGCATTACTTTGTATAAACCAATTTTTTCAATATGCAGTGTCCACTTAAAACATATTCTGATATAGGGTACTGTTTCTGTATATTCCTAGTGTCAGCTGAAATACCTGATTCACTTTGCTGCAGTTGAAAACAAATTCACTGGAATTGCAAACAACGTTCTAGTATTTTAAAAAAAGAAAAACAAACAAAAAAATAAATCAGGAGAATACCTGACCACAGATGCAGACCATCGAAACCATAGGAATACAAGTCATCACCAACACCATTTCCTCCCCATTCTGCTCCCCCCCCTGGGTACGGTGAGTAGCCCTCTGTTGAAGCCCAGCCCACTCGTAGATGAGTTGATTCTGCAGTCACAAAGGGCTCTAGATGGTCCACCATAAGTTCATAGTACCATTTTCTGTATTGGGCAGAGCCTTCACTAATCCCCAAGAAGATGTTGGGTCGCATGCTTAAACAGAAAGAATAAAAGTGGTTATTAAAAACTTATCTCAAGAACATGATGAAGTACTGCAGACTTTTCATTAAACTCAAATTTCATGCTTGTTTTATGTGATTAAAACAATAGAAGTAATTTTATTTAATAGAAACATAGACTACCAGGTTGGAAGGGACCTCAAGGATCATCTGCTCCAACTTTTCTTGGCAAAAGCACGGTCTAGACAAGATGGCCCAGCACCCTGTCCAGCTGAATCTCAAGTGTCCAATGTTGGGGAATCCACCACTTCCCTGGTGAGATTATTCCGATGGCTGATTGTTCTCATTGTGAAAAGCTTTCCTCTTGTGTCCAGTCGGAATCTCCCCAGGAGTAACTTGTACCCATTACCCCTTGTCTTTTCCATGTGACTCCTGGTAAAAAGGGAGTCTCCATTTTCTCTGCAGCCACCCTTTAAATACTGGAACGTGGTGATAAGGCCTCCCCCTAAGACTTCCTTTCTCAAGGCTGAACAAACCCAGTTCTCTCAGCCTTTCCTCATATGCTTCCCAGTCCTTTGGTCATCTTTGTGGCCCTTCTCTGGACCCTCTCCAGCCTGTCCACATCTTTTTTCCATAGCAAGGACCAAAACTGAACACAGTATTCCAGGTGTGGCCTGACAAGAGCTGAGTAGAGTGGGATAATGACTTTTTTATCTCTGCTGGTGATGCCCTTGCTGATGCAACCCAGCATCCCCTTCACTTTCTTTGCCGCAGCAGCACACTGTTTGCTCATATTGAGCTTGTTGTCCACCAGGACCCCCAGGTCCCCTTCCACAGAGCTGCTCCCCAGCCAGGTAGATCCCAGCCTGCGCTGCACTCCTGGATTATGTTTTCCTAGGTGCAAGCCTTTACACTTGTCCTTGTTGAGCTTCATAAGGTTCTTCTTAGCCCACTCTTCCAGCCTAGCCAGGTCTTCCTACAGGGTGGCTCTCCCTTCCGAAGTGTCCACTTCCCCACTCAGTTTGGTATCATTGGCAAACTTCATCAGGGTACACTTGATCCCATCATCCAGATCACTTAAGAAGATATTAAACAGTACCGGGCCCGATATCGATCCCTGGGGGACTCCACTTGTGACAGGTTGACAGTTTGAAAAGGAGCTATTTACCACCACCCTCTGGGTGCAGCCTGTCAGCCAGTTCCCCACCCACCACACAGACCACTTGTCTAGACCGTAATGCATCAGTTTTTCAAGGAGGAGGCTGTGGGCAACCATATCAAAAGCCTTGGAGAAATCCAGGTAGATATGTCCACCACTTGCCCCACATCAACCGAGCAGGTTACTTTGTTGTAGAAGGCGATCAGGTTTGTCAAGCACAATTTGCCCTTGGTGAATCTGTCCTGGCTTTTCCCAATTATGTGTTTCATTTGACTTGTGATAGCCCCCAGGAGGATTCATTCTACAACCTTCCCAGGGACTGAAGTAAGACTGATGGGCCCATAATTTCCTGGATCCTCCTTTAAGGCCTTCTTGCAGATAGGGGTAGCATTAGCCTTCTTCTAGTCTTCTGGGACATCCCCCAATCTCCACAAATCCTCAACAATTATAGAGAATGGCCTTGCAATGAAGTCAGCCACCTCTCGTAACACCCTTGGGTGGATAATGTTAGGGCCCATTGACTCGTAGGGGCAAGCTCTTGTAATAGTTCACATACCACCTCTTCCTTCACAGACGGTGGGTCTGTGTGTGCATCGACCTGGATTTTTGTTCCCAAGGCCTGGGGCCCAAAAGTGTTGGTAAAGACAGAGGTGAAGAAAGTGTTGAGAACCTCTGCCTTTTCAGTGTTGCTGGTGACTAATTCACCTCTCCTGTTTAGCAGCAGGACAACATTCTCCTGTTTCTGCTTGTTGTTTACGTACTTGAAGAACCCCTTCTTGTAGTTTTTTACATCTCTGGCCAACTTCAATTCGAGCTGAGCTTTTGCTTTTCTATCCGCATCTCTGCATACCCTGGCAGCATCCTTGTAGTTCTCAATGAGTATTCATCCACTTTTCCATCTCTGGCATGCTTCTCTCTTGGTTTATGAGCAGACTCAGAAGCTCACAGTTAAGCCAAGGCTGTCTCCTGCTGCACCTAGTTCCCTTACCTTTAAAGGGGATGAACTGTTTTTGTGGTTCCAGGAGAGCATTCTTGACAAACTCCCAGCACTCACTAGCTCCTTTATTCTCCAGGGAAGCTTCCTGTGGAATCCCTCCCAGCTGAGCTCTGAGCAAGATGAAGTTTGCTCTTCTAAAATCTAAAACCTTTGTCTTAGTACTAACCTTCAGCATGCTCAGCAGGATCACAAACTACACAATATTGTGATCACTGCAGCCAAGGCTATCACTAACTGAGATATTACAAAGTAGGTTTCTTGGCTTGTGAGTAGCAAGTCCAGCAGTGCCTCATTCCTGGTTGGCACATCCAACATTTGTATGAGGAAGCAGTCCTCTACGCACTCCAGGAACTTGATGGATGACATGTGAGCTGCTGTATTGTTCTTCCAACAAATCTCTGGGTAGTTGTAGTCACCCATAAGAACCGGGTTCTGTTGATCGAAAGCTTGCTTAAGTGACCCAAATATTGCTTCATTGGCCTTATCATCTTGGCTTGGAGATCAGTAGCAGATGCCTACTGTAAGATCCCCCTTGGATATGACCCCTCTGATCTTGACCCAGAGGCATTTGATAGGGCTTCCACAATGGCCATAGTTGAATTCTATACTCCTTAACATATAGCGCAACTCCTCCTCCTCTTCTTCCCTGCCTGTCTTCACGAAACAGCCTATAGCCATCCATCGTGATCCTCCACTCATGTGAGCTGTCCCACCATGTTTCAGCTATTCCTATGATATCATAACTTTCTGACTGGCCACGGACCTCCAGTTTCTCCTGTTTGTTCCCCAGGCTGCATGCATTGGTATACATACACTTGAGGTGGTTGGTCTTCTGGTTCTCATCTTGTGAGGCAGCTAAGGAACATTTCTCACTGCTCTGGTTGGCCTGGCTTATCCCCAGTTAGTTGCAATGGCGTGAGCATTGCCACTTTTGACCCCACCCCCCAAGTCCTTCAGTTTAAAGCCCGCCTCACCAAGTTGGCCAGCCTGCTGTCAAAGATTCCATTGCCTCTTCTAGACAGGTGGATCCCATCCCTCCCTAACAGGCTATAGTCATCGAAGAATGTCCTGTTGTCATAAAAGCTAAAACCCTCATGATGGCACCAGCCATGAAGCCAGAAGTTGATTTGCATTATATGTCTATTTCTGGCTGCACCCTTTCCTGTAACCGGTAAAATGGAAGAAAAGATAACTTGGGCACCAATAATTTTCACTCGTACCGCCAGCGCTCTGTAGTCTTCCTTGATTCTGCCCAGTTTCCAGTTTGTGGTGTCATTCCTGCTCACATGAAACAGTAGCAATGGATAGTAGTCTGTGCTCTTGACAAGTTTCACCACCCTCTCAGCAACACCTTGGACCTTAGCTCCCGGAAGGCAGCTTATTTATTTATTTATTCTGGTGAAAAAATGCTCTATACAGTTAAACTAAAAAAGTGTTTGTTTCAGTAACTGAAACAGTATCCTCACTCAGATACCAATAATAATATTTTATGTGTTTGAACATTTAATAGATGTTAATTCCTATATACAAAAATTACAGCTATTCACCAGTTATGAATAGAAATGTAGTAAGTATACACTGCAGGTTTAATTTTACACAGCAAACTGCATTCTATAACACTCATTATCCATTCAAGAGAATAACATTTAAAAAGATACAAAAGTAAAACACCAATCTATTTCAGAATTCTCTTGTACCTCTTCCTTCCTTATTCCAAGTCTTGTATAACTTAGTAATTTGTAGCGGTTGTGCCAATCCTTAATGCCAATTTGATGTTCCTACTACTGATGATTTTAAAGTACTTCACAAGCATACTTAAAAGGCAAAATTATTACTGTGCTTATTCAGTATCTAGTTAAATAGCAATATGTAGAGTCATACATCTAAAGGTCATGGGGAAAAAAAAGGAAAGAAAACTGCTTTTCTAATGTAATTTTGGGATAATACTGAATCTAGAATCTCATCCCAAAAAATCTGTCTCCAGACAATTATTACTGTGTCAGCTTTGTACTAAGAAAGCCATCCAATCCTGAATTAAAGCTGTAGAGTACAGAAGTATCCAAAATCAATGCTAGGTATATTTGCTCAATGGTGGGTTACCTGTATTGCAAAAAATCTTTTAGACTTCTAGGCTGAATGTATCTAGTTTTCACATCCCTCCACTGGATTGTGTTATAACTTCTATAAATATTTTCTTTCTATGTGCAAGCTGCCTGATCAACAAAAATGTAGCTCTAAGCCAGTGCATGGTATGCCTTCTTGTGTAGGGAGTGCAGGGGGAGGAATAAGGGTTGATACAAGCTGTTAAATACAAGTCAGTGTAAAAGCAGATTTACTGATCTGATTGCTTATAAAATAACTTGTTTTATCACATAAGACTAATACACTTTCCTTCTAGCGGTATATCGGGTGTCTTCTGCTGAAAGTTTAAGTATAGATACTCTTCACTTTGTTAAAAGTCAAACATTTAATCCCCTCAAAAATATAAACAAAACCTGCTTGACAAAAAGCTATCTTCCAGAAAAGTCAAATCACTTGCAAGTTATTGGTAAGATTACCAATCGAATCTTTTCTGCCTGAACAGTATCAGCTTTATTATGCCTTTGTCCAGACTCCACAATTTAATCAACCTAATCATCGAACTTACTCTTTTTAAATAGAGGTTTGTGAATAGAATTTTCCAGTCCCCTGAAAAAGTATGTTAAACAGCAACATCTTAGTTCCTTTGCCAATTATTTTTGGTGCGAGGTATGCAAATCTCAGTCTATCACTAAATGTTTTCAATGTTTCATTGGTCTTTCTGAATTTTGAAAAAATAATCTTTTTTTCCTTACAACTGCAAGAATATGAATATTCTCATTCACAACTTCCTAATTGTCCTAGTTTCAGCTAGGATAGAGTTAATTTTCTTCCAAGTAGCTGGTATAGTGCTATGTTTTTGAGTTAGGTATGAGAAGAACGTTGATAACGCTGATGCCTTCAGTTGTTGCTAAGTAATGTTTAGTCTAAAGTCAAGGATTTTTCAGCTTCTCATGCCCAGCCAGCAAGAAGGCTGGAGGGGCACAAGAAGTTAGGAGGGGACACAGCCAGGGCAGCTGACCCAAAGTGGCCAACGGGGCAGTCCATACCATGTGACATCACATCTAGTATAAACTGGGGAGAGTGGGGGTAGGGGGATCACCGCTCGGGGACTAACTGGGTGTCGGTCGGTGGGTGGTGAGCAATTGCATTGTGCATCACTTGCATATTCCAATCCTTTTATTATTATTATTGTCATTTTATTAGTGTTACTATTATTAGTTTCTTCTTTTCTGTTCTATTAAATTGTTCTTATCTCAACCCACGAGTTTTACTTTTTTTCTGATTCCCTCCCCCATCCCACTAGGTGGTGGGGAAGTGGCTGAGTGGCTGCGTGGTGCTTAGTTGCTGACTGGGATTAAACCACAACACTAATGCAGAGCAAAAATATGTATTAACCACATTTGCTTTGTCTGCAGCCATATATGGAAAAGACAGTTCTACCTTCCCTGTACAAGATCCAAAGTCAGCTCAGAAGCTCAATCAGTACCCATACATTGAAAATTTCTCCTCATGTATTTTTAACAGAAGTTTTTGTTAGTGATTGTAGTTTATCGGTTGCCCAAATTTATTGCCGACATGGAATGATTCCCATTACACCATCTTTCCATGTGTTATACATGTTGGTGTGTTATTAGATGTGTTGGGAGAAGTCAAGTCACATGTGGTTATGAAAAATATGAGTGAATATATTAGCTATAAAATTGTCAAGTTCATTTCACCTTTAGACTTGAAAAGGCCTCCTTGCAATATACAGTAGTGGAATTTTTATGTTTTTCAGCATCTAATAAATCCTATGAACTCTGAATTATAAGTACTATTTCTATGTTTCAATTTTCATTCTCACTTAATGATTCAGACTTTTTAAAAGACGTAAGCTTGAGACAGAGGAAGATCCCATGACTCTTCACTTGAAGCCAGATTCTTCTGCCTCAGCATAAATTCAAACTCCAGATAAACATTTACTTTGTAAATCCTACTTTGCTAGTTTAAGATGTTACTAGCTTCATCTTGTTATTAGTGTCTGCTGGAAGGTACCTTCTACAACTCTGCCAGTGGAAGGAAGGGTTAGGGCATTCCCTAAATATCCCAGGCACTGCTAAAGGTGTTTGGCACTAATTCTTGATTTTGACCAAAGGTGATTAGGAAGTCCTCACAAGATCACAAACATAAAGGCAGTCACAGGACACTGGCCGACAATACTTTAAAAGCAGAGCTAGATCTAGACAAGAATCTTTAGAAGAGACTACAGTTTCACAGACTTTAAGCAGTTTAGACCAGCTTTAGCTTGTGGCAGCTCTCTCTTACCCATGTTTTGCTTCTAATCAATATTGCGAAGAGTATTTAAAATCCTAGTAAGAATAAAATACCTTAATAAAATTTTTGGAACTAAGACAGGTTTTCTGTAGTGACTATTTCTTTTAATCACAAGTTTTATTCTGCTTTGTTCATAGATACGGATTTTTTTCTTTTTCTTTTTACCTGCTCACGTGGTTGACAAGGCGAGTCTGTAAGAGCAGATCTCTTCCTGGCAGGAGATTATCACAGATTAGATGTTGATTAGACCGAACAGCTACTCCATGACAAACACAGAGAGAACACAAAACATCCAAAACCTGAAAAAATAGATTATTTTAATCTTAAATATTTTTTCATAATCATCGTGAGTTACTTCAGGCAATACAATGCTATATACCTTGTTACTGGAATACATGTAAGGTTATGTAGTTCATCCAACATTGTACTTTTAATTTACAACAATTCTGAAATTCTCCTAACAATATTAAGATGTATTTTTCCTGCTCCCCTTGAGAATTAGTGTGTATCAATGTTTTCATCAAAAAGAAGATAATATTCCCCTTTGCTTCTTCAAACTGCTCATATACCTTTTAAGAAAAGTTTCATTTCTAATTATGAATATAGTATTAAAGTATTTGAAATCTAACTTCTACACAGAACAACGTGCTTGCTTTGTTCACAAATGTTCATCTAAATATACTTCTCTTCTTTGCCTACCTTATGGTTTCTTCCATGTTTGTCCAAAAGACAGATGATTGATTTAATATGTCCTTCCTTAATAATGTTTAGAGCTTCTGGGCTTTCCACCAACACACAGTGTAAAACCTCCAGAATTCCTGAGAAAAAAAAGAAAAATTATTTATTCAAAGTGCATGTAAAATCATAACTGCACATAATACTTACTAATATATTGCTCAGCAACATGGAATAGTTTCAAAAATCATGGTATATGATAAACAAAACCAAAAAAGGATTGACGCACTTCTAAATTTCCCAAAATAAGTGAATGTAGTAAAAATCAGAAAGGACAGGAAAAAACCTGTAAACTAATTTGAAGTTTTAATAATAAATATGTGATGATCAACTCTCACAAATTCAAACAAACTGGGTAAAATACTGGTTTTCAGTGAAGAGGTGAAGACTTCACACTACATACATATTATATACATAAAATATGCTCTCCGTATTTACAGTTTTCTCTTTCTTCCCTTAGAAAACCATATGAACCACTAATGAAATCATTTACCTCTGAATTAGAGAGCAGAGGCAAATTCCCAGTCTACTGGCCCACTGTGAATAATTTTCTTTGTGCATGTAACAGCTATATTGGGAACCACACTGATGTTCTTAAAAGAGCAAACAAACAGAAGCTAGCATGAAACTAAGATGTGCAAGGAAGTAAGAACCACTACATCTCCAGTGGCCCCTCAGTTAAATGCAATTCCAATTCCAATAAAGCAGCAGTCATTGCCATCAAGAATCATTAGCCTTAAAATGTTTCCCTGCAATGGGGCAGTAAAACAGGCTCCCATGTGTACTGGATCAAGTCACCACTTTTTGGGCTCTTCCACATTTGGCAAAGACAAATATTACATAAATATTCATTATCAGTTGCTACAGTTGTTGCCACAATGAGAAAAATCGGAGCACTGAGGGAAAGCTGAGAAGCAGTCTTAAACCTAGAGATATGCAATTCCTGTTTGCGCTGTACAACTCTCATCATTCTGTCTTCATCCCTGTGTTAAAGCCATGGCTCCAAACACTCAGGTTAACCCTTTCAAAGCAAGATCCATAGCATGAGTCTTCCGCTCTTTGCCATACTCTCTTTTACTAAAAGAAAAATGTAGCACTGTAAACTCCCCTTGCTGTGGGGAAAAAAAAATTCATCAGGCAAAAACACTGTCTCAGTAAGAGTACTCCAGTCTTTCTTTGATCGTAGTAAGGAAGAGATCATCAGCCGCTACAGTTGAGTAAGACTACGGTCAGCTAAGGGAAAAAAGTTCCACACAGCTACTAACTGAAGACAGATTTTTAGTCTCAGTGCCAAGACAGTGTGATGACAGAAATGATGACAGAAATATTAGATTTGAAACAGTATTTATGCTGATCAGCTGCCTCCCTCTCACCTTAACATTCCAGGTTGGATCTAAAGCTTACAGAGGGAAGCAAGTACTTTTCTGTTAGATTTCCACTGGTTTTGAATAAACCACTGAAAAAATGTGTATCATAACTAAATGACAGCAAATATTTAAGAATTTAAAGATGGTGTTTCATCCACATAACTGTCCTCAGTATGCATCTGAGGTTTTCTGAATTTGTAAACAATAAAAACAAGCTTTTCAATTTGTAAACAGTAAAAAAAATTAGAAATGCAAATTTCAGGAAAAAGAATATGCATTTTGATTCATTGGGGGAATTTTTACACACACACATCCCCTTTTGGTTTTTTATATAATTCCTGAATAACAACACAATATGGTCTGGAACATTATAACTAACTGATCATAAATCCTCTCACAAACCAAAAATTAAAAATTAAAAGTTAATTGAGGAAGCATTTTAGAGACAACCAAGCAAAAACGAAAAGAAAAGCTGAAAACCAGAAACTCGGAACAGAATTTAAAGTAATGAGTACAAAAAAATTGTTGGAACCAACATATCTGTTTCTGCTAAGTATGAAATGCATGCTTATGCAGTGAATAATGAAATGCAATGAAATAAGTAATAACTATGAAAAAATTACAGACTGGTATTAAAACCATTATTAAATCCATTACGAGGAATAGCAATGGCCAGGAGTTCCAAGTCTAATGTATTGTCTTTTATTGGATCAGCAGAAAATCCCATCTGGAGAATTTCCCAAGTATCTTGTTGAGGAAAGGAATATCAAACACCATTAAAAACTTACAGAAATAACCTACCTATGCAAAGATATGCATTTGTAGACTTAGGACATGTTCCAGTGTTACACACCAGCAAAGACTAAAATACCTTCAGTTCATGAATTATTTTTTTGTTACTGTTAATTTCAGACCAACTTGTATTATGCTTACTTGCATTTGGATCAAGGTATAGCTCTATATAAAAACAAAAGTAAAAAGACCAACACAGCCAAAGAAACTGTAGACATCCTCATAAAGAAAAAACAACAAACAAATTATTTTATAAAGGATAGAAATTGGGCTGTGCAGACTTCTACAGAGGGATAAAAAGATATGAAGAATGTTATGAACAGTCATATGTCCACAAAGATTTTTAATTTTTTTCTTTAAACTTAGATTTTAGATTCTCATCCTTGTTAAGACAAATTACTCTGCCAGAAGAGACAATGGTTAGTTTTCAACTACTTTCTATTTGAAAGGTAGTTTTATTTTTTATTTCCCAAGAAAATCTGAATTAAAATGACGACTGGAATTCCCAGTGACTTCAGTCATGGCTGCAGTCACCTGACTTCATTCAGATCTTCGTTTTAATCTTAGACAACCTACAGCACCATCCACTTTTATCTCCATACTATTTAACATTTTTTTCCAGGGATCCGGAGGAAGATATGCTGTCATCACTAATAAAGTGTACAGATTACTCAAGGACTGAAATATAGTAAAGGTGGAAGACAACAGATACAGTGACAATTTGATTTATCTGGTAAACAGGTTTCAAACAAAGTCTGTGTTTTAGTATGTTTGAAGACGGAGTCATATATATGTAAATAGAAAATGCAGGTGACCCTGTACAGATATTGTAGACAATTTTCCTGTTCTGTGCAGTGGCTGCAAAAAAAGTCACAACCACGATATAATGAGCTGGATGTGAACTCCCAAAGTGATTCTGTAGCCCTGAAGGTATAAGCAGAAAGTCTCAACAACTAAAAGAACATACTAAACGTGAATTTGGCAGTGGTATGATCTGGGCTGCAATAGATGTACACTTCCAATATTGACAGTAACAGTATTGATAAAGAGAATAAAAACCTGAGAGTCATGAGAGCAAGCTAAAGGAATAGATGCCCTATAGCAACATAGCGGGAGCACAATCCACCCAGCCTGCCAACTAGACAGGCAGGCATCACTTGTACATGGCCAAAGTACCTAGGGAGGTAAGAAAAGTGTTACAAAAGGATCCTCAATCTAGAGGGGTAATCTGTAACAAGATTGTGTGCCACGATGATCTGGGAATGCAGGGAAATCACTACATTCAAAATATGGTAATTTAAAGTTTGCCACCTCTCCTTGTAGCACCGAAACACACTTTTAACAATATAAACAGTAATCCAATATGAAATTATACCACATAATGTAAGTGTGGTAACCATAACCTTGGAATTTTCAGATTTGTGTAGGCAGATTCATAATCTTAACTTTGTCTTAAAATGGTATACAGGGTTCATTTTCTAGTCTCAATCTTTTCAATAACAGAAGTAAAAATACTTTGAAGATGTAAACATTCAATAATAAATGAATGTTATCAATCAGACCCAGCTGCCACAGCAACTTCTTCAATTACTGCAGCATCTGAATGCTAATTATCAAACACATTTTGTTCTAACGGCAAATTCCCTCTACTTCAGAAAAAATTGCATATGAATGTGCAACGTCTGTTTGGACTGATCCACTTTTAGATTGTCTACATAAAGACAACTGGACCTGTTCCAATTTCATTGGAGTTGCTGAAGGCAGTAAAGCAGGAAGTGTTCAAATTTAATACAAATATCACAAACAATACGATATGTGGAGTTTATAAGAAAGATGAGTGAAAATTCTTTCTTAATGACTAACAGATGAACGGAAGCATGTATTTTCAGGACATGCTGACTCCTCTAATGTCATACTGTAGAATACTAGCATTAAATGCATGCCTTTAGTAAAAAAAAAGTACTCAAAACCTGATATTACCTGGTTCCAAAAATCTTCTCTTGGACAATATTAGATTACTAACTTGCCCTATTCTATTTTTTATTACCTGTGTTTTAATGCCTCTAAAATGTTAGTAGGACTATTTAATCCCATCTGGAATATATTTCAGAGTGAAAGACTAATCTAATCTTAATTTATGCATTGAAGACACAGCTGAAGCATTTGCATTGCATTATTCACTCAGCTCCTGTGATATATCACTTCTAATACGGTCTACTCTCAGACACATTTATACTTGGACAAATCTTCATTTTCTTTCTTTTGCTTCAGTGAAGATCAGGAACTGACTCAATTTCCGATCTGATTTGTACAACCAACTCACAATTGCTGTTTATATATTTAATGCTTTTATTCTGTTTTCATAACCTTCTTAGTTCAAGGATAACAAAAAAAATGAAAATAGCAATTTTATTGATAATAGTTTATGGCATCAAATCTTTATCGTAACGTATTCAAGAAAACACCTGCAGGAGATGTAGCTGACGACTTCAATGTTGAAGGTGAACTTAATTTTGGTGTGATTAACAGAGCATGGTGTTTCTTCCTCACAAACACTCTACCTTAGAAAATTAATTAATTATTTTAGGTGAATATATGCAGCCAGGTGTTCTTATTTAAAAGGTGTAACACAATCCAGTGTTTCTCCCTATTGTAGACCTACCACTGTAAATTAAAACAGTGAATATCCTCACACCAATCAAGCTACACAAAGCTTAAAATCTGGCAAGCAAGCATCCCACATAAAATCACAAAAGCACATTTACATACTAAAAGCTAAACCTACTATGCCTCTCAAGATAACTAAAGCACAGCATAATTAGCATCTTGTATAACTGACTCCCTCAAAACCAGAAAAAGTCTTAATTATAAAATCAGTTTCAGAGGCAACATGGAAGTCATGTTACCAGAACATATGGGGAAGGAGTTCAAGTGGCCTAGTTCCTAGAAGAAAACTCAGAACAAACGAGCATTGCAAATATCAGGACCTTCAGAATTTTTGCAGCATGTCATGAGGTTCATTATGCAGTACGACTACAATGTCAGATTACTTTGCAGTTTACAGAATTCATCTCATACCTTACTATAATATCATAAACATAAACATTTAGGTTTTAGTTTTCAAACCTCATTTTTACTTTGAGATTAATTTTTAAAAATACATACATACATAACAGAAACCATGTAACACAGCATTCTTAGAGCTGTCATAACAAATTTCATCTCAAACCTCCAAAAGTTGAGTGCAGTTTTGCATTATTTCTGAAAATCCTAGCTCAGAATTTCAGATGTAAAACTAGGTCTCTTAGGAAATAATTTCACCATGGACAACTGGGGAAATACACTGAAATGAAGAAGTTTTCAGTCAAATCCCATGGAACTGCATAATTGTGAGAACATTCTCCTTAGATGAATGCTCTCACACCAAAGGTGGACTGTAGTGGAGAAAAGATCTAGCCTGTGATTTTAACAATTTTTAGATGCTCTTCTCAGTTTAAATTCTCTGTTACTCAAATGTTCATGAAAGCAAGATCATGGCATCTGCAGAGCAGGTTTCCCTAACAATAATATAAACCAACATGAATGTTCCGTTATGACATCTATTTGGTTAGGATCTCTACACCTAATATACTAGCTACAGTGATAGGATGATCAGCAAAACTGTACCTAGACACCAGTGCTATGAGCAGCTAACTGCCTGTAACAGCAGCTGAGAACTAAAGTAGTGATACAGATTTAGCCTCATATGTTCCTGTTGCTTCATATCTTGAGCAGCTCAAGGATTCAGAGCATAAAAAACCCACGGCTGAAACAGATCAGGTGCATGCCAGGAGTAGGAAGTATTAGCATAGTAAAACAGGTTCCTCACCCTAACCCCATAGCTCTGCAGCAAAAACATGAAACAAAATTCTGCAAGCAAAAATACTTCTATGAACCATTGCTGACTGGAGGGGCTTACACGGGCAAACGCTTCAAAGTCTCTATACCAGTCTCCACCCCAAGAGAAGAATAACTGAATTCTAAACTCTCTGCTTGCCCGAAGAGTTGACAAAGGAAAAAGCTTCCAAGAGGAGAAGCATCAACGTGTAACTGCTCTTCGCAACTGCAATCACCCACTGCAGATCTTGCCAATCAGCTAGTGAACGCCATGGCAGTTCACCCTTGGCTCTGAGAAGGCGAACACTCCTACGACTGACATTTTACAATATTTTCCCCTGTTGTTGGTCAGTTCATCTCAGGAACAGATTTATAGCAAATAAACAAAATGCACGTGACTATTTAATGACAAAGCTGAGGGGAACATAAACACCTTATCTGCCTTGTTTACTATAGGACACATCTGTTCTCATGGCTGCTGCTGATCCTTTGAAGACTACTGAGGTAAGGAATTTGATAATATATGCCAAATGGTGATCTGTGGCTGAGACAACTCCAATTTTTATTTGGGATACTCAGCAATAGCAGGATATTTCTCCTGTATTAATGACACAGTAAAAGGCTGATGAGAACAACTGCATTAAGCCTGTGACATTTCTTTTCAAATGTCTACCAGTCTAATATAAACCAAATAACTTTTAAAATGGGGGACATCTTCCCTTCCTGGCATTCCTCCCTTAAGATGTCAATGAATACAAGGACACATCTATCCGTGGCAGAAGTACAATTCAGGAGTGGGAAGAACAGGATGGGGAAGGAAATTGTAATTCCTCTGTAATCAATGAAAAATTATTATTGAACAGAAGATTATTATGTTCCTTCCAGCTCATGAAACAACACACAACACTAAAATAACAACATGATAGGAATAAACTACAAATATGTAACCGGAAAGGTGTGTTACATTGTTCTCACTGTTGTTGTAACTATCCTGCCCATTGGTCTGACTACAAACGTTCATGCCTTTTGAACTTAAGTGTAGCATAATTACAGAAAATAAGGCTTGAAAGAGTCTCAAGAGGCCATTTTCCAACAAAACAGTAACAAATATTATATATAACTCAAAACAGTCACAAATGCAACTGGAAAACATTTCTTAGTCTGTAACTCTGAAACGGCTCCAGCTGGGTGAGAGCAGAGAACAGAAGAGGGGAGGGAGGGGAAATTATATGTATCAATAGTAATGACAAAGCAAAGCACACGTGAACTACAGAGAGATGAAAAACCAGACAATAAAAATTTAAAACACAGTAATCACTGTGTTAACACATTGAATATTTTTCAAATCTGTTGCTTTTCCTGCAGTGGATTCAAAATACCTTCCATGTGCTACCAATAATTAGCTCCTGAAATCCACGTTGATACCTACACTTACTGTGAAACATACACATGAACCAGAACCAGAATATTAAAGAGTATAAGACAAGGGATTTCAATTACAGTAGCTAGAACCAGGCAATAAAAGAGAGACAGGTTAAGACAAGTCTGTCTCTGGCATTACAGTAAAACTATTACTACATTTAGTATAAGAGATTCTATTAACTTGGTTAGACTACAATTCTGAGCATTGAAGATTAATACAAATTATACAAGACCACAAATATTTATACTGCAATGTTCTTATAGTAAAATTACAAAGAAAAATACAAATAAGAAGTATATTAACATTCATTACAAAAATGAAACAAACTATTAAAATTGAGATTGCCTGTGGTAGCACAAGCATTACAAAATTGTCTTTAGCTTCTTGGTTGCTTACAATTCTTCTCTCCGCAGGACTATTTTTTACTAATTATTAACTTAAAACATAGAAATTTCTCAACTTCTATACTGGAAAGTATATTCCAAATACATTTCTTACAAACATTTAGTGGTTTCTCCTAGTATTTTCTCCTATACAAACTTAAGATTTGTATAATGGCAAGAAAAATATGCTTCTAGATTAAGTTAATAATCTATATAAAAAGTTGAAATGTCTCAAACCAAAATTGCTTTTACTGTGTTATTATTTTGCATGTTACCATTACTGAGCATTACATGTACATCTCCTCCAATTTGTATCATTTATATTTCTGTATTTCCCTCTTCACTTTTAATTACAGGGAAGAATAATTTGCAAGGCAAATTCCTTATCAGGTATAAGAGCTTAATTTAGACCGAGCTCCTGCTTGTTTAACTTTTCTGTCCAGTGCATGTGAGAAATAAAGCTTTCTGCAAGGAGCAATTAACATTTTTCTTATTTCACCTTTTTCATAATTTCTTTATTCTCATGTCCTATGATTCACTTAATTGGCAAACCAGATATTAAAAGATCCACCACACCATGTTTCCCATTACTGGTGTAACCTGTAGAACTCCAAGAAGTATTACGTTGGTAAGAATAAAATTTAGAACACTGGCCTTACACTACGCATGTTTTTTAAACTCCAATAAATACTCTCACTAATCTCAGAAAACCGGGGCAGGGGGAGTCAGGCTGCAGTGACATTTCTTATCAACAGTATTACTTTGGGTTTTGATCTTTATGTGATCATCATCATGAAAAGCATACTTAAAAAGAGTAAAAAATCAGCCTTAAGAACTAATCACTCTATTTGAATCTCATTTCTTAGCTACTGGGTCCAAGTTTGATTACTGTCTACTCTTCAGATGCCTAGATGACATCATTTTGGTATATTTTCATGGTGAAAAGAACATTAATTAAATCTTCATGTAAGAAAAAAAGTTTGTACTTATATCAGTAAAATGGGGCAAGAGACTCCAGTATCACCCATAAAATCAACACTATTAATTGCAGAAACAGTCCTACTCTCTTCAGTAACTTTGAGATACACTTAGCAGAGGTCCTTTAATGCAATGAGATTTGTCTACCATCTGTTTATAAAATCAAACTACAGTGCCATGTTTCAAACACATACTTTTAAAGATAATAGAGTAGTATTGTTAAAAAAAAAACCACAAAATAATTATTCTAATAAGTATTGAAGACCTTTTTTTTTAAATAAACACATGCCAAATGTGGTAGTCCAGATAACCACCTTTAAGGTCCTGTTATAGACTACAATCATGTTAATAACTACATTTAAGACAGTAAAGAGGTACACAGTAGCAAGCTGTCTATGCCAATAGGAATCATATATCACCAAGAGAAATTCTTAAGATATTATTTACATTCACCTAATGTGCAGTCTTCACACTACTTATTTCTTATTCTGCTCAAAAAGTATATTGTTCCAGTAGAGTTCAAAGAGTTTTTTAAAAAATCCACTGGAAACTTAAAAATACAATGTATTTGGCTGGCAGAGTACGTTTATGGAGAACAGATTGCTTCAAGGAAACAGAATCCAGGATCACCATTTCAGTGAGAAGTACAGTACTGCTCAGCATAACTTCATTGATTTTCACTTTGAGCAACACAGACTAATTGCATCTCATAGACACTGAGGGGTTAACGTAGTGGTTCAGGAGGAAGATAAGACATTAGGTAATGACAAAGAAAATAAATAAGCTAACTTAAAGACTTTGTGTCTAAAGTAAGACAGAATTCCCAGATTCTCAAATCATAAGTGTATTTCAGGCATGCTCGTTCTCATTAACTTCAAACAGAAATTCAGACCTCAGGAGCGAGAGAGGTGATTAAAAAGGGAATGTGTATGTATTATGGAAGTAACACTGTTACATGCAAACATAGAGGTATTTTCTGAAGACCCATCTATTACACATACTCAAGTAGAATACATTAACTTTCCTATATTACCACTACAGTCCTTCAAGAAGAGACAAATTACATCCATTCCATACAGTTATTATTATTATATTTAGTTCGATGCAAATCCTGAAAAACATGCAGACTTCCAAAGAGAAGGGAAAGTAGTACAATTACAGAGAAAGCAACTTAACACAACCGAAACTGTAGAACAACTGTTCCGCCAAATGGTTTGTTTGCCTGAATTAAAAGGTAACATTACAACTCATTGGTCAAGGAAAAGGAAAGACTGCTAGAACTTAAGGTAGAACTACAACTGATATCAATATGGTAAAATGTTACAAATATAAATCTCACTTTATTAATATAATTTACTCTCTCATAGGAAGTATTTCATGATAATTAGACTGAACAAGTAAATCACCAATCTTAAAGAACGAAAAACTGGTCAAATAAGGAAGTTAAAATACTAAAAAGCATACCAGAAGACGCTTCCAGTCTTTCTAATCTGCTGATCAACCAATCAAGAGATCCAGAAAACTGAGCACAGTTTTTACGATTCCCTCGAATCAGAGCCGCTATTGGAAAAAGAGGGGGGGGGGGAAATATGACAATTATAAGTCCATTTAAATCAAAAGAATCCCTGTCTTGTCCTGCCAGGAAGGATCCAGTAAGATAGATTCTTAACCTTTAATTATTGATGTTCTTGATTTAAATTTAAATAACATGAGTAATAGTTAGATTTAAGCCTAAGAAATACCCTTGGCATCAAATTGACCTTTAAGGTATTTGAATTATTTTGGCTTTACAATCATCTCGATAATCCCTGCAAAATGCTCTACATGAAGTAGCCAGTATTGACACCACAAAAGTCAGCTGCTACTGTAGAAACAAATTTCTGTAAAACAGTATTCTTGTAATGACAGGAAACATTGGAAGAGCAGAATGTGAAGCCAACGACATAGGTGATGAATGTAAATTATTTTCTATTGATACAATACCTTTGTTCAAGAATAATAGGAACTAAACCAAGATAGATGTCCATGAACTGTTTGTCATACTTTTGACAGGGCTGTAGGGGGGAAGTAACTGCTTTGAAACTGTTTCACCCTCATGCTTTAAGCTGAAGATTGAATGCATGCACTGACTTGGTGGGTATAACTGACTAGAAATCTCACTGAACACTGTAGGCACCCACAAGCCTGCCCTGTCCTGCAATACGTGTGTTTGCATGTATGTGCCTACACACAAGCTCTCGGAGAAGCATCTGTTCCACTCCGAAAAAAGAGTGAGGCACTAACATTTCTCTTTGGTGTGTGGAACAGTGCAAACTGCTTTTCTTAAGACTGTTTTCCAATACTGCCAACAAATTATTTCAACCTGAAATTTCTATGGTTATTTTCAGCAGCAGAGACTGTTGGTCCTGCTAAGATGCAATGGCCTCTTAAAATCTATGTTTCATTGCTGCAGAAATTCACTATATTATATTGCAACTGTGTCTTTATGCTGTTTCATTATAAAAGGTTAAACTTACAGACTTGTGACATAAATATGGTAAGAAACTGTATCTGCAAAGGGGAAAAGCAATCTTGGAGTTAGTTGCAAACAAGTCACTGCACTGACAGTTCTGCATCATGAATAAAGAGATCACAATCCAATTGCTTCATAGCCAACCTCCCCCCCCAAACCAAACAAACGAAACCAAAAACCAACCCCTAACAAGCAAAACAAACAAACAAAAACCTTTCTCTTGCTGTATTATATGACAAAAAAATCTATATCCTGAAATCTTACATAGTTAATTAATCATGACCAGAGTTATCTGAAAATACTGAGGCACTGTAAGAGGAGAAGCATCTTGTTAAAAGACACAGATTAGAACTAAGGAACACCTGTTTCTGTAAGTGACATTTTAATTGATTATGGGCAAGTAACATAATCTCACTGTGCTTCAGGTACAAACAGAAAATGAAAGCAGTAATAGTTCATTGCCTAACACAACATCAATAAATTTGACTTAATTAACAGTAATAAGACACAGATGGTTTCCTAAATGCAGCTCAGCAGAAGTTTGTGCAAGGTTAGTATTCAGTGGTTAAAGCTGTGCAATAAATGAGGTACACAGCCACTTAACGTTGAAAACAAAAAATAATGTCCAACAGTTGCTTCTTTTATTGCCCACTACTCTGAACAAGACTAGCATCCAGTTTTAAATAAATAAAAACCAGGATGTGATCAGTCAGACGTTAAAGTCACATCATTACATATACTCCTGCACATTCTTTGGCAATACAAAAGAATCAAATACAAGTTCAGAGTGATTGTATGTACTTGTAATAGAAGAAGGACAGATGCCTTAGTAGATATACAGCAATGATTTTAAATTGAAAGAGGGTAGATTTAGATGGAATATAAGGAAGAAATTTTTTATGATGAGGGTGGTTGGACTAGATGATCTTTAAAGGTCCCCTGCGACCCAAACCATTCTATGATTTTTATATGTGGTAGTATCCAGTCTCAACTCAAAGTCTGTAAATGCCTCCATTCTCGTCACAGTGAAATATATCACAATGTCAATGATGTGACAAAAGCCATGAATTCTGGCATCACAGTTTACTTTTATTTATGTGCAGACTCAAAAACAAAGCAGTGTTTGCTGAAGCAAGACTGAGCAAGCAATATCCATTTGTCATCCATGCAATTACTGTACAGCTCCAGCTTTATTCAGAACAGAGCAACGTACAAATTCATTATAGCCAGATCAAAGCCAGGCTTCTTAAGCATTAGCTGCTAGAAGATAATGCAGTTAGGGAAGTAACATAAGGGGGCAGGAGGCGGATGGGGACTGGGAAGTCAACAAAAGCTTGTGCACTGTTCTCACTACAAGTCCATGGAAACAATACTTAGTACAGGACAAGTAGACTCTTTCAGAAGTAATTTTCTGGGCTTATCAACTGGAAATTTCAGACGTGGAGAAATGATTCCGCAATCAAGCCACTACTTCCTCCAGTCTGAGCTGTGCTTAATGTAACAAGAGATAAAACTAAACTGTTATAAAAACTTCAACACTCCCCTACATCTATGAATAATCCAACCACAGACTTTTATACTCCATCATCTACACTCTAAAAGGATATCAGTTTATTTCATTGAGACGTTAACTCTCTGGACCTAGTCCATACTTCTAAATGTTTACAATTCCTGCCATAACTTCTTTAATTGATTCTTAATAAATCAAATAACTACTATTAGTATACATGAAATAATCACCTTTAAAAAAAAAAGCCTAAAGCAGATTCACTTTACTTAGTGGGCATACATGAGCTGAAAGATAGATTAAGATGTAAAATTTCTACCAATATTCCTTCTAGACGATCTTTTTAACACAGGGTTGGACAAGCAGACATCCCCCAAAACCACATTACATAATGTCACATTTTCAAGCATTCATACAGGCATTAGGGTGAGTAAAGAGTAAAAACAGAAGCAGAGGGACGGAAAACCTAACAGTAGTACCTCTGTGATAAGAAGCTCACACTATGATTTAGTATAATTTTCACTGTGAAAGCTTAGTTTCATGCATCTTTTCCAAATTTTAACTGTTAAAGTTAAAATTTGCTGCCCTTTCTGCCTTCCAATGGTTGAGCTACCTTCAAAAAATTCAGACTGAATAATCTGGTTGCTTGCAAGCATGAAGATAGCCAAAGCTACATGGGGTTGTTTTGTCTTGTTGAAATATAGTGAAAACAGCAGGAAACATTTTCTTCATTTTCTATAACAGACCATAGAGTTCTGAAGGAAGACAGACATTGGCAAAGATAAGAGAAGAATGGAGCTGTAACATGCAAACAAACATGAGAAAGGCCTACATCAGTTTGAAAAACATAAGACATGAGAAAAAAAAAATAGAAGGAAAAAAAAAAAGAGGGAAAGGATCTGAACACTCCATTCAAGAACCTACAATATAATTCATGTTGCCAAGTCATAAAATTTCTCAGCCATCAAACACCATAAATCCACCAGCAAAAACTCCCATCTACCTCTGAAACAGTTCTTCATATAGAAATACAATACAAGGACAGCAGTGTACCATTGTTACAAATCACTCTTAGCTGAAATCAAAGCAGTCTGATGTATCTGAAGTTTCAGTCCTGCTTTTGATCCATATGCTGACTCACTCACCTGTCACTATGCTGCAAGTTACAGAACTGGAGAGAGGTGTATAGAGGATGTATTTAGCTTACAACTATAAAACCCATGGAAATCAAAATCAAAACCATTAAAATTAGCATATAATGTTCATAAAAATCTACCAATCTAATGTTGGGAAATGCCACTTTTGGTCACCCTTGCAACCTGTGTGTATGCATCATGCTACAATCTTCAGCTACACAGAGGTGGTAGATCTCAGCAACTCCTCACCCAGAAGCACAGCCACAGGAACCACCTTCTACCCTAATGGCCTGTGGTTAGGTGACAGCAGCCACTGTTCAGCTAGCTCCTTCTTTGCTCTGAGAGATCACGGGAGAGGGCTTCTGACTGTCTCAATGATGTTTACTGTGTCAACTTCTATTTCCTCTGACAGAAAAGGTAGTGGGCCAGACAGAAGCACCTCACTGGTTTTATCAAGGGCTGTGCACCATATGCTGGATATCCTTTTTTCCCCCCAAGATTATTTTCTTTGTCAAGAGCACAAAATGATGAACCTAGTTTGACTATGGAAAACTTTGCAACTACTGTATACAGAATTCCTGCCTCCCTTTGCTGTTGGGTAGTAAGGAAAGTTTGTGTGAAGTGAGGCATGCCATTAAAATTTAATTTTCTGTGCCTCTGAATTTGGAGGAGTGCAAGTTTTCAGTATGCCTTGCACACATGAAATACTGCTGAATATTCTGAAAAAAGGTCAGATCCCACAGCTCTTAATTTGGGAACTAGCATTGGTAGAGTCTTTTTACCTAAATTTCTCTCTGTATCTGTTCTTCTGTGTGAATGGGAGATAATACCTTCTATTTGCTTTATTACAGAAGTTTCCAAGAAAACACTTACTAATAGTTCTAATTATTCAGATTAGTAATCATAAATGGCACAAAAGAACTCCAAGATAAAAGCTTTGTTTTCCAAACATGAATTAAAAGGCTCACAATAAATAAGGTTCAGTGCCACACACTGAGTAGCAAAGAGAAAATGAAGTATTTTAAGTACCAATAATAAATGAGCACTAAATCAGGAATGGGTCTTATATAAAAACTAGTATGTGATCATGCTTCACAATGCATACCCACCAAAGAGCCAATTAATAATATACACACTACATTCATCTCGGCACTTCCTAACCACTTCAGTCCATTTTACAAACTCAGTGTTCAGTCCTGGAGTTTTTAATGGAATTGATGTATAACATAACATTACTTGAGTACCTTTTCAACACCAAATTTTTCAGGAGTGAGATTTAGTATAAATGACACATAAAATGCTTTATGTTTTACAGGAAAATAAGATAACAATCTTGTATGAGGACTTTGTCCAAACTCAAGCTTTTGCCAAAACACATGCAAATTTAAAGGCAAGAAGGCCCTCACATTAGGGCTGGTGTGTTACAGAAAGCAAACAGCATAGGTACACATATGCAGCCTGCACAAAGCACTGCTTAATGACAGGGATGCATTACTGTCCTCAGTCACTTCAGGTCAATGTTAATGTTATTATTTAGGCTTACTTATGGCACTGAGAAAACCTAATTAACAGAGGAGCAAGGAACTGACAAAATGGTCTCTTAGGCAGTAAAATTTCCTTTTGTAGACAATTAACAACTCAGCAGGAGTGAATACGCAGGCAGCTATAGTAGTGGATTAATAACCCTATATAATGAGTCATAGTAGAACATAAATAACATATGCAATTCAAATTGGTGAGCAAACAGGCGATTAAATGCTACTACCTAAATAGCAATTTGGCCAGAACACCAACTAACAGATACCTGCAGAAGGTATTATGAGATTTTCAGTGACTGCAGGTGGACAAGACGTTCATGGTATACTGCATCTAAAAAGAGTGTACCTTTCCATGGCACACTGTATGCTAGTATAATGCTGGAGTCAGTGGTCATTACTGACTAATAAGAGGGGGCCTGGTTACAGAAGCTTTAGATTTATGCTGCAGTTCTGCAGCCAGATGTGTGAAAAATCGTAGACTTCTACAAAATTGACCACAATGTCATAGCTCCTTAACACAGGAATGACATATTCACGTATGTTTTGTTCACACACTTTTGGGTGGTATACAAGATATACCAGCAATTTGACAATATGAAAAACCAATCAAACATTTAATTGAAGTCAGAAACATGTTATTTATCATAATAAATATTATTAGAAAAATCACATTGTTTGAGTGTTTTCAGTGTATTTTATTCTTAAGCACATGGAAGGAGCTGGAAATGCAAAAATCTTGTTTAATTTGTATCCTAAATTTCTACACAGTGGAAATTCTTCTATACTAAAACAGTTTTGTGTTTCTTTTTATCTGAGTATTATTTTGAGCTAAAACAATCCAAGTAACCCATAATACGTCTTACCTAGCAATTCATACAAAGAATTCAGAATAGATTTCCATGCTTCTCCAGCTTCCTTCCCAGCTACGTCTGCAAAATGAGCTGCACTGCTGTATACATTCAAGCGATCAATACATTCAAGAACAAGGTTGATCATACCCTAAAAATGGAAAGGCTCAGATTGTCAGAGAAAAAAAAAGTATTGTTTAGGTGCAAACACATAAGATTTTCAGAAATCTAAGAAAACAAAACATGAAAGGGAGGCTATGCAAAACACCAGAATATATACAAGGAGTTAGACAAGTGGAGTCAAAGGGGCAATCCCTATGGAAGAGTGTTCCTTGACTGTGATAATAAAAATTTATCATTTAGGACAGTCAAAATAAAACAGAAAATAAACAGTATTCCAGACATAATTTTAGGCAAGTTTCTATTCTGGAACACATTTAGGCATCTGACTAAGTATAGGCAACTATCACGACCAGAGAATAACAGACAATATTAAACAAAATATTTAAAGCATGCTTATTAAACCAAAACATACTTCTCCATCAAGAGATTAAACTATAACGGAAGAAACTAAATATTCAGATTACACATAAGGAGTAAATTATGGTTAGCATTCAAGGCACAAGGTCATATTAATATCTAAGTTTTTTAAAAAAGGAAAAGGAAGTAAGGCCTTGAATGTATTTCCTTAAATATACAGGAAAATCAACAGATCTAAAGAGATTATAAATGTAGCAAATAGTTTGACTCTTACAGGACAAAAAAACCACTGCAAACCATACTCCAGATTAGACATCAATGCTACAGACACTGTGAAAGAACACTTGCAGACAACATGGTGGAAAATCAGGAGTAAAACTGAGAGAAGTACCTCTTCCTGGAAGAGGTTCTGGCGATTCTTCAGTGCTCGGAGCCTGTTTTGTTTGTCTTCATGCTCCAAATGTTCATCAGGGGGGTGAAAGTAGCCAATCAAGTCCTGAAGGCTCAGACTGACTGACTCAATAGGCAAATCAACGGTGGAAGACTTCACTTTCTTGCTGAGAGCATCAAGGCCCCTACAAGAAGACACAAAGTCTCCTGGGTATTGGAAATTAATTTATTTTATCATTTCAACTCTTTATTGGTTTAAAAGCAAACTTTGTTTAGATGCCAAAGCTCAATTCATTTTCTGACAGCTACGTAACTTCTCAAAAATTATGTATGTCTGCCCCATTCTCCACTTAATCATGCACCCCTCCCTTCCCAAACATAAACTGGAAGCATCAAAAATGTTGTTTCTCTTAGTTTTTTTTTAATCCACAAAACACATTTTAATATTCTACCTACGCATTTAACAGTACCAAAGGCAGACCAAAAGATGAAGAGAAGTTATTGCAAACCTGTTCACAGCATCATGAGGCTGGACTGGGGAGAAGTCAAAGAACCAGTCCTATGGTGCTGGAGAGGGCCCAGCTAGTCCATATGGGCTCTCAGGCATGTCTCTTACCTGTTCGTAAGCCACCTTCAGTGCTTGAAGATGCAGCTCTTCCACACACTCTATCCCACCACTTCATTAACCTTTTTGTTTCCCTGATACACAATTCAAGCTCAGCCTTGCTGTAGTCTATGACCATTGTTTCCTAGAAGTGGAGGGCAGACTGTTCTCATCCACGTCGCACCCACCCCTTGCTTAGCTGAATCCCCAACAGCGCTGTGCTTTCCAGACCCCTGATATACCTTTCTCCTCCATTTAACCTCATCTTTCTTGAAATGCAGTTGTTGCAGCGGAGACCTCACCAGCGCCATGCAGCAAGTGGAAGGCGAGGGCTTTCCCTTGCACCTCCCTGGCTCCCCTCAGGAAGGCAGTGGCGGGCAGGGGGGCTGCCCCAGCCGGGGGCTGCAGGAGGCCCGCCAGAACCTTCTGGAAGGAGCAGGAGGGGCCATGCGGGGCAAAGAAACCAGGGGTGCTGAGGGCCTGTGAACACAGCACCCATCCTCAGGGAGGAGAGAAAGATCTGGAGGATCCTTAAACTCTGCAGGAGCCAGCCAGGGCCCTGAAGCGCTGGGTGAGGAGCAGCCCTGACGGGAAGGGCCCACCCTGGTGGCACGCAGTGGGGGAGAGTAGGAGGAGGGAGCTTATTTGACATTCATGATTTCTCTTTTGACTCATTCTCAATTCTGCCATTGTAAAAAGGTTTTTTTGCTAGCGTATTTTTGAGTAAAACCCAGCTATGTAGCAAAGAGGTCCCTTCCGTTTTCACCAGTGCTCCATTTATGTTGCCCTAAAGACCACCGAGCTTCAGCCGGCAGAGGAGCCTGCCATGTCTACAGAGGCACCCTCCCAGCCCTGTGCTCATCTCCCTCTCTTCTTTCGTTAGAGGCACCAAAGGCCCCCGGTAACCTGACCCACGACTGTCCTCGGCAGTCCTCTCTCCTGAGCTGCACAGCACCCTGCTTGCTCCCAGGATTCCTCTCCAGGCCATGATGTGGAGTAGAAGCCCCATTTTATACTCTGCTTTTTGCTGGATTAAGACAACACTGATAAGTATTGGGCGGGGGGGGGGGGGGGGGGAGGGGGGGCGGGCAGGAGGGAGGCAGTGGTGATAGTTGTTTGGTTGATTGTTTGGGGGTTTTTTGGTTTTTTCAGCTGGCGTGTCACTCTGTTTTCATCTCAACTGGTAAACTACAGCTGGAAAACTGCTAATTCAGGAAACATTATGAATTCAGTAGGAATATTTACTGCTGAAGAATAACAATCTCCTAGAATAAATCATGCAATGTTTAAAAAAGATAGCTACAAAGTTATCTTTAAAACTTAATTTTTATTGTGAGCACGTTATCTGAAGTGCAATTTTTCTACTGACTTCATGGGAAAGAACTGGGGCACACACTCAGGAGAATAATTTTGATCCACTCCAATTCAGCTTTTTCTTCTTGCAGTAACATCCTGCCAAACCTAAATTGTTAAACACTACCTTGGACTCCCTGTGCACTCCACAAAAATATCCACTGTAATTTAGCAGTACCTTGATCTGTGAAACCTTATAATTAAATTACCTTTCTCTGTCCTTATCTTTTATGGCATTCTTAGAAGCTTCTAAGAAAATGTATTATTTACAAAGTGACTTAGGGCTTGCATTTCTTTTGTATTTTAAATGTCATACAGTAGGCAATTCTCCTGACAGGTGTTTTTCTCTGTTGTTATTTAAGTATCTGGGTAAATGTTTTCAACAATTGACATGTCTACCTCTTCAGCTGTGCACTGATTTAGAACATGGTTGCTTCAGGTCACCATCTCCTACATTGTCTTCTCTTGTGACAAATGAGTTCCTATGAAATTCTTATCATTCCATATAGTCTTACTGCCTATCATCCTTTTTCTAATGCCAGCTACACTGACAAGAGAGGCCTTTCATCAATTACTGAAGTCACAAACATTTGAGAATTAGCATTTTATCAGTGTTATGTAGGAGAACATTTGGAATAGGAAGATAAATGCAAATTGCATGAATCTGGCAGTATTTTTAAATGGCTAAAATACTATAAAATAAAACATTTTATATGTTGCAAAATATTAAAGAAACGAGTAGCATTAAAAGGGACCAAATAAGGAAAGTGTAATGGGTGGGTATTAAGAAGGTGTAATTTCATACTTTTAAGAAAAACTTCTTCTTGAGACTATGAACTTCTCC
The DNA here is from genome assembly GCF_026419915.1 of Harpia harpyja. Lineage (NCBI taxonomy): Eukaryota > Metazoa > Chordata > Aves > Accipitriformes > Accipitridae > Harpia > Harpia harpyja. The sequence continues at coordinate 32,949,174 of NC_068952.1, forward strand.
AGTATATTTGTGTCTTGTACAAGTTTGTAGTTATACAGTTATCATCTCCTTCTTCCAGGTTTTTCAAGGAAGAGCACTTTTAAAAACCATACTTAGAAAAGAAAGAGCTAAGTGATGCACCACATGACTTACAGCAAATTTTGGCAAGGAAAAAATCTCTCTTTTGTGGTTTGTTTGCATTTTCAGTGTTTATGCATTCAAATCAAGGTTGAACAATGAAGTAATATTAGAAAATAGAGAAAAGAAACTGACCAATACCTCTTAAAGTACATCTCTGCTGATAACACATAAAGAATTGGCATAAACTCTAGTTTGAGAAGTATTCATCTGTTTTTTCTGAGGGCTAAATTGTTCACTGTTGTGTTAATGGTCACTTTGAATAAAATAAAAGAGGAAAAAAAAAGAAAAAGGATGAAGAGATCATTTTAAAAGCACACCTTATAAACCTGTTGAAAAGGAAGACCGTACTGCGGATGACACGTGCTGTACGGGATTCTTCGTTCTGAGATCTGGACAATGTTAAACCATCATCCATGTGACCTTCATGGTGCATTATTGCCTGCAAGACAAAAATGAAAAGCAGTCACTGCAAAATTAAACATTATTCACAAATAAGAAGTATGAAAACTCGCATAGTAAGGCGGCCTAGGAAATGATGAAGTCACACTAAAAAAAAAAGAATTTAATTAAAAACAGATAATCCCATGTTTTACTTCCTTGTGTCCAAGGACACACTTGTAGTGAGTCAGCAGGTTCAGTGCCATAATAATCTCCAAGCCACAGCTCCTGTAAACAATATACTTTATTAAAAAAAATTTAAAAATCAAAAGTCTAAGGGGGTTTGTTTGTTGTTTGTTTTTGTCAACCTTATAAATAGTTCCCTTCCACAGCAGCAGATCCCTAAAGTACAGACAAGATCAAAACAAGTATTCTTTACTGGTCCTGATTTCCAAGGATGTTACTGGCTTTCTTTTCTGACTATGCCTTGAGTCACTACTGATAACTTCCAGTTTTTCATGTTTAGTTATTATGGCTCTGAAGGTATTCAATCCAATCTACATAAATATTTTAAACTATTTTAGGTAATTTTTTTTTTCATACACACACAAATGTATACACACAGAAACTATTTATACAACTTACATTATTACATTATTCAATAATGTATCTTATTTTGAATTCTTTTAGAATTAAGTACTACAATTACTATAAATATTAATTATATTAGTATTATAATCACTAAAATTTTACATGTAAATAAACAGTTTCCTAAATATGTATTATTTTTATATAAAATATTTATAGAATATATATGTGTGTGTGTATATACACATATATGATACAGACAAATTTTATATACATATAGAAATTTATAAGGCATGACCTTCCAAATATATCAGATGTTGCTCTAGAATTGTAGTTCTGGCATGTAAAACAGTCATAGAAATTACTACAGTATGGATAAACATCACATTTTATTTTATTTTATTTTATTTTTTAAAAGAAGGATAAAACATTTTTTCCTTGCTGAGAAATAATTTCCTGCAAAGTTATACATTTACAGTAAACACTAACACAATTGTAACTTCTGGAAGATGTGTTAAGTTGTAAAAGAATCTTTTTCCCACTTTATTATGCCAAGCTAGCATTCTGCTTGGCCATGTTTATTCTTTAAAAGAAATCCCTCAGGGCTTGAACATTCCAGCCCAAAAGGTAATACGCTCACGTGGAAAGAAAAGACTTTGAACTAAAAGCCTCCTCAATCCAAACTACAGCACATTGAAGAAAGGAATTTTAGCATATTCTACAGGCTATTACTAATATTTTAGTTTGACATCAAGTATATCCAGATTATCAATGTTTGTGGGTTAATGTCTACAGGCTAACGTGCACTTTGGCTTTTAGTTTAAGAACTCAGTACATCACATAACTTTTCAATATGTGACTGAAAAAAACAACCTTTCACAATGAAACAAAGACATGCTTAAAATATTTGAAACTCAGAAATTAGCGCTCTCCTGTAGTTCCCTTCATTCCCCCCTGCCCCCCATCGGACTGTGACTGAATGAAATGCATTGAAATGCATTCCTATTTACAGTCTTACCTTCCGCTGCACAGAACCCATTCGTACAGACTTTGCATCAGCAGACTGGTACGTGAGCCATAAGCCTGTATCTACATGTTGTATGAAGCATATTGAATCCCCGTATTTTATTTCAGGTGCTCCCATTCCATCCACTTCTTTTCTTGTCCCTGTGTCCAACTTTTCCTGAAGAAGAAGAAAAAAAACATATACAAGAACAAGAACCAAGATGTTAATATTTGCATAAAATATTGAGTACTAGGCAATTGTCCAGAACAGGACCTAAAAGAATATTTGAGATCCTTCTTTAATGAAATGATTAAAAAATGGTGAAAGTGTAATTTCTAGTTAAATATTTGCAGAAAAGATGGAGAGAGGGATCCCATCCACACAAAAACCTAGCTTATTACACTAGGAAAGCTGGGTGTATCCATTTCACCTGCCTAGGAAAGAACTCGGATCATAATAGACAGTACATGTCATTATTGAAACATAAAAGCTTACAAAGCAACACCAAATACATTGAATCCCCTAGCTGAACCAGGCATTCACCTCCAGAAGCTTTTTCTTGGGGATTTGGGGTTTTTTTCCCAGCCTGGAAAAGGTGAGCACCTCCTTACAATGTATTTCCAACTGTCACAGAGAGATGGCCTTCAATCAGTCACTGCCCATTACTGCCTGACAATGGGCTCAGTATTTCCTGAGAAAAGAAATCCATTTCTGTGTGACTGGCCTGTTGACATACTGTAAAAGAAGAATGGCATGACCGTGCTTCAGTCCAGCTGGTGTCCTATACAGACAGCAGTCATTTCAGGAGAAGACATTTAGTATCCCAAACAATACTATAGTTTGTGACTATAATTTGAGGTGTTCTCCAATATCTAGCTCTTCTAAGAACCAACTCCTTCCCCACAGACATCAGTTTATAAGACAAACAGCCTATGCATCCTGCTTCATGGCAGAGCATCCATTTAAAGTCTCTCCAATAGCATATGGTTCAACTGACTGATATACCTTTTGTCTGCCTGCACTAGTTGTTAAATCCAAAGGTAAATATGGAAAAAACATGTTACAAAGGATCAGTATATATCTTGTTAACTGTAGAAAGGATGTTAATGTCGTTATGCCCAAAACCTCTCAGGGGACTTTGACCTTCTTCATAGCAAGTTGGATCTGCCTGTTCCTGAGGCTATCGCCACTAGCTCCATTTTAGGCAAAAATCTTCTCCACTGAGAGTAACCAAAACCACTTTGACTCTTTAGTTCTGATCCATGTGATCAAGTTATTGACATAGAAACTATGCATCATTCTTCCGGGAGGAGAGGGAATACATCACAACTGCTGCAGTTGAAGCTGAGACTACTGTAACACTGCAGTTGCTGTGTTGCTCTCCCTTTCACAGCTTCAGCAGTGCAGGCAGGTTCACTGGTGCAGTAACTCCCTGTGTTCTGCTTCTATATATGCTCACACATGCCCACATAAGAAGCTGTTTAATTTTCACCACTGATTAAAAAATCATCTGTGCAAATTCCAGGCCTGTTCTAGGCCATACATTCAGGGTGCAAGATGATCCCCTCAACCAAATACAGCTTCAACCTTCTCTGCTTCTCCTGAGCAGCAGCAGAGGACAAGCCACTTCCTTCAGTTCCTCAGAGTAATGTTACAAACAATGAGACAAAAAGTTCTAAATGTTCTATTCTACTACAACCAGGAAAAGGTTAGGAGAATGATTGCACCGTACACATGTGCCTTGACAATTTGGGGAGACAGCTTCACACTGAAAGATGACAAAGATTGGGTTTTTTAAATGAACAGAAAACAATCTCTGATTTATTAAAGGATTTTAAAAAGTATTTATTAAGTAAAGGGAGATGTCACATAACTAGATTTTCACCCTACAATTATGAATGCATTTTGAAGCACTTAAAAAAGCAAACCTTCAGCTGAAATTCCTATTATGACTTTTCATAACATTAAGCTTCCAGATATAATATACTCATCAATTCAGACTATTAAACTGTTTCTGGATACAGATGTTAATTTCACTATCTTGTAAATGCCCAATTCCTTAAGTGCTGAAATTCTTATTAAAATCTTGTCCATTGATAGATGGTAATAACTGATTTATTAATACATCTGATGCCAATTACCGAGATATTGTGTGCTTCTGTTTCGTTATTGATTCACTATTTTGTTCATATCGTTTCTCTAAATGTTGTATTCAATTCCTTCAAAACCTAGCACAAATAACCTGAATGTAATAACAGTTGGAAATTGAAAAGCTACTTATAATAGGACATTGCACACAAATGATGATACAGGAAAAAATAAATTAGGTCCTGCTATCATATGAAGAAATGACAGCCTGATTTCAAGCTCCAGTCTTTTGAGTTATCTTCATAACTAGAAGATAGTGTGAACCTGTGTGAACATGCTGTACTTCCACATTGTAAGATTTTCTTTTTTTCCCAAGTCTTCCTCCTCGCAACTAATTTCTTAAGATATGAAAATATGAATTCACAAATTTTCTCATAAAGCACTGTCAATAACATGAGGGATTATTAATTTAAAATATTATTCTGTACTTTTTTTAAAATCTACTGACTGTAACAGAAATTGAAGGGGTTTGATATTGAAATCTTCATACCAATTAGAATTAACGTTAAATTTACTTAGCATTAAAATTGCAGTGCCAACAATTTGCCAAACAAGATCACCGACCTCACCTATGTAAGTACACTGACAACTCTGTGTGTAGGTTTAGAGCCCAGACTGAATTCAATCACATTTAGTTGAGCTCTTTCCTGCAAAATAAACATAGCAGCCAGGAAAAGAAAACAGTACAAGTTGGATTAAATATAGGAGAGAAATGGAAAGCTAGGGGATGGTGTGGGGGCAGCCGGTATTATAGCATTCATTTGGGAGCTTCAAGACATTGAGCTTTTTAGGGGAGTGAACAGGAACCACAAATTGTTTATAAAGGGGAAGATTTGAATGGAGTGCTGGTTTCATGCCAATAAACAGCAGGTAGTTGAGAAAGTACATACAATGAATCAATCTCATTATCAACTGTAAAATAGTTCATCAGTGAAAATCAGGATCTGAAAACCATCAGAAATCACCATGTCACCGTTTAGTAATTGCATTTTAGTCCAGACATTATGTGATGCAAGTTTCCAGCCCACTACCCTCTTACCATAACCTGTCATTACATAACCATCTGCTAATTCTTCCTACAGCATATTTACAAAGAAAACCTTCAGTTTTATTTGCAGTCTAGGGCCATTCTCAGACCATCAACTTTTTCTAAACAAAGATCAAAAATCTTCATTCATTACACTGGAACAAAAAGAAACAACTGGTTTTTGCAACAGTCTGTAAACCACCTCAGTAATGGAAAGCAACAAGAATGCACTGGAAACAAACAGGTTTATTGAACAACATCTCCAGAAGGATGTGCTCTTTATAAACCGTTTTTATTCCATGCATACAAAAATTCAAGCCAATCTTCCCACATTTGTTGTGGGCTAAATGGACAAAATAATTTTAAATGGTTTTATCTTAATATTGAAAAAAATTATTCTATGAAGCCTTGCCTTAAATGTGTTATTTCACTCTAATGTTTCTGTTTAATTCCTCATAGCATTCCAAAATGGATTCCCATGATTAAGGTTTGTCCTTTCAATTTTATCTCTTGCCATCTGACCCAACCTATGCCTTCTGTGGCACACTTTCAGGACTGACATTCTAGCAGATCTCACTGACTGGAAGAAGCTAATTCATGACTGCTCTTTAAGCTGACATTACTATATTTCCTATGAAATTTTATTAAGAAAGAGGTGCAGATATAAAAATACAGGTCATAAAATTTTATTAAAATTGATGTATTTCCATCCACTGGAAAAGACTGTGGACAGGAAAAACAGACTGTACAGAATGTACAAACATTTCTAAATTAGTAAAACTACCTTATTTCAGTGGAAAAGTTATATTAACCTAATGCTTTTTATCGAAAAGAATCAATATTTAGCAAATACGAGAGAGAAAAAAAAAAACCACAGAACTTAATCACTACAAACTCAATTCTATTAAAGAGCCATATGTTTGGGGAATAAATTGTAGATATCTGTGGACATCCTGTGCTGAGTGAAGCAAGACTGAAAGAGAGAAAAAAGGAATTTTCTGAATTTCAGATACTTGAAAGCCTAATATAATTCTCATTTAATGATAATTATTAGGGTAATATAAAATAACCAGAGCATAAAGCTCAATTCCCAGAAAAAAATGAAGAGACTGTTAGCTCTTTAGAATATCCATATCTTCTGAGTGCCGTTAGGCTTGTGATGTTTTTAAGCTTTCAGATTTCTTTATTTTGCTGAGATATTTAAAAAATTTTAACACATAAGAAGATTCTGATCTAATTTTTCAACTTCTGTACCAGAATATTGTGTTTTGGAGGGGGAAAAAAAAAAGTACATATGTGTGTGTGTTACTTTGAGCATCTGAGAAGAGTATTCTGGTTCATATAAGACATCTTACAAAAAACCTTCAGCTTTTTGGTTCTCTTCCGCTTATTTTTTAAATGCAGTACTGGCAAGCTAATGTGTTTACAACGATGAGTGAGGCCCTTGCAAATAATAAGGTTAAAAACAAAAATAAACATTGAGCATTTACATTTGCAGCTGAATCTTCGGATTTACAGGGTATACATTTTCAGTATTTTCTCTGCAAACATGAAAACTGCTTTTCATTTGGAAATTGAAATTATCATCTACCCACATGCCTGAAGGAACTGAGTCTTTAACACTGCAAATAAGGGTGTTCTTCCCCTATATCTGGTTTTGCCTATTTAGAGCTAACTTATCCATAGCACAACAAATGGGATCTTCATAATTCTTCCTTCCACTACCTGAAAAGTAGTGGAAGGAAGAATTATGACTGTGGCAAAAAAAGGACTGAAATTGCTGTAAGAAAGATCTAGCCACTTGATACACTCCCAACTATTAATGCTCTGTATTCACAGAAGATTAGGGGCTGCCTCTTATCCAGGAATAATTATTTTGGGCTAACTACATGCAACAACACAAGTGAAAGGTTGGATGGTTTGTCCATACATGCTCAGAGGAAAAGAGACCTCTAAAGCTGCCTACTTTCTCTACAGAAGCCTTTCTGCGACTGCTATAATTTTGAAATATTTATTTAACACTCTTTTCCAGAGAGGGAAGGCACCTAAAATTTTTAGTGCCTGTGTCCTAATAAAGCGAAACATGACACTCCTTTAAGAAGTCCTAAGCAGGAGACTGGATTCATTCTCAGCAATGAAGAGCAAACCATATACTCCTCCCCTGTGGCATCTCCATAATTCTTTCCAAGTAAGTCTTTAGTTAAAATGAATGTCGATATACACAAAATTAACATCAAATATGATCTTCCAAACTTCCAATTTCTTTGAAAATCCATATTTAAATATCAGTAAGGTTATAGCTATCACATGTCAATTAGCTTATAGACCCCTCTTAAAATACTCTCATGTTACTTAAAGAATTGATTACCATAACATGTTTCTACATGCCCCAAAGCCTTTTATCTCTGCTCTGGTCAGCATAGAATAGGTTTGGTCACTTAACAACAACTAAATCAAAAAATGTTAACTTTTTATTTTGAACACGGTAGAACAAAACCACTTAAAAATATACATCCTCAGAATACTTCCAAATAACACTTCCAAATTCAGGTAGAAAAAAAGACAAATGAAGAAACTTCAAATACAACATTGTCTAATCTCCAAAACACATGTGCATATGCTACTTAGAGTTGAACCACCTTCTCCATATCAACAAATGATACTCTCTGTATTGCTAACTATTCTTGCCTTCATGTAACATGTAGAGCACAGTATATTGTTCCACTCATTTTGGAGTAACCCCTGCTGAAGACTCAATCTTGAGAATCAGTGAATGAATTATTTTATCCCTGTTGCTTCCAAGGAGAATAACTGTTGAGATCTATAGTAACTGCAACAGGAATTCCCCAATATAGTTGCACTGCATTGTCCTAAAATACTTAAGTATTTCTATGGCTTTTCTAACTGGTTTAAAAAAAAAAAAATACATTGTCTGGGCCTCAAAACAATCACCTGAACTAAGTCTTTGTTATCAGAGTGCAAAAGTCAAATATATACCTGCTTTCAGGTATATATTCATTTATCATCTTCCCAAGCAGACAAATAATTAAAAATACATAAAGTAAATGCTACAAATAAGTTACTGAATAATTCCGTTTATTATTACTATAGATTTTGGAAGATAAATTTTTAAAAAAACAACATTATTGTTGGAAAATTTTCAGCAACATCATGCTGCAGGTGAAAAGTATGAGAAATCAAAGGACATTAAAAAATTTAATCATAGTATTATTTTAAACTGTTTACCCACTACACAAAGTATGGTTCTGATTTTGAAATGCTTATTGAAGGTGTCAAATGAAAATTCAAACATGGTAACTTTAAATTAGACTACAATAAAGTATCTGATGAAAGAAATCCTAATTTTCCAATTTAATTTAAATAACCCATAATACTATAATTTTTCCCTATGTCAGCCAACAGAGATAAGAAGCAAAGTACCGGGGAAGTTCATCAGAAAATTCAAATACGAAATCAGGAAACTGTTCAAAAGTGGGCAAGCAGTAAATAAATAAATAAATAAATAAATAAATAAATAAATCCCACAAACAAACAGCCAGGTAGCATTACCCAAAGGAAGTATGATAAAAGAAGCTTTCTAGATATTATTTATACTGAGTTTGGGGGGTTTTTTTAATCAGTGAAAAGGTAGAAGGCTCCAATAATTCATGCAGTAGGAAATATCTAAATCTTGCTTACTAAAGAGATTGGAATTACTACTAGTTATATTAATGCTGCACTGATTCCATACCTTGGAGGACCGAAAACAGAATGCTGTAGATTTTACATCTGCTTTCTCTTTGTCTGTAAGAAGAAGACTCTTGTCATCCAGGAGACTTAAATATTTTCCTGTTGTTATATGTCTTAGTCTGAATGGCTGTCCCCATCTGATGTGGCTGCCACTCCACCTAGGAAAGTTCAAAGGAAACGTTTGGTTTTTTAAAATAAAACATAGATTTTTACTACTGGCAAAAATATTTTAAAAAGTACATTATATTACCAACTAGTTGGTAAAAGGGTAAAATGCTAAATGTTGGATTACCAGTAAGAAAATGGCAACTTTGTGGTTATCTCCTATAAAACCATTCTAATAAATAATCTTAACCTCTTCCTTTGCACATGCTGCCTTGGTTCAGACTGAATTCTTCTTAAGAGAAGCTACAGACCGCCCACGGAAAAGGAGGCTTATGCCGTACACAAAATGCTTAGATCTGCCAGTTCCTTCTCCAACATTTCATCTACCAGCAGCCGGGTTTGTTCGCTCTCCCAGAGCACTCTACTTTCAGCCGTCAGCACACTTTAGGTACACTTTAAATAGTGTGCAAAAAATAAAATAGCCAAATAAATAAATAAATAAAAATAAAACCCCTCCTAAAATAAGTTTTAAAAATTATTCAGCAAAGACTGGCCCAGATTCTTCATATTCTATAGGAGGAAATGAAGGAAGAAAGGCAAAGATTTTCTGTCTAAGCTCCCTAAGAACTCCTCAAGTTGAAATACAGGTTGCAGGTTTCTAAATTCTTGCCTTAAGTCAGCTCTTCTGTTCTTCCTGATTAAACTCCTGAAGATAAGCTTCTGTAGGGGTTACTAAGGAGGATGTTTTCAAAGCCTTTTCAGAAGGCTTCTTGAATATTCCTTAGACTGGAAAATTGCCACAGCCAGGATGTTTTCCTGGATCTTCACAAAACTTTCTTCAGTCTTACATCTTCAAAAGTTTACACTTTAGATGTATGTGCACACTGCTTTTTGGAGAGGAAATCATGTATTTATTTTGTGTTTGCAAAATGCCCATCATAATAGAGTTATGACACACTGCCAAGGTTCTGATGTGCTTCCACAAATACTAGTAATTCCCTATGCTTACCCTGGCTTCAAGTAGCTTAAAATTATCAACAGATGTTCACATAATATCAATGAAATATACAAACACATCCTTATGAACTTAACCTGATCATAAACTTACTCCCACATCAGAATTTTGTATTTGTATTGGGTTTGTGTGGCAAGGTTTTGGTAGCCACACAAACCCAATACAGTATTACTGCATCTTCTCACTTGCATTTAAAGTAATTCCAGGTACAGCATTTAAAAACATAAAAAGTTTTTAAGCATATGTTTTGTATATATTCATGTACCAGTCTGAAAATCCCTTAAGTTAGCACTTACGCAGGTTTAAGTCATTTTCGTTTTCCTTGACACATACATGTAGCAGATTAAAGCACTTCTACCTAATCAATATAAATATCCATTTGTTTAAGCTTGTCTTCTTAAGAGTTGGCCATACTGTACACAGAGTATGCCACACCAATTTGGCAGACATTTTTAAAGTGCAGGAGTTTTTAAAATGCAAGAGCAATACCTGGCTTCTGTTTTGTAACAGAATTTATTACACTTCACTAATTAAACTTCTAAACCGTTTTAGTTATTGGTTTTAAAGAGGCCAAAAGAATGAAAAGGTTTTCCCCTCAACTGTTTTCTTTTGTAAACTAAATAGTCTCTTCTGTTTAATTCGAGGGGAGAGGACCTTGGGGAGGAAGGAAATATGGAAGCTTTGTATCTCAGACATGCATTTCTTTTTTTCTGTTCAGCAAAGTCAGTATACTCCACAAAAGCACATCTAAGTATCAGTGTTCTAGCACAACTTCTGCTTCTCAGTTAAGTAAAATGTCAGGTCATGAATCTCAGCTATTGTATTGCTGGGTCTGGTAAAACACATCAGCTCTGCACCTTTCATATTATGGGCCATGCTGGGGAGCTGCCTTTTCCCTAGTTTGATTCAATTTTCTCTTGGACCCAGTAGCTATGGACCGTAAGAAAAAGAAAATAATAAATGTAGTGCAATTGAGCCATGCCCCTAGTTCATGCCTGCAGGATAGGAAAAAGGACAATTCATGTGCACTTACAAGAAAGGCCTTTTGAGCAGAAAGTATCTTGGGAAGCCATTTCTGACTACTAAAAATTCTTTTCTGCAATGTGAGAATATGATCCCTGTCACCTTTTGGGAAAGGAAGCAACGCTGAGCAATATTATGTGGTGTCCCACAGCAGGGCTTACCAACAGGCAGTCTGCATGTGCAGGCAATTTTTGTGAGAGTTCTCCACTAATGAGGAGCGTTCAGAAATAATGATTCCTTCAAAATCATATAAAATTAACAGAATTAATATTATCTGCAGTCATTCTGGGAAGGACTAGAACTGATGGAGGACTTCAGGCATGCAAATACTAAATTACAAATTGAAGCATTTGCATGAATAGTAATATGCGTGCAATTCAGCAATTAATGTACATAACAATTACAGTATCATACAGGAAAACAGGGAGGGTGAGGGACTTGTAGGAGAGAGTGTTGTTCTTGGGATTTTATTTGGGTTTTTTTTCTTGGTAAGAAAGTCATGTTCCTTAAGAAGAAAGATTACTGTTGCCTTTGCTTAGTTGTTTTGACAGTTCTTACAATTTCTCTCAGTCATATATGTTCAAATGTTTACACTTCAAAAGTTTGTACACAATGCCTGTCAAAGTGACATATATGACAGTTGTAACGGAAACCTGTAATTTCTCAAATCCCCACGTTGCTCCAGTACCACTGCTTATTAGGGAAGTACACGCAATGAGGAAAATAAAAAGCCAGAGATCCTTCCACAGTTTCATCGTTGTCACTTAAGCACTCTCAAGGTCAACTTTAGTCCAAAGCAAAAATCTTACTGCCCTACCAATGACATTTAACATCATCCTATTAAATAAAATGCACACAGAGAAAACAGCATCATTAGAGTGTAACCTTTCGCTAAGCTGCCCTGATTTAATCTCTAAAAAGCAATAATTCATTAGTCACTAGAAATTTTATCACAAGTACATATTATAATACAATTTAAGTGCAATTTTACAGTGCAATTGCCTTAACAAACAAGGCACAATTCCTCACTATCATTCCAACACTTCCAATAATGCAAGGTAGCATTTTTTCCTGTAAATTTTTGCCTTTAAAGACTTCCAAATGGCTTAAACAAGTTAGGGGGTGGCACACAAATCATTATTTTTAAGGCAAAGAGTTTTTCATGAAAGTGACATAGAGCACTTTTCAAAGATTATTTTAGCATTATCAGTCTGGTTTTATAGTTGTCAATCTGATTTTACAGGAACACTCTTACTATACAAAAAGCGCCCTGCCAAATGGCCTTTTTTTTCTGAGAGATTTTACTTACGCAACTCTTAGAGTCTCTAGTCGCCAAAGGGAACGAGCATGAATTGACACAGCACCGCCTTCATAATGGACAGTTCTGAAAACCAAGCAAAGGCACAGACTAAATTCTCAGCTCTCTTGGAAGAATTCATCATATTCGTTTGTTCATTTAACTGCATCTCTTAATTATTGCAACTGTCAGATTCAAAGGTTATCAGATTCAAAACCAGCTCTTATCAATTAAGAGCTTCAGACTTAGTTACTCAAATTTTGTTTTAATTGTCTTTAGCATCCATTATTGTGATATTCACAACAACAAGATTTATACAGTGTTTGCTCAGACCTCTTTCTTAGTGTTTTAAGGATAGAGAATCCAGGAAAAAAAAATTCAAAAAAATCAATAGCCTGAATTACAGTATTTCTAGATTCTAACAAAAAACAAATATCAAATTATGATAAAGATTTGTGGTCACTGCATACATCTCACAAGACAGGTAATTTTTTCTCAGAGCTTATACTATTAAAATAACCATGCAACTTATTACATTGAATTATGAAAATTCACTTATTTGGCACTGTATTTTATTATCATAGCACCTGAAGTTTCACAACCACACTGATACACTCTTAACACATCTCAGATGTTAACAGCTTTCTATTTCCAAATTTTAATATGTAAAGACTCCTCTAGTTCCTGCATATATCCAGAAATCTAAGTGCTTCTAAAAAACAGTCAATTAAGCCTAAAAAAAGGTTGGTTTTTTTTTTCTCCATTATTCTACACACAGATAAGTAACCTATATTGGATCCAAGAAATTATTTAGATTTATGGTCACCAAAAGCCCCGAGTAGATAAGCTGGCTTCTTTTCAAAGTAAACACTGAGAATGTGGTGAGTATTAAGCACTGCCACTCTAGATTTAGGCAGCCGTTCTTTGGACTGCCTGCACCTTTCTGCCCTAAGACACTGCCAGAAATTAAAAACCTAGGCCTTTCCTTTGGGAAAATGAATAAAGGAGTCATTTATGCAAAGGGGTGCTGTCACTACGCTTATCAGATCACATATGTCAGGGAACACTGCCAAAGAATGACCTAGTTGCACGGATCCTGGAAGAGCTTATGAATTGAGTAAATGTTGTGATCTTCAGCCAAGATCAGGCACTGCCAAAAATAGCCAGAGGCATAACTTTAGGGGATATTAATATTGAAACTGTAGGCATTTCCCATTGTTTGTTAGAAGCAATTTTTTGAGGACCACAAGTTTGGAATCGGGTACCTAGTACCTACTAGGCTTTAGCTTCCAAAGTCCTCCTGTGGATATAATACAGAGGAACTGCATGCTTAGCACAGAGGAAAACCCAGCATTGAAAGAGATGGTTCAAAACCAAAAGAAAGAGTGAGTCAGAATATAATTCTCAGTACTGTTAACAATAGATTAAACTACAGATGTGCTAAAATTCATCTTGGAATATGCTAAAAAGTATTGCCATGGTTTAATCCCAGCCAGCAACTAAGCACCACTCAGCTGCTCTCTCACTCCCCCCCACCCAGTGGAATGGGGAGGAGAATTGAAAAGAAGTAGTAAAACTCGGGGTTTGAGATAAGAACGGATTAATAACTAAAGTAAAATCAAATACTATAATAATAATAATAGTAGTAGTAATGAAAAGGAAGAGAACAAAAAAAAAAAGAGAGAGAGAAAAAAAAACAAACAAGAGAAGACAAGCGATGCACAATGCACTTGCTCACCACTCCCTGACCAATGCCCAAGCAGCGATCCGCTCCTCCTGGCCAACTCCCCTCAGTTTATATACTGAGCATGATGTTCTATGGTATGGGATATCCCTGTGGCTAGTTCGGGTCAGCTGTCCTGGCCATGCTCCCTCCCAGCTTCTTGTGCACCTCCTTGCTGGCAGAGCATGGGGAACTGAAAAATCCTTAACTTCAGATAAGCGCTGCTTAGCAACAACTAAAACATCAGCATGTTGTCAACATTATTCTCACACTAAATCCAAAACATACTGTACCAGCTACTAAGAAGAAAATTAACTCTATCCCAGCTGAAACCAGGACAAGTATTAAGGAAATAAATACTCCCAGACATTGCAAAAGAATGAAGACAAATTATACAGGAGAAAAAAAGGGTAAAAGTATGGTTTTTTATATAATAGATATTATATGTGTCTAAATATATATATTAATATATATTTAGATATATATCTCTCTATAAAATAAATATTCCGCACTACAATTACAGAACGACTCACACCGAATATTCATGACCCATGTATAAATAGAAACTCTGGCACATGCTCCATGTACCAAAAAGAAGTTATAGGTACATATATAGACATGTGCAAAATCCTCCCCTTGTCCTTATATCCTGTATTGTCTCCACGTATTATGTTAGTCATTTGTTGCAATGGTTGTGGTGCTAGGAGCAGCCGAGAGGTATTAGTAAGTCTTTCCTATCTCTCTCACAGAAGGGAATGAAATTCAATCTTATTTTTTTATTGAAATTGACCTTCATTAGTACAGTAAAATGCAAATGCTAACCAATCTTGCATTCAGCTGCTTCTCTGTTCAGACACTGTCTCTTCTCTTCAGGCATTTGTTCAAATTTTTGTTCTGCAACTAATAGACTGGGTTTATGTTGTAACATCTAAACAATAACAGATCAAATGTCCCCCTGATTGGTTGGGTTGGGTTGGGGGTGGGTTGTTTGTTTAGGGGGGTGGAGGGTGGGGGGAATGTTTGGGGGCTTTTCTTAAAGTCAAAACATTCTGATTACATCCTGGCTTATTTCAGTATGAACCTCACTGACAAAAATGCATTTGGAGCTCTTGCACTTACATAATACAAAATTTAACAATTTTATTCAGCAGTTTTCAAGTCAATAAATATATGAGAAATCAGGTCAAAGCAAAAGCTTAAATTAATCAGAGTATTTCATTTTTAAGTTGGTACCTTGTTACTTTTCAGGGATGCAGTTCTTTCTCACAGTGGAAACCTGGAAGCTGTCACCAGTTTCTCAGTCTGAGTACACTTTTGAAGGTAGCTTTGGATTACACGTAGCAGTTGGGTCAGTGTAATTTTAAACACGTAAAAAAACCTCCCATTGTGAACTTAAAAGAATGGCTTCTAATGGGTGAAGTAGTTTTATGTGACTGTCCATCCATTATTTCGTTTTTCTGTTCTTTCAAAGGGGAGCTATCAGTCTTGGAATGGTCACGTAAGATGAGAAAATTATAGAAAGAAAGAAATCCTAAATAAAAATGTGCAATTTGTTTACCAAAGGATATAAAAAGATCCTGGGATTGTCTCTTATTTCCATATGAATGAATGGATACAGTAGCAACAGAGGGACTGAAGGCATAAAGACAGTGATAGCACTTTAGGGACAAAAGTCAAAAAGGCAGCAGCAAACCCTCAGGAAAAGAGTAAGAGACAGCAGTCTGGAGGGGGACTGAGAAAGAGCTGGGGAATGGAGGGCTAGGGATCAAGGATCCCAACAGGGAAGCAAAAGAAGAAGCCCAGAGACTGGGGTCATGGATGGAGCAGCAAGACTTTTGCATGGGCAGGAAAAAAGGTATGTGCTACAAGAAACCAAGGTTGCACAAAGCACTGGAATAGGGTGTAAGCTCTTGTGTCTTTAGTTAGATATTGTCTTCTCTACAGAAAAGATGGCAAAGAAAAGGTGGCTTTGAATAAAAGATATCTCATCTTCATTGAAAGACAAGTCTCTTTGCCTTTACCATAAGAGTATGCATAATAACCATTGTCCCAGAGCAACTGAATAAATTCATAACTCAAACCATCTCATATGTTTTTATTCTAAGAAATCTAAAGTTCATTTTTAACTCCTTTTGTGAAAATAAATGTAGTAAACTGCTCTGAGATTGCTCACACCAGCTTCCTTAATACTTACTCTATACAAAAAAGTTATTTGATAGGATGCACCTCATTTCTTTTTATATATTCTTGACAACAGTTCAGTGCTGAAAAAGAAGTATGACTCATAACATTTTAATCCTTCCTGAAACTCACACTGGTAAACCATATCAGATACCGGTATTACTAGGTCAATGAAACATTGCTTTTAATGATGTATGAATAACCCACAAAAATTCTCTGACTATCAAAGAGTTACTACAGATTTACATTGATAGGATGGAAAAAATAAAATTTTGAGTTGCGAGGTGCACAGAAGATGCACATTACTTCCCAAACAGTAGAGAAAAGCTGCGCATTAAAAAACCTTATTATGAAATTATAAGTAATGTAAATGCATGAGGAAAGTACAAAAAGCAGCAGAAAAAAGAGAGGACAACAAGAGCTATGATGAGTGTTAGTCTTCGCCTAGAAAGCTTGGGATACATTATACCTTCTGAGCCATGCCCATAACACTACTTCTTGATGGTTTTTCTCCTATTCTTTCCAAAGCACTTTATCTGCATATTTTACACTTATGGAATAAGGCTATTAACCACTTCTATTTCAGATGAAAATACCTATAAGGAATTCAGAACCTTTGAGAATTTCCAGTTCATCTTTACTATAAACCTTAATCTACTTAATTACTTGGTGCATGAAGTCATTTTTCGTCCGACCTATGCCCGTAAGTTATTTTACAACATCATCCTTTCCCTGACTCTGTCCTTAATCTCTCGAATTCCCCTTCACACAAGGAGTTGACGAGAGCTGGAACTTGCCGCCGGGTGTCTCTCCCAGCGCCGGGGCGGTGGTTCCAGCACCACGGACAGCGCTGCGCCGGCCCCGCACCCCCCATCCCTCCCTTCCCGCCTCATTCCTTCCCAGCGCCCTCCTCCAGTCTTCCCAGGTGGGATGCAGAGGCAAAGCGAGGGAAAACCAAAAAAAAAAAAAAAGCTTGATGTCTGAATCTCTCGTCTCCAATTACGCTAATAGAATAACCACACAGGTTTAAAATAGACTACCACATATCAAACCCCCGGTGGAATCATTACTGAATTCATATTCTTATTAAGGTATTGTTGAGCAGAGAGAGGGCAATCATTGCAGTGAAATTCACTGACTACAAAGGGCATTAAATGAGGTTAAAATAAATTATGTTAAATGACAGTGTTTCAATACTGCTGAAGTAGTCTTGGTTCAAGAACCCCTAAGTTCTATAGCAAGGAAATAATGGAGTAAAACTCAGTAACTTGGAATGAATCAGTGCGCCATAAATCTGGCATAAATAACATAACAATACTGTACCTGGATTATACACAAATTAATAAATCCCAATAAGATGTCAAAGTTCAAGTTAAAAAAATTGTTCCACTTCCTTCAATGACAGGCAAGGCTGATCTGGTTTTAATTTGAAAAATCAGTCACTAAAGAGCTCCATGGATTTTTTCAAATTAATTGATAAAGTACAACCGTTACTATTCAAGGCTTGTGGGTTGTTTTGGGCATGGGAGAAAAGTTATTGATTTATGCTGGGTGAAAACTTTCTGAGTTCACATTTCAGTCATAAACAATTCTTCACACGCGCCAGATCCCAGGCTTTCTGGGCTACAGCAGTCCTCACTAGTTCATAATACCACATCAAGGAGTGTATTTTACCTGTCTGAAGAGAATGGCATGGAAAGGAAAGTGAAAAGGAGCTGCGATTGGCTAAGTCACATTGATTTTGACTTTCACTGCTTTCAAACCCTGTCTATCCATTTCTGAGACTAACAGAAAATGTTCAAAATAATTCACAAAAGCCTTAATGTAATATGTTTAACCCAAAGAAACTCTCAAAGGCAGGAATGACAAAACTGCTTCTGGAATGGGGCTACACATATACATTCCCTCACGAAGGCCTATTCTGACTGGGTGGTTTGAGGAATTGGAGCCTGGTCCACCTCAGGTGATACTTTGCAAAAGCCAGGAGCACTTTGCTCTGGTAATTTCTTTCTGTAATGATATACTTCTGAAGGGTCCAAATTGCACTGCAGTCATCACTTTAAAATACATATTGCAAATCAAAATGCACATTAGTTGTAATGGGAACATTCGTGGCCCCCTACTACACTGGGAACTATGAATACTCACAGCCCTACTCCTGTGAGGACTTTAAGTTCTAAAATAATACGAACGATGGTGGTATAATAAAGAGCAAGCATCACAACCCAATCAAAAAAAAAAAAAGAAACACCAAACCCAAATAATTTTGATTACATACTTCCACTGCTATCTGCCACTAGTTTTTGGGTACTTCTAAGGAAAAAAAAAAAAAACAACTAAACCCAAACAAAAAAAAAAAAAAACACCAAAACTCTAGTCATACGAAGTCCTGTATTAATAACCAGCTGACATTTTTACAGGAAAATTAAAATGACATGCATAATACAACAACGTGAAAAATGTAAAATAATTTCTCTTAAATGAAGAGTAAAGATTCAGTTGCGATGGGGGAAAAAAATCAGCTTGTTTATTACAATACTTTTAAAGTCTTTGCTACACAACCTGAATTCATTATGAAAATTTCTTGCAAAATTTTTTAATTGGAAGAGTGAAACAATGGTAAACAATTTCACAGAAGCACTTCAATGTATACCTGCTCTAAATGCCAACTTCCACCATAATTAGAATAAATTTATTCATTCCTTTGATATTATAAATTCACAAGTGAAGACTCAAGACTATAATTACCAAAAAAGGATTTAAAAAAAAAAAAAGTGTCACAATTTCAACAGAAAAAGATGCCAAATGAAAGCAAAGACCATTTCAAGGTACTTGTAATACAAATAGTGATTTAAATCTTCTGCTGGACAATTGTCTACAAATCCCCGCCCAAAAAAGAAGTATTAAAAATGATTAACAAATTTCTTATGTATGAAACAGGAGGAAAAGATTGGGAAAGGAGACTATGCAATCCTTTATTTCAAGATAAAAATACATAAATCAAGGAAACCCTTCTGGGTCTGTCTCATTCCCATACACACATCTGACAGACTGCTTCTATCAGCTCATATGGTGGGAGCCAGGCCACAAACCACGCGGGCAGAGAGTGGAGGAAAAGGAGTCAAGATAAACAGAGACTCCCAGCTACTGTGCTGCTGCAGAAGTTTCCCCTGGCTTTGAAGATAAATAGAATCAAAGTAACCACCAGAACTCCAAGCTGATTATACTATGCCTTCTCTTGTATATCTATACCTGTATTTTTTAATCTACCTGGAAATGCTTCTGGAATGTGAATTGAGCAGCTACAGAAATAACACTGCAAATTTAGGTCTACCTTGCTATAGATAACTAAGGCATTTTAAATAATAAAAACACAGTTTAAGGATTCTACGCACAAGGCTTTAAACACTGTCCTTAAACCAGCAACATACCTAACTGGAATGTGCATTAAATTATACTTAATTCAATGAAATTGCACATACTTAACCAGTTGCCTGTTCCTTTTTTGTTCTTTATCTGGGTCAGAGTAAGTGAAAACTACCAGGGTCATGCCCACTCTGCCTTGGTGTTTTAAAAAGAATACCACTACTTTTTTCTAGTGTAATATCAAGTAAACCAACATATTACCACAAACATCTCTATTTGCACTGCTTCCAACTGGAATGCTTTTTAAGGACAAAGCAACCTAAGTCTAGCAACTTCAGGGAGAATCTACTTGAAATTGCTTCCCAAGGAAAAGTACATTTCTGAGTGGATAGGAGACCCCCAGCCTAGAGACTTCTGTGCGGTGAATAAGCCACTACACTTCTTAAAACTTGCTTTAAGGTTTGTGATTCCAAGTAGATCTTATGGGGGGAAAAAAAAATATTTCGGGCAATAAAATCCTATTTTACTATTTTTCTTGAGTTACTACTTCAAGAATCTGTTTAAATCAGTTCTCTGGTCTCTCTCTCACTACACAACCAGTCAAAGTAGTCTTAAACTACTTATAGTTCAGAGATGTAATCTTTGAATAATGTCTCACTGGTGTTACATCAAGAGTCAAGTATCACTACATAAAAGGCAGCATTACCAGAGACAACGCAAGATTTCTCAGCAATTTTGACCAAATTCAGCTGGATAGCAGCAGCAGACCACTTCTCCCAGCTACCCTCTTCACTGGGAATTTAAATGCACCAAGACACAGCAGCCTTGGCAATAAGTAGCCTGGCCACTTTGCCTCTGTGCTTACCACCGTTGTATGCCTGCAACCTGAAAAGAGGTTGTAGCCAGGCGGGTACTGGTCTCTTCTATCAAGTAACTAGGGATAGGACGAAAGGAAATGGCCTCAAGTTGAGCCAGAGGAGGTTTAGATTGGATATTAGAAAAAACTTCTTTACTGAAAGGGTTGTCAGGCATTGGAACAGGCTGCCCAGGGAAGTGGTGGAGTCACCATCCCTGGAGATGTTCAAAAAACACATAGACGTGGCACTTCAGGACATGGTTTAGTGGGCGTGGTGGTGTTGGGTTGACAGTTGGACTCGACGACCTTAAAGGTCTTTTCCAACCTAAATAATTCTATGACCTCTTGCTGCCAGGGCAGAAGGTCCGTACTGCTGAGACAACACACCACCGCTGCCTGTGGGAGGGAGGAGGCAAGGGAGGAGCCGCTGGCCTACCAGCCTGCAGCCCCCTGACAGCTCCCCTCTTCTTCCAGAATTGAGGTGGCCATGGCCAGAAGACGGTACAGAGTGGGCTGTGCATGCAAGAACCAATGCTATGGCCATCCATTACTGGCCAAAGGAGCTTTCTGGATCTCAGTTCTTTGGAGGGAGGGAACAAAATCATCCTCCTGAGCAGTGTCTCAGCTTGGGCAAACACTCCGTTTGCCTGTGTCAAAAGTTGGCCCTGAACATTGCTCTTTTTCCACTGCTCATTGTGCAATTGCATCTCACCACTCAATACCAAAGTCCCTCTTCCAAAAATACAATGATTCCACCTTACCTTCTAGTGATCACGGTAGCACAATTTAAGGACCACATGGAGGGACACACAAGCTCAACAATTAAGCAAGGAAACACAGTATACATTCAGAAAAAATGGTGAGACATGGAAGAGAATTTTATAAGCTTTTTATATGACTATTTCTGCCACTATACTAGGCTTCTCCCAGTGCAGGTTGCGATGACTTTGCCTCGGAGGAAGCTTTGTTAGGTACTGTAATCATGAAAACAGTATCTGCACTGTCACTGTATCGCAGATCTCCACTGAGCTAAATGCTGTTCCACAAAAGTAGAAACAGCTTGAGAACGTGTGTTTTATTTTGGACTTCTGGTAATCTTTGGAACATTTTTATACTCAAATTTATATAACTGTATCAATGCTCTAAGAATAGAGAAAAACAGCGGTTATTTTTAGAAACTGCCTAGGAGGATCCTTCACATCCAAACAATTTATTCATTCCCAGGATTAGATACCAGGTGACATTACAGAATAAAACTCTTATTTTAGGACTGTCTGATCTTTTATTTATTTGAAAACGCATAAAGAGGAGGCCTTTGCAGAAAAATGAAAAATGAGACAGAAGAATTAGTTAGTCACAACAGAGATGGAACTTCTCAGTGTTCCTTTACACTGCCATTCTGCAGAGCAGAGCTGCTCTTCAGGCATATGCTGGAACAAAACAAACCAAGCACAACCACAATAATCTATCACCAGGCCATTGCAAAAGGCAATGAAAGGATAACATGGAATTATTATACTCCAAATATATCATACTTTACCATGCCTTATATACAAAAGTTATGGAACTTAAATTAAAATGAAAGATAAGTAATTTATCTTAAAATTTCCTACCTGCCAAAATTACCTGTATTTTTTAATATAATTCTACCAGCAGTTAAACACCACCCATCAAAATAAGGTATGCATACATATTGAAAACTGAAAGGAGCCACAAATTATCCTTTTAGATATTATTTTGAATAAGCAAGAGTCCTAATTAGAGATAGAAATATAGAGGTTGTAAGCAATAACTAAATTTACTAATAATTTAAGAGGGGAAAGTGTGGGGCACAGAATGATTATACCTAACTCCATAAAATTACAAGTAATCACAGATTATATTTTAGGTTTATTAGTAAAAATCATGAAAAATATTTCAGAAAAGCAATAGATGAACTTCAGAAAAGGGGAAAATGAAAAAAATTAAATTTATTTTTATTCTGTTTATTAAAGAAAGCTCCTGAACAACAAGAAAATTTCAGAGCAGATCTGTTTTTTATGAAGCACTGAGAAGCAATGTTTCTCAGTACTGCTATCAGGAAATATAAAGACAAAGACATAGGTACTATTTGCTGTCAACTAGCTCTGCTTCTTCTGGGATACTAGACGGATAGGGGGAAAGGTAGACACTGTAGAAAGAAGCATAACGGTCTGGTCTGTTTACGGCACTGGTCTGCAGCTTAAGAAATGAACTTTATTCTTTCTGTGTTATAGGACGCAAAGATGCATCATGTGAATGCACAAGCAGATCAAATGAATTTTTTCTTAACTTTCAACTTTGCGCTCCTTTATTGTAGTTTATATATCACGTTAGTCTTGTTGAAGAGACAGACTGTTACTGTGTTCTTAAGCATTAAGGTTCATTACTGAATGCTTGATCATCCTATAAATCTGCAATTACACTGCAACTACAATTTTTAAAAGGAATTTTGCAGGATTTAGACTGAAGTAAGAGCAAACACTACAGGATCCTATTTATTTATCATCTTATCTTTTCATCACTTTCAGGGTGAGGATAATAACAGCAGCAATAAACTCCAAGCTGTAATGGATCTATCACATAGTAACTAAAATTAAAACATGTGCTGATCACATTTTAAGTCTCAGCATTTTGAAATATTTTCTGTGTTCAAAAACTATTCCCTTGTATAAAAATGAGAAATAGCCAGGAAGGGTTGGTTAGCAGCTGTATAAGAAAACTCTGAAGTTTTTATCATTAATATTTAAAAATTCATAGAAGATTTTTTGCTATATTTTATAAGACCTTACAATGTCTTGTTCTTATCTTTACAAATAAGAATAAAATAGAATAAAAAAATACATTTCTATTTGCAAACCAAGAAGACTCATTTGGAAATGAATGAATAGCACTTTCTTTGTCATGGAAATGAAGCTACCCAATAAGCTGCATTAAACAAACTGTTCCAAAATCAACATTATCATTAAGCAATCTTCCGGCTGAAGGTAGGAATAAACCATATGACACTGCCCTACTGAAAAGAAGCTTAAGGTATAATTTATTAGAGCAAATAAACAAGACCTTGATTCACCCATGTAATCACTCCACTGAGACACGCCACTTTCAGTGCCAGTCTTCTCACTATTTGGATTTATTAGTTAACAGAGAGAGACACATACCAAGCCGTCATCACTTCTCTACTTCCATTCTATGATTCTTTTAGTCAACAAATTAACCATTAATTAAGTTCTAGACTACCATGACAGGTACACCTGAGATCAATACCCAGATTAGTAGTCTTGGAGGACTGGGCAGTAATCTTAACATACCCTGTCCTGCAGAATTTTTTGTGATTACAGAAAAATGACAGCAGTAAAGAAACCAACACATTCCATTCACAGTGTTTTTAAGTCAGTAAAGATGACAATAAGTTATCAAAAATCACTATTGCTTTTACACCTGCTAAGTGAAATCAGACTTGAACAATACTGAAAAGAAAATGCAAGAGGCTCATGTCCAAAGTTGATCTCAACAATATTTCTTCTTATGAGTAATACATCTCATCACAATATCCTTCAAAAATCTGTACTATCAGTGACACTTAATATTGATTCAGCAACATTCATTATTATTCCATTATATGCTGGAAACCTACCTTCTTTGTTCTTCTCCATGTTCACCCGAAGGGACTGTCAAACATTCATCCATGTGACCATGCAATAACCTCAGAACATCCCCTCCGATCAGATATCCTTGAATAAAGGGAGAAAATCAAGTGCATTTGTCTGAACATAGCAACATGTAAAACTATAGTTCAAACTGTAATAAATACTATCAGTTTTATTTCATTATTTTCTGTTGGTATTTTATGTTACTTTAAAAAGAGTCAGAAGAAAAGGAAGATATCTCGTACCCTGGTGAGCCAGCTGAACATTGCCAAGTGAGAAAAGCTCCAAGTCAGCAAGTAGGAAAGGTTGGATCAGGAAGAAGAGAGCCACAGACAGTGGATTCAACAGAGTTAGTGCAACTCAGAAAAAGACTGACCCAACGGAAACAAGAAAGCAAATACTTCCCTCCCAGATTACAACAGAAAAAGTGGGAGACTCTTCCACTTTACCTACTCACTTTTGGATTTCACTTAAGTTACGGATTCCAGTTTATATACTAACAGAACAAAGACTGATTTAGTTAGTTAGTTAGTTAACTTTAAAATCCTTTTTGGTGTCTTTGGAAGTTTTCTGTGAGAAAAACTTCTGGGAAGATCCACTCTAATCTCTGCTTGATTTAAGATTCCTAACCTACAATCGCCATTTATTTGGACGCCAAAGGGAAACTCCTATACTGCCTATACCTCCACTGCACATGCAGGTTCAAAGCCAAACATTTGGCTCTGCAGCGTACAGGTACAGATACGTGCGTTCACAAACTAAGGCACAGAGCATACATGTAGCATCACAACATTTGAAGAGCCAGGACATCACAGCCAGAAGCTGAAAATAAGGTCATAATTCTAATCAGTAAAGATATTAACAAAATAGATGCTTTTTCATCAGAGGTGTGACATTAAAAAGAAATATAATTTTATGTTATCCTACAAATACTGTATTATAATCTAGTAACTGAAGAATACGAAGACTTAGTAGATTTTAAGTGCAATTCAATGGTATTTTTTCAGTCTGACAAGCTAAATGTAAACACTTGTTTGTTTCCCAAACTCAGATTCCCTTCTTGCTAGAACTGGTGAATATCAAATTCTGCATTTGAGAAGGATGGGGTAACAAAATTCCTTGGGTTTAGTGTTATAACAAAAAGATTTTTTTAAAAAAATATTATTGGAATAATAGACTATAAGACAGATCTCTACAGGGAAATGGTGTTGAAGACCCAACAGTCACACTGCACACATTTCACAGATTTATTTTGAAGCTACAGGAAATCTTTTTCCTGAATATATATCAGGGAATATTTCAGGATATATTTTTTAAACCTTTGAAATTGGTATCAAATTAGTATTTATGTGGACAATTTTAGCACTGAATTTTTAAATTTTTGATTTTGACACATAGGGGTATGTCCAGGTAACAGTAGTTACACATCTTAATTTTTACATGGACCTGTGTCAATATAATTCTGAAGATGTTCTGCCCCGAGTAGCTTCTTTGGTTTTCTTCTTGTTTTGTTTTGTTTTTAAAGTGCACCCCATCCACTTCACAGTACAGAATTAGCAGAATTACTTATCAGAGTCTAAAGCTCTGTTTTGACTTAAAACAATAAACTGATCTCTGCATAAGCCAGTTTTGCAGAAATTCATGTAAAAAGAAATCATTTTTCTTTAACTACCTGCAATATCCTAGTTCATTTTATGGACTATTTATCCATTATTTTCGCTTCAACATAATTTCATTTAACTGAAGTGTTTCACTTATTGATCTATTTTTAATGGGAAGTTTTGATTAAGAGAGAGTATTGTAGTGTAGTTACTCCTATACACTAGTGTTTTGTTTATGAAGATGACAAAGCATTTTGCAGACACTAACAAAATTAGCTTTATTTTCCTCTTCCCCCTTTTTGAGGCAATTTTCTCCAGTTTGGCAACAGTTTTACTGAGGCATATAGAGTAAGGTCTTACACACTAAGTGTCAGATTCACCCTCCCTTCACAAGACAACTTTGATTACAGGAACATTTGCCGGTTTTACTAGAATAAGGCCTTTGCTCTAATTCTTTCTGACACCAGCCAGCTGATCTTCTCTAGAAAAGATACTGCTTAACAAAGATAACGTCTATACCTGAGAAAAGTGAAAATGGAAAGGCATAGCAGCAAAGAACAAGCAAATACACAGGGAAATGCACAGTTGCTAAAATCATATTACATCATTTTCACATGATTTCCTGTAGGTGTAAGCGCATAACATGACACTATACTCTATCATTGTGGACTTCTGCTTCGCAAACAGCCAGGCAGGTCTCACTAGTGAGGTTCACCAACCAGAGAGATGTGGCACAGCACAAATCTGGGTCTCGGCTAATAAACTGTACTGGGATTATTAACATGAATGCCACGCCAGTGCTGCCAGCCGTGGGAGGACAAGGAGAATGGAGTTTATAGGAAGGAGCAACAGGTTGGAGAAGATTTTCTCCTCTCATCAACAGCAAGGTTTTTTCCATAAAGTTTAGGACACTGTTAAGCAATGCGCTAGCATTTTTTTAATAACGGACTGCACTAGGAACCATGTCAGAGAATCTGAATGTGCAGAACGATTCTCATGGTCTAAAACCACAGTGAATATATAGAAAGGTGTTGGCAATGCTGTCCCTGAAATCTAATGAGCAAAGCTGCCAAGAGCATTCCACAGCTGTGTTTTAAAATATGCCATATGAAAAGAACTGACATGAAATTTCAGTGTATTGCCTTTTCAAAAAATAGTACCCAAAAATCCCAGGGAGTAAGAAAGAAAGGACCTGCAGCTTTAACCTTCTTAAGGTTCTATTACAAAACAGTTATCCTGTAGGAAACTAGAAATCATTAGGCTTTACATTGTGACAGACTTTTCAGAAGAAGACGGCTGTTTTTTGATTCTCTGTGGA
The DNA here is from genome assembly GCF_026419915.1 of Harpia harpyja. Classification (NCBI taxonomy): domain Eukaryota; kingdom Metazoa; phylum Chordata; class Aves; order Accipitriformes; family Accipitridae; genus Harpia; species Harpia harpyja. The sequence continues at coordinate 32,976,344 of NC_068952.1, forward strand.
ACCAGCATGGTGTAAATTCAGGGATCCTTGTCCTTTCATGTCAGAAGTTGCATAAAAAAAAAGACCCTCCTCATTCCTAAATAAAATAAATAAATTTTGGAAGTTGTTCTAGCCTGTCTCTTCCTGCCTTTCCCTTCCTTTTGTTTTTCTTCCCAACCATATGCTCCCCACAAAACCATTCCCAGTCTTAACTCCTAGGATTTCACATCCTGCTTCCAGTCCTCTTGCCCATTGTTTTACTCAGTCTCAGGAACATGTAACCAGGACTGCATACATCAGAATGATCTGAGATAATATTTTAAACCAGGACCAAAAGCCATTTAAAAAAAAATAAAAATGTTACGAATGTTATCATACCTTTAGCAAAATGAATGAGCTGTTCAGTATTTAGAAAAAATTCTGCAGAAAACAATCAGTGTCACTTTCAATATAACTTTCCCTCTGTTTTCAGAACATCTGTATATTTATTTATTGGATTGAATGTTTACATAAGAGAAAGCCCCTCCCACACTTGGCAGAATAATTTGATTTTTCAGATATTTCGTTTACAATCAGTCTTTCAATAATTAAAATTGAGTCAATCTTACCTTGGGCAACTTCACTTCCTGAACTGATTGGTGCTACGCTCCAGAGTGTCTGCTGGAAGGCTGCATCAACATGTAAGCTACCATTGCCATAAGAGAGATGCTAAAACCAGGAAAGAGAAACGCTTTTATTTGGGGTTAATTAAAAAACTCATTACAGTATACAATAATAGTATCAAACATTCTCTTGTTTCTTTCATACAGAAATTGTTCCTGTTGACTGTATAAGTAACCACAAAGTCAGACCTGGGTACTCTTCAAGGGACATGAGAAATAAAGCTAGAATAATAACAGCATATTTGCCTCCATAAATGGCACAGAATGGTCAGCTGTTTGGGGTCTTAGACCATAGCAAACACCCTGAAGAACTGATTATTAAATGCTGCGGGGTTCTTACACTGGTGTTCTTCCTACTGTACGCAATGGCATTTTCCAAAAAGTTTGTATATTGGGATGCGACATTAATCTGTATTTCAAATGTAACTCACCACTTATTTCTTGTGGGCCACTGGCTTCCTAAAATTGCCATCAGAGCAAAGTAATCAAGTAATTTACCTTGTAAGGCACTTAAGGGAGTTCCCAAAATATATTCTTGCACTAAATTTTCATGATCCAAGCGAATCTGAAACAATCTTTCCCTGAAAGGCTTGCTTCCTACCTAAGCATTCAATGGATGCTCTTCTTTTACTGTGTTACTCCCTAATTTCTGCCAATGTTGCAAGTCTTTACAGTGAGTGCCACAGGTGCTTTCTCTTCTCCGAATTCTTTGTGTATGTGTGTGTGTTCCAACTAGTTCAGTGACATTATTGTCTCAGAAATTCTAATCTCAAGGCATATTAAATATCACATCCATGCAAAATCCTTTGTCCCGCACTGTCAGTCAGTTCCATTGATACACCATTAGTGCCAAACAACATAATCTTATAGAAGAATATGGAACCAAGTGTTCTACAAAAAAGCAGCTGCTTTGAAGTATACTGTTTATCCAACCAGGTAATATTTTTTTCAAGTGCACTAAGGTTTAGACATTTTTATCAAAACTTTATTTTAAACTACTGGACAGTAACTGTGTTTATACAGTAGTATTGGTCTCTGTTTCTGTACGTTGTGACCAACATTAACACCTTCTAGGTAAAATTACTAAATTATTAACCATGCAAAAGACAAAAATGGCAACAGAGGTCAGAAGGGGGTAGCTTCCCAGTGACACGTGCAGAGTTCTTCTGTCTTCCTGCCAGCACATCTTCTAGCTGTACAGCAGTACAAGAAATAGCACATCAGCTCATTTAGAAGGCTCCCATAACAGCTGATGACATACAAAGTAAGACATTTCACATGTTTCCACTGCACCAGTGTCCTTCAGCACGTGTAATGGAGGATGTTCACTGAACAAACCAGTACTTCACCTCTTACTTTCCCCTTACTGCAATTACATAACTCAGTCAATGGCAGACCAGGCTGAGAGATTACAATCCCCAGCACACCTCCAGTCCCATCCCTGCCCTGTGGGCCTTAACTTCGTTTGGTTTCCTCTGAGATCACTACACAGATTCCAGTTAAGGACAATGAGCAATTCAGCCAGTGAAGCAGGAATATTACTTTTTGAGGAAAACACATCATTCAGGGTAGGCAAAAGAGAAAGAGGATAACTCCTCTGTCATTTAGATCCTGCCATCAATGTAGCACTTCTCGTAACTGTGTCCTTTGTACATGTTAATGAACTTATTTTCACACACAATGGTATCAACTGAATTAGTGTTCCATTTTATAGATAGGACACTGAACAAAAATACATTGCTGACATCTCTCTTCAGAGTACCTGTTATTTTTATCCATTCATTTGACTCCAGTTGCAGCTCTGATTATAACCCAGGTGTCTCAAGCTGAGTCACCAGAGAATTATACCTTTAAAACTATGGCTTAAATGACCTAATACAACACATGACCACCACAGCAGAGAAGTCGAGAGTGTATCTCTGCAATTCTCTGCTTTCCTTCACTTCCCTAGGTTGCTTGCTGCATCCTTCAATTTACAATTGAAGGCAGGGGTCCTGACATTTACAATTCCATAAGCTATTGTGTTCATCCCCTGGAACTATACATAGCAAACAATAAAATAAAGCTTTGACCTGTCAATGGATATTCAAGGATTGAATTATGTCAAATGTATAGAAAAAATCCCAACAGATTAGAGATGCCAGTCCTAATCATGGCATTGCCTAACCTTTCAGTGCTATACTTTACAATCTCAATGTTGTTTTAAAGCAATCTGCTGCCTGTCTATAACTTATCTGCTTGGATTTATACTTTCAGCACAATAAAACTATCAAAATGAACCAAATTCCATAATGCCACGTCCAGGATGTGGACATGACACTCACACTGATGTTGAACATCCTCCATACCTACTACACAGATCTTTGCTAGCTGGCATAACAGAGTATCTGGCAGAAGTAGCAGGTTGCCATTATTGACAAGGACCACATGCGTAGCACACGTCTTTCAGGTATGCAGTAACAACATTTGCAAAGTAGAAATATGTTGGGTCCAGGAATCCTGCTATCTATTCTAATCCTGGTATGGGTTTTCACCATTACAGGCAAGTCCTTCAGCCTTTTATCTCACCCAGATAATACCTTCTCTCTACTGGCGTCCAGGCTCAACCAAAAAGCTAGATTTGTCTTCCCTATTACTAGACTAATAATCTCTTAACCAGCATTTAACCTGCCATAGGTTTTTTATCACTTTTCAGAATTCAATTATGGTATTTTAGGAATACAGGTTAACACTACAGTCTACAAGCAGCTTCTCAAGTATAAACTCTAAGACTCAAATCTCTCAGAATACTACAGGTTTCTCAACTGAACTTACCATCATGTTATAAACTCTGTACTGCTCTGCAGAAAAGTAACACAATCACATCTCTGTTCCTAGGTCTTCAAGAACACAGTGTATTCAAGCTCACTGGAGAGCTTAGGAATCAGATGGTAATTTCCACAAGAACCCTTCAGCAGTGATTGCAGCAGCATAGTTACATTTACAATAGCTCTAAATAACTAGATGATATATTTAAAATTTCACAGTCAGTCTGCATGAAACTTTGTGTTCTCTAAAATGTGTGTGTGTGCAAAGGGAAAAACAGAGAAAGGAAAACTTTTGCTTCAGGCTTTCTCTTGGCTAAGGTGTGTCAATACTGACATCTCATCTAGCAGGATCTATTTCTATCTGCACTTTACATTATGATGTCTCTGCCTTCAATCTCAGGCCATTCCAAATAGTGAGAATAGCAAAAGAAAAATACTAAAGTTTATTTTCTGGTACATTTTGAGAAATGTGTGCAAGGCAGAGCAGCTCCCAGAATGCTTAAGTACTGCACACAACAACAGCATCAACCACACTGCTTCAAAAGCTAGTACCAGCTGGTGCAGAGATGGAGGCTACAGACATGATCCAATTCAATCTATTTCTCTTTTGGTACCTGAAGACTGACAGCCCTTGCTATTTCCCCTAACTGTCTTAAAATTACTACAATGATCAGGACAGAGAAGCAGTTTCAAACCATTTAGGCACCTATCCTCAGTGACCCAAGAACCTCTGAGATGTTCCAATTCTTGAACAGACACCATTCCCACGACAGGTACACAAGTGAGAACACATGCATCAGAATGAGGGGGAGCACTTCATACGTTTCTCTACTTTTCCTTAGTCAGTCTGAGACCAGACAAAGCAAAACTGGAAGATGTCCGCACTGGAGATATTTCTATCTTGGGAAAGAAGTCAAAAAGTACGTACCTGTATCTACAACTAAAAAAACCAAACCAACCACACTATACTCCCTTTCTTTTTTTCTTTCTTTTTTTTTAATTAGGAAGGAAAAAACATTTTGCATCAAAAAAATGATGAATTAGCAAGCTTCAGCAAAAATCCAAAAGTTAAACTAGATGCACTGTCTCTAGAACCAAAAGATAACCACCACTTGTTATCTCCCTACTTATCAGGTGTCATTTCTATTAAAATTTAATTCCTGAGTCAGTGAAAAAGTCTTTTGTGACACTGAGTATTATATCGACACTGTCAAAATAAATTAAAATATTCAGTCACAAGGAAGGAAGATACTGGAAAGAACTAGAAGGAATAACTGCATCTGTGTAAAGTTTTTGTATCATTAGTTTTATGTGTTTATATCTAAAAGTGGCAACACATTTATATTCATTGAAACATCTATGAAATCTTTGAAAAGTTTGAATAAATATGGGTAAACTTCCACTGCAGAACAAAAAATTATTATCTAAGTTTTGACCCAAAGTAGGCAAAGCCCAGGAAATGTCAGATGGATTTAAAGATCTACAAAATCCTGGTTTCTTTGCATATCTCTGAAGTGGTTTAAACAGTTGGCCAGCAAATCCACAAGCAAACAGAAGTTTTCCATTGATAAAGAAAGAATTGTCAACACTATACCAACCAATTCCAGCCCCTCCATTCAGCATAAAGGTACCATCAGCAAAAGGAGAGTAGTGGCTAAAACCCACAGATACACAGAAATTACCATTACAATCCAGCCATCGAGAATCATCTAGTCCACTATCACATAACTGACAGCAGGTAATTGCAGATGCATGGCAGGAAAGCATAAGGATCCCACAGAGGGTAGATGGGGGTAGTCTGCATTCTCCCTCTTTGTATTAGCTTTCCTTCTGTGCTATAACCACGAAAAGCCTGAAGCACATCAGCTACTATCCTTCCAAATGATTATCATTTAATATGATTAGACACAAGAGCTTTCATTAACAAAATATTAATTGTACAGAAGCAAGCATCAAAAGTTAGGAAATGTCAAACAAAGTAGCCTGTGGAAAAAGAATGGCTTCTGGTGAATGCATCATATTACAGTCTTCAATGGCATGGTCCTGTACAATTTTTTCCGTAAGTGCTGCCTCATTGCATATACAGGATAAAAGACCTCACTTCATGAACAGCTGCTCAGTGCTTTGTTTTCTCCTCAATCTTCAGTCTGCAGCCTCCTGCTTTATTCAATATAGTCAATTCTTTAAAGCTTTGAAAAGAGAATTATTAATTTCCTCATAGGCTTTTCTCTTGCTACCAACAATTACAGCATTTCACAAAACACAACAAATATTAATGAATTCATTTTCTCAAAACCACAAAGGAGTAGCATTATAGCCCATTTTCCAATGGGGACTGGAGGTACATAGATTACATTAAGAAATTTTCATTGATCTAGGATGCCCCAATTGAGGTGACAAGGACCTGTTTAATTCCAACTGCAGACTGCATTATATGCAGTTTTAACGTTCAAGGCACATCGTCCATTCACCTCAGTTGCAGGTGTCAAGACTTAGCAACTCTGGGACCTCAAGCTCTAGCAGAAGGAAGAGACCTCAGAGCCACAGGTCAGGTAAGGAATATTCCTGGTAAGGGATGAAGAGTTAGTGACCTCTTGAAAGCAAGTCTGGTATAAAAGATCTGCGCAGCAAATTCCACAGCAGAGTCTGGTACAATATCTAATTCTCCAGGAAAATATAACTAAGCATCATACCACCAATCCTCCACCTGCAATTCCTAGCTTGAAATTTCATCTTCAAAGTTGCTTCATTCCACAGCCTCTCTGCTACTCAGCCCTGACATATCCATCAAACTTTTATCAGCACTGAGACAGCATTCGGTAAAAAGCCAGTGTGACTGTATATTTAAGAAATTTCATAAAAATATATGTGCCATAATTTTTGAATTTTCTAATGCCTGTGGTTTTTCAAAATTTAAGAAAACTATTTTTTGTGGTATAATTGATATGTAATCTTCCTATATTAAGAAAAAAAAAGGCAAAAACCTGCCACAGTTACAGTAGGTGGCATCACACTGACACCCACATGAACCACAGGTAGAGAAGGAAATTTTAAAACCATTTTTTAGACATCTGCCACCTAAACTGACACAAAATCACAGACAGGAGTAGGCTGTCAGCATACCACAGGTGACTGCTGTGCCTTAATACAGGGGTTTCCTAGATAGCTGCCAAGAGCAGTTATCTAGCCTAATTGCTCCACGCCTCTCCCACTCTCTTTTCCTCTCCAAATCTTTATCCCAGTCCCCTATCTCTCACTTAGCCAATCCAGTTTCCCAACTCAGTTACAGCCTACCTTATCAGAATTAGGACCTCCTCCTGCTTCAAAAGGTTCTCTTCAGACCTACAAAGCCTCAGCATGGCCTTTTGGCTTTTTTCTTGCTCAACCTCTTCCTTCCCATGTCAGCCAGCATTAGACTTCTTTCCAGAAACTCACCACAACTCCTGCCCCTCAATTCTCTTCTCATTTCTTGGCCCTAGAGTTTCCTCTCTCTGGATCTTTGGTTCTCCCCAGCCAGCCCACTCCTTCTCTACAGATCTCTCTTCTCATCCTTCATTCCCAGTCCCACTCCACTGGTTCTTCTATCAGCTCCCCCTGCCAAAAGGGCACAGGTTTTCTGCCCCAAATTTCTAACACAACTTTAACCAGCTGGTGCCCACTCCTCCCTTGTCACCAGCTTTTTGTCCCAGATGCTTTGTTAGTCCCTTACTGCCTGCCTGCCTTCAGCTGCCAACCAGCCAGGCATCAAGTCCCACTCAATTTCCCTCCTTCCCACTTCAGTCCCAGGCTCCTGTCCCCGCTACATCACCTGCCTTTTGTTCCTTCTGCTTTCTCACGGCTTCCTCCTCCACATACCTTAAATGACAGCGGATCACCGGCAGCACATAAAACACTGAGTTCTCAGCTGTCAGTACAGTGCCTGACTTCATCTCCACCTTGAGCCACCCATTACAAGGAATATCTGGTCCCACCAGGGTTGGGGTGTATTTAATTATTCACTGTAGAGGGAGTTTAAACAGTTCATTAACACACAGGAGATACACAAAGTCTAGCTTATGCAAAACAGACAAAGTCATTAGACTTTTAGCTACTAAAAGAAAATTTAAAACAAGATCCCTGGGAATGACCAAGCTGCATTATTTCAGGAGAATGTTTCTTTACTAAGTTTAAGCAAGGACAGGCTTATTAGCTTTTTTCCTTTTTCTTTTATTTTTTTTAAGTTAGCAAAAAGTATACCTGTGATATCAAAAACACTCCTAATTTCCTGTGTTTGTTATAAAGCGTGGGATGCTCAACATTCTCAAGAAAACGAGATGAATTTTCTTAATGATGTAAAATTTTTTTTTCTTCCCTGTCTTCAAGCTCAGTGACATCTGACCTCTTCTGGATGAACTAAAAAAAAAATTCTCTCAGACTGATTAAAAAAAAAAAAACCAAACCCCCAAAACCAGAAATTGATGCTACTATTTCTAATAAGTAATTTTTTACATTACAAGCACCTGATTATAAGCACTTGGAAGCAGGATTTTATAAGGCAGAGCAGCTTGACAACCTTAATTATCAGGAAGATCTACCAGCCTTTATACATTTCAAATTGTATAAAGAGTCTGTGGGAACTGCATTATTATCAGTGTAACAGCACCTCAACATTACTTTGGTTCCACTAAATTCAGGTTTGTTTATGCAGACTCAAATTATTTTTAAGACAACCCTTTGTTTACTATTTTTCAACAAAAAATAAATGATGGAATTGTGAACTTACACAAAAGAAAAGCCCAATACTGAGTTTCATATTCTTACCAAAAAAAATGAAAGGGGAGAATAAAATTTTTAAAATAAAACAAAATAATAATAATAAAAAAAATACACACTGTTGTGTTCACTGATACTATTGCACCAACAAATGCTACAGATATTTAGAAGCTGTCCCAAGTATCTGATAATAAATAAGAATTAAAAGTAAGAGCTGAAAATAAACAACGTATTTGATGCAAGAGGATGCAGAGGGAGTGCCTTCCAATACTCAGGAACTTGTCCTGTCCAGGACAAATGACAGATATCAGCTCTACCTTTCAAATAATTTGATCTAATTTGGATGATAATATTTTTGAAAGGGAACTCTGTCAGCACTTAACCATGATAAAAATCTTCAAGGAAAAGCTTATACTTCAAAGGAGAGTTTCCAATTAGTTTCGTACTAGTTTCCAGTATTCAAAATAGAAAAAAGAAAAGAAAAGAAAAGAAAAGAAAAGAAAAGAAAAGAAAAGAAAAGAAAAGAAAAGAAAAGAAAAGAAAAGAAAAGAAAAGAAAAGAAAAGAAAAGAGAAAAAAAGAAAAGAAAAGAAAAGAAAAGAAAAGAAAAGAAAAGAAAAGAAAAGAGAAAAGAAAAGAAAAGAAAAGAGAAAAGAAAAGAGAAAAGAAAAGAAAAGAGAAAAGAAAAGAAAAGAAAAGAAAAAAGAAAAGAAAAGAAAAGAAAAGAGAAGAGAAGAGAAGAGAAGAGAAGAGAAGAGAAGAGAAGAGAAGAGAGAAGAGAAGAGAAGAGAAGAGAAGAGAAAAGAAAAGAAAAGAAAAGTCATTTAAGTCAAAGAAATAAACCTCAAGGCTTGTTCACAGATTGCATAATGCAGCTGCAGATCAGCATAACAGTCGGGACAGCAACTCAGTAGCTACATATATATCACAGTGCAGAAATTGTTCCATTATACTGAAATTTGTGCATTGTAGATTCAAAGTTGAAGTTTTTTTCCTCTCTTCTGACTTCTTAGCCAGAATAACACTGACCTCATTGATACTAATTTTCATTTTTATCTTCATTTACGCATTTCCATGTCTAAGGAATTTGTCTTGAATTATGTTTAAAAGACTAAATTATCCAGGGGCTTCATGAATTTGAAAGAAATTAAAATTAATTGAATTTCTAAACTATTGAAAACTGGCAATTTTGAAAGCAATCGTGGTATATAATTAACAAGAGGCATAGGCAAACCTCAGTGCAGGGGTACATACTATTATGTATAAGATAGGGAAATATGCTGGAAATATAACATCTGTTCATTGGGCTGCACTGCCTCAAGAAAGGAAACAGCATCTCTGGCTTGAACTTAAATGGTGGCAATATTTATAGCAGAACATCTTTTCGCTCTATGCTAACAAAGTTCAGCAGAGCCAAGTTTCCTCTCTGAAGGATCTGGCAATAGCACAGCTCACACGTTGTGTAATGCCACAAGCACTTATGTAAGTGCTTTTCCTCAGAAATTCTACACAGAAAAATAAGCATCCAAAATCCTATTGTATAGGTAGGGATAATGAGTCAGAGCAACTGAATGACTTGCCCAGGGACATTGCTGTGAGTCAACAGACAGCCAAAATTCACATCTCTGGACCTTTAGCTTACTATTTTAACACTAATCTTCCTATCAGCTTAGCACTTGTTCACTGCAATTAAAAAGATGACTCTTCAGGGCAAAAAAATAAAGTCAATTGTTCCAAAAATCTTGGTTTTGATAGAAAGCGGGGAAGGGGAACTATAGGGAAGTCCTGACATTTTCTTAATACTTAGTCCTGGTTGCCAACCAAGTTAGGTCTAAACACTAATCTAGTGACTACATTGAGATCATAAAGTCACAAAGTCAATGGGAAAAGAAAAAATTAAGTAATTAAGCTGCACTCAGAGAACTGCAAGACTAACTTATGAAGCTGACATAGTTCTGCTCTCCCCTTGTATTATACAAATTAAACTAAGATCTGACTACATTTTGAAAAAGCCATGCCTTGTGAATGAACTGTATTCATCTGTTATTTTTACATGCACATCTGCCCCAAGATTGTTAACCTATTTGTCTTAATTTGGAGAGAATTAGCAAGGTGCTTGAAAACATAGAGCAATAGTGCAAGATAAAAAGGTGACATTCCAACCCTATTCCTAACAGTGTATTGACACAGAACATTTGATAGAAAACTTAGCTTTTCCTAAGGTTTTAACTGTTAAGTACACAATGTACATAAACCTAACCCTCAGCATCCTGCTGAACATCATTCTCTGTCAAGGGATCCATCTGAGGAACTCCTCACCCTTAGAAAAAGCGTTCCTCGACTGGATTCAATAGAGCCGATTTGGTCTCACTATCCAAGTGGATTCATAAAAATAACTTCATCTCTCCACAGTCCTAACTATTGTAAAAGGTATCAGTTGCTACATTCCTTTAAGTGTTGTAGAAAATTGGGGCTATAGCATGACACTGCACTCAAAATCAAAATACTGTGCTTATTTTCAAAGTTACATCCTTTGAAGTTATTTTGTAGACAGCCTAATGGATTAAGACAGTTTAAGATGGAGAGACAGCTTTCATGAAAAATATTCACTCAGTGGTAACTGGCTAATTCAGTCTTTATCAACTGTTTGAATTTTCATAAAAGTATCACTGCTTTATTTACAGTGCTAAAATAACTACCGAGTAGGTAGCAAAACCACGAATATTTTTATGATTGTGAAGCTACATAGTTCACCAGCTCTTAATTTAGTCTGGAAAAACATCTGTTCATAAAAATGTGGGGGTGAGTGCATGTAAGAGCAAAATTATTTTGCTGAATCCTTGTTCCTCCTTACTATCAAACCAGAGCTGTATCACTGAAATAGGTTTAACAATTATTCATTCAAATCTAGCTCTAAACCATTTTAAGATATAATACAGAGATTAAAATATCAAGAACATAGATTTGGGTCATTTCTCTCTACACTGAAAATATAATTTATTCTTAGTATATTGATATTTTGTATGGAAGAAGCAGTATATGCATTAACACCACTTGTTGAGGAAAATCAGTCTCTGCAGTAAGCATCATGTCTCTTGCTGTATAAAAGTACATATGACAGCCTTGAGAATCAACAGTTGAGGCACAAACCCTAAATAATATAAAAGGCTGAGCCGATTTACTAATTCAGAAAGTGTGAGTTCAGGCATATACCTACAGAGACACAATCTGGAGCAAAATTCAACTTCAGCAACCCAATTCTGCAATTCAATGTCTTTAAATAAAACCTTTTCATGAATTAGATTTCTCATTAATTTTGTCCACAATAAGTTGCTTTTCCAGTTAGTCTAATTACAGTTCTCAAAAAAGTAATTATTAAAAATAATTTTAAAATGTCAAGATGATTGGAAAGTTGTCAGAATGTCTACTTACAAAAAATAACTCATTGAATGAGTTACTGAGCTCCTAATTAGAAGTTACAATTATATTCTCATTTTTCTATGTTTCCAAAAGAAGGGAGAACATTTTCAATTTTACCAAAAAGAAAAAACACTTTTTCTAAACACTGTAAATACCTCAGAAATAATGTTTCATAGCATAAAAAACCCCAAGTGAATAATATAGAATAAACTTTAACGTTATATGCAGATTTGAGATAGTCCTCTTGACAAAGCTAAAAACACTTCCTCTTTAAAGATCCTTCTTTTAGTTTTAGCTACATTTGCTGAATCACTGGGGCTGATTTTACGGAAGCTTCCTTCCAGCAGATTGATTTTCTTCTTATTTTCATCTGGGGTTTTTTTCCAGATAGAGTAGTTCAGGTGTTTGCAACACCAAAAATACAAAAAGAAATTCATCTTAAAGTGTTGAAGTGTTTCATTACAGAACAAATGGGAGATACTTTGATGAGAAACAAAGTTATTTAAAACAGTGATAAGAAGCAGCTCCCACAGAAAGTTTTAAAATATTTCAATTATATTGAATTATTAAGTATTTTAATTATATTTAATTATTATATGTCAGTAGCTGTATATATTACACTGTACATAATCCTAAGAAAATATGGACCTTTTAAAGCCCACAAAATGCTATGCACCTAAGTTAAACGTTCTAAAATTTTGGTATAAAGTTTTAATTCATGTATGATAGTGCTGTTAACCTCTGAACACTGACAGGTACTCTAAACACCTCAATTATGCAATGTGGACAGATTTCTTTTTTTCTGTATTTTCTTTTTTTTTTTAGTAGTAAATTTTTCAACTCCTATTCCATTATTGAAATGAACACAAATTAGATTAGTCACATATCAATGTCACACTTTCCAGACCTTCATTGTCTTGGTTTGCAAAACAGTATAAAATACCAGTTTAAACACCTTAAGCTATACTTCTGTGGAGATGGAAATGTAAACCAGGCTTTAGTATAAGCCTTTTATTAACTGGTTTTTTCTGTAGAGGAAGCACTGTACAGATATACTTATAGAACTTACCAAATATCTTTCTGAAGAGACACTGACTAAAATAAGATCATCTCCAACACGCACTTTTTCTCCTTCTGATCGTTGCTTGGAAGCAGGATGGATGGTCCACCAGCATGCCTCACCTATATCATTAATGAGTAACAGCACAGAAAGAAATTAGAAAGAAAATGCCCAACATTATTGCCATTACTTTCACATTTATCTCAGTCCTAAAGTTCTGACCCAGTTTTCAGTTGGGTAAGCCACGTGTCCATGTGTTTTCAATAACTACTATCATTCCTGCACCACCTTATCAGAAACTCAGTTGGAAATAATACAGATAGGCAGAAGACAGCAAGACCTCTGGAACAGTGATTCCAGAGCTGAGTAAGGAGGCGGCTCTCTGTGTTCGCTAGGCAACCTGGTCCAGGCTGCTTTTTCCCAATCACCTTCGTTCCAGGTTCTGGGAAAAACATCAAAGAATATTCCACTGAGAATTAGGAGAAAGAAGTGGGGCAACCCATCACTAAGGGCAATAAAAATAAGCATCTACAATATCGCTTAAAATAATATTTGAAAGATCTCATCAATCTGAATTCAATTATGTTCTTCCACTTCTACTGACTGTTAGTGTCTCTAATTCCCCAGAATATTTATAAGTATTAAAGTCACAAATTCTGTTTCCATGATAAACCTTGCTTTCAGATACACTTTTTGAACAAAAAGCGTGCTTTTCAGAAAAAATCTCTTTGATCTTGGAACTGTTCAATTGTTGCTGTTATTAGCGTTATTACTCTTAGCTAGAGTAAGGCTTTAAAAGACAAGCAAATTTATTATTTCTAATGAAACAATTACAACAAACTGATGGCATTGTAAGAAGCTATATCAGTCTTAAAAATACAAATAAATCCCAGTCACCAGCAGTTCTAAAACTTTAATAGAATCTTTATTTAAGGTAATACAAGTTTAAAAAAGTTCCAGCAGAAGGCTTCTACAGGAATAACAACTTGGGAATATTCCTTTACTTATATTCAATATTATAAATTCATATTTCAATATCAATTGGCATGTTTACATCTCATAGAAATTACATAATCTATTAGAAAATGTAGATAAGATATTGAATGTGTACGACACAGAAATATTGCTTTGTTTCTTTAGTCCTAAATTTTACATGATTTATATGTGTTTATAGGTCTCTATTCAGGTTTTTAGACTGAAAGTCTTCTTACTACCTAGTCTTTTAAACTAGTGTTTACCTGTTGTGTCCTCTTGCAATCCTACATCAAATGCCAGCTTATCCATTGAAGATCGAGATGTAGAGAGGCAGCATAGATACTATCAAAAGAAAAAAGCATGCATTACTAGTTCTGCTCACATCTGATAATCCAGTGAAATATAAAAAGCCATCAACCTACTAACATAGGATTAACTGTTCTTAAATTATCCCCTCTCGTTACTATCAAGAACATATATGCCTGATAAAGTGAATGGCACTCAAGGAGACTTGACAAAGATATATGTTCTAAAATAAGCTCCCAGTCTATCCAAGTTATCTTTCCACTGAGACGGGAATACTGAAAGTGGAAACAAAGGAGCTGGTTGTATCGAATCTCAGCCCCATGAAGTCTCACTGGTAGTTAAGGAGTTTGGAACCCGTATAACTCATCACAGAATTGAAGAGTAAGGCTTCTGTCCAAAATATGTGCAAGAAGGAATTTCCTTTTCCACTCACTCTCCAACATGTGTTCAGGTTGCCAGCCAGATGCCAGCTGTGGATTCAGTCGCAGCTTATGCAATATGCAATATGCAAGGGAAAAGAAATGAGAAATCACCAGTTCAAAACAGACTGACAAACAGAGAACTCGTCACTATGGAGCCAGACTTAGTTTTAGCACTTACACAGATACAACCAGCTTAGTTTCGTATTTTCAAGTATCTACCCTTCACAAAGTTTTCCATTAACCACAGGTAAAATGATCTTTGATATGAATAATTCTCCAGATATCAGTAAATGGTAATAGTCTGGACACTTTCAAACATAACTTTTATACAAAAAATAAATCATTGCTGCTATCAACCTCTGTTACATACCATGCCGCTGTAGGAATGGCGCAGCAAGATTGCATGCCCATAGAGTAGCGTTCGATGACCGCCACCTTGTGCAGACTGAAAGATAAAGAGAAGTGATATACTGGTATGTTGTAATAAAATGGGGCCTTTTGAGAAAGAAAAAAGAAAAAAGAAATTCTCATCAACCTCTGGACAATCTGGGACAGAGGAGTCAATTTCCTGATGAAGTGTTATTCCGGGATTAGTTCAAGACGGTAGTTTTATGAATGTGTTCTCTAGTTTTGATTGCCTCTAATATATTGACCTTTTAAGTCCTTAGGACAGATCTAAGGTAGAATTTGGACAGGCGAATCTAGAAGCTACTGACTTTTTCTATCAGAAGTGTGCAATTCACTGATGAGGGAAAATGGTATACTTTCTACTGTCACCTATTTGGTGTAAAAAATATTCTAGAAGCTTGAATCCTTCTTGCGTGTGATAAAAGCAGGCAGCCTCTAGTGAAGAGCAGCTTTGATGCATGTCACACTACCCTCTACACCCTTATGTATTGTTAAATCTCTCCATATTCACCCATTTTCCCCCAAATGATACACTTTTCTATACAGAAGGTATGCAGAGAGAGCTTCTGGAGTATTGCCCCTGTTATACCAGAAAGCATTAATGATATATGAACCACACTGAAGATCATCAACCTCCAGACTGCTTGCCCCACAGTGTTTAAATACTATCAGACAGAATTCTTTATCTTCTAGGCCAGGTAAGTGCTCAAAGACATCGAAGCTAACTCAGCAGGATTTGGGGGTTCTGAAATCATGCCCGAGTAAACATTCCTATTCAGAAATGCAGCATAAATCTTGAGTGAAAGAAAATCAAAGTAATAAAATTCACTTTTATCCCAACAAACTGCAACCATTTTTTTCACAATATTTTCATTACAGTTTCTATTTATCTATAATCAGTTTAAACACTCATGAAAGAATAAATAAATCTTATTAAAGCATGAGCAACCTTTCAACTTCTGATAAAGATTTATGAATTCCTTAGACTGAGATGCAGCTGACTGACATTGGTCAGGAGCAAAGACTGTCAGACAAGACACTGTCAAAAGCATAAGTCCACATGCCTCTCTTCCTCCAACAGAACATCTTGCGTAACATTATGCACATCACACTCTTCAAGCAGTATTGATAAATACACATTTTTGAGTCTATAAATGTGACAACTCCATAAGCAGCATTAGTCTTTCATATAGGACTCCTAATTTAATGTCTTATATACAGCATTTATACCCTTTCTTTTATCACAGTAGACTGACCTTCTGTTTGACTGGAGCATCAGATTCATTACAGAGTAAGTTGGAAATAATCATACTATGTTATCTCTCTGGCAGCTTCATTTCAGTGCTGAAGATCAATTTAACTGAATGGCTATGGTGGCAACATACAATTATTTCTCCTCCTCCCTTACTGGTTGTCCTTCCTTATCTTTTATCCATTAGTATATTTGTTGAACTTTGAGTTACTTGGTCAAAGGAAAAAAACAAAAAGAGGAATAGGTGGTGAAAAAGCAAGCACTTCAAAAACATAATCATTTTAGCACTTTTAAGAAACTGCCAGGAATTTCTGGCTTTTATGTTTATTGAGAAGAGAGCATCTTGATGGACAAAAGGTATATTTTGACTTTCGATAAACTGCGTAGCAGTCAAAATGCAGGGAGGCATATTCAATAACCTCTCTGGAAGACTGAATGACATGAATTTTTATTAAGAAAGAATAAAAGTCATGGTCTTTGTCACAGACACAGTCTTGACAGTAAGACATGAAGATTTAGCTTTGAACTACCATTACTATCATCGCTTTTTCCAAAGGCACAAGGAAAGAACGAGACATTTGATAATGTCAGGCCCATTGTGCCAAAGATGAATGCTGAATGTCTGCTGCTCATCACTCTGGGGAAGATGAGAAAAACGCTGTGAACATACTGCCTTACCAACATTTCAGATTTTACCAGAAGCTTTATCAACAGCAGGCATAGGTACCCAACAAAGTCACTAATATGGACAAAAGTTTGAAATTTCACTGATATTTTTGTCAAAATTATTCTGTGTTACTAGCCATAAATTTGATACCTAAGATACAGATTTGGTTGCCTGTTGTGCAAAAGGTGAGAGGAATAGTGATTAACAAAATCATAGCTATGTTAGCTCGCCCTTGTTTTGGCCATATTGATTCGTCTGTCTAGCACCTATTTTGTTAAATGACCATTTGTAGCTGGAGAGGAGAAAAGTTGGCTCAAAAAAATTTCAATTACGTCTGTGAAAAATGGGGACTGGTTTTTTAGATCATTTTTCCCAAGAGGATTAAAGTAATTCTTTTGAACCAAATTTTCCCCATTAAAAAAATGCAAGCTAGTTTGCTGTTTCTGTTTCTTAGACAGAAAACAAAGAGTTGCAAAAAACATTTCAAGCATTTTCCACTTAGAGGTTTCTGAGAGGCAATTATAATCAAGCCATCTACATGGAGGGAAAGTGAAAAGATGAAAAAGAAAAATACAGGAAAGGCTGGAAGAGAAAGCTGGTACTATGAAACTGCCTTCCATTTTGGAGCCTGACTTGCAGGATATGTACATACCTATAAGTTAATTTCCTATTTTAAAGGCTCATTTCACAACTAAATACTCAGCATTTATCTTTATGCGAGAAACTGCATAGGAAGTAGCTGTTGGGCCATGATTGTCTACTGAAAGAGTCTTTGATTTTCAAAATAATCCATTCCTACCTAGAATGTTGCAGAGAACTAAATTTTCCACATGTTAAAAAAAAAAAAAAAGATTAAAATAAAATAAATATGAAGGTTAACAATTGGACTTCTATGGCAAAGTTGCAACATTCCAAGATGAGGTGTGCCACTGAAGTTTCACCAAGTTTCTAGTAATAGTCAAAAAATAATATTTCAGAAGACACTGCAAGTAAGACTTCTTGGGAGCCACAACCCTGACTAATTCAATCTGTAATGCCCACAGATTTTTTCACAAATATATGAATGGCATTATAATGCAAGCAAGTTTCTAACCACCACATTATTTATAATGAGTCTTATTTGCTTTATGTTTTTCATTTCCATTTTTTGGATTAATTTCTAAGATGGACAATACTTTCCTTGAATAAAACCAAGCAGGAGAAAAATAATACATTTGTGTTCAAAGAAGAATTTATCCATTAAGTTCTACAAGCTATGCCATTCAGGAGTATCAATTATATGAACACAAAACTCTTCTCCTCATTTTATCCTCCAAGAATCTGGGATTTAGAATAAGACTTGAAAAGCCTTCAGAACTGGTAAACACTACGGTCAATAAATTGAGATTGAAAGCATACAGGGCAAATTCACACTGCTTGTGAAAACTTCATATAAACTGCCCACCTCTAGTCTAATATTTCTGCAGCTGGAATACAAGATTAATTTGGAGTCTTCTCATTACCCAAAAGCCATTGCCAAAGCAAAGACAATTTAGAATACAACAACAACAATTAGAGCTGAAGAAATTAGCATTCAAAATATATAAACAGCTTTCAAGTTCAATGCATTGTTAGACCAGGCAATGAGAATAGACTACTAAGATCTGAGCTGCTTAATTTGATGCAAAGACTGTTATCTTGAAACAAAAATACAGAATGAAAATAAGTTAAAATTGGGAAATACTTATTTTCCTTGTTTTCTTAATAGAAATAGGATTAAAATGCCAAAAAGAACTTAAAAATTACAACCTACAAACTATCTAGTAAAATATGCAAATGATGGAAGCAGCATAACATGAAATATTTACAATTAGATTGAACAAAAATTTATATATTTTACTGGGAATACCAATCCTGCAGTAAGATACGTTATACATGACTCAACAGACCTTTTATATCTGTACAATTTTGTATATACACGTGTCATACGTACAGACATGCAATCACCTGACAGATTAAAATAGGTATTATTTCACTGATGTTAATTCACACAGTAGCACTTGCACCAGTTGTGCCTATGGCTGCATTGCTACACTTGTGGCTGTACATGAGAAGCTGCAGGAAATTTATCACGGTGACAATGAACAAGTGGTTTGGAGCCATTTTTGCTTCTGGGAACCTGACTTAAGATGAGAATTTTTAGAGACTAGTGAATAGCCCTGTGGCATCCAAGGAGATTTGGAGTCAAATAGCCATTACCTTTCCCTTCTTTTCAAGAGAACAGCCTTATTTCTACTAGAGAAAACATTTCTTAGACCAGTGAGTACTCTACTGCAAGCAAATGCTGACATTCCTTTGCTGACAGGTCTACGCAATCTCCAAATTTATGAAAAGGGAAAAAGCGATGAGCTTCAGGGAGATACCAGAGAAAGACAAACATGTGAAATCATGTACTTACACAGGATAGTTATTTCAGTGTTTTGTGTGTGTACAGACAAAGCTTTTGTAACGCTGTCATTATACAAAATCTAATGCTTGAGAAAGCCTGACAGCAATTGCATTTAGCATGTGGCTATTCAGACAACTCTAGTCACCCATGAAAGCAATTTAAAAATACAGAATGTGTCATAAGAACACAGGAACTGAAGCACACTCTCTAGAAAATCATACAAGATAACACTGGGAGTTATTAAGAACAATGTAATGGCTTTTCCTGCCTCATTCCATGATGAAACCATAAGAGCAGAATGGAATTAGTGGCACATGCTGTAGGGAAAATGACAGTACAAAGACTAGATTGTAAGTAAGTACAGTTTTGATGGACTTAAAAATAAAAAAAATCAAGTAAACACTAAGCTAGAAGACATCGGTAGTAAATCCTTCAAAAATGCAATCCATCTAATTTACAGAAATGGTAAATTACGACCTAATTGCAACCAGCTGTTTAGCCTGGTATTTCCTCTGTGCCCCAGACCCAGCCGTAGGAAACATCAGCCCAAATAGTCTAGATGGAACTTAGGACCACTCAATATTGCTCTGAATGGGTTTCTAAATAATGCTACACGGCACTGAAAATGTTTAACACGTGAGAGCAGCTGTACAGTAAAAGAAGCAAGGTGCTCCCTGTTTTTCTTCACAAATACTTTCCAAGGCAAATACTGCAAGATAATGTAAAAAATTTCAAATATGACTTTTAGTGGCTATTTCATATGTACAGTGGAGTAAAACAACGTCCTTTAAAGCACTGAGTACTTACACTTCATTAAGATGGAGGAAGCCTCTGAAGCAAAGCCTAAGTTAACACTTTATTGCCAAAGCCGACTGGGAAATCAATGCTTACTGGATTTAGTGTTGTCACAGACTTAAAATGCTAACAGCAGCTTATAACTGCAACATGTAATAATGGAACAGTGATTTCAAAACACACCAACTTGGTATTTAAAACAACAATATTGTCCACTTTCGTATTTAAACAAAATATGGGAAAAGCTAATTGTTTCTACTAATGACGGCCATCTTACACTTAAAATAGATGCTGGAGAAAACAGCATGTCAAACAGAGGACCCCTATACTACTACAAAACCACTTGCAAATATAAATACGAAAGGATTATCTTCTCCATGATGAATGTGTTCTAAGTTTCATGAAGTTCCATAGTTTATTTCTAACATTTATACTATGAGAAAACTACAGAATGAGGGAAAAAAAATCCTATCTCTAAATCTAGACATTTAGTTCAAATGTATAAGCAGAAGTATATAATTAAACACAGAATATCCTACAGTTACCTGCTTTGAACCCTTTTAAATTAAAAACCATCACCACCACAAAACTAAACCAAGCAGGAAATTGCACCTACCAGTGATGGACGCCCTAAAGAATTATATATAAACAAAGTATGTGTTCCTCCAGTGATGGAACCTTCTCAAAGTCCCTTCCCTGGGACTCACATTGGGGCTGTCAAATTTCCCATTCAGAAGCAGCCATTACATTCTGAAATTGTGTTTTTGATCCATTAGAAGAGAAATCAGATAGGAAACGTGGGTCTGATCACAAGTATTGGCTCAAAAAAAATCAACTACCACGCATTCTGAGTAAAAGTATATTTAGGCCTGGACTATGCTGCTCCCAGTCACAAACTACTGGGTGTCAAGATCAGAGATGTAAGGCTGCTGGCTGCCGTCAATGCCTTTTGCAAGAGGTTGATGAAAGTTTTTAAACCAGCAGGCTAATATAAGTATTTAACCTGAGCTGGTTCTTTAGAAAGAAAACTGTGAGTGCACAATGAGGAACATGTGCTTTGTTTATATATAATTCTTTAGGGCTTCTGATCTGCAAGACAGAATGAAAAGTACTGAAAGGACGTGTGTCCTGGTTTCAGCTGGGATAGAGTTAATTTTCTTCCTAGTAGCTGGTATACTGCTATGTTTTGGGTTCAGTATGCGAAGAATGTTGATAACACACTGATGTTGTCAGTTGTTGCTAAGTAGTGTTTAGACTAAAGTCAAGGACTTTTCAGCTTCTCATGCCCAGCCAGCAAGAAGGCTGGAGGGGCACAAGAAGTTGGGAAGGGACACAGCCAGGACAGCTGACCCAAACTGGCCAACGGGGTATTCCATACCATGTGATGTCATGCCCAGTATATAAACTGGGGGGAGTTGGCCTGGGGGGGCGGATCGCTGCTCGGGAACTGACTGGTCATCAGTTGGCAAGTGGTGAGCAGTTGCATTGTGCATCACTTGTTTTGTATATTCCAATTCTTTTATTATTATTATTGTCATTTTATTATTATCATTATTATCATTATTTTCTTCCTTTCTGTCCTATTAAGTTGTTCTTATCTCAACCCATGAGTTTTATTTTTTTTTCCCCCGATTCTCTCCCCCATCCCATGGGGTGGGGGGGAAGTGAGTGAGTGGCTGTGTGGTGCTTAGTTGCTGGCTGGGGTTAACCCACAGCAATGTGGAATAAATGTAGATCTTGAAAGCATTTGAGTCCTTACTCGGGAGAAGGAAAACTCCATGATGGCAGAATTAGCCATGAAGTGAAAGAAACTGGAAAAAGACTAAAAGGAACTGGGAGGAATAGGAGGGAAGGATGTCCCACAGTCTAAAACCATCTCACTATGGTTCTACACATAAATATTTGCATCATGCTACAACCATTTCTGTAGAGGAAAGGATGCTCAATATTATGTTTCCATAGCAATGCAAAACCTACTCATCTATTGATTTCATTATTAATATGCAATTTTTTAATCTGTTCTAGACCAATGCTGAGGGAGGCCAGTATTTATCTAAAAACAGGAGTGATGATACAATCCTACAAGCTGACTAGAA
Source organism: Harpia harpyja (assembly GCF_026419915.1). NCBI lineage: Eukaryota > Metazoa > Chordata > Aves > Accipitriformes > Accipitridae > Harpia > Harpia harpyja. Next base: position 32,998,372 of record NC_068952.1, read on the forward strand.
CTGGAGACCACTACAGGTAAGCGTTCAATGAGACCTCTTACTCCCCACAATTATATCACTGTCTAAATTTTTTCACACCGAACACAAATTCAGGTGACTAATGAGAGCTTCTTTCTAATACCAGACAACAGGCAGCTGGAAAACACAGGAAGGCTCGTTCTCTTAATACCAGCATGATCAGTAACAGCCTATGAAAATCTAAAAGAATTTCTTGATGACAAAACACAAACTCAGATTAATTTAGCCTAAGGCAACTAAATAACCAGTGGAAAGAAAAAGGCACTTTTGGTGAGTAATTCAGCCCACCTAGAATCTGAGAAACTCTGTGATGATACCTATGCTTCTGCTTGTGGTTACACAGGGAGCTTAGGGTATCCATGGCTGTAAGTCAGGCATTTCAGTTTTGTGGGATTAATGCTGGCCAAAGAGTCCACAAAACCCCAAGCAGTGGTGAAAACAGAATGTGTGGAAACAGGCTGAGTCACTGCAGAACTTGTGTAGTAACCCTCGAAGAGAGCTAGAAGGCTTGTGAGACAAGATTAGTCAGGCAAAACTAAACAATTCACACTTGGAATAGCAACACTGGGAAATTACATCTTCAGCAGCATTGGAGAACTTGAAAATGCTGCAAGCAGTAAAGACTACAAACAAAGTTGCATAGTGTGAGCCAAGGAGTTTTACATGTTCTTCTTGTTCATAGAAGTATCCATTTTCTTTAAAAATCTTGATACAAAAAAGACAGAATTTCCTTTCCAAAGTAAGAGCATCCAGGTCCAGATGCCTTGAATTCTTCTACCAAAACCCAAAAATGCTAATGAGACCCTTCTGCAATTGCTGTGCTCTTGGGCTGCCGTTTCCAGTGGTTGGCACCAAACCCATAGCATTGAGTTGCTTAGAATTTAAAGATGTAAAGTAAATCAATTCACTGAAATGTAGCATTGTGGTAATATTCCTTCACCCTGCTCATATCAAATAACAGCAACACCAAAGGGCGAATTCAAACCAGCCTAAAACCTCTTTGTTTGTCTCACTGTAGCCTATATATCGTGTTACAATGGAATAACAAACAGGAAAGTGAACCTATCAAGACTTAATATATGCTATACATATTCTAGTCTTTACACCTTACTTTTAAATAACTATTTAGTTGATTGACTTTTCATGGAATTCACTACAAAACAGTAAATGCTGCAGAAATTCAGGTATGGAGGTTAGTATGACTGATGACTCTGCTGATACCTACTCTTAGATAATGATGGAGCTCTGTGACCAAAAAAAAAAAAGGAAACAAACCAAACTTCTTTCCCTGACATGATCAGCAGTTACTTCCTACTTTGTGTCATGCCAAGCCAAAGAACAGAAAAAAGAGTTTAGCTAAACTATAGGTTTCCGAAGGATGGCTTGCTTTAAAAGCTGCATTAAAATCTGTAATTATGCTTTATATAAATATCACATAAAAATCTGAACCTGAATAAATCAACTGGCCAATAAAAATAATGAGCATGTCTTATTTGGTTAAGAACACATGGATATTTTACTGTCTATATTACAAAGATTGGAATCATTGGTAATGATGATAAACATTTGTGCCAGCACCATGCTAAATGATCCCAATTTTGCTAATATTGACCTGTTGGGAGGCAGAATAAACAGCTGCATGATTAGAAACACTTCAAATATACCTCATGATTAATATTTCCAACACTACATTTATGTTATCACCTTCCCAGCAATAGGAAACTTCACATCAATGAAAAGCAGATACAGCAGTGAAAATAAAACAAAAATAAATTATATTGATCATCTGTTTCCAGCCTTCTACGCAAAAGAAACATTTATATTTACAGCTGAGGCAATACTTTCATTACAAACTCCTACTTTCAAGCACTTTCACTGGATTGGAAAAAAATTGCCCAAGAGGATAAAATTTATCGATTTCTCCCTTAGCCTAGTGAAGATTTCTCTTCCCCCGTACTCCTCCTCCTTCACTGCATAGGAGATAGAAGGAATTAATAAAAATCTTCCTAGTTATTTTAGAGCTAAGTAAGTGGAGGAGGGAGACATTTTTCATAGGTTAAGGATTGTGCCTAAGCTTTTTCTGTTGCTGTGTGATACAAGGAATGTGAATCATCCTTGTCACTTGAGAAAGAAACTCACAGAGAAAGAGTAAGACAGACAGCCAAGTGGGAAGAAAAGATGGATCAGCAGAGGAGTCATGCTAAGAAAATTCCTCTGACATCATTAAATCCAGCCCTTAAAATAGCACTGCTTATCTAGCCCAGAATTCCTCCCTTTTGGAGCATGACAATGAAGCAAGACCATACCATAGAACAGCAAACTCTTAGGGGATGAAAATCAGTAAACAAATCATTTTAGAAGATGAGTTGGGATAGACATTGATAATTAAAGAAAAAAGTAGAAAATGGATAACCAACACATCTTGGCTAAAATCACAGCCAATTATTCAAATGTCAGATATTCAAAATGTTTGGAGGTTCACTAAGTGCCTTGTCACAGTCTTAATAAATAAAAAAATTTAAAAAATTAAAAAAATAAAAGCACTGAGAAGCAGAGCTCCTGCACAGGCTTACTGACCTGAGGCAGTGAAGGGCCAGTGACCTCCAGCCCAAGGGCTCCCCCCTCGCCCCACTGAGACACCATACCATCACAACAGCATTCTTGCAACAGAAGAAACAGTGTGCTGTCCCCGCTTTCCAAAACACCCAGATGTTTTACTGAGACTTTTGTTATTTATTCATTGTCTCAAGATTTCTTATTTACCAGATGATAGTGTTACATTCTCACTGAATGAGAGTAAGGATGAATTGAGAATTAGAGAAGCCAGTCTAGAGTCCTCTTTCCAGTCCAGAGTCCTCTCTCCACAAAGGTGCCTGCCTTTGGTCATTCATGATCTAACTAAACCATAACCCCAGCCCAAGCTAAAGTCACTGTGGTTTCTAATTCCAAATTTTTACCAAATTCAGAATATGCCATTTTAGTGAAGGTAAGTTTGATGCTGATGTTAAAAATAAAGAAAAAGAATGAATTAAATTAAATTGTAGGAATTCACAGAAAGTATCACACCAAATGTTTAACTTGCTTACCTTCATCATAAATTTCTGTAGAGCCACGAGAAGGGGAAAAAAAGAGAAAATGTGAAATGAATATTTGCTTTCAGGTGCTTAAAATGGGATTTGTTTTCCCTGAAAAAGTGAGTGGGACACACAGAACTACAAACCACATTTAAAAGGAACATTTATCATTGCAATTAGCATAATTATATAGCTCGTGCTAGAAAGCAAAACAGCTGCTCAGAAAAAGGCTTCATCATTTTTTTATGCAATAGTTTTCTCAGATTTTTTTTACTTTAAATAATATAGCACATTAAATACTTGTTGCTTAAAGATAAAACACAGTACAGGTAAAACAGGAGCCATGCCTGATCATCTTAAACAACTTGCTCTGCAGATAGTTTCTAACTAAGTACAACGCAAGTTGTAAAGTCCTGCATTCAAAGTGCAGTGCTGGAGAGCAACAGCATTATTGTAGTAACATATCGTATGTAAATGCACAATAAATTAAGAAAATTAAAACATTGCTAATACTTCATGCAGTGGTTAAAAAAAAAAAAATCAGTGCTACATGACTGATGTCAGAAGATTATGGAAATTTTTAGGTTAATTTTCATGGAGATTGCTCAAGAATAAAAGGAGAGTGATACATTATGTTACATGCAGTGATTTGTTTTTCTTTGCGACAGTCCTATGGCCACCTTTTCCTCTTTTGACCTCACCAGTCCTTGTTTTGATATCACAAAGTTTGAAGTTGAGGACTGAAGTTTGGCAGCAAACCTCTATCCCACATGACAAGAGAGTCTAACTGGAGAGCTTCCCAGCAAGACTGGGTCCTTTCATTTCGTACATGCTTTTAAAACAGAAGTATCTGTTCTCAAAGATGTACAAGATGTTCTAGCTAAAAAAAAAAAAAAAAAAGTATAATCTAAACATCTCAAAATGTTCAGAGACTTCTCTCCTTAAAAGTCTTCCAGGTCTATTTGGTAGTTAGACATTTGGAAACAAATTGACCAAAACTAAAGATCATGCACCCTGTCCACCATCCCCACAAAGGAAGGATTTAAAATACAGTAAGATCATTTTGACATTATTATTCATCCCACTTCTTGTCACTCCAGTATTTTGTTTGCTTTTACTGGGTGGCTTCAGAAACTAACCAGAAGTCTGCTGAGCTGTCTACAGTGGGGGGGGGGGGGGGGTGTAAATTCATTAATACAGAAACAAGTTAATTACATGATTAATTCTAATATAAACTTTCCTATATTTGACAATACTGACTTTCATTTGCCATCATGCTGTCAGTTTATCAAGGAGATTAGATCCATCAAAGACCTCAGTCTCTTCCAGCCGTCATTCATCTGTGAAATTTTATTCTGAGAACTACACAACCCCACTGCTTTCTCCATATTACAAGTACATTAAACAACAGTCCTTCTGTGAAACCTTCTGGTTCTCTTCTTGATAATTTATTTAACTGCTTGACTGTAATGTCTTAACTAGCTTCAAATTAAAGTAAATAGTTTATCTCTTCCCTTGATTACTAAAATGATACAGCAGCTTCTTGTGCTGGATTTTTTTGGAAGACCAGATTTAACAATTTATTCTCTTCAGTGGACATATTAAATGAACTGTAACAAATGAGAAACAATTGTCATCTGTTTGGATCTGTCATATTGTGTTCTTCAGAGTTACTCTGGTTCCTTAATGATTTTGAAGATGATTTACATGTCATTCTTAGAGACAGAAAGCACCATGAACTGTCCCTCCCCAAGCTAGAAATCCTGAAAAACAACAGTGGGTGAGGGAAGTCTGAACACATATATCCACGTACTGCTTCAAAACCACCAGGGGAAGAAATACTCTGAAACTTAATTGTTGTAAAAATGCTTTCTCTTCATAGCAGACACCTTAAATACATGTTATATCCATCCACAATTGTGAAGGGAATGCCCCAGCAAAACTTCAGGCCAAGCCTAAGAAGTTACGTGCCATGAACTGTGCTGGCCTCAGCTGCCCAGCTACCAGCAAATGGACAGCGCAGAGGCTTCCAGATACTCCTGTCACACCCTTCTGCAAGAACGTTCTCCAAGGGTTTCACACCAAAGCCCTTCTTAGCTAAAGGAGAATGCTTACTTAGAAAAACATTAACTCTCACCTTGGGGGGGGGGGGGATGACACAAACAAAAAAACCCCGCACCACCCTGAAGCAAAACAATAGAAATGACAGAAATTACACACTTCAGGTAGGCAACAAGCTGTTACACAAGAAATTTCTCCAACTCACCCTCTGCAGAGGAAAGAGCTTTCTGCCCCTTCACACTTGCTCTCTGTGCCTCAGCACGACAGCACACATGAGTTTCTGGACTAACATTAGCAATTCAGAATGTCTATTTGAAAATTAAACAGATAGAACAGACCTATAATTTGAAATTTCTTAATGACATTCTAACATCCATTGCTCTTGAAAGGTATTGCTTTCCAAACACTAACACCAAAGTGTTAAAGTGATAAAAAGACGGACTGATACAGTCACTAAGTACAACAAATAATTGTTGTACACTTCAACACTAACTCAGTTAAGAGTAAAAGAAGAGATCAAATTGTGATGACATGTTATTTTAGTTATACACAAAGCTCCTGCTCCATCAGTGGAGCGGCACTGATGACAGTAGAGCTTGGTTACATTTACATTTGAAATGTGACATTCTACACACCCTAACAAACGATGCAGAGGTATGCAATATCCAGTATGAGACATTATTAAAAACAAGCTCAGTCTTAAGAGTTATTAAGGATGAGATTTATGATGTAGATTCCAGCTAGTTGTGTAGACTTACTCTACAGTCAAGAAAGAGACAGTCATTTCCAGAATGCAATTCATCTGATTTATTAAGCTGACATTTTCTGTAGGACAGGACCAACTACGCACTAGAAGTGTTTGATTCTCTGTGTTGACTACAATTAGGAGTCTAAATAACTTGCTAACCCTACACTGTCTACAGCATAAACGCCTAAAGCGCCTTCAATATCTGAACTAAGTACAGAACACCTATATTGTATTAGATACTGAAATTCAAGAATCCACTGGAGGTTCTCTACTGCGCATTCAGAAGCAAGGTAATAATTGGACTTCTGACGTACTTTTGAACTACAAATAAGTGTCTCTGTTAAATCCTGTCCTACTGAAGTCAATGCAAATTTGATGACTAAATGCATCGAAGACACCATTTCACCTTCAGAATTCACTTGTTCAAGAAATCAGAATGTGCTGGTTTACATGCACCTGTTTCTCTAGCATCCAAATTTCTCAGAAGTTTTTCTGAGAGGTAGGACTGGTAACTGAGTGTAACTAACAACTGGATAACCATATTCCACTGACTTAAGTCTTCAGCTGCATATGCTATCTGATCTTTTGGGGACAAACAACTATGTGAGTGCTTAGTGTCACACGAATATCATCCTTGTGGAGGAACTAAACTCAGCACTCAGCAGCTAGACTACCTGTATGGCTTGGAACATGACCTAATAAATAAATAAGGAAAAATACCTTTGCAGGATTTCAAATTATTAGATTTGAGGCACATTACACCCATCATTCTATCCATCATCCTAACTGTTCTCTAAATAAATGAATTAAATAAATAAAATTTAAAACCTATTGAAGCTTTATCTGAGGACACAAAGGATATGTTGTCAATGTAAATATTTACAGCTGTGTGGGGCTATTATATTATTTGGCTCCTTGGACAGCTATTGGGTAGCGTATCACTTACTATGACTGTTCAAATACCTTGTAATTTATAATCTCACCTTAATTCTTGGGCTCTCTGGCTAGATTAAAAAGTAACAGCAATGCTATTTTATTTGGAATTTTTTATAGCAAAGTTATCAAGATTAGTTTTAAAATCCTTTTAATTTAGAGATTATCTCCTGACTATATCTTTTGTACTGTTCTTGTAGTATTGTATTTGCTTACATAGAAATATCAGATCCTTACACTAACCTAACCAAGAAGTATTGAAAACAAGTAACTGAAAGTAGAGTTTGCTGCAATTCACAGTAATTACTACACCGAACACAGCTTGAAGTTCTCAGATCTATAATACGGACTGAAGGAGAAATACCAAAGGAATCCTACTATACAGCTGGAAATGCTACTATTCTATTAAAATAAGTGCCAGTCAGATTTGCACACAGATTTCTTTTGAAAAGAAAAAGTGTACTTAGAAAATGTTTGTATTACTTTCTTTTGATGATGTGAATTAGACTTGGGCTGCAATTAGCAGCCACTACAATATACAGTACACTAAGGATGGAACTGCAGATGTCGTTGAAACTATAGCTATAGGTGTGGCATTTTAAGCAGTATTTCCATAGTCACTCCATTTCGATATGCCTGTTCATTTTAACATCATATGGTGCTATCTCCTCCCATTTTCCCTCAAGAGAAAATGTATGAGAAAAACTGAGTGATCCTATGTTAACACTGCTGATATTGAGTCACCTCTGCAGCCTACGTTATATCTAAAATTTAAATGCAAATGCTTGAAACTAGGGGATCAAATATTTGTGCATAATTAGCATATTATCCCACCACAGTAATCTGACAAATAAATCTATATTTATGTAAATGAACCTAGTGTGAACAAAAAATTCTCAATAAAAATTAAGTCCTTAGATAATTCATTTAATGTTTGAAAATCACACTGATTATAAATCATGGATGTGCAATTAATTACTTTAATGGCACTGAAGACATACTACTGCAACCATTTGTCTTGATGAAGCTTTATTTTGTGGTTCACTCCAAACTCTACAACAACCCTAGCTTGTTTCCTCTAGCCAAAATCCACTTGTTATATTTATCCAGTCCACACTATCCTCAAAGCCAGAATCTATTCACTTCTTCTCAATTCAGAAGTCTCTGTAATGAAAACAATTCTTTTGAAAAGTGTCTAAAGTGTGTTTCCTTATTCTGCAAGTTTCTTTTCTCCAAAGAAACTGAAAATTAGTTTTCCTAGTGGCATAAAACTGAGCTAACACAATAACTATTTGAGGGGAAGAGAAAAAGATTTCCCATTGCCTTCAACAGAAGAGGTTCCTCTGTCTATTTGAAAGTTGCAGACGATCCTACAATGTTATAGTTAGCACAGCTTTGCCGTTAGCCTGTGTAAGGATGAAAATCCTTGTCCCTTGCACTCTAAATTTAAGAACCAATACACTTGGTTTCCCGTCAGGTAAAAAGCTCTTCAGAGTAATCTGTCTTGAAAACAATCATTCTTGATGTCTCTTAATGCCAAATTTTCAAAATAATTCACCAGCTATATGTGGGCAAATGTGTAAAAAAGGCCAGGTTTTGGAAACCGTAGATGGCCTAGAAAATTCCCACTCCTTACACTGAATTCTGTTACAGTGCTAAGCAGTTGTTCTGAAAGTCAAGACAGACATTCAGGTGCTTTTATGAGAACAGAAGTCCCTTAAAAAAAATACCAAACCCTTAAAGTATACAACACCCACCTTGAAATCTCAAATTTGCAAACACCAATGTTGCTAATTCACAGCAACAGCCACTTTATTTCCCTTATTTCATAAATATATTAAAAGAGAAAAAATGACAGGCAGATTGAAAGGAATTCCCTTCACTATGCATTATTCAATTTCAGATTATTTCATTACTGTTATTTTCTCTGTAAATAAGATATATTCAGTGTCTTCTAACTTTCAGTTGAAATTTAGTAAATCCCTCTGATCAAATGCTGGGCTTTTCCCCCTTGGTAGTTTAATTAAAAGCAGAAGAGCCATTTTCAAATATGAAATGGGGACCAGGATGAAAAGGTAAGCCTTACTTCCATTAGTTTTTACTTTTGGCAAGATGTCTTTAATCTGTTTGATTCTGCACTGAAGCAGACCTACAAGCCCTCACAGTCATACCTGCTGAGAGACAAAAGGAAAAAGCCAAAGGTCCAAGGAATATTTTCAGCCCATTTAATTTTCACCTAGCTTCAACTGCCACATAGGCCTTACAGTAGAATAAAGATTTTGGAACAAAATCATGAGAAGAAAAATAGTCATTTGACAGGAGAAGCACAGCAGAACTGAAGTAATTCCCTCCAAAATTTTTGTTAGCACACTTTACAGGCTGGAGTCAGCTCCGAAGTGGATGACTCTAGCTTATCCTTTGAGGCATGAAACTGCTTGCAGCAAGGTTCAGTTACTAATTTGACATGAAGCTTGTCCAACTTAGGCTCTGGGCTTGGGCTTCAAGGTGTCCACATGTACATAGACATAACTGAACACACTTGCATTAATCTTGTGTGTTCTCCATTGGAAAATGGCTTATGAAGAAATATATGTATTAGAATGAAGTGTCTGGCCTCAGTGACCATGCAGCTGTGCAACAGCCAGCCTTCTGATGCATTAATTCAGTATGTACATCTGCAGCCCACCATAAGAACTCTGGTAACACTCTGGAATTATAGAGGTGGTTAAAAGCTGATTTACAGGGCAAACTACAGCTCAGCTGAGATAGAATAATTTCATATTTGAAGTAAAGCCAGCACCCACTCCATCTCCATCAGACAGGAGGTTGTCTTGATTAAAGAACTGGTCTATTAAAGAAAGAGTTTAGCCAATGTAACTCGGAACGAAACTAGCTCTGCTGTCACGGGAACCATTTCTCTTTAAAATGGTTTAAGGGGACATTTCTGTGAAGCAGTCTTTCCAAAGCATAACATTTTGATGTTACTAAATTCTGAATTTTTTTTTTAAAAAAAAGCAGAGCTGACTTGTATTTATGCAGGTAATCCTATATTTTCCAAGAATACACTCTTTGAATATTTCAGTCAAAAACAAGACATGTCAGAGTGTAACCAATAAAATTCTGGCTTACCATTTTTGATGCATCATGAACTATGAAGCCAGGTGCCTCTATACTACTGAACTTCCTTTTTATTGCTGTTTTTCTCTTTATAGCAGAATTCTTCGTAGAAATAAAAGTACAGAATCTAAAGATTTAGAACCAAGCCCTCTCACTTGTAATTAAAAAGGTGGAGAAAATGAGAAGATAACCTAACCATCAGTGTGGCTTAAAAACATTCCAAATCAATCCCTATAAAACTTTGCTGGTTGTCACAAATATCAGATTCACAGAGTATGAATAATGCTGTCATACTGATACAATTAGCTAAAATTAATACTTAACTACAGTTATTGTTAAATATTATAAACATCTACATATATATGTCATATGACATAGATAGTTGGGAATACATGAGTATAAAGGGGGCTGAAAAGCCTAAGCCACCATTTAAACAATGTACTTACCTACAGGAGTCTCAAGGAAGCTACAACTTGAGTCACTACTTACTATAAACATGTCATAATCACAGATTAAAATTCTATAATGTCTGGCTGAAATAAAGTGAGACCAGTGCTCTAGCTATGATATTGGCCATATACTAAAGGACATCTGAGGTTGTTTCTGGTCATGTGCAGCTCAAATTAAGTATTAAGAAATCAAGGAGGCTTATTATGGTCCAAGCTTTCAGACAGGCTTCTAACATTTTAAATGTGAACAAACAATTCTACACACACTTTTATGACTACTAACTCATACATATGCAGATGTTAGAGATTACATTGGAGAAAAACATACGTAAATATGTCCCGTATAGGGGAGTTATATCAGATGCCCAAACGAATATGCATGGTAAACACAGACACATTAGGAAAGGCCTTAACAACACATTCAGCAGAGAACTGTGCTTTGGCTTTATTTGCTAAGATCTATGAATGATTTTTTTTATTCTGTAGCAGCTGTTCTCCATCATTAAATATTTTGTATATATATTATTTGCAGCTAGTTGCGGCGTCACACAATATTTATCAGTATTAATTATCTTACTGTCATGCATTTTAGGATTACAGTGTCTATACTGGAAAAGGCAGGGTGGGTTACAGAATGGAGTTATAACATTAGACAGCAAGGCTCAAAACTGACAGGCAATAATCATACATTTATATTACACAATTCTACAATCAAATTAAAAGAGAGAAAACTCATTGTGGTAGCATGAAATTTGGTATGACAATTCAGGAATGACCAGATCCTACATGACCATGTATTTGCCTCTTTTTTTGAGCCATGCAAGTTGAAGGGTCATGAACACAGAGGGTATCAAAACAGACAGGTTAGACTCAGTGGCAACATGAAACATTTGGGATCAAGTGAATAAAAGACAGAATCACATACCCATTTTTCCACATCAACTAGCTGTAGAAAGAAAAAGCAAGAAATCAGTAAATCTCTTTCCTTAAACACAGCATATCAAAGTCTATTTTGAAGTTAACATTTCACATTTTTGGAAATGTATCTAGTATGAAAGAAAATGTATGAGTAGAAGCTATTCTCCTGGCACCTCCTCTTTAAAATGCCAATACCTCACTTTTTGTCTTTTTTTTATGGGAAGCACTTCAAATTCTGGAAGTCCAAAATGTCCATCTATATATCAGATAATAGGCAGCAAATGAAGACCGATGCTGAATTAATTCCACACTGTATTCAGTACCAACCAGTCAAACATACAGAACATAGTTTCCCACAAAGCATATCTCCATTTTCTCTTGAGTAAAGCTCTGTCATAAGTGAACATTATTCACTTGAAAAGGCTTAGTGGCTGCTCTTCAAGGTTTGCCATTTTAATGAATGCCATAAATATGAAAAGTAAAATTAGGGGGTACCTGTCAAACCCTGACCCGACAACCTGCAGTATAAGAGAATATCTTGCCTAAGAACAGAGAACACCAAAATGCCATTCATTTTTCCTATGGGGAATGAGAGAATCACTTCTAAAGCTTAAGGTTTTGTATTAACAAAACTGTTTCAAGGTTCATTAAGGAAACACATTTTAAATTACTCTCTCTAAAAAGTCTTCGGATCATCTTACAGTCTCAGAAAGGATTGAGAGTATCTACTAGAACACATTTCAGCTACTAGAAAGGTTAGTATGGCACTACCTATTAAAAACTTACTTGGCACCAACAGCAGCATATCTGAAGCAGATTTGTCTCTGGACTTAGCACAGAAAACTCTGCAGCATGTCAAGCCTTCTGTGGTTTTACTGCAGGTACACATTGACCTTCTGTTAGCAGATGTCACATAAAATTTTAGCAATAATAGTGCAAACCATGAGCAATTTTCAAAACCAGTAGTAGTTGGATTCCAGCTTACTTGTGAAATTACTGTAATAAAAGGCAATGTATTTAGTTCTCTTCTATTAAAATAGTTTTATTCAAAGTAAATTTTCACACTTTCTTTAATATACATTTCAATTAAAATGGAGCTTTATATTTTCAATATTCTTCAGTCCCGCTAGCACACAAAGGTTAGAAAACACCATCTGACCTGCCAACTAATTAACACGATAAACTTATAAGCATTTATTAATCTGAAAATTCCTACCCCTCTTCTGAGATTTGGACTGCATTTAGATTTATAATAGAAATTCTGTGATTTGTCTCTATTTTTTTTTAATACCCTTTACTGTGACTTTTGTTACCAATCACAGCTGCAGAAATCCCTCCTAAAAAACACGTAGTGTTCTAAAATAGATGCAATATAAGAAAAGATATAATAAGATATGGATAAGTTAGAAAAGCAAGCAATGATTTAAATCTAAATACAATCAATACAACTACGATGCCTTAAAAAAAAAAAGAGTAAGCAATAGCCAAGTTAGATTCACGTATAAGTCTTTATTACCTTGCTTTTGATACACCTTTTGTTTTGTTAAAATTGTATACGCACTGAGAACAACATTACAAGCAATTTGACTGTGTGACAATGATAGAAAGAGGTGAATTGATTCACGCTTTATTGCCTTGCTTTGAGAAGTTCTCACTGTCCCAAAATTTAAGTGAACAGGGCAGCCACAATTGGTGTCAGAAAGAAACCACTCAAAGCTCAGCGTACATTATAAGTTGTACAATCGATTGCCTTATAATTGCTGAATTGTCCATTTACTTTATGTTAATGGACACCAGTTATCTTCAAGAGTCAAGTGCAGTATTTGTCAAGTATTTATAAACTGTATAGACTAAACCTGCATTGGTATACCCATCTTCAAGTAGATCTGTCAACAGGCTTTGGCATATGCCACAGGCACACTTATTCAGTAGTCTCTTACAGGACAACCACTTGAACTGTGCATGTACGCTTGTCAAACCCTACAGTTTGACACCTACATGATGGTCATATGGGAAAGACTATGAATGCATCCAAAGAGATCTGCTTCTGAAAGCATGGTACAGTGCAGAGCCCAGTAAAATCTTGCATTTTTAATTACAGCCATATTCTAGGCCGCCTGCTGTGTGCCTCTTGAGAGCCCTCCCGGATCCAGTGTGCTCCCTATTCTCTAGCCATCTGTGGGAGAGCTCTTCCAGCTACTGAAGTTACACAAAAACATTTCTTTCTTAAAAACCACTTTGTCCCGAGTTTTAAAACTTGCCTGTGCAATGTATGGAGATAAAATTTTGATAGCTTTTACCCAATGGAACCTATTCCGGAAGACTTGTGACCTTCAAGACATTTAGTATCCTATTTGGGGGCGAAAAAAGGCATAAGCATGACCTAATAATATATCTACTTGCCTGGAAATTCCTAGTAATGCAGATTAGGTAAACCTACAGGTATATCAGATTACTCATATCTAAGATTAATTGTTCTAATGTAGACAAAATAGATGTAAAGCTCACATAAACAGAAATGAAACTGGATATCTCAGCCTAGTGCTTGTATCTAAGATCTAAGCTATGATTCAGATGACAAGCAAGCAGATGCTTCACAGCACATCTAAATACAGATTCTGCTTCACACTGACAGTGCCATCTTGTCTGCCTTCACAGACTAGAATCCACAGGAACCCCTTTTCCTGTGGATTTCCCAGTATACATAAAAATTCAGGAAACACTGAGATTCAAAGCTCCTTTTGCTATGTACACATTAGTCATTAATCTGGGGAGGCAGGGGGAAACACCACAACACAACAAAACAAACCAACCAACCAAATAACACCTCCCCCCCAAAAAACCAAAACAAAACAAAAACCAAAACAAAAAAAACCACAAACAAACCCAAATAAAAAAGTCCTTTCTACTAGACCACACCTTGTCACCTCCCTCTTTGGAGTGCTTAATGCTCCTTGGAATTGGAATTACCTGTTCTTACCATAAATTACTCTACTTAAGTTTTGCTGAGCTCTTGATCTGTTAAAAGGTATGTATCTTCCAACTGGTCTAGGAAGGTTTAAACTTCAGGAAGGGTTGGGGGGATGGCAGGCAGGGATTGGCAGTCACTTCTGTAAGTTCCTTCTCACTGTGGTACCTTACACTGTAAACTACTTTATTTCAATCGTACATTATGTTAACCACAGTCTGAAAGAGCAGTACGATAATTTATTTTATAAAGCACAGTAAATTTTGCCTCATCACAATAGATCCAAATCCACGGAATTCAATAACTATTCCTCTTCTGGCTCATTTTCTCTCCTGATCACTAAGTCACATTGTTTGGAAAAAGAAAACGGTTAGGTAGGTATATACTAATTTTTCTCTTTTTCTTTATCCTTTACATTATTTCTTCCAGTAGAGGAAGCAAAATCCATCTTAAAACATACATACCTCACACGCAGTATGCTGCTTAGAAATATCCCTTCCACATGTATCTGGGTACTTGGAAAAATTTCCCCAGAAGAAAACAACATGACACTGGCTAACATTAGATACCAAAATTTTGTGGGTTCATTGCCATGTGACAGTTCTAAAGACGGGAAATTATTATCTTGCCATGAGAACACCAGCATTACCAAAAGGGTGAAGGATACAATGTCTCTAGAATTTACTTAGTGATTGTGGGCTACTTATACTACAATAATTAATCATTTTACAGAAAGCTACTAACTTCAACTTGAAAGAATTATTTCACTGCCTACTGCTAGCAAGTAGCCATCAACATAACTAATTTAACAAGTAGAAAATATGACACTTCAAACTAGAGTGTAGTGCTTTATGGATACTAAAATGGTATGGCACCCATACATATAGATGTCTAAGGAATACAGGTAGTGCTATAAGGAGAAAAAACAAGGATGCAAAATTGTATTTTAAGAATCAAGCAAAAGATCAAAGATGGCATTTAGGATTACAAAATAATTTCACTTCTTGAACTAGATGAGAACACTATACTACAGAGTCTTCATACTTCTCTTAGAACTTCATATAACTGCAGTAAGAAGTCCTCCATGAAGAACATAGAGCCATGATTTAATAATTTACTGCAATGCTAATCCAGAAACTTCAGAGAACGATCTGCATTTGCTGACTTCTCTTCAAAGGCACATAAGAGCTCCAATCTTTTCAGGCAAGCTTTCATTTTAAATGCATTTAATCCAAACTGGAGGACTAGTTTTCCAACAATTTTTTTTCACTGCTGCAGATATCCAGGACTACATTAACCAGACATAAAAGCCAGTTAAAACAGCAGGAATGTAGTTTTGTTACCCCTATTTTCTCTTTCATAAGGAGTCATGAACTAAATGAAGAGAAATAAAGAGGGACCTTTTCGCCATTATGAGGAGTCATTCACAAACTCACTTTTTAAGTCTTGACATAAAGCAAGCTCACAGAACATGTGCTGAACATCCACTAATACAGCAACATTAATTACCAGCGCTCAAAGCTGGAAAGTAAGCTATTTTAAGATGGGCAAAACAGCCTGCTGTTATCAATTAATAGGTAAAATATGATTGAAATAACCAGGGAGCTGCTAAATTCCTGTGTACAGCCCACATCAGTTAATATTTAAAATAGGGAAACAATAACTAGACATGATTTAGGGTTTAGGAACTAACTACTAGTCAATGGGGCTTTACGTTTATGTGAGAAAAGGTAATGGATTGTGGTCTGGTCAATAAACCTTGAAGAACCACTTGGAACTGCCAAGATTAGGGAAGAAGTAAGCAAAAGGTAATTCCTACAGGGAGAGATTGCAACCACCGACTCATTGACCACCTACTCAAATGATACCACCTACTCAAAAGAAGACAATGAAGGAAGAAGACAGAGTCTGTGCACTAATCTACGAGGGGCAAAAAAGAAAGAACCAATCATTAAGGAAATAACAATGATTATGTATTAGTTAAGTTATAAATGTGAGAATTTTTGAGACAAGGGTGTGCTGTCTTGAGACAGGCACCCATTCACGCGCATCAAAGAAATTAATTTGAAAATACCTCGACTCTCTGTGTTATTGGCTTGCACGCTGGGTAAATGAACTCTGTGGGACAACACTACCATTCCTAACTCTTGCTTCTGTATTCTGTTTTCTTTCATCTGCTTGAGCAGCATATCAAAACATTAAGAAACTTGATTCCACACAGTATAGGAGAAACTTAGCTGACTACGGCTAATCACATTCTCTACAACTAATTATGAAAACTGCAACAGATATACTGCCATGATCCACAGATGGGACTGTGACCTGAAATCTCAATGAAGCAATGCATTCCAGCTAGTGGATGTCATATCTTCCTCTATGCTTATACTCATTTTTTTGAACTGAAGCAGGAAAATTTTATTAGAAAAATAAGATTTTTTTTTCCCATTTCTCAGCTGAGGAAACTGAGAACATATAGCAAAACTTCTGCCTAAAACTCTCTAATAGAGATAAGCAAGATGAGAATAACTAGACTTGAACTAGACAGATTCCAAATTGAATTGTATTTTTGTTTCTGTTACAACATTTGATTATCTTCATAGACACCTTGATTTCCTGAATTTAATATTCAACAAGTTAATTGATGATATGTCTTCTCTTCCAGCCCAGGGTTGTCTTCCATTGCAGACTTTTGTCTTCAAGATGCTTCAAGAGCTGTGCTTTCACGTTTATTTGGTTTAGCTCCTTCTCTGTACACAACCTAGATCAGAAAACTTAACGGAGAAGAAATAAATTCTCTTCCCCCAAGGACAGTTTTTACTGACCAACATCCTAGAAAGAAAACTTTGAGCACATTAGAGATCCAATGGTCATGGTAAGGCTGGGAAAAGGCCTGCCATCTACCTTCAAAATAGGAAACTTGTCTGGGATGATAAAAATGTTTGCTTTTATGCCATACATCCTCATACATCCTCATTCCAAATATGGCACATGCAAAAGAAGAGCCCACATGCCAGGCTAGAAATATGTGCCTGTCACATTTTTGTGATTTGAAATAGATGGTTTCATTCCTGTCCTTGCCTCTCCCTGAGGATAAGCAGAATGCAAAAATACTGCGCCTGCACTTCTTGATTTTTTCCAGTACTTACATTTGATCAAAGTGCAGTTGATCAAAGCTAAGTCTTATTCTTTTTGTGCCTTACTTGAAATGGCCTGCTAAAAGTCACTTCTGATGCTAAATAAGGTGCACTGAGGAGAAAATTACAGTATTAGCTTTATCTGCAAAAGTTTTGTACTTTTTTTTTTTCCCGTTGTATTTCCTGTTCTCCTGTTAGCAGTGTGGCATCTCTAAAATAGCTGAGAGTAGTCAGGATTTTAAATAGAATAAGCCTCTAAACTACCTCATCTTTTCATAAAGCTTTCCACTGGTAGCCGACAAGTCCATCTGCATGATACAAAGGCGCACACTGCATGAAATGCTTTGAGCTCCACTTCCTTCTCTCCTTTCTCTCTCCTCCTTTCTCTTCTTTCTCTCACTTCTTACTTTCTTTGCAGTAAGAAGCATTTAGGTTATACAAATTCAAAGTTTGGAAGGGCAGACCCTGCAATAAGTACAAGCTAACACTGCTGGACATAACAGCTCTGTCTCTCTTCATGACACACCACTACCTGATGAAGACCTACTCAAAGAATTTCTGCAGAAAATTACGGCCACAATATTTTGTTACTTCCGTGAGTTATGCCTGGCAACTGTAGACAACCCTGAGACAACTGAAAACCCTCAAATGATAGAAATAAGAAGCTATAGTTTGGACTTTTTGCTCAAAAGTTTGATTAAAAAAATAATTCTTGCCTTACTGCACCTATGACTTGTCAAAAGAGAAAACCTTCTGGTCAGTGCTAGGAAATTAAAAGAGCTCTAGTTCATATTAAGAGACCTCTGGTTCGTTTCTGACTCTTGTTACATGTGGGGGTTCCGCTAGCAAACCTGAAAACATTTTCAGTCCGTCCTATTCACAACAACTGCTGTTAGCTTTCAGATACGTTATTAACTAGGTTACTGAGAGAGCTTAAGTTGTCAAGAGTGCATTTAACTACCGATCTTCATATTTTTTTAAGGAAGTACCTTGATAACTTGGCTTATTCATTAATACACAGAACACTTACTAAAAGAAATAGGGAGTGTTACCTTTTTCTATTTGCATGAGGGATGAAATTACTTTCCCCCTCCTCCCATGCTGAGAAAATGACAAAGCTGCCAGCTCTCCGTGTTATCTTGCTGCTTACTAATACGAAGTAATGAATTCAGAGTTCCCCAGTTGGAGATAGATTATTTGAATATTTAAAAATCCACCAGCTACAGTTGCATTCCTGTCCCAAAATGCCTCCATTCCTTCCCCACAGCATGGGAAAGCTTTTTAGCTCTGTGAGGAAACACCATTTCCCTATCCCTTAAACACAGGAGAATTATACATGCAAGACACTTGTGTGTGATGATTCCTTCACACAAGGCCCTTCGGATCAGAGAAGTGCCGTATTTTGCTCCCTTCAGCAAAGACTACCCCACACATAAAATTAGACGGCAGCTTGCTGGTCAGTGGCACAGAAAACAGATTTTATTAAAACAAGGCACCAGGAGAAGTGATTAATCAGCCATGACTGGATGATTAGATGGGAGTTAATAAGCTCATGATGCAATTTAGCTGGAACTCTGCCTAACTGATGGGTATCTGCAGACAGCATTCTCCTGAAAAAATGAAGTTGTCAAATATCAGAGCAGAAGTTGTGAAATTAAAATTTTTCATATTACAGAAACAGTTTAGTCTAGAAAGCACACACAATGTGTGCAATCAAATGCTTTCATTCTCTTAATAAGGTCTGACATGGATTTATGAGTGCACAAATCCGAAAAACTCCTAGCCTTAATTACAATGCCTTACCATGATATAACCTGAGACTTTTAAATAAAAGTTAATGGAGATATTTGTTATATGGCTATTTTCTCCTGTTGTCCAGGAATTATTTCTGTCCGTATTTCAGTGCTTTTCTAATATTATTGGATCAGAGAGGGGGGGGTGAGACTGTGACATCCAGAGGAAAACAAGGACATTCTAGAACTAATGTTACTAAAGGAGGAAAGAACAGTCAGATATTAGTGTCAGGAACCAGGCTGTATACTGATCAATCAGTTCTGCTCCAAAGTTAAGATCTTCTGTCAGTAACAGAAATGAGACAACAGTGTATAAAAACTATCAATCCCACAGATGTGGAAATATACGCAGCAGATCAAAAATGACAACATAAATGAAGGAAATAAAGGCTATCAAAAGAAATTTAAAAAAAATAATAACTAGGAAAAAAAGTTATTCCAATGCAAAAGAAACAGATATCTGTCTTTTATTGCTGTACTCTGAAATCAGTGCAAAAATCAGTGTCAGGTTTATATTAGAAAGATAATTAATTCAATGCATACTGCTCTACTTATTAAAAACCCACTGAACTATGCAAAGGGGCAACAGAAGTTGGTTACACCAAGCTGCAAAACAAATGAAACTTTTAGCTAAGCATTTCCTCATGGATTGAAGTTTTCACTTAGAAACGAGTGAATGTTATGTGTTTGTATCACTCCCTTTAATCATCACCTTCCTGATCGCATTTTCAGGAAGCTCTTTCCAAATCCCAGCTACAGTAGAGTTCCTTCATACTTGGCTCTCTCAGTCTGACTTCTTGATTAGTCTAATCTTGCCCGCAAGTCTGAACTGATCCATAATGCCAAAAGAAAACCAGGAAACTAATGGAAATGAAAAATCCGCCCAGAATTAAGAGGCAAAATTGCTGAAAGTTCCCTTCATGAAATGCAGTTAGACTATAAAAAGGAGATGGCTATGAACCGAATGTTTCTAATTGCTTTAAATACATGCAGAATAAGCATGAGAGAAAGAATTTAGAAAATGTTCCCTACTGTATTGGACTCAAACCACTAGCAGTATTTGTAGCCTCCAAATCCTCAGGAGATTTGCATTTCAAGTTACAAGGAAAGCCCCTAAACACTCTTCTATCCATGCAAGATTTCAAAGAGTGGCCTGTGGTAAAAGACATTCTGAACAAGACAATTGATGCTGGGGGGTGGGGGGGAAGAAGAAGAAAAACTAAACAAACAAACAAAAAAAAAAAAAGAAAAAAAAGAAAAAAAAGGTCAGAAATGCTTTCCTAAATGTTTTAGCTTATAACAAGAGAATTTTTGTATTTCACTGATAAACTGTATGAAGCTGAAATGATCAAATTCTACTGTGAAGACCAACAAATCAGTTTATTCCATTAATCCCTTCCTTGAGCTTTTAAATGTCCTAAAGAGATCTCTGTGTTAAGGTATTATTTTCTCTACTGTTTTACATCAAGCCAGAAAAATCCTGGTATCATCTATGAAAGTGATTACGATAGTAGGAAAAGTCACTGGGATTTCAGAAGAGATCTCAGTAGAAAGACTATCGCATGCACTCTTTCTCTTCTCAATCCATGTCATGGTATCCATGAGCTGAGAATGGACTAGGCAAGCTAGGTAGGTTCAGACATCCGAGCTACAAAAAGGCTAAGCAGTGTGCAATCTTGAATTGGAGGAAGTCTGTGTTTGAACTGTCATTTCCACACAAAGGTCTCAGTTCCCTAATAAAGTTTTATTTTCTACTTTGCAGCTTCTTGCAATATTCAGAGAGTCACAAGAAGCACTGGAGTCTCATACTTGCTGCAGTAATAGCATATAAGGATGCTTCCTATACGTTATGTTCCTCAGTGGAGAAACACTATAAAAAGGCTGTGCAGTGTCAAGTCTGGATATAGAGAATGTAGGGCTACAACATCAAGTCAAATGAGTGGGTTAGTTGTAGCATTCACGGTCTGAAATATGTACCAAAAGATTGAAAGATATGTGTTAGCACCTTCCAGTATGCAATTAATGATATAATCAATTTACTGGTCTTACACGCTTACCTGTGAAACAACAGGACTATTTTTCCTATCCGAACATAAGTGCAAATAGAAAAGAGTTCACACCAAGTTCTGTAGGTTTGGTTCATGGCATATTCCTCCCAAATTAACAGAAACATTGAGAACTTTTTCCTTGATCTTAAAAAATTTAATGAAACTACAGAATGTTGATCAATCCCCAACAACAGAATAAGTTACTTGAAGAAGAAAAAAAAATTCAGCAACATAATATTTCACAAAATTTAGTGAACTACCAAAGTAATCAGACAAGAATACTTGTGATCTGAAATGAATGATTCTCAATACCAAGATACTCAGATTATTCTGTTCAAATACTTGATTTCTGTGTAAAAAGCTCTAAAAATATTTTAGCACTTACTAAGCTACCCAAAACACTGCATTTACAAGTACAGAAGAGGGAGGGAAAAAGAAAAAAGTAAATTCACTGTGGATGAAACATCTAAACATTAAGTCAATTTTCCTCAAATTTTCACTGGGAAACTTGAATGGCAGAATTTCAAAAACCTATCAAACACCATCCCTAAAAAAATAACAAACAGTAAAGTCTCTCACCTACATACTTTAGACAGTTCCAGGACTTGGGAAAAATGATCTGCTAAATATTCAGTTCAAGAGTTGTTGACTCCAGTTTCAAGCCAAACTGGGAAAGGACTCAGAATTTTGCAGCCTATGGGATCACTACAGAAAGAGAACCGTGGTCTTTCTTCTCAGCAGGGGCAAACACTGGCTACCTAATATGTTCCTCAGAAGATCTCCAAACCCACCGACAAGTTCTTTCTTTAAAATTAAGGCTTTGCATTTCACTAAGTAATGTACCTAAAAAATAGTGGCACACAGCTGACGGGAGAGAGTAAGAAACCTCACCTGAAATGCCTTGGAACAGGCAAAGGATTTATCAGTTACTGACATTATTACAATTTGGAAAAATGCACAATTTCTTTTGCAGAAGTAAAGCTATACACAGTAAACTGCTTATAAGCTAACAAATGAACACCACCTGGAAATGGAATTTTACAAAAAGACCAAAAATGCACAAATACCCAGTTAACCAAAATAGTCTGCTGCTAAAAGACCTACATATACACTAGGTTACCTGAATTTCCAACATCAAATAATCACCACTAAAAAAATTGTGAAAAAAAATGATTTCCAAATTTGTCCCTTTCCTTCTTCTCTGTATGTAGTTATCTTCTGTGACTCATCCCAATATTTTTTAAATAGAAACTTCTTTCAAGAAAAGCAAGTGTTCTGCATATTTATCAACAGACTCTCGGCTGCCAAAGGCTGCTTCAGGAGTGGAAGCTGCGTGTACTGCCATAATTACAAGCACATGCCACACCATCAGCAGTACCTGCACAAACAAGCATTAAGCAAAAAAATCATATACAATAATACAGGACTTCATAAACCAAGTGAATTAGGTCTAAAGCAGATGACAACACCCAACCTAACAGAAGTCAGGGTTACTGGTAGCAGCCTGAATGCCCCCTGTTCTTTTCAAGTTTCTCTGCTTTGCTCTGCCTATTTCAAAGTACACTCTTTCCACAAGGAAAAGTAAGGAGTGAGCTTTTGCTACTACCACATGAAAAAGGAAAACAAAGTCTTATCTATTTATGACAGAGAGAATGACAATTATGCGGAGGACTAAAGGGCAATTAACTGTCTAACCAGCAAACACTGGAAAAGGCTGCAGCCTAGGCAGAAAAAGGAGACTGCTAGGGAAAAGGAAGACAATCTTCAGAGCCCAGCAACTATCACATGTTTATCAAAAAGCCATTTATGGATCAAGATCAAAGGCCTTACAAAAGCAATGAATGAGGGGATAATACCTCCTCTTCTCACTTACCATGTTGACAGTACTCTAAAAGCACAGGTTTCAATTTTAATTTCAAAACTAAAGGACAGATACCTACAAAGAGCTCAGGAAGAGTCAAAAAGGGCAGACTCCCTTTTTCTAACCTAAATCTATGTGTGTGTGTGTGTGTGTATACACAGATATATGTATATTTAACAGGCATGCTTTTGAAGGGGAAGGACTCAATCCAGACTGCCTGCAGGAACTCAGCAGGAGCCTTTACTGCAGGTGAGATCCTGTAGACACTCCAAAATGGAGCCTGCTGGCGCCGGACCCGCTACCTGTCACAGAGACAAGAGGCGGCTGGGCGGGCTGGCAGCGCTGGCAGCCGCCAGCGGTCGGCAGCTCCCTTCCCAGCCGCGGCTGCCCGGGAGCCTGCGGTCCTGGCCCTTGCTGGGACAAGGCCCTGCCCGCAGAATGGCAGCTCAAACGCTCAAAACTAAAATCCAGGTTTAGGAAAGGCTGGGTGATCCTGACACACAGCAAGGCAAGATCTTGGTTTATAGTTCCCGTTGAGTTCTGAGCTCATCCCAAGCCCTGCAGCCCTGCTGCTCTGAGGTGAGCTTAGCTGAGGTGGATGATCCTGCCATTCAAAAACGCGGGATAGTGCCCCTGTGAAGAGCTGGGGTTCACCGCCTCTGCCGCGCTCACGGGTCCCAGCCTGGGCTATAAATCAGGCACCTGGAGCCCCGAGGCAGAATCTCACCTCTGTAAACAGAGATGCTCCCTGTTCTCAGCCTTCCTCTGTTCACTTGCACCCCTGGTCCTAAACCCCCTCCTTTCTTTCACTTTCCTTCTCCCCACACCCAACTCAAGGGTTGTTGTCATCCTCATAAGTAAATTAGAAATGGTAATTCTCTATGATGAGAGAGAAACAAAAACCAAATCTGCCTGTTAACTTTAGACCTTTAACTTTTAGGAGTAGTATAACTCTCACACAACAGTAGCCCTTAAATACTTAAAATAGACTGATGCACTCACCTGCTTGGAAAGCTTTGATTTTACTACTGTTACTGAAACAAAATGTTTGATGGCTCTCTGGCACGACCTTCCAAACCCAGAAACCATACCTTCTCAGTGAATCAACACTACCACAGTCACTAAGGAATGGCTGGGCATCAAAAGAAATCATTTTTCCACAAATAGTTGTTTGGTGTGAAATAACACATGTTCTCACCAGACCTGACATTTTTGTAAGATAATGTAGATTCATTCAGTGATGTAGCTACCATGAATTCAAATTTCTTATTGCCATGGGGAGATGCAGTTAGATACATACAGATGTATCCTCATGCTTATAGTACCTATCCAGACCTGTTCAGCAACAATGTTCCGCGACAACTATCAGGAAACCATGCACGTTGATCACCAACTCCAACACACCACACAAGCAATACAGAGACGAACCCTGCTCCTCCCCAAACTCAATTCCTTCCCATTTCCTGTTCAGGACAGAAATCTAGTTTGTTCAGTCCTACTCAGTCTCACAATCGTAGCTCTATCGCTACTTTTCTTCTTTCCTAGGACCACATGGAATCTGAACCGATTCTTGTTTTAATCCTTGTGTCTAGTCCATTTCGGTGCTGTGCAAAGCTGCAACCTCAGGGAAAGGTGAGGTCATCTTTACTGTCTCCCCCTCAAATGCATAGCTTTTCCCTTCCACGTCAATGGCAGAATTGAATTGGCTCTGGTTCTCCCCAAGTGTTCCAAAAACATCATCTTGCACATCAGTTTTCTGCTTTTAGCACCAGTGTCCAGCTTCAGATGGGTTTACAGAATACCCAAAACTATGAAACAGAAGCCTACTTCCAGCTCTGAACCTCGATCTCTTTGAGAACGGCCCAAGTGCAATCAAAGAGCAGATCTGAGAAACTCCAGCAGATTCATTTAGCATGAAGTCTTCATGCTGCATTTGTTCTAAGTGCTTGAATGTCTTTACTGAGAAAGAAAATGTGAAATAAGATTCTTTGTCTTTTTTTTTTCCCCTCCCCACCCCCATGTAGGACCGTGCCTCAGGAGTTGACAGTGGCATTGACAAGAGTTTCACATCTTCATTACCAGGAGGACAGGAGAGAGCTTCCAAGCACAGAAAATCTCCATGGCATACAGTAGTAGAAAAGCACAGCTGCTGTGCAAATACTGGGAAAAAAATGCAGAAAACTGCACATAGAAGTGTTCAGTAGACAATATGGCAACTAAGATCAATTTGCAGAAAACTAACAAAGGATTTAACCCTACATTTCATTTTGCATAAAAGTAAACATTTCAAGCACATTAAGGCAAATGGGAGCCAATTTTTTTTCTACGTAATGAAGTCTAGGAAGACAAATAGCAAAAAAGACTTCAAGTTTACTCAGAGTTTTTCAGTCAGAAAGTAAAGAACAAATACAGCGTGATTTCCTGAATAAGCGCTTAAAATCATCTCAATATAAATGATAGAGAGCTCTACACTACCCTGATGTATTCTAGTACATTGCATATGGTGTCACCCAAAATACAGAAATTGTAATTACATATACATTCGCTTTCTTGCTACAGATGACACACAAAGAAATCTTTACTTATTTCAGTAGTACATTTTTTCTAGTAAACAATCAAAAAGCTGACACTTGATGTGAAAGGGCACAAAAGCAACTGAGAGAAATCCATCTGGTTCCATACAGTATAAATGAGTTTGGTGCATCTGTCCTGCAAGAGTCATTAAAACACAATTCCAACAAAAGCACATTACACTCCACGTGCAGCTGATTTTACTAGCGAGCAATGCACGTAGCACGAAGCCTAGCCATTAGCAGAGCAATTGAACTTTTCACCCACTTTGCTGATAAAATTGCAAAAAAAAAAAAAACCCAAACCACCAAACCCCATAGCAGTCTCATACTCTTCTATAGATACCTGAACAAAAAAAGCCCATGCACACATCTCCTGTTGGCAGAACAAAACACAGATCGGCAAATAGGAGCTCCAGAAGTTCTCACCAGAATAGGCGCCTCTTACTTTATACCCTCCCAATGAAATGAGATTTTGCCGTGAATGGATGGTACAACAATAAAATTGGGACGGCTTGGCACTCACTCCTCTTCTGGTAGATCAGAGTGAAAAGAATGCTTTACCACTGCTGACAGAAATAATTAAACCTGCTGTGAAAGACAGTTTACCAAGAGTTCTCAATCACTCCAATGAAAAGGTGCAGTTAACAACAATCCTTTGCACGGGATACATCATCTCTCATCCACATAAAGATGCACACCATACCGGCAAGTGAAAGCAAGTCACGTACCATGCGTATTTATATGTGTCATATAGATTATTTATCTCGTCTATTCACCAGGGTATGGCATGTAACATACAATCTGGAGTCTTCAAATTTCAATGGCCTCATTTATGATAATTATCACGGAGGACTATAAAAGACATCACAAGGCAAAAGAGTAGTACGTTATTTATGTCATGAGACTACTGGATATATTTCAGAAACCCCAAGCAAAGCAAGTATAACTCAAGGAATCACAAGCTCTTATTAGTTTCAAAAGAAAAGCAGGTTTTTGTACTAGCCAATATAAAAGAAATGTGACTTTGTGCTTGTTCACTTACAGTAGAATGTCCTTTAATTGCCAAGCTAATTTGATTTCCTGTACCTAGTCACTGTACCCAAAACTTTTTATCTCTTTGAAGTAATAAATGCATTAGAATAGAATAAAAATTCAAACTAGCCACTTGTTATATAAATACAGATAGTAGCAGTTTTGAATCCTCAAATTCTCCCTTTAGAAAAAAATCATTTATAATGAAGCATATGAAAAAAATACCTTTGAAATATATTTCAAATAAGAGTTAGTAGGAATAGCCTTTATGAAGGTTACCTTACACTTCATTTTAATTTGCATACCCTCTCGGCAATTTTTTATTTTAATAGCTATTTTTTTATGCAGTGTGTTTGCTTGAGGATGATTTCAAAAAACTTTCAGACAAAGGTCTAAATAATTTGCTGAGGCAACTGAGACTAAAAAAATATCTGATGTTTTTCCATATCAAATATGTCTGGATACCTTTTCTTTCAGCAGCTCTAGAACTGTTACACAATAGAAAAGTGACGTGGTGGAGAATTTTGTAGAATCTGGAAAATTCACCTGCATGTCATCAATAGAAACTTAAAGTAGGTAAGCTTGCTCAAAAGTATGCATGCTGGCCGTGATTTTGGCCAAGAAACTGGTAGTAACCAGCATCATCACCTACTTTGCCTGCTATATATCATGGCTGAAATCCACACGCTGGATCTAAAGGTACCAGTTGTTTTAAGAACTTTTATGCATCATCAGTATCAGCAAGACATGACATACTGAAAATAAGAATTAAGGCAGGCAATCCCTGGATATACAGGCAGGACAGCCTGAGTAGGACATATGGAAATCATTTTCCTTGTCATAAAAGCTGAGACTGGTAATAGCATACTATGTACAGGTCTGTTGTCTAACTTTTATGAAAAAGATGTTTAAAACTCAAAACTGAAAGAAGCCACAAAATTATAAATCCCTTTCTCACACCTGAGACCTGGCAACTTCCTTCCCATGTGCCTGTGGCACCTCTTCTGAGCAAAAGACAGCAGTGCAGAAGGTACACCAGCACAAGAGCAGTTGATGGTAATGTAAACCAGCCAACTTTGCCTTCCTTTCCTCCTATAGGGATGTAAATTTAGGTCCCTTTCTCCTACCCAATATCTATCACGTCTGGAAGAACATATCTACCCTTGTTTCTAATATTGTTTATATTGTCCAGAAATCTCAGAAGTTACTGAATACAAGAGTACTAATGGATAGATGGCCAGGCTTCATTTCCTAAGAAAATTAAGGCAAATTTCCAGGAACTGATTTGACTACGGCATTTCAGCACTTTCACAAGGAGAAAGTATTAAATGGTAGAGCTCTTGAATCTAGCAAAGGAAGATCTGATTTAAAAAAAAAAAAAACCACAAACAAACAAAACAATGAATAATCAGAGTAAAAAGAATCAGAAGCAAAACATAGTTACAACATCTGGTGATCATTCCTAAATTATTCCGGAAAGCCGTGGATTTGCTTTCTCAGGATCATTCAGTCTGATAAGCTTTAGTGAAAAACAAGGCACTGGGCTCTGAAGAGGGCTCACTGGAAAAATTTAACGACCAGGCTAAGAATAGAGGACCTGAAGGTTTTTTCTGGTCTTAAATGCTTTATAAAAACCTAAGGATTTCCATTTTCATATTTTACCTGTTTTTCTAATAATAAAAAGTTACGCTCAAAAACCAAGTCAAAATAATTACAAAATAATACCTGGGCTGTAGGCCCATCTAGGACAGAGCAGCTATAATTCTGCTTGCCTAAGAGACCAGGGGCCATACTCTGGGCACACATGTAATGATAGTCTTCATTTATGTGATTATTTACTATTCTCTTTCCACAGGATTCCTCCCTTTTTCCTTCCCTTTTTCTGGTTCATTTCTGTGCATGAACTAACAATAAAAGTAGTACATGCATATAGCACTCAAGCCCCCAGCAAAATCAAAAATTTACCTGTTTAAAATGAAAAGTGTAAATAATGCTGCCTGAACAAACAAAACAGGTTGTGGTTTTATTTTTTAAACCAAAAGCATACAATCAAGCTATGAATTTCCATGTTTTAATAAACTGCCAGAGCCAAGCATAGTATTTTAACGGGAGATGATAAAACCTCAGAGCACAAAGTAACTACTCAGTGCCTAGGGCTAGAAGAAACCAAGCGCGACACACATTTTTTCTTATGAAATTTCACTCATGTTCCACTGTTGCTTTGATACTAGCATTTAGCTGATTCAGGAGAGAGAAGTAGGTATACTCAGATAGATGGATCACTAATCTCATGAAGTATGAAAATACTCATTTTGGGATTCTTGCACTAAAAAGGTAGGTATTTATTGCAGAGGTAATCTTGCACATTTAGTACATCCTAATAGAGAATTAAAATTAACTATGTGCACTAACTGGATTTATTCTTTCTTAAGAACAAGGAAAGCTGTTTATGGTTCTGACTCAAGTCAGCATGAGATTTCGTTCATATTACTCAACCATTTCATTACTGCTGACTTACCTGTTATATAATACCTATTATATAAACATAGCATTCAAGAGATTACACACCACAAAAAGCAAAGAAGCACAGGGAGACCACTTTTAAACACAGCAGCCTTAATGATTTCTCAGGTAATGAAAATTAATGGACAACTGAAAAGACCTCTCTTTGCAGGAATCTTTCCATTAGAAAACTGAGGTCATATTGAATCCAGTTTATAGTAACAATCTCTCAAGAAATTGCTATACTTTATTCTCCTAAATGAAAGAAAACACTGTTATTCTAAATAAAAATTTGATGCTGCTCCAGGAAGATAATAGTGCTTCAGATGTATGCACAAAATTACCTCTTCTCATAAAACTTAAAGTAACCACATCAGTCATTAAATGCAACACTCACGTGTTCTAACAGTTACTTCAAATAGGAAGCTGCCTACATAAGTACCTACCCTATGATAAATACCTATAAACACAAAGGAAAACTTTATATATTTTTCGTCAAACCTACATACAGATACCAAATATCAGTTCTGTTAATTTATCAGCAAGTACATATTCAGTCATTTTAGTATTATCATTATTTGTGGCTTCCAGAGACTTACTAGAAAGAAAAATAATGACACTGACAACAACATGACCTTGTTCATCTACAAGCTACTATTTTCAAGTTTATTCTCTTCTAATATCAACGTATCAGAATGCAAGAGACACACAGGCGGATTCCTA
This sequence comes from Harpia harpyja, assembly GCF_026419915.1. Taxonomy (NCBI): domain Eukaryota; kingdom Metazoa; phylum Chordata; class Aves; order Accipitriformes; family Accipitridae; genus Harpia; species Harpia harpyja. Next base: position 33,028,324 of record NC_068952.1, read on the forward strand.
ATGCATTTGCACAGAAGGCAGGCAAAATTTGCCGTAGACATATATTCATTATTCAGTGAACACCAGCTGTCTGGGTTGGTATACCTGTAGCTCTGTGTCTTCTGCTAGTGTTGGGATTTAAAAGGTGTTGAGAGCACAGCAAACTTCTCCGTAAACAGGTAACAGACACATAATGACCACACTCGGAGACCTTGCTTTATCTTTCTTGTGCGCGTCTCAGAAGACCCGTGAGGACAGAGCACTGTACATCAGTACAACCGCCATCAATCACTTTTCTTTAGGCACGGCTATGAAAGCCCAGAACTCTGACCTTCACGGTTATGCACAGAAAACATCAATAATTGTTTCCAGGAAATACCAGATTACCATCAAGCATGGTTCTTCCAGCTTGGATTATGTAGGTCCCATCAGTCACTGTGCCCTACAAAAGTCTTTTTCTCCTCATGGTCAGTGCAGAAAATAGTCCAGAACTAGTGCAAATGTTCCACATGAGACCTCTACAAAGCTCTCTTTAGCCTGCCCTCTTCCCAGCAGAATTCCCAAGCTCACATTTTCTAACATTCTGCAGAGAACTTGGTTCTTTATCCTGTGTTCTCTAGATGTGATCTTTGTATTAAGAGTAAATATTCACTTAACAGTTGGCCCTAAGACTCTGCTAAAGACAGCCCAACAGAAAATCTGCCAATTTATGTTATGATTTTTAAAAAGTTTCAATACTTTGTATTTGAAAATTGAATGGGTTTTTTGTTCACTCTATTCTGCCCTATAGCACTACTTGAACACACACTCCCCTACACTTTCTTTAGTTTCTGCTCCTGCCCACATCTGGTGGGAATAAACAGCAAGAAAACTGTTGCTCTACTTCACACATATGGCCATACACAGTTATCACTGCACATCCTTGGGTATGGACTGTGACTTTGGACATTATGCCTATATGTGCCTGTTCTTTTGAATGTATTTATTTTTTTCTCCTGTGGATTTGCTTGCTCTTGGTTTCAGTATTTACAAACTAAGGGAAGAGGGGTACCCATTTAGAAGCATGGATCTGCTTACTCTGGTACCACCTCTTCTCTCAGATGTGCTATTCATTCTCCTGCTGTTGGAGTTAGTCCTTGGAACAAATTCTCACTGACAGCACGCACTTTGGATCACCTGTGGGACTGCTCCTGGACTTCATTTCCCAAATACCATTTTCAGTCTCAGTGCCTGGCATTTTATGGGACTGACTACTCTATGTTAGTTTAAAGTTTGCTTTCTCAAGGCATTCCCAGAAATATCAGAGGCGTGCTTCTCTCCTGACAGCTTTCTTCAGTGACAGTCTTACAGTTAACCCCTGCGTCTCTTACCTGTGTAACTCCTGGGCCAACAGTCACTCTTCCTCACTTACAGTTTATAGAATTTGAGCTGGAGCATGGCATTCAAACTAACCCTACAGAGTGTATATGGAACACTCAACTACATCATAACAAATCAAATTAATTACACAGCAGAGAATATTAATTACACTACTATGATTTATTTGTAAATACCTATTTGCTAGTCAAACAATTAACATTATTCCTATATCCTTCATCTTCCAGACTGCAAAAATGCGTTAGTTTCCGTATTTCTTGTCCACCGAGACTCAATAACGTTCTACTTCCAGCTCTAAAGGTGAGTTATAGGACATTTTAGCCCAGGCCACACAGAGCAAGTTCATTATTTCCAGAGGAAAACAGCACACATCCAAGTCATTTTAAGACTACTTGACAGTCTCACTTCATAGTCAGAAATCCTCAGAAAGCTTAGCTGTTCTGAAGAAATGAACAAGCTTTATATTTCGCATTATAAGATCTCATATTAAAACATTTTCGTAGCTCTGTGCTGACCCACAGCACATTGAAAATTGTTGGGAATTTACAACTCTGGCACGCTTCAGTGAAAGCTGCAAGTGTTTAGAATTTCTCAAAAATCAAACCATTCCTGTAGCAAAGGAGGAAAGTTAAACATAAGGAATTCATGATGCTGTAAGCTTGTGCCAGTCATGAAATCTGTGGTACAGTGGGAAAACAACTGTCGTATTTTGCAAGATGAAAAGAAGTGAGTATTTAATAACGTACCCCTTCTGCCTTTTCTTCTGTGTTAGCCAGCATTTCCTGGAGGGCCCGTACTGACAGAGACTGCTCCAGCACAAAGGTGCAGATGGACAAATCAGGTGGAACATTCTAGGTGAAAGAAAAACATGAGATCACATTAGCGACAGATGTGCTGAATAGCACTTCCAGTGCTGCTATTTTCCCTCACTTTCCATGAATCTGAAAGACCTACTATATCCTTGAGGCTATGAAAGCCAGCCACATACTGGACTGCAACAGTTAAGGCTTAGCCAGCAAGCGAGGGGAAGCAATTCTTCCCCTCTGCTCAGCATTTGCAAGCTGACACCTGGGGTACTGGGTCCCCCTCTTGATAAAAGAAATAAACCAATAAACTGCATCAGGCTCAGCAGAGGATCACCATGGTTGTCAGGGCTGGTGCACTCACCATGTGTGGCTGGGGGACCTGAGCTCGATCAGCCTGGATGGAGGAGAGAGGGGAGAGGGGGATCTTACAATTCTCTTTACAAATCTAGGGGTGATTACAGGGAAAATGGAGGCAGACTCTTCTTGGAGGTGCTCCTTGAAAGGAACAGAAGCAGCAATTCAAGTTGTACCAAAGAAAATTACAATTAGATATTAGGAAGAAAAATTCACCCTGGGAGTAGAAAACAGTCAAAGGCTGCCAAGCAAAGCAGTGCAATCTCTGCTTGGACATTAGCATATGGAACATATGTCTTAGACATCATGCTCAGATTGTGGGGGAAACAACATGCAGCCTTTAGGCTACCGGTAGTAGCCAGACCTTATCCTTATGATGGTCTCCAGGTCAAGATGAATTTTCTGCAGCAGAAACATTAGACACTGAGTATCAAGGCCAAGCCAGTAGCCTCTCAGCCTTGCAGGGCAGTATGCTTCACTGTGTTCTGTTCTAAGTGGGATAAAACTAGAGTCGTATAAAAATAAATATTTAACTTGTCATGATTGAAAAAAAATCATTGAGTTATTGAAAAGCCAATTTTCCAGACTATCATAAAAATTGATAATAAAATTGAAACAGGTTTGTAATAGTAATGTCTACGTTACAAAGTAGCAAAGCAAAATCAGATTTTATGTTGGGATCTTTTCTTCTGTTAATAGAATAATATGCAACTCCTACACACCTTTTCCTGCCTCCAGAAATTCTTTCATGTTCCTTCTCTTTTTCTTTTCATGTTAGTTGCATATTTTAGTTTAGGAATACTTTTACTGACTATTGGAAATCGATTTTTTTACACGGTGAATGCTTTTACTGCTAAAGCTGTAAAAACTGCACATTTATTCAAAGTGTGTACAGTTTGAAGATGCCTCTTCCAAGGCCTCAAACATTAAATTGTAAAAGGTAGTTGCAAAACCATTTCATTCCCTCTTTTTCAAAAGTTAGTTTACTCAGAATACCTCACACTCTTAATAGCTTATTAAATTGCTGTTCATCACTCCTAACTACAGTAATTCAAGTCTGTTTATTAACTAATAGATCTTTCATTACCTTCCATTATTTATATTTCAATGAAATTAATGTAAAATGGTATTTTAAATTAAAGTTTTAGCCAGATCAAAAAGCATTAAATAGCATCCTGTTTTGCATGGGATTTTGACTGACTTTTATGCAATGATTTTTAAGCCAACACTTAGAATCAGGCCTCTACTTACTTGTCAGTCTTCTCGTTACCATTTTTCTTCTGTAGTTACTCAGACACTACAACAGTCCTTTTCATGCTAGTATTAGGCCAACAGACAACTAATTAGATTCTCTTCAAAACATCCTTGTAATGCAAGTACTACCATAAGCCCTTATTTCACAAAGCAGGAAAGAGAGCACTCAAACATCGTGGGTTGCAAGCTGTGGTTTCTGCGCAGTAAACACGAGTGAAATTTTCCATTCTAGAAAGCCTCACAGAAACGAATTGCCTGACAGTCCAGCTTGCCCTCAATTCTCCCCAGTGAAGACTGACTAACAAACAAGAGTCTGAACAAAACAGGAAAAGATGCTCCATATACTGTGTTCAGAAATGAGCCAAGGCTACATTTTCTATATCTGTCTGGTTATAAGCAAACATATATATAAGCAAACGAAGTCTCCATATCAATGTTCCCACTGCTATTACTGTTATTTAAAGCAAGATTTTTTGCTCGCAGAATATGTCTCACACATACAATTTTGTGACCTATCAAAATTTTTTAGTACTAAACCTACCCCACAAGGCTATACACTCTAAAATACAGAAAATCCTGCATCATTTCACAGAGTGTTCAAGGCAACATAACTAGAACACTCCTCCTTCATCAGTTCCATTCTCCTTTACGTTCAGGACAGCCACGAGCATTTTCTTCCCTCCCTATTAAAACTGAGGAATGAAGTCCAAATGAACATTTTTTAGCTATTCTCATAGCAGGTGAGTAAGGCACACTTTGACCAGCCAGAGAGTAATAAAGGAGAACTGTATGAGATAGTCTCGCTTTAATTAAGTGAAAGAAGCACCTCCTTCTTACAGTCTAGCAAAATGTTAGAATCAATTTCTTTTTCTCGAGACAAAAGGGAAAGCACATTATCCCACCTCATCTCTGTTGCATGAAAGCCTAGATTCTCGGTGGCCCTCGGAGAGCAATGTGTTTCCCCTACGAGCTGAAGGAAGATGCATCTACTGATGCTTGTGGTGAGCGTGTGGATCGGCCTCTTCCTCTCCGGCAGTTTCTCACGCAAATCTGCTCTACTGAAGATCTGACAGACATGGTTGCATATAGTGTACAACAATTACGGCATGGACATACATGGGACAGATGCAAACTGCCAACGTATTTAGCCCAGATAGTTACAGCACTGCTCACCCCTATACAGTCCCTTTTAATGGTGATGCTTTTGAAGCTCTGGATTTAGAAGATGGGGCTTCAGGTTGGCATACAGATGCACATCGAAGGTTCCTGTTCTGCATAGCCCCCTCCAAAAAATAATAATTCTGGGTAATTTTTAAACCCTCATTGAAATATACTAAAAATTTATTCACAGTGCATTTTCCATCTCTTCAAAGCACAAAATAAAAATGAGGAAGAAAAAACACAGAGTCTTTGCCAGTCCTCTGATTATCTACCTTATCTCTCATATTACCTCACATACAGAGAAAGGAATATGAAAAATAAAGTTATTCTGTGTTATATGGCAGCCTAACATTCCCTATCGAAAGATATCTTCATACAAATTACATAGTGGTTTTTAGTTCCCAGTCTGGAAAGTGACTGCATATTCTAGGGACTGCGAGGAAAATCTGTAGCAATCAGTTTGCAATATCAGGCTTTTTTGAGGACAGGTCAAATGTGTAGGCAGGTATTTTAGTGATTGCTTTACTAGATTATGAGTACACTACTAAATAATAAAGAAAATACTTTGCTACATGTCTAACAACCACCCACCAATGCACTTTTAATAAATACCAAAACAACCTGTAACTAGCTGGAAATTTTCAGCAGTTTAACGGTAATAATAAATCTTTAATTTGAGAGCAGGACACAATTTATACCCCCCAAAAATGATCAGTGCTCAAAAGCAGGTGCCTCAACAGACATAAATAACCATATTAGTAACCCTCGGCTTCCTCTTCCACCGATTTTTATTGTATTCATGTTTGCTGCAGTAACTTTCTAAATGAAGGCATAGAAAAATAGTTCATATTCCAAAAGGGATTTTTTGTTTTGGTTTGTGACAGAATATGTAACGAGGTCCTTGGACAGTCTGGGGGATCTGTATCACTTACTTATCTTTAATCCAAAAGATCAGTGGAAAATTCTGAAAAACCATGGCAGTATTCAAAACAATTTATTTTCAATTTATTCTTGACACATTTGCAAAATCAATTCTATTTTAATGGTTTTTAACATAAAATATACTTGGTAACTTAAAAAGTAAAAAGTAGCAACTCCACTGTTTCTCAGAGCTTAAAATGTTCTCTGCTAGTTCTTGTTTACAAAATTTGTCTTGTCAATTATTTGTCTAGACAATCTAGTCAGTCATAATTACAACCTAATATGCAATTAGCTTGATTAAAAAAATAGATTATTATACAAATAAACTAGAAACTGTATATTACATTTCAAAAGGAGATTCAGTATTGCTAGGAGAAAAATAACAAATTACTATTAGCTTTTTCTATTGATCCTTCAACATTGTTTGTAATAGCACCATCAGCAAAATTAAACAAATTAAAATAATGTAATTCTCATCTGCAATTTTTAAAGCATATGTATTACTGGAATAATGGATGGATTATTTAGAAAATTTTTGAATTCTTTATTCTTCCTGCCATTTTAAACTATATTTATTATGTACACTAGTTTTCTGTAGTAGTATTTGCATAGTAAATTATGCTTTACGCTGTGAGAGGCAGATTTGCAAATTAGATAATCATACCCTTTATTAAAAAGGTGTTTTGAGTAAAGCTTTTGAAATGCTATTTAAAAATTTCTCTAACTCTAGTCCAACCCACAACTGAATCATAGATACTGGATGTATTCATTACGCACCATTTCAGTTTTTAGTGAATTATTATTTACAAGCATACCATACCTCAGTGTGATGACAATGAAAGCAAGAGGCTGAGATGCAAAACTCAGTCCCGCTGTCATTACCCTGAGGATCACACAGTGCTAACAAGCCACAGTAACGTATGACCTACTCATATAATATGATGCATACAATCTTGTGAATGTAAACTAAACTTCCGCCTCTCATAAGTATTAGTACAAGACTGAAAAATAATAAATTGCATCAACAAACAATTCTGTCTCTAAGAATAAGCAGCTTTACCTCAGCTTTATTTCTCTTCCTAGTTATTTGCAAGCTTCCTAGTTGTTTTCCTAGGCTCATGGGTTTTTTTCTCTTCTAACTAAATTCCCAATGAAATGGACTGGCAGGTATTTAATCTCTAACTGTATACTAAACATTCGCACACCAGTGCCTAAAAAAAAACACCTAAGCAGCCTGATTTACAAAACATCCACAGTTTGCACCATTGTCAAAAAATGAGATGTGGGTGTTCATAATTTTTTAAAACTAGCGCATTTATTAGATGCCTAACTTTGAGAATCCAAGTAGGAGGATTCAGAAAATTAATTTTAGTACAGAATTTAAGCAAAATATCTGTAGTCCTACTTGTGGGAGTAGCCTGAAAGAAACTGAACCCATCCTCTATTTTCAAGTTATATTTGAATTTATACATCTGAGGCGTTTTGGCAGTCCTTTCTACTTAAATGAGATTCTGTCTGGTGACAGTGATGAAACACACTCAATATTACTAAGTAAAAACATCCATTTCTAGGACTGTACATGGAAGGCATAGCTTTCCATGTTTTCAAGTTTGTCATCAAAAAGTTGGACCCAGTTGGACAGAAATACATGGCTCTGACAAGTCCCGTCAGCCAAATAGGACGAATCATATCCACCAAATCCCAAAACAGAAAAGTCAGAGAATGAATTATGAGTCTTACGGTTTCAGTTCTAGAAGAGAGGACCTTTCAATAACAGTGTCAAGCTTCTGCGTGTTTATCAGTAGCAGACCATGAAGGTTGCCTGGCCACCTCCTACAAAAACCTTCCTTTCAGTTGCTTACAACTCTTTCAGTCTGAAACCACCAATTTCTGTACAAGGCATCTATAGGACATTCCATCTGAAAAAGTTGTTTCCATCAAAAGCAGAGAAGTTTTCAACATTGAAAACTTTTTATATTACTATATCTAAAAACTGTCATGCCCTCATGTTTTTGGAGAAGCAGTTTGACAAGGAAATGGCCTTTTGTCACAAGTATGCTTTTCACTTTTTCTAGGAAAAACTTTGGAAATCCAGTCAAGTTCTACTTCCTGAAAAATGTAATTTTTCACATAGTGAAGAGTTTCTTGTTAACAATTGAAAGCTCTAAAGATTCCTTGTTCACAGGACAGTTGTTTCAGGGGATAAAACTGAAAAACTCACAGGAATACCAGGAGGATTAAATCAGAATAGGGTCTGGAATAAAAAAACAAGGGAAAAGGAGACCAATACAGGGAAAAACAGCTAGTGATGGAACTGAGGTCAGACCCAAATACACTGCAATGAATTCATTTTCAAAGCCTAGAACACAAGACAGCTCCAAGTCCTCAGCGGTTCTTTTGAATCATGTTGATTGCCTATGCCACTACGTGCTGATCACATGTAATATAACATATGCACATTTCCGAGTGCAGAATTCTCTCATAAATGAAGTGTTAGATTTGACAAATCCATCAGCAAAAAAAATCCTGGTACACTGAGCATACTTTCTGTTAACATATCAAAGATAAACACTCATCTACAGTAGTCTATGTCTCATCACAAGGAGTTACTAGTTTTTATCCCCATATGAGTTAGCACAACAGTGAAGACCAAAATCCTTCCCTACTCTTATTTTCAGATAGTGAATGTCATCTGCTGGTCACAGTGGAACAGTTCATTGGCAACGGAAAACGCACTACCTGAAACTTAAGCTGTACAAACTGAAGGTATAACAGCATTCAGAAGGAAACTGCTTCTTGGGTTTTTCACCCCTCAAATCTCTTTTAAAAATCGATAAGAAAACTATTTCCACTTAGGCTGTTGTTACATAAGTAGAACTATTTTCTTTTATGCTTGCAAACAGCATCAAAGTTTTATGTTAAAATTTTTCAGGTTTTGCTCTTTGGAAACAACTTTGACCCTGACAGCTGTCAAGGGTCACTAGGCTATGTGCTGGTTTTGGCTGGGGTAGAGTTAATTTTCTTCACAGTAGCTGGTATGGGGCTATGGTTTGGGTTTGTGCTGGAAACAGTGTTGATAATTCAGGGATGTGTTCATTACCGCTGAGCAGTGCTTACCCAGAGCCAAGGCCTTTTCTGTTCCTCACCCCAGCCCACCAGCGAGGAGGCTGGGGGGGGACAAAAAGTTGGGAGGGGACACAGCTGGGACAGCTGACCCCAACTGACCAAGGGATATTCCAGACCATAGGACATCATGCTCAGCAATAAACCAGGGGGGAAGTTGGCGCAGGGGCTGCTGCTTGGCGACTGGTTGGGCATTGGTCATGGTGGTGAGCAATTGCTTTCATTTGCATCACTTGCCTTTCCTGGGTTTTATTTCTCTCTGTTATTTTCCTTTTCATTAACTTATTATTATTATCATCGTCATCATTTTATTTCAATTATTAAACTGTTCTTGTCTCAACCCACAAGTTTTCTCACTTTTACCCTTCCAATTCTCTCCCCCATCCTGCTGCGGGGGGAGTGAGCGAGCGGCTGTGTGGGGCTTAGCTGCCGGCTGAGGTTAAACCACGACAGGCTATTATTAACAGAACAGACTGTCTTAACTGCTTGGAAGTTGTAATTCCTGGTATAATGTTTACTTTCTTTATAGATTCAGGGCCTCATACATTCCATCTCTAAAAAGGATAAGTAAAGAGGTTTTTTCCTCTTATCCCCTCCATCCCTCCCTCTGATCTCCCTTCTAACTATACATAGGTCCAACATATCTACATTACTGAGAGCTGTTTCTCTTTTTTAGCTGTTCTCTGAAAATTTAAAACTCTTAGCAACAGATAAAAGTGATATTGGGTAAGGAGCCATACAACTACATTTCAGGCTCGATGGAAAAAACAGGCCAATCAACTCAACAGCCATTACAACATATGCTGCTGTAGCCAGAAGCTTCGATGAACATTAGCTAATAGTATATCACCCTAATACAGTGAAAATGTGTTAATTTTTAAGGTAATTAGGAAAATTCCATGCTAATTAATAAAATTTAAAAAAATCTCACAGGATCAACAGTGCTACAGAGGTTCTAGGCACACATCCAAATTAACAAAACATTTTTTGTTTAACTTCATGCTGATCCTGCAAATTCTACCTTATTATGCTAATCTTATGTGTATTATTCAAAACTTTACAGTTCCCTTTTATTCTTAGAAATTATGTTATATTTGTAGCTACTGCAACAAGTAATGGAAAAATCTAGGATATTATCAGTTGGGAGGGTACTGTTGCTTTAGAACCTGGAAGGAAGCAGCTACCCTTTGATTCTTGCAGCATCACAAAGATGATCTTTATAAAATACTATTTTTCCCCTTTCTGGAAAGCATAGCAGACACCCAACAGGAAAATTTTCCTAATCTCTGACCAGATTTATTATCAACCATGCACATTACAACAGTCATATTTCAAAGTAGGAATCCTATAATCTTTCAGGATCAAGCAAGTAGGGCGAATGTGCGTGCCTTTTGCGGCTGCAGTAATTGACATGGCCTGACCTGTCTTAGTAGAAATCTTACCTCCGCAAAATGACCAACTGGACATTATTTGCAGAGATTCTCTTACTGTTACATTAATCCCGTAGCTGAAATCTTCACAGGGGAATTATAACATGTAAAAATGAAATCCAAATAAATCTAAATACTAACCCTTCCAGAACACCCTACACCAACTCTAATGAGCACTTCATTCACTTTGCAGTGAACATGGAACAGTATGTCCAAGAGAAGCAATAACTGCTTATTTATCTCATAAGCTATCAACCATATAACATAATAATGGACACCACATTTTAACTTCTAAGGATTTTATTTTAAGTTTTCAACTATTACACTTTCCATTTTATGATGCTGAAGTCCATAGTCAACCTGTGTAACTAGGAAAATTGGTGCCTATGAAATATTGCTGGAATGGGGGACTGGGAATTTATGCTCTGAGTCACCTCTATCTTGTCCTTAAACGAAGGAAAGGAGATGCATCATCAGCTCTCTCCTGGGCAGCACAGTTTAAAAGTAGCAAAGCATACACAGCTATCAAAATCCTTTGTGGCGAGATGCAACAATGCACTTAGCCACTTACAGTAATAAATTGTATATTAACAGTCAATATTTTCTTTACACAAATGTAAAATAAATCAGGTTTTGTAACTAAAATGAATAATGCATACATTCTGTTTTGAGTCAATACTCATTCATGTACTTAATTCAATTAAAAAACATTATTCAAAACAAATTAAATGCAACTACCCACAGAATTTTCAGTCTATCCCACCAGCATTACAGAAGCTAGATGTGCTTTACTCAAATTTAGGTGTGCCAGGCCCTACTGGCTGGCAAAAAATTAATAAACTATAAAGCCACTTTATGAAGATTAATAGTATACCATACCTCAGTTCTTTAATTCATTTTGTCCCTCTTGTTATATGTCTTTTAAAGGTAATATGTCCATTCTGATGTAACGTTCCCCAGACTATTTTGCATCCCAGACTGTTTTGATCTGATTTACTTGATTTAAAATAATATCAAAAAGTATACATTTATCTTAAAAGGTATACACATTCACCTCTAATGTAAAGGAAATCAATCAGAATGATGTATTGAAAGTTGTTTACTCAAAAAAAAAAGTTATCTTTAATCATGAAATTCTTGTAGTCTTAGAGAAACTCCAGCAGATATTCAGGTCAGGGACAGAAAGACTTGAGGAGTCTGAAGAGTGAGGACTATCTGCCAGGAAATTCTTCATGGGCTTAGGGACATATACTGTCAGAGTTTCACTGCTCAGAAAAAGTGCAATAATACTTTCAAGCATAAATAACTATTTAAAAAAATTTCACCATGTATACTCAGAAATTGTGGTTTATCTGTAAACATGTAAATGGATAAAGCCTCTGCTTGACTATGCGTGGCACTGCATTTGAGCATACACTGCATGATGTAAAAAATAAACACTTATTTTACTATGCACGTTTAGTAACTAGAAAATCAAAAAGCTTGGAAGACTAATTAGTGATTATTTGTTCAGCTTCTTAAAGATTCAAATTTGGTCCTTTTTTGCTCTAAGGTGCCAAAATATTGTTACTAAGCTGTTAAGCAAACAACTGCTGCTTTAAAGGACTCTCTGCTTATCATTCAATAACATAAAAGCACAAAAAGCTGCCACAAAGTACCGTCGAGACAGAAATACCCACATGCATTTCCCAGCAAACAACTCACCTGCCTCAGAAGTGAATTATGCAAGACATAGTAAAGCAAGAGGCTTAAAAATTCAGAGACAGTAAACACAGTCTCAAGGACCTGGCAAACTATGCGGACTTTTACGCTTTTCCTGCTACTCTTGCATACACATTCAAGGAAGGAGTATAACAAGAAGTTTACAGATATCACCCCTACATGTGACTATCACATTCATTTAGACCATTCACCAATCTGGAGTTTCCTCCTTTACTGTATTCAAGTTCTTCCTTTTCAAAATTTCACATTTTGACATCACTTATGATGTTAACTACTGTATTAAGACCTTTGCAGATACCTATTATGCACAATCACATATTATTTTCTAGATGCTTTTAATTTTATTTTACCAATATCACAACTTCCACCTTGCCAAGCAAAGATATTCCACTCCTCTACTAAGGTGCATGTCTATGCTGGGGATTTAACATAACCTTTCAAATGCCTTTGTTTAGTATTGCTTTATTTTCTAAAAAAAATTCTAAAATAAAAAAATGTCCACATTCTTGCAAATTTTCCAAACTAACCAGAACTCTCCTTAATTAATTCCCCTAAGGAATCCACCTTATTTATAGAAATAAAACAATTTGAATAAGAATTACATGGACAGTTACGTGCATGTGAAAATAGGAGCTTTAATGGAAACTATAGATACAGCTAACCTCTGTGATAAATAAGCTGGAAACGTACACAATGGGAAAGAATTCTTTTGCCCTTTTGAGTTTATAAAGTGAGACTTTTATAGTCATTAATCTGTACACATACTTGCAACTGTATCAGCCAAAACAGATCAAATTCATTGTTACTGTACTACTGACCAAATCACATATCAAATATGGCGCTCAAAGCATATTTAGCTCTTGTGAGAATAAAGCTTAACACACTAGGCATGCTTCTTATTTAAAATAAGACCTCGTTGCAATTGCACTTCATTTCTATGGACCTTTTTCTATTGCCTAATACTTAATTAATTTATATACACTGGAGAAAGAAATTCTGCATTACTGGACTTTCCAATTTATTGAATAATGGGCACTCAGTTTCCTGGCAAGTCCATCCATACTTCATATTGCACTGAAAGGAATATTTGTTTGCTTTCTAGGAGCTCTGTCCAACCTTTTCATGCGAGTCCTCTGCTGTGCCCATTTCTTTTTCTCTCACAGTACTCAAAATGTCACGGAGCTTTGGCATTTTCCTTCACATAGAAATAACTTGTCCCTGCTGTGTCTTTTAATGATCAATACACACCTCGGCCATTTAAAGCATCCTAAACTATCTAAACTAATTCATCTTGTATTATCTAAAGCCATTTGAACGATGGCTGTTAGTGATTTTGATTCACATTTCCCTTGATTATTGTCTTATCACCAGCTGTAAACATTGTACTGTTCACGGTTCATGTATCAACTGCATGTCCATCACTCATATCTACAGGTTTTCAAACAAACAGCAAGCTTTCAGCAATTATTCAAAAATAATTAAACACCCAGGAAAAGCAGCCTGAACTCTGACGTTCTGCATTTATTCGTACTCTTTAAGAACATAAGCACTTTTTTTACCATCTGGTCTCTGTTTTTTAACGCAAAACAAAGCAACTGTTCTTTTGTTTGTGAAACCAGAAGAAGTTATGCTTGTATTTGTATATGGCAACCCCTCTGCCAGCATTAGGAAAGTTACTAAAAACAACTTGCATTTGGGTTTCAAGCATAGGGACACAAAACATACATCTTCAACATCCAAACTATTTCTACTTGCCCAATTTCCCCCTTCCAATCCACACTATTCGTAAGCTAACACCTTCACTTTAATGTTGCAAATACTCCTGTTATGCTAGCAAGTTACAGCATTCCCTCTGTTGTTAAAAAAGCACAAATCTTCTTCCTCATTTTTCATGGGGAAGTAACCAGGAAGAAAAGCCTAGAATCTTGAAAATCACCACCCAAAAGATAAAAGTTTCAAAAAGTCCTAAGAAACAAACAAACAAACAAACAAAAAATCTTTTATATTCTTTCTTGTTTCATTTTGGTTTGGATATAACTGGTATGTCTTACCTCAAACACACACACAGATTCACTCATTAATAGGCCACATTTTTTCATCCTAATTTCTGAGAGCCCGTTGGGCTAGGATTATTCACAGGAGTCTGCTGAGCCAGATTTGAGCCAGCTTTAGCCCAACAGTGCTTAAAAATACTGAGTAGAAAGTAACAAAACCATGACATCCAGTGTTGAGCAGGGCTGCACAGCTAATTTGAAACTGCTACGTTAGACAAACATTCATCTAAAGGGCTTAAAATACAAGTATTTGCACTTTCATGTGTTCTTCGCTTGAAACACAGAGATTTATGAATCTGTTTTTTCAGATTTTCAGATGCACAGCTACATATCAGCCTAATTAAAATTCAAACGACCGCTTTGTAACTACTCTGCATGTACTGAAGAAGTACATTCTGCTATAAACCCATCAGAGAAAATAGTTAAAATGCTGAGCTTCAGAGGATTTAGCAGAATATGCCATTGTGTAACCTTGTGATGTTTAGTTACCCAGGGTAATGCAGCAAGCCTGAAGCTGCCGGGGCTGTGCTTGCCTTGAACAGCTATCGGTTGTAACTTTCATCAGACATGAATGTACAGCAAATAAAAACTCCCACCTCAAAGTATTCTGGCTTTGCTCTATGTATCACTTTCTCTTTCAAGGACGTATGGTATTTTACTACAGTTACTGTATTTGGTGAAGGCAAATAATCTGTTTCCAGTCCTTAACACCTAGTCCCAAGATTATTATACTAAATGGGGGGAAAAAAAACAATCCCAACCACCAAAACCCATCAACTATGCAACTGTGTGAGGGCATTGCTTTGAACAGAATGTTCAAAATGCAAATAGATAAAGCCATCGTGCAATAACAGCAACTCTTCTTTTTAATAGGAACAGTACTAAAAACGATAGGACTCAGAAGCTAAATCACAGCAAACTGGCAGGTTTTCAGAAGCCTGCAGAAAACTCACCAAACCAATTACAGGATTGTACACCATATATCTCACCTTCTTACATCATGGTGCTTGTGTCACAGCTGTATCTCAGACGAGATTCTCCAGCATAGTATCTGCTTCTTTTTATATTTTAATCTTTAAATAATGAGAGGCCTAAACAGTTACTGGGATATATAGTTATAAAGGAAAACTGATTTAAGGGGATTTTTCAGGTCTTCACTTATTTTATACCAGAAGTTGAATTCCTACATCTCTTCCACTACAATGAAAAAAAAACCAAAACCAAAACCAAAACGACAAAAACCAACCACCAACAACCACCAACATATGTGTTTCTGTAAACATTAAGGTTCATTTGTTTGCTTTTAACAGAGATTTATATAATGAAGAAAGTTGCAAACTACATATCTGACTGGAGAAATTATAACTCGTGTTTTGTTTGTTAAATTACAAAAATTATACAGCTTTGGGTTAAGTTTCTTGATTGGATGGCTTATGTAAGTACCAGTATGAAACAAATCATTAATATTAAAAATAAAATCACCATTTTGAAATTTGTCTTGCATCAGTTAGTTGATAACAGACATAATGTAAGCATACGTATCACATGTACTACTCTTTCTTTCAGTGCCATCACTTGCAGTACTATCATCACCTAATTAATTCCCCTTAACTACAAAATTATTTTGATTAAATCTTTCAGCTTTTGTTGCTACATTTTCAGGTTACATGTCAGGCACTCTACCAGCATATTTAGGTATTTGATACCTTCCTTTGGAGGTTCTTTTTTAACTGCTTTATTCATAACAGTTTTCAATATTTCTAAGAATATATGCTGACAAAAAAAATCCCAAGTACGCAATACATTTTAAGTCTTATAGTAAAACCTTATGGGTTCTAAATCACTAATATTAAGCATGCAGAGTTACAAAGCAGAATTATTGGCAGATGTATCCAGTGAACTGGCCTATACTAATATCATACATCTAATATTAAATAAGTGAGTGTGATTGAAAAAGAAACTCTTTCACATTTATGAAGGTACATTCTGTAGATAGGAAGAGCTTTTAATTCCTTTTTGGTAGTAACTAGTGCCTCAATAAGCTAAATCTCAATGTGTATCATCTGTGACAAAACTAGATTTGATAATGAACACTTCTGTAAGATCAGAATAATCCATTCCTGTATGTATTTCAAATTACAAATATCTGCTGCAACAGGAGAAACAATCAGAACAATAAGAATAATAAGATCTCCTAGACTGGATATATTATGATTACACTATTTAGTCTGTGATGCCTTGCAAGATAACACACTTTTTTTTACTTTTTAAAAACTACCTGCATAACAGATGACAGAATATGCAAAGTTGTATTATATGCCTACTAATAGTGCACAGAATTTTTCGCTGATACAAAGCCATATTGCTGTTGCTGCTTTACATCCATGGAGATCTGACCCAGTGTCTTTCATAGTCTGAATGTTTCACATTCATTTTAAATTAATCACTTTCTATCTCAACAAATAATTATGTTGGTTTGTGGGACTAAGTGCAAGGATCACATCAGGTCTGATGGATATGGCTACACATCTGCATTTAGGCTCAGGATTTATACAAGATTTAAAAGGAATAAAAATTGAATCTGATATACATACATAATAAATATAATATTTACAATTATATAAATTATGTATCTCACAAAACTACATACAAGTGTAGTGAAACACACTATGTTCTTATTTACATTGCTTCTACAGAGAAGCACTTTACTGGGAAAGAATGATTCATTGAACAAAATCCTGTCTAATCTATGCCTACAAAGACTTCCTCTACCTATGTCTAAATTATGTATCTAAAGTAGGGCAAGTAATGTGTAAGTATGCATAAATTATTACCAACTCTTCATTTAAATTATTAAAATCAATGATCTTAGTGAACATCTGCTAAACAGAGTCCTCTGAACATGAGATTACATAAGATTAAGTGCCATCTTTGCCATTAAGTGTGAACATTCATTTTTGGCAACATGACACAGAGGCAATTAAAACAGCCTTGGAGGTGCAGATACAAAGCCTTGCCAAAGCCCCGACAGTCTTTTTGGACTTTTTTAGAAAGATGCAATGGAAACATAAGCACAGAAAGGAACCACAGCAACTGTCATAAATAAATAAAAAAACAAAATGGAAAAAAAAAACCCAACACCTTACCATATGGCAAATTCCCAGAACAATCCACTGTAAATACAAGCAGACAACACTGGTTTGATTCGTCAGTGTAAGCAAATTTTAAATAACTTAGTATTTCATTATGTCAGCAACTGCTCAAAAAGCCTCTACTCACATCCATACACTAATGGACACCATGTGCTTTTTCAATACATTTGGATTTATGCAATCAAAAACTGTGCACAGCACAGGTATTGTTTCTCAGCTGTCAGAAAGAGTTTTAGACTCAGTTTCTCTAGAGTCAGAAAGATTATTTGCCTTGGCCACTCAGAACATGCTCAAGTGTTTGCTGCACAAGACATAAAAAGCCTTCAGATCTCACACTCTGAAAGACAAATGCAGAAAAGCTTTTCTCCCAGGGGCAATCAGGGTACAGGGGTTCAGGCCAATGTCCCTGCCCACCGTTCCAGATGACACCCTTCTCTAGACACATCCATATAGAATTTGACTGCTGACATGGACATTTCTTGTGTAAATAGTAGAGAACCATGCCTCCTTGTAACCTTGTCTGTGCCAGGTGACCATCCTTCTCTACCCTCCTTCCCCTCATTCTCCTCTTCCCTTCCAGCATAGCCACCTGTCCAGCTCCTGCTGATTCACCTCCTTGTTGAAAACAGACCAAAAAAAGGGCAAAGAAAAGCCTCAAAGAACTGGTATTTGGCAGCACAAGAAACAGTGTGCCAAGTCTTACCATCAGGCTTTATTTTCTATCCCCTCACACAACCGCAGCATCTAGGGACCGACAAAGAATGGAACATCACTGATATATGTAGCACTGGGTCATGGAGCAGATAGCCCCAGCCAACTGGCCTACACCACACCAGCACCAAATCTGCAGAACCTTCCTAGCGTTGCAACCATGTCCTGCCACAAGAGAAAAGTGACTCTTCAAAAGCAAAAAAGTTATCAAAGTCCTACTTCATGTGAAGCCCTTCCTCACTTTACAAATTATTACTCTATTAAGAGTATAATAAGCTTTTGGAGTCTTCTCTCAGCACTGTAACTTATTATATATAATGCAATTCACAGCTCAGTGGAAAGTTCAAACCATAGAATCACACATTGCACTTCCTTCTTTAAAAAAAATAAAAGGGAGAAAAAAAATTTTTTTAAAGTGGCAGTTTATTTCAGATCTTCAAAAACCCTCACTATGTTATCCTTGCCTCTCTCAAGTCCAAATTGCTGAGAGCTCAAGAGGGAAAAAAAAAAAGTCATAGTTTTATTGGTCCTTTTTAATAATGTAAAGCAGTTCTTCTATACCTCAGAGCATCATGGAATTAAAGTATGTGAGTTTACCACTTGCCATAAAAACAAGAGAAAAAAACACCTTATGCAACTAAAAAAGCGTAACTCACTCTCAGTGTTCTGCTGTGCAGTGGTTCACAAGGGATCAAAACCACATTTGTGACTGGCCCAGAGCTGAGTATTTTTCATTCTGCACCATGGACAGGTATAGGTTTCAGGAGCTGTTAAAACACAGCTCCAGCTTCTTTGCTTTTCAACACTCCATGCATTATTTAGGTCTAAAGAAAAATTACTTGACTAGCAGACAGTATAATCTTTTAATGAATTAACTTCCTCCTATTAGCAATCTGTTTATAGACAAAAAGCAACAATCTAATTTTCAAATGTAAATAAATACTTCTCACTAGTCATTGAGATAAGTTAACTATTCACAATTCTTGTTTTAATAAAAGGGATGGTCTTCCACACAAGGAATAGATTTAAAAGTACAGCAAACATTGATGAAACAAAATTACCGATAGACCATTGTCAGTAAAGAAGTTTATGTTCTTTTTTGCTTTTTTTCTGATACCCATCCCTTATTTTCTTCTTTTTACTTAAGAAATTAAAATTTATTCTATAGATTTAACAAGACCTGCTGAAGAAATAATGGGATAAGATAAGGAAACTAAGCATTTTAAATTCTGTCTTCAGTATGTCTTCTTTGGGTTTTGTTATTCTTGCTATTGCAACTTTTTGAATGTTAAAAATTTTTGAGGGTTTATATACCTGATATTCTTATACATTTGGAATGTGTAACCTATCCCTAGAACAACATCTACTTAGAGACAGATCTGTTTGAAATTGGTAGAGATCGAAATATAATTATTTTTCACTTGACCTACTACACCTGTATAGATGACATAATCATCTATTTATCTTGTACCAACCTGATTGTTTCATACTCAGAACTGTGTCCTATTAATAAAATTACACGTAATTTAAACCTGACATCTACTTCATCTGTTGTTTTGCTCTTGAAGATATGGGATCATTTTGAGGAATCTGATGACATGCTCTGACCAAAAATCAGGAAGCTGCTACACTCCTGAAAGTAGTAGATAAACTGCATTTGCAGAGTAAGTGTAGCAACTAATCTTACTTCCCCTCCCAAGATAAATACAGCGAAATAAAGAACAGAGATGAAATAAAGATAGCGTAAAGTGCAAAATAGCTTTTATCCCATTATCAGCAAAGCTAGAGAATAGGCCGTGGTAGAACTCAAAAGAACTGTTACAAAGACATGTCCCTGATTTCTCCAAGGCTACTGCTATCACTAACACAGAATCCAGGCCCTCCATGTGTCCTTCACAACTGCAGTCCAACCCACTGGCTCAAATGACTCATTTCAAATCAAGAATACATTTGCTGTACAAAGACCCAGTATCTTCTGACTCGGTCTGGGGTCTGACTGCCCAGGAGGCAGCTTTGCAGAAGAGGGCCTGAGGGCAGCAAGGTGGGCACGAGCCCACAGTGTGCCCTGGCAGCAAAGAAGGGCAACAGCCTCCCGTGCTGCACTGAAAGTTACGTCGCCCAGAGTCATTGTTTTTCCCCTTTATTCAGCACGTGCTAGACTATATAGAATCATAGAATGGTTTGGGTTGGAAGGGACCTTGAAGGCCATCTAGTTCCAACCCCCCTGCCACGGGCAGGGACACCTTCCACTAGAGCAGGTTGCTCAAAGCCCCATCCAACCTGGCCTTGAACACTGCCAGGGATGGGGCATCCACAGCCTCTCTGGGCAACCTGTTCCAGTGCCTCACCACCCTCACAGGGAAGAATTTCTTCCTTACATCTAATCTAAATCTCACCTCTTTCAGTTTAAAACCATAACCCCTCATCCTATCACTACAGTCCCTGGTAAGGAGTCCATCCCCATCTCTCCTGTAGGCCCCTTTTAAGTACTGGATGACTGCTGTAGGGTCTCCCTGGAGCCTTCTCTTCTCCAGGCTGAACATCCCTAACTCTCAACTCAACACTCTTCCTGTAGGAATGACCAAACCAATGCACAAGAACATTCACAAACTTAGAAATATAACTGTACTTTGAAATTTGATTCCATAAAATGCCATTTTGTGATAAGAGGCATTTCTTCTCAGGAGTCCCATATCAAATTCAATAGCAAAAGATGTCTCTCCATTTGCTACAAAGAAACCACCCTCAAGCCTAAAAACAAGCTGTAATGTAGCTCCAAATATGAATTAATTCCTTATTTAAAATTCAAACACTTTACAAGATATACAGAAAAACAATAGATTTGCAGAGCTAAGAAATAAAGAGGATATTTTTGCTCATGGATTGCTTCCAAAAGAAGTGAAGAAAGTGGAATTTGGAAGCAGTTTTGAAATGTGAACACGTGCGAACTGATAATGCTTACTAAAGTGTTTGCTAATTTAGCCCAATTATCATCATCCATCTTTTGTTAGTATGATGTTTTCAAAATCTGCTGTTCTCCTCCGAAGCTGAGGGAATCTACACGACCCTCCAAAGAAACACTTGTGTTGTAAACTTGCACAAAAGAAAATAAAATTCATTAAGCAATTTTCATAATGGGCCTGCCAGTGTTATGGTTGTAATGGGATAAGTATTAACAGTCAGTAGTTGCCAAATTATTCTATCAATATATATCTTCAATTTGACCGTTATTTTTGTAGTGTGCATTATTCAATGATCCTAGGGCAAGAAAGTGCATGTGAATAAGCTGTGCTAATAAAACATCAGCTATATCACCAGGAGCCACATCTTGAAGGATATTGGAGAAAAGCAGGGGATTGTATCAGGCATTATCAAGAACGCAAGTCCAGGATGACAGCTGAGGTCTACTACTTGTGTTTGGCCTATTACTGGTGCTTGGTTTCGTACCCCATCATTGATACTTGACTGTAACTCAGATGCTATTTGCATTGTTTATTTTTAATGCATTGTTTGCATTAAAGTGCATCACAATCCCATTACAACTGGAAAATAGTCTTAAAGACATGCAGGGAAATTTTTTAACTAGCTCAAGAACTCTGCTGGAACCTTTTTCAAATCATCATATGCCTCTTGTAATATTTTCTATGCTCTTCCTTATATAATGCAATAGTAACATTGTATGGACACAGACATTAGGAAGAAACACATTTTTATTTACTCTTATTTACAGCAAACTTTGCTTTAAGGATTTGGTAATTTTATGGCTCCCTCAGTATTTATACCTCCAAATGACTTCAAATGAGCAGCATCAACAAGCAAGCATAGGAAACTGATATGAAATTTACACTGTATTCCTTAAAGACAGGAACATTCAGGAGTTTTATATAGTGAGAGAGACACTGTAGATTTAATATCCAAACTTACTGAATGATAATAAATTCATTAAATAGATTTTTCTGGCCTCACAGGCAACTAGCACTGCAACCACTTCTATCCCAGAACATTTTTATTGTTAAAAAGACTCACTTAAAACAGAGCGGCACGAATGAATTCATCAAGATCACTGCTATTATAATGAATCATTAATATCCTAGTGAAAAATTTATTATTATGAATAATACATTCAAAATGATGAGACAGAAAATGAAGCATTACTCTGCAATGTATCAGAGAATCAAAGTGATGTTATGGAAGTTGGCAAGATAAAAAAACATCATTTTTTGTTCTAAATCTTTCTAGCTGTCTTTCCAGATGCTTTACCTTTATTTTATTTTCTCATCAAACATTTATATTTTAGCTGAAGAAAAAACAAATATGTTAAGAAACATTCTTCCCTTTGTATAAATAAAATGTCCAAGTATACCCATTACTTTGCTCACAAAACCAGTTCTGCCCTCAGAAGGCACATTTTGTCTTCAAAACCCTTATTTGAGCATATGCGATTGTGAAACAAAACCCCTCCTTTGCAACAAATAGCAAAGTTAATTTTTCAAACTACTGTATCTACTACATATATAGCAGAGTTACAGTAGGCTTAGATAAACTGATTAGACAAGATAATTTTGATACTTCCACTATTACTCTGCTCGATTAGGGAATCAGAAGGACTTAAAGTAATAATCATCTCAACATAAATGTCACGGAATAAAAACCTCTCACAAATAGAATAATCACTCTCCTGTGGACTTAAAATCAGAGTAATCAAATGTGTCTTTGAATTACAGTACCCAAAAATTGCACTGTGGCTTACTACAACTGAGTTTGGACAACTGAAATCACAAGCACATTACTGAGATGGACTCCTGCAGCTAACTCGTTTTAAAGTGAGCCCAAAACAGAAAGCACAGCATTAGACTCCAGCCAAACGGCCATGACAAAGGAACAATTAAACTTCAAAGGGGGATTAAGTATTCCTTATATTATTGATAGATTTGATTTGTCCATTCTCCTAGACAGATTTGTATATAGTACATCAAAGCAAGCAATCTTATAACTATATCCTTGCTTCATACATGACACTTAAAACACTCAGCAGTACCTTAGAATTTGATGTGGATTCCAAAAAGCAAAGCCTGTTGCCAAATCCTTCAGCAGCAAGACACAATTTCTGTTGCTCCTTGTGAACAGTTGCAGTGCACTGCAGAACCACTTCATCATCCTACCAAAAAAAAACCAAAAACAGAACAGTGGTTATGCATCTGACCCAACGAGATCTGTAACAGAAGTCAGTATGTAGGAAATAAATAAAAATGTTATGGGACTAAATCCTTGTAGTAATATAGTCGAAGCAGATCTTGTCAAAAAAACTGACAGAACAGAAACACACCCTTATTTAAATCCCAGTTCTCCAATGTAACATAACCATGAGCTGCAGAATCCCTTTGCAGAAATATGGTTTAAGTTAAAAAGAAAGAAAACTTGGTTGTAATGAGTCTGTTTTCTAGCAGAGGTTTTCTGTTTAAGAATAGAAAAAATAGTATCACCCTGTGCATTCCGCCCATTCATTTATGAAGCAAAATTAGTTTCCAATAATAAATTTCACATGAAGACATCATATTTAACACTGTAAATAAAATGTAATACAATAAAACTATAGGATGAAGCATGCAACTGGAAGCAGAACAGGATGAGACTACAAAAATGCACGCATTAAGGCAGGCATGTTTACCAAAAAGTTATTCTTACAGGCAGCTTTTTACATAGGGACATTTAGAAAAGTTCATCAAATTAAATAAATGCCTGAATTTAAATTGAACTGAGTAATTTGAAGCCACTTGTAAACACCCATCCTGAATTAAGCTGGCCTTTTATTTGGTTTGATTTACTACACTCTAGTAATTAAACTAAACTAAATTAAGATGTATTTAATTCTGAAAAGAACAGGAGATTAAATAGAGTTTAATCGGACACTTCAAAAATTAATTTATGTTACCTTTTTTTAGTTGTCCCCATGTAGCAAACCCTAGCCCTAAGTACAGGTAAACCACTTTTCCTTGTATACTAGCAACAGTGCCCAAGCTGCATATTGCTTTACAATCCACAGTCAATTGTAGAGGCAAAAAGTAGGAACTGCTTCCAGTCAGACATTAAATCCAGAAAATGAAATACAGGTATATGTTATATGTGCAGTTCACAATGTACAACTGTAATTAATAAAGAAAAATCCCTAAAAGCCAAAATCAAGGATCTAGAAGACCAAATATACAGAGTTAAGAGCTTTGCTGTGTACTCTTTGTAAAAGTAGCATCTAATAAAACCCAGAGCATTTTTTCTTGCGGGGGGGGGAGGGGGGTGTTTTCGTTTTTTGAAGCACAAAATTACTATTTCCTAATCTTAACTACACAATTCAAATAAAAGTTCATTTTCAGATTAAAAATAGTAGTGTTAGATTACAGCTATATAAACACATTCTCCTTCCTCTTTATCTTCCTAGCCCTTCTTCCTAAATAACCACACCAGCAGAATGGAAATTCCAGTAACTGTGTCACCATCATACATTGTGCTAGAGTTGTCTCCAAAAAGGGTCACTAGAGAAGATGCTAACATCGTACCTCCATAGCCAGAGGCAGACAACACAGTAAGGCTACTTTCTACTCAAATGAACCACCAAATTCATTTTGCACTGCCCCATTCTCTACCATTGTACGCTGTGCTTTTAGAGAAAGTCTGAAAAGTGTTCTACACAGACCATCTACAAAAATGACTCTATGCTGACAGCAGCAAAAATACAAGTTGGTTTGGGGCAAGTCCCTGACATACTTAATTTTAGTTAATGATCTAATGCATCATGTCCTTCTCTGCAAACCAGTTATAAGGAATCACCAAGCATACATGTGTAATGTAGATGCTGACTGATGGAGGATTAAGAAGAGGAATATAGCAACTGCTAAATTTCCTGACACACAAACTTTCACAATTCATTCTGCAAGCATTTTCTCTTCTTGTGCTGGACCATGTACAGAGTACATGGCTTATTTTGTCAAATACATAGCTCACTAATAAAGACTGATTTCTTAAAAAATGCTTACTAATTAATGAAAATCAATTGCCCTCCCATGCCCTTTGCAAAAGTTAATTCCTGGGTTGGCAGGACATGCTAATTAAAACAACAAAGCAAATCACAACTCTGTTTTGCTACATTTTATTTGTTTTGTATGTAGATGGTTACAATAAATGTTCTCTTAATTCAGGCCACAGAGTCATAGTGTTGTGGAACTTCTCGCTCTAAGTCAAGGTGTGGTTGATAAAGTTGGCACAGAAGGTTAAGAAAGATGCGATGCCATTGTCAGATCAAGTGGAAGGTCATCACAGTTAATTATGAGTAATATACACCCAGCTCTAAGTTACTTTGCATTTCTGTGCACATCGTTAGAGAAGAATCTAATATAAACTCTACCCTGGATTCAGTCTTCCAACATTTAGCGACTACGTGTTCAGAAGATTCCTATAGATACAAAATTTGATTGTGTTGCAGAATTATATTAAGATACATAATTCCATTCCATTTCTTTAGAGAAGACTGGTAAGTGGGTAAGCATCTCAGCACTGTCTTTCTAAACCTGTTTTCAAATCAGCAAGTGCTATCCAGTTCCAGTATCAGGAGAGCTAAAAATGCGTAATTTCCTTATCTGAAGTCACACCTCCAAAGAGACCTTCACTGAAGGTCACTTTGCTCTTGTATTAAGAAAGCTACAGTGAGCATCATATTAAATGTCTATTTGTCGTGGTTTAACCCCAGCCAGCAACTAAACACCACGCAGCCGCTCACTCACTCCCCCCCACCCAGTGGGATGGGGGAGAAAATCGGGAAAAGAAGCAAAACCCGTGGGTTGAGATAAGAACGGTTTAATAGAACAGAAAAGAAGAAACTAATAATGATAATGATAACACTAATAAAATGACAACAGCAATAATGAAAGGATTGGAATGTACAAATGATGCGCAGTGCAATTGCTCACCACCCGCCGACCGACACCCAGCCAGTCCCCGAGCGGTGAATCCCTGCCCCCCTCCACTTCCCCGTTCCTAAACTGGATGGGACGTCACATGGTATGGAATACACCGTTGGCCAGTTTGGGTCAGGTGCCCTGGCTGTGTCCTGTGCCAACTTCTTGTGCTCCTCCAGCTTTCTCACTGACTGGGCATGAGAAGCTGAAAAATCCTTGACATTAGTCTAAACACTACTGAGCAACAACTGAAAACATCAGTGTGTTATCAACATTCTTCGCATACTGAACTCAAAACATAGCACCGTACCAGCTACTAGGAAGACAGTTAACTCTATCCCAGCTGAAACCAGGACACTATTAAAGAAAAATATTTATCGAATATTCTTAAATCTTGAATTATGAGATCTCTCAAACTGGTTCATTTCCTCCTATTACCTTCTGAGCATTTTCTCACCTATATGTTATGCAGATGAGGTTTTAGATCATCATAATTTTTTCTATCAGTCACTGTCAGATTAGAACTGATGAAAGTAATTTATGTTTCAAAGGGCTATAACTGTAGCCTTCAAAAGTTAAGCAAATACATCATTATGTATCCAGATACACTCCTATCCATCTCTCTCCTAACTCTCCTCATACGGGACTGAAAATTCAGGGGTAGAGGCAACACAAAGGTGCTGACAAGAATATTAGTGTCTTTTAAACATCTCTCTCAAATGCTGAGTTACTTAATATCACAGTAAACTAAACAGAGATGAAAATTAAAGAGATTCCAGGAAGACAACTTCAAGCACAGATGTTTAATGCTAAAATGTAATCACTTGTAGGAACTTTTAATCCACTTGGAATCTAAACTCTTGGATAAACTGTGTTTTAAGACATGTAGAAATAGTTGTCTATACATTGGCAATATTAAGTGCATAGGCAAAAGAAGAAAACCTAGTCTTCCACAAAACAGTTATAGGTCTTTGTAATTGATCAAGGTAACACACGTGTTAGTAAACAATAGTGTGTGTCTGTCATATTCAATGAAATGAGTTTAGCATATACTTCATCTGATTAAAAAAACAGTATCTGTATTCTGCCATAACAAACGAAAGTATTTGATTTAAACTTCATATTCAAAACAATCACAACAGACATAGATTATACAGAATATAGTATAGTCTTGGAAAAAACTCCAGCACAGTTTGGAAGAAAGGGCAATAGCACAGACCTAAAATCCCTGCAGACATTTCCACTGCCAGATACTTTTGTTATTCTTGTTTTGCTGAATAATCATCACTTTGATACTCATCTGCCAGTTTCCTCTGTGGAAACTGGAAAATTTTAGTATTTCCATCCCAATTCACTATCACCCATAGCAGCCTTCATCAGTAAGCCCAAAGATGCTGCTTCGTCTTCTATTTTTCCAGGTTTTGGATATGGAAGAAAGGTATCAAAAGAGTAAGGGAAAGTAGGTGCCAATAACCACACAATTCTGTGCACACAGTGGTGCTGCAGCTTATTATCAAATGCACAAGGCAATGTAAGTCACCATAACAACAACGGAGCACAGTCTCAGATATATCTTCATTTACTGCAAGTAAGAGTGAATCCAACTTGAGAAGCTGTTCATTTAGTTTAGGTACTTTAATGGATGATTCTTCCATCCATTCTCATCCTTCCGTTCAGAGTCTGATCTGCTTCATAACACTCTTGGGAATTTAGAAGCACGGTTATCTCCATCCCACAAATGGGGAGGTAAGGAGCAAGGATGATACTGCCTACCTACAATAACAGAGTATGCCTACAGGATAGCAGAAATGGTACTCAGATTGCTAAACTGATAATGTGAGTCAGAAAGCTATTCTCCTTCCCAAGTTTGCAAATGAACTTGCTGAAGGCGATTTGCAGCTAAGGCTAATGTAACCAGCCATATACAGTCCTCTAAGATTATCACCAAGTACCATCTTGGAGTAATCCATTAATCCTGATAAATCTTTATGCGTCAGCCAGTACACCAGTTCATAGTTTTAAAGATACCGTATCTTCCAGCAAAAAGATACTCTGCTTTGTGTTATGTCAGATACCTGCACTGACTCAAACAGCATGAGCTTTTGATAAGCACACTACTGCATTTATCATTCTGATTCTTCAAGAAGCATTCTTAAAAGACAGGTAGATGTTATCTATGCCACAAAGCCCTATTTATTTTTTAAACATCCAATTTTGAAAAATCAAGGACAGTTATTGAACAAACAGCAGCACACAGCAGATTCTTAATTATATCTATTCATCATGGGCTACTTAATTATTTTCAGGAAATCTTTATACTCACAGAAACTAAACAAATAACTAAATGATTTAGTAGAGGAGCCAGTAACTAAAAAAAACCCCAAACCAAACAGCAACAAAAAAACCCCACCTTTAACAGCACTGTAACACTTGCTACAGATAAAAATTACTTCTAAAACCAAAATGCTGCCAGCAATAACCATACACTGGCAAACTGCATGCTCAGAACTGCATTCCAGAAGACCCGATTAATGAGGGAAGAGCATGGCTTTGCTGTCAAGGCACAATATTAAAACCGAGTTCCCAAAGCTCCTTAATAGCACTTACTTTCATCTACAGAGACTATTTGACTTTTCTGTGAAATCCACTCAAATCTCCTAAGATTACATGAAATATATACTACCCAGTCAAGAAAAAGGTTAGTTTCTCATGTAAAAATGTGGGCATGTTATGTTCCAACATGAATGTTTCTAGGTATGTTTTTCCACAATCTGCAATTTCAAGTTATGACCAAATAAAACATACATATACACACACACACATACATATACACACACACATATATGTATTTCCTTGTAATAGATAGCATTACTCTGTCCTATTAAACCCTGAAAACTGATACCTCCTGTGTGATGTCAGTTTTGACTAACCCTTAACCTTCTCAATATGTTAATTCTATGAAAGGACTAAAACTGGCTGGCTGAATTGCCACAAGTAGGCATAATCTACACTGCTATAGCTGTTAGCACCTCTTCAATATGGACATAGCTGTGATTTTGAGGGTGGAATATTTGCATTGTGGCATTTTTCTGGAAATCTGCAAGTTGGTGGTTTGTTTGGGTTTTTTTTAATATTCTTCATGGGATGTCTTTTCATTTATTCTCCACATTGTAGTACCTTAAACTTTTAATAATTATACATACTTTTAAAACTTCTGAATTCATATCTGGTACTGGTTTAGTAGGGAGTCAAAGGATAGAAAAAGATTGAATAATTTCTTTATTTGCATTCTTTAAGAATGCAAAAAATAATTTCCTACTGTATGTCTTTCCCTGTTTTACAGTCTATGCCATTACTACCTCCAAGTCTTTTATTTTAACCATGGAAGAAAAGCACAATATTGGAGCTTCTAGTATTGCTAAAAATCTCTGCAGGAAAAGTTGATGATAAATGAAGTAGCAATACACTACAAGTAATACATTTATTTAGAAACACAGTATGTGCTTCAGCCCAAGGTGCTTCAGCTCATTATGTTATGACCTTGACATCCGCATTTTGCTTCCATTTCAGGGCAAAAATAGGTGACATTTTTCAGGTATTTTCCTTGATTTTATATTTTATATTTTACTCCTTTGCAGAGAATGCAGCAAATAAATCATGAACTATTACTAATTTAAATAATTTGCTGTGCTTTTCCTAATCTGACCCATGATACATAATTACCTCCCTTAAAGATTTAATGCTGACTCTGTTTCTACTGCTCCATGACAGTATACCAATTCGGAAACTGCATACGGAACAGAGAATGTCACACTTGCAAAATTAAGCATTCAAAGGTTAAAACAGGTAAGTTATGCTTATACATTCAAACTCACTTCTACCGCTGTTTTATATGTCAAATACTGCACTTAGTGGAATGTTCCCATCAACTTCCATATGCTATCAATCAGGATCTCAGCACAGACTTTAATAGCTCAATCTTTAATAGCTTCCTCAAACTCCACATATGCACAGTTCTGCTTCACTGCATCCCATTTACTGTTCAGCTGTGCAACTGAACTGTGCAATGAGCATCGGTGCCACACATACTTTAAAAGTAGATTTACAAATAGAAATTTAGCCTGTACAAACTGCTTTCTGCCTAAGGAAACTGTAGAATACTTCTTGACTTACAAACTTTACTTCAACTTCCCTTTGCCTTGTTGGGATAAGCACTAGATTAGAATTAGATTAATGTAGAATAAAAGTTTTTAACTCCTATGGGCCATCAAGTACAAGACTTGCACCATTACTGGAAACCATTTGCTGACAGAATAATAGGATCCACAAATCAATCCCCTAAGATGACCCTAGTGATGAGACCTGCCAAAAAAAAAAAAGAAAAAGAAAAAAAAATCAAATGTGGCTATTTTTTATGCTAGGCATCTGAGTAACACACACCAATTGGCAGGTAAGACTACTTTCAGCGTTGATGGAAGCTCTACTACTCGTTGCCCCAGAGCCTCTTTATTTCTGTGCTTTGGAAGAAGGTAAAAAGCAACAATGCATAGTAACAAATTCAGATGGCACTTTTCCTTCTCCAAATCCTTGCTGACAACCAACAGAAGCCTTGATGAATAGGATTTATTAAACACCATGTACATAACATGCAAGAACTATGATCAACAGTGATTAAATATCTTTTCAACGCTCCTACAGGAGATACCAACAAAACAAATGCTCAGAGGGCAGCACTACTTACTTTAACTGCTAATTCTTGACTGATCAACCAACGTCTTCAACAAACTACCAAACTCTATTTTGAAATACCACCCTATTAGGGAGATGACTCTAGAGCTTCTGACATCTGAACACAAAGGAAGCCTGTGACAGCAGTAAGAAAAGGACCTAAACTTCTGACTACTGTATCTAAGCTTGAACCACAACTCCACTGTCTTATTGCTAGCTGTTGTAATAGTTAACAGTAAAATAATAATAGTAATGTCATTGGCCAGTAGGAATTAGTGTTCAGACTCTCTTAAGGGAGAACAACCTATAAGGAACTGAAAACAACCTTAGCGCAGTGCACATCCCTTAGGTAGGGACACAGGATAAAAAGCAATGAAAAGACAGCAGTGCTGTAGAGAAGGATCTGCTGGTTACGGTGAATCAAATGCTGATCACGAGTCAACACCACCAAGCAGGCGTATAGAAGCCAAAAAGCTGGGCTAGTTGGGAAAGAAGTGCATGTGACTACAAGAGTAGTGATCCTTTGACTTTACAGTCAACACTGGTAAGGCTTCAGCTGAAGTGAAATGGCCATTTTGACCCTTCGTTTCAAATAAAGAATGGACAGAGAGCAGCAAGACTGATGATACCTAGAAAAAAAACAGGAAAGATCCAGAAAAACTGTTGGGATGCAGTCTGCTTAGACTGTGGGAAAACATGGCAACAATGTCAAGTATATGATATTGTTGTCAATAAAACATGGAATAAAGGGAAGGTAATACTGTTCCTCATTGCATTAATAAAATTAGTATTAGACAGTTGGTGAAAAGTTTTCTGAGGATAGCAAAGCATTTCCACAAACCTGTTTAGAAGCTTCATCATTATATGACCATAAAAAATGCTCAAGAAAACCTCTGTCAGAAGGATTTATGCATAGCTGAACTTGCCTTAGGATGAGAAGGAAGAGAGATGACTTTTCCGGTCACACAATCCTAAATAGTCTGGACACATTTTACTGTACATGTTTTAGTTTTATCCTGTAGGAGGAGTAATTTCATAAGAATTCAACATTATTCCAATGGAATTATCCTTTGAGACAGAAAACCCCATGCAGAACAGATGGAATTCCAGAGGACCAGAGTAGCTGGTAGTTCTCAATACAGTACTATGAAGCAGGCTGCTAGTACAATAACCATGTTATCTCCCCCTCCTTCCCCAAAAAGCTCTAACCTAGTCAACAGAATAATTTTGCAAGATTACAGCAAAGTCATGGTGATCTGCAGTACTAAAGACACGTGGCAGAAAAAGGAAAAAAAAAAAAAAACACAAACAAAAAAACCCATCTGGAGTCATGTAGATTCATATTCAGCACTTGTCAGAGAAAGCCTTCACTTTTCACAAAGCAATCACTAGGTACAAGGCAAAAAATTGTTACGCACCACTTCAATACAGTGATGCTACATGGCAGAGCAGAGTTTAGCTAGGACTTGTGCATCAATACTGAGCAGTGTCTCAGGCACAGTGCACATCCCAGTCTACAGGTTCCACAGCCACCAGAGGGAAATGACGCACACGATCAGAAGGCAATGAACAAATCTGAATGAGTGGCTCCAGCACACTCAGGTAACAAGAGCAACTTCTGTGCTCTGCAAAGTGCTTCATGGAGGAACAAATGTACTACTGAGTTTGATCTGACCGGGCACTGCAGTGATATTGTAGGTGTCTGTACATTTCAACTGCACGTACCAAACACCTCCTGAAATAAACTGCTTACTAGTGATATAAATGTGAACACAACACTGAAAACAGATGTACTGTCTATGTGTAATCTCAAAGCTTCCTCTTCTGGCTCTTTATTCCACCAAGTCAGCATGAAACGGTGTCAAATTTGGTTTCAGCACGCAATGGTCTTGTGTACGCATGTGCTAGTATGCTTTTGATTGAGTTCTACTAAAAATATGTCTGCAAATGAACATATTTCCAATTGTGATGACTCATTTTATTATTTCTCACCAATTAGTTTCTGTGGTCCTACAATCCTAAAAAAATGCCAAGTTCAGCTGTCAGTGTCTAATAATAAATTTATCTGTCTGTAACCAGAGCTAGTAATGGCTAACTCTGCATCCGACACAGTTGACAGAGGAGTGGTGGAAAACATCTGCAATAAAGTATGAATACCAAATTAAACACAAAACAGCTGGTGGGCTGATTTCAGCTTCTTAACAGCCCCTGTATGTCAAATTTATCTCTGATGTAATTCTACTTATTTTAGGAACTTGATAAGAATTCTATTCTTACTCACTAATTCCAGGCGATGTCTCTTCTGCAATCAAAGGTGTGATTACAGTATGGGACATATCTATGCTATATTTGATCTTGCTGGTGTGAGTAACAGTACCAGTAAAGACAGAGGTGAGAGCATGCTAGAAAAGGTGTCCACAAGATTCTGCAGGCAAACACAAGATTATATCTATAATCTGTGTCAGGCATTTAACAAGCTGCCTCTAAACAAATGCCAAGTTATCTTATAACCCCATGGTGCTCAGTCCAAGCTAATAAATCCAGACTCTCACCAGTATCTCAAAGTGCTGTATCTGAAAATAATCACCAAAGGGTTTTAGCTTTACAATGCTTTTCTGAGAAAGAGTTCTTTCATCTCAGCTGGAGAACGGAGGCACATGTTAAAACAAATAATTTGTTCAAGGTCACACAATACTTAGACTGAAACCGAACACATTCCTTTTTGTGTATTCCTCCTACCCTACTAACAGGTTCCACAGCAAGAAGGCTCTATCAACACACCTCTCTCACGGACAAGGCCCTCTCACTCCAACTCAGACTGTGAAAACCTCCCCTCTGCATCATCCCTTTCATGCAAGAATACATGAGAAAAGTTCACCAGCCCTCAGTCTCGTACCTTGCGAGCAGGCTCAGGAGGCTAAATCAGTAATATGACCATCTGCTTGAGTTTGCACATTCAATCCTAGATAACTTTCTCTTCCCTTAATCTTTTTTCAACAGTATTTCTTGAATCATTCCACTCCACCGCTCTGCCAGACTGATATTTTGCAGCTGCCCAATCAATCATGCAACCTTTCCTCTCTAATTCCCAAAGACTCACCTGCCACTGTGTTTTTTTTATTTTTGGAGCAAGGTTAAAGATTCATTTTAATCTTCATCTATTTCAGCCATGTAATGCTCTGTCAGTATTTCTCCCTGCTTTCATTCTGAAGCTGCTCTAACTTATGAGATTCACCCTTTCACTTCACACATTTCCTATGCAATGCTTTCTTGTCACCATGAGAAGTCTACCACCTTTCTGAATTCTTCCTTCTTAGACTAATTCCGTTTTGAAAAATTCCCTCAGACTGCTGTTCACAACTTCTTCTCTGAGCATCTTTGATTTATGCTCTGTTCTTTCCTGCAGACCATTAATGAAATTATTAAGACAAAATGTGGTACCTTCCCATGAACAACTCCAAAAGGGCTATTACCAACATCTAATTTCTACCCAGCTTAAAATGCCACAAAAGGGCCATCATACAGCTGGAGCTGTATCTTATTATGAAACCCCAAGCAATCATAACACTGAAAACCCAGTTCCTAGACACCTTCACTACATAAGCAAGCATGAAGGAGATTTTCAGCGTCCCATTAAAGAGATGGGTTGTCCCTTCAAAAAAGGGACCAATATCCAATCTACCCAATGTCTCCAAACAGTGCTGCTGTTCTACATTTATCTCTTCTTAACCCACCTCAACATACCTATTTCTCAAAACATCAATGTAAAAAATAAAGACTGTAGCAGTCTTAAAACACTAAACCGCAAACTTTATATCTAAACAACTACAGTGCCTAGATATCAGGAAATAATTGCATTCTGCAGGGACAGTGCAGCTGAGGAGAAGAACACTAAATTGAAAGAAGTGGCAGATGGATTTTGTTCCCAGATCTCCCACCAAACTTTTTTAATTTATTAGTCAAGTTATTCCGCTGTGCTTAAGCCCCTTTTCCACACCTTTTTGGCTGCATTTGTTTAGACTCAAAATTCTCCCAGGCAAGACTATTCCAAATTCAGTTTTGAGACAAATTATACCGTTAATAAGCACAAGATCACATACATGCTGTAACAGGAAACAAACAAAAACTTATACATAATATGAAATGTTTTGTTTGTTGGATTTGGGGTTTTTTTCCATCAAGAGTGAGTTTAAGCAGCAGCTACAGACCATGTCAGGAGAACTACCCAGTGGTCCAGACACGTAGCCTCCCAAGAAGGCACTGAAAACTTGCACATCCAAATTTTTACTCAAAAAAAAAAAAAAAAAAAAGCCTCCATAAGCACAGTGCTAGAAAAAATATACAATAAAATAAACCAGCTGGAAGTGTGCTTGGTGGCTTTATCTGCAGAGCCCTGGGAATGGGCAGCAATGAATAGGTCAGGTACTTGGTTCAACAGGCTGCCTGTGGCCCACAGCTGAGAACTCTTTCCTCTGCTTAGCAGAAATGTCATCAGGTTTGAACAGTAATCATGTTTTGCAAAATCATGATATTGGAAACTTACTGTTCATCTCTTCAACAGGTAAAGAAGATAAAAAGAAGCAGCAGGACAAGTGGGGACTGAGATATTCAGAGAGCAATGATCAGTGATTTTGACTGCTCCCAGTGAACCAAGTCAGAGCTACATACAGCAGGAGAAAACCAGGTACAGACCACCACTCTTCCCTGAATATGAAACACTTTTTATGGGTTGATTTTTTAACTTCTTATCTATCCAACTCTAAAAAAAAATCCATGGCATTTCCCTCTGGATTTCGAGACATGTCTTGGGAAATTAATCCTCTCAGCTGTATTCTCTGTTATTCCCTCACTTTTCTAAGCCCACCACTCCCATGATGACCTATTCTTCCTACCTCGCACAACACTTTACATTCTTTTCTTCTTCCCCTTATAGTCTTTCTTCCATTGATCATACCTCCTGCTTTCAGCCTTCCATTCCCCATCCTACAGTCCTTTGTTCGCATCCCACCTTCCAGCCCTGACACCACTACACTGTACCCAGACATGTCCAGTACTTCTCTGCCCTCCTCCCACACCCAACTCCTGCTTTCAGGTCTCCTCCCTGGCCACCAGAACAGCCCTTGAAAAGGCCTCGGGATGAGCCTCCCTACCAAGATGTACTATTTCCCTTCCTCCTTCCCCTCTCTTTAGTGAGCACAAGTACTTCCTTGAGGGATGCTGCCAGCTCCACATTCAAGAGAGCTTTCAGCCTTTCTGCTAGAGAGCGCTACAGGAGCAGTGGTGTCCCCAGAGCAGGCAAGGGGATGCAGGCCACAGTAAGCGTCCTAGGAAAGCCACAGCCCACCCGAGGGCAGGAATTCCCCGCTTTCACTGGTTGATCTGCTTCTGCACCCACCCTGTGCCAACTGGGATTGAGCTCAGTGCCTCATGACAGGTAAAGGGAACACTACTTCAAGCAACAGAGCATTCTGGCTGAACAGCTGCAATGGAGCAGTTGGAAGTAATAAGTAACAGTCTTTACAGAGAAAAAATTTAGACACACTTCTTCAGTTTAAAAAGCCTCTCTGATCTCCCCTCTACCTCAGTTCTAACAATGCAAATACTTGGCCACACAGAGCAGGGGGAAGAAAGGAAAGGAGGCTTGGTAGCCCTTTCTACATACCCAGGGATGTCACAGAAACAGACATTTGATGATTTTTGCAAGGGTATCTTCAAAAAACCCCGCAGCATTCAAGAAAGAAAAAGAAAGCGAAGAAAAAGATCAAGGGTCCTTTCCCATTAAGCTGCAGTACCTGACTTCAGCGTACTAACACCACAAGAAAGTCAAAATACCAAACAGAAGATGAGAAGCTGCCTGATCTTGATCACATTTAAGAACAGATGATTATACCTAGCACGCTGCAGTTTATACGCGTATTGTGTAACAAAAATAAAATAATTTCTATTTTGCGGGAGGGTGTCCTACCCATACTACCAGCTGCCAGTCAAAGCAGCAGCGCTGGGATAACCAAGGATGTTAAGCCTTAGCTAATCCTGGGAAGGTTGAGAGGGTCATTTTTTTGTTGCTAGACATTTTCAGTCCTAGCAACGGTACTCTGCTTTACAAAACAAGTGTTACGAGGAAAACATTCCTCAAGCGAGGAACCACAGATTGCATTGACAATTCTTGTTAACTTCACCCAAATTTAGAATCATAGTAGTTAAGCCATATTTATTCTGAAACTTTAATCAAGTCATAGTATGACAAACCACACTGTTAAGAGTGTGCTTCATGGGAAAGATGTTCTAGACAATAGTAACTGTGCATTTTGTTTAACTTGCCAGCTCTACTTTTACCTCACTTTTATGATAAAAGAAAACTTGAAAAATATTTGGGTTTTAAAATTAAGTTTCAAACCATTGTTATGTAATCCATAAAACTGCCCTGATATGTCGTCCTAGGAAAAGTATAATGCCATTAACTAACAAATCTTCATTTCATTTGACACGTCACAAGACATACCATGATCACAGGGCTTACGTGGCAACAGCTGCCCCCCAGAAGCACCCCCTAAACTAACGATGTGTCATTTACTTTGTATGATTTAAAAAAGAACACGTATAGAGGGTGTAAAGTGAAAGAAGTCTTTCCTAAATGTAGTAGATGCATTTAGGCAAGGTGCTACAATAATCCCAAAATATTTTGCCAGGAGTCAAGTGTTCTAGCTGGCCCCTGTGCTTGCTGTTTCTGAAACTAATAGGTTACTTCTTGGCAACTCCTAAACCGTTGTTGAATGGGGAATGGGGCAGGAGGGAGGATCTGTGGCATCCTGAAATACGGACACATCTCAAAATAAGCATCAGTACACTGAATATCAAAACACCTGAACAGTTCTTATCCTGACTGCATTATTTCCTCCTCAAACAGAACATATAAAACACTGAATTTTTTATTTTACACTGAAGCTGCCGTGCAGGGTCTGCCAACAGTCAGATTTCTGCTGCAGAATTTACGTCCAGATCATCAAGCAGCCACGCATCCATGAGTTTTAGCGAGCATGGGATACTCCTCTGTACTTTACCAAGTGCTGCAGCTTGCTACTACTCAATCAGTACTTGAAAATATCAAAGAGAATGCCTCCTCCAGAGAAAAATATACTATAAATTTTATAGCAATTGTCTTGTCATTCCATTTGCATTCTTTTTCATAGACTGAAAAATAATATTAGTATAAAAAGACTGAAATATTCAGCGCAATAGTATATGTTGGATTGACAAATTCTGCATAAGAAATCAAAGCACACTGCAGTGGAAGATTTGGTTATTAAAGACTGTGCAGATATTAACAGAACATTAAGGACATCCCAATGCATTCTGTGCTAAGCC
Organism: Harpia harpyja; assembly: GCF_026419915.1. NCBI lineage: Eukaryota > Metazoa > Chordata > Aves > Accipitriformes > Accipitridae > Harpia > Harpia harpyja. The sequence continues at coordinate 33,066,407 of NC_068952.1, forward strand.
TGTCTTTTGAAATAGTAAAAATTTATGGGTTCCTAAAATCATTTCTCTTTACCCCACTTGCAGGATACTCTTAATTTTTAATCATTTATCTTGAGTCCTTCATAGTCTTACTGTGGCACTGAACAGTTCATAGAAAAGCTGTGAGATTCAACTAGCACACTGTATATTGCAGCAACTGCTAACTAAGAAAAATTAAGGAATCTTCAGATACATGGAAAAATGGCTTTCTATCACCAGGTTCTCATGCCAGCAGGTAATTCTTCACAGATTTTAATCAGATGCAATGACAGAAGGCTGCAGTGAACTGCGAATCCCAAAAATATGTTATTAAGCAGGTGCAAAAATATCTTTCAAGCTTATGTACATGTCACAACATAATGCTCAGAGACAGTCCGATTTTTATTTCCTGTTTCTTACCCTGAACAAACTCACAGCTATCATAAATGAGCCAGTGAAATGGAAAATTATCACCAAGAATATTGAAACAGCAGGAGTATCTTTCAACTGTTTCTACTCTTTCACCAGCAAATGCTTCAACACACGAAATTACACAGAAGCACAAACTTAAACATTATAAACCACAAATTTATATTTGTATACTAATTTTTTGTTCTTCCATATACATAATTTTACATGACATAGGATAAATGTATGCTTCACTCTGCTCACAATTAAGAAAAAGGGCAAAAAACAAACATCAACAAAATCTAGCCATGTTTGTTTATACAGTGGAATTAACTGTTCTGTATTATATGAAAAAAGTACATTTTCTCAAACAAACAAATGTCAAAAGTAGATTCATCACAGCTGAAAATACAAGTTCTCAAATACTGATTTCATGATCATATGCTGAACTCCGTTTTTCCCACTCTTATTTACAGTAAGAAATTGTCATTGCTTCCACTGTACTTTGAGAGTACTGAGACAGTAAAAAGTATCATGTTATCATACGAGCTGCACCTGATAATAGAAGGCCTCCCAGAAATCTGTCAGAATTGCTCCTAAAGAAGAGAGCAAAATTAACATTTTTATTTCCATTATGAAGCTATATGTATAGCCTGTTTTTCATAGGCTGCTATTTATCAAGTGCCACCCTTGCTAAAAATTGCACCATTACATTAATTGTAAATCAGAGAAGTCTGAGAAAAAGAAAAGAACATTTTAACCAGGGAAGTGGATTCAGAATAATGGTTTCATCTGATCCAAAGAAAATCAAGGCTGGAATTTTTAATGCGGGGGGGGGGGGGGGGGGCTGTTTTTCTGCATATGTTACGTGACTAAAGAGCTGTATTTTAATACCTTTTAAATTTAATACTTAATGTAAGATATGTCTAAATCACAGAACTTAATATATTACCTTGCCTATTTATTACAGCGATTATCACTTTGCATCACCATTTTTTATTCTTTCATGCATGTCAACTGATGGTTAACATCTACTGTTAAAACACAGGTGTAATTCACAGTCCCATGAAAGCTTTCACATTGACTCGAACACAGTACATGCACATAACTTCATTTTGGGTCACGATTATATTTCAGTGCTTGCCCTTTAAATTCACTACTTTCAGTGTTTATTTAAATAACTTTCAAGCACAGCAGCAAAGCTAGGCTGATAACCATCTGTATATCAAAGAAGCTAAGAACCATGAGCTTTTACACATTTCTTTTGGCTCTACTGAGTCCCTCTGGCTCACTGAGCTTCTGCAAACCATTTAGACTAGGATGCATCACACCTAACTTAAGGCACCTAAAATTCACTCACCTAAGTCAATTTAGCTACCATCTGTCATTTACATCTACTCAGCCTCAGCTCCCTTTACAGCCAATGGCGGGAGACTGGTTTTCCAGAAAGCAAGGCGCCTTCCTGTGAAACCAGAATTTAATACAGCCACGATGAACTGCCCTCTGCAGGTATCTCCTCCTCTCCTTGGAGTCTGCAGTAATCAGCTTAGGCTGACGTGACCGACACTTAGGTGTCCCAGTTTAGGTGAGATGAATCCCAGCCTCAGCATGCTCATAGCAGCTTGTCCGATGGTAAAGAGGCAACAGAGAAACATTTGTCTTCTACAGAACAGTCTCATGTTTTCAGTGAAGTGGCAGCATGAAAACTCAAAATAGCTCAAGGCATCAAATTTAAAGAAATTTAGGCAAGCTTTGCATGACTATTGAAATTACAGCTATGTCTTAAATAACAACAAACAAATAGCACACTGTGGACTGGGGCTTCACATTCTTTCACTGCCCATTGCCTTAGCCAAATTACATAAAAACTGAGGAAAGGAGAACACCTTGGCATACTAATTTCAACCTAAATCACATGCACAGCTTGGTATTAAAAACAGACTGTCAGCTGGTCATTGGAGCTCTATTTACCACCCAAGTCCTCAGTCACAAGATCAGTTGCTCCCGAGTTTCTGTATTAACTTAGAAGTGTGTGCATGGAGCACCTTCAGCCCCCCAACTGCTGAGGGGTAGCTGACAGTCATCGTGATGACAACACCAACAAATCCTGAGGCAACCCAGGATTTATAGAAACCCCAGCTAACATGAGTCATGAGCCAGCCATCTCTCCACTGCTCCGCCAGCTGCTCCAAAACATTTAGATGGAGCAGGAAAAGCTAATGAAAATTCTGGGCTTGGTAAGCCTGAAGCATGATAAAGCATACTGTTAGCATTACAGCATACAGGCCATTGAACAAGATTTATGCATGTATATACACACACACAGACATACGCATGTATCAGTATCAAGTCAGTATTACTGGTAGTTAAACTGCAAGGTTTCTGGTTTTACTTGGCCTCCAGCTCCCTTATCTTAAGTAAGTATCCCCCTTATCTTAAGTAGCAATTAGACATTAAAAAATTTTGTCTTTTCCCCACATGCAGTCATAAATTTTAAGAATATTTATGGCTAGGTAGAGATTTTCATGACCCTTGTTGAGCGGGCCGTTGATCTCAATACTGCACATGTAAAACAAAATTTAAAAAATCTCTTTAGAAAGCAAGACATATAGGTAAGGGCAGATAATTTCAACCACAAACTTTGCTTGCATAAATATAGCATATTCTCTACTTCAATACTGCTGTCATTTTAGATTCATTCTAAAGCCCGTATTTACTACTAAACTAGAAAGACATTGAAAATTAAAGGCGAGCAAAGCCTACAGAATGAAATGATACAGGCCTCTTTGTACCTTACCACTTGAAAACACTACAGCATGCAGGAATTAAACCAGTTTAAAGCAGAAGGTCACTAGCATAGCATAGCCAACTGTAACGAACAACCACTGACCTTAGTACTTAAGAAAGGAAATGCTGCAACAGTTGTGTGAGAAACTACAAGTTAATTGACAAGATACTTCTCTGCTATGGGTAACAAATCCATGAACTATGGAAGGAAAATTTGACATCACCTAATAACTTTTTTTTCTTCTTTTCTTCTTCCAAGATAAACATTTATCTGTTATAAAAATCTCTGCTAAAATAAGCAAAGAAAACCAAAAAGATTTATGTCCAGGGCACCACTACAGAAGTCGAAAGCTTAGCCGTTGTCATCAGTAGGAATGTCTGGTAGTAAAAACACTAGTAGAGAGTCCAGCACAGCAGACACTTAACACTTACACAGTTAAGTATATAGTGGAGGACCAGATTACTTGCTAAGCATAACGTCATTGAAACAAAAAGGGATCTACAACACTTGAACACTTGCTGTGCTGTTGTCCCCTCTACTTCAACCTCCCCAACTTTGAAAGAGTAAATCCTTCTGTACATGCCTCCCCAAAATCATCATAGATTCCTGGCTGGTCACTTCACCATTTCCATAGTAATAAACTGAATTAAGAGTTTGTATAGCTTGTCACGTTGATTACTGCAGTTAAGGATGCAAACCTGTAGTATTTGCATTTGAATTGTTCTGAAAGGAGTCATTTTTGAGCTGAAATGCTCAGGCTCAGTCTTTACTCAAAGACAAACTTGTAAGGATGTTTTTAAGATGACTTTTTAAGACCTGAAAGCCTGAAATCTTTCACACACACTTAACTAGGAAATTAAAGCATATATAGATGCAGTGATAAGAACACAGAGGCAGAATCACAAACTGCAGAAACAAAACTGCACAGATGTTCCAGCTCTCATTTTTGGCTTTCTCAAGAAATGTTTACATTAATAATATATCATTGTAAGACTGATTAAATTTACCTTATGACATGCTGAGAGCTTTCTGGAAGGTGGTGTTTTTGGCAGAAACACATTGCACTGTACCATATTGCTAACGGTAGCCAGAACCTAGCAAAACCAGACTTAAATCATTACTAAAATAGATAATACCAAACCGAAAGTAATCAAGGTGTGTCTTAACAAGACACATTTTACTCAAAAAAAAAAAAAAAAAATTACAATAATATGTTTATTTTAGTGGCCTAGAGAATCTCTTCTGGTGACTGCATCTGTTTCATTTACCCAGATGGGCCTACACAGCTGTTCAGTTCCATTTAGCAGCTTGAAAAAAAGGGAGCAAAGTCAACAATAAAAGCAAAATCTGAAGAGTTTCTGGGGTCTCTCTGACTCATGGCCTGTACACAGCCAAACTATATTAGTTTGCTTTTCAGTGGTAGGCTTTGTTTTGCCAAATAAAATACACGCACATCTGAAGGAAATGACGACGTACATTGGAGGTGTCAAATCTGCACCAGAAATTGATGGGGGGTTTGTGCACATAAAACTGTTTGTGGCTAAAAGCTAGTTCTGTCGAAACAAAATAAAATGACGCACAAACACCACAGCTTTTTAAATTACTACAAAGGAGATGGAGTTTGATTTGAATTAGTTGGGTTTTGACATGTTCCCATTAAGTTGGGGTTGGTGGGGAGGATTGTCCTTCAACATTCAACTCCTTTTAATTTTTGCAATTAGATATGCTATCTAGACCTTCATTATAGGAAGGCATCTTCTCAAAATATTATTTTTCTAATAATATTTACACAAATACAGAATGCTTTCAAAAATCCTGAAGTATATACCTATGTGGCTTCACCATAAGCAAAATATTTTCTTAAAAAAACCAACCAAACAAACATTTGTTAGGCTTTATAGTGCTCTCCTCCAAAATATATGATTCAGTGTTCTTGGCCTTATCTCCAAAGGCCTAAACCAACTTTTTTCAACCCCCCCTCTTGTGTTGCTCCCCCTTTTATTACCAAGTCATGAAACAACACGAGACATACACTAAGTCTAGAGTTTTTAAGACAGAGAAAAACATAATCAGATCAGCAACAGTTCCCAGAAACAGAGCTAAATAACTGCAATTTTAATTAGAGGTCCATTTAATTGTAGCATTCTGATCTAAAAGCAAATACATCTTACAAACACACTCAGAAGCACAAGGACAATAAGAATAAAGGTTCCTATAAAGCCTATGCTAAGAAATAACAGAATACAGTAGTGCTGAACACCCTTACCTGAAATGGAATGGCACTGTACAGCACTTGCTGCAAAGCTTAATGATGCTAAACATACCAGCTCTTGTTTTGTCCCCTGTTTATTTGATTTATACAGTTTTTGTAAGTGTTAAACTGTCTATAAGCATCAATTCAACTGCCATTTCAAAACAGATGACACATGGATTGATCTCACTGCACAGAGGTGTTCCCCTCTCCAAAATAAGACACCTGCTCATGCTTACAATCCATGCAAGAAAACACCAAAATCTTGATGTCTCCAGGTCAGTCACAGCAGGCAATGCCATGATTCTCTTTGGCTTATAACTTGTACATCAGGCTTGGATCTCTCACTTGTTCCTCAGATGTCTCAGCCAACACTTGGTCCTGACTCTTTCTCAGTGACATCTCTCTGCCACTGCATTTTTTTTTCCACACCAGTTTCTCCAAGCTCTTGTTCCTTTGCATCTTAATTACCAAACCACTCACTTCTCCTGCCTTAACCAATATATTCTCCTCCAACTCCTATCTTGTTAAAATGCAAGTATAAGAACGATTTCCCTGATCTTTTGCTTTGAGCCTATTGTCACCTTCCTCATTGCCTTCTTCCTTTTCCTCACACCAATTTGTATGTATATCCTAATTCTGTTACTAATTTGAGATGGTCAATAAATGTAGGTCCTGGTTAAAAAGGAAAATTATTGGGGGGTGGCTCTAAGAACGGCTGAAGAGCAAATTACAAGAAAATCACTTTTACATACAAGGAAAGTTTATGTAATTTCAGACTTTACTGCCTTCATGTAAATTTTAGGAAAACTCCATACAGTTCAAAAATCCCTTGTAGCAAAGCTTTATCTGTCACTCAAATCCTTAACATTTATTGGAAACATTTGTATTGAAAAGCAAATGTAAGTGCCTAATTCCTATGTAAAAAGAAGAGTTTATGTGCAAATATAGCACAAGCATTTTATTTGATGTTATTGCTGGTTGCTGCCTAAGAAACTTTTACAGTTTAGAACATTTATATTACTTTTCTAAGAGTGTTTAAGCAATCTCCCTGGCAAAGCCAGAAAACAAGCTACTTCTCCAAGAATCATCATGGACAAGTGAGATGCCTTTCGGGGGGATTAAGATCCTTAAGATTCATGCAAGTTTTAAATAGATATTTGAATTTGAAAGTAAATATTTACATAAAAGAGGATGGTTTGTGTTTATGTGAAATTCCTATTAAATGTCTAACCAAACATGAAGAAACACATCCAAAAATGGAGAAAAAAACCTAAACCTCTCATTTACTAAGGTATTTTGGTAGTCCTTTCTACACAAACAGAGTCACCACCTTCTTGCACACAAATTAGCAGGATGCATTCAGAAGTGGAAGATGATTCCTGAAGAGTCGTTAAAGATCTTGGGCCAATAAAAGAGTACACGTCATTTCTAAAGGACGCATGAGGAAGCTATGCAAGCGCTATATGCCTGCAGCTCTCAGCTTCAGAGACATGTCTTGCTCCAAGTCCTCCTTTCATCTCAGATTGCTTCTCTCATCTCTTCAAGGCAGCGAGCATATGCAAGTACAGAAGGAGGGAGGAAGGCATGCTGCACTGCAGAACGCCAGCAACGGAGCTTAGGAAGATCTTTGTGGCTTCCACACCAAGTGTGAGAGAGTCAACTGGAAGACTGGCTAATGAACTGCATTTATTTTTCCCTGTGTAATGAATATAGTGTGATATTGAAATCTTGACGCAATTTCTGACTGTAAAAGGTTTCTCAGCCAAAAAAACCAAAGTAACCACTTTGGCCAGGTGTGGGAGACTGACAGAGTTAACGTCTCAAACATTGTGGTGGGGCAAGTTCTGCTTAAAGACAAACCCTGCACAGCAAGGAACCAAGGTGAAAAGCCCATCAGCTCAGACATCAGCAACAGGAGGGGGAGGGCGTGCTGGAGGGCGCGCAGCTCCCTGTTCTGATACAAAGATTAAACACTGGCCAGTCTGCAGGGAAGGAGAAGTTACTCCCCAGACGACCCCCAAGCCCAAAGGCTCACAAACTGCTCATTAGCCTGACCGGTTCGGGTGCCCGCCCGAAGGAGGGGCCAGGATGATAAAAGGACACCAACTGAAGCCCCAGGCGCGCAAGCCCACCGGGACTGGACCAACGCTGGACCCAGGACCGGCGAAATCTTTCTCTCTTCCTTTCTCTCTGTCTTCTTCTCTCTTTCCTTTTCCTTTTCCACAATTCCTACACCTCATCCCTTTAAGACATAAAACCGTTGACCAAGTCTGAGACTAAGAGTGGATCCAGCCGCCCCTGGGCCCTTCTCTGAGGAGTCGTCTAGAAAGCAAGGCGGTCTGCTCTGAACCTCGTGACTCAACGGGAGGGATCTCCTTATTCCCTGAATTGATGTATATGGTTACCATGGGTTACCTGGTTTACTGAGGTAGTCCCATGCCAATTCCTGTTGTGAGAAACCCCACCACCTACTTTTATGCCTCCCCAGTTCAGCTTGCTTCTGTCATGAATAAAATCCTTAACTGATCGTTTGGTGTCATTTCACCTTAATTTAGCCTGAGGGAATTCCTAATTAAACACCACTCCCTGGTCTGTCCAGTCCGGGTCGTGACACCAGGTATTCCTGGAATGCGAGACGAATAAACTGACAAAGATAAAGAGTAGATTTAATTTGAATTTAACCAGTGTTTGTTACTTTCCATGTCTTAAGACAGGTTTGGAGGGGAAGGGATGTTTGTTTTGTTCTGTATGGCTTTTTGTTTGTTTGGTTTTCTTTGTTTTTAAGGTAATTGGCTAAATGCTATCTCTGGTTTCATACAATTTATTTAGGATCATATTTTCCCATTTTTAACAAGTTGACGTTCCCAGGATAAATCGCTCATGATTCACCTATTGCTACGCAAAATTCCTTTAGTCATCTATAAATAACTATTTTTTTTTAAAGGATACACAAAACCAGGAGTCACTGTTTATTCTGAAAATAAGACAGCTTTGTCTTATCTACTGCTGAAACCCACAGCCAGAAGCTCTCAAAAGTGTAATTACCACAAAATCTTCCTACAGAGTACATAAAAGAAACCGTAAAAACACAAATTTCTTCCTTGTAGGGCAAGGAGAGTGTCCTCCTCCTATTTTTTTCAGTAATTGCATTGTTGAGCTGGTTTTGCTTATTTTTAATCCTAGAGTTCCCTAAAACAAATTTACAAAATTCCACGGGAGTGAACTAATTAGGGGTAACATTTCCTGAAGGTTATTGAGAGAAACAGATATTAAAATCTGCTCTATTATTCCTTGGTTTTGCAATCTGCATCTCTTAAAAAATTACTTGCCTTTCAAAAACCTATACAGCATTTCCTGTCTTGCATAAAAGTTATAATTTTTAATAGAAATAGAAACATTTGATACAAAAAGAAAAATCCTTTTAGCAGAAACCATTTTTGGATAAAAAATATCTTCACAGATATTTTCGATGAGCTCTGATATTATTATAGTTATAAAATTGACCTCCAGTTAAAAGAGAATTAAAAAAATTTCCATCTGGTTCTCAAGAACTGGAGATGAGTCATTTTTGCCTCACTACTGCTGCTATCTTTTGGCATATTTTCCTATACACGTGCCAAATTTAGCAAATCTCTCTGATCTCCAGCTACAGAAAATGACTCTGATTGTGTTTAGATGTTCGGGTTTGGCCAAATTTTTACCTGCTTGAGTTTTTTAACTTGTAGAATACAGCCATTTAGTAAAAGTGTATATAATTAATTGGAGTGTTTAATCCACAGCTACGAACAATGCAAGAACATCATTTTTACCATTGCTGTGGTCCACTGGCTGACTGTACTGCAAATGCACCTTTTAAGATGTTGCTTTGTTTTGTTTTGGTTTTGGTTAAAGAACGTATTTCCAGGAGCTCTATTAACTATTGCAATCCTTGACAGGGTGAATAGCCATCACATACCAGAGAAGACAGACAAGCTGCTATAGTTCGACCTCCCTTCTCCATGTTTCTACTCATAGGTAGAGTTTAAATTCAAGATCCAAATCCCACACTGTTCACACTGTGAACCAGGATGGGGGAACCTCTTGCTTACTGAGGATCAGGCAGCCCTCTCAAACACCCTTAGTGGATTATACACTATCACATCTCTTAGCATGATCAAATAATAATTGGAGAGAGTATCAGGTTTCCCTTATTCACAGTTAAATCTGTAAAGAAATGACTGAGTTTGAGTTCATGCCAGGTTAAGTATGAACACAAGTACATTCAATGCCTCACTTCTGCAACCCTCACGGATGGAGCACATGAATACCCATGCATGCCACAGAGAGCTCTGCCCGCAGTTATTCAAACATAGGTCTTTTTCCAGCACAGTGAGGACGCTTCAGTTCAGACCAGCACTGCTGGCAAGCACACAGTTAAATGCACCTGACAGATCTCAGAGAAACAACCACACTGAATTCAAGGGGCTGTGCAGTGGGCATCTCTGCTCAAAGCTCACAGGAAGGTGAACTCAAGCCAATCACCTTGTCCCTTATCTGTGTATCAAAAGCAATTTAACTTAATTAAGCTACATACTAGATGATGCTAATGGCAATGTGGCCTATATGTTATGATCATATACATCAAATAGCTACTTCCAGTCATATTTGAGTCTCTAAGACAACTAAAAACTTTTAGGGCATAAAATGATTTAAGTGTAAAACTTAGGGTAAAGTCCTTTCTTATTGGCACTGAGGATCTGCTGAGATCTCAGATTTCTTACATTACTGCACTAGGGTAAGCTTATTTGCTTTTATTCAAAGTCATTAAAAAATGGGAATATAGAGGAAAGCTGCATCAGTGGTGAGCTATGACATGAAAGAAAGCACTTTATCATACTAATGAAGTTAACGCTTTAATATGACAGCTGAAATCTGAAGCAGTACATAAACAATTAGTAAAATTGCTGGAATAAAGGAATTAATGGGGTGAACAAGAAAGATGCACAGACTCTCAAAAAAATAAAAATATTATTGATCCATAACCATGCAGCTCTGAAAGTTCAGCCCTTGAGAAATTTGCTTCCATCAGTAATAAAGAATGTGGCAAACTGTAATTAAATCACTTAAATCATTGCACAATAACAAGATCCTTAGCATTCTGTTGAGTCTGCCCATGAGTTTGAAGCAAATTGTCAATACTTTAAGCTTGTACATAAATGGAGGTAATAATATAAATCGACAGTTATATAGCTTGTGTCTTTTCAAAAGTCTTTCTAAAAAGAGATCAGGTAATTACTAGAATTGACTTTACTAACTGTTAGGAAACCCCATCCAAGAATCTTACATCTGGTTGGCAATGTGGTGTAACTGCAGGGATGCAATGAAACCACACAGAAAAAAAGCCCAAGAAAAAGACTTGAGCTGATATTAGCAAAAATAATGGACTACCTTTCACAGCAGTAGTCCATTAGTAAGTTAAAGGGAGACCATCTCAAAAGTGGAAATGCAGCATTTTCAGAGGGGGAAGACATTGAATCTCACTGTTGCTGTCTGTACTATTTAGGTGAGCGGCAAGTCAATTCTGCGAACAGGCATCAGACTTCAGCTCTGTCAGCAGCTCCACCTACTGCAAAATGCTAATGGGCTTGTCCTTCCACACACTGACAATACTTCCATCAGACAGCTCCGCTGCTCACATTGTTACACAAGCTGTGTTAAGCAGAAGGACATCACCTCTGACTCCACGAGCTGCAAACCGCTAGAGGCTGAAAGAATCTTCTAGGCAAGTACCACGACATGCTTGCAATAGTGACCTCCAAACATCCCAACTTACAGTTGCCTGCTTCTTACTGTGTTTATTTCAAAAACTCAAATCTTATGAATACCACTGGACTTCAAAATCCAGCTTTGCAAATGTTCTCCTTCATGTTGTGTTATAAGCTGCTGTAAACACTGGAAGGCAAGTACAGATGAGCAGGTTTTTTGGTAACTGCTTGAAGAGACACGGACCAGCCGAGATAAAGTCAGACGCAGGGAGAGACCCTTCCACACTGAATGAAGAGTGGTGAGATACAAGTTCCAGAGGGCCACTTAATCTATTGATGTATCTTCCTCTCTCTTAACAAAATCTCCAGTCATCCCGAAAACACTCTTTACAAAGAGCACAAAGCCAAATCCTCATTTCCATTTCATTAAGATACACCTGCCTCTGCCACAGTGCATCAGAGGCCAGCCTGGTGACAATTATTCCTGCAGCCACCTTTGTTGTAGTAACTCATTAATGACAGGCCTCCTTTCTTCCTGACCAAAAGAAAAGGCATTAAGAATACAGAGTGTTTGGGGAGAAACAAAACTGTAGGTGTTCAGTCCTATCTCAAGCAGTCACTAGGGACAGTAATTGATACCTGTCTTCTGATAGCTGTCTTATGGTCTAAAAAAAAAAAAAAAAAACCACAAAAAGTCAGGGGAACTGCTCTCCACAGAGATAACATTCGCATCTCAAAACAACAGCACTACAGCTGTCTGCATCATTCACAAGGCCCTGCAGTCCCTGCAGAGAGGCCAGTGACCAAATTCACACGGACACTCAATTCCTCTGATAGCTGCAGAACAGGCATTAGGCATTGTCAGTCTGGGCTGAGGCTCTGGGTGGGCAGGAATGCCATGGCAAAGCCGGCACAAACATCTCTGGTTCTCCCAGTCCTGGTTCTGTGGGTAAGTCTATTGTCTCTCTTTAGAATTTTACACATCAATTCTAATATGAACATGAGCTGTATTTTTGTAACAAATAATCCACATTAAGAACAATTCCTCCACATTAATTTTCCGATTCTCCTTTTTTGTGGTATACTGCTAGAATAACGGATGGACTTTTAAGATTAAAGGAACTAACATCCAGGCATATAGAAAGTACTGTTCCCACATCCTTCCAACTCACGTCCTACAGAACTTGCTATTTAAAGCTCAAAAAGTATCTGCAGGTTCCAAAACTGCCCTTTACAAATTGGCATTTGCAACCACTTATTTAGACAGAAGTCAAAATGGTCACAAAAATGACAGCAAATAATCAGAGTCCTGGTACTTTACTTGGACTTTCTTACATTACAGACTACCCTAGTTCAAACAATCCCTTTTATATTTTAAACAAAATAAAGTAGTCCATGACAAAAAAAAAGTTTAAAGGAAAATCCACAAAACTTCCCTTGTTGACTCACTAACATGGGAAACAGAGGTGCAAGATTAACAAACTACTTACTTTTTAAAGAGGATAGAAAGGATATTCTTCAAACAAGAGGACCATGAGACAAAGGGTACAGCAGAAAGAAACAGAAGTATAGTATAATCCAGTGGCACAAAACAACCACAATAGCTGGAAGCATTACAATACATGGCCACGTGACCACTATCGCACAACTACAGCAATCTGCCACAAACACAGGTTAGCAAACTAAGGACATCATATATCCCAGGCCCCTAACTGAAGGATGCTATAGACCCACCTACAATCAAGGTTAATGCTATCAAGAGGCTTTTACTAAGCATGGAAGGAAGAAAACACTGAAATACTAAAATACTAAGAGTACCTGAATTGAGGGCAGCAGAACAAGAAAATACAAGAAGGAAAAAATATTTTTGTGTTTGCTGTCTAGTCGTGTCCAATCCAGTCACAAAATAGGGATACACAGAACTAAGCAAGTTATGGAAGACTTTCAAGCATGCCTAGTAACAACTCTAAGGCTCAGCATAATAAAAGATTATGGAAAAATAATTTATACATTCTTTGCAGAAAGCCACAAAAGCAGGAAATTATCTGAACAGTCTTTTGATAAATTTAGCACTTGAGAGTTGCTGAAACTCAAGAAAAGGCTTATTGATTTGTTAGGACAAAAAAACCCTCAAGTTAATAAGATAAAATTTTCATTTTGAAAGGGGTTATTTTTTCTCCCCCCCCCCCCCCCCCTTTTTAATCATTGCCCTCTTGCAACAAAAAGGAGATTAGAGTAATGCCTCCAGACTTTTAAGCATAGTTATATTTTAATGGAAAACCATGTTTTCTATTCTAGAAAATGCACAATTATAGGTATACTCTTATTAGTGGCAAAAAAATGACACTGAACCAATATAACACTATTTTATAGAGCATTTCCTTTTCCATCCCTCTACTCACAGAAGAAATCACATTTCCTCCTGCTTGAAATGAAAGTGCTTAAGTCATTCTTGCTATTATGCAAATTTAACATTAAACTGTTAATACTTAACTGCCAAACAACAGACAACCCTTAGAAATCAAAACAGTATTCATAAGCCAAAAAACTGGCAAAGAGAAATGAGAACATTTAAACACAGAGGCCAAGTATGGATTAAAACTGCAAGTATGTCTGAAAAATGAAGCATATTATAAACATGATTTTTAAACAGTACAGATGAAAGAACTGAGGCAGACTTGGAGAGGAAACAATTCTGGTTCTTCAGAAGACAGTACAACAGTGGTTACTCACCTGCAGGTCCAACGGGGAAAGCCCTGACATCCAGCAGACCAATTTACAAGAAAGTCATAATGCGTCACCTGGATGGAGGGTGGCTTATGATAGGGCCCTGGACTTCAACATTAAAATGTGGTAGCCTCTCTTCTCTTGATTAAATTAGTAGATTCATTAATTTAAGAGTTGTTAGGAGACTAAAACCTCTTTTACATGGTCCTTGCTCCTTACAAGACAGTGGACTATCTGTGGAATTATGTAGACTGTGCTTGGATAACTGGACACAGTTAAAATCTATTAAAAATAATTGTTTAGGCAAACATCTGTATTAGTTAAGCAACAAACCGAGCAGTAACAACAACACAAAAAGAATTTCTCCCTTCTAATACAAGTGTAATAATCTGCAGGAGTTCAATATGCCAACCAAATAGCCCAGCCAGCAACCCAGCCAGCTGATCTGTCTTCAGCAATTCCACAGATCATTCCAGAGAGTAATCTGCTTGTAATATACAGAGTTCTTTTAAAGGATTCTGAAATAAAGAAGCTACCTCCAGAGGCCTGGATTCAAAAAAGCATTTAGCTCTTCAGTGTTTATGTTACTTCAAATAAATGGGAAGTTACTCAAAGTTTTGCTGAGTCTGGGCTGTGTCTAGCCACAGACAAAAACAGAACAGGTCCGATGGGAGACAGTGAATAGACAAGTCAATATATAAACTTTAACTCTAAAGTATGCACTCAGTCCTATATCCTCACAAGATCATGCCACTTCTGTGTATCTCTGTTTTCCCATTCACATTACAGGGGTTCTTCCTCTCTTCCATAAAGCAATTTGAGATCAAAGGAATAAATAAGAAACATTTATTATGACAGTCTTGTTCTATGAACAGAGTTAATCCAGGCTTTAAGTGGTTTCCGTATGTGATTTCAGACACAGCATAGCAAAAACAAATCTCTTACTTAAGCTGGCAAAACCATCTTAATAAAATGCTCTGATTCATAATGTAATTTCCAAGGCACTATTACTGGAAATAAAATTTTCACTCTTCAGGATAGCCCTGTTGTAAGCCCTCTACATTAAGTATAATTTCCAAGTAATAAACACTGAATTAAATTTAAAGCTGTATCCTAAATACTGTGAAGCACAGATATATTGAAATACAGTTAGAACTCATTTCTAGAACAGGACAGTGCTTAATTCAATTATTTGTAATACTGACTATAGACAAAAAAATCTCTGATAGTTTTAAACATTTTGTACTGTGCAAGAATTTTTCTAGGTATGTGAAGGAATCTATTTTTCCTTTAACAACCCAATTTTTTTTCCTAGTCTCCTCAAGAAACCATAACCAACTTATAAACATTATGAGTTAAAATGAAAACTATACATAAGATATATTTAACTCCCCCACCTCTCACCTAATCTGAAAAGGACAAATATTTTAGTACTTATATTCCTACACATTTACATTTCTGGTTTTTAGATTTAACCCTAATGTACGCTCAGAATGATCAGTACTTTCAGAGGGATACTTCCTTCATCTTCTGGCTGATTTTTCTGCTTAAGAACAATAATGACTTAGCTTAATATAACCATTTCATTATACAACTTAGAACAAAAAAAATATATATATCCCCTTGCTATTTCCACTAATAATACAAAGCATTAACTAAAATTCTGGAATTAGTCATATGGAAAAGAAACAATCACTATTTCAGTATCAGAAGATATCAGCATATGGCAGCCATAAATAGAAGCAATTGTGTGGGTTTTAAAAAAATACAAATATATTGGCATAGGTTAAAAGATATTACCTGAATTCATCAAAGTTTCAAGAATTATTAAAAAAGAGTAAGTTTTAAATATTCAGAAGTTCAGATTTATGACAAACTGTTAATATTAGGCCAACCTATCCTTCAGTACAATCACAGAGCTACCTCATCTTATTTTGTATGAATAGTTAATGCAAAAGAACGATGCGAGAAACATGCTCAAAGCACAGGCACCTCTTACACAATGATCACTTTCATTTGTCATTGTTCCAATTTAGTTTATTGTGAAACAACAAAAAAATTGTGTTCATATAGGTTCATTGAAAGAAACATTGATCACTTTTTGAAATACTAAGTGATACTTGTCCTGTCCCTTGTGTATTTTACTTTAGCACCCTTCATAAAGAAGTCCATATATGAGATGTAGCAGAATGCTGCAGCAATATCGGTGTTCGTGTTGGACTGAGAGCCAGTACTGCAGCATCCCCTTGTACTGAGGAGGCTCCTGCAGCTGTGGGAACGTGCCATAATAGGCGAAAGCCAGTGGTAGCAATGGGAGATTCTGTGAGTGGGTTTGCAAAGTCCAAGGGGACTGGCCAATAACTCATCTACCAAGTCTAAAGACTGCAGAATTTGCCAGAAAGTTAGATGAGTTATGACTGGGCATGAAGGAGAGGTGATAATGGTCACCAACCTTTTTGTTACTCTAGGAAGAAGGGGAGTGAAGGAGGGGTGTTCTGAAGGCTACATTCAGTTTCTTAGGTAGGAAACTGAAGTCAAGGACGTCCATGACAGCATTCTCTGAAATGCTTCCAAATTCATGTCTGAGGCACAAGAAATGGGCTGAGTCTCAATGCAACCATGAGACAACGGTGACAAGAGGAGGTATGTTAAGAACTGGGGAAATAAGGAATAAACCGGAAAGGCAAGTTGGACCACCCGCAATGCCAGCTGACTAGCACATGCAATAGTGAACAACGAAGTACAGACAAAACTTATAAATGCTTCTACAACAGTATTAGAAACCTAAAAATATGTTAGGTAGGAGAACCGGAATGCCAGGCATCAAATGACTACCCCAACACAGCAGGTACCCGGGAAACATGGTGAAAGGCATATAATCAGTGGGATACAACATTGCTAAGCTACCAACCTTTCAGGGATGACAGAACAATATCCGCAGGTGGAGGAGTGAGATTGTACATAAAGGGTAATAAAAATGCAAATTTTTATTTTAAAAATATCTTGGGAAAAGAAAAAAAAAAAAAATACCTGGTCAATACCATAGGTAAGTAATGAAAACAGAGCACTGAACCTGTAATACCAGTTTCCTGACAAGAACAATGACTTTGATCAGGGGATGTTATCTGAGACACAACAAACTCAAGACATGCAGAAGCAGCAAATTTCAACTACCTATATGCAGTCTGGACTAATGTACATCAGGACAAGATGCAGAAATACAATTTTTTTTATGCAGTGACGGGTTCTTAAAAGAACTAGTCTTAGAACCCCCAAGAAGAGATGATCTTCAGGCTTTGGTCGTAAGTGGAGCAGATGACTTGGATCAAGTCGTAAGTGGGAAAACTGATCTTTAAGAGTAATCACAACACAATTAGAATTAACACTGAAAAAAAAAAAAGATGGAACATTCCAATAAATCCAGCATAACGATACTCAATTTCAAGAAAAGACACAACATAGAAATGGTACAAGCAGTCAAAACAAATGAACAAACCCCAAAAGGAGTGGTCAAAAAAGCACATCAGATTGCAAACAGCCCACGGGCTGTTCAGAAACCACTGTACTAGATGACCAGATAAAACTGCCTACCACAGTTCTAAAAGAAAACAAAACAAGCAGATAACAAGTAAAGGAGACAATCTCAGCAAAAAGGTCAACAGTTAGAAAAACCTCAAAGCTTGTCCAAACAGGGAGAGGAAAGCACATAAACCATGACAGATCAAACGTATTGGAAATAAAGGGAAGAAGGGGAAGGAACTGAAGAAATCCTTGCAAAGTTTACAACAGACAGAAGGAAATTCTCCCTCCCAAACATTTTGGGGGTTTGTTTGGTTTGTGAGTTTTTTCATTGGTTTTTGTTGGGGGGGCTTGTTTTTAAACACAGAGTCTATAGTTAACTTCTGGAATTTCTCACAAGGTGTTGTATAGGTAGGTAAAAAATTTGGTGGTCAATAATTTCTCCATGGACAGACAATAAAGAGAACATGCATGAATGTCCC
The DNA here is from genome assembly GCF_026419915.1 of Harpia harpyja. NCBI lineage: Eukaryota > Metazoa > Chordata > Aves > Accipitriformes > Accipitridae > Harpia > Harpia harpyja. Next base: position 33,084,326 of record NC_068952.1, read on the forward strand.
CTCTAACAGCCCCAGTGCAACAACTATGGGTGCTGGAGACATATAAAAGGAACAGACTGTAGAAAGCATTCAGGCTCACGCACCATCCTAAAATAGCACCTTTTATTGCCACTGGCAGAATACAGAGCTAGATGGACCAGTGGTCTAACCAATAGGGCATTTCTTAACTTATATTCCTATGAACATGTTAAAATAAAAGAAAAAAAGGTCTAAGCAAATTATAAAAACAGAAGAGTGGAAGTTAAGAGGACACAGTTACTATGTCCAAAGTATAATGTTAACTAGGTGAGTCCCTGGTATAAAGGGCTTCCTTTTGCCTCCTAGCTTTTGGAAATGGCTCCACCAATGTTCCTTTCTCAACTTCAGCACTTTGGGGGGGCTAGATGACTGAATGAAGAGAAAAATCAGCTGCACCTACTTTTCTGCCCTAAGGTGGTAGACAAACTGTGGGAGATCACTGTTCCCTCAAATTTAATTTAAAGACCAGAATAAGCTGAACAGAGAAATGATATCATGAAAAATAAAAACAATACAATTTACATTTTCAAAAACATTATACACAACTAGAAATGCATATATGCATTACTTAACATTAATTTTTCCGTGAGTAAGTAATTGTCATTGCTAGAGGTTTGCTATGCAATTGTGGTTGGGGAGAGAAAAGGAGTCCCTGAGGCAACTTCTAAATAAAGACTGATCTGACACTAAGAACATATTTGAAGGCTAAGTCATCATTAGTAATAAAACTAATGACATTTGCTTGCACGTATTATACACAATTTTCAAAGTGAAAGTTTCTCTTAGAAGGGCAGCGGTGTTCCCAGACATAAAGGATTTCTCCCAGGGAGCAAGTAACTATTTCAGTGGCAAGCATTAGAATTACTGTCATAAAGTTAACATTATCCTTATGTAACGAATGCAAAATCAGATGGCCTAGTTAAATGAAAACAGACTCCTGTAAATGCTGCATTGCTTCAAAATTAGCTTTGATCATACTGCTCTTGAAAGGTGACAGACACTCATGACGAAAAAATTCATCTCGCACTGTAGTGTTTGCTCCTTCTTTGGACAGCCATAGCAACCAGTGAGGGGATCACAAAGATTGTGTGTGTCTCCCTTTGCTGTGTGCTTCTCTGCCTCTCATTTGCCTCTAGAATCCATCTTGCCTTATGCTTGGGACATAAACACATAGCAAGAGCTGGATTTTTGTTATGCATCCGTGCAGTGTGTAACACAATGGGGATCTGAAGCATGGTAAATGTCTCTAAATACACTGTACACAAATACACATGCACATACACTAAGAGCTTTTATAACACTGACAGTAATTGAAACATCTCATGATACTGGGGAGGGAAAAAAAAACCCACAACCAAGAAGGGTTTTATTTTTAGGACCAAATTATCACAGCCCTTATTCACCCAAAAATAAGAAATAGAGAGATTCAGTCTAGCTTTTCCTATTTTGCCACCCTAACTTCTTTTCCCTCTGTGAGCAAATCGGTGGAAAATCAGAATAGTAATTCCACTCACTCTACACCTCAAAATGAAGCATGCAGTGTAAGCTCACAGTATAAACTTGTCCTCCAGCCAGAAGGGAGCAAAAAGAACTTGTCACTTGGCTGCACAAGGCCCCTTCCCCCGCACAAGCTAAAAGCTGCCTTTCAGTCCTGACCAAGCAACAAACAACTTCTCCAGCAGACAAGAAGCACAGCTGCCATCCATATGGAAGCAACAGCTATCCCTAATCAGCTTGATGCTGTTTTCATTCACTACTGAGATAAAGTAACATGAAAAATGGAATTTGTTCTATTTTACAAATGCTGTATCACAGGAAAAGGGAGTGAATGCCCATCAACTCTTCAGATATTTCAATTAGCTGAAACAGGAAATGCAGATACAATGAAGTGATGGCTTTCTGGCTAAGGCAACGGACTAAATATTTTCTCCTTTCTGATGACAGCAAATATTCTGTCTCAGTTCCTTATCCCTAACATGGGGATAAGAATATGGTACCTCCACACATCGTAACACTGTTGTCTGTGTAAATTCACAAAACATTTTTAGAAGACGACACTACTTTAAACAAGGCCACAACAGGGCCAACAAGGCTACCCATAACTTACCAAAGCCTCAAAAATCAGGATTTTGTTTCACATCTCTCAACTCAAATATCAGTCAACCTGGACAGCTAAGTAACAGAAGAAAGCACAATGAGGTATACAAAGGATATAGCATAATTAAACTCATTGTTTTCCTTCGTTCTGACAATCTTTAGCGTTGGGACTTTGTGATACAAAGATAATAAAGGCTCTCAATCATTCTGTACAGGGAATTACATTAAAATAATGACACCTGATTGCAGATCTATTACTAAGTCTGTTGAGAAGCATGTAAATCTGTCAGGTTTCGGTCACCAATCAATGCTGGGTCTGTTTGCAAATTCCAGGAACTAAGACTACCCATAGCACCCTGCTTGGCTCAGACCCAGTGAGTCATCTCGTAACAGATTCCGTTGCTTTTATTGGTGTTATTTTATGCTTTTATCAGAGGCTTTTCGGCTGTTCTGCCAGCTTTCAGTGACAATCTACTGCAGAGTAGAGCTGCCCTAGATGTGTAAAAGTCCCCATGTGGATTGCCTGCCTGACAGCAAAAGCACCGAGACCTGCCTCTTGGGTTTTATAGAAAGAGTCCTAAACCCCTTCTCCTCGTGAATTTGCAGAGAAGCATCAGCCAGCACTGCTCAGAAGTCACTCATCCACTTTTTGTCAGAGCAAAAGTCATTGCCTCGAAGAGACAGCTGGGTAGCAAAATTTTGCGTGACATGAAGTTCCTAAATGATTAATTACCTGAGTGCCTCACAACTACTGTTGAAATACCACCTTTAAAACACAGTTGTGAAGCAAAGCTATTCGTAGTAGTGGTATTCAGCCTGGGGAATCAAAGGACCTGCATGAAGCATTGAAAGTCTGTGACAAAGCCCATAATCTAATAAAAGATTTTCAGAAATCTTGTCTAGTGCCTCAACTGTACTTTCTACCATGCAACACTAAAAAAAAAAAATAATAAAAAAAATTTAGCTCCTAGAATGGAGAAGGTTGTGGTACAGGAAGGGACACTACAAGGTATTTCCTGGGTCAATGAATAAATCCCCTGCTATTGCAGATACAACAACATATTATTCCCTTAAATTCCGTTCGTCTTAAATGCACCTGCTTTCTCTTACACAGATCTGAACTGGGAGGCTAATCATTACAATGGTTAGGAAATTTATTTCCATTTCCACACTACGTTTTATTGTTATCCAATGTATATGTTCACATAACAAAAAGTTCCTGAGCTTCTATAATTCAATTTTTTCCCCTCCCTGATGTATTATTCCTCTCAGAGCAATTAAATTTCCTTTTGGCCTTAAAACTTTCCTACACTAAGAAGCCACTGTCTTCTCATTTACCTCAAAAAATAAGTTCTCTATCACACTTTCCTCTGCCTCTGCTTCATTTTGCTTTCAGTTTCCCTGAACAGATTGAGTTTTGCTAGCAATCTGCGCAACAGCATTAATATTCCTCTATTGGGAGATTAATACTCTGAATGGAACATATACAACACATGATTTACAACTTAAGAACTGCAAAATACATCAGTTTTAATTGCAAATGATCTTTGAGATTTCTATCTTTTAATTTCATGCTTGAACATTTTATTTTTATCTACTTCTGTGCCACATCTAAAAAAAATAAATTCAGAGGCTTAGCTCACAGGATGCTTCATTTCTGCAATTCCTCTTTCCCAATATTTCTGGAAAAAAAATTATCTCCTTAACACACAGTTTCTAGCATCAGTTACAATGCTAAGCAGTATATTTTTCAATAAACGGTCTCCTGACATCATCTCAGTTTATACTAAAGGTTATCTCACATAACATGATACTGATGTATGAGCTTTTGGAGGAAACCAGACTTGACTCATTATAGGAATATTTTTTCACCTTATCCAGGGAAAAAAAATTCTGAATCTGTTCTGTCTGGCATAAAAGGCTCCACGAACCCTCACCACTCATGTTTTTGGCACCCCACCTTGGTCTAATATTATCACATGTTTTCCAAAGCTATGTAAGAGACACACATACAGTATTATATACAAATAAACCTTGAGAGCATTACATATAAATCCTGCACATTCAATCTAAATAGAGCAGTGACTGCAGAACAGCATTTGCTTAACATTCCCCACGGTCTTTTTTTTAAATGGTAGGGGGAACATATCAGCAAGTATGGCATATGTTATGGCTCTATAGAAACAAAACCAATTCACTGAAAAAAATATTCAGGGTAAAAGCTAGGTTCAAAATATCCCATTTCTTTCTAAATACTATGATTCTTCACAGAAATCTTTACTTAATTAACATGCATGAAAGATTTCAAAGATGATACCAGAATGCTGAAGTACAAAATTATTATTAGCCTCATGGAAAAGCAGCATCTCTATAAAATGCCAACAAATAGTACATTTTCTGTTCTCTCTAGCTACAGACATGCATAAGGCATACAAATAAGAAGTAAAATTCTATTAGGACACTATAAGCTTGTTTGTCAGTTCCTAAATTATGTATTTCATTTCAGTGCCAAACTGTGAGACAGTGCAAAGCTTTCCCTTTCACTAGGCATTACAAGGAAAACTAACACTGTCCAGGCTCTACTTAGCAAATCAAAATGTGATCTTATATTTGGTAAAGATGTGTGTTGACTGCAAGGAACTCATAGTGTCTGCCAAGAAGATTTAAAGTAAATATTTAACCCCACAGATATCAACAGTAAGTAGTAGCATACAGCAGCATGTAAAAATATGCTGTAATAAGTTTCAGCAGGTTGGGGCTGGGAGTGGACGGGGTTGTTTTGTTTTTAAAACAAATGAACATTGTTACATCCTCAGCCACAGTTATTAAAAGTTCCTGTTTTTTTGTAAAAAGACACAGAAAAACAGGGATAACTAAGATTCCAACAGATACCTAGAAAGCTGTCATTAATAAAATAACTTTAAACAGCTGATATTTTAAAAAGTAACAGTGTATGTTGCAGCACAAAGTTACATGTAAATAATAATGTATGAAGTTGTTCTATTTCTATGGTGAGGTATTATAGCTATTTTTGTGTGGTGAGTATCAGTCAGAAATGAAAGCTAGTATTTTTTAAATATTTTCAAAGTTCTAACTCCTGTAGAGTTATGGATGTATTATACCATGTGGGGAGGTAGAAGAGCACAACTTCAGACATCATGGCTTTCCAAGATATCAGGTACAAAATGTCACCCACCGGTGGTGCATACGTTCAGTACTTTTGAAGATAATGTAAAGTACAATCAAGTACACAAAATAGAGCACAAAACTTGAGAGTACAGTTTAAAAATACTCTCTCTTTGCTTAGTAGCAGAACAGGTGATTAGACCTCTGAACTGAGCTGAAAAGCATTAATCCATCTCATTCTCTAGGAAACCTTTAGGGTTCCTTCCACAGACAAGAGCAAACCCAGCCACCTGAGATACACACGAGCTAGGCAAATACAGATTTTTGAGAACGTACTCCCAAACATCCAAATGTCTCTATAGCTTTTACCTTCAGAGCATCTTAAATAGGCCTCACCCTGGGATACTGATGGACTGAATCAGTTTATATAGTACTTACCCCACTAGATTAAGCGTATGCCACTAAATGTAAAGGAAAAGCACCTCTACAGGCAACAGCTGTATTTGGCTATCCCAAGGAGGGCTTTGATGGAACAGCTATGCAACATCTGGACAGACGACAGCAGACCCTCTTCAGTCAGAGGACAGCACTGCTGCCTCCCTCCTCTTGCTTCTGGAAGCTGCTATCCTGCCTCAGGGCACGATGCCCTCAGCATCCTTCTCTCAGAGGGTATTTTTAGCTCTGCAAGGCACACTTCAGAACTATAAAACATACCAAATATTTACCTAAAATATCAACCTAGTGTTGACACATTCATTCTGTTTTGAGTTGTTATTTGCCTGTTGGAAGGTCTAAGCAACACAAGGACCTCCTAAGGTTTACATTTTCTGGTGAAACCAGTTTCTTCAGAAGTGGCTTCATTAAGGCTAAAATGTTTCATCTAAAATCTGGATTCAGTGAACAAATCCAAGGAAGGCCTCTGATGAAATCTTGCCTTTATTCCTTCTCAGCAACTATGCCAGCACCCCCCCCCCCAAAAAAAACCCAATCCAACCAAATAACAAGATATAACAACAAAAAAACCCCATCAACCACCATGAAAATTATTTCTCGTTCTTACATGTGGTTCCTCAGTGGAAGAGCTGTGGCATGTGAAATAGACAAAAAAAAATCCTATGTACACTGTAGGATGCTCAGACAGACTTCTGTCAATGAGGATAACTTCCTGAAGCCTTTCATAAAATCTAAATTCACTTTAAATGCAAAACAGGTAGATGACCATGGAAATTCTATCTGTACCAATAAATGCATGACAGACTAGCTTGCAGGGTACAGTGAAAAAAGAGAATACTAATCAAGAAATACTAACTACTAGCTATTACATTTTCCTTCCATAGTACCCAGCGTTCATGCACTGCAGTTTATCCCAGGAAAAAATATCTGTCCAAAATTATTTTTAACAACAAAACAGACACATCGCTATCCAGCTCTGTTGAAGGAAAACCTGCATAAAAGCAGTGTCAAAACCTTAAAAAAAATGAAGCTAATAGACAGAGCTAGTGAACAAGCATCAAGTCACATTCAATATCATTCAGATACTGAAAGAGATAAAGCCATGATGCATGGAAATGCATCACACCTCTATCTATACCAAATACATTTCACCATCCCAATCTGAAAGATCTGTCTTTTTGCTGTTCACCCCAAACAGTAGAGTGTAGAATTGCACTGACAATTCATATGCAAAGTGTTCTCCATTAAAAATAATCTAAAAATTAATGTTCTAATATTAAATAACCAGCACTTGCATAAATTTTCTAACTTGCCATGCACTTTAAAAACAGAAAGAAGGTCAGTTGTCCAAGTTCTGAGAAACAGCCAGGTTTTAGCAGAAAATTAGAAATACTCAGCAATCAATCCATGATATTTTGCCAAGCACTGTAACCCTACATTATTAATCTCTTACTCCATATTTACTCTCTAACAGCCTTAATCAAATGTTCCTAGGGACCACAAAGGGACCACTGGAGGACCTCGGCTAGTACTCCTGAGAATCACTTTATGTCTCTGCAATGAAGTTAAAAGCTTATTAAAGAATAGATATATTGCATATTTATATTGCATACAAATTTCTCACGTACATAATTGCTAGGATTGCCAGAAGTGTTGTATGCAACTGAAAAGGGCAGTGGTCCCACAACACAAACTGCTGAAATGTAAGCTATGCAATTAAAAACTTAAATACCTTTTATAAAAGGCCATGACTAAACAGCTACTGAAAATATATTATAAAATTCTGACACTAATATGCAGTGCTGTGCATTTTAAACTCACCTTATGCTAGCAAGTACACTCTTCAGTTCTTTAAGCTTATCATACTAGCACAGGAAGGAAGAGAATCAGGATTCTTTCCTATTAAAGACCAAGGCAGACAGAAATCTACTCGTTTTATATTGCCAGTCTTGCTCTTCAAAACAAGATGACACAGCAAAATGTATATTACTTTGCAAATACATGCTCATACTCAGCAGAAAAATAAAAGTGGTGTAGCTGATGCAAAAATAAAGGAAGCAACAGTTTTACTGAATTCCAAGAATTCCATTTCAATGTGTTTAATTATTGTTGAAAAGTTAAAAATAAATTAAAAAGCTTGAAATTAGAGCTGTGGTAATATTCTATTATTATACTTTTGCAAACTACCAGGGATAGGGATGTTGCAAAATAAATTTATCTGAAATATATCCTGCATTGACTTTGCTAATGTTACACATGAGATAATTTTAATTTTCAAATGTTAAAGAAGTGGCCTTTGTCTAGCTAAAATATCAACCACACAGCTGTTCTAAGATTTCATGGCTGGCTTTGCTATTTTTAATACGAAAACTAGCTACCATGCAATGGAATAGCATAGATCATATTAACAAATAATGAAATAATCAGATTGTAATCTAGTTAATCACATGCAGGAAGTGAATGCTGCAACATTCAATTACCTCAGTGCTTCTATACCCATGGGACTAAATCTACACAGCATGCTAGGACCAGAGGGTAACCAACACCCCTGGCAGTGCAGGGCCATAGCCATGGTCTGACTTTTGCCCCTTGATTTTAATGGCAAAATAAACAGCTTACTGGAAAGTAACACAATATCAGAATATCTTTCGGGTGATTCTTCAAGCACTGGTGATACTACTGAGGATTAAGAGGTCACATCAGAAGCAGACCTGTCTGTTAGAACAGGCATGAAAAGGCGTGATTTCACATTAAATTGGTGCCACTAAAAGAAGCAGGGGCATCAATTCCTCCAGCAGCCCCGTTCCTCCCCTTGGGCTCTCCTTCCTCTTCATCCCACTCCTTGGTACCCCCTCCTCCAGCTCCCCAGCCATCCCTCCTCACACCTACCCATGCTGCCCCTCCAAACAGCACAGCCATTGTGCAGCATCAGGTGGAAATAACGCAGCGACAAAAGGAAAACAACAAACCAGTTTTAAGGGACAGCAGTTATTTTAACCTGCTTCACAACATGGGCGCTTGAATCCTTGTAGCAGCACCCAGAAGGAGGGCAGAAGGCAGCAGTGATGGCAGAAGGGAGAGCAGGACCATGCAACAACCCCGTGCAACACTACAGGCTTGGGGAAGAGTGGCTGGAAAGCTGCCCGGCAGAAAAGGACCTGGGGGTGCTGGTTGGCAGCCGGCTGAATATGAGCCGGCAGTGTGCCCAGGTGGCCAAGAAGGCCAACGGCATCCTGGCTTGTACCAGAAATCGTGTGGCCAGCAGGAGCAGGGAAGTGATCGTCCCCCTGTACTTGGACTGGTGAGGCCACACCTCAAATACTGTGTTCAGTTTTGGGCCCCTCACTACAAGAAAGACATTGAGGTGCTGGAGCATGTCCAGAGAAGGGCAACAAAGCTGGTGAAGGGCCTGGAGCACAAGTCTGATGAGGAGGGAACTGGGGTTGTTTAGCCTGGAAAAAACGAGGCTGAGGGGAGACCTTATCGCTCTCTACAACTACCTGAAAGGAGGTTGTAGTGAGGTGGGGTCGGTCTCTTCTCCCAAGTAACAAGTGATAGGACAAGAGGAAATGGCATCAGGTTGTGCCAGGGGAGGTTTAGATTGGATATTAGGAAAAAACTCTTCACTGAAAGGGTTGTCAAGCATTGGAACAGGCTGCCCAGGGAGGTGGTTGAGTCACCATCCCTGGAGGTATTTAAAAGACATGTAGATGTGGTGCTTAGGGACACGGTTTAGTGGTGGACTTGGCAGTGCTAGGTTAACAGCTGGACTCGATGATCTTAAAGGTCTTTTCCAACCTGAACAATTCTATGATTCTACCATTGCCTTCAGGGCCTGCACTTGCTTTTGAGCTGTGCTCTATTCAGGTAGGGAGTGCTGGACATAAAGTGAACACCTTTTCTGCCCTACATCAGAATGACAAAGTCTATTAATGCCCTCCTACATCAGGGAAGTGTGTATTCAGGGGACACTACTGCAGGAAGGTGGGGTTTTTTCTCTGTTTTTTTAATGCTAGTCCGTTGAACCTCAAGACATTCAGGTGCACCTCCCCAAATCTCCCCACTCCAGGCAGGGTTTCTAGTCTCTACTACCAGAGAGATACAAAATCACCATAAAACCACTGTCCACCAACTTTTCCCCTGCTCCCAGTCCAAAGGTAACTTCGTAACTACCCATCTTAAGTTTTGTTTCTTTTCAGCAACCTAGAAGTCAGATTCATGGCACACGGTTACTCTTTAAGTTAGATTAAGAAAAACTCCAAAAAAAAGACAGAAGGTCTGGTTTTCAGAAGTAGTGGGCACCTGTAGGTTTAACTAATGTCAGTGGCAGTCGCAGGCAGGTAGCTCTGTCTGAAACCTGAATACAGAGGCTTCCATAAAACACTCTTATTTGCTTCCTCATGCAATGGCAGCTTGAAATAAAGGAACCCTGATGAAAGCTCAAGAAGAAAAAGAAATAGCATACTAAAAAGCTGTAACTACCTTCTCTTCTAGTAAAACTTGGACTTTTACATTAGGCTTTCGCTAGCCTTTTGACACACCTCTGAACTATCCCTGAAAGCATGTTATGACCTTAAAAAATGATCTAATCTGTAACGTGTTTGCTTTGCTATCCTTCATGACAATTACTGAAAAAAGTGCCAAGCAGTACATCCTTTCGCTTGACTTGCAACAAGACAGTATTCAGGCAAAGTATCCAACAAGGCACCCCATCAGATCACCCCAAACTGGCCATTTGAGACAAGACTCAACACCACCACTACTCACACAACCACCAGGCTTTCCATTCCAAAACCAGCTGACGTTTTTTGACCTGAATTAATTTTTTTGGTCACCTGGTAATAACTGCTGTGTTACAATTAGGCATTCAGCCCAGCTTTCAGCAAAATCTTTTCTACGCAAAACGTAAAAGTCTGTAACAAAATTTAACAATATTAGGCTGTTGGTGCAGTAAGATCATTATCATTCTAACACTGTTCAACAAGAATTTCTCCACCTTTATTTGTCCATTGTTTCTTCCCCCGTTTTTAAACTTAGACCTCTTTGGTGCAGGGACCATCTTCATGTTCTCTATATGTATTACTCCTGAAACATTATAGTCCTGCCTCACAACTAGAGCAGCTAGAAAAAAAAGGCTTAATACAAGAAGTGGCAGGACAAGAGCACACACATGTCTTGCAGTAAAACTTTCTATAAACGGTCCCATCTAAAAAGAAGACTGAGGGTTTAAAATAAAAAATAAGCATTGGGATAAGAACTGTGAAAGATATCTCCCCTACCTCAATTTAATCAAAATGGATTAAATTCATCTTGCAGACAACCATGATATAGGAACTGACATCTGAGTTAGTTACATGCAGCTCATCTGATCAGAACACAGAAAACAGACTCTTGTAGGGTGCGATTTATCTCATCTATTTTCAATGCCTACATCCAGAAGAGATTAATACCACCCAGTGTGATTGGCAATTTTTCAGGGAAATGATAGCAACATTTAGTTAAGTAGACTACAAAATTTCATCTTAGCACATAAACACTCCCTAAAGAACAGTGTGCACTTGTTAAAATTTAAAATAATCCATTCTTCATTTGTAACATACATTAGAAAAAGAAATCTGTAAAGCTCTTTGGGACCTAGAGGACTTAAAGGTATTATCGACACATGCAAAGGGAAAATCTTAATAAAAATAGCTTAAAAGTAGTTAGCAGGCTGAGAAGAATTTTTTTTCCTCATTAAAGTGAATAAAATCTGGAAAATAAAATCTTTAATTCTTTTGTAGCCTGCATCCTCCAATGCCATCACAAACTGCCACCAAAACAGGGAAAAATGCTATTACCTTCAGCTAAGGTCAAGATCAAGGTCAATATATATGTCTCTGCTTATTTAATAAAGGTGCTTCAGGCAAACAATTTTCCTAACATTCCACATGCTCAAGACGGAAGAAATTAATCAACTATAATTAAAGCTGAATTAGCATACTATCTCGTCTAAATATTAAAATAACAGTAACACATACATTTTATTGCGGTTCTTTCTTCTCTCTAAAACAAATGATTTGTGTAGATGATTGATCTTCACCATCCCTTACTTTTGGCCTCCTTTCTCCAGCTCAAACAGGCACAAGAGCCTATCTATACAAGAGAAATGAAAGGAATTGTTCTTTAGTAGCACAAAGGCAATTAGGAACTTCAGGCTGACTCTGACAAAGCATTTTGACTAAACAGAAGTAGCTATGCATTTAATATGTCACTTGCCTTAACATTAATATACATGTCTCTCCTCAAAAAATACTGATTGGAATTAACATTTGGTCTTCCAAATGGCACACAGTAAAACTCCATGTTAAGATTCCATAGGCATTTAATGTAAATTTAACAATGATAGGATTAGCAGTCATAAAGGATTTACAGTTTCTTTCCTCTCCCTTCCCCTGTGATTACTGCAATAGATGATTATTTCCAAGAACAGAAGATTGAAAGCATTACCCACTCCCCACCCTCTCAGCTTTTTCTAAATCTCAACCAAAGTCTGGCATTGGCAGTGAAGAGTAGGATTTTCATAAGCACCTAAATAACTTGATTTCATGCTCCTAAGTCCACCGATCATTTTGGAAAAAATCCCTTGTTTCCTACTGTCCTCCCCCTCAAAAGATTCTATATTTTCTACTTAGGTAGCTGCATGAGAGTCACACACATACATGCCAAATGCACACTATATCCTCAGTGTTACTGGAGAGCCTCCTAGCTCTTCAGTTCTGGAATGAAAATGGAGTAATCAAGAATCTGTTTCAGTGAAAACTTTGTAAAATTAATGTATTAATTAAATCAGTTGCTTTACTTCTCATCATTTGACAAAGAATGTGACTTTCAAGAGGGTCATGTTCAGCACGTTTGTATAATTCCACAAATCACAGTCTCCAAGTGGAAGCTATTACAATTAAGAACAAGCCTAGAAACTGACATGCTGACTCATGAAAAAACAGCAGTTCTTTCACATACTCATTTCATTCTCAAACTAAATCCTTTCTGATGTCTTTTAAGATATATCTAATGGATACTCTAAGTATATCCAAGTATTCTTAGTATATCTAAAACATACCTATTTAATAATTATGTTTTATTTAGTATGAAAATCATACACAACAACTAAGTTTAAAATATGAATAAGCAATTTATCCCTGGAAAACTCTTTCAGATATTTCATCTGTGGCTCTTAGTAAATCTCCAAAGAGAAAAGAAAACCTCTTTTGTTTTAGACACTGTCCCCCCCTGACAAGAGACATGTGGGTAGCAGCCAGAATTCAGGATATGGGAAACAATCTTTTTCTCCTAAACATTGTCAATGTTTACGTTAGCAGCTACTCATAATAGCTTTTCAAACACAGAGTAGTATGTCTTTCTGCAAAGATTACTTTGTCACATATTCATTTGAGAAATACGTAATGAAGAAAAGATATTAAGAATACAGAGCATCATGCCAGGGTAACCTAGCATAAAATGTTGCTTCCAAGCCAGGCTTGGAAATCACAAACAAAAATGAGAAAGGGAAGTTCAAGAAAGTCTAACAACATGATTTTGTTTTTTTTTTAAAAGAAGAAGAAAAATAAGGTTTAAAGTTTGTTCTTGACTGTACTTCCTTCAAATTCCAGAGATAATACCACTAACTAAAGGGGATTTTCCCTGACTTTACAACTGCCACATATCATCTTACTATGCTGTATTTACGAGATCTTAAACAGTTAAAAAGAACAAAAAAAAAGCATTTTTCTCTAGCTATTTCTGGATAAGTCTCAGTGCAGTAAGAGGAAGCTAAATTTTACTCTAAGCAGTTGGGCATGCGTAAGTGCTCGCTGTGAAATGTCATGTCCCTTCCAGAGTCAGCAACTACCTCTTTAAGCAGCCATGTCTGCTAAAAGCCAAAAAAGTCTTTAGCAGGACATGCTATCTAGCTAGAGAATCGTTCTCAGGCTCAGAAGGAATTTCACACACATACTGTGCCCCACAGTGTGTTTCTTCACCTGGCATCCTTCTTACGGCACTGGAATCAAAGGCTCACTCAGGCCCATTCATTAACGCCGTACCAAAGCGGTAGTAACAGCATATCAGTCCTACTACAATAACTGTTTTTCTGCATAGTTTTCCACTCCTTTTCTAATATTTCTTTTTTCTTCTTTCATTAGTTTCTGTGTTGTAGGTAATTTTCTTTACTAAACTAACTAGGAAAATATAAAGAATGTTTCCTGACGAAACCTCCCCAATTAGGAGTCCTTACACATAAAAATACATGTTCTGAATCATAAAAAGTCTCCCACTTGTGTCTTTGTAAACTTTCATCTGTCATCACACTACTAAGTCCCTCAGGCTGGTTTAGCCCTTCTGGACATCCACACAAGCTCTGTTTTGATTCAACTAAATTAAACTGAAATCTGAAATATGTGGCCATTCGTAAGCGATACGCAGCATCTTATTCAGTCTAGAGAATTTCCCATAGAGTTTATGCATTTACCTCATTCCAAGCATAAGGGAAAAAAAAAAAAGAAAAAGAAAAGAAAATCAAGATGACCATAATAAGACAATCTTCGTGCTTGAATGTAATGTACTTTTCACAGATGATTCACAACAGGTAGCATAGGAAATGCTATATCCAGTTCGCATTTATCCTTGATTTCAATGTGTTACCCATATGACAGCTAATTTATTTTTAATAAAGACTAGATTTTGTTGCAGAAGATAGAACCTTCTTGTGGAGTAACCTTCATCAAATCATGAGTAAACACTGAATCCGCTGCAATCAATTTTAAACAACTCTTGCTCACATGAATTGCCACAGAATCAATTACTAGTGTGCCTTTAAGGCTTAGTAATGAAATGTTTCTAATATGGATTCTACCACTTTTAATTTGAAAGGCATCATACTGAGTACTTGAACAATTCTCTCTTCTTCACTTCCGAATTTCTAAGTGACTTTATGTATAGGATTTAAATATTTAATATAAATTAAATATTTTATGTCTAATACAGACTCACATCTAATTTAAGATCCTAGACTTATTCTTACACTTTATCCATTGTTTAATCTGGGAACACATCAGTGGTGCCTTTACAGTTTGGATAAGTACTGTGCAGAATACATACCACTCATATAAAGCCTGAGCTTTACTTCAGAGAATTCTGGATTAGAAAGAGAAAGGCAAAAAGCATGTTGCAGCACAAAGAAGCAGAAAAGACATGCTATATAACATGCAGGACCCAATAATCCACAGGGAATTCAGATTTCAGCTCTTCCCCTTCTGCACTGATCCTTAGTGTCTCCCATCCTTCAAAGATTGATTCAGTCAAATCCATATTGCCACCATTTCTCCTACTCTGAATTTCACTTTCTCCACAACAAAGATGTTGCTTACAAGGAAAGCTGAGAAAAGATTGCAGCTGCCTTGAGGAATTGAAACAATTCTATCCTTCCAGTTTCCTTATCATTAGAAAAATAATGTATCACAACAGTTCAAAATCCCTGCTGAGAGTTTCTAATTTCTTATGCTATACAATCAGATGGCTCGCAAAACAGCATACCATGCCTTTAAAAAAAAAAAGAAAAAAAAAAACCCTCACAAACAAAAACACTAAAAGCAGTAAGCAATCACAAAAGCTGTTCAGATTAAATACAGAGAAAGGAAAAATAGAGTTCATTAATGTGCAAATGACCTCCATAGGGCTTCGTTGTTCAGAGCTTCTGAAGTTAAAGAGCACATATATTAAATACTATTAAGAACAATTTCACTCTAAATGTTTATCCATATTTGATATGCATAACCTTCTATAGGCTCAATTATCAGAATTAGGACAAAATACTTGGATCAGAGATTTTGTTTCTGTTCACTTCAAAGATTAGAGGCAATTTGGGATAGAGTTTAGTCAGTGCTGGTTTATGTTCTGGGCTAACCTAAAGGTTAGACAACAAAATTACAATAGTTCCTCCTGGCCATATAGTCTATGACACGCCAAAATATGTTATACTACCTTTTGCTCTGTTATTGTTCATCATGATGCTGTCATGCCCTCTGGATACCAGCTTTGAAAGCAACAAATATCAGAAGCTGGAAAGCAGAGAAAGAACAATTGAACAGAGAGTCTCGGCAAATAACTAAAAATATATCACCTGAAGTGGTAACCAAATATCTGTTACATTGCTAACTTTCTTTAAAAACTATGACAAAAAACCCTCTGACTTTTATTTACTGCATAATTTGAGATGATTAATGATCTTTTTCATATATTGCACTTTTGATCAAATACCCTAATAAGAATTTGTATTAATATTTCTTCAGAAAGAAATAGTATTCTTTTTGAAGATAAGTATTGCAAAAAGGGATATACCCAGGGCATCTGCATCTTATTAATTTTTTTTTTTTTTTGAAAGCTATCCAGTTCTGGTCATCAATTTTTTTGAAGTTTCACCTAGATGAATGTAACCCTATAGACTTCCCATACTTCACCCACTGGCACACTGAACAAAACAAGTGAAGTAGAACACCATGTAGAAAACCATGGTCCAAATTAGAGGTAACTAGCACAATCTTCTTCCATTTACTGGCTACATTCTTTATTTCTTCAAGAAATGTAGACCTAGATATAACAGATTTGATCTGTTAGCAATGAGAACTACTATTCAGGACCTCAAGCTAATTCACTGTTAGTGTATTGTATTGATTATCGCGAATGTGTATTCACAGACTCTGCATGACTAACAGCCCACATATTCCTTTTTCCCAATACATACGTATAGAAACATGTTTGGATTCCACTGCTCCTTTCTACTGTATTATCTTGGCAATTTCACAAAAACAGTACAAGAACAGAACTCACTTGTTTCTTATGCAAGGAACGTACTGTAAGCATATCGTTGGTCATGATGACACTTGGAATTGTCATTAGGAGATGACAGAGTGAAGTTTGCAGCAAAATTTCATCTCATAGACATTAATGTTATGGAGAGATTTTTAAAGAGTATAAAGTCTATCAAAATAGTCATCTCTGTTCATTATCTATGCTACATTTTTGACCATACAGCAGAATTTTATCAAGTACTTAATGGAACTCTGCACCTCTATTGATTTAATAGCAACAAGTGTTTGTGTAACATTTTTGCTAAAGAATAGCTGTGGGATAAATTTCAATTAGTTGAAATAACATAAACCAACCTAAAAGTAGATTTTGCTAAGCTTGCTAGTTTGCTAAGTTGATATACCAGTCTGGGCATAATCAAGGTAAAAGGCTGGTGGACTTAAATACATCAAACAAAATCAATTTCTAAATATTATACACATGAAAAACAATACTTTTTAAATTTATATAAATTCTATTCATAATTTTCATAGACTCCATATAAAGAAAATCACAAGCAAAATAATTCAGACTTACAATAAAACAGCAATTGGACAATGTTGAAGGGCAACCATGAAAATCCCAAATATTCAGCAAGGACTTTTATAGCTACTATTTCAAGATTTATTTCTTGAAACTGAAATACAGTTCTGAGATTCTATGGTTGCTACAGCTTTTACTGCGTGTACAGTTTGCTTGATCTGATTCTGCTAGCAAAATACAAATGTTTACAACACAATGAGACAAAGAAGGAAAAAAAAAAAATCTTTTTTGCTAAGTTTCGCTACTTTCCTTATTCCAAAAAAGCACTAGGAGCAAGGTTTCAAAAAAATTTTATTTTCTTAATATCTGTTTAGAAATTAAGTCTTTTAAATTCATATTTTCTGCTGAAGGAACAAAACCCCTGCTAACAAAGGGCTAAATCTACAAAGGTTCTTATGCAGCTCCAAGCTTCTTCATGCTGCCAAGAACTACATAAAAGGAACACTGATGTCTCCATATGCTGCAGCAAACCACACGGCCAAGGAGTTCAGGCTGAAACAAGACAGTATTTGTTAAAGGCACACTAAGCTACCCGCAATCAGCTCCTGCCGACATGCTATATATTACACTAAGTTGCAGGCAGGCAGTTTGGGGCTCTAAACTTGTCTGCATCTTTTGGGAGAGCTAGAAGAGGAAAGAAGAGATACTTCTTTGGAGAAGGACAGAAGTGCTGGGGCAAAGTTTGTAGCAGGGCCAATTAGTGCTTTGTGTTACCAATCCTCATTCAGAAACTGAGACTCAGTTTTTATAAATAAGACCATGGAAAGAAAATGCCTCTCTGTCTGTACACCAAACTTTATTCAAATAGGGAATGTCCAGAAAAGGCCAAAAATCTTTCAATGCTTAACATATTGACTGTACTCGTACTCTAACAAACTACATATCCTACACAGCTATAGCCAGAAGCCAAGCCAAAGCCTTGCTGGTGGCAATTCTAGACAATTACTCAGCAGAGAAGCAAAGGAACGGACAATCAAATTAACTTCAGATCCAATACTATCCATATTCTAGTAGCTTGTTATTTAAAGTTAGAGAGATTTGCATTGTGTTTCTTTATGATATGTTATATCAGCTTTTTGGTAGGAAATGATGAAAAGCAATGGGAGTTCACAGTACATTCAAAACACAAGAAGAAACGGAAAGCAGGATAAAGGCTTCGCTTCTTTCAGTTTCATTAACAAATAAAGTAATTTTGTAGCACCACTACATCTTTAATGCCCTCAGCCCTGACACTCACACCAGTAACATTCTTGATTCCAGTGCAGTAAGGAAAGAGTTAAGTATCATATTGTACAAGTTGAAGTTGCATGAGATCACTTAAATATTTCAAAGATGGCAGGCTATCTTTCAGTTTACGTAAATAATTACTGTTAAAACTATTTGTCAAGTCTTGGAATAGTAATTGGGCTATTAAAACATTGCTGAAAACCACCACATAAGAATCTACTTAATTGGGTTTCTTCCTTGGACATCTTTCCAAATCAGTGCAATAGTGTTAAAATGTTAATTAGTTCATGGCAACAAATATTTCGTAAAGGTAGGAAGAACTGTGAAAATGCAAGAAGTTTGGTTGACAGCCTTGCTACTGAACCTGGATTAAAGTCGCAAGGAGTTGGGGGAGGTAAGAGACTTTCCAAAATATTAATGTTTATTTTCTTACACAGACAACACGCATGAAAAATTGTGTATTTAGTCACGGACCAAAAAGCTCTTTCGTACATTGTGCGTCTCTCCAACTTAATCTGGGACTTACAACATTGCTCATTTCTGCTGCCTTTATTCTTTGAAATGCTGCAGTGGAACGAAGCTTGGTTTATCAGAGCAAGGCTCCCTGAAGACTTAACAATGCAGACTGCATCATCCGCAGCCTATTATCACTGCAGCCGCTTGACACAAATACATTCAGATACTGAACACTCACTGCAGGCTTTGGATACGGTCATATGCCCTCTACAAGGCACAACAGGAATTAAAACAAGACAAAACACGGGCTTTCCTTAGCTGTTCACTTTAAGACTAGTGGAAAGGTAGAAGGCTTCCAGGGATAAAAACACTCCTATACTTATTGCAGAATGTTATAACTGAATATTGATGAATGGAAAAATTATGTAGGTGCAGTCTTATTGTAATTAGATATAGTTAAGAAAAACATTTAAGCATTAACCTCACTAGCTCTGCTGCTCATCTGCATATTTGGACAAGAAAAGTAATTTCTAGGAATTAAACTGGATGCAAGCAGCAATTAAAAGCAATAATGCAATTAGTAACTTGGTATATGTAAAGAATTTAAGGTAACTACTTTTTCACTGTATTTGCATTCAGATTACTGTTGTGTGGCATTATTTTTCCTCTGAACAATTAAAAATTCTTTCAGCAAACATTACTAAATACTACAGATATCTGATCCTGTCAAACACTACTTGCTGAAAATGTTTTTGCTTAGAAGTCAGCTGAAAGATTTCCCATGAACTGCAACGAATTTTAGAACAGGAATTTCAAGTCAGCAGTCTATTTAAAGGAAAAAGAAAAGGAAAGGAAAGGGGGGGGAAATAAGAGAATTATGTAATACTAATATAATTTTATGTCACAGAATCAGATTCACATACTGCTAATATCCAGGACATCCCAAACATACATTACAAATGCATCTTTAATTTAGGAACACTTTTTCCACCAAACAAGGACCTTCAGCAAAGCAGCAATATGTATAGTGCTGAGCGACACATTTGCTTCTGACAGCCACACAGAACAAGATTCCCTCTCAGAGGGGCTGGTCATCTAACTTAGTACTGTTCCACAATTATGTACAAAATAGTAAGGAGCTTAAGTACCATGACGCAGGACAAAAACAAGATTGACAATCGCGTGGTTACTCCTATTAGGCCTGCATAATTCAGACAGCTCAATAAAAAGCTATTTTAATTATTAACTTCTAATGATTTGCATCTTGTGGTAAGTGGAAGTGTATAACTTTAATCAGGAATGCTGAAAGAAGAGAAAGGAGTCCTGCAGCAACTTCCAATAAAGGTTCATGCAAAGGTTTACAAAGCCAGTTACACGTATGAAGTTTGAGCAGCACCACAGAAGTCCCTCATGCATAAAGTTAAACACACTTAAATCTCTGCAGGATCAAGATGGTCCTAGGCAAAGATGTAGGAATGAAGTAACCGGAGGGTAAGAAGTACAAAGTTAAAGGATCAGAGATTAGAATGACTGTTTATTTTGTAAGACAAACTCACTCCTTTTATTCTGGTTAACTATACACAACTATATGTAACTTACACAGCTGCCATAAGGGTTGTGGCTTTCACATGAAATAGTACAACTCTACTCACATAGAATCATAGAATTATTTAGCTTGGAAAAGACCTTTAAGATCATCAAGTCCAGACATTAACCCAACACTGCCAAGTCCACTACTAAACCATGTCCCTAAGCGCCATGTCTACACCATTAAAGTAATGTAATTACTTCAGTGTAATCACCTACAGTAAGAAAATTATATAAAATTATAAAAATGCCATTTATCTCTGGTACTTCAGGAATAAATTATACTGCAATAAGCACCTTACTATAAGCGTAATTGTAAACCCAGAAAGGCATGCATACAACACAGGAAAATCAAGGAGCATATACTTAATGGCTATTTAACTTCCAACGAAAAAGATGGTTTCCTTCTCAAGGCAATTACTCTTAAAAATATGGAATGTAATACAATATTGGAAGAGACAAATGGCACACAAGGCTGTATTAAAGTTTTGACTTAGTTGGTTATACATATAAAGAGTGAACTGAAATTCGTATTGAAATATTTTGGTTTAGAAATATAATTCGTCTTATGAAACAACGCTACAAGACAAAGTTTCATGACCAAGCATATTAAAAATACATACTGGTTTTAGAGTAGCATTCTAAGCAAATAAAGCCAAAAATCTCTACCACAAATTAAGAGGCTAAAAGCTAAGCTAAGGCTAAAAATGGCTTGCTCCACCCAGACTTAACATCTGCTACTGACAGAGGAGCAGAAAACAATTGCCAAGAGAAGCAAAACTCCCTAGATTTTCAGTGTGAAACTTACATGGATTTATGTGCTGTCATAGTTTTATGGTAACATTTTTACTAAGTAAATTTTAAAGTTCTATAACAATAGTACAGTAATTTTAAAAAGCACCTCTAAAATAAGTCAAAGATTGTCCTTGAATACTACAAACTTTACTGGACTACCCTGTAATTCATCAAAATACAAAAAAAATGGTATAGTCATACTGTGGTCATAGAGCTAGATTAAAAAAAAACATACTGTAAAAGGTTGTCATCATAATAAGTAGCATTTGAATTGGTCAAGATCCACATAATATGACAGAAGAGCCAAGGATTTCCAGAGGTCTGCCAGATCAATATCCTAGGCTTGACTCCCGGCTGCTCTTGAGTGCACACTGCCATTGATGAGATGCTTTAACATCAAGAAGGCAGCTGTACAGCTAATTTCATATCCGCTGTACACTGAGCTAAGCATTTGAGAGTGGTGATGCTGATAATTGTAACGGGTCTAAATAAAAAGAAATAAGAACTAGCAAAAATGAAATTCTCACCCCTTTGGAAAATAAAGTTGACTTAAGCCCATGTGTTATCATCTGAAATCCAGGTAGAGGTCCCAGGCAAACTTCCCTTCCAATTAGCGCATTCACACAAAGTTTTAGAATCCATTAAGTATGAAACAAGATGTACAACTCTTTGAACTTTTGTTTCCTGCTGACTGCTTTGATTATTTGTTTATTTTTTTATGTGATGAGAACTGAAAAGCTTTTTCCAAGTGCCAACTACCAAAATGAAAATACATGTAGTATTTTAAAAGGTACCACCAAAATTACAGACTAAAAATCCTATACCTATTATTCCAATTAAAGTAAGAGCCAAAATAATGCTCAGGTAAACTGTCTTAGAGGATTTTAAGAGCATTTAAGTTTTATTTCTGGGTTATTACATAGGTTGTTAAAGACAACGCATAAAAAATGATTTCTACTATTTACTCAATTTATAACTTAATCTTGTTAATTTATGCAAAGGCCAGCTTTTCTAGGATGGTCACAGTGTCTGAAAGTTCAAATTGAAATGGGCCAGAGTCTTCAGGAAGACTCAGAACTTGTCATTTTAACAGATTTCCCAAAGAGCTTAGCTCCTGCACAAACATAGAGAAGAATCAAAAAAAAAAAAAATTCTGCAAAATTATCAACCAATATACTTTAAATATTCTAGGAAATATTTTTTTAAATATATCTGAAGAAGCATTTGCTGGCAGCTGAACACCCTGAAAAAACTGACCAATATACATACACGTTACACAACTGTACTGTGATGTAGCTATGACTGGCTAAGAACATAAGGTAAGGTGCACATATAGGATGAAAGAAAACAGGCAGAGAAGGCCTTGTATACACAAAAAATCTCATCTTCCCCGCTCCCCCCCATTTACTTTAGTAGGGCTAATATAAGACTTCATAGCTCCTCTCTACCTTGATGAACTTAGATGCCATATAAAATATTTGCACACTGCATGTAGTTTTTTTACATTATACAATATTTTTCTGTCTACAGCTGTAGTTAATGTTTATTTATTTTGTTTACTACAGTGTAGCTAGGTCTTTCATATTTTATAGTGAGAACAGGAACATAATCTGCATACTTTGCTAAAGTATCATTTACTTTGTCAACAACTTTGCAAAAATCATCCATTTCCAATTATACTTTCACAGAAAATAAAATTACAGTTAGGAAGAAATAACTGAAAACTCTTCTCCTACTGGCTAAATTAAGCTACATAACTGTAAGAAAAGCTATGTTAAAAAATAGTCTAGCAACTGAGTTCTTTCAAGGAATCCATCAATCAATTCAAAAATTGTTAGAGGTTAATTTGACCATTTGGAAATGTCTCTTGCACAATTGAAACTCATTAGGCAGAGTCTTGCCAATTAGACCAGGCGCATTCTTATTTATACATGCCCTAATTCTCACACACATCCATTCACTGTGTTGTACATCTAACTTAAAAAAAAAAAAGAAAAAGATGCATAAAGAAAATCCCTCAACGGACAATGTGCAGCACACGATGTATCTCAAGGATACAGACTTCTCATCCAAGTGAGCTCAGGGAGTAAAAATCTCCAGGCTGAAGATCTGGCATGCCACTCCTAAGGTATTGCTTATTTTAATTGTGAATTTAAAAGGCACAAAAATGACACAAGTCAAATGTATACCCGAGCATACAAACCAGACCTTCTATGCTTTAATAAGAATCTCCGTACACATACAGATTTTACTTAACCTCTGACTTCCTAAATGATTTTGCTCCAGAATTCATATCTAGTTCTAATATTCTGAAAAAGTCCTGTCTCACCATTGCTCTTCTGCCTCCCCCATGTTCTCACCAATACATCGCTAGAACTACTAAAACTACTTCTGATAAAGCAGCAAAGGTCAGTTCAGAAAACTGCCTATTTGGGGACTTTTTTTAGTGACTGCTGAAATCTCCCCAAAATCATTGACAAGTTTTTCCTATGATGAAAAAAGAAAAGCCTCAATACATTGCATCCTGTGATCAAGTTCTCGGACGTTTCCTAAAAAATTAAAAAGCCTCTCACATATTTACTTTTCAGAAGCTACCTGAAATACTGTCAAAGATTATATTGTTCAATAATTATGGATTCTGGCTCAAAATCTCACTGCGTTAGGCACAGCAGAGAAGCAGCTCAATCCCAGAAGGCTCAAATCTGCATATCAGATGGAACAAACATACAGATGGAGGTGAGGTGGGCTGGAAAGATGAACAGATCAAAGGGATGCATAAAAGAAAACCACCTTCATTGCATATCCACCCCCTGCCAAAGCTTAAGGATAAACACACACAACTCTTTTTCAAACTATCAAAACATGCAACTACCAGGTCAGGATTTTTCCACTAAAATCCAATATTTTTTTTTGTTTTGGGGAAAATGGGGTCCTAACAGGAAAAAAAAAAAATCATAGAATAGTTCAGGTTGGAAGGGACCTTTAAAGGTCATCTAGTCCAACCCCCCTACAGTGAGCAGGGACATCTTCAACTAGATCAGGTTGTGCAGAGCCCCGTCCAAACTGATCTTGAATATTTCCAGGGATGGGGCATCTACCACATGTCTGGCCAACCTGTGCCAGTGTTTCAGCACCCTCATCGTAAAAAATGTCTTCCTTCTTGCCTTAATAATAATAAATAATCACAGCACATGAAAACTGATTTTATTTGAAAAACTCTCCATTTCCCTTGGCAAAGGTGAAGACACTTTCCACCCGCTCTGCCTATAGACACCCAGGGGGCTTGGTTCCCAACTGCACGCCAGCTGAACTGCCCCACTCCTTCACCAGACCTAGTGGACTCCGAGCCCCTTGCTCCCCACTTCGCAGGTTAAGCTGCCAGGCTGGCAGCCTTCCTGCTTCCTGGCATCCTCTGCCTTTTTCTGTCTACTGGGCTGCCAGGTTTGCCAGACCATCAACCAAGCATGGTGCCATGTGGGCTTGTTCTGCTGACTGCCCGGCTTTTACAGCAAGGCATGTAGACTCTCTGGGATTCTGTCCTCCATTCCTCTGAATCTAGCTAGAGCTCCAATTTCGAGTCAAAATGAAAGCTACAAAATTTTAGCAATATCTGTTTTCCTCACGAAGGAAAATCCCAGTTCCTACACAGCTGTGCCCCTCTTGCTGAGATGTAAAGACAATATTCAGACATGTTTCCTTTCTTACATGCTTCAGAAACACTGGAGGAGAAGCATTTATATAAATACAGAAATAGTGCTCTAATCCCCAGGTTCCAGGCATCTGCCACTGATAAGTCACTGCTATCTGCCAGTCTGCAGTGTGCTTGTGAGCATCACGTGAGCATTGGCAAGATGCACAGGGTCTCTGCATCTTGCCAACGTGACCTTATGCTAGGTGAAGAGCTATCTTGTGTTATGTCACTGGCCACTGTGGTCAGAAACAGTCCTGCTTCCTGGCATCCCTGATCCTTCTCCTTTGCTGTATCTCAATTCTGTGTGTTTTTCTAATGAAAAACACTTTTTTCTGTTTTCCTTTACTAGTTCAAAGTTGTCTACTTCTATTTCATTTAACGTCTCATTCATTCTTTCATTTAACTTTTTTGATTGCATTCTGGAAACACAGCTCATCAGTTGAAGCTTAGACATTAAATACAAATCTACAGAAGTTTGTTAGAACCTGCCCACACATCTAGATGATTGTCCCACATGGAAAAAAGAATGCTAAATGAAGCATCTTCAAAAGGAGACTTTCAATATCCATTATTCATGGAAGCAAAAAGAACGTCTCCCTCCCTGCCTAAGAAACAGTGATGAGAGCCACAGTCAGCACAGAGAGTGTAGAGTAACTTGAGTTCAATCTCCAGGAAATAAAAACGCAAAACATAATGAAATAAAAGCCTCCTGCATTTTTTGGTGTGGTTTTTTTGGTGCGGTTTTTTTGGTTAGTTGGTTGTTGGTTGTTTGGGCAGGAGCATGTGCTTTTTTTGCTTTGCAGCAGCTGCTCTTTTCATCCTCTCTACAACACTTTGACCTAATACTCATCTCCATCCTACATCCTTTTTATTTCTCTTTTCCCCCACTCCCTTATAGTTAATCTAGAGAAGATTATAAAAGCAACATAAAGACAAGGTTGTGCATCTTAATCTTTTTCTGGACAATATTGGGGAAAGGAGCTTATAGATGAAGTTTTCTTAGTAGCACAATGGAAAAGCAGTCTGCTCTGAAGCAGGTTTCAGGCAATTTCCTTAGAAAAGGCTGAGCACATCAGATCTCACAAGCTAAGAGTAAAGCCTGTCCACCAACATCTGAGCACTGCTGGCATGACGGAAATGAGGGAGCTGTTCTAACAGGCAAGATTAAGGATTCTGCAGATGGCACTCTTCCCCCTGAATCGACAGAGACACAATGCCCCAGAATAAACTTTCTGAGCTCTTATCAGCAGTGTCATTTTTTAATGAAACATTAGAGGGAAGAAAAAAAGCTCCATCTACTCTTGATAGGCATCATATGTTACCCTTCATCAGAGAAGAAGTGTCGGTCTTCAATAACATTTGGGTAATGCTAAACTCCCCCTTCACAAATTCCTTAGGTTATCACCACTCTCCTCTATCACGACCCTTAAGTGCCAAGTTACATAACTGTACACTGTTCAATAGATACTTATACAGCAATTTTTTTGCACTCATATGGCTAGATAAACCTCTAGCCACAGCTAATAGTTACACATACAAAGGCAGCAGCAGACAAAATTCCATCACCTTTTAAGGACTACTAAACAGTATCCTTGTTAACAGGCTGAGAAGAGTTGCATTCACCTACCAATTGCTTCCAACATACTGAGAGTCAATTATTGTTCTGTTATTTCCTGGATACTGTCCTAACGACTCACTCTACTGTAACTCCTGAAGAGCAATATGGCAGAGGAATACTCTACTCTTTTGGTAGGAAGAGTAATAACCTCTGCATTGTAAAGCTGGAAAATCATGATATTATATAATTCACATTCTTATATAAGCTTAAGTAACCAGTTGTTAATCAAAGTGAGGTGAAAGTGTCACAGAATTAAAAAAAACCAAACTCCTACCGTCAAACTTGACAGTTTATCTGTTTAAATAAGGTAATAACCTTAGATAACCTCATCCTTATAAAAAGCTCACACACATAGTGCTGACAATACAATCTGTGTGGATCCACAGATAAAGCATCACATTGCTCAGCTGATCTGTAAAAGAATACAGAACATAATATTTACTCTCGATTTAACCTCATACATTCAAAAACTTTGTACAGACTATCACTCTGTTTCTCTTCCTCCTTTCCTCTTCACTTTCATATATTTAAAAGCAGTTGAATCTTCCCGGCACTTCGTCAATAACAAATTATCAGGACACATCCTAATTTATGTATCAGTGTGTGAAAGACTAGCATAGTACTCTCATAAGTGTAGCAAATCCTTTGCCAACTATTGTCACTTTTTCATTATTATTAAAAAGAAGATCATTACTCATTAGTGAGAGGCAGAACAATTAATACACAGGAACCACCAAAAATTAATTCAGCAAATTCTGTTAAAGGTGCACAGAACCTTACACTAAAGTTGAAGGGTGGATTGAAAATCAACATTCTTTTTCAGTAGGTCCCTTTCAGAAGTTTTCCATATACGTAGATACATGTACATATACATCCTTATATTCTATGGGATTTCTTCAAGGACTTTACAGCATCCATAAGGAGCCATGACACAATCTGCTGTTTTTCTGATACTATTTCTTGAGTTGCTATGAATTCTGCATTATACTTTGGTTTCTCAAACTCTCCATATTGGGGTAAGAGGGGAAGAACACAACTGGGAAACCAAAAGAAAAGGAAAGGCTTAAATGGTTCTTGTTTGCTCAGTGGCCGTCACTATCTTACACAAAAGTTTTTATCCTAGAGACACCAAGGCAAATCAGGTAAGGCATTCAAGAACAGAAAAAAGGGAAAGATGTGACTATACTACTTAAAACTGTGGATTTGTTTCGGACTGCATATGCCAGTCAGTCTGGGGTTTGGGTTTTTTTTCCCATGATATAATTACTTGTTGAAAGTAATCAATAAATTACAACTGTCAGAGCCAGCCATATCTGGTAGTTTTTATAGAGGTTTGGGAGCCCATGGCAGCTGGGGATGGGCTTCCCAGCCTGCCCAGAGGCAACTTCTGTGATTTTCAGCCTGCACATGCCCATGTGAAGTTTTTACTGCTCACAGCAGAGTCATTTCAAACAACTATGAATGCATGAGCACTGTGTCCATGGCACAGAGATACAACTTAAAAAGAACAAGATACAGATTAAATAGAGGTTTCCTAAAGAACACAAGATCACTGAAAGAACTTCCTGCCTCTACTAGAGAGCTTATAGCAAAGAGTTTCTCATTGTAAGGTTTACATGATAAGGAAGTCAACTACACCCCTACTAAATGAGGGAGCCCAACCAAGACACAAGGTAGAACCCAGTATGAAAAAAAGTTTAGAAAAAATGATCTAGAGAAGAAAGCATTGCAGAAAGGTAGTTTAAAAGTCAGAAATCCACACACACTTGCCACCTTTTCAGCAAAGATGGAACAAATCCCTACACTAGCACAGAACAACTTTTCTGTTATCTGCAATATCATTCTCTCAAAATCCTTCTCTATAGAGTCAACTTCAAGTGCACTGGGAAGCAACTACATCTTACCATTCACCTTGCTGTCTGGGATGTGACTCACTACTACTACTCTGCTACTACTTTCTCCTATTCCTGTGTACTTCTTTATACCTCTCACAGGACTGTCCTACCAGCCCTGGGTTCTCAGCTTTTCTCTTCCCTTTTTTCTCACCTCCCACCCTTGACCTTCCCTGTTGCCCCTCCTGGTCACATAAAGCTGCATCTTTGCCTGCTGATGCTGCCCACCTCATCTGTCCCTGCCCAGAAAGGCTAGGGATGCCTCCTCACCTCCCTACCATCACTTGCTTAGGGCTGTATCCTTGCCGCTCCTCCTACGCTGCGACTGCTTCTTGCATCTTCCCATACCTCTCTACTGTCACCACTGCTGGTGGCAATGCCAGAGCAGAGTCACTCATATGTCTGCAAGAGCCTGCACTAGCTTGAGTATTTCAGCTTGCTAAAGTTCACTTTAAATGTTGGCACACCAATGAGGCATACCCTCAGCAACTGAAAAAACACTGATCACAGTAATTTAAGAAAAGGAACTATCAACTTGTTATTTTCTCAATGGCTTGGAATAGAAATACAACAAATAGGGATCTTTTACATGAAAACTGTCTCCAGGATGATCAGCAAAGTACTCCAGATAACCCTTTTGGTTCTCTCCAGTGAAATAGCAATCTGAATACGTGCACAGGAACAAAACCAAACCGGGCCTTTGCTTCCACCCTTGGTTCTATCATCACAGGCATCATCTGAAAGTATCCACCAATCTACTAAGATCCACTTATACCATAGTTCTCTTTCACCCCTCATCTTTGTACCTAGTAGCAGCCTGAAGCCCTCTCCTAATTTCCAGGCTAATCTTATTCAGGATCAGTTTATACCCTTTTGTTTTAGTGCCAATGGTGTCCTTAAGCTTAACTAATTCTTATCCTTCCCTAATGTTTACCCCCTTGACATTTTTAGAGGCCACAAGCTAAGTTTTTATTGTCCTAGGCTGAACAAGCCAAGGTCTTCCAAATCTCTTACAAAACAGTCTCTCCTTTGCTATAGTCAGCCCACAGCCTTTACTTTTACCTGCACTGGTTTAAATTCACACTTCCTGAACAATAGGGGCAAGAACTACAGGCAAATTTACAGAGGAATTCTCATCAGTGACTTAATACAATGGTATTAATAATTTTATGTCTACCAGAAATACCTTGCCTGACATATCCTACACTTGAATTTTCCTTCTTCATAGTTATATCCCATTACTGGTTCATATTGAGCCTCACTAAATAGGTGATTTTGATACCTTGTGCTGGTTTTGCAAAAAAACAATCATTCAATTTGAAATATTTCTTCTGTATCTACACTGCATGTGCAAGTGTGTGAATGTAGTTCAAGATTTATTCTTGTTATTTTTATCATTACTAAAAAAAAAGATGCAATTTTCTCTGTATATGCAGGACAGTATTTTTTCCCCCCACTTCAAATAAGTAATTCTATTTTCTCCAACTATGAAACTTTCAACTGTGTGACACCATTTACACTCTGACCTGGAGCAAAAGGAAAATAATTGCAGTTATCATCCTGAATACACTGATAAATTGAAAATTACTGGATGTACAGTTAAGAAATTGCCAGATCAACTAGCAAGAAGTAACTTCAAGACTAGAAGTTTCAAACAAATTAACTATTTGGAGAGAAAAAAAGAGAAAAGGAAAAAAAGGGGAAAACCAGCAATTAAATGAAAGCTAACATCTATCAGGTAAGTCAATTTTTATTGCATTAGAGCAACCACACTAATTAACAGCTTTAGAATGAAACGTAACCAAAAAGTAATAACAACTATGTGCTTAACCAATTGTACAACAATACATATTGAGGAAAAACAATCCTCCTGACCCTGCAAGGGATCAACTCAATCCTCCCAAACCTGCAGAACAAATGACTTTTTAATTATTGTTTTCATCATTACCTAAACTAGAATGCTCAGTGAGACAAATGGGAGCCTGGGGAACAGCCCACTCTTGAGAATTCCCTTGTATGATCTGTACAGTGATTTCGAACCCAGTTCCTTGAAATTGATATTAATGAAACTGGGAATTTCACTGAAGTATTACCGCCTTTTTGGTGCACTTCAGTTCCAAGAGCATTCCTTTTTTCTCACATTATCATACAAACTAGATGGCAACAACCAGTTTTCACCGCTATCTTAGAATTTTGACTCCTTCAAGTGCGTAAAAAGAGAATCTGTATTTGTTAGTGTTGTATTGCCATTCCTTCTTTTCATTATTTTTACTGTTCTTCTCTAGCCAGTTTCAAGTTCTGATTTATGCTTCTGAAGGCAAGGCAACAAAGAGTACACAGTCACGTGAGGACTACTATTAAACAAATAGGCTTTACATTCTTTTTTTCTACTATGCCCTAGTCAAGCATCTTCACTAGCCTACCTGCTTCTCCCTAATAGGACAAATATTCCTCCTCTCTCTTTTCAAAGTCTGCAATCTGAGAAAAAAATATTAAGCTATTTTGGATAACACATTCATTCAAAACATATTTCTTATGCAATTTTCCACTCACTTCAGTTGTGCATTTAAATTTCACACTTCTAATCCACAAACTAAAGCAACTCAGCATGATCAGAAAACCTTCCACTTTCTCCCTCCAACTCACCAGCAAAGGTATAAGCAACACTGCTTCCAGTAACCTCCCCCCAGGAAAAAAAACTTCAGTTCTTTAGTAGACTGCATTCTCCTTTAGCATATGCAGTAGTTTTGGGACCACAAGAACAGTCTTACGGACATAGAGAGACAAGGTCAGACCCAGGAAAGCTACTGTATATCCAAACGTTTGGGATTTTTAGTTAGTTTAATAAAAGCAGAGTACCAACGCTCTACAAACTTTGCTCCTCTAACTGGCATGCTCCATGCAACTCAATCAGCATTTTCCCAATAATTCATGAATGCTGACATCAGCATTGCTTGACCTTCCCGTGTTTTAAAGTAGGAGGAAAAATGATTAGGCAATGTCTATGAGTGCCCTCAGGGTCCTTACAGTGTGGACAGGGATGAAAGAACGGATTTGTGGTGGGGTGGTTTTCGTGAACCTAAACTCTTCCCAATCTTGTCTTCTTTGTAAGGCGCTCTTCCTGCTTTTGCAGTGTTGACTTCCCTCTAATTTAGTGATGTCTCTTTGCCATTCACATGGCTCCTACACAACACTGGCTGTGGAATCACTGAACAATCATTCACTCTATCTTAGGGTGGAGTTTCTTTTAGCTTTTCATCCATTTCTTCACAGGAGAGAAAGTCCTTCCACCTTATCTTCTTTCTACTATTCTCTACTCTTCATCTTCAAAAGCCTTCCTCAATTGTTGTCCCAGAATGGCTTCCTCCAACTTTTATTTTCCAGTCTCTGCTCACATTCTTTATCTTCCTATTGCTTCCTTTTTTCACCTGCACCTCATCCAAAGAATTTTCCTTTTCTCCAATCTCAACACTTTCCTATTTTTCTCAGCCTTGAGCCTGCTCCTCACCTCTGTCTCACCAATGATCTTTACCATCTTTTTTTTTTCCTCTTTTCCCTTTTATTTTACTATCCACTGATGATATCATGCATTCCAATTGTGTCCAAAATTCAGGGACCATAAAGACACAGGAAAAAGTCTGGATGTCTGAGTCACCATGATGTGCTATTCTAGCTCTTTTATTCCCAGTCTGCAGTGAGAGTCAGATAGAAATAGAATGAAAAGCAAGTTCCTCAGCTATGATCCTAAATGGATTGGACCACTACATTTTCTAATGATTTTTTTAAGTGAATTCACCTGCACGAGTTTGTGTTTTTGTTTTTTGTTGATTTTAAAGGACAGGAAAGGTGAAAGTACTTTACAAAGGGATCAATTCTCCCCCTCCGCCCCCCCATAGAACTTGCAACTAAACAAGGATTTAGATTTTAAAAAGAACTGACCGCAAATTAAGCAAATGCCAAAAACACAGATCTCAACAAAGTAAGTTCCTTTGCATCACCATTACGCTATTTTTACCATGTTATGCCTCCATACACAACCCAGTGATCTTCCACCCATGCAGATCCTCAGAACTGAGTTCTTCCTCACTCTGTTAACATTGCAACTACTAAGTGGAGGCCACTGTATAGTCACATGCATCTTTGTCATAGTCTTCTCATTTTCCTGGATTATTCAATAAGTTCTCTTACACTAGGCAAGCAACCATTTAGTTCTCAAACACTATAAATTTCACTAAGGGTAGAGTTACATTATGCTGTTTTCTAGATCTTCACAGTATAATATTACACACATCCAGCAGGGGAGTGGGAGTGGGGCTGGGAGTCCCTGCAGGAGGGCAAGCTTTCAATAAGGAAGAGAACATCAGACCAAGTGGTTGGCTGCTTCCTTCCTTTCTACCAAAGTTTTTGCTGCCTCCTCCAAGAATTTAGGACATACCTCATATGTATCATAAAAGCAGCTGCATAAGCACCATCACATGCATGACCTGTTTGCTATTGCATTCACACTAGTTGTGTATATGTATGCTGTGGGGCTTTAATTCAAGCTGCATTTTATTACTGAATGCAAATGTGGCCAAGGGGATCCTTACTTCTCCCTTGATATTTTAAAGGGACTAATCCAAGGCTCTCTCTTATTCAAGTAGTAATTTCATAATCCTCAAATCACCTGACAGCTTTACAGCTTCACCTGACACACTTTTTCAAGCACCATGTGACATTACACTGAGCCAAACCTCTCCTAATGTCCCACAGTAAAGTTAAGCAACATCTGTCTGGAAGATACAGCAATTCCAATGGTAATTTAGGGTAAGAAATCACTCTCAGGAAGATCTTGGAAACAGTTGCATCATTCCGGTCTGGGAGGAAAAAAAATTCCGTGTGAGTCAAGTGCTCAATGACCAACAGTTAAGCTTCTCATTATAATTTTTTAATATAAACATCCCTCTAATTAATGGTGACAAACTACAAGATGCTAATTTGCCAAATGTAAGTCTATATGCTGTGCAAGTATCTTTCTGTTGAAGTTTTGTAACACATTTATAAAAGGCCTGTTATGTAGAATGTTATATAGTTTTCCAAAGCTATAGAAGCCATGAATACCAAATCCCCCACTGCTCTTTCTTTAGAGCAAAGACAGAGAAACATTCTGATTTTACAGAGAATTTTTTTTTTAATGCAAAATGAGACCCTTCTTTGAAGGATCTTGGACACAATCCACTGAGCCTACAGAGGCAGGCTCCGTAGAAATGACACTTATCTCGATTTCCTACACTTGTTAAAAGCACATGCTATAGCCTGAGCATTTTTAAACAACCTTGCAGTGTATCATTTCAAGAGATTAATCTCTTTTCTCTAATGTCTTTTGCTTGCCATTGTTTAATATGTTCTGAGAAACTGAAATATCTAATGCGAAATTTTTAAAAAGAAAAAGGAAGATGCAAATGTCCTTTTCCATTCAGCTGTACTGATTTTTAGAGTGTCAAGAATGTGGCTAAAGCTAAGCAAAGGCCCTCCATGCTAATAACTTCATAAAGCATATGGTATACATTCATCAGTGCATTGGCATCACACTGATTTCAGTGGAACTCCTGAATATTACAAGAGAAGCAGGGGTCCCTGATGAGGATAGAGAGTGACTGGGAGTACTCTTAAGGGAGACAATCCTGAACTAGCCTGTCTTACTCTCTCAAGGAGCCTTGCTTCTCCCAGCAGGAATGCAGCAAGATGGAAGACACCGACAGTACTTGCCAATATAACTGCAAGGAGAGACAGCAGTGAATTTAGTCTTATGTGGCAATTTAAAAGAGGGGTGCAAGGAAGGTATGTGACCTTCCAGACCAAACTACCAACAGGTTGGAAAGAAAAAGAATCAGACTGGTCCAGTAAACACGACGCTGATCAAGCTCTGAGCTTGATTCTCTTTTCAGGTTTAGACTCTTCAGGTCATGGAGTGGGTCTCCATGCTCGAAAGAATAGTGCCTGTGGTACAGTAGCACCAAGAAGTAAAACGCATGCCAGAAGGCAAGTTTTAACACAGGAAGTGGAGAAAAAGGAGAGAGGCAAGATGACGATCCCTCCACCACATTAAGATACTTAAAACAACTAAGCCTAAGAAATTCAATATGTAAATATATGCCATATTTATGTGGCAGATATATGTGAATCTACCGTACGCTGTGCAGAATATAAAACTGTTTAACTGAACAAACACTTTGACTACTAACTATAAACATCTCTGCCAAGATTTCTCATCCCAGAAATACCATATACCTAACTCCAAGAGATGATTTTGCCATTTTCAAAAGCAACACTTTGCTTCTTGGACATTCTTAGGCTTCAGAGACCCAGTATATACTGAATGTTAGAGTAAAATGTTGTTTGTGAGGCTTTCAAGTTACAATGTTCTTGCCTATATATCTTAAGTCAACATGGAGGGAGCAGAAACAGCTAGTTTCATGTTTAAATAACAGCACAGAGGATTCTGTTGTGGGACTTTCATTTTCATTAGAAATCTTTGATTGTAGTCAGCTGAATGCAAATTCAATCTGTCTGAGAACAATAAAGAAGGACAAGGCCCTCTGGCAGATGAAATCGCCTTAATTAAGACTATATACAGCCTAGCTAACAGATGCAATTATTAATACATGCAATTGTGCACTTCCAGCAGCAAGGTTTTAATGCAATACAAAGTTTTTACAGGAAAGTGACAGCAAAAACCTTCAGGAAAGTTTGAATAACAGTCGAATAATCCATATGAACAGAAATTGCATAGAATAAACCTCTGGTACAGTTGCTGAATTCACAGAAACAGATAAAAGATGAAATAATTTAAGCTTCCATACACCCAGAGAGGGAGGAGTGTGGTTACTGTCACAACAGCTTTTCCCTTTTGAGATACCTACTAGGGCTGAGCAGCTTCATGACAAAAAGCTTCACAAAACATACCAATGGCTGAGCATGCCCCAGAGCCGCACAAGGCCACATACCTCCGTCACCACTAGCCATAGTTATCCTTCCACTGGTTTCACACAGGCCCCGCTTTCCATTTCTACTGCCTGTCTGGCCAGAAAGCATGACACTGCCACAGGAGCACGCTGACACAAGTGTCAGACAAATCTTACCATTAAGTTCAATTTATATTTATCTAATTAAAGTGGAATACAGATCTATGAAGAGGATTATGAAGCAGTGGAATGGCTGCTGCACTGCAGCTAAGAGTATGCTACCTGCGAGGGGACTTGCGTTTACAGAAGCCAACATATGTAACGTGTATTTCCTAGCCTAACAATGTAGCCCCCTGCTTCAGACCACGTGACCTCCTGATCATATATACCTGTTCTTGTGTTACCAGATGCATGAGGTCTTCGCTGCTGCCAGAGAAAAACTTGTTATAAGAGAAATACTTACATCAGACTGCAAAAGACAGTGGAAATACAATACACAAAAGAGTGTGAACTATTTAACCAATACATTTCTAAGACAGACGTTTTTCTTCCACTTTTCTACCATCTTGTGCTTCCCACCACCAAACAGCTAACAATGTAGCAATGTGCCATCACCACGATGGTAACGGATGCAATTAAAAAGAAGATATGCAGTGCCTTTATATCACCACTGTAATAAAGTTCTGACATATCATACACACTAAACACATGTATTGACCCAGTGTGTGTGTTGTGACGACTTAACATTTTCCATCTGCATAATCCATAAAAATGGAAGAAATCAGCAAAATTTTGAAATCAAAATATTACCTAACAGTTTAAAATTGATTGATAAAAATGAAATAACTATTCTTAATCTCTCTACCTCTTCCCACTTCCTTATACAAAGACTAAAAAAGAACTATACTCAAAGTCTGAATTACTGACTAGGTCTGGAAAATGAACCACTCCTATTTTACAATGCTTGTATCACCAAGAGATAATTTATGGCTTAGAGTAAATTCAAGAATACTGCTTTTGGACTTACTGTAATGGCAGTGATGGTCTTTAAAAACAAACAAAACAAATCCCACCAACACATTCGGAAGGATCCTTAACACAAAATGATCATAACCTTTCCTGGTGTTTCTCATGGCTCGTCATCAGTTACTCTGAATCCTAACACCCTACTATCTTGACCAAAGTTCAGTTCGCCACTCAGATGGTGTTCCTTTAGGAAATGGAGATAAACTGTAGCATGCCTGCTATTTGTGAGCCTGGAATTTCTCTAGAACCACTTTCTATTTTTGAACACATTCTTTAGATGGAAAGTACTGGCATGCTGTAATTTTTTCCCTAATGAAAGGCAGTATCCAACACATTCTGACTGTCATGAACACACATGAATTGCTCCTTTGTGACAATACCATCGTGGAATATAGTGCATATATTGCTAGGTTATATATAGCTCTTGGTGAGAGGCTAGGGAGAATGACTGAACAAATCCAACACAGTGTATACTTAGGAGAAAAACTAATGAGAACTTGCACATCGAACTCCTGAAGAGACTCAAAAACAGCCAGCATTTGTTCTTGCCTATAACAATGAGGGACTCAGAATCTTTCAGCTCCAGTAGTATCAGTACTCAGGTTGTAGTTCCTGCCCGCTTGAAGAAGATGAACCTAATGAACTCACGGAAAAGCAAACCACATAAAAAAAGAACTGCAAGACCTTGTACCCTGTTGGAAAGATGCAGCTCTCACAAAGTACCGTAACACAGGCCAGTTGGCCAAAGAGAAATAGAAAACAGTGGTGACTGCTACTGCTGCAATCCAGTAGCAGGCAGGAGTCACCACACGCCCAGATTCAGACCACAGTTGACAGAGGGCACTCAGTGCTTGGACACAGCATCTGACATTATGCCTAACAGAACTTGGTCGATTCCCTCTGTCAACTAACGTCTGCATTCCTCACCTTTGATACAGCTTGCTCTCATCTGCATGCCAGCCTCATCCAACAAGCAGCAATTTTACTGACTGATCTGGCTACGCCACAACAGTGTCATGTGCACTGCATTGCATCTGCTTCCTAAATCTCTCATCAGCACAAGACACACACACAGACACTAGAAGTGGACAATATGAATACATAAAGATTGACACATTTCCATTACTCTCTCTCACACACACACACACACACACAAATAACCAGAGCAGGAAGTTAGCAGTGACGTACTGGATTTGGGTTTCGCCAGGATTTGCAGAACAGCACTACATACCATCAAAGCTGTATTTAAAGGAAAACACCTGAAGATGCAATCTTTGCCTCTATCAAAAGCTATCTTCTAATTTTGGAATCCCTTGAAATAGTTTATTATAATTTT
This sequence comes from Harpia harpyja, assembly GCF_026419915.1. Taxonomy (NCBI): domain Eukaryota; kingdom Metazoa; phylum Chordata; class Aves; order Accipitriformes; family Accipitridae; genus Harpia; species Harpia harpyja. Next base: position 33,122,016 of record NC_068952.1, read on the forward strand.
TGTGTTTCTTCTTTTGTTAAGCATTTCAAAATGAGATGCTGACATTTTCCAGCTTGGGGAAAAAGGTACCTCCTAGTCCCTGTCCCTACCCCCTTGCTCCCAACTCCCGCAAATATTAATCAGAAAACACCAGTCTCAGATTACAGCCCTGGCTGACTTAAATATTTTAATCACCACTAAGCTTACACACATAAAACCCTGCATTCTGCTTCAAGCTTGCCTGGCCATAATTTAACCTGCTCAGTGTCATTCCCAGAAGTGATAAGATTATTTTACTGCACAAAAGCAGTGTTGCATGAAGACATTTAGTGTTGTCTTGTCCCTGACTGCTATTATCTTTATTGAAACCTGATATAAAGAAGGGAATGAATTCTGCAAATAATCCATAAATAATTTTATGATGGGTTTTGAAAAAGCAGCATATTACTGAAAGGAGATAATGGCCAGATAGTGACTTTATGCTATTATTTTAGACCTAAGGCTGGATGAAGTAATGCATCACTGAAAATATAACTGCACCCACAATAGTTTTCTAGGCTTTTATATGACTTCAGGAGCTAATAGAAATTAACTGGTTTATGTCTATAATGCCATTTGAACAGATGCAAACTGCAGAAACAAAAGTTTGCAGATCCAGTTGGTTAATAGCTTCATTGTACTAAGAAGAAGTAGAGCTCTCATTAGCCTGCCATTGTTTTCTGTTCTGAAAGAAAGGAGCAGTATAATTTGGATGTAATCACACTGGAATCGCTTCAGCGCTTCTCTTCTCATTTTTTTATCCCTATTGTACATGAGTCATTAAGGGTGTAAATCCATTAACATTTGCCTTTTGCGAATCAGCAAGCAGCTTTCTCTCAGAGAAGAGCTGTATTTTAATCTCTGCAAAGATGCTCTTTTGCTATGATAATGAGATTTTTAAGGGGAAAACACTACTTTCTTCATACTTCAATTCAAGAAAGCACTGAAGTGCATCCTGGCTTCAAACATGTACCTTAAACCTACTGGGCCTTGAGTAAGATTCTAAGTGTTTTTCTGAATCAAGAACCAAGGTTCATAATGAAAGCGTCAGTTTAAAAAAACAGATTTGAATGACAGAAAAAGCACAGTATCTTCTGTAGATCCTTCAGAGAACCATTGGCCTACTCAAGTTCTTTTGAAAATCAGACATCAAAGTATGAAGCTAGGAATTTTATCTCAATATCCCCTTTTGGAAAATTTTGGTTGACAGTTTTAAATTACAAGGTGCATCAATATCAATAGTGAACAGAGCAGAGTGCTTTGGATTCCAAAAATACTCTTGTGCAATAAATGAATTCAGATTACTTTTTTTTTTTTAAGATACCACAATTACACATTAATTTGAAGACCATTTCAATAATTTTTTTTATTGTTCTCAGTGTACTAGATAGCAACATATCAATTATTACAAAAAATCAAGCTCACGTCCTGGGACTATGTATCTAAATAAATTAACTAGCTGTGTTGTATAATACTTTTCGTATTTTCCTTCCAATTTGACCAGCTGCAAGAACAATTTTTTTTAAATGACAGAAAAAAAAACCCAAATGTAACTAACCTTTATATCTGAAAGACCACCTAAATTGTATTGTATCAATGGAAGGCTACCCAGTCTTCTTAAATTTTCAAAACAGCAGAGAAAGAGGACATGAATCAGTTACCATGTAAAATCACAGGTATCTTCCTTGTCTCAGAAACATACACGATCTTAAAGATTTTATATATGTGGTAGAATGCCCAGAAGTAACAGCCGCTTGCTATGGCCTCATTCTCGCTCAAGGTATTTGTATTAGATGACCCTCTGAGTTCTCTTCCAGCCCATACTGCCACATTTGTAAAGGATGAAGGAAGTCTTCATATTTAAGCTTAACTTTCTGTTTAACACCCAGGGTATTCATGAGAAAAAAAAAAAAAAAGTTTTTTAAGTTCAAATGTATCTTCTTGCCATAATTCCTTGGAAGATCAAAATACATATGCTTGATTAGAATTAAGGAACCTTCCAATCGCTTCTTTTTTGTTGGACAGATCCACATGCAAAAAGTGTAGATCTGTTTAGTATCAATTCTTCCAGCAGAAAAGGCAAACTAAATCATTATTATTAGACTAACAACTCTGACATTAATACTTTGCACAAATTTACACACAAATATATGTGTAAAAGACTATTTGCAGCTTGAAATAAAATACTTAGGAGAATTATGGCAACTTGTATATAGCTATATTCCTACAAACTTAAAGGGAACACTGTAAAGTTCCTGCAAGTTTATATTTTATATAAAATTTGTGCTTTATTCAGCCTCTCTTATTCTCAAGTAAAGATCTGCTACAGAACTTCCCAGATTCTATAATCACTCTACCACATATAATTATTATACATGCATGTGATCTCTTCATGCACTTATACAAAGTGTACATTCTAAAACCACCAAAGAAAAAATATCAGCAGTATCTCACATTAGCTATGACCATTACAAATGCAATTCATAATGTCATCAAAATAATATGCTCATTTTACCAAGAGATATGCTATAGCACTTGAAATCTTCATACTAAAAATTAAGAGCACAAGTTGACTTTTTTTTTCCTACTATCATCGGGTGATACTTCTCCGTTTTTATAAGGAAGTTTGCATGCACTATTGTTTGGCAGCCCTACCATCCTTTCCTTAGATCAGTGTACAGGATGGGAGCTACACAGTTACACTTAGAACAGTAGCTTTTATACGCATTAAAAATAGATCTATATTTTGCTGGTTTTGGCAAAATGGATTTTATTCAACCTTCCTCCTTATATTTATTCTTTTTGTTCCTCCCTCTCCATCCCTTTATTATTTTCCTGTCTCTGCTTACATCTTTGTCCTCCATGTCGTCTTTATATATTTTTCTTTCCAAAAGTGGCTTTAGCTCTTCCCTGCTCCTTTCACACAGTCGTTCTCTCTTTGTTCCTTTTGCTGTCTCCTCTCCCTTAACTCTGTTATTCCTCTCTAATCTATTTCTCATCCCCTTTCCTGCCCCAGCACCCATCTGCTTCCTTGATCGCTCTTTTATCATCTTTTCCATTTCTTCCAACCCTGCACCCATCAGCCCTGTACAAAATCCTTGGTGCTTAAAGGGAACTGTGGATTCTTCTTCCACACTTTTTCCCCAATATCTCAGTTGGCTGTTATATGCAATATGAAAACATTCAAGAGTTTCAAGTGGCCTTTAAGTTCTTACTGTTTTCTATTGTTCCCAAAATCTAGGTCATACATGCCTGTATTTTCTTCTCTGCATATAACAGCAGTAGTTAAAATCTCATCCACAGGTTAACTGCATCCCTTGTAAGAAGCGTGAGGAGGCTAACATTGTCAAATCCATTATAACATTAAGTTATTCTAAACACCATGGGCACAGACGTATTGATGTTATACTTCAGACCTTACTCCCTTATGTTCCAGTAGTAGTTTAAAAGGGGGTTTTATTGCATGCAAAGTTTGAGTCATATTGTTACATACCGTGCTACTCTTCCTGAGTGAAGTTTGATTAAAATATCTTGTTTTACTAGCAGAACTTTGGCTTGCGTTACTTTGCTGGTGGAATATCAGCATTCTGAAAGCACCCAAAGTCCAAACAGTGCTCTTTAAGTTAATTGTTCATTATGTTCGAGGCTGTCTCTGCTTCCTCCTCTCTATCAGACAGGGATGTTGGGCAGATCCACTCACTGCAAATCCCAGAAAGGACAACTAACAAGTGCCAACAGGGATTTGACTAGACTAGTACTGCAGAAATCTGCAGTCTGTTTCATCAAATATTCAGTAAAGCAAATCTTCCAAAGCAAAATAATGGTCTTACCTGCAGCTCTCCTGTTTTCTTCCTCATGACTATCTGGTTTTATAGGCTTTCATCAAAGCTCTGCCAGAGGTTTTGGGGGTTTTTTTTTGGTTTGGGGGTTTCTTTTGTTTGTTTGTTTTCCTACATTTTCTTGTAGGGCACTTACTTACTTAGGAAAGAAATTCACCTGTGGTCATATTGTCTCATTTCTTTTAATGCTACAAGTGTAACACACTGACCAGTGACCTGAAACTTGGAAAATAAGTAATTTAATGTGTATATAATTATCTCTTCATTCTCAACCCCTGCAAACTGACAGGAAAACAGTGCAATTCTACTAATGCATACCAACTTCTGTACTGCTGTTTTGTCAAAGCAGTACTGGAATTTACATGCCAAGTGAAGCTTTAATAAAGGAACAATGAAGAAAAAGTTCTCAGAGCAAGAAGAGTTAGACACATAAAATACACCTCCTTATCACTTAGTAAATAATGCATTAGATTTCTATTCATCAACACAATTAAAATGTAACATACACTTGATTCTCCTCATTTAATATATGCTTATTTAAAAAAAAAAGTCAGTTATTTATCAGAATTTAAATATAAATTAAGCAAGGGGCTGCATGTATGGCATAAGAAAATGCTAGAACAACCTTTCTTAGTACCTTGAGTAGTGGAATTAATTCTTCCAGCTGATTAAGAAGTAGTATTAGTTGGTCCACAGTCATCTTGACACAATCCCCTGATGAAATTCTCATGTGAGCACATGCATACATTGTATGTTTATTCATCCTGGGCAGGTTCATCAATCGAAAGATAGTCTTACATTAGTTTGTGTATACTATCTGTAATGCTATTTTGCAGGTAGCTTTCAGAATGTTACTGACATTATTGGAAATGTACCCTTACAATGGGGAAAACTTTTTCACAAAGCCCGCTAAAAAGAGATGATGTATAGTTTTCGTGTCCATTTCTGAAGTCTACAGAAGCTATATAAACACACTGTGTCACTTTATTAATTACATTTTTCTCATTAAATATTTCACAAGAACACTACTTTCCACAACATAATCCAAGTTACTAAATAGAGAGAATTAGTAAATTAGAAGGCATGATTTACTTTCCATGTACAAAGACACACTAAAAGTTATTACAGCTGATAAATAATTGATATGGCATTCCATTTGTCCCTCACATCTTCATGATTCACTTGCCATTACTAAACAAACATTAAGAAACCAATTTTTTTTTGCTAATAGTATTCTCCAATAAACTGTTACTTGTTATAAACACCAGCTCAAAAGACTGCACATCCCAGATATAACTTACTGATGAGCCTGTGCTGTTAAATTTCTTTGGGAACATACCAGGGAGAAAGTAATCAATTATAAACCTCATCTGTTACATCAGACAAATATAGCATCGAAGAAATGGCAACATTGTACAAAATTAAAATCATCGTCCCACCAGTTAGCAAGGTGGAGGGCAAAAGTATGTTCTTATTCAATTCATTTTGGAGACATGGCAGACATTAGAATGATCAATATTAATTCTAGGCTTCCATTCCCAGTTTTTCAAGTCTGTTCCTGTTCCTGCTATTTACTTTCAAGTGGTATGCAATCTTAGACTAACATACTTCAAAAATAATGTGATGCAATGGGTGAGAGAAATTTTTTTGAAAAAGTAAATGACTAGATGTAAGATTGACTTTCACATCACTATGCAAATAAATACTTTAACCCACCCCCATAATAACAGTATTGTCTAAGAAATTCTGGTATTTTGACATTTCACAGATTTTAAATCTGTACGTATTCTCCTCGATGCCTTTCAAATGGTTTTAAATACAAAGGAGGTTTTGCTTCTTTCCACCCTGTACTTATTCTCATATGAAGTCCTCTTTTTGGATAATGATTTTATTCAATCTTGCTGCACAGATATGGAAAAGAAGTGAAGGAGTTGGGATGAAAACTTTTGTCCTCCAGCTGAAGTAGAATGCAGGCAAGTAATACACTATCTGACTGCCAGAATGTAAAGGCTGCTTCAATTTCCCTCTCGGCACCCACTATGATATACATCTGTGCTTCTGGTGTCAATACACATTTGTTATCTGCTATGTTGTGTACTTCCTCCATAGTACTGAAAGCAGCAGTATTTCTCTTCCTTTCTGCCCTTTTTTAAATGGGAGGAAATCAATACAGGCAAATGAAGAGGTGACTCAGGTTTTGTAAGGACTATTATCATTCAGAATTTTCACCAACAACGAATTACATTAGTTTGCCCCAAGGCCTAAAAAATTAACTATGGAAAGGAAAAGGTATCATATGATAATCCTTTCCACTGAATAGCTGTATCAGTGAACAGACTCCTGATAAACCCACGTAAGATTTGCCCGAATCCAGTCATGCAATCAAAACACAAAGGCAGCTGTATTTCCTAATTTATGGTATAAATACTCTGACAGGTCACCAGACGGCTGGAAGAAAACTTACTCATGTTTCTACATCAAAAACAAAATAATGGTAAGCAAAATAATTTCAGAGGGCCACAGATATCAGTTACGTCAGCTTTCTCACTCTGAAACAATTTTCAAAGTTTGTTACATTTTGTCAAATTATTTATTCCTAAGTAAAAAGGTTAATTCCTTCTACTGTGAAAATCCCGGAATGACTTTTAACAAGCAGTAAACATTCAACATCCAGTTTATCGTTTAAAGTTTGTGACCATTTTTGGATGTGCATTATAAGGAATGTTATGCAAGTGTCTTCGTTTCTGATTAAATCTCTTTAAAAATCATAAGTCCAAAACAAATGTATTTAGTTGAAACCAGTATCCAGGCAACACAGAAGTTCAGTAACAATGAGATGACTGTCTTACTGTCCCAGTGGCCTGTTCATCTGCTTGATCATTCTAAACCTGAAAATATAATATTCTCTAGGAAAAACATACTAGAATAGCAATTTCCTACATATTCTGAGAAATTTCTGATAGGGATGGTATCTGAATTATTATTAATCTTAACCATCATACGTATAGGATAGAATTAAAGTTCTAGTTTAATGAGATAAATCATGCAATTAGCTACTTGTTTTACAACTTTGGCAGCACTGAAATCAGGTGAAGCAGAAGCTATCTGAAAATTCTGCCCAGAAAAACACCACCAGCTTGTTTAAGTACCCATTCTTACAAGATGTCCTGCAGATCTTTCCGCTGCTAGCAGCGGCAGCAGCTTTTCTCCTTCAGTCCTCTCTTGTAGCCAGCTGGACTCAAACCCAGGACAGAAATGGACAGTAAATAAAGGGACTTGCTACTCTTAACAGGAGGATGAGTTAGTGTCTCGCAGTTGACAGTGCTAAGGAACAGATGGGAAGTATAGAATCTAGTTCTCTCCATAAAACACTATCACAGATCACAAGGAGTTTTGCTTTTTTAATTCCTCCAGGGTTGACCAGAAACTAACAGATTTTTTTTACAGTGCAAAAATACCATCTGAACAAGTAAAATAACACTTAATTCAAAATTACTTAATTTGGAGGGATTTTCTCCCATTATTTCTTGAACAAAGAAACCTACCTCAGCTGTCAATCTCACAAGTCATTTCACTACTCAACTCCAGCTTACCCTGTGGCAAACTGTAACTTTTCCTTAGTTCTGCTTTATTATTATTATTATATCATCCTTACCTTTAATATCTTTAATCCATTTTATTCTGTCTCAAATGTGAATTACATGCTCTAAAGACCAATAACTAGGCTTTTTTTTTTTCCCTTTTCTTTTAAATGAATCACCTAGCACAAAGGGGGCCCACATCTTCCACTGACGTTCCCAGCAGTTACCATATTAGTGGTAATTCTCTCCACATTCCAGATGGCAAGTGTCCCAGTGACAGCCAGAGTCCTTTTAACCAGCACACTAGGGTGAATATAATGACACTCTTGGGAAGTATTTCCTGTAAAATGTTGAGAAGTTGGCAGATGGGACAGAAGATTTTAAGACTAACTTTTTGACATGAGTCAATTTGGAAGAATTATAGCTACTACGAAAGCAAGCTCTCTGGGGGCAGAGAATTTCTAAAGACCTCTTCCAAGAGACAGACAAAGTAGCTAGGAGTCTGTGGAAAAAAAATTCATTGAATCTATACCTTCTCCGACATTGCCCTGGCTTTTTTTTTTTTTTCCTTCCCCGTTTTACTGTTACAGGGTAGAGAACAACAGTTTTTAAATTTGAGAGCTTTATTTTACACACCTAGGAGGAAGACCTAAGGTAATTGTATAGAAAGAATGCCTCTAAGACTTACTGTTTAACCTCTCAATCTGTCATGCAGCATAAATATTGCTACAGCATAAAAAGACACTTGCCTGCATTAGAATGTTGGGAATAGAAAAGAGAAACTATTCTTAAAAACACCTATCTTAAAAAAAACTATTTCTTAGGCAGTCACCTAGAAGAGAAAAAAGTACAACATGGATCCAAGAGGTAAAGCCTTTAATTCCATCTCGCTTACTCAGCCTCCCCTTACACAAACCTGTGCCACATGTTCCTGAAGATAAAAACAGCAAGCACTGTTAGAAAAGACAATGCAGAGGGGCGTTACCCAAAGGCTTGAAGAGTTCACCTAATGTTTCTATTTTTCCACACCTAAAATCTCACTTGGCACATATTACAGATTTGCATCCATCTCTGGAGGTCTCTTGCTCCATAAACCAGCAAATGTATTATATGCTTCTATATCCTTTATGTAGTTTTTAATCCCAATCTGTGTTGGAAATAAAATTGATCATTTTCTTTATGTATGTTAGTAATGCCAGATACTAACAAAAAGTTCTGAAATGTTCAATTTTTTCATCCATTATACCATTTCTTAGAAAACATTAGAAAAAAGTCTGCTTCTGAAAACGGAAGAGGGTTTGCATATTTATTTGCAGCAAATGTATAACTTGCTTTAGTTAGTCCAAAACCCACCACAATTTAAAAATGCAGAAAAGTTTATCTTCTCTGATAAAGCATAGGTATAAACTATTGGAACTTTTTGCTTTCTGTGAGGGCTATAAACCTAACTGCTGCATGCATACCTGAGAATATTAGAAAACATTGGACAAGTTGCTCCATGATTTTGTGGTACCAGTAACGTGAAATACAAGGCACACTTTCCTGACCAGATCTAAGAAAGTGTAGCTACTTGTATAAGAAGAGATACAAATCTTGAATCTTGCACCTTGTATTATGTAATTTACACTTGGGCAAAATAAGCAGAGACTCCACACTACATTTATTCTACACTTGCTTTCTGTATATGCTAATGCCTGCAGCAAGGCGAAAGGGAATGGAAGAAATAAAAATCGTATTTACATTGCCAAATGTACATGGAGATGCAATTCTGGTGAGTTTATTTCTCAAAGTTAAATCAAGCTACTGTACACTTTATATTTTAGCCATTGTAAAGAAGATGATGTGGAACCTACTTTCAGTTGAGCACACAACTTAAAAAGGCATGAAGAAAAAGACCACAGATAAGATGCAAGAAGGAAAGCACCAGACCAATGCATTAGCACTGAATTAAGTGAAAGAAAAGAGAAAGAGCAAACAGCTTCTGATCTTATTCATGAAACAGACTTCTCAGAGGGCCAAGCTGTGTATAATAGCTGTAATTGCTCCAATGGACCACTCCATATGTGTACACTTACCACAGCACTAGATAATTCCCTCTGGATTTTCCCCGATTAGTATCATTGCATCCATTGTCTCATATAGACGTGGATTACAAAGTAGTTGTTAATTTAATGAGCAAGTATCTTTTTCCCCCCACAGAATGAAACCTTGTAACAGTGCACAGAATTAAAAAAGTTCAATAGTTTGTTTCACCTCCGGTGTTCAGTACATGCCCCAATGTCTTGTCATCCTTATTGCACACCACTTCATTCCATCCACCAGCAGATTTCATACCATGCCAGGTGCTCTCTCCATAGGACACAGCACTCCAGCCCCTCACAGCTTCACAGGCATTGAAGAATCCCATGCAGAAGCCCTCCAGGATAAAGTGTCATTGCCTTAATTTACAAACAAGGAAAAGTACTCAAGACCAACTGAAGGTAAAAAGGACCAACTAATTTTGAGTGCCCAACACACATTGCCTGGGAGCAGCGCTTCTGGTATACTTAAAATGAAGTAACAATTTACATATTTGAAACTCATCCAATACTGGATTCTGTTGCACCTGTGAGCACTCAATGCTTCTCCAAATCAGGTCCAGGTATTTCACATCAGGTAGTCGAGAAAACACGACCATCTACGAAAAGTTGGTCCAAAGTTGCTCAGTGTTACACAGAAGTGGTGGAAGAGAGGCAGCTACAGACACCAAGTCCTAAAGGTGCACGGTTTTGAAATTCTCACTATCCAGGCCAGCCCTCCAATCACAGCAAACAGTCAAGCACTTGGGCATCCTACAGACAGCTATGTAAAACACAATCTGGTACAATATGATTTTTAAAAGGAAAGAATAAAACCTAAAAATTCCAAGTTGAAAAGATTTAGTCCAAAATCTTGTTTTTGAGAAAAAGGCTAGCAATAAATTTAATTTACCAAGCAGGTTATGAGCTGGTCTCATGGCAAAGCAAACTATTGGATTTTGCTTATGTAAGTCATTTTCTTTTATTTTTTGAGCATATGTAAATGTAGCTTCTGTTACCAGGGATGTGACGTTTAAGTTAAATCTACTATGCATTTTCATTGGGGGGGGGGGGGGGGGGGGGGGAATAATTTACTTACACTTTTTTTTTTTTTTTTTTTTTTTTTTTTTTTTTTACACACACATATTTGATTTTTAAAATAATCTGAATTATGGATCAATCTATTCTAACACTGACAAAAGGACTTAAATTATAAGAGCTCCCACGCAAGCTTCATAGACATGCAGACAAAAAGCCAAGCCAAGAAAGTTTATCAGTGTCCTTTTTCATGCATTCACTGACAGTTTTAAAACTGAACAAAAACCACTGTGCATCAATTTTGTGCGGGAGGGGAACACTGAATTTTTCTTGTTTACACTGTGGATTTGGGACAGCTGAGGGTTGATAAATAGAAATTTACAACTTTGGAAGTTGTGGGTTTAAAGGCAGAGAGGACTCAAGTCAATATTACTGCTCTTGAATTCTGTGGTGTCTTAGAAAACAGCATGCTCAGATACTACAGAGCCCAAGTCCAGACAACACAGCCTACATGTTGGTACTCCTCCCACAGCAGTCACAACCAAAAACATCAATAAACTTTCCAAATAGATTCAGGGTCCTGAAATTAAATATTTGAAAGTCTTCCTTTTCAATTAATCAGTCCGACTTGAAGTCAAACTGAAGACAAACAATTAAAAGTGATCAACTGAAGGCCTTTAATCATGGTTGGTCAGGAATTAATAAAAATTTCTTCAGTTTATTATTCTTCATTTCTTACAGCCAGGTATTAATAAGACAAACCATAATAAACACCTAACATCTATTTAAACAGATAATGGTTTTCATTATGAAGAGAAGAACAAATCTCTCAATGTGCCACTGAAGTTATCAGTGGCACCCGTGCTAATTTGTAGAGTATTTCAGAGAGTATTTTAGCAGTTTGAGGCCATAATGACAATGATAGTTTGACATTTTCAAGTGGTTTTCTGAGAAATTTGGTAGATTTAAGAATGAGTCAAACTTTGGAATCAAATCTGAACAACATCCAACCTTGCTGTGGTATATCGCCTCCTCCATTCTTGTCATCAGGGGACTCTACAGTGGAAAATCCAGTCTCAGAACAGGGTATATTTCAACATCATACCGAACAACAATGCCTGGACACAAAGCAAAGGCAGCCCAAGGTGCACACACATATGCATGGAAAGTAATCTCAGCGTTCTTGGTTTAATATTTATTGACAGAGGGGGAAAAAACACCATCCTCATTTGTATCAGTACCTGACCTGGAGAACCATAATACGGCTAACTGCACTGGAAACAAAGACCTGAATTCAGAAGGAAAATAGGTCTAGATTTTTATCCAGCCTGGGAGGGAAGAAGCCACACCAAGCATATCCTTCACTGAAACCCTCTGCAAACAGTGCTAGACAGCACTGGCTTGTCACTTAAGCAAACAAAGGCTCTTTCCAATGAAGAGACACATCTTTGTTTCCTCAGACAGAAGCAGCACTTACCATAGCACATTTAAGTTTAACCTAGAAGCCTCAGTATAACAGTTGCTGACAACGCAGGCAGCAAAGAGATACAAATCACTTCAAGCATGGTGAAGACTTAGCATCTTGAGAAACAGCAAAGGGGTGCTGTGATAATGCTAACACTTTTTAAAATTTGAAGTTGTTTATGAATGTGCTGTTGGTTTTAAAACAACTAACAGACTAAGGATTGCTCTACCTCAACCTCTTGTAGAGTTTTTACAAACCATAAATCACTGCACTATTGGTATTGTCTATGACTACGAAATATTGTTGGCACTATTCTCACAAGCCCCACTGTGTGTTCTGATTGCAGGAAAGAAACTGAAAAATTAAGGATAAACCAAACACAGTACCTGTACAAAGATGACCACAGGAAAGGATACACTTTCTGAAAAGTGGTGCCTTTACATGACTGTAATTTCAACCCACTTCTCGAGTCCTAGCTTAGCTTAAGTGACCAAAGAAAACCCAAGGACTGTATTGATATGCATATTTTAGATCACAACAATTTGACATGTACATATGCAGGCGCTTTATTTTAAGTTGGTCCATAAAGAAAGATTGTATATACACCCCACCCCAACATACACCATATATTCTTCTTCCCAACTGACACAAGCAAGAATTACTCATGCAGTTCAGGTATTTTCACACTGAGATAAAGTACGTGAGATCACCACTGCATAAGCAACAGCAGAAGACAAATCTCCAATGTAAATGAATTTATTAAATCATACTTAAGAGAAAAGTCTTAATAACAGTCCAAATATACAGTGCAAAAGAGACTCTGATAAGCTCACTTTCTATTTGCACCCCTAAAAATTGAACCAGTTTCCACTCTTCCTCTGTGCTTTCCTCCACTAACACGCATTGCTGTGGGACATTCTGCATGTCACGTAACAACTAGACTGCATTCAGGCTTGCTTGTGATATTACAAATCAAGATCAATACCACAGGCTTTTATGGCAGATGTTCTATTGTTGCACTGATTTGTAGGACAAATACCTTTTGACTCATCTCAGTACACTGCAAAGTCATGTGAACTAAATAAAATTTGTTTAGTCACGCAACAAAAAAAAAGAAAAAATCTACAGTTTATTTTCTTATTATGCTACATAACCCAAGCTGCTGTGTTTAAACATTCAGACACCTGCAAAAATACTCACGCATTCTACACCAGAAAGATCACATAACTTTATTAAGGTAAAAACCACATACTGGATTTCTTCTGAAATGCATGAACAATAACTTATTCATTCCATGTAAACAGAAAATGTAAACAACCTGAGAGATATAAACCAGAAAAAAAAAAAAAGAAACACAACATTAGTCCCACTGACTACAAGTTGAAATGGATTTGGTATTTAATCACTTGTCAGTAATTAAACATCTAAAACAAATTAAAAGAATACATCAGTGATCCTTATTTAAGGAAAAAAAAATTTAAAAACCAATAAAATAAAAAATAAATCATTACTGAATTATCTGAGGAAACTGAAGTTAATTGACACAATAAAAGAAGAAACTACAGAAAAAAACATGCCTCAAATCCAAAACATGATTTACAATGAGATCAAAACCAGAGATCGTTATAAAGGAGAAACTACCTCAACAATAAAATCCTGAGGTAGAAAATACTTACTGAAAGTAGCTGAGATATACATACAATAAAGGATATGGGAAATGACTGTCTCTACTTGAACATAATCTATGGTGAAGCCATTGCATAGGAAACCACCTGCACACAGACACAAAATTAAACCTGAGAAAGGTACAGTCTAGACTGCTGTCATATCTCACAGGATTGCAAGCATTTATACTGTTGTAGGTTATGAATGCATTCTAAATTTATCTTTTAGTAATTAGACATCAGTAGAGGACGAATTAGGGAAAAAAGTCATAGGAAAAGAAAGCATGGGTTTTAACTGTGAGGGCAAAGAGCCACAGGAATATATTGTCAAAGGCAATTACTAATTCATAACAGAATATTAGCTGCTTAGGGGTTTTGGCTTTGCTTTCAAAGACACATGACAGCTTAACTGTACGTTAGTGGATCTGGAGTAGTCACCGAATATTCAACCTTAGAGAAGACTATCTCTCACAGAAGAGTGGAATCACTGGGCAAAACTTTGACTTGTGGTAACATGGGAAGTGAGACCAAAGAGCAGGAGTGGGCTCTTTGAGTCTCAGGAACCACAGCTAAATCTGTGATGTGTCTCAGTTCAAAGACAGGTGCCATGGCACTTTCAGAAAGAGTGGAAAGTAAGACAGGAAATGCTCATGTCAAGAGACAATATGTGCAGTTCAGGGAGTGCAGAAATGGCAAACTGTGTCTACCATCACCACTTTTAGACAGCTCTTACGTATTCAAGATTTGACTTTAAAAAATGGTAGATACAGCTGCCAGTAAAAATCAGTGAGAGCCCTCACTACCAGTCAGTTCTGAGAATATCTTCATCTCAGAGCAGATACTGCAGCAAAAGCCTTCTCAGTGCAAAACTGTCAAAGGTAAAAAATGCAAGTCTCACAGGCTTCTGGTTGAGCAATCTGGAGATACTTAGCTCAGTTCAGAGTAGGATGTCGAAATCTGCCTGAGCTATTATATTGTGCTAGTATAAAGTAAAACTGAACTGTACTGAATAGTACAAGCCTCATCAAACCAGAAAAACAGGTCATTAAAGACTGTAATTTTGTATAGAGTAGCAACTGACCTCCATTCATTCATGCGACAATCTTCCCATCAGTCCAATATGGACAATGCAATCAATACTTTGTCACTTCTTCGAGAAGGAAAGAAAAAAAAAAAAAGAAAAGCCAGTGAAGGTTGTTTCTCTATTGTTTCTCTACTTCTTACGCAGGGGACGCTTCAAGGGAATAAAGGGAGGTGTTTCCACAAGACAAACTGGTGGGCAAGGATACCAGCAGCAAAGAGCAAAAAAGCAGCTAATGAGGATTTCTAGGGAAACAGACAGTGACTGAGTTTGTTACAACCTGCATTTCTATAGGTTCACCCTGCTATGTGAACAAGTTATTTACTTCACAAACAAGCTATGAGGAGAGTTTCATATAAGAAATGGTATTTTTTTCTTTATTATTAAAAGCTACTTCCTTGAAATCACCTCTGCTCCATAGTCACTTTGTCCCTGATCAAATGACACAGCTCATTATTTTCGACAGAAGCAGCAGCAATTTAGTGCTGAATTCATGCCTATCCTCTTGAAAACTTGCCAAATCTTTAAATACTGCAGACACCATTTGGGAATGAAGTATTTATTTCTTATCAACAGTTATTGTTTAAATGGAGCAGTAACGTAAATGCATCATTCTCCCTATTAGCCTAAGGATGGGAGAAGTACATCAGTACATCTAGTGGGGGGGAGAGGAGCACTCATGATCCCTCAGGGACGCATCCATCCCATTTAAAACAAATACACAGCCCAGTGGCTAAAAAAAGTGGGGGACTTTCAGATATGTGTGTGTAAATGTTATTATTATTTGACCTATTTATAGTCTGAACTTCCACATATAATAATAACAAATATAATGATAATTCTCCTTCTCCATTTTGTTGTCAGGGCAGGAAGAAGTCTTTAATTATTTTTTTAATTTTTTTTTTTTTTTAAACCCCAAAGCTCAAAATGACAGCATCACCCTCAAGGCCAAAGTTGAAGACTTTTCTGCTCACATACTTAATAATCACATATCCTAATAATTAAAAATAATGTATGCTTTTCCTTGCCCCTAAATTTCAATGAAATATTATGTTCTTTTCAGTATACACTGCTTTTGAAAATGGAATGGAGGTGCTCTGAAGAATTTTAATCTTAAATCTTACGCAACAAAAAGGATCTATCACCAAACTTTAAAAACATGCTTTTCTTAAAGTCACAACTAAAAGGAAAGTTAAAAGCTTACAGTTTTTCCTTCTGAAATTAACAGTATTTTTAGCCAGCCTTGCATTTTTCAATTGGCTCCTTTGGGATCTCCAAGTATTAAGTGCCATCACTGAATGGTGGGAATTAGGTGAGCTCCATTTTGGAACACCAGAAGCCCAGAGATGCTCACCGCTTGGTTACCACACAGTGCATCCTCATACTTACAGACACTGTCATTTGCAGTGCACAGCTACCAACAAAAGCAGCTGTTGTTTTCTCTCTTCCCCAAATCTTCACGGGGGTGTTACAAACCATGTCTGCTGCCTGGTTGGAAAGTTAGCAGTAGCAGGTGCAACACTGATTTCTTTGCTGCCTGAGGAAATTTCCTTTATCTCATTGTCTTTCTAATCTCAGATTGGAAGCTTCAAGAAGAGCCTGCATTTGAATAATTGACTAGGAGGCAGTTAGCTTATTATCATAATTAATTTTAAGCATATGGAGCACCAACGACTATTAATTTTTAGTTTTAATGGAATTCTTATTTCTTATTATTGTCAAATTCAAGACAGCAGCCCACTTTTAATATTAATCAACACAGCAGCCTTTCATAGATAAAAAACCCCACTTCACAGTTCAACTTATTCTTTACAATAAGAATCAAATTTAAAATACATACACTGCCTTTTTTTGTTTGTTTGTTTAAACAAATTGCAGCTACTGGAATTAAAAAAAAAAAAAAAAAAAAAAGATTTCCACCTCTAAGATTTAGTGTTTGAACACTGGCACTTGTAAGTTAATACTTTCCAGCACTCAAAGACAAGATGCCTCTAATTGCTAAGCACCGTTACTGCAAAACAAATCTAGACAGGATGCATAAGAGATTTTACTGCCTTACCAATAAAACGTTTAGACTGTAAGCTTGCCCTCCACCCTGACCAAAGGGTGAGAGCGCTTAGCCACAGCCTACCACAGACTGCCCATCCCCTCACAGCCCTGCACGATCCACCGCCTGTTCCCTACTTGCTCTGCTCACCTACATGTGCGTGAAGGCCAGGTTTGTGTCAGTTTTCATCCCGCCAGTCCTCACAATACAGGTATGCCAGGGGATGGATCTCTTCTCCTGCACTGGAAAATAGGCAGCCTGTGCAACCATGGAAGATCACACCTTGTACATCCATCAGGCTACAGTGCTGCCCATGACTATCTGATCACAGTCGCCGTTGACTTCTTAGGCTGTCCTGCCAAAAAGAGCTGTACACCGCAACCCCAGAAGGTTTCTTCAGCTACAGCTCAACCACATCTCACTCTCAAATAGATGAGAGCAGCAACATTATGAAGGGGCAAAGGAGAGGGTCAGAAACTAGAGCCCCAACAAAACACATTAGTGCTTCAGTCCATATCATTTTCCTTAGGGCACGCTGACCCTCACCCCCCACCCTGTCAGGTCCCTCCACCTGAGAAGGATCCAGTGCATCCCACTACCACAGACTTTGGATTTCTCTGCCTAGGCAGCAGCAGCCAGCTGGGCAGGGCCACCGCGACCCTCTCTGTGCAGCCCCCAGCAACACTTCTGTGGGCTTCCCAACACCGAGCCCCCCCACTCGAACCCCAGCCAGGATGCAGAGACAAAACCATGTAGCAGTGCGTCCATGAGGAAAAAGATTTCAACACAGTGATGAAAACACAGTAAGCAATTCATAATGATTTCCTTTCAGGTGAAAACGTTTGACTATATTTCTAATTCCCCAAACACCTTCCCCAATAGCCACAACTAGAGACAAACAGGCTGCTGCTACGAAGGGTCAGGAAGCCTCCCGAATGCAGGCTACATGCAGATGCAACTGTTTGGACCCATGATTAAAAGTCAGGAAACCTGCAATTGCAAATCCTTTTGCAGAAGTGCAAATTAAGAACCACAAAAAGGGAAAAGTGGATGGGGAATGTGAAATTGTAGAAAAAAAAATACACAAAGAAAACCAGTTACTTCTCAAAAACCTTTTTTTCAAAAGTTGCCTCTGTTGTAAAGCTGGGCAACCGACTTAAAAAAAAAAAAGAAAAAAATCATTTTTTAATCAAAAACACTTCCTTTTTTTTTTATTACTGAACCTTTTGTATAAGCCTACTAAAAAAAATTATTACAATAGTTGCAAATAAATGCAGTAATATTTTCAGTTATGATTCACTGCCCTTTCCAGTACCAGAACTAGGGATCATCAATTCAAAGTTGCACACAGCATCTTCAAAACAGAAAGTTACACTTCTGCATGCAACATCCACTTCAGCTGCAGAACTCAATTTGCTACCAAATTCAGTGTCACCAGGCCTGAGTCTAATTCCCCTAAGTCACTAATCGCTACAAGCCAACAGCACACAGCAGAGACAGAGAAAGTATATTCTTGCTCTCTTCCCTTGCTGTTATCAACCACTGCTGGAGATATACAATACTGAGCTAAATGGACCCTTTGGTCTTCTGTTATTCCTTCAGTTATTTTTAAGTTATGTAATCTCTAGTAAGTAAATAAATACAACACAAAAGCACTGCAATTAAGGATAAAAGCAGTCTAGCTTACTTCACTGGGAGCACTGATGCAGAATACAGTAGAAGATGTACAGATTTTTGAAACACACTATGTCAGTAAGAGTTGAAGTCTTAGAATAGCCTTTCTTTTGAGACAGCAAGCACTGCTTTAGCTTGGAATTTGTATTTCCTGTGTAAGGTAAACCTCTGACATTAAATCATAAATTAAAAGCGCTGTGTCGCATAATTTCTTTTAACTATTCCTTTTAAGGCATTATTTGCATATTTTAAGACACTGGGGCAGGCAGAGTGGGGGAGCATATATCCATGAATGTAATATAGGGCCTGACCCAAAAAAAAAGAAAAACAAAATCTAAAAACTCTATAAACCAGTAAGAGCAACTGGATACAGCTTTTATTACTATTTTTACAGTGTCTTTCCACCACCTGAAGTGAACTAAATACTTGGGCAATCTTATATAAGGCATTTTAACTGTGAGTCATCTGTAAGTATGCTCTTGCATACTAAATAAGCTGAAAACAGTTGGTACTTCATGCTGAGTGACATCTCTGTTTTGCTTAAATCTTCAGATTCCATCTTTGTATGATATTTCTGCTCATTTTAGAAACAGTGTATTACAGGTTGCATATCTTTGCTTCTGTTTGCCTTTTTTATTCACCAGTACTGATCTCCATTCAAATTTCACGGGAGTCATTAAATCCAGGGAAAATGCCAGGCTTGGTTCTCACTGGGACTTAACCACAACCACAAAAATCATCTTTCATTCTTCTTCCATCCTAGTAATACCTTGACAAGACATCTGTGTACTAACTTGACTAGGAAAAGACAGAAGATACAGCTAGAAAAGCATTCTTGCACTGTACTGAAACAAAAAGAGAAAATCTTGACCTACGCAAAGCTTACTAAAGGTAGCTTCCACAAACAAAAAATTCCATTATGTTAAACCATCAAATGTTTTTCTCACTCAAGTTTCCAACTACGAATTCACTGCTTTACCAGAACACAAAACAAAAAAACTGTAAGGTCTTATTAATTCATTGCTCTTTCATTATTTTCACCTGTACAAACAAATCACAATATGTAACAAACAAGCAAAAAAAAACCAAAAGAAAAAAAAACAAACTGAATTCTCATTGTTTCCACTGAATAGACATTTCTAATTCTTAGAATCTGTTTATTCTGTTAATTACCCTCAGTTGAAATATTTCATCCAAAATTTCCTACAATAAAAATTATATACTGAAGTTCAGGGAGAGAATCCAACAGCTAACTACAATTTAGGATTTTAGAGTGCAAATTAAGAGTTTAAATTATGCTAGCATTAAGGGCCCTTCTTTCTCATTGCATATGTCTTCATGACTAAAGATGGTCATACTCTGTCATAGCAAATTGCAGTATGTTTTGACTCCTCATCCAGAAGGTATCTTGTATTTACATAATACAGCTGCAAAGAAATAGCATTTAAATAAGCCCACTTTTAAGCACAGATGAAAGCCACACTGACCATCTACAATACTCATACATATGCAACACAGAATGACAAAACAAATCAATGTACATGAAACAACACACATTTTGTAGGGGCACAGAAGAAACAAACATAAGAGTTAAAAATTACTTCCAAAGCCAACTTGCATCTCCTTGGAAACATTCTCTGAGAATTCCTATATTTATTCAATTTTAATTCCAACTTCTTTTTAGGCACTTCAGGAAATTCTAACTTAGGCCAACCACTACTTTAATCAGAGCAGACCGAAAAAAAAAAAATCCAACACACCTTGTTAGCCTAGCTTCTTTCTTCTAATTGACATTGAGAACCATTTGGAATCAAAACAAATAATGTATGGCACGTACATCCAGTAAGATTATACAGATGCCAAACTTCCCTTCAGGTTTTGCAATACATGGCTGGAGCAGACTTACAGTTTATCCATTAACACTCGAAACTTGGGACAATTCAATGGACAAATTAGTTCCTGTTTCTGCTCACTTTTAACAAAACATCGTACTCAAATATTATTTTATGTGAGGATGTGTACACTCCCACACCACTCAGTAAAAGAAGACAACACTTTCAGGTCTCCAGGATGTATGTTTTATAGTTATCACTTGGTTATACAGTTACTCAGATTAATTGTGTCCCACCTGCCATTTTCTCTTTTAAGAATGGCTTCTCAAAAAGAACTTCCTCCCAGCCTTTTTATTCTGATATGACATGAATACAGGAACCACAATGTATACTACTTTAAATTAAATATTAGCAGTACAGACTAGACACTATTTCAAATCAACTAGGTAACCACAACTTAGAACTTCCAATTCAATAACTGCAATGTTTTTTCCAAATATGCTATTATTAGCAGTATTTTACATTTTGTACAGACTTTTTCGCCTATTTCTGATAATGAGCATTGAATAAGCTGCAAATAAAGTCACCTTTTTTTGTCCAGTCTTCTGTCCATTAGGCCTTGAATCTACGCACTGACTTCCAGTATCCTCCCATGTAATGTCCATATTGTATGGCCTCATCTTCAATGGCATAGCTCTCCAAGTCTCTATATCCCAAGTCATCATGAGGCCAGAGGAGCCCACAATGGACCCCAAGACATCCTCTGTGTCCCTGGGTACACTACTTCATCTCCCTGTCCCTTCATCTCAGCTCATCTCAGTGTTTCTCCATCTTGCCTATGGGGAGTCTATGCTCTTTCAGGCAGGAACTGTGACTCACTGTGCTTTTGTACAGAAGCATAGTGGCACCCTCGCCTCAGCTGAGCCCTCTGGGGACTATGTAATACAATCGATAATAATAATTAATTTTGTCCCTTGTTTCCTCTTGTGTCGAAACAGCTGTGATCTTTCCTCTGATAACTGAATACACATTGTAGCTTCTCAGGTTTTGTCTCACTACGAAAGATACCCATTCTTCCCCTCTCCTCAGACCCACCTAGAATATCTTACCCCATTCTTCAAGAAAGACATAGTAATTGGTCCTCTTTCTTCAAATTCTATCCCAAAATTCATTTCCTTCAGGTATACTTTCACTACTAATCTAAGGCACTTTATGCTATTTCAAACTCATACGCTGAGGAAGTAAAACGTAAATACAACAAGTGTTTCAGAATTAAAATACAAAAGTTATGTGGAAAATTGTGGGGTTTTATATGTATATATTATCTCTCCTCAAACTAAAGGGTGACAAGAAGTACCAGTCTGTACACATGGCAGATCCTTCACTACAGATTGGGACTTCTGACAATGGTTTAAGTTATTTCAGTAGATTCCTATTGACATTAAACACAGGAAAATGCTGAGAAAAAACATTCATGTACTTTCATCCATACTCGTACACACACACCCACACAAGCAGTCGAGAGTCCAGCAAAGCCAGAGCTCTTCTGTTAAGACAGACCTCAAATCAAAATTAGTATTTTCTGCCAGCACCAGTCATCAACAGTTTCTTTGTGACAGTCATTTAAATACTGCAGCACCTATTGCTAGACGGAAAATACAAGTCTTGACCGTGTAACCATCCCTAACATGACTTTTCAAGAGCTCCCATTATGGATGCCTCTCACAGATCTGAGATGTGAAGGTGGAGAAATCACAGGCAACTTGTGCCATTTTAAGTGAGTACAGACACTACGCTTTGAGGAAAACTAAGTAAAATTTGGGTTAAATCACAGGCAGGTTTTCTACGCTAGCACGTCATACCACTAGCACTTCATTGTTGTCACCAAGGCAGCACCACGTAAGAAACATTAAAACATCTTACCAAGATGTTAATGTCTTCTTAGTATCATGTCTAGCACTGAAACAGTGCCAAACACAGCCAGATTTGTTAACTTGTCTGACAGTTTAGGGACCCCATCCTTAATCAGGAAACACTGACAAAAGAATTGAGAGGGACATTTGCTTTGGTTTAGAGAACAAACTGTAAAACTTTCCTGTCTGCAGGTTAAAAGTCATATCATGACAGCTCATGAGCTGGACTTATACCTTTCACATAGCGGAAGAAAATTCAGCTTTACAAATGCAAAATGAAGCAATATTTCTGTGCAATTTTCTAAAGACTCCAAATATTTCTTTGCAAAAAGCTCTTCAACATTTATTTCTCTCAAATCAAAGCTGACTTTAACATTCAAGTTTTATATCTTCTTATTTACAGAGATTTGCAGAAATTATTCTTCTTGTTCATTGTTGCCATCAGATTGTGCTTTTTTTATCGCTCTGATAGTGATACAAGATTTTACATACAATAGAATCTAAAGGATCTTTCATAAAATATTTTTCCCCTCGCATTGAACTCGCCTCTGATTCATATAGCAGTTAGGTACTGTTCTTAAAAAATTATTTTCTTTAAATTTGAAAGAGCATAATACAGCTTTACATTCTCTATGAAGAATAAGCACAACCAGACTAGAAGAGACCAAAAAAAAAAAAAAAAAAAAAAAAGAGAGAGAAACAACAATTACTTAAAAAAGTATCCTTTAACATTAGAATTCCCAAGGAGGTTTGAAGGTAGCTTTCTAATGATAAATAAATTTTTGTATTTGTTTCTGGAAAACAAAAAGAGCATGTGTCAAAAAGTCTTGTAATTCACTGCCCAATGTCCAGAGTTGGAATAAGGGGGACTTTGACTGACTGATTTTGAATTCAGATCCTGCAAGAGTACTCTAATCACTGACCATTTTAAATCTGAATGTGAACAACTTTTCTTTATGAAGTTCTTCTAAAAGGGTACTTTTATTCATTATAGAAAAATCCTGCAGTCGTGGTATATAGTTCAGTTCATGCTGTCATAGACAGTTCATGCTGTCTTGCCTGGACTAATATAGGTTCTCAAACTACTGACAAACCCTGAGGCGAGACAGGCCAAACTCAAGAAATCACTTTCTTTTCCTCTCTCGGTGGACAAACACTGGAATAAATTGCCCTGAGAGACTGTGGACTCTGCATCTGTGGGGATTTCAGAAGCCAGATGGACCAGATGATCTCAAGAGGTCCCTTCCAACCTTAATGATTCTGTGAGATATTCCAAAAAGTGCCAACTGTTGCATTAATAATAATTTTAACTATTCAGACTGCATTAATCACCAAGAAAACCCTGGCTCAGTTAAAACACCTGCTCAGCGCCCAGGAGCAGCCAAAATCAGCAGGAAAACAATAATGGTTATAATTAATTTGGACTTTACATTTTTGATCAATCAGTCTCCAGGTTGAGATCTCATTTACAGTGAGAGGAATGCAACTTCATCTTCAAATTACAGATGGAAATCTGAGTATCAATACACACACTGATTCACATTTTAACAAATCCAGTTTTAGCAGCAGAAGTAGAAGGTACAGTGATTATGCATCTTCAGTTTAGCTGAGGTTATTTTATACCTAAAGAGGGATCTGAGGGTTGTTTTATTTTCCAACAACATTGTACTTAAACTTCCTCTTCAGAGGATGAGCTTCCAGAAATCAGAAGCCTCATCTCCTTAGTCAATGTGCCGTCAACGAGACCATACTCTTTCCCTAGTAATAAAAACATATTTTATGACAGGACCCTCACTATCTTCACTCATAATCACCAATACTTATGGAGGTGCTTTCTACATAGATTCTTAACCAAAGATCAGGATAGTGGCAAGTGTTAATCAAAGATTAAACTGATTAAATATTTCAAAGATCCCAGATTTCTTAAGCAACTAGTAGCCAGAATCCATAATACTTGTTCCATGGTTGATCTTTACAACCTCTCTGTAGCTAAACAAAGTGGCACTTAATTTTCCACAGTTGCCTGGACTACACTGCAAGCCCTCACATCAGATCTCCCTCCACCTGATCTGAAGAAAAACCTAAACCAGAGATAAAAATGAATACCAGAATATTTGGTTTTTAAAAACTGGTCCATATTCAAGTGAAATAATTAGGAGCAGCCATATATCATTACATTCCTCATGCTTTACAATTCTCCTCCAGAAAAAAAAAAAATTTAAAAATTAGCTTTTCATTCTTGATCTTGCAAGCTCCAAGACTAAAAAATTGCATGATTCATCTCCTCTGTTTAGCCTGGTTTGCAAACAAAACCATGCCAGCTGAGCTGTGCAGATAATGCACTGAAATGTACCAGAACAATGCAACAGAATTTCTAATGCGCAAAGTCGGAAGAAAGAAGAGAGAAAGAAAGAAGAGAAAGAAGAAAGAAGAGAGAAAGAAGAAAGAAGAGAGAAAGAAGAAAGAAGAGAGAAAGAAGAAAGAAGAGAGAAAGAAGAAAGAAGAGAGAAAGAAGAAAGAAGAGAGAAAGAAGAAAGAAGAGAGAAAGAAAGAAGAGAGAAAAAAGAGTTCATGAAAACATTTCAATAGGCTCAGTGGTTTGATAGTTCCTTTAAGCAACCTTAGCAACCTAACATGCTGTGGGGAAAAAAAAAAAAAACAACAAAGCCCCCAAAATAAAAACAAAAAAACCCCACCACCTAAAAATATTCCTCTTCCATAAGAAAAGTCTTCAATTTAAAACAATACTGGAGAGGAGGGTTCCACAATGCAAGCTGTACCACAGTTTCATAGATGTCACGCTGACTAATCAGGTGGGAATGATACTTCTATCAGCTAATCTTTAATAATACTCTGTTTGTCCCCTGGATCATCTCCAAATCTCGTAAAAGCAGCTTCTCTCAACTGCCAGAGTCAGTTCATGAGCATCACATTGTGATGCATCAATTAAATGGTACTTTCAATTGACACATCCCTGACTTTCAAAAGATCATGATGGACTTCGTGCACATTTCAGCTACAAAGACTGCCTCTCTGCAATTATTAATGTTCTGCAGCATTGGGCTAATCACGATGCACTGGGTTTTGTATTCTGTTTGCCTCTACTACTTGTTAAATACTGTCTGAACATACAGCATGTAAAAATCCAAACCTTGGCACAAACGACTAAATCTGAAAATATAACATGCAAACAACAGCTAAGAGAGCTAGCTATCATCTCTAGATAGGATATTAAAAGAACACTGCTGAAATAACAAAAGTTACACAACAAAAACCTAGTGAATTCTAACATTGCTGACCAACCACACTTTCTCATTTGAATTCTCTTATACATCCAATGAAGGAAATAGTCCTTGGCCACCAGGAGGTGTGGACACAGAATCTTTTGTTAGCACTGAAGTAAAAGGTTTACGGTTCACGTTTCCAGCTGAACCTGCCAAAAAATTGTCAGGTGCAATGAGAGAACTGCCTTCCATTGGACCAGAAAGTTTGATGGGAGAAACACAATCCATTCCAGACCAGCTTTCTCTTGCCGCTGAGAAATTTGAAGCTAGCACAATGAAAAGCCAATGGGGAATGAATTTCTCCTGGAAGTCAGCACCAAACCTGGGCAGCTCAATTCTGTTCCATTTTTTATCTTGCAAGATTGAGTGGAGTGATGGAAATCTCTTCTGCAACACAGTTTCCCTCGTCTCATAAGGAGTGGAAGAAATAGGTGTTTGGGGTTACCTTCCAGACCAGAAGTACCCAAGTCCACCCAAATTCTTTTCTGTTCTCTGACCCAAACATTACTACAGCTTTCAGCAACACATGTCCAGTCTTAAAAAATGTATTTATTTATGATTTTACTATACTGTACCTCCTTACTGAGGAACACAAATTACAGACTAGAGCTTGCTTCACACCTTGAGGGAAGAAAAGAAGAAAACCAAACAGAATTTCACAGGTAAAAAAAAAGGTATGGCTCCTGCTTGCCTGAATAAAAAAAGCAAAGGCTGACCACAGAAAAACAAACCAAAAAGTCACAAGAATCTTAGAAAACAGAAAGTATTAGGTAATACATAAAAGAAGTTTCCGTCTCCCCTGCAACAAATATCACAATGTTAAAATATTTCAAAATAATTCTTTATCCATAGCCAAAAAAAAAGTGTGATAATTTTTTTTAAATCATAAAACTACAATGTTTAAGATTTTTACAACACTCATCTCTTTAGGGTATAAAATCTTTAATATGAAAACATATTTCATTTTAAAGAACACTAATTCCAAATCAAGAAATATATTAACATTTACTTCAGCAAGAGTTGGGCCAAGAGAACAAAACAATGTATACCAGTAGGTCAGTTTTAAAAGAGAGCAAGAGGTTGTTTAGGCATTCTTCCATTTTTCTCAACATCATCTTCTTCAAGACAAAAGACTACCATTTAGGTCTCACCCCTCTAGCACTTCATAAAGCAAGAGATGTGTTTTTGAAAGAATTTGAAGTTTGAAAATTTGCTTCAATTCCAGATATGGGTTAGTTTAGGCACAAGAAAAACCCATACACAAATCCCTACAAGGTCAAGAACAACCATGAATCAGCAACAAGAAAAACAGAAGAGAAAAGCAAATAATGTGTATTTTCAAGCAAGTATCAGTATCTATGATTTTCTTTCTTCACTCTGATCCAAATTAACTCCTGCGTTTAAGGAAAAAAAAGCAAGTGCTATACAACATTTTAAGTAAACATAGTCATGAGACCATGCCATCATTTGTAATAATTCGTTTCTGATAATAGAGAAGTGTCCGGACAAGACAACTGGAAAACAATGACTACTGTAGAATAAAACATACACAAGGGTGCACAGAAATTTTGGTTCTGTGTATGGAAAAGCCAAGCATGAAGAGAAACTTACACACTATTTCAGCAGGAAATAAGCTGGAAAAGGACTGTTACCAGATACTGCCATGCAAATCATGTGCAACCAAAAACCAGTTGAAGATCTTTCCATTTCAGTCTTTCAGTTTTAGTGTAAGCCAGGAGCTGAAGTGCTAGACCTGGCAGAGTAGAAAAATGCAAATAGAAGGTAAAGACCTGAATATTCCTGTGCCTATGTATTTTCTCATTATATGTTCTGCTGCATTCCAAGTGCAAGGCAAATTATTCTGATAAACTCAGAAAACTAGCAGACCTATTTAACTATTTACCTGCTCTCTACTGTGAACCAGAAAGTGTGCATAATTTTTGTTATTTCACCATTGCCATTATTAACACATGAGGCTGAAAGAGCAACACTGCACAGCGAGAGCTCAGTTCCATGAAGTGCTGATACTCCTAAAACAGGCTTTCGTTCAGCTAAAAAAAAAAAATCAGAGGATAAAATCACAGGAGAACTTAAGATGTTTCAGAAACTTTGTGACAAGATAGTTTCTTACTTTGAAGTATAATTGAAACTTTCTTCAACAACTAAACAAAAGCAATTGTACTCACCTAAAAGTAAAAGCTTCAAGACAAGACACATCTCCCAATCTTGTAATACAGACCAAGAAAAAAAGATTTTTTTTAAAAAAGATATAAAGAAAAATATGATACTAAAAAAGTAAAAGAAATAAATAGGAAAAATAAGTGGTTTGTATGTATCAAGCACCTAAAAAGCAGTACTCCCCCACAGCATATATGACTTCCTGAGTAAATTAAATAGTATACGTAATCTCAAATCCAAATTAGAGCTGACTTTGGGTTCCAAGGTTGGCAAAATAAAATTTAAGCCGGACATAGCAAAAGCACACCGATAACACAAAATACAAATGCTACTCTGCAAGAATGACATTTAGCTTCTTAACAAAGACTTCATGGAGATTTGTAGAAAAAGAAAAATCTAGCTTTCTTCTCAAAAAAGAAGAACATATGACAGATTATTACCTTTGCTGAATTAGACAAGATGGTACATCTGTGTGTCAAAGTTGGAACAGTTTACCAATAAATAGATGTAAATATTTTGAAGGACAGTCAGCAATGCGTACACATTTTTAAACTAATTGCGTAAAAGCCAGGTCACACACTTTTGGTGCATAAACAAGATAAATATTAATTGTTCTTAAAATGGCAGACCAGGATATGCATTTGACACATTTAGGCCATTAGATACAACAGTGGACAATGCTATTAGTGTATGATTCAACTCTGGTTAAAATCTAGAGGAGGTTTGACATTAGTGTCAGTGAGAACAGAACCAGACTTATAAAAAAAACACACATAGCCATACAGAGACCCTTACAGTCATGGACCAGCAAATCGATTCATAAAATGTTTAACGATGCAAAGTAGATTATTCTGCTAGATATTATACTAAAATAAATTAATTTACATTCAGATTGCAATATAATTTAAGCAATAGGTAAGAGAGGTAGGTTTTTACATGAAGCAGCCTTTGTAATACAGGATTTGTTTTTACGCTTCTGGCCAAAAAAATATATTTGTACAAAAAAATATATATTTGTGCCCTAAGTATTTTCTTCTAGCCTTTTGCTAATAGAATAACTCTTAACAACCTGTTATAACAACCTGCCTGTTTTATGTATTTCTTTCATTTCAACAATTTATTCCTCAGGCAGGGAAAATGAGATCTAGCTAGAAATTTTGAAAGGAAGATAAGGATTTTCTTCAAGTGATTACTCTGTGTAAAGGTATACAATAAGGCTACAAACCCATTTCACTCACAGAATTTGTTTCTCTGCCCCTCCCAATAAAACAAATTACTAGGGTACAACCACTAATAGCAAACCATAACTTTTTGAATAAGAACTTACTACAACAAAGTGCGCTTCCCAAGCTCTAGAGGTGGTTCCAACTGTCAAACTGTAATTCTGTAACAGACATAAATCATCATAAAAAACCTCACTCATCAACAGGAAGTCACATAGGTACATAAAGAAGTAATTTTGTTAGCATTCACACTCCCACACAGTTCACTACCCCATTAAACTCATTCCTTCATTGAATGTGTGTTCTGACCCATGTTAGTTTATTCTGTTAGTAAATCAAAAAGTGCAGCAAGGCCTTCCTACATAAACAGAAATGCAAATGCCATGCATGGAAACAAATCTCCCCCATCAAGTTCTGAAGGTTGAGCATTTCTCACACACTATATTAATTGGATTACTTTACAGGATTACAGCTTCAGAAAACTGATACAGTAACTCTCACCTAGAGGTTTTCTCAGAGTCAGCAGAACCTACCTCTGTGCAGAGGACCAGAGTAAACAATTCCTTAAGCCAGGCACAGGACTTCTGCAGAGAGGTGATTTACCAAGCCTGAGGGGCAACCCCCAAAACAAATTGGTTTGGAAGGGAAGAATATTGTCACTGATGCTCTTCTATCATTGCAGCTGTCAAGTAAAAAATAAACTGTAGAATAGAAAGCAGAATAAAAAATGGGGATAAAACAGAAAGTGTCTAATTCTGCTTCACTAACAGATTTATACTATAAGGAAAGAAGAAATTCAGAGATTTCAGCTGCAATTGCAGCTGACATACAAATTATAAGCTAGAATTCAACTAAAATAAAATAAAATAGAGCAATGCATTACTCTGACATAATCAGAATAAAGTGATGCCTGTAACATTATCAACAAAACATGTCAACATTGCAGCTTGATACACCTTTAAACCACATTCATTTAATTTTCGGTAGATTAAAACGGGTATGAAAATTCCTAAATCAGAAGAAGAAAAAAACAAAAAAAAAAAAAACCAAAAACCTACATTCTCAGTTGGCTGTAGTCAATAAACAGGTGTAAATATCTCAGTATTTAAAAATGCAGGTATACAGGTTTTATTGAATGAGCCACACATTCACCTAGAAAAAGATACCTCTATTCATCTTTAGGAACATGAAAATCTAATTCTCACTACCTAATTACTCATTTTTGTCCTCCCACTCCACAGAAAATGAAAGTGTTTCTTTTTGTGTCTAAACTCAGAGTTGTATTACACTTTCTATGCAAAAGCATCTATTTTATTTTGGAGAAAAGCCAGGCAACAAGCTATGCCTCTCAAGATGATGACAAGGCTCACCTGTGAGATTTGACATCCCTCCCTCCGACATTCCATTCCTCTCCCTTTCTAGACAAATTCTGTTCATTTGAAATTAAGGATTTTGGAGTCCTTCAGCTCAACAAGCTGAAGCTTTCCAGAGGTGAAGCATGCAAAGGAAAAGGAGAAGGAAAATGCAGACTAATCATACATCAATACAAACGATGTGGAGAAACATGTATTACTGAAGTTCTCATGATAACCTCTCTCCTACTTAGTAAACTTGATGTAACATTTTTAATACACTTACTTTCTTGTTCTGAGAGATGAAAAAACCTTGACCTTGCCCTTTGTTAGATCAAGAGAGAAGTTAAAAAGAAAAAAGAAGGAAAGAAATTCCAAATTTAAGAGCCCCCTTCAGGAAAATATCCTTCTACCAATTTGAAAGAATGCTTAAATTCATAACTAAATACAACAGCAAGTTCTGCCACAGGCTTAGGTTGAAGCCATGTCAAACATTAAATCAGGAAAAGCAATCAAACCCAATACCAAAAGACAGGAATCTCAGTGGCTGTGTCAAGAAAAAGGAAGAGTGAGAGAGATTAAACAAAAAGTTTTGGACTCAGAGGTTGAAAGTCCAAAGAAAAGTGACTTCAAATGAACCAGCAGATAGCTTGTAGAACAAATACAGTACTCTTCTTGTGTGAGATACTGCTAACAGATTTCAGAAATGGACTTGGAGGCATAACATTGCAGGTAACATTCTGAAACTATCCAAAATGCAACAGCCATTTCTTTTACAGGATTTCAGGAACCTCCTCGTATCAAAACAAAAATTACAGGATGTTTCTACAGGAACCATGGTCAGCTCAAAATGGAGATCAGGCCTTCACTGATGATTTGTTTTGCAATCCTTTCTTTTCACAAGCTTTAAGATTCTTCTTCCATCAGAGTACCAGTATCAAAAGTAGTAACTTTTAAAATGCATATTCACTTCATTAGACATATTAAAAGTGACTAAAGAGTAAATAAGGGCTGACATACCTGACCAAGCAGTCAGACTATCATGCTAAGACCTACTTAAAAACATCTTAGTATCTGAATCATTAATTCACAAGCTTACCCTACAGAAATTCAGTCAACAGTGATGGACCACCTATGGCATTTGAGAAGTTTTCTGGATTTACCTATGTAGCTAACACCCTCCTGCAATTACTAAATAGTAGACTGTTCTTTTTTGCTCACAGCTTTTCTAAAGGACTCGCTACATAATTCTAAGGCTACAAGAAATTAGGCTGACTTCTTATGTATGCACCAATAAATACAACTCTTATCCATGTTATCCTTACTATTCCAGCATCATGTTTAGATCTGTAATGGTACTGCTTCGTGGATTCTTTGCCTCAACAATCACACTTCCACAATGTTATCTAACATTGTTGGCCCTGAAAATTCATACAGTGTTATTTGCACAGACTTTGATCTCTATCAGTTCCTTTATTAGGAGAGTTAGATCTCTTCAGCCACCCTTGCTATCATAGTTCTCATGAACGAATCATTTAACATCTGCATGAATGCAATACTGCGGTTCCTTCAGCTGTCTGCTGGTACATGTCAAATCATGAGACAAGTCTTTGCTTTCTGTAAGTGTCAATTGGGGCAGAAAAAAAAACAAAACCCACATTTAGTTAATACAAGTTTTTAAAAGAAGATGAATCCAACTCTTTAGCAATGAAGAGCTATTAAATTACCTGTAACACCAGAAGAAAGGTTCTCTCCATCCCCTTTTCATTCTTACTGAGTATTTCTCTGCACCACATATTGTGAATTTTTTTACTTTTCTGTTGCATGGAAAAGGGGATATGCATTCCATCTCCCTGGTACTTGCAACAAGACTCCGTAAATGCACGTAACTCTCTATGCATTAGCATTGCAAAATCTACTTCATAAACATGCAGAAAATAGTAAAAAATATGAAGTCACATGATTTATTCTTATTTTCAGTCTAATCCTCAGTGTTAGAGCCACACAGCATTCTCATGACTGTTGTAGGGCTAAAGGAATTTTATCCATCTGTACAGGTATTTAGGTGGCTGCTGTCACCATTGGAACCAAAGGATTTATCAAAGACTGCTTCAGGATGAAGGTCCTGTGTCCGTACAGAGAGGTTTAATCATCTAGCTTGTGCTTAGCATGCCTCTGCTAGTTCTAATGAAATTATTACACTTTGCAACTAGAAAATAAACACACCATAGGTGATTTTGAAATGTTTATCAGCATGGCTACATTCCTGATGTACAATGAGGATCAGTTACCAGTGAATGAATCCTATGAGTCTATGAGTCTTAAGCAGACCTATTCAATTACCTAGGCTTACTTTGAACAGTCTTCAAATTGTATTCATTCCTCCACCTAAATTCCTATATAAGGAATTATAAACTTGGCTATCACAGGAATGGAAGATGCTCATACACCAAGGGAAATTATCTGGCATATTCAGCAAAGGAAGATACCTTCCTCTTTCCCCTTTTTCCTTTTATGAAACCAAAGAATGCATCCCACACGAAGCCCAGGCAGTCATTTTTTTCCAGCTTTGTCTGGTTTGGAAGAAATGTAGCTGTAAGAGACAGCCATATCTGGCTCAATTCCACTAATACAACTCCAGTTTCTGGCAATCCCCAGGAAAACTCACAGACAGCCAACGCAGATCTTGTGTTGCTTCCTTCCATCATTCCTTTGAAAGAAGGATTTAAGCAGGGACATTCTTCAAATTCAGTGCACTCAGTTTTCACAGCAGGATTCCAGAGAAGTTTTCACAGAGGTAGAGAGACAGGACACACCAGTGTTTGGCATTTGGTTCTGGCACCTAATATCCATCAGATATTATTTCCCACAGTCAAGTAAAAAACAATCAGGTAATAGAAGTATGCTGTTATACAGCATTAATTACCCTGAAATCCTCTGGGAAGCTGCCTCGCAAAATGTAATGATCTTGTTACTCCTTCTCTGTGGTCCTACAGCATTCAGAATATGAACAAAACCAAATCAAATAAACCAAAAAGCCTGTCCTGCCATAAAATGTCTTGCATGTTAAAAATGAACTGATCCATGCATCTTATGGAATAATACCTTGTCAACTTTTGCCAAAGTCGCTCTGCAAAGTCTACTGCATTACTAGGCAACCTATTATATTTCCAATTTTCTTCAAGCACATGGTAATTATAAGGAAGTCATTCCTGACTACGATAAACATTAAAGTATGCTACAACACTGAAAGAGTGAACCCATCTTTCTATTTAAAATTTAATGTAGCTGTTAGTGTGAATGCTCCTACAAACACATTAATATTATTGTAAAACTGACCATTATAGCATTACATTTAAACAGAAATTGCAACTGTCAAATAAGTTAATACAGCTCATGTTATGACACCTTACCTGTCATATCTTTCACTTTCCAAACAGTAAACACACAGATACTAGTTTGTTTTTATTAAGCAATTCTGAGAAGCTAAGCAAAGCTTCTACTAAATTATACAGTACATGCCTCAAACATACATCTGTTCAAATCTATAGCTGAGTAACATATCACTGGGATCTAGAAGTAGGAACATATTTGAAGAGTTTAAATACTTCACCTGACAAGTTACACCACCATTATTATGTAAAAAATGACAAAGAAAAGCAAGAGTTCTTTCATAAGTGAATACATAATTAGTTAGTGAATCTCACGCTTATTAACAAGGGAGCGAAGCATAAAACTACACTGCAGTAAAAGCACGTGGGGGATCCTGCTAATCTTTGTTAGGAAGCTGGGGTGACCTTTTCTATGATGATGTTACAGGTGGTGGCTGCCCTTAAGTTGCTCTATTTGTGACAACGAGAACAAAGAAAAACCACTGCTGTGCCCCCAGTGGGCACAGAATATTGCAGTAAGCTCCGCATTGCTGTGGTTGGCTTTAAAAGGCTTAAACTGTTATCTAAACTAGTTCCTTTATGCCTTTTCTCATTTACTGAGAGGCATTAGGCAACAGGCAGCCTCTTCAAGAGGCCTTCCATTCCCAGAGTGGTATAGACAACACAGCCAGACATGGTTTAAGTGCCATACACTTGTAAAACATAGTATAGGTCTTCAGCAGAATACTGACTGGAGACAGAAGATTATGCCAGGCTACCCTTACTTTGCTATTGGCAGAAATTCCAGGGTATAACTGTGTCAATAATTAAAAAGTGCTCTGTTCTCACTTCCACCTGACCACAGTTAAGGTTTAAAATGGGTGTTTTCAAGCTGTCTGAAGGACAAAGTAACAGGATTCACATTCCAGTTCTCATTAAAAGAGCATACATAACTCTTAAGTTTTTATCATTTTATTTGCCACATTTTATAAAAGTGTCTATTAAAGCTTTTAAATCTAAGTAAGAAAAAGCACTGACAAGACACTAAGACTAAAAGTCTGCCCTGGCTTTTGCTTTTCCAGTCATTGTACTAGTTTGGTGTTTTGTGGTTTGTTTTTTTTCACTTCTTGTTCTTCAGGAGAATCATACCCTCTTCCTCCTCCTTCAGAATAACATTAATATTACATCAAGAATTCATGTTATGAATGTAAGTACTTAATAACAAAGGAAAAGTTAGACCAAATGAAATAGCTATCTGTATAATGCATATGCATGAATTCGGACAAAATATAAGAAAATTAGGGTGCTCAGAGTATGTACTTCATTAGCTACTGCCTCTATTCTCCTACACTCAATGCTCTAGCAGAAAATTCAAACCAAGTAGCTCAATCAAGGCAGAACTCAGCTTCTGGTAGTTTTATATGTCAATAAGAAGTTCCCACTTAAAAGATACAGAACTTTCCTCACAAAAGAGGAGAACACTTTTGTTCAGAGATGAAGTCTAGAATGGTATTAACAGAAAAACATTACCCATTCAACCTTAGAAATTATTTGCCTTGAGAATTTATTCTTTTGAGAAACTGTCCACTTGTAATCAATAGCAAAATTCTTGTTGATGATGGATAAATGAGCAAGCCTTTCACCAATATAAAGTACAAAGAGAAAACTGCTGCAATTTTATTTGTATGTTAGTACCATGAAAGGGACAGCCATCTCCAGAAATTCATAGAGCTTAATTTCCCAGAACTGATGCACTAAGGGATTCAACACATAAGCCATAAAGAAAATCTCCTAACAGCGTCATAGCTAGGAGTAATTCCAACCAGAAGACAATCTTCCCATAGAGTTTTGTAGTAGTTTTCAGAAACAAACCTGCATTTACACAGGAAGAACTATTATGCTTACATTTCTAGCTATTCTGCCTGCAAGTAAAGTCTGGATATGAAATCCTGCTTACACTGAAATCAATAGTTCTGCCTTCACAGGGATCAGAGTTTCACTCTTGAGACCTTGAACAGCACTTCACAGTGGTGACCGCGAGACCCCTTAAAATTGACATATGCAAAAAATCCAAAATTTTTTAAAACTGGTGCTATAAAAGAAGTTTTGTTCATTTGATTAATGTATTTATTGTAGCTATTCTTATCAACACTTAATATAGAGCAGTAAACGTGCAGTACATATTTATGACAATTAAGCAGAACTCCATTCTATGAGACTTCTGTATAGCATTTTCAAGGAAGTATTTGCTAATGAGTAAAGAGGTATTACTTCTTTTGTGCACAAATTAAGAAAAAAAGATTTAGATAGCCATAATATAGAAAATAAATTGCTGACGTCTTCCATCAATCACAATTAAAATCGCAACACCAACAGTAAGGGAAAGTTAAAATTCTTTCATTTACCCTGATAAAATGTGTTAATTTTACAGTTCAACAAAGGCTATTTATGTACCACTAAAATGACACCAAACAAAATAAATGTATGTCACTTAAGTTTTATTAGGAAGTATAGGAATACACAGTTTCTGACTTTTCTTTTGTCATCCACACAAAGCCAAGTCTGCTTTTTCAGTCAATTCAGGAAATTTAAACAAAAGCCTAGGTGTAGTTCAGACAACAAAACCAAAACTAACTCAGAGTTTTAACATGAAGCACCTGTAAGTATAAAAATCAGAAGAAAAAGATCTCTGTATTTTCAGTTTAATTCATGTATTTCCTGGAAGCAGCCCACTGTCAGTATTTTCCCACACAGTCAGTTTCCAATCATTTATCTTGATTCAGAGAAATACTTCAACACATCCCTACCCCTGCGCAAGAAAGACTGATGTACTTTCCTGAATTAGAATCATCCTGTGTACTTTCCACACAGATATATAAAAGGAAAACCACCTTTACAATACACCTGTAACAATACAGCATTCAAATAGAGAAGTGAAAGGCAGACATAGCTCTTGAGACCACTCTAAATCTTGGGCCAGAAATTAACTGGAATTGTCTCTTTACAGTCTGTCCACAGCTTAAGTTCCTGCAATAGATTTTCCTCAGACCTTCATGGTACTAAAGAGCACCATGCATCAAAACATCTTCAGACACTGAAAGGAAGAGCAGCTCCCTGTCTCTCAGAACATTAGTCAACCAACTCACAGGGCTAGCAAGAAACTTCCCTGGTGGACCAACTATTTGCTACAGAGCTTCCCAGCCTCCTTCTCACACATCCGATAAAGACAACTTCCAGATGCAGAACACTGGACAAGAGAGAGTACACAGACTAGACAACTGATTTTATCCAGCAATATCATTTTAATGGTGGTATAAAATGTTTGTCAAACAATTTTGGAATCAAAAAATTTTTATATAAAATGTTCACACATAATTCCCAAACAAGCATTAGACTACGTGTCCTAGCTAAAACCCGTTCACTACAAACAGCCTGTCCAGCTCAATTCTAAAATAGAATTTGAGATCATATTCAGTATCTGTACTGCAGTGCAGTGCCTTAGAGAGGAAGGTACAAATGCTGCAATCTCAGCCACGCCATCCCTCACATGAGCTGTTAAACAGTGATCTCTTGTGCCAGTCCCTGGTGAATCTTCAGAAGTTACATACTGACAGGTACAAGAAATACTTTTTAAAATAAACAGAGGCTAGCCAAAGTGTTTTTCAGTGTTCTTTCCTTCTAAAATTGCTCCTAATGTCCAAGATTGCTTTTGAGCATTTTCTTCAGTATATTCTAGCAGCCGTGTTTGTACGTTTGATGACTGCAGCTACCAGAATCTAACATATTTTGATAAAGCCCTTTAAAGATAAGCAGTGTATGAAAAGCATCAAGGGATTTAAAAAAAAAAAAAAAGTTTTCCATTCTATTTCACTGAGAGATTCACATAACAATTCTTCTTATGTTTAGTTACTTATTTTACAATAATCTTCAGATCTTGTTTTTCCAGGTTCCTTTTGTGTCCTCTAATTCCACAGAATCTTCATGCAGGATGGCATCTAAGCACTTGATTTTTAGTCAGATTTAAAGTGACATTCATTGTTTAAATGCTGCCATAATAAGGAATATCTGGAACAGAAGTGACTCTGGAATCACAGAATTCCTGTCCTTGAAATGTGACCACATTACATTCTTCATTTCTGAATGAAGAAAAATTCTCTGCCATACTTCAGATAATAAAAGAATGGAGTTTAAATCCCAGCACTGAGTGAATAAAATCTTTTGCATGTCAAACATGACTCCTAAATAACATTTAACTTAATTTAAAAGTACTTTTCCAGTCTTGGAAAGTACCCTTACACTTTTCTCTGATAGTTACACTTAGAACAATAAAGTCCATGTAGAAAATAAGGCAGCACAGAATATGTTCACACAAGCAAAAGATCCTATTTTACTTCAAGTTGCTAATTAAACAAATGAAAAAAGCATTAGAAGACAGTACACAGTGGAATATCAGCATTCCAATCCTTAAAAAAAAGGAAGAGATGAAAAGGAGACGACAGACCTGGGGAAAACATGCTGCTCTCACTGATTATGCTTCTCATTTCTGACAGGCATGGTAGTCTTCACTGTCTCAGAGGACAGTGAGAAAGACCATAACCCTGTCGGCCTTACTTCAGTGTGTCCTGGTGGTGTCTCCTACCACAAATATCTAAAAGACGACCTGCCTCTAATTTAAGAAACTCCACAACTCCAGAAAACCATATGTACTGACACCAGGAACATCCCAAGATCAAATAGCTAAATTACACATTTCTCATCACTCTTAGGTACATATTGCTCCCAAAATTCAGAACACCTTTAACCAATATAAGGGATATTCATAGGCAGTATTTTGCTGCAATTGTTTTAATCCTATCATCAGCTTACCACCCCACTCCCCATAAAAGCCTTCCCTTATAGGGGTTCTGCACCACAAAAAACAGTCCTTGCATGTGTGCATTATGGAAGGAGCCTAGGCATTTAGGCAAAAACATTTTCTGTTCTCTCCTGGAACTCTTAATTATTTTCACTCTGGTCAAATTACACATCCTAAAAAAAAAAAAAAAGTCATGTCCATATTAGCTATAAATATTTTAGATTCTTGAATGTAAAGACTAAACAATGAAAGTTTATTTTGTACACATCTTTCTCCTTTCTAGTATTAAAAAAGAAAAAAAAAACAAAAAAAACCCAACTCTACGGGGAAGAAGTCCTTCCCAGACATACAACTAATAAAAGCAAGAGCAGGATACTTGCTCCTCTTCACTGCTCTTGCACAGCATGTGTGCATTCAGTGGGAGACGTCAGGAGAATGTACATCCAAGCCTAAAAAAGGCTACAAACAATACAAGGTCATCTCCACCTGGAGTATTCAGCAAAGTAATGAGGGAGACCCCTGTCTGCGGAAAAGCAGATAATTCGCAGGACTATAGATTTCCTTGAGAACTGAACAGCAAAGAGCTGAATTCCAGTCTGTCCAAAGTTCTCTTGAACAACGTAAGGACTGATGCTTCCAGAAATCCAGGGCATTAACAGGTTACATTCACTTCTCAGAAGCGACGTATAAAACTCAAATTGTTCCCAAAAGAAACAGAAATCCACCCTAGCAGCAAATTTGTAGGAGGAAGTGCATGATGCCACCTTATCAAAAAACAGTCATAAAATAAAAGCAGCAAATGAAGAAGAGGAATCATTAGGCAAATAGGAATGTGTGAAGAGGAAAGGAAAAAGAAATTACCAATCGACATGTAGATGGCACATACAAATTCAGTATAGTAGCTTCATGCAAATACAGCAATTTTTTTATTGAATAAAATCTCGTATTTCTCTTTAAACATTAAATATAATACATTGTGTTTACATTCCAGGGTAGACTCTAAAGATGCTACAGTAATTCTGAAACATCAGAAAGAGAACACGCCATTTTAGAAAGTTTATCAGGTCCTATCAAAACAAGAAAATATGCAGAGCACTGTTTACATGTAGTAGGCCTACAGATGTCATCATTAAGGTATTCAAAGCACAGAAAGCTTTTTTGCTTGCATAAGGTGTTCTTTGAAAAGTTCTATTTATCTACCAAACCATTTATGAATACGTTTGTCCCTAATTACTGTTTCAAAAATAAATAACTAAAAAGAGAAACTGCAGCAATTACCAGGTAATATCCCATTTCCAGTGCTTTCTATCAGTGCCATTCAGAAAGTTACGCACATCTAATACCTTTAGAGAATACTAATCCAAGCTTTCTAAGAACAGATAGAAGGAAGACCGCTACATCAAGAATATGTCTTAAAGCAACTGACTTTTCCAAGTAATGCTCATAACTTTGACAAAGTGGAAGAAAAAGAGGAGTAAAAATCACTACTTACATACAACTACAGATTAGAGTTTCAAAGCTTCACATGAAAAGGATATTTCTCAGGCCTTTTTATTTCACTACACAAAAAGGCTCCCCCGTGCCTCAGTTTACCACATTCAAGGTCATCTTACCACCAGTACAACATTCTAAAAATTTTTCAAGTATTGTCTAAGGCAGGGTTTGCCAAATCTGTATTAAGCCTGACACACATTATCGGGAGTGCTGTTTTACATAACATGCTGCTGCTGTCAGGTGCTGTAGTTTAACATTACTGTATATGTGCTGAGCAGTATTAGCATGCTCACTGCTTCTCTTTCCCTATTAAGCATTCAGATAACAGCCCTTCCATGAGCTAAGCTTAACATTCAAACCTGCAGTAAGACTGTCATTGTACAAGTCTTCCAAAAATGTTTACCAGTGAGAAGTACTAATAAAACTCTCATAAATTGAGATGACAAATTATCTTTCAAGAAAGTAGTTTTCTGTTTTGTCTTTAGATGTTAGACAACCCTACAATAGAAGTCACATAATGCTGAGAGCAAAAAAAGTTGACAATCTTCATGCCAGTGTTGCGTAACAGCTGTATTCCCTGTAAAACCAGATTTTCTAAGAATTCTCAAACAAAGAAAAAGAATAATAGGATGCGTATCTATTATTTTATGGTTTCTGATTGAAATAAACATAAGATGACTGAGATCCAGCATTCATAATGCTGCAAACAGCATACGAATATGCTTCACGTACATTATGTGGCTTGCTTTCCCCTCTTCTTTTAATGTATTTTCTTACAAGACATTGATCGTGTACATTTTCTAAATCAGACAGTACTAAATAAAAAGAAGCTAAGCTTTACCCTACAGTCTCAATTTTTTAGCTCTACTTATCAAACGTCTCAGCAATTTTTCCTCAAACTGTGACAGGGTTTGTGTACACCACCACTCAAATATGCCCATCTGCAAAACTTGCTAGGATTGTGCATATAAACAGCACTTGGGAGATGGCCCAGAAGGTGAGTAAAAGCACTGCTTGAAGAAAAATAATCCAGATAAGCATAAAATGCAGCAGTCCAGATGTATTAATTAAACTGAAGGAAGAAATGCTCTAGCGCCTTAACATGCTTTGGACTGAAGAAAACAGAAGTAAAGAAAGGATGCTCACAGCCAAAAAAAAAAAAAAGACCCACCGTATTAGTCTGTGCTCAGCGAGGAGAACGCCTGCAAGTTAGTGGGAACCTTGGTGGGGAGGGGGTGGGGTGGAGAGACGATTTCTTTTTTTTTTTTTTTTTTTTTTCTCCCTCCAGTTCTGTGTTTGCAAAAGGAGCGCGACTGCAGCTTTTAAGCTGGGGAGGGCTGCTTGGTTAGTATCTGCAGTACACGGACACATCGGCGGGTGGGAAGGCATCGCGGAGAGGTACTTGTGGGGAGGCGGCGGGGCCGCCCTGCCCGCGCCGCTCGCCCCCCGCCCGCACCTCACCCTGCCCGGGGTCCCCCCGCCGCTCCGCGCCCGGGGCAAGCCCCGCCGCCTCCCCCCCCCTCGCTTATCCCGGCATCGCCAGCAGAGCGAGCGCTTAGTTTTCGCCCCTCCGCCCGCGGGTACGGGCAGGGGGGGCACACGCTGCCAGGTGGAGAGGAAAAGGGCTGGGGCTCCGCAGCCCTCCCTGACAGGACTCCCCGGGGGCGGCGGGGGCAGAGCGCGCCCGCCGCCCGCTACCCCCCTCCCGGCTCCCACCCCCGGGCGGGCAGGAGCCCCCCGCCCCTGCACACGGACTCTCGGTGCCCCCCGCCCCACAGCTCTCCTCAGGGCAAGGTCCGGGCGTCGCCCCCCCGCCCCGCAGCCCTTCGCCCGCACGGCCCCGGTCCCCTGCCCCACGCCAGCGTGGAGGTGGGGGAGGCGAGCCCGGCGCTTACAGTTCGCAGGAACTGGATCTCGTCCTCGCCCTCGCCCCCCTCGGCCATGGCTCCCCCTCTCTCTCCTTCTCCCGGGCGCTGCTCCCGCTGACCCGGGCGAGCGGCGGTGGTCGCTCCCCGCGGGGAGGCGGCGGCGGCGGCCGCAGGCTCACGGCCGCACCGGGCTGGGGCAAGCGGGAGGGCGGCGGAGCCGGCAGCCCCAGCCCGGCCCTTGCTGCCAACGGGGTGCGGGCGCCCGCCCGCCTGCAGCAGGTTGACAGCTCTGCCCAGCCGCCTGCCTGCCAGTGCCTGCCACGGAGGGAGGGGGATGCGATTAACCGGGGGAGGAGGGGGAGGCGGAGCTCCCCGGCCCCCCCGCTGCTGCAGGTGATCCGCAGCCCGCTCCCTCCGCACGCCAAACCCGCCGCCCAGCGCCCCTTACTGGCTGCTCTGCGGAGAGGCGGCTGACGGACGGACCGCCCGCCCGCCGCCCGCCCGCCGCCGCCGCCGGGGGCTCGCCTCCGCGGGGGGCTCGCCTCAGGGGCCCCGTCCCGGGCGGCTGCCGCCCGACCCACCGGCCCGGGGCGGGGCGGCCCCGTCACGCGTACCTCACGGGGCTCGGGGCCTGCGTCCGCCTCAGCTCCTCCGGGAGTTAGCGGGGTGGGCCGGCGCCGCGTCTGCCTGCGCAAGTCTGTGCCTCTGGAGTTCTGCCGGCCGGGCTGCGTTGAGAGATACCTCCGGAGAGGGAGAGTTCAAGCAGCTTTGCGCGAGTTTTTCGCCAGCCGACAGTACTCTCGGGGAGAAGAGGTAGAAGGCACAACATGGCTTCACCGGGCGTTGGCCTCTAAGCGTCGTGTGAGTGAGCTTAATCCAGGGTGAATGAAAGGCTTTAAAATACAATTTACTTGAAGGATAGCCGCCGTGCATTTACCATGGGGTAAAGCAGAGGGTTCTCTTGGAGTAGCTCATCTGTCACGAGCATTCGTGCAGACTGCACCTTACAAAGGACACGTTACTTCTAGCAGCGAGGGCGCTAGGCCTCCAGCGGAAAGAAGTGTGGCAACCCACAAGAGCTGGAGGACTAGTAACATCAACAGCACGCTAAAAATACAGCGGAGAGGCTCAGCTGATGTGATGCAATGGTCATGAGGTGAGGACAGTAGAATAGCTTAAAAAATAGTAAAATTAACATTGGATCATTGACAGAGTAAAACGTGTGAGGGATGTGTGACTGCAGAAGGCCTTTGAAGGACCAAAAACAGTAAATGTAGTGAAATCACTTGGCTAGCGCAAGAGAAGACATGGTAAGTGGTTCTTGAGAAGCCATACCCATAATCTGTGACTTGACACTGTTCAAGGACATAATGAAAAAATAATATTGAACACTTCTGAGATTTTTATCATTACTTCCAGCAGTAGAAAACCTGTTCCTCTGACAGATTGGAAGTTGCAAGAGCAGCCAAGACCCATAAGGTTTCTAGAACAAGTAATGTATGAGTATTTAATACAGAGGTTCTACAGATTAACTCCAGAGTTATGACAGCTTAAGCATTTCCTTGATAATTTCCTGTTTTCAGTTACTGCTGACTTCAAGAGATTTTTACCTCTCATACTTACACCTGCCTGAAAATTTTTTTTTCTAAGTAAGTCTGATAAAATAGTGAAAGACATTTTTTCATATTGTTGCAATATTCAAATCTCCTAAATATCCCTTCTTCCAGATTATTTAAACTGAGAGATATTTCTTGAAACAGACCCCTATTATGAGGAAAAGTCTTGAGTTTGGGTGACTTTAAAAAATTAGGTCTCATGAAGGTGCACTGAACAAATGCAATTGCACTTCATCCCACTTACTTACAGAACAAGTCAGTTCGAACACAACAATTTGCAAATGTATTTCACATGGATGTAAAGCTCAGTTCACATGGGTTTACAGGATCAAGGTCTGGTTAGATCATAGAACATCCGGGATACTTTCCGTCATGCTTTGAAGGAGAGTAGTAGATTAGATGCTGCATGTAAGGCAAGGACATTCTAAAGAAAAGAAGAAAAGAAAAAAACCTATAAATAGTCCACTATAACATCAGTGGCTGAAACATTTTGTACAGTTCTGAGTACAACATCATGACATAATGAAAGTTGTTCCAAGAACTGTGGAACTGATGATACCTGGTTGCTTACAGATTTGAAGCTCGTAATTAGACTCCTTGGTGTGTAGCAAGATGCAAACTCCAACTGAAGCTTCTCCGTGCTAGGGCAGTAGCATTTCTCTAGCATGCAGATTTGTTGATGTCTACTAAGAATGAAATGTATGCTGCAGTTTTTCAAACAGCAGATAATACTCTTTGGTGTCTTCTTTACCCATGCATCCATTTTCATGAAATGGCTAGGAGCATGTATGATACTGTTAGCCCCCTGTTAAATTGTTGGAATTGCCCAGTTAGTTCAAAGATACTATCCAGTAATAGACATGCACCACACCTGGCTACATAACTTAATTTGCTTAAGAAGCAAAGTTAAAAGTAGTAACGGTAAAAGATTCTTCTGGAAACTTACTGAACAGGGTGATAAAGATCAAATGTAGTTGGAAGCAGAGCTTCTTGTTAAGTTGTTCATCAAGGACAAGTCTTCGTATGTGCATACACCA
The DNA here is from genome assembly GCF_026419915.1 of Harpia harpyja. Taxonomy (NCBI): domain Eukaryota; kingdom Metazoa; phylum Chordata; class Aves; order Accipitriformes; family Accipitridae; genus Harpia; species Harpia harpyja. The sequence continues at coordinate 33,166,503 of NC_068952.1, forward strand.
GACACATGTAATATTACATGCACATGTGCAAAATGCATATTAAATAAAGTTATAAAATACACATAGAATATAAAGTCAGCACACGCACAAAAACGCCTGAACAAGCTATATAAATTCCTGATGGACATAGCTTCGACTTCCTCTACGTTACCTTCCCACACCAATCAGCTACGATGTATGTGCCCCTCCCCTTTCCACTCAAAACACTGAGGCTTACTCCACCCGCGTGAAAAGATCAGGAAAGTTTTCAAAATGTTCAGGATATTGGACTGGTGTTGTGTTTTAAAAGGAATGCACTTTGGCTGATGTGAGATTTTAATCAGTAGTTATGCTTAATTAAGCATTGAATTGCATTGAATAATTAAAAACAACTGATTGTTTTTAAGTGGAAATAACATAATAGTTTCTATCATAACAGGAAGTAATGTAAAGTTCATAGAATTGTTTCTTAGATGAACTAGTGGGAAAAATAAAAGAATAAACATCCTCCATGGCTGGTATTTACAGGTGGAATTCAGTGGAATTGCATTTTTTTGTGGGGGTATGGAAGAAAAAGGCATTTTGCTACAGGACTGCCAGTCCCAAAGTTCAAGATGCCAGTCAAACCCACAGCAGTTAACTTTGTGTTCCCCACTCTTATTTGCTCATTTTCAATCTACATTACATCTGATTATGCCCACTGTTTTCTACAAGTCTGAAGATTTTTATCACCAAATGACAACTGTGCTTTCCACAGAAAAATGCAGAAAAAACCAGTTTCTACTTCTGCCAAAATAATCCCATACTGATTTGGGAAGTTAAAGTTTCTAGCACAGCCTCTGAAGATTAACAAAAAGTTTTAGTAAGAAAATTGGCGTTCCTTGCAGCTCTAATTTACATTTTGTTACCTAACTAGTTGTCTTATGACATGCATGTAGTATGTCTGCTCCTTTTTCATCCGACCTAGAAGCAGTCTTTCAAATTTTCAGTCCAGAAGTTCTCCCACATTATGTGACCTGCTGCTTACCATGTACTGTTCCTTTTGTTGCCTTGTTCTTGCTATGTTCTTCTTAAAATCCTATTTGAAATCTGCCCATCTCCACGCTCATTTGTAATTGTCACTATGACAGATACTTTACTTGGTGCATTTTGCCTTTGGACAGCAAAGGCATCTTGCTCCTGCAACCCTAGTTTATCGAGGCAGCAGCGCTCTGAGGGTCCATAATATGCCCTTACCAATTTTCACCAAAACCAGGTTTTTTGGTGTGATGCAGATGCAGTACAGCAGCACCAGTGCGACAGTGCTCCTGAGGAACCCCAGCAGGATTCTGAGCTGAACATAAATTGACACTATTGTAAGAATTTTAGCACTTTAATTGCATAAATTTTAATCACCTGAATCAGGAAACTTATTATGATGTTAGAAGAAGATGCATAGATATGTTTGTATGCACACACTCAACATAATAATCTATGTAAAACAAACAGTGTTTGCCATCTATGATAATAATAATTACTGTGAACATTCAGTATTCAGGAACATTAAGGGAACTCCCAGGTGTTTCTTTGTTTTCATCTAGCAGAATATAGTACCACACTATTTTTTTCTTCTTAGAAGCAGAGAATAAGATAATGCCAATAGGAATTAAATGGGGCAGATACTATCCTTTCTTCCTCATGCTGTTCTTTCTTACAGCATGTCAGACTTTTCAGCCAGATACCAATCTTGAAAACATGTTATTCCAAATGATATAAAACTACAGAGATATCATCTCCTATCACATGTCATAAATCAACACCACTGTGGTCAATGAAATGGAAGCAGTGTAAAATCTATGCCAGTTTAGGTCCCAACTGTGGCTTGGAAACAAGAATAAAATCAGTAGCCCCAATTCCACATTGAATTTAAAATGAGATTTTATTGCAGATTAGCAGAGTTTAAGGAAGCATAATTATACCTAAGACCACGTAGTTAGTTATATGCTTATCATGATCACCCCAGAGTTCAATAATATACTACATTTTCTTTAGTTAGTGGTTATCCTGAACACATAAAATACAGTATAATTGCATATCTGTCATTAAGTATATGTTCTGTACTCTATATATAGCATGTATGCAAGCATTTACATAGAAATACAGTGTTACAATAAAATTCAGACAGAAACTTTTCCTCTTTTATAAAAACTTTGGTTTTAAGCAAAAGCAAAGACAAGCCCATTACATCTTGCTTAATTACAGGAAAAGTCTTCCAAAAAATTGTATTTTGCATTTGGACATGTACTGTCATTTTCTAAGACCTTCTCTGTTACTTTGCCCTCTGTTGTCAGCTGCAGCTAGTGAGCTTATGCCTAAATGTAGTCTGGAACATGGCTGTGGCAAAGTCTGGAAATCTACACTTCTCACCCTAGACCAAAGCTTTTAATTTCTCTTTTCATTATTCTGTGTGGGATTATTAACATTAACAAGGAGCTATGGATCTTGTGGCTTAGATTTCGGGGAATAATAGTTTGCTTGGGTTTTCACATTCGTGTCTCCTTGGAATTTTTATTGGTCTTTTAATCTTTTTCTAATGTACTTTCAGATAAATTCACTGGAAGCTGTTGGGAGGCACAAACCTAGAAGAAATAGTTTTTTGAAGGCACTTTTTTTTTTTTCCTTTGGTCTGTTTGGGGGAATTAACGTATTATGTTTCTAAATATTGTTGGTATACATTAAAAGAGCACATGCAATACTATCCTCAAAACAGAATTTCCTGGTTTCCTAGGTCTCGTAACAGGTTATATCGTTCTGTAACTATATACTAGTACTGTACAGTTATGATGTATATATAAGGATCTATCCAACTGTCTCGCTTTTATTGACAAACGGAGATGTGTTGGTGCTTTCTTCCACTTGCATCCTTGCAATTGAAATTCCATCTGTGTTTAGCCAATGATAAGGAAGCAATAGGAAGGTAATTCTAATTTTATTAATAATTTATGTTAACCGTATGTCAGTCTCAAAAATCAATGCAGTCGCACATAGTTGGAGATTGGAGTTGGAGTAATTGGGTTTTCAAGGTGTTTCAAAATCTTTTCAAGCAAGTGTCTAGATATTCGGTGGTCCTGATTTATTCTGAATGAGTTAATATCTGAGGACCTAAATAACTCCCTGGAACAAAGAAGGGGAAATTCCTCCTTCTTATTATTAATATCCAGCAATCTGCTGTACAGTTTTCCAGTAAAGACCTACATAACATATAAAACCAGGAAAACTTCATCCCCTGTCCCTACAATGACAATCTTTGCTATGAAGTCCAGTTGTGTGATATTTAACAACTCTAGTTGTGTTTCTAAAGAAACGGGCAGTTTTCTGTGAGAAATTTTAGTAGCCATAGTCCTACTGTGTAACTTGAGAAATGCAAATAATTGTTAAGAGATTTGTCTATCTCAGAAGAATTTTTTTTGAGAAGGTAGTGTTTTCACACTTTCATTTTCAAAAAAATGAAACTTCAGTGATACAGAAGACTTGCATTTTGTTCTGAGGAGATAAAGAACAGGTTTTTTCACGGCTGCTGAGACAACCAATTGTACATAGGGGGAAGAAGGACGAGGGTAGACTACACAAACACTGGGAACAGCATGAAATTTCTGCTAGGAGAAAATGAAATCTCTGCATTACAGGTATTAATCAGATACTAGCTACCAAAAGTGAAAGTTGTTGGCAGGTTCTGGAGAAGTAACCAATAATTCTTGTGTCTTCAGAGAAAATGAAAAGAATATGACTTCCAGGGGGAAATATTTACATTACTTAAAATGATTATAAATTAGTGATAAAAGAAATTGGTAATCAACGCAAAACTCAGTGGGTTGACCGTTCTCTAATTGAATATCCTTTATGCCAGCAGTTGAAATGTATTTTTCTCATAAATATTATGTGAGGTGATGATGTAGTAGCCTGAAGAAGCTGCCAGAGTAAAAGGAAAGAAAAAGGAGGAGGTGGAAGAAGGAAAGGAGGAAACTTTTAAGGTCTTTCAATTGTAAATATTAAACCTGCGAACCACAATATCATTAGATTAATATCCTAATTTTTACCTTTCATCTGCCATTTCTAGTACGCTTTTTCAAGTGGATCACAACATAAAGTCCAAGATTTGAATATTCACACAAGACACAAAAAACCACCAGGAACTGAAACTTAAAACTTGGATCCCTAGCTAGTCATAATGCAACATAATGCAAACATCTCATTTGAATTGTGACTATGACAACACAAGTACAGGATTACAACTGTTACTAGGCAAACTGTTCACCATGAACAAATGATTAATTTAGCTTTTTTGAGTAAAAAATTGTGCACAAAGTGGTTTACTAATATATTTGTTAATTGTAATTGTTAAAAAAAATCAGGGCATAGTTTTGAGAGTTATACTCTTGGGTTTTACCTTAGAATACATCTTACTAGCTTTTGTGAAGTCTGTGGTGTCATGTAAGTGACAGAGTATTGTTTCTGCTCCCTCACTGGGTGACAAAGTCAGAAGGATGAGCATTAAATACTGTACGTAAGCACAAATAACCTTGTGCACATTCAAGTGCAGATAACGGGAAAAAAATAGATGTTCCCTACATACTCATAGGAGAAATCTGTAATGAGGCTACTTTTTCCACCATTATTTCATAGACCAGCAAAAACACAGGCCCCAGATTTCACAGTTAATTATTAATTTCTTAAATATAGGATAATTACAAAGGCTAAAGGATTTGGGTTTTCTTTGTAATTATGATAAGTTGATTCTAGACTTCCTCTAAGTCATTCTAATGTCCTCTACATGAGCTACTCTGCCTGGAAAGGCATACATGAGCTATAATTTCCTTTTGACATTAAAAGCCACAAATCTAAACACCACTGCAGTAATGCAGAGGAAAAAATGTTTGGCTCTTAGCTCAAGATTAGTCTCTCTAGCCATTAAGAAGTGAAAGCTCCACGGAGGTAACAGAATCAAACCCACTGAGATTACATTCCAGTCACAACAAGCACTAAACTGTTGTAGATACAGTATCTGGACAATGATATATAGTAAATAACCAACACTCAGTTGTCCATTTCACTACTATGATTTTAAGAAAATATTCATTAACACAACTGTAAAACAGAACCAAATGGATTCATTTATTGAAAAACAACAGTATTACAAAGGAGTAGCAGAATTCCTTAATTGGAGCCTTGTATCACACACTAAGAATAAAGCAAGACATTAACAGTACTTAAGACGTTCTTGCTTGAGCACAAGATTTATATTTATTATGGTTCAGTTACTTCTATAATTAAAAAGAAAACTGTTTTCTGAAGCTCTGTGAGGAAACTATATTACATAAATATTTTGTTTAGGCACTTAGTATCTCATCCCATAGCCCTAATAAGAAACTGGAAACTGCCTCTTTTTGTGACTGCTTACTGAACGAAATAAGGAGAAATGCTGAAATGCATCTGAATCAAAATCTATAGAGCATGATACTCTGAATTCTGAAAAGAAAGCATTCAGGTTTTTCTGCTGTTATTTTAAAAACATAGACAGTTTACTATGCTAAACTGGACCTAAAATCTGTGAAGTCCAGTTTCTGGTCACCTTCTGTGGCAAGTAACGAACTGATGCAAACAGGAACTAGTTCTCCCCTCCTTTCCAGTCACAAATATTTGATCTTTGTTGAATATCTATTTCAAAATCTTTGGTATAGTTGATTTGTAATAACAATGGGTATTCCTCTTATGTACAAACTTCTATTTTAATCTTGCTTAAAACCCAATGACTCTTGTTAGGTCCAACAATACACTAATCATTCATTGTTTCAAAAATATTTTCCACCTCTTAATTGGATTGTTTTGTAGCATCACTAAGATCTTAGATGTGTTTATTCAGTATTTTGTAGAACTGTTCACATAATTTTCAGGAGTACTAGTTCCCTCCAGACCTCATTCTTCCTATTCAGTTCTCCCTCCCAGTTCACAGATTCTGCTCTAGTTCATGTGGCTCAGACTGATTCCATAGGCAAAGTTCCTTTACATTGCCCAGAATATGAGATTTTAAAAAACAGTTCTAACATTCTGATCCATTCTTCTCACATGCGGGGGCATTTTACCGAGTGATCAGTGCAGACAAGCTGAGCTGTTTTCTCTTTGTGTCATCCAAGGTTCTTAACTAAGGTGCTCCTGCTTTCCAGGCTCATCTGACAGCAGAGACTAATTTCATAGTCACTGAAACAGTAAGTGAATATCAGCTAATACATCAGGTATTTCCCATCTTTATTTTTGCTTTTCTTTATCTGATCTTTAATATCAATCATAATATCGCAGTATCTTTCTTTTAGTGCACAGCTCTTTTTTCTAATGAATAAACATTGTGCAGCCTGTTAACTATGTTTATATGATACCACATTGTATGCCTTACAATACAGCAAAATAATCACATAAAAACCGTATCATATGAAGTAATTATTGAAGTGTTGCTAGTGAGTCACACTGAGCAGAATGGTTTTACTTCATTAAAAGCAAGGGAATCACACCTACTCCACTTAAGACCATCTTCTCTTTGAGGTTACCAAGGTCATTTCAATAGCTTTGGAGATTTTATTACTCTAATTCAGTAGGGCTAACCTCCTAGTAATCACAGCATGAAAAGGCCAGCTCAGGGAAGGATGTTTCAGTCTGCGTAGAGCAGTTGTTCTCAAACCATGGGAAGACTGAAGCACCATCCAGCTTCAACATTTCTGACAGGCCAGCATATTCCTAAGCACGGAAGGGAAACTGCACTGCAGCGTCACCCACTTCAAATCAGATGTTTGTAAATATCTGTATATTTACAAATGGTATATATGTAAATTTCCACATTTCATTTCAAGGCAGGCATGGTTTCAGTTGAAACACTCAGCTTTACAGTAAAGCAGAACCCCCAGGCTTTTCTGCATATCATAAATGGGGATTTTAATTGTCCAATTAACATTTGCTTTTTTAACAATACGTCATGATTTCTGGCATTAACAGCAGCACTGCAGCTCAGATTTCTCTGACAACTCTGCCTAATCTGCTTATTGAACTTTATTTTAAAGGCTTGATTCCATACTTGCCTCTTAGCATGTGTAGTCATTGACACCAGCAAAAAGTGGGTGTAAAGCTCTCCCACAACATAATGATAACATTTTACACCCACATTACCCAGATGTATATCACTACAAAGCAGCAGAGAATAAGGATTTTGTGTTTTGGAACAATATTACTAGATTTTGAGCTGACTGCTACAGGAAACTATTAAAACAAGCTCATAAACAATTAACAATGTGACATTCAGGTTTGTGCTGTTTTAGCAGAAGACAACACTTTGTTTGTGATTCATTGCTTATCCTGCTAACAAGAATACATAATTTGCTAATCCATTTCAGTCCCTGCCTAGTGATCCTAAAGCATAATGTTAAGATTCTTCACCTGTCTTACCACACAGAATAGGTATAATGAGACTATAAGTATATACATAGATAAGACTATACATATATATGCTAGCATTAACTGAGGATGGAACTGTCAGTGCAAGTATGGCAGCACCAACTGCAATATCTGCTCTGAGTTAAAGAATGGCAGAACTAAGACTGCTTTTCTCCTGTTGCAGAAATGTGCTTTTATTACTGGTCAAGAAGACAAGCTCCTGTTTAGGCCAAATAGATCTCTTCTACTGACAGCTGAGTTTATTTTTAGTTAAAGCCAAGCGATACCTTAAGGGAGTGAACTGTATAACAATTTTTGCCCACATCAGGTAATACTAGCTCTAGGATAACTATTCTCTGCAGTGATATTGCTATTGCTTATCTTCCCCCTGCCCCAGCTTATGAGCAATGGTTGGTTGTTGGGATCTTCAGCTGTATTTCAATGTTGTTCAGCTACAGGGGAAACAACTGTGACTTTTGCATGCAGTGGCCCCTGCACTTTGGATCTGCTCTCAGAATTCGTAAATATAATTGTTCACAAGCAAGATAAAACATTCAAATGACACATTAGTCCTAGCCAAGGAAAAGAAGCACAAAGGAGGGCATTTAATGAGTCTTGACATAAAGCTTTGTCATTCAAGTAGTCACACTGGTAGTTCTGCACTTCCTCTCTCCTCAAGTGGGATCCCTCATTGTCCTTTTGATGTTGGTTTTGAAAGATACCTTGGTTCTGCTTCAATTGCAGATTCCCACAGTCCTTTAAGCTCATTATCCTTCGCTACTGGTGAAAGAAAGAAACAACCTAGGAACTAAATATATACTGAATTTCAAGGAGGTAGCTATTTGTAGTGATGTTTCCATGCATTTGTTTTCCCTTGCAGTGCCTGCATAACCACCCCCTCTGAGCTCTGCCCATTTTAAGTGCAAGCAGAGTTGAAAAGTACTATTTAGTCCACTTGAAGTGGTACAGAAAACTAGCTTTATCCACAGAGCTGAGCTTATATGTTTCATCACATATGGCATGATGCACAGCTTTAATTTTTGCCAAACTAAAAGCCGAATCCCTCAAATTTATGTAGCGTGCTTATGCCCATGCTCCAAATAGTGGAGAGCAAAATCTTCAATCATGCCTGATGTCTGCTCCATTTTAAAAACGCATATTAGAGGAGCTTCCTGCAGATGGAGGACATCTTGGTCTCTGATTAGGGCTGGGAGAAAGTTGTTAAAAGCACATTTGACTTCTGTCTGAGATTATGTAACATTTGCTGGTATTCAGTAAAATTGTTCTTGCTAGTCAGAGGTACAATGTTAACAGCTGCTCTTCAAAGTTTTATGAAGAATCCAGGGTAGGACACCAGTCAGGCAGAGGTCCAAGTGGTTGGGTCATTCCTGAAGCATTCGAGAGAAGTTTTTCTGTCAAATGACCAGGCAAGTGTATTAATTTTGGTAGAGAAAGTGAGTCAAAACTGTTTAATTGAGTATGACAGTGTATAACACCTGGATCAAGAGTTTCAAAATTTCCATTTGGTTTCACAGTGAAAATTAAACTGTTGTGACTTTTTTCTTAAATAACTAGGAAAAAAAGGAAAGAAAGAAAACACATTAAGCAAAACAGTAAACAATTTTCATTTTCCATTGCCTTTACCTACAGTCTTTAGAGAAAGTTTTCATAAGGGAAAGCCCCTTCTACTTTGTGTTAAAGAGGGCTGTAAGTGTCCCTTTGGGACAAAAAGCTATAGTTAGTTGAAATCAGTAGTAGTTCTTCAAAGCAAGCCAAGCCCACACAACAAAGGGGAGAAAAGAACAGAAATTAGGAAGAAAAAGAGCTTCTATTCTGGTGCATCTCTTACTTTCAACTCACTTGCACGTGGAAAAAGACAGACCCAGCACATGGTCTTATCACAACCACTCCAAAACCTGGCAAACTCCTAGCAGCGTCTGCTGATTACAATGCTGCTTTTAGCTGCCCTTTTAGTCATGGGTTCACAGCAGTGAAACAAGACATACCACAGCCTTAATCAGCTAAGTCACACCTCCTAGGAAAACACACACACACAAAGGTCAGAAAAAGACCTCTAAGAGAAGGGTAGGAAAGAAAATGGACACATGAGATAGGAGGTGATGGTGAAACCCAACTGTTGTACATTATATATATTCCATTTGGTGTCGTGGATTTAGCTTAATTCAGGGGAATGATAACACTCTTCAGTGCCTCCTCGGTGGAGCTTGGACAGGACATCTGTCAAGATCAGATGATAACTGTCCATCAGCCTCATCTGTGCCTTCCCTTCATTTCAGCATTTGTAGGCTCAAAGAATCAATGACAAGGGGAAAGACAGTGGATTTACTCACCATGTTTAATTATTTTAGAAAGATCAGTCAGTCATGTATTTTGGTTTGTTTTTACACAATGGAGTATTTTACATATTGTGCTTCTTCATTATTAAAAAGAAAAAAAATGTCAGTCTTATTCAGACATGGCAGAAGCAAGCAGATCATTGGAATTGTGCTAGAGGAAAGATTTTGGCAGAAGCAGAGATAACCATGTCATTTCCTTAAACCTTGCAACAGTCAGTAACTGCATTTTTCAAAGTACAAAAACCCTATTTTTCTCAGTTTTCTTAGATTATCAGATTTGCCCTGTAGCATACAAAAGCCACTAGTTTAAAGTCCAATTGGATTTACCCTTGATTTGTTCTTGATCCCACAGAATCTTGACATAATAAAGATTAGACCTAGAGATAATAAAGGTTTTCAGTCACCCCAGCATTATTACCAGTTGCAGCTTCCTCACTATTTTGTTGAGATTTATTTGTATCCAACAACTTACTTCGGGATATTACTTCATGACACAGAAACTGTGTGTCTTGCAAATTTTCAAAACTGGTTATCAAGTTGAAATGATTTTGCTTTATTAATTTCTTGCTATTAGTTCTTCTTAGTATGCTAAAAAAATTCCCTTTAAGCATGCATAATTCAGGATATTATTACTAAAGATTTTGCAGAATACATATTAGGATTTTGTTTTCACACAAAGGGCCTGCTCCTACAACTCTTATTCTTCTGTATGGCTTTGTTATGGTAAGGCTGCAAAAGTGGGACTTTTGTAACATGATGAATCAAAAGGTTTGTGAACAAGTTTTTGACTCGTATGCAACTGACAAAATGTACAAGGATTGACTCATGTGCACAGACCATGGCCCAGCAACTGGGTGGCCTGACTGAGATCTGTCTAGAATAGACGAGTTATTTTCCTTTAAAAAGCTATATAAATACATGAGCCCCATCTTTTCGACCAGAGTATGAATCACACAAACAACATACTCCTGTAAAAGCCCTCTCTCACTACATTTAGTGGAATACATCCAAAGTAGATTTCTCAGGGAGACTGTGCTCCCATCTGTGGTGATGTTAGCAGTAAAAAATACCTCTTCATATGCTTGCTGCCCATTTTCTAAAATGAAACAAAACTCAGTGCATGACCAGGAAAAGCAAGGCAACTAGCAAAAAGGCAATGCAACAGCTACATGCAGGTATGGAGCAGCAGGTTGCATCTATGGGGTGAAGCAATGTGCTCTGTGGGGAAATGAAGCAATGGGGCCCGCTCTGAGCCACTTGGGAACCACACCGGCCAGCAGCACCACGTCTGCCAGGTCTGCATCTCCTGGGGCGCACAGCGTGGCAGCAAGAATTTCCTGCAACAGTGCTTTCTCAGAGGTCCTTTTCACAGAGAAATGTACAGTGACAAGGGAAGTGATACTGGCCCTGGATACCCAGTATGCCTGGGATTTTTTTTCTGCATACCATCCCAAACATACAGTGGTCAGACTGCAAAGTTATGTTACAGGTAATTTAATTACACATTAAGTGTAAGTTGGAAGTATATAAATACACAGGACTGTAACAGAGCCATTGTCGCTGAAGATAGCCAATGCCATAAGAGGAACAGTTAGTACAGGAGCATCCATGAGAACATTGTTGCATAAACATACCTAAACCCATTATAACAAACAAGACTTTCAGCACAAGATGAAAATTTCAGACATTGCACTGTGACAGGGGGGAAGACCAAGAGACCCAAGAGGATATCAACAATGCATTACTCCCTAAAAAAGCAAGGAGTTTATTAATGAAAATGCTTACAGGACTGAAGAAAGTGAGATACACCTCAGACTTTCAAGAACAGTAAAAAAAGAAAAATTGCCATCTCCTTGCCAATCAGGCCCTGGGAAGGTGAGAGGAGGCAATTTCCTTTCTGATCCAAACTCTGGGGTTTTTTTCAGTTTGATCCTGAACAGTCATAGAAAACTCACTGTCCAAACATCTGATGTTTCTTGATGTTTCATGGGTAGCAATTCAACCTTGACCAGCTACACATCTCTTGTTTATCTAACAATGCTTTAGAGGAAGGAAATTATAGAATTAAAGCAGGGGAGTAAGCGGGAAATGTTTTCCTCATTATAGGAAAGAGACATCAGAGCAACATCCAGGAACATATATCAGGAAAGTACCAACCCCTAGGTTTGTACAGCACCACATGCATTTCCAGTGGGGAGTGATAGCTCCGAGCAAGATCAGGCACATCCCTGTTATACCATTATGGCATAATTCTGATATAATAAATGTCTCCTGAGACATCTCCCAGTGAGATACGTGCTCCTATAATAAGATAGCAACGCCTTCCACTATGATTTTTATTTCATCTGGAGCAAACTGCTCATCTTGGCCAACGAACTGTCATCTTGCCCCCATTTGCTGTTTATTCTTTATTTTCCTTAGAGTGCAGAAAGAATATCACGCTGTCTATTACACTGTTTTGCAGAAAGACAAACAAAAACTTTTAAGAAAACCACACAGAAAGAGAGGTTTGTGTTCCATGGGCTTGCACCACGATTTTCACCGTGAGTTATAATTTTCTGTTCAACTTACAGTTTCTAGAGTACATCCATGGGCTGGAATATAAACAGTAAATCCTCTTGGTGTCAGCCATCATGTTCTCTCATTCCTTGATTTGCCAGAGAGGAAAAAATGTAACAAGAAAATCATTGTAAGAAACCACATATAAGAAAACATTGTAAGAAATTACTTCATGTTTGTGCCTTGTGCTTAATTTCTTATGCATCAGTGCCAAGTGAACGCAACATACCAATATTCTCATGTGCTCGTATTTAACAGTAGGCACAGGAGTAAATGCCTTAGCTCTGTGTGTTATAGAAACTAATGCATCGAGACCTGATCCTAGGAAAATGCTGTTCTCTGGAAGAGTTAGTTCAGATACTTCAGTGCTGCCTCGCAAGTTCTAAGTAACCTCTACTATTTTACATAGTATTTCCCCTCAACACTGTAGTATCCAAGCATCTCCGAGATAAGCAATAAGCTCCTGACTAATATTTGTCATATTCAGTTCATTTGAGAGAATTAACTCTCCTCCTCTCTCTGTAGGACAAATAGCACATGCAATTACTCTGAATTGGTTTGACAATTTTTAAATACAAGCATTGATTTAAGGGAGTGAGTGTGCTGTGCACTTGGAGTAAGAAACTGTTCTATTAGCCCCTGGCTCCTGGAGAATTCATTTCAGAGGATCATATGTGAGCCCAGAACATCAAAGCATTTGAAAATAACACTAATGTCTTAAGGTGATATCCTAGGGATAGGATATCTGCAAAGAACAAAACATTTGTGTGAGTTAGGTAAGTAGTAGCTCTATTTCATCAAAGATCAAATTTGAAAAAACAGTTTATATAGGTGATGAAATTATATAATGCTTGACAGCCAAGCCAGGAGGAAGTTCCTTGCCCCAGCAAACTCTCATGTTCTTAGGGTTTGCATCATAAGAAGCAACAGTAGAGCTTGATGCTTAAGTAGTCCTTGAAGCAAAAGTTATTTGACAATTGGAAAGCATGATACTGTGTCTTGTTTGACCATGAGTCCTACACCACATACCAAAACAGTGAGGCAGGGCTAGAGAGACACCAAAAGAGTAGGAGAAATAAAAGTGCATAAAAGAAGGTTAGATAATATCAAAGGATGAGGAAATCACAGAAGCTTAGATCTGAAGACACATTTTGCTTGTAGAATGAGTTTCATTGTACAGATGGTTACTACTTTTTTGTCTCAAAATAAAGACCATTACACTGTCCATGCTGGCTTCTGCTCAACAAACACATTCTGTTTCTTTCCTACCCCCATAAATTTCCCATTTTACTTTAATATGAATTTTAAGATGTTTGAGCTTACATAACCCAGTCACAGATCCGAAAAACTACAGCTGAAATGTAGCTCTGCGCTGTGCTCTGGCCCTCCCCAGAGAGAGCTCTGGCTAGGTGAAGAGCTATAAAATTTCCTTTAGGTGACCAGAAGGCTTGTGTATTTGTGTGCCTCCTGTCTGGTAATATTCTCCAGACGCTCATGCATGCATTTAGGGGTGGCAGTAAACATAAAACTCAAGAGCTGAAATCTAGAAGTCTGCTCTGCTAACTGATGGAAAGTTTCCTTCTCGGTCTGGGTCCGTTGGCTTTTCTTTCCCTTTCAGTGTTACATAAAACAACCTTATAGGTTTGATTCCATTTAGTTGTCAGCTATAGTGGATATTTTTAGTCCAAAAATTTCAACACTATCTTGAAACAGTGTTAAGCTAAGGACAGCCACCGATATGAACAAGTGTAACTTGACCCTATTTTTCTAAACAATATAGTTACTGAAACTCTTAATCTCTCATGCTGTATCCATGTTTTCAAGCTAAAACTTTGAAGAAAAAAGAAATTCAGTAAACATCTTGGAGTATACAAATACTGTCCCTGGGTAGTTATCAGAGAACAGAATCCACTGTAGAGAAGATGACAGATGACAAGTTTCTTAAACATTTTTAAGAAATCCAGACTTGGAAACCAATATACTAAATTATGTCCTTGTCCATGACTGCTTCTATGTTTGGCTCGGGTAGAATTCTTCTTTTTCTCATGTTCACATGCAATTCACTAACTTTTGTTAAAAGAAAATACATTATTTCACATCGAGCCTATAACAACAGAAAGACACATTTAAAAGAATCACAGTAAATACACTAATGCTATTTAGACTTCTAGCAATCTTTATGAAGATGCTGGTACCCAGATAGATACATTGTGTGTAACAGTGATGCCTACACAAATGCTTGAATTTGTGATACAATGATGCCTACACAAACACTTGAATTTGTGATAAAATTTAAGCCATGTAAAAAACAAACCTTAATTCTATGCTGTCCCTCACAGTGCTGGCTGTACCTGCTGCCCCACCAGTGCAGGGCTTGGAGGGAGCTCTGCAGCCACCCGGGGCAGAGCAGCACCCTGAGAACAAGCTGCAGGAGATAAAAAGATCTTTTCTTTGTAAGAGCTCCCCAGAATCAGGTGAATGACAGCATTTTTGGGTCTTTTGTTTCTAGCCTGAGAAGGGATGAATACTGACAAAGAGAAAATTTTCATCTATAGGAGATGTACTCTTTCACTTTAATGGAAGAAAATTTAATCCAGTTAAAAGAAACCTTTGGATGCAAAGCAGCCCTAGTTCCTTCAGTAATATTATTCAGTATTTAAATAACCAGTTTATCATCAAGAACACAAAGGCCTAATTTCAGAACTGGATATCAGGTGGATATGCAATTAACAGCCTAAAGGGAATTAAAATCTGAGCCCATTTAAATGACTGTTGTGATTAAGATGTTTGACTGTCCTGTTTCTTTCCTTCTTGGACTTTTTAATAGGTCCACAATATCTCAGTGATTCTATCTAGGTGATAGGACTATCAAAGTGTACCTTTCCACTTTCAAACTGTACCTTCTAGGGATGTCACTCTGAAATTTCATATACCTGTATAAAATTTTTGCATACATATCTTTAGTATTTTTATACCAATTACTGTTTCGGATTGCCTGTTTTGTTCTCCCACTCAATATAAATACTTATTCATTATCACAGTTTAAATTCTACCTGCAAAGCCTATTGATTTTTAGATTTTACCATCTTTAATTTTGTTTCTGAATCGTCAGCTGTACACAAATATAGATTACTACATGCTAAAAAATCCATTATTATACTTTGCTTATAGTAAGAATTGCTTCTAGTTGAACAGGTATTTTTGGTGACTGGTTTCAAAATCATACTAGTGTCATGGTTTAAGCCCAGCCAGCAACTAAGCACTACGCAGCTGCTCACTCACTTCCCCCCACCCAGTGGGATGGGGGAGAAAAATCGGGAAAAGTAGTAAAACTCATGGGTTGAGATAAGAACGGTTTAATAGAACAGAAAAGAAGAAACTAATAATGATAATAACACTAATAAAATGACAACAGTAATAATAAAAGGATTGGAATGTACAAGTGATGCGCAGTGCAATTGCTCACCCCCTGCCGATTGACACCCAGCTAGTCCCCAAGCAGCGATCCCCCCGCCCCCACTCCCCCCAGTTCCTATACTAGATGTGACGTCACACGGTATGGAATACCCCGTTGGCCAGTTTGGGTCAGGTGCCCTGGCTCTGTCCTGTGCCAACTTCTCGTGCCCCTCCAGCTTTCTCACTGGCTGGGCATGAGCAGCTGAAAAATCCTTGACTTTAGACTAAACACTACTTAGCAACAACTGAAAACATCAGTGTGTTATCAACATTCTTCTCATACTGAACTCAAAACATAGCACTGTACCAGCTACTAGGAAGACAATTAACTCTATCCCAGCTGAAACCAAGACAACTAGATATCATTTTGATTAGAAATAGTAACTTGTCACATACTGAATCAACAACCATGTTTCTCTAAAATTGAGAAGGTGGCTGGCTGTATGTCCAGCTTTGATATTAAATCCCCTCTAGTTAGCCTTCAGAGTAATTTTCTTAAACCACTTGAATACCACAGAAAATGAAGTTTGATCAATTGCAAAATCTTACTCCACAAGCTTTCCAAACAGGTATGTGAGAAGAAGGATGCCAAGGCTTCCAGGCAGAATATTCAGCACTTTTAGCCTCTCATTTTCTGCATTAAAAAAACCCAAAACAACCAAACACTAAAATCAGAAACATCATAGGAAGCCAGAAGACCTACTGTACTACAGAAAAGTAAATAAAACAGATGAATAATATATTTTTAAGATAATAAAGCTGCAGACGGAATATTAAAACTTTATTCTGTTCTGAAAGTGCAGGTAGAAACAGACTAGTGATTTTTACAAGACTTTTTTCACAAATAACTGACCAAAGTGAGGGCTTTGTGTTTGATTTACTGTTAGCCAGCTTAAATATATAGTACTGTAGAAACAGGCTTGAACACTAAAGGTGCCTAGCCTTCAAAATTTGCTAAAGACAACACCACAATTACAGCAATGCACTCACCAAGACAGAACTTTAGAGTTGCTTGGATTTTATACCATATCTTTGCCTTTCCAACTACTGATGAATAATTGCATAGTTGAAAGCCCCTGCAAATCTAAATTCTTAAAGAAAAATCTGATTACTTTAGTTCTCAAAAGTTAACTTAAGCATATTAAGTTTTCCCTCCCGGTAAACTTATTTAAGTGAAGTCTCCTTATAACTGCTTTTTCTCTTCATGTATCTTTATAAATATTATTCAGAGGTCTCAGAGTGACCCTGAACAGATTCTGATGACTGAGAAAGCTAGAAAGAAATGCCCCCAGTGTTTTTCCCTGGTCCTGCCTTATTATCAGAGTACAACTCACAAAAAATAAATTGCAGAACTGAATTGCAAGATTCAGTGAGGGGAGAAGTTTAGCCAGAGCTTTTCAGCTGTGTCATCTGCAAGCATATAAGAGGAATCATATCATCTATAGCTCTCTGTATGTCTGAAACAAAATCAAGCACCAACTAAAGACAGGGATTTTAATCCTACAGCCTACATGGCTTTCTAAGAAAGATGTTGTAATTTAAATAGGAAGTAAAGGTATTATGCAGAATTAACGGATAAGGTTCTACAGCCTGTAGAAGAGATTAGAGTAGGTGATGATTTTAATAGTCCCTTCTGAGCTTAAAAACCATGAAAGCCTTGCTCTGCTGTTTTTTCCAAAGCTGATTGTCAAGACTGCAGTGCCTTTTGACATTTCTGGACAAGTTCCAAGCTAATATAGATACTGCACAGATTTTCAAAACTTAGAACATCTGCTAAAACTTTTGAAAATATTGAAAAACTGGCTCCACACGATGTTTAAGGAAAGGGATGTGTGTAGTACCAAGATTTTTCATGCACACAGGTTTGTCTGTTCTTACTGCACTTGCTATTTTGCTAACTCCTAGTGTGTCCATCATGCTGGCAATGTTCATGTAAACTTGTTTTGCAGCAGCTCAGTTTTTATCTGGTCTTTGCAGCTTGGGGGACTGGGAGTGCTTCTCTATTTACTTCTCTGCTACAAAACCACAGAGTCTCTCCCAGCACATAGAAGCTATTTGAGTGATGAATTATCCATTCCCTCTGCTCCCAGATATAACCATCTCAGTTGCTTGGACAGCTAAATATTTGTTGTCATCTCACATTCGTAAGTATTCTACTGTGGCCAAAAGTGGCAAAGCAGCAACACATAAATCAAAAGTTTTAATTTTCCATTCCATATGCCACAGTCTGCTAGAAGATTCAAAACAGACTGAAGAAGCTGTAAAGGAACACGGACCTTACAGCTGTATGTGTCAGAGAGCAAATGTAGGCATTTACCAGACCAGTTAATGTTTTGTTTGCTTAGAGCTTTTAGTGTGACATTTTTATTATGCTGAATGTAAGAGCAGTTCAGCTGCTGCCGTGAATCTCTCTCCAAGGAAGGAGGTTTTTTCCACAGCCCATAGAGGAAACCTAGCACAGCTACGCTCCTAAATTAGGTGTCCCAACTTACGCAACGTGACTACTCTTGTGCGTAGAATAGCACGCACTTACACCCAAGGCAGCCTTTTTGCCATTTCAAGCAAATAGCAGAACGCGCTCTCCCAGGCAGGCTTGTTTCATGCAGTGGCTGTGTTTTGCATTCAGTTGAAACCTGTGTGAATGACACAGATCTGCCAGAAAGTGCTCTATGGCTGTTGCCAGCTGGGAGGCCCCAAAAAATCATGCTCTCTCTCATGCTAATATGATGCCCAGGTGCTGCAGTAGGGTTGGGGAGCATCAACAGAAGGTGCCTGCACTTACCCATGTATGCTAACGTACAGAGCTCCAGAAGAATTGACTATGTCTTGGTGTCATGGTTTAGGTCCAGCCAGCAACAAAGCACCACTCAGCTGCTCGCTCACTCCTGCCTGCCACCCCGGTGGGATGGGGAGGAGAAAATGTAACAAAAGGCTCGTGGGTTGAGACAAGGACAGGCAGGGATCACTCACTGGTTATGGGCACAGGCAAAACAGGCTTGACTTGGAGAGAGAAAAAACAAAACAGTTTAATTTGTTACCAATCAAATCAGAGTAGGACAACGGGAGTAAAACCAAATCTTAAAAACACCTTCCCCCCACCCCTCCCTTCTTCTCAGGCACAGCTTCACTCCCGAATTCTCTACCTCCTCCCCCCCAGCAGCGCAGGGGGACGGGGAATGGGAGTTGGGGTCAGTTCATCACACACCATCTCTGCCGCTCCTTCCTCCTCAGGGGCAGGACTCCTCACACTCTTCCCCTGCTCCAGTGTGGGGTCCCTCCCACGGGAGACAGTTCTCCACAAACTTCTCCAACATGAGTCCTTCCCATGGGCTGCAGTTCTTCTCGAACTGCTCCAGCGTGGGTCCTTTCCGTGGGCTGCAGTCCTTCAGGCACAGACTGCTCCAGCATGGGCTTTCCCATGGAGTCATGGCCATCTTCAGGGGCCTCCCCCTGCTCTGGCGTGGGCTCCTCCCCAGGCTGCAGGTGGGCATCTGCTCCCCCGCTCCCCTTCATGGGCTGGGGGGGGACAGCCTGCCGTCTCACCACGGGCTGCAGGGGCATCAACCTCCTCCGGTGCACCTCCTCCCCCTCCTTCCTCACTGACCTCAGTATCTGCACAGGGGTTTCTCCCACATTCCAATCTCCTCCCCCACGGCAGGTTCCCCTTCTTAAATGTTCTCCCAGAGGCAGTACTGCCATTGCTGATCCGGTCAGCCTTGGCCAGCGGTGGGTCTGATTTGGAGCCGGGGAAGCTTCTAGCAGCTTCTCACAGGAGCCACCCCCGTAGCCCCTCCCCACTGCCAAAACCCCACCACACAAACCCAGAACACTAGTGTAACATCACTGTGCTGTAAAACCACTCTTCTCCCAGCAAAGCTGCCCAAGCTTTCAGCTCTGCCAGCAGCACATGATGACATGCCAGGGGAAGCTTTAGACTGGGGCAAGAAAGAGCTCAGACCCGACAGCAGTACAAAGAAGGTGAAAATACAGGAAAGGGGATAGTAGGATTCAGGGGCGAGGACTGGTGTTTTACAAGGGGTGTAGGAGGCTCCAGGTATCTGTTGTGCAGGGCTGTATTTTAGGCAGTAGAGCTGAGAGCAATTGTAGAGCTTCACTCTAGGCTCTGTCTATATTCCAACTTCAGCCCCACAGTGCTCCTTTGGTGCGTTTCTGTGGCAAGGAAACCGCTGAAAGGGAGATAGCCCACGCTCCAGCCGGCCCCATGAGGCTAGGAGGAGAGTAGGATGATGGGGTGCAGGGCATGGTGACCAATCTGGGTACAGCCCCTCTGTCACCTCCCTCTTCCCCTAAGCCTACCTTCAGTCTCACCTCTGTATCCCCTACGCAGCCCTCTGTGCGAGGAGGAGGAGGAAGCCTTGCTCCTTGCAGGACCCAGGGAGTAAGGACACAAACCCGCTGAGAACCATCCTTCTAGCCCTCAACAGCATCAGGAAGGGCAGCAAATGCTGGCTTGCTGAACAAGGCCCCTTGCAGCACCCCACATTTCCTCCCCTGTCCAGGTGCAAATTCAAACTAGAGCTGGCCCTCCCTCAAAGAGTTTCCTTCCTTCCTACACAGTAGGTAACATTGATGGACCCTCTCTGACATATGTTGATAGGACCCCAATAGAGTAACATTTAGGCATGAACAAATTCAAATGTCAGTGACCTGGACTTGGCTGAGGTTTAGTTATTCCAACTTTTTCTTAACCATTCATGCCTGGCTCCGTTCCCTGCTGCTGCAGGAAAGGGTGGAGGGAAGCTGTGCAAAATGACTGGCTTTGTACTATGCTCCAAGTACACTATTTAGGGCTCATTCTCTGTTTCTAGCAAGTTATTTTGCAGCTAAAACTCATGAGATTTGTCTCCACAGTAGGGAGCTTTTGGGGTAGCAGTCCTTTAGCCTGGCCAAAGATAAGTACCATTAAGATAAAATAAGCAAAAAGAGGGAACAAGTTCTTGCCTAAAATTAGGCAAAGTGTTGACAGAGCCACCGCAATGTACCATCCCAGTTACAAGTTTCAGATTTTGACCATATTATCTGACTTGCCTATAGCACAGAGATTTCACTAGATGATTCTTGCACAGTAATTGCAGATGAAAAGATTGATACCTTTCAGTAAATTAGTTATATGTTAGAAAATCCTTACTATTTTAGCACTCGCCGATTTGTTCATCAGGTAGTTACCATGACTGTAAAAAAATAAAGCTATGTCTTTCATTTCCCATTTGATCTACAGGCTTCTACAGGCCTCGTTCTGCAAGATGGGCAGGAGGAGGTGGGTTCCTCCTTGACACAGCCTGGGAGACAAGCCCCTCAGTGCAGCCACAGTTGCACAGGAAAGCAGCACTGATCTTGGCATAGCTTCTCTATACTGTACAGAGCAATTTTATTACACTGTTGTGTATAGCAGAACCCCTCCGCAGCTGAGCAGGGTGGCAGGTGTTTGATTGCTCACAAAAACATGATGCAGCTATTTAAGACAAGGGCTACAGAGTAGCATGTTGAATAGGGGAAGGATGTAGCTGTCCTCATTGAAAAATGGCTGCTGCTAACATTTCTGCTCTTGTGAGAACCACTGTGCTCATGCATGCTTCCATGCCCACATTTGGGCAGGACTTCATTTTAGATCTTATCAAGACATCTTTCTTCCCACAAGAAAAGATTTTGCAAAACTGTCAAGACTTTTCTTTCTGCATTTACTTTCAAATAGTTCAGCAGTTCTGAAGCCTTTAATTTTCAGTGCTTAGAATAAGCAGAATGCGACAAAGCTTTGAGAGCCTAAAATATTTGTTTACACAGTACTTCTTGCTGTTATACTTTATATCTCCCACAGGTATTTTTACTATGCTTTTTAATTCACTGCAGTGCCATAACTTGGAACAGTCCTTAGATGTCGGTGGTTCAATACTGCATAAACAAAGTCAAGCGATAAAAATCAGTTTAAGTCAATTACCCTTTTAGTCAAAGAAAAGTGTACGTCTGGACTGTGGACTTTTCAGCCAGATCTCATGACCACACCTTTCAAGCAAGCATTTTGGAATAGTTTAAACATCACCAGCAAACCAGGAACATGAACATCTGCAGGGTAAGTTAGGTGTCCTGTTAGTAGCATTATACCTTCCAGCTTAAAAGATGACTGCTTCTTTTGCCGTCTCCCACATTCATAACCTTAACTACTGTGGAGTCAGGACTGCCATTTAGCAAACGACTTGAGCTGTGCTCTAAGATGTATTTAAGCTGATGCTCACTCCTACCAAATAAAAGTAGTCCTCACACCTTGCCCGCCTTTCTCTCTGCACTTGTTTTGAACAGTCTTAATTCACAGTAAGCAGCTGGATAGTAAAACAAGACGAGGTTACTTTTCAGCTGCTTTGGCTTCCCAGGCAGGTGGGGAGAGGGTTAGTTCTGCGGCACATGAGCTCACTGAGGCACCTCCCCGCAGCCACAAGCACTGGTGCCAGCAGGGATGAGCGCTGAGGCTGGGGACAGGGCCAGGCACCGACAGCACCAGCTTCCAGGCACGAACACCACCAGTAGGCCACTGGCGGGCTTCCACATTGAACAACCCGCTGTGCATTAGTGCAGTCTAAATAGGCATTTGGCAAGCCTCGCGTCACCTCGTACAGCAGCATCTCCCTCCTTAATGTCATTATTAATTCTGTACTAAACTGATCTCATTTCAAGTAGGAAACAAAAAAGACAGGCAAAATTCTCGAGGCAAAGGTGCAGAGAAACCTCAAGAGCTGTGCTTCCAGTGGATAGACCTTACCAACGACATTCCAGTGCTTTCAATAGTATTACCACAATGCAGTGAAAATCAGAAAAACAGGATTAGAAGTAATCAAAAAAGAATATAAATCTGAACATGATCTGATCCAACTCAGTAACATGGTAGGTATTAGAAATAAATCAAGTTATCCTGAAACTCCTAGGAGTTTGTCTTCATTACTGAATGAAACTGCCGGGCAATCTTTCACATAATTCCATTATAAGCCATGGTGTTGCACTAGACATATATAAGCCCCATTTTAAGAAACAGAAAATAGAAGCAATTTTAAACTGTATGCAAAAAAATCTACTAAACTTTTATGATAATGACATACATGGAAATTAAAACATGCAATCTCAAAAAGAGAGGGTTTGGAAACAAAGGAACTCAAATTGCATTTTTCTGAAATAACTACTAACATAGTCTAAAGGTAGAGGGCTGCAGATAACACTGTTCAGAGGCTATCTGTGGAAGTGTGCTAAAAAGATCCCTCTTCTCACAGTTTGTCTATGAATATCTCAAACACCTTTATTTCTAGTCAGCTAGAAAAAGATTCAAACCATTTATCCAACTTCCATATGCATGGTATGTGCATTTATTTGTCTGCTTGCCCTCTGATGCTGATGCCAAGCAGTTTCTCAAATGTGTACCTGACAATGTAGTGCATCCTATAAATTTGCAGTACTTACTGCAACATCAAGGACAATGAAGGAAACAACTAAAAGTTGCTGTCAGTGGAAACCAAATCTTTTTGGCTGATGGATGGTAAGAATTTCACAGTAAGCACCTTGATAATTAAAGTGTCGACAAAGTTATGTTGTTCTTCCTGTATGAATGACATCTCTTGTTAATTATCCATTCCTTATATGGCACTTGGATCCTTTACATAATCAAATGTGGTAAGACTAAGCTCACACTCTATAAGAAAAATAAATCATCCTAATTAACATTTCTGTTGCAGGAGAGGCTGGTATTCTCTATTTCACAAGCAACAAAGAATACAACCCCCCCCCCAAAGCATGTGAAGACTTACAAACTGTGCTTAGCTATACTCCGAAGACATAACATATAAAAGGTGTAAACTACCAAGCTGAATATAGAATTCTTACTCTTTCTAGAGGATATTCATGCTGATCCACACAAGCATTGGTGATTAACTACACAGTGCTCCTCTAGCCCTCCTTTATGGAGTGCAAGGATGTGCTTGTAGAACAGCCCACCTGCTAAATTACACGTATATGGAACAAAATCCAAACTGTGTATACATAGTACTTACCTCATCTGCTCACATAAATACTGTCCAGTTATCTTTCTGAAAGCAGGAAATATTTTATGCTTATACATATTTTTTTCCATCAAGAAGTTACTTCTTAAAGTTATTGTGCCTTTGGAAATATAACACTCGGTTATGCTTTGTGTGTAGTAATTTAACATCCACTGTTTGTGCATTCAAGAACTAAAAAAAAATGTAGCAGATTTCAAATTTGGGATCAGTAGGAATTTCCCTGACTAATAACACACAACCTACAGTGCAGCGTATCTGGCTTCTGCAGAGTAACTGGGTACCTGTATTAAGCAATGTTTCATTTTACTGTGAAAAGGCAGCGTGGTTACTCTGTACCAACAGAATACATTTTAAAGCCAGGCCGCTGCATTCTAAGATGGATCAGGTTTATATTACAAATTGGAGTTCAGCCAATGTTTGAGTTTTGATTAAAGGATCAAAACATTACAGAGACTACATTATCTATGAGTATGGCATTAATGAGTCATATTAATTGCTTTTAAAAGGCCCTTCTTGGGGCTCAAATTGGAACACAAATTGCAGGCTGGTAAGACATATCTCAAGTTCTCTGTCGCACGGTTATCCAGCTGCCAATTCCCCAGTCCTTTAAGCAGTGGTGTCCCCCCACACTGTGCTACGCTAGTTGCTTCTGCAGGCAAAACTTTCGTGATTGTTGCAGCTACTCTGTGGCAGCAGCTGGTCAGGAATCGCAAGAATGAAGAATAAAATTCACGCAAGCTATTAGAAGAAAGCAATCTGCTTTTTTGTGCTGACGGTTTTGCATGGTAGCTTCACAGTAAATCAAAAGAGGGGTCATACGGGAACTGGATTTCACTGATCTCTAGCAATCAGACAGGGCAAGTCTGCATCGTCCTCCAAGTGCAAACTTGGCTCTCCTCCCCACGCTCGGGCATACAGCCACGCTGAAGCTGAGTGGACCAGAAACTCTGTGCATCCCGCAGTCAACATTCAGCCCATTTCCCGTTGCAGCAGCGTTGCATGGCGAACACTCACCAGTTCCGTCAGGACAGCCTGGGCTTCAGCTGGCTCTGCAGCACGGCCACTTGGCATCATGCACGCTGCAGCCAGCAACACGGCCCTTGCTCAGCAGGTACCACAGGCTTTCACCTACTCTTGACCTGCACCTAATATTACACTATTGAAACAGCCACGTTCTGCACCTGGGGCGTGGGTGTGCTTTAAACACCCTTACCACGACTGGGAACGGGTCTGAGCCTCCACATCCTGCTGCCCTTCTGAGACACCTACACTGTTCTGCAGCACAGCTGGGAGAAGTCACGGTGCAAACTTGTTGCCATTCACAACAGGTCTCCTTCTAACCCTGATGGAGTAGCCCTATTAAACACCAGCCAGGCAGGCAGGCTGGCAGCAGTCTGGTGGCTTTTTTTTTTTTTAATTGGTTGGAAACAAAAGTGCAGGGGGACTCACAGGCTGACTCTTGTTCTTACCTCTGCCATCAGAGTGGTTCCAGAGAATGTTTATCAATATGGCGATAGGTGCTTTATATATATAGATACTGGCTCATTGTTACCAGTAGCACACTAGGAATAATTTCTGTGAAATATTCCCATGCAAAGACAACTGTTACAGTTTCATGCACGTTACATAGCTGCAGGTGAAGAGTGTAACGGTTCATGGAAATACCAACTGGATTCAACTACCGCAGACTAGCCTGGAAATTAGCATTTAAAGTTACAGTTCGCTGCTGCTGCGTTTTTGTGTTTGGTTTTTTTAAATCCAAGACTTGCAACCATTTATACATGTAGAAGTAGAGGTCCCAATGACTGCAGTCTTAAAAAACAAACAAACAACAACAAAAAAACCAAAAACAACCAAAACAAAAAACAAACCCAAAAACCACCAAAAAACCCCAACCAAAAACAAAACACAAAAGCCAAAAATCAGAACTCTCCCACCACATTGTGCCACAACTGGACCCAGAAAGTGGCCACAGTAGCCATGAGAGTTCAATCTTTGAAAGATGGAAGCGTATCTGCCAGTCATGAATCCAGTGGCAGATTACTGTTCTTAATCTGAAACATTTCCCTATTTACGTGGCTGTTTCCAGGGTCTGACAAAGCAAATTATGACTGGAGGACCAGTCGGCTGTACTGGGGAGAACTAGCAGATGACCAAAATGAGCATACTTGAATGAAGTGCCTGAAAGTTCAAGATCAGTTTTGGACAAATCTCACTTTCGATGAAGTGGGACTTTCAGCCCTTGAACAGCAATCTGTGGGCAGGTACCTACTATCCTTCAGTCATAGCTGAGAAACAATCCCGAAAATCTGCACACCTCTTCCCAAAGCGCAGGAGTTAATGCCAGTGCTGCCTGGGGCTACTGCAAGGCACGTGCCTTCTGATTTTGCTTATACCAAAGGTGGAGAAGGGGGTAGTGAAAATTCTCTCTCCTCAGCTGATACCGATCTCCCAAGCAAACCTCCAGCAAAGGCATGCTGCTTGCCACCAAGGGGAGGGAGTGAAACCGAACACAATGTGTAGGCAGCATTACCCTAACAGCTGTAATACTTACATAGAAATCTCAAACATTAAATAATGGCTTTTCCCCAATAGCCATCAATGCAATAGGCAAACACTTTACAGCAAGGAAAAAAATCCTCCATCACAAATATTAGAAAGCTTGTGATGGTTGTGACAGACATATGAAGCGCTTCAGTTTCTGCTTCAGAAGAAAGAGCCATCCTGCTGCACCCACAAACCATCCTATGGAAAACTTATTTCAGAGACAAAACCAAAACCACATGTGTTTCTTCTTAAGCTAACTCTTCTGGCTTTTCAGACTTACTAATGCAAAGAGCGACATTTAAATTCAGCAGCAGTCTCATGTTCAATTTCATCCAATCCTGTAACGGTTATTAGCTTTGTAGTAAATAAAGTAATTCTTACCTGGGAAAGGGACAGAAAAACAGTCCATGCATTTCTAGCAATCAGCGAATGCACTGTTACAAGCTTTGGAATATTAAGATTTCTTTTGGAAAAAGAAACCCCTGTAAATCAGCCAAATAGAGATAAACATCTACATCCTTCACACCCTTACTTGGTCTCCTTCATTTTCCAGCGCCCTCAACTCCTCAGCCAGGGGAGCTGAGGATACCAGCTCTGTGCGAGGGGTCACTTTTCTGGCTGCTCCAGCAAAAGCTCCGTGGGCAAGCACTGCTGCTTTTCATGCCACCACTCCAAAGGCTCGAGAGATGAAGTGTTAAGTGCCACGGCTGCCTTACAATTGCTGGCAGGGGGTGGAACGCATTGTTGCTTCTTATTATTTGTAGATTCCCAGATCTACAAGTTTGAACTGTGAAACTAACCTGTAGCCCAGAGGCGGGAATTCATTTTACCATCCTCTACCTTCACACTTCATGAAGAAAAGCAGCTGCCAATAAAGGCCAAGAGGTACTGTGGGCAGATGGCTTAGAAAGATTCCCACCAACAGTAAAGCTGAGTGAAAAACATGGCCTCTTCACAACTGGTAGCATTTCCAACAGAAGATATCAAAATAGTAAGTCTGACATCCAGGCTACTTGGCGTGAGTGGAAGAGAACTGTGACAGTCTGGAAGCCAAGTAAAAACTCCAGTGGCAAGAATGGAAACAGCAGCAGCAAAAAATGGTGAATGAACCTGTCAGTTCCAAAGAAGTAAGTATACAGCCCTTAAAAGTACCATGAGAAAATGAAAAAACCTAATCAGTTTACTTTTAATCAAGGCATATTGTACTGACAGATCAAGAGATCACATGATAAGACGTTTTACATAACATCAGGAATTTCACATCATTACAGCCCTCATTTCAGCTACAAAAGCAAGAGATTTTTGTATACTTCACAGTGACATTCCTGGAGAGAAACCGTAACACAATTCTCAAATTTATTCAGCTTGATTAGCAATAGCCATACTGCAGCAGCTGCCTTGCCATTGCTCAGCACTTTGTGCACACAAACAGCATGGAAGATGTGACAGTACTGCGATTTTGCTGATATTTGTAGAATTACATAACATGAAACATATATTTAAGGAGGAAATTGAACTAAAAGGCAGCTCTTCTTTAAAAATGGCCAAATGAAACTCCAGTAGTATACAGAAAGTTAGCACAATGTATATTCACATGACTGTCAAGGACTATAAAGCTCACAATCTCATTAAACAGCATTTGTTTTAAAATCACAAGAGGCTTGAAATCATAAAAATATTTTCGGAGCATCTGCCAATCCTCATCTGCAAAAGCAAGGCACCTTTACACCTTCCAGCATTCAGACTGCAAACCAGAATCAATACCCATGCCGCTGGTTCTGTTTGGCAATCTTGCCCAAATGTCCCTGAGACGGATGGTTACAATTGATCATGCCGGACCCACAGCTGGAAGTTCATCTGTTCCTGGCTTGATAGGGTATCACTTTCTGTCAGGTAAGTGTTTCAGAATGAGAGTAAAAATTCCTTCCATAGTCCCAGCCATCTATTTCAATGAAGCCAAGGCACTGAAGGAGGTTTAACAGCACATCGTGTGAGTCCTCAAGTGTTTTTGACTGAATTTTCTTTCCAAACTATTGCATCAGGACCAATCAAAGTTGTGTTTCGGCTAAGTAGTAATTTTTCCGTAGACATTAACAGCAGCTGGATCAGACACTAGAACACCTGCCAAGAGGTGTTCTAGCTCACTTCAGCTCCCAAACAATGAATATGACAGCAGACAGATATGCTAATCAAGAACTGAGAATAAAAGAGTACCATAAAAACTCCTTTCACTCTTTGCTCCCTCCTCCAACATACTTGGAGCTGTGAGGAAATGCAGGCTATTTGGTTCAGTTCACCGAGTGGTAAAAAAAATGCATCAGTACCTGGAGACTTTTTGAGAAAAAACACGTATTTTACCGTTCAGTAACCTGAAATGTTCATCTACAGTGTGGTGCTTTAAACCCTTCTGGAAAAACAATCCCGGAAATGCGCATCAAAACCTTCAACAAAATCCACATCAAACACTTCCTGTGGAATAACCAGGAATTTGGATGCATCAGCAGGATTGTTGTGGGAGAAAATGACACAAAAGGAGGAGGCAAACCATGCAGTATAATGCCTAAAATGACATGAAGTGCTGCTTATCTAACATCTTAAAGTCCAAAATCTTCATTTAGCCTTAGCTGACTGCTGACTCCTGTCTTACAACATCTTCACCTAATGTTTATCTGAAGAGACAAGACGATATTCAGGAAGTACCTTGTACATTTTTACATCATACTAAGTTTTGAATCTCTTGCTTTAGTGCTTCTCACCATCAGCGTATAGATGGTATTATAACAATTGAATCAAAACTTTTACTCCTTTAGCGGCCCCGAGATGTGAGGAACAATATTTGGAAGAAAATAAAAGTAAAAAAATTAAGTGCATGCATTTATTTCCTAAATAAAGCGCATAAACGTGGTCATGTTTTTGTAAGTAGCAAACTTCTTGACTAATGATGTTGGCTTGCAAACCCTTGACAACATGAGTAAACTTGCCAGATCAGGTGTTGATAATAAAATCTGATCTTATGGGCCTTAGAGAAACAATGTATTTCTTTGCTCTACTATGGTATTCTGAAGAAAGCCATCTATTTGGTTACAGAAAGGTTTATGAAAGCCAAAAACATAACAGCAGATAGTTACTGCAACATCACTCATTATAAATGCCCGATTAAGCAAAGAGGACCTTGTACGGTATTCAGCAAAGATCTCACGAGTAGCCATTTCCTGAAATAAAAGCAGCTGAGTACAGACAAGATTGAGACAGCAGTTGAAAACCCATCCTGATCAATGACAGTAGCTAGAGTACACGTTGTACCAACGCGCCTCTGAAGAACAGTTTGCTAAATAAGTCTTTTGGCCGTACAGCGCAGCATTTTATCTCTCTTACTTCCTGTGCCACTGCTGCCCTAATCTACAGAAAGATACGTACGTATTTGTTCTCACAAGGTCATACCAGGAAGGAGTCCACCAGCCACAGAGAATTGGCACCTTTTTAGACCTCATATTTGCACTCCACTTCTGAACCTCAACCTAGATTTCCAATTGATGGCCAGATTAAAAGGAATAAAGTTGTCCACTTCCTGGAAAGAGGCCATTTGGCAAGAAACTTGCCGAAGTTCAAAAAATCTGTATGCATTTTTCTTATTAAAAAACAAAAAACAACCAACATGTGGCACTCACAGGCCATTAGAGAACTCCGAGTTACATCTCCATACCCGTATGGTGGAGCAGGAAGAGGGGAAAAGAGTACAGACCAAGTATATGAAAGAGTAAAGTAAGAACAAAGCATCCAATGGAAGTTGCACTCCCACATACAGAAAAAATTGGTCTTTTAAACACCTTGAGTAAGGAAAAAAAAATAATCCATTACATCTACACACCCAGTGCTATTCTATCTCCTAGGCTGAAGTAATTCTCAGGTCAAAACTGCACTAACATCTATGTGCAGATATAGAGCTGATGCAGAGTTTTAACATCTTTCAAAGTCCTGGAAAAAGCAGAATGTTTTATTTTCATGTATCACAATATTCTGCCAGAGCTGGGGAATGCCAGTGTCAACTGAAAATTCTGTCAAAAACTTTAATCTAAGTAATGATTCCAACAACTCCCAAGAGGTGGGTCATCCCCCCCCCGCCTTTTTTCAACAGTTTGTTACTTAACCCTGGAACAAGTTCACAACCTAATTATTATTTCCTCCTCCTTCTCTCATTAACATGCAAATATAAGTCATTAATCCCAAGCATGCATTAAATTAATGAAAGCTCTTTAAAAATTGTTCTCAAATTGCATTTCTTATACTCTGATGGTATACATAAGGTAGAGGCTACAGCCTTTATTTTCATTTACTGCAAGACTAATATAGAGAATACCTGTTGGGTTTTTTTAAGAGACATATGTTTGCCGTAACTCTTACTTAATCTTCCAGCTCCCTAAAGAACCACCTGCTCTTCTGAAATTAAGTTACCCTCTGTGAATCCCACACCACTCTAGCTTCTTTTGTTACTTGTAGGTAATCCTACATGCACAGAAATTTCTCTAAGTAGTGGAGCAAACTTTCCAGTCTCCTAACTAAATTATTTTATCAGCTCTTTCTAGACAGCAGTGGTAAAGCCTTTTAGATCAAATGATTAGTGTTTTATAACAGAGTTTGTATGCAAGATAAATTTTTCATCATAAAATAATTAAGTCATCAGCTACCTAAAGAATTTCAAAAGCATTTGTTATAACAGCAAGGCACAGATAAATTCTCTGCTTCATCTTAACAACTCATACCATTAAAATACTTCAGCTGAAAATGACATTAGTTTTATACAGTTTTATTGTTATTAGCTTATTGTTAATTATGGGCTTAAAACAGTACACTGACAAAGGATGCAATTAATACACGTTTTGGTTTTGCTATCTAGATGAAAACAACCACATAACTAAAGATGCAGTTAAGACATAGGGAATTGTTTAACACATCTCATGCCCTTCTCCTTAGCTGTTACGAATGACTAACATGCGTAGTATAAGGCTCCTATAGGCAGAGCTATTAAGCACCATTTGTTATTAATGTTGTCCAACACTTGCCAGGCAAGAATTCCTCTTCCTGGAACAGCTAATTGGTTCAGACTTTAGAAGAGTCTTATTTAAAACCTTCTACAACTCCATTGTGGCAGAACCTACAGACGACCCTGACATGCAGCTAACGGGGGGGACTGCCGGAGGGAAAAGAAGGAAGAGGAGGCTGAGGAGATGGGGTAGAAAAGACCATGAGCTAAGAACTAAGCTGGGGTAAGCCTGACTTTCCACACTCCCTCCGCTGACTTCGTGCTCCTTCTGTAGGAAGGAATGGCAGAGACCGCCCTGGCGCGAGGACTCTCCCTGCTAGCCTGATCGGGAGCTTTAGGCAGGGCCCACGCTGGCGCTGTGGCAGCAAGGCAGAAAACAGGGCCTTTCGTTTCTCCGTCGTCACGGCAGCTTCAGGCCAGCAAGAATAATTACCAGCTTGCTTTTGCCATCCTGGTTCAAGTTGAATCACAAATCCAAAACGCCAAGTTTGGTAATCTCAGCTGAGTTCTACTTTGCACAGCTATTTATATCAGGCATGTGGCATGGTCAGAAATCTCAGGATATTCAGCCATGGTGGTATTAATAGAACAAATGAACATGGAGGCTTACTGCACTGGTTTTTCGGTTCTGCTTGTAGCTGGACAGCATACAAATGATGTGTGAAAGCAGGATAAACATGTTTCTATTCTGTTCACAGTGTATCCTCATTTGAAAACTGGCATCAACAGAAGCCTGACAATCAAACGAAATGACTTTGTAGAGGGGCCAAGCAGGCTTTGCCATGACAAGGCTATTATAATTGAGGGCACAGGAATTATTTCTCCAGTGACTGAGAACATGTGCTGCTGTTTCTGTATGGAACCACCCTCCACTAATTAATGAAGTTATATCTTTTCTTGCTCTTCAAACTCTTTTAAGACACTGAATCTACTTTTTCATGGCATGCTCAGGCAAATCAGTCAAAGACTTCAAAGAGCATTTTGTGAAATCCAGTCACAGTTACTAGTAAACTAGCCCCTTTCTAAAAAGCAAGACCCTTAAAGGCCTCTCACTATTACCCTCCATTTCTGGACATCACTTGTGTTAAAAAGCAGAAATTAACTGTAAAGGGTGTACTGAAGTTCACACTGTTGAACAAGGAAGCAGAAGATTCTCAAAAAAATGCTCAAATATTCAGACAAAAAATAAATGTGAGGTTTGGGGGTTTTTTTGAGGAATGGCCTGACCTATGGTAGCACCCTCACCCCAAAATAAACTGCACTACAATCTTCCCTGGAGTAACTGAAGCAGACCTCATAACGAAGGGGCAGGTTTAGGGATAGTATTCCCTCCTGACACTCATAAATTAAGATATGTGCCTCAAAACTTAATCTCCGGGCTCTTAGCCTGACTTACAGGAGGAAAAAAAAAAAAAAAAAAAAAAATCAGTATCCAAAGTGAATTATTCATGATAATTAAAACAGGACTGTTTACAAAGCATTCTTAATTTTTCACTGTCTCTTACATCTTGTACCTTTGTTAGTAGTGCTTAGAAAAGCACCGCAAAAAAGTATTCTACGCATTCTAAAATTGTCAGTCTTTCCTGGGCAGTATCCACTCCATCTCATTACTTCAAAGAGGTATATTCTTACCATGGCTTTTCAATATAGCTTCATGGAAGTAAAATAGTCTTACCTGGTAGAACTATGAGAAGCTTTTCCTTCACAATTTACCTTTGTTCTGCAGAGAAGAATGAAGATTTGTCTTATTCAAAGTGTCAACTCACAATTTAAAGTAACAAACTTTTAAAGAAATTGTCCTTGGTAAAAACATTTGCATAGCAACAATGAGTATTTCTCCCAAACAGGTTCTCACAATGATGAGTTTTGCAGGCAAAGATGAAGATTTTTCTCAGTGTATGATGCCATGTGTGAAGGGATAAAATAACTGCACACCATTTGAAACCCTTTCCTTGTACAAAAGGCAACACCACCACTGCTACGCAGCAGTGCACCTACTGCTCTGTCAGTCTGACTCTGCTAAAGCTGTACTTACTGAACTACATGCTACTGATTTCAGGAAAATAAATAAATCAACCAATCTGTACGAGTCAAACTTTGACCTCATTCACACCATCAAAATTTCAGACTATAAGGCACTCTGCTTCCAAATACAGGAATATGGAAGAGTGGTGGAGAGGAGATATTCCAAGCACTAAATTGATTTGAAAAAGTGCAAGTACCAAAAAGAAAGCAAAGAGGATTTCAATTTTTACAGGCTACATGTTTCAGGAACAAATTCTCCTTTGTATTAAGAATTTTTTACTATATTTTTGGCAGTCTAAAAGAGCGTTCTACTAAGGATACAGCTTCTGTTCCAGCAACAAGAATCAGCTGATCAACAAGGACATGTCTCAAGGCCCTTGATACAGATGGGGAGGAGGGGGGGAGGCAGGGGGAAAGATCCATTTAGAAATTATTTTTGTAAGTCATTAAAGGATGAGACATTCTAAAACATTCAGTTAAGAACACACTCAACTACTTAAAAAACCCCATAGCAGCCTTGATAATTCCAGATTCATGGTACAATGTGCATATTAAGACTTATCTGTTCAGACTATTGCACACATTTTATTGTTGCCATTTAAAGGATTCTAGTAGGATAACACCATTGATAGCTTAACCTTTAGTAACCTGTTGAAACAAGATGATTCTTTCAGCATAAAGTGAGATGAAGACATTACAAAAATTATATACCTATTAATAGATTACAGATAAACTATTTAAAAGAACATTCTCTTTATAACATTGGTCTTTTCTTTACAATTAGAGACCAGAAAAATGAGGGGTTTCTGTCATAATATTTTATTAAATTAGCATTTAAATAATACCCGAGACACTTTTCAGAGATTATTAACAATATGAACAATTAGCTCACTCAGTTAAATCTGAAGAATAAGCCTACAGTATTAACTGTTACTTATGATAGTATTGCTACTATTTGCTTTTAAAATCCAGGTACCTGGGAGCTTAAAGAGTTTGTAAAACACTGAAGTCAGGTCCAAGCTTTCTCTCTGTCTATAGTAACAATTATGCTTCTCTCGTATTTTTCACATACAAAAGATTGTTTAAATATGAATTAAGCCTCACAACGTAACTGTAATGTGGGAGGTGCCATTACCCTTTATACAGAGTAGAAACAGATTGTGGCTTGCTGAAAGTACGAGGAAGCATGAGGTGGACAACTCCATGGGCTCCGTCATCCCATTTCATCTTCTGTCATAATACAGCATCTCTGATACTGCTCCAGCACATTGTATTATTTTGATAGTTCTAACTACACTCATAATCACAAAGTAATTTTAAATCCTGGTATTCTTCAGGGAGAACAACATAAGTTCCCAATCACAACACCTAAACACAGGGCAGACATTTTTTTAAAAAGGAGATATGTTGTACTTCAGTTGTTCTTGATCACTCGGCATAAAACCTTTGCTGACTTTACAGAAAAATCACATTGTATTTTGGTACCTGGACTTGCCAGAACACATTAAGCCAACAAAAGTCAGTCAAATTCTGTTCTATGTATATCCACAGACAATGGAATAGAAATTCCTGCCCCCAATTTCAAAGCCCTCCTGAGGACAGGAGAGCTTTGCAGTTTCCACTTCTCACCCTACATCTAGCTGCTCAGCTAGAGTATTTGTGCAAGAAATAAAAATAAATAAAAGTATATTGCTATGACTACGAGATCTGCAATGCATTCATGATCCCAAGCCAAGAGCAGAGTGCAGATCTGAAGTGTTAAGTTCCTTGATCAAAAATTAAAAACAATCAGACAAGCTATTGGGATGGATGGAAGAAAGCTGTTTTCAGTGGGAAGGATTTTCTCATTCCTTCTGGTGAATAGACCATCAAAAGAAAATGTTTGCCCACAAGCGTCACAGTTGTTCAGTATCATATCCCAAAATGGGTCCCAGCCATTTCTCCACCTCTGCCACAGACAAATTTTTTCTCAGTGCATAATCTTCAACCTGCAAAGGGACCACAAAACATGATGAAGACCTGGAAACTCCAGCTTTACTGTTTACAAGATTTTTTGGAACATCTGCTCACAAAGTGTTTTTGAATGCTGTAACACTAGCAGAGTGGAGAGTGCAAGTTACCTGATCTTTACATATCTTGCCAACAGCAAAATATTTGGATTTGGGACTGGAAAAGTAGAGGCCAGAAACTGCAGAAGCAGGTATCATTGCTAGTGATTCCGTTAAACCAATTCCTGGAAAAGAGAATGAGAATTTTCTTGTTCTCTGAATTGATAATAAGCATAAACTCAGAACCTTTTTTTGTTGGGCAGCTTCAAGCAAACTCAAAAACCAAGCAGCTTGTAGATGAACTAAAACCAAAACCATTTTTCACTTGTTAACTATTAAAAAAATACACATAGCTTTAAATATATTGCAGACTTTTGTTACAGTATTACTGTAGAATAACTGTACAGTTTGAAGGAAAAATCTTAAGACATTTTGGCAAATAAAATGGGTAACTAGAGGTTTTGAAACACGGGAAGGTATTTTTGGAATTGTGGAAGTAGCAGTGAAATGTCTGACACACAGAATAGCAGAGGAAACTAAATGGAATTCATTCCTTTTTTAAGAGTTACCATCTCAAGGTTTCTGTGGACCAGGAAATACACTGCTGAATTGGCTTTTTTCCTGTTTATATCTGGAATGTCTTCTTGCAACCATAAGGATGCTAGAATTTTTCTCTGCACAGCAGAACCCTGTTTGCATGCAATCTGCTAATTAGGGACATAACTCCTTCACCAAAAGCACTGGCAGTATTTTGCAAATTCTTCCTTGAATGAGGCAAAATAAAAATGGCAATGAAAAGGGGAAGACCCCAATTCCCAGAGCCGCTTCAGTTTGGGTTTTTGTATGTAGCTCTGCACCACCCAATTCGCTGTTTTGTTGGCATTTCAATCTTTCATTCGCATAAAACCAGTCTAAGAATCTTAGTAAAGCAGACAGAGGTACCTGTTGTTTCCTCAATGTTTGCAATTTTCCACATGGTGAGTTTTTCTGTATGGTCAGGCTGGCTTGGATATCCAGGTGCAGGGCGAATTCCCTCATATTTAATTCTGCGTAGGTCAGAGAG
Source organism: Harpia harpyja (assembly GCF_026419915.1). Classification (NCBI taxonomy): domain Eukaryota; kingdom Metazoa; phylum Chordata; class Aves; order Accipitriformes; family Accipitridae; genus Harpia; species Harpia harpyja. The sequence continues at coordinate 33,203,090 of NC_068952.1, forward strand.
ATCTAGCTGCTCAGTACTACAGTAAGCCCAGAATTCCCTTCGAACCCTTTCATGGAGCTCCTCAGCAAATGCCTTGGAATAGAAAGCAAAGATTTTTTTTTAATTTGTGTAGACTGATGCAATAGCTATTTGATGAAAGCAAACAATGATAGAGACTTTCTCCTCATTCACTTTTTAATTTTTAAGGGAGCTCTTATCATAGATGAGAAATTTGATAGCATTAAAATTCACATACAATACTTATTTTACTAATTCAAGTATTTTAGTTTTTTCTCTTATTGGTCAACAGTGGTTTTTTGGTTGTCCTGCTTTAAAATCCTACATACTCGAAGAGGTAAAGATGCAGACAAGTAACCGGAAAAAGACCAAGTTCATTAGCCTATGGTAGTGATACATCATTATAGCACTGAAGTCATGAGGTCTTGACTATCTGGGTGTCTTGTCCAGGTCTAGCTATGGAAGGCCACATCATTCTTGCATCCATGCTAAGTATCAGAGGTAAGTAAGTGCCGCTGCTCTTTCTGGCGGAGGACCTTTCCTCTAGCTGAAAGTGGGCAACAGCTTTTCTTAACTGCTCTTACAGCTTACACTATTTTGCCAGCAATGGTTGCCTTCAGGAGAAATTTCCACTTCAGTAAGTATCTTTAGGTGGCATCTAATAATAATTTCTAAAACTCTGTTATAGCTTGAAATACACAACTAGAGCTAACTCCATTTGCATTGCACTGAAGTTGCTGTAAGTTTTAACATGGTTATTTAGGTGTAAGCATGGGGGCAGGCAGATGGGGATACAGGGGTAGGAGGGAAGGGACGATATTTTCTAAACCACTTCAGTTAGAGCTTTAAGAGCGTAACATGTCTTAGGCTTAGACATGTTAAGTCAAAAGCCTTGTACCCTGGATATAGCTGCATGGTTACTGTCAAAAGCAGAAGGCATGTCTGCAATTCAAGAATATAATCGGTGGGTCACACCTGGGTCCAAATACATTCTCATGTAGATAAAACAAGATTTAAAGATAGTTCTTTTTAAATAGTCTTGTTTTAAAATCTACTATATTCTATGAATCATCAAAACCCTCATAAAGAGCCCAAAGATGCTTTTGCAGGTAGAAGATACAGACAGCAGAGTCCCCTCTGGCTCAGAAAAGGACTCTCCTCTCAAGACAATTTCAGTAAAACCAGTTCACTTTCAGATTCAATGCAGAGCATACATTACAAGCAACAGCCTAAGTTTATGCTAAAACTTGAAAGAGCAACCTGTCAAGCAAATCTAATACACAGTCAGAAAATTTGCAAGGGAACACGTGATAAAACCTCATACCTCTGCCAACCGATCACCAAGAGCCTTTACCATTATGATGCTGTATTCATCATCCTGTTTCCTAAATTCATTGCATAACTCATCTACACCAAAGCAGGCCACAGCAAAGAGGCCTAAGTAGTCACAAATGCCAGAATCCAGTGGTGCTATGAAGTCAGAGAGGCAGTAATAGGGGTCTGTGCAGGCAGAGTCCTTTTCAGCCTAAAGTAACAAAAACAATGCAATAAATCAGAACATTTTAAAAATATATTAAGTATTACTGCACTATGAATCTAAAGACCACTATTTTTAAGACTAAAGGGCCTAAGGCATTTCTGACAAACACCTGACTAGTCTTTGAGCCATGATGGCTTTCTTGTACTTGAATTATAAGAAAAACACGTCTCTCACTCTGAGGATGTTTGGATCACTGAAGAACAAAACGTCAAAGAAGGGAGATGCTGTGCTGAACACACATATAAAGACGTTTTGCTTCTATTTACAGCTAGTAAGATTTAACAGCTTATTCTGCAGACAAATTATTATGAAATAAGGAACGCTCTTGTGCCAACCACTGGGTAAGAGGACGAATTTTCCATCTCTAGCATTCACAGATTCCACATTTGTTAGCAAAACTGACAGCTGATAGTTCACATCCCACTTATGCAAACTGCAGAATTCTTCAACAGCTCCCATTTTAGAATGGCTGTGAGAGTTGATAAACACTCCTAGTTTCTTATGCTACAAACCATGTGCTCAGTAACCCAGACAAAACAGTGCCCCAGGTTAAGGTTTACACTAGCCACACACAAATACAAACAAAATGCATCTATCACTCCTGAAAAGTTGAATCCCAAGCAAAGTTCAAGTGGGTTTACGCAAATAGGAAATATCCCGCTCACTGGATCGTTTTCCAAAATGGAAAAAAGGGAATAGAAAGAGGTGACTGAATGCTGGCCATAGCACCTAACAAGAAGTTTTACTGTTGAGGATCATATCAGCATATTCATTGTGGGAACATGACTGCTATTTAAGAAGTGGCACAGCTCTTGTAAATCTACCCAACTTAGAGAGAGATAAAAGTTATTTCATAGCTATTACTTAGCTGAAGATTCCTCTCCAAGTTTTCTTATTCTATGACAATATTTTAACAATGCCTTCCACCCACTCCCAACTGCAGTTTAAAAAAAAAAAAACAACCCCCCCCCCCCCAAAAAAAAACGAAGAAAAATGGTCAACTGTTTCCCTAGTTTCTATAACCTACGAGGTTACAGAAAGTACCATAAAACTGAAGAAATATCCTTTTACCACACAGGTGAAATCCGTGTTAATTTTAAGGTTCTTTTGTAATGATTACAGTTAAGGAAAATACTAAATGCATATCCAACTTTCAGATTTACGTCACATCCTTAATAGTGTCAATGTCATGGAGAGAACTCTGTGTACTGAAAGGAACATTTTATATAAGGAACAGGAGACAATTATTCTCGTCTACTTTGCTCTGGTGAAGCCTCTGCTGAATTACTACGTACACCAGCTGGAAAGAGATGCAGCTAAAATACGTAAAGTCCAGAAGAACAGTACCCACAATAGCACAGAGTTTCATGGCCCTAGTCTTCTTGTATATTCCCAATTTATTCAAGCTTTTCTCAAAGGTTAAGGAAAATAACAGTATTCCAATAGTAAAAACCATTACAAGAACATCAAATCAGATATTCTCCTTGGGAGAACCCTGGGAAAAGGCCAGGAAGAGAAACTGTAGTAAACTTGATTTACATGGGATATTAAAATGCTTAACTAGGTCGTAAGGCCCTGGAACAGCCCTGCCTGAATGCTTGTGAGAACAGTTTATATAAACATCTGCCATGGATTGTCAAGATACACTAGATCTATCTCCATACAACAGATTATCTGTTCCAGGGAACTGGAACAGATAAAGTCATGCATTTCTTAGTGCAGTTCTGCAATATTGGCACAGGACTGTCCTCATAGAACACTGCACTCCAGAAATTTAGGTAGCTGTTAAATTTGTTTCTGCCATGTTTGATGACTCCAAATATGTGAACTATGAAGAAGCTGAGTCAGAAAGTAGGGAAGGAGAGGCAGAATATCTTGAAAATGTTCAATCTATCAAAATAAATGCAAATCTAGGTAAGTATGATTCAAGCATGAATACTTAAAATAATGATTCTCTCAATCAGAATTAGCAGCCAACTAATTCTAAACTGCCTCTTCATATGGGGAATTTTACATAAAAGTTAAGACTGTCAGAAACACTTATCTCCATTGAGCTTTACTTTCCAAATATTTTAATTGTAAGTGTTTTTAACCTTTAACACATTCAAGCAGAATTTCTCATCTAAGGCACAATCCAGGGGTATTAGAGAATTAAGGTTCATTAAGTTCTAATTTAGCACACAGGATCCAGGTGATGAATTTATACAGCGCAGTGCTTTAGGACATCTTAAGTATTAAAATGAAGACAGAAAATGCACATCATGTCTGAAGATGTCAAATCTATAAAGCATTTTGTACAACTACTACAATGCAAAATACTACAAATGCTACAATACAAATACCTGGGTCACCACTAACAAGATATTATTACTGAAAGAAATGGCAAGACAATGGCTGCAGACAGATTACAACCACCATTTTCTGCACAGATTTTAATAGGGCACTTCTGTTACATTCTTGCAATTCAGGAAAAAAAATAAATCACTTTTGTTAACAAACGTTCTGTCATTGTACCTGTTGCCTCAAGCCATAAAATTTTGCTATTGGTTCCGAAGTTCCCACTGCCTCTTCTACGGCATATAAATGGATATCATCCTGAACACTTTGAGCTGGCCAGAATCCAACCACACCTCTGGCTTGTAATTTCTTTTGATTAATCAACATTTTCAGTAGATTTTGAGCATCATTATAAACTCTCTTTGCTTCTTCACCTATCAAAAAGAAGAGAACCCTTTAGAAAAGGCATGTTTTCCCAACTGGCTAAATGGGTTTAAGAATTGCTGAAGATTGGTTCATTTTCCACATAATTCTCTGATGACTGCAACAATCTGTCTGCTACAGCAAACAGAAAGATAGCAATGTGATTATGTCTATACAGCTGTAACAACATACATCTTGGAAAAAAAAAAACCAAAAAAACCCCAAACCCCAAACGTTTCAGCCAGCATCATTCTAGTAGAGGCAGAGAACACAGAATAAAATGAGCAACAGAGAACATGTGTGTGCACCTACATTACCACAGAGCAGTAGACCCAGAACGTTGATTTTAGTGTCACCCTTGCATTTTCATCATGTATTTTAAGGCCTACTGAATACTTTCAAAAGGAGTCAGAGCCCTCTTGCTATCTTCACCCACAACAGGGACACAGATATATTAAGTGCTCTGCTGCCATTTTCTGTCATTAAAATACCTCCCTGTGTTTTGGCAGGTGAATTCTAAGTAAGATGATTGAGCATTTTTCCCCACTTATTTTTCAGCCTCACATGCCAACACTTGGTTCACTAAGTGTTGCTTTAAACAAATTATTTCAGTGACACTAGGTTTCCATGTATTTTCACTATTCCTATGTATTTCAAAACATTCAGAATCTTAATACAGCATGGCAGGTCTGTTAGGATTATTTACATGAAGTAAATGCAATTTCAACACTCACCCACAGTTTTATCATTGAAGAGTTTAGGGAAACCCCGATTGGGATACTTTCCCCTAAGTTGCCAGATATCAAAGAATGGCTTCCAGTCAATGTATTCTACCAGCCTCTTCAGGTCATAATCTTCAAAGACTTTTGTGCCGATGAATTTTGGTTTAACTGTAGGAATCAGAAGTACAATGTGACATGATGAAAATAATTTAATATTGCTCTTGTATGTGCAGCATAAGTGATGCTCGCCAGCCTCCACCACTACAAGTAACCTCTTCAAAAGTAATTGTCTTAGAATTCTTGTCGTATCGTTCCCAAGTCATACCATACTCTATAGTTACAATGTGATAAAGAAAAGCATAAAAGGCATATAAAGTTGAAATAGAAAATTTAAGGCCTTTCATTCTTTCATATAAATCAACACTTATTAGCTGCTGGACTTCTGAACTTAATTCATTGGCCAAAATTTTGGCCAAAACAGAAGATCAAAAAAAAACCTACACAACTTACCAATACCTAACATATTTTATGGGCATATACCCTTTGTATTTACGAATCCCACTTTCCATACACAGACATATTACATGCTATGGTACTGTAGAATAGTTCTGTAAATTAATATGTAATTTTTAAGAACTTTTACAACCACCGCACACTTGTTCAGATGCATGTGCACAATTGAAAAAGCAAGATGGATCTATGTTATGATGTAGCCACAAGCTTTGCACTTGTTTAATCTGTGCTGTTCAATACTTCATAACACAACTTTTACTAAGATGAGCTATTGAAAATTAGCATCTTGTTGAGTCTTGTAAATGAAGTGACAGAAAGCAGCAAATGTCACTGCAGGATGCAACTTCTTGTGGAATGCTGCTTATGCTTCTAGTCTCTAATTTAAAAAAAAAAAATCAAAGCAAACTGGTGCAGAAACTGATGGGGGAAGGGTAGGAAAAAGTGTAAGGAGGAATTCGATACAAATGCCATGACACAACGTGTGTTCCCTAAATATGGTATAGGAAGCTTTGCAATATAATGAGCCAGTATGACATTATTTTGCAAAGCAGGCATCAGACTTATCTTTGATTATATGGTGTTAAGGGCAACTCATTGTTTTAGCTTTTTTTTTTTTTTTCCGATTTTTTTATTAACTATTAATTTATATTTTAAATATACTCTGAAAAATATAAAGCAGAAATAGGATGCTCAAATTTATACAAAAAAACCCCCTCTGCTCAGACAGACACCAATTTACTCAAGTTGTTACACTACTGTATCCTGAAGTTTAATGAAGCATAATCTACTTAAAAATATATATAAAATAAATACATAAAATAAAACAAAGGAAGGGCACAGCAACAACAAACAACAACTTTTAAACTGACCTGGTTTATGGCCTGACAACCAGTCATCACGGAAACCTTTTTTCCTAGCTTGCTGTACAGACAAGTATCTTCTTTCCTGGATGGACATAAAGGTTAATTTCACAAAGCCAGCCATCTTTGAGACAGATAAACCGTAACTATTGACTTAGTGGTAGAGTTTTACTCAAAATAGTCTTTGGGACAAATCTGACAGCAGACAATTTCAGTTCCAACAACTCCCTGTTCACAAATGTAAAGTAAGATTACATCACAACCACACCATTATTTTTTCCTGTATACTTCTAAGGAAACTGGCTTACAAGATTTCTAGTTCCTCTGAACTACAGCAGAAGTCCCTTTATTACTTCAAAATACATGAAAATACAGGTACAGCAAGATATTCTCCTACTGCCTGCAAAAAGCTTAGGACTGCGGTGACACCACCACCAGTGACTGCAGTACACCTCTGGGCAAATTACTGGCTCTTCTGAAAGGTACAAGAAACCTACAGCAATTTCAGTAAGGCCTACGAATTCACTGCTGACCTCTGCTTAAAGGAGAGTGCTGCACTCGCTAATCTCAGCTTAGTGGACTGGTTCCCTGTGCAAAGACAGTCTTAAACTTGGTCAAGCCAAATGTCCTCAGCAGGAGGCCTCAAGCTTTCTTTATCAAGAGACCAGGTAAAAGCCAGATGGCTTTCAGCTTTCTTCTGTGTTTATTTACAAGGATGGCCTCAGGAGTCATATGTTAATTGTTTCCTAGTGTTCCTTTGCACAGTCCATCCCCACATTTCATTGCTTCCTTCTCTTCACTTTCCTAAAATGGCAGCCTCAGCTCCCTAACCTAAACAATATGAACCCATCAGGAAAGCAATAGAGTGTGGCTTAGTACCAGCAAAAGCAACCAGTGTCATTTTAATTACCCCAGTGTAGCTCCCTGTTTCCAGCTACTGCTCCAGGAGAGCATTGGTCTCCTGTAGATTGGTTAAGTTGACATGACTGCCAGCTCCATGGAGATGTCCTAGATAACACTGATTGCCCATTGAGGACAATCAAGAATTTGCCATGCATATGTTAGACTCATGCAGAATTTTTCCTTATAGGTTAGAAAATTTGATTTCATAACCACTTCTGAAAGTTTTCCACCAATTCTACTGCATGTTTTAAATCAGAACAAATATACCTGAAGGTCTTCATAAGGAGCTGAAACAGAGTTAGTAGTGAAGCAAGTACAAACCACTTCAAACAAGAAGAGAAGCTAAATCAATTACATTTGTACCTTGAGAGACTCATAGTGTTCTTGTCTAATTTCTTCATATTCCTCTAATATTTCTTCAAAGAAATCATCCTTTACATTTTCATCTAAGAGCTGGGAGCACTGAAAGAAAGGAAAGAGAAAGCACTAAGTCCATACTGTAACATACTACAGTAAGGATAGAGTATGAACTTCAGACTAAGCCATCCGTCTTTTCAGACTCTCTTCCAATTACACTTGACAACACTAAACTAAGCCTTACCACTAATCTGCAAACTAGATTCAAAACATATTTAAAAATATGATTATTACTGAGAGCACTGCCCTACTATACAGGTAATATTAGCAGAGCCAAGTCTGGTTCTGGAAAGACTTCAGAGGAGAATACTCCAAAACTTTAGAACTGAATAGTCGTAGAAACAACACACAGCTTGCCCTACTACTTTACAGCAGGTATTTGCCAGCTAAGACTACCCATTTGTCTGATAGAGAGAGCATCCATCCCAGAAAACTCCAGCCCCATGTTTCATAGTACTAATTTTGCCATATCACTAACTTCAGAAATATATCCAAAATAGAGAGAATAGCAGTTCACATATAACCCCATTGCTCTTCACTATAAAAAAAAAATCTCAGAACTACAGTCAAGGACCCAGAGTGAATCATGTCATTCTCGCTAGAGAAACGGGCATTTAAATAAAGGTATGCAGGAGCAATAATTGACACAAGTCAGATGAGATAACCATGTGGCAGCAAAAAATAACTGAAGCAATAGTAGTTTAAAAACTGGCCTCTGTCATGCCTCTTCAATTTTCTGCCATAACGTTAAGCCTTAGAGGAAAAGATGAGAGGCACAACAGAAAAAGAGGGCATATATTTTTGCATGGATGAGAAACTATAATTTAGAACTTACAACCACAACACTCTTGGATGCATCCAGGACATGAATTACAGGTGCGCTATATCGTGGGGCAATTTTAACAGCTGTGTGTGTTCTTCAATGAAAAAGAAAAAGAGTGAGCATTTCACAACTGGAAAAAAAACAAAAACAAAAAAACCCCAAAAAACACCGAAACAACACAAAAACCAGACAAAACCCCCAGTGAAATAATTTCTGACTTAATGCATAGACCAGAACTTCAGAAGAAGAAAGCAATTAATCCATCTGCTATGCATGGATGATTAAACACAGATTTTAATAAGTACATAAACACTTTTCTTCGAAGAGTATCAGAATGCTTCATAAATAATGTGCCAACTCACATTCCCTCACTGTCTTACCAACTGACTGAAAATCAGCAACTTATTAGTTTGAGTCTCAGAAAATTTCAGTGAGAACTAACAATTTTTTTTAAGTCTTTTTTGCTCATCTTACATTTTTCCCTCCCACATGCTAGTTTCTGGGTCTATGGATTGGCTTTAACATGTTTCAGTGATGATTATTCCATTTCTACGATGTTCTACTTCAAAATCGGAGGCACAACCCGTCTACTCACCTGAAGAAGGAATTCTGCCAGTGGTCAACAAATATTACAAACTTGCACCTGCTTGGTCAGTCAAGTCATTCACATAAAAACCTCTCAATTCATTCAATTATTTAGCATTTACTCATATTCCAGTCCTCATTGAAATACTTCAGCATATAATGAAGAATCAATTCTACATTATAGTACTTTGTTGATCAAATTAACGTTTGCAGTCTTAAACTGAGGCCTAAGCTATCACATGAAATGCAGCTGACTACCCTTGTTGCTCGGAGTCCTGGCAAACTGTGCAAGCAAGTGCAGGGACAAAGACCCTGCAGGCCAAAGCTCAGTTTGCTTTCTCAAATGCTAAGGTCAAACACCATTTTTTTAAATTAATTTAGATCAGAGCCCAGGAAGCAGTCTCCCACAGCAAAGATAAGATCTACTTTTTCTTCAGGCTCTGTGAAATATCTGAAGCACTTGGACATGGAGGTTACTGATGATTGTGCATCACAGCTGTGTAACCAACTGTCCAGGATCTTCTTAATTTGCTTCTAGGCAATGCAGTTTTGATCTTGGCAGCTCTATTTTTTAGAAAAAGATATTGTATCTTCTGTTGTGATAGGAACAGACAAAGGAAACAAACAGGGCATGGTCCTACAATGGCACTGTATCAACTAATACATACTAAGTTTTGTATTTTTTAAAAATAAACATTACCACAACAAAACTTTCACTAGTTTTCTTAGCATCTGCATTTATCAAATCAGTATAGTAAGAATGCAAACATCATAATTATTGTAAGTTATGAAGAAACTCTACTACGTAGATACTGTAGACAAAACCCAGCCTCTCTCTCTTTCAAACTGATCTCACTTTCCACCATTCCAAGTACTTATGGTCTCCTTATTCCAAATAACAATGTCTACTTATTACAGAGAAAAAGTGCAGATGGTTCTTCATTAGCAACATCTGACATGTACACAACCTTTGAGAATGCACATGATGTTGAACTTAAGACTACGGAAGTAAATTAAATATGTATTACCAATCCAATCTTCCATAAAGAATACCTTTACTTGACATAGATTTTATAGAAACTGCATGTGTCTGGGCATATGCGTAAGTATATATTTATATACAGTTCAGATGAATAAAATTATTTATGTATACAATATTATACATATATTCTTCAATAATTTCCATATTCAAGGATAAAACTAGTGCTGCCTTGCTGTTGGCTGCATTCATCTTTGTGAATAAATTCTACAAAATTGTTTGATGCTGGTTATTTGACATCAATTACTAGGCCACAATGCCCTGCGTACAAACACTAAAAAGATCTGAAGAAAGGGCTCTCAAGACCTCCACTTAGAATAAAGCCTTCCCCCACCCCCCTCTTTTTTTTTTTTTTTTTAATAAAAAACCCTCCATGCTTGTTCTCAGTATCAAAGCCATAGGAAAAAAAAAAAGACACATATGGAGAAAGAAAAAAAGGAAACAGTTAACCTTGCATTATAACTACAGGACCAATAAAGACAGGTAGTGATCCTACTCTTCACTGTCTGTCAAATTATGGGATGTTTTGCTAAGGCCTTGTGTATTTTTACACGGAATACAATGGTTCTGCTGCGATCTGTGCTGCCCTGATAAAGAAAGCAGCACTGCTAACAGTGTCTCGTTATGCAATAAATGACCTCTGCAGTCTTCTGAGCTGTCACCTACTCAAGCATATTGTACATAAACCAGTTAGCAAAGTGTGACCCAAGGCTGTTACACATGCCCAAAATGCATTTGTGGTAATGTTAATACTAGGTGTCAGTGAGCTGTCAACACTGGTCTTCAGGACATCATAGCAGCTACATTATTTCATTTGAATGGATCTGAGAGAACAATATCAACAGAAAAGCTCAGTCTATCAAAAGGAACATGGTAACTACTTCAAGGCAAGCAGCTAGAATTTATCCCCTATCAGCCTGCTTGAACAGGACTGGGGGCTCAACCCAGCCAGCACAGTGCTGAACAACGATCCAGGAAAATACATTAACTTTCTTAAAGATAATAGCTCTCTGATGTCAACAGGACCACTTCTAGTCTCAAAATCCTGAATTTTCAGAATGCTTTGGTGAAACAAAACAAATCATTCAGCCCCTTAGAAGAACAGAACTGTATTCATATGCATATGCGCATGAACTTTTTAGAAGGAAATACAGTACTTCCACATACAATATACACTTGCAAAATACATAACACTCACAAAAATGAAATGTTTAAGATGATCATTATTTGTTGTGTCCCAATTACATTTTACCTCTATATTCTACAACTTCTGATACAAGGACTAACAATCAGTCTAAGTAAATACATACCAGTATGCATGTTGGGGGAAAATGAGGGAAAGGGAGAGACAAATGGCTACAAATTTTCTTTTTCCCTGGTTAAAACTGTTTTCATACACATTCTCCATCTTCCCAACTGAGATATCTTACTTAGAAGTAGTTGCTCCTCCAATCAGCAAAGGAATCTTTATTGCCAATCTCTCCATTTCCTGGGCAACAAAAATCATTTCGTCCAAAGAAGGGGTGATGAGACCAGACAGGCCAATTATATCTATTGCAAATTTACAAACACACATACACAAAAGGTTTAGCAAATCCACTCTAGGAAGACACAGAAATCATTACAGAAAGGTTTCTTTCATATATCAGATAGCATCATGTGTCAGATAGAAAAGCGAGATAAAAAGCAGGGTAGTCAATAGTCTAGAAGCGAGGTTTGACCTAATTAGAAAGTGAAAGTTTTCCAAGAAAGAAAGTGATTCCAAATCCCCAGTTTAAGATATTTCTCAAACAGTCTTCACAGCTGCTGAACACCTACTGCTCTAGTTTCAGCAATAAATATACAGTACTTCTGATTAGCAAGCTTCAAACCTCAGAAGTTCAGCAATGAGGAGGGAAGTAAGACAAAATAATTATAAGCTCTGCTCTTAGAAACAGCAAACGCTTTCAAACTTCACCACTTACGTTCCACACTATTCATTTGTTCCAAGAAGCAATAGACTGTTTCAAAGCAACTGTAACTTGTTTCAGAAAGTTCATTATTTATTAGAACAATTCATTCCTGATTTCACACTCACTGATCTGGCAGGCTGAATGCCAAGATCTTTTACTGATTTAAGACCCAACATGAAGTTATTTAACCTTTCCAAGTCTCCATTTATCCATCTGTAAAACAAATACTAAAACACCTCTCGGAGTTGTCCTTTTGATACAGGTTTTCAGTTCCTCTGGCTAAGTTTCATGGAAGTGCCAAATACTAAATAATTGCTATTGTTAATGCAAAAGTTCTGAACTATCTGAAGATAGTCTGACCAAATCATAGGCAGCACAGGAATGCAACAAGTAGCAATAAAAAACACAAGTGAGGTTTAAAAATCAAACCATTCAAGAGTACTAATGAAATCTCTCTATACCTGCTTTGTTCTCAACAGCAGCTCTCAATATCTTATCACATGGAGTCATGACTCCTAAATCAATAACTCTGTGAAAAGAAGTGACATGACACAAGATTCTTTAAAAAACAGGTCAAATTTCCGCTAAAGGGCAAATACATTGCTCTTACTGTAAAAGACTGACTTAAATTGAAGTTAAAATTGAGATTTTTGTTTGTTTGTTTCTCTTAAGACCTCTATTGGGAATTTTAATATTGGAAATACCTCTGGGTCTGGCAAAATTTTCAATACATCAGAGTTCCAGATGATACAGTAGATAAGAAAATTCAAGTGTAAGAGGTTTTTTTTTAAATTTTATTTTAAATAATTTTTTTGTGGTTGTACTGAGTCTGGCTGAGATGGAGTTAATTTTCTTCATAGCAGCTGGTATGGTGCTGTGTTTTAGATCCCTGACCAAAACAATGCTGATAACACACTAATGTTTCAACTATTGATGAACAGTGTTTGTCCAGCATCAAGGCCTTCTCTGTTTCTCACTCTAAGCCCCCAGGGAATAGATTGGGGGGTGCACAAGAGGCTGGGAGTAGACACAACCAAGCAGATGAGCCAAACTAACCGAAGAAATATTCCATGGCATATGATGTCATGCTCAACAATAAAAAGGAAGAGGAAGGGGTTTAGCAGGGGTTAGCCATCTTTTGCTCAGGAACTGGCTAGGCATCAGTCTACCTGTAGGAGGTGGCGAGTGATTGCCTTTGCATCACTTGTTTTGTTTTTTCTTTCTCTCTTCTTCCACTTCTCCTTCACTTATTAAACATTTTTTAACTCCACCCACGATTTTTCTTGCTTTTATTCTTCCTTTACTCCTTCCCCATCCCACTGAGGTTGGCTAGGTGGAAGTGAGTGAATGGTTGTGTGGTGCTTAGCTGCCTACCAGTGTTAACCAATAGCAATGGCATTTCTGAAGTTATTTGGGCAATACAAAAAGGTTTTGTGGACATCATATCTTATGTCAGGAACATAAGATGATTCGCATTAAGGGTTTTTTTGTCTTATTAAAGCATACATTTTATGAAATGAGACACTGCACTTCCCTTGCTAGCATTTTATTCCTATTAACCCTAGCCACTGCCAAGGTTTTTGTTTTTTTCAAGTACGCCACCCCAGCCTGCTAGCTTCATTCAGCCTCACTCAAACTCATGGTGACAGAAAACACTATGGCTTCAGTTCAGTAGGTCTAAATAAAGCTCAAGAAAGCCTGAAACCAATTAACAAAATTTCAAAAGATAATGAAATGGAATATACTGCATATACACAGCACTGCTACTGGCTTCAACCCTTTGTGTTTTAAAATAAAGAGATCATCTTGGCTTTTTTTAGAGCAAATTACAGCCCCAAGTCAAAACCAAAACTAAAGGAATGAATGGTAAGACAGCGTTCCAAAGCAGATTTAGCTTTGCTCAACACTTGACAAAGGGCTCTGATGGAAACATGACTGTTCATTCCAACACTGTTGCCAACCTGCTGCATGTACACAGGCCTTGAAAGAGCTGACTTTTCTTGAAGTTCTATCTGTTCAAGCTCAGAAACAGGATGAGAACCTCATCTCTTATTTAACAAAACATACCCCAGCAAGTTTTTAAAACCTCACAGTTAACAAGCAGCTTGAAAAACACACTAAAAGGTTCATTCGAATCTTACAAGACTTCCATTTTCCCAACAACACACAACCCACACGTAGTCTTGCCTACTGCAATTGTTGTATCTGATTTTTTCAGATGCTATACTTGTATGTTTAAGGCATTATACTTATTATATTTAACTAACATAAAACAAATACAAAAATTGATGCTCTCATCTACGTTTCAGTTGATGTTAACTGTATTCACCTCAGATGCGAATTCATTAGGAAAAAAGTATTAAAGGATGAGGCTATACGCCCTCTTGCCTCCCCATTGGTAATAGCTGGTATGATCTGTGTTCCCAACCACAACTTGGGGAACAGAGGACAGTTCCCAAGAAATGCTCACCTCTTATTCCCACAGCTGCAGCTAACCTAATATATTAATTAGCTAGCCTTAAACAGTTCTGTTCCCAGATTCCTAATGTTAGCTTCTTTACCTGAAGTTGTTGCAGCCCAGAACGACTCCCACAATGTTCTTGCCAATATCATGTACGTCTCCTTTCACAGTTGCTAGTACTATTGTACCATGATAAGGATCCTGAAAGTTGAACAAATAACACAAGAGTTAAACTACTTGGAAGCCTCCGTATGTTTGCACAGATCCTTTAACAGTGCAGTCCTAATCCATGACTCCTATTGTAGTACAAGTAATTGCAAAGTGTAGTAGAGGTAATACAGCCAATATTAAAAACTATTTTAAAAGACCCAGGTAATAAAAATGCACAAGAATTATTCTTGCAAGTTGTGTGCATGTTATCAAAAAACCCTGTGTTTAAAAAAACAAAATAGCAGATAAAAAATTTCAGATCTGGATAGCATTTCGTGCAGTGCAATAACTGAACTCCTAAGGTACCTCTGCTCCAAACATAAACCTCACTAAGAAGAGTTTAAATGGATTAACTATGTAGTACAAAAGGGTATGTTTTGAACTCATAATTACATGCCTGTTTGTGCATCAAGAACAATCTTTCAACGCAGTGCTGAGAAGAATGAGACGAATTAGCAAAAGCAGAAGAGACTAATATTTTATGCAACACGAATAGCAAGGAAGACATTTCAGTGCAGTGATCATGCTACTTCAGACTACCCAAGCTGAACAAACAGGCTGGAAGAAGGATCTCCTTAAAGAAGGGAAGCTGTACTGTCACAAACTGGTCCTAGGCTAGACAGCATTCAGCCCTGACAAACGGGACCTACCAGCAGGGCAACAGTGGAACTTCCTATAGCAATTCTCCACCAGGACACAGGCCTTTGCAATACATTTTTAGTTGTATAATCAGTGTCGTTATTTGGAGCAGCTCCAGTCTATCACAGTGCCATGTTTGAGTTGGTGCAAGATCAGATGCCAGTAACAGACTACTTAAATTGCACAGAATTTAAACAAAGTGGAAACCTGAGCATATTTTATGTGAAACTACAAAATATTTTTCTGGCCAGTATTTTGTCTCCTTTGCAGATGGCAGAACTGGAGGATTAGATTCTTCTGTGAAGGAAAAAATGGAAGTCTGCAAGTCAGCCATCTCAGTACAACAATAAAAATATTTGCAGCTGAAAATACACTGCTGGAACTAAGAGAAAACTGGGGAAAGAGACTAATCAAGGACTGGGGGAAGAACAAAAAGTGCTGCACACATGTATCATACCCAGTAATTACTGAAGATTTAACTAGTGACTGATATCCAAGAAAAAAGAAAAAAGGTAAAAAAGAATTTGTACATGAGAAGGAAAATCTGTGCTGGGCAGCAAACAACATGGGCCAGAGCATACACCATTTTAAATAAACTCTATTTAGGGCATACTGTGATTTCGACTGTCTCAAGCAAGGAGGTCCTCAAGTTCTAGGCACACATCCAAAGGGCTTCTTTTTAAAATCTTGATAGAGATCCACAGCCACAGCTATTTAACACTTTGCATTTCCTGGCAGTCTGTGACTAACGCTGTCCTGGAGGTTACAGTAGCCTGGGTAACACCAGACCTAACAGCTACCAGAGTCTGCAAATCATTTTCCTTCAAGTCAACATCTAATTTTGGAGATAGATGCAGCTGTTTTTTCCTCTCTCACCAATTCTCTAGACAGTGACAACATTTTTTTGAAGAGGAAAGCACTACATCCCTTGCCCAGCAGAAGGTAGAGGAAGCAGGAAGACAGAAGCCCTACTCTTTCCTTCCTGCTCTCCTCAGCCACACAGAATATCTCACAATCGCTTCAGAGTACTTGCTGTATTTTTTAAGAACCTCTCAAATTCCACTTCACTTCCTTTTAGCCAGAGAATTAAGTGCCAGAGGGTTCACAGTAGATCCTAATCCAGTGCTCATGGAAGCAATGGGGTAATGATTTTCACTAACTTCAAATAGCATCAGAACAAACCAGAAGGTGCCAAATACCAGCACCGTCATCTGAATTAAAATAAAAAAGAACAGCATGAGCAGGAGAGAGATGACACATAGAAAGGTGAGTCATGACAGTCAGAGAACAGATCTGCTTGAGCTACTGGAGAGAAGACACCTTCTTCGCATCCAGAAAGAGCATGAGAAAAGAGACTAGGCATTCTCCTTCTTCCATTAAGATTAGTCAGGTTTGATTTTATCAGGTCATTTCTCTTTCTAAATTATTTGCTGTATTCATCACATTTATGCTGGACAATCACACAAAAGATCCACAGCAAATGGAAAGATACAGCGTAAGAAGATATCAAGGGAAGAATTAGGAACCATTCAAAAATCCACAGAAGGAAAACCAATGGAAATACACAAATATCACAGTTTAGAGACATTCTGCTATTCTTCATTTTGTTGTTGTTGTGTTAAATACCAGATTCTGATAATAGCTATTGTCTCTGAGAACTCATGAAGACAAGGTAAGGTTCCACAGGACTAAAGAAAAGTAAATATACATCAAACCTAAATTTGATAGTCAGACAAAGACAAGAGAAGAAAATTATTTAACAACCAAAACTGTAAGCACCTATCACGTTATAAATCCAGTAGGAAACAGCAGACATGAGTATTTAAAAGGGGATTTTGTCCAATTAATCTGAACTCTCTTTTCTACGGAATAGAATCTTGTAAATATGGAGAAACAAGGGACATCCTATATCTTCATTTTCCAATGCTCCTATCACATATTCCATTAACCGAATTTGGAGGAAATTACTTCAGGTATATGCACAGGTAGTTGGTAAAACTATGCTCAGGCATCAGCAACTGTTGGCTGTGAAACAGGAAATGCTATAAAGGAAAGGCCCACGAAGATCTGAAAATCACTGGATATTTTCAATTATATATATTACATAAAAAGTAGTCTTCAGAAAACTGGTGGAAAAACACAGACATGAAAAGACAACTATGTTCAGACCCTGTTTTCATAAACACGTCCCCTGCAACTTGGTTGTGGCTACACATGCAATGAGCATACTGTTCTATCATAACAAGAGGTCTTGAAGTCATGATCTATGAAGAAAGAGGATGGAAGAATATGTTTATTTAGCTGGGAGAATGGTCAGGGCTAGGGGAAAGGGAAGAATAAAGAGAAATATAGTAACAAGCTTTGAACATGCAAAAGGGAGTTCCAGAGTTCACTGAGGGCAGAAGTAGTAGAAGCAAATGGCAAAATTTGCCATAAAGTTAGAATTATCATAAATAAATAACACTAGAGTTAAATGCCTACAAAAATACAAGAAATAAGTAACACTGGTATAAAGGACCTATAAAGGCTTATGGCATCCTTCAGGAAACTTGCGACAACAGCTTAGGTACACACCAACCAAAGTTCCACAAAATCTGCACTTTATGAATTTCAGACCTACTTCAAATTATGCCAAGATTGTCAGTTTCCATATGACTGCATCAACTCTCCAGCATGAAAGCTGAATACATGTCATTAGCAAAAAATAATTTCAATTTTTGTCACTGCATGCTATGAAAGAGTTACAGCACAAAGGACTGTGTCTTGCCTCTTCCTCTACGCTCCCTCCTTTGGCTCTCCTTTCCTCTCTTTCTTTTTCCATATAGGGAATAAGGTGGCCAACTGCTTTCTTCATAACTCGAGCAGACTTTATCACCTGCACAGATAAACAGAGTGGGGCGGGGTTGGGGGGGCAGACACAACAACAAACAATAAAGATCAAGTATAGGAATAGCCTCAGATTTCTCCCAGCTTCCTTTTATACCCATTCAAACAAAATATACCCAATAAACAAAACTTCATTTGCAAACCAAGATTCCAGCTTTGCAGAGCATTCTGTGTTAGCAGGCTGCTGGCCCTACTGGACTAAGGGTCTACACATGACACGTTCACAGTGCAACCTCTCAGACCACTGGCAACAGAATTAGAAGCTACAAACAGGCACAGAATTGGAAGGTGCTAAACACAGCAATTTTTATTTGGATCTTTTTTCTCTCTTGCTCTTTTTCACGGGCCCAGACTGAAAACTGCATTTCAAATAAAGCAAAAACGCTCAGGAAGAAAGGAAACAAACATGTAAAACCACATAAAGAAAGTCAAGTTCCAAGGTAATGAAAAAAGAGGGCTGCTTCTTAGCAGCACCTGAATTTTCACAATTCGTGTGCTATATCTGAAAAAAACAGCCAGTATAGAATGTTTCGGCTACATTTTACCATGCTAGTTTTTGCAAAATAGGAAAATATATGAAAACATTTTCTCATTACCTGAGGCAGAAACATCTTTCCAGCACCAAAAAGATCACCAACGATTTTCATGCCATTCATCAAAGGCCCTTCAATTACATTTAGAGGTCTAGGATATTTTTCCTGATTTAATCTTGCTTCTTCTGTATCTACAGTGACATACTTCTCAATGCCCTGGGGAAAAAAAAGTGAGAAGCTTTTATCTTGCTGGAAATACAGCTTTTATTTAGTTGCCTTCTCCCCCCCAAAAAATCACAATTAAAGTACAAACAGATACTTTAGGTACTGCTAGTCTTTAAGAATACCTCAAATGTATATTTAAAATAGGTTTTCTTAGGAAACAAAACACTGTAGTTTTTAGGCATATAAAGTTATTCAAAGCAAGCGTCCCCAGTATTAACAGGTTGGTTTGTTTTTCTTAACCATGTCATAAGAAAAAACAAACATGCAAAGATTGCTTTGTCAGCACAAGTGCCACTCAGTGCAGTGCTGTTAAAGGACTAAAAAAAACCTCTAGAAAGTAAAAGCAATATGTTACAAAGTAAAACCAATATGTTTCTACCAATGCTAGCAGAATAAAATATTGAGGGTCAAAGACTTCAACATGTGAAGTTTAAAGACAAATCACCACAATTTCCTCTGTTATTGAAGCTAACTAAATAGATCAATTAAATATATTATTCATTATTAATTAATAGCTTTTAAAAGAATGGCAGTTGAAGAATTTGTAAAGCCAAAAGTGTCCCTTACATTCTGAGCTGAGATCATGTCTCAGAGCTGATGGGTAGGACAGTTTTCTGCACAGACTCACCTTTATGAGAGCATATTCCAGCCTCTCCTCCACAGAGGTTTTCCGCCATTCATCAGTCTGTACAACTTTTCTTCCTCCTTGGGAATGATTCTGAGAAGGAAAGACATCCATAGGAGCTTGCAAGCATAAAAATTACAACTACAGACTACTTTTAGAAAAGTGAAGATAATTTCAAGTACTGACCCATAAAATAATTTTAGATTATACAAAAGTTTTTTATATACATGCAAATCATATTGCAAACACCTCTGATGCACTACAGACACTTAGCAGGTCTACATCCCAAAGAATATATACCTCAATGAAGATGTAAAGAAAACAAAGAAAAAGTAAAAAAAGAAAGAAAAAAAGAGGGGAGCAGTTTAATAATTTTCACATTCTTAAAAACAACGAAATGACTAATCTTAAGGGTTTTACTTCTGGGAACATAATTTAAATTGATTCCTGGCCCACACACTACATTTCATTTTAAAATTCTAATTAATTTGGCACTAATTCAGTTTCTGCTGGAATAGGTTATGTTATTCCATACCACAGATGTGTTTTCAACCAGGCAGCCTACAGAACTACTGTTTCTCATGCACACAGACTGTCCCAAAGCCTCACATACTCTCTTTGCCTCACACGCACACTCCCCTTTGCTATGAATGCAAAGGTCAAAAGGGCTTCACAATGCAAGAAAGCTTGTAAACACCCACCTGAGGAAGGCTCATGGAAGAGCACCCTATCCATTACTTCAACCACCACACTTCAGGCAAGTAATTTCTTTTCCTCCCTCAGTTATTCAACATAATCTGACATCTTTCCATCCTTATGAACCTCCTGTACTTTTGAGTGCTCATCAGCATGGGAAAAGTCATGGAAACAAGATCTCTTTCATAGGAACAGAAACCAGAACAAGATTTCATTCATGTTTATACAAATGTTAGCTAACTACACAGCTTCTCATTGCCAAACCTGATTCCCCTCATAGGTCTAGTTTTGTAGAAAGGGAAGGAAAGAAGGAAGAAAATGTTGCCCAGAGAGGTTGTAGAGTCTCCATCCTTAGTTGTATTAAAAACCCAACTGGACATGTCCCTGAGCAACCTGCTCTTGCCAACCCTGCTCTGAGCAGGCAAGTTGTACTAGATGATCTCCAGAGGTCCCTTCCTACATCAACCCTCCTGGAATTCAATGAAAAGGTACCAAGTGCTCCTCAACCTCTGGCCAGACACTTTAGCAAGGGAACCACTCCAACCTAAAAATAATCCATGAAGCTGTAGGGTGGACATGCAGGGACCACAGTGGCAAGCACTTCATGCGGATCTTTAAAAACAGTTTGATTATACTGCATGCTGAGGATGAAAAAAAAAAAACAAACGCCTTTGGAAGCGCAACTCCCATTGCCATTGTCCTGGTTTCAGCTGGGATAGAGTTAACTGTCTTCCTAGTAGCTGGTACAGTGCTATGTTTTGAGTTCAGAGCGAAGAATGTTGATAACACTGATGTTTTCAGTTGTTGCTCAGTAGTGTTTAGACTAATGTCAAGGATTTTTCAGCTTCTCATGCCCAGCCAGTGAGAAAGCTGGAGGGGCACAAGAAGTTGGCACACGACACAGCCAGGGCACCTGACCCAAACTGGCCAACGGTGTATTCCATACCATGTGACGTCCCATCCAGTACAGAAACGGGGAAGTGGGGGGCAGGGATTCGCCGCTCGGGGGACTGGCTGGGTGTCGGTCGGCGGGTGGTGAGCAATTGCACTGCGTATCATTTGTACATTCCAATCCTTTCATTATTGCTGTTGTCATTTTATTAGTGTTATCATTATCATTATTAGTTTCTTCTTTTCTGTTCTATTAAACCGTTCTTATCTCAACCCACGGGTTTTGCTTCTTCTCCCGATTTTCTCCCCCATCCCACTGGGTGGGGGGGAGTGAGTGAGCGGCTGCGTGGTGTTTAGTTGCTGGCTGGGGTTAAACCACGACAGCCATAAATGGGACAAAGTTTAAGTTTGAGAAGGTCTGCAGCTATACACTTTATGGAAAATATTTTTTAATCTCAAACTTCAAATGAAGACTGATCTCCTAAATCTGCAAGGGTTCCTCATTTTTCCCCACAGGTCTAACATTCAAGCAACTGGCAAGGTACATTACTATTACCTGAAGGAGCTAGGAGAAAACTTCACTGGCGCTCTATTAGAGGTACGATACTTGAAATGGGACTGCACATTCTATGTTCTTTGTGCAGAATAAACTGCAATAATTGGAAATAAAAAGAACATATGCACTCACTGACTAATGAACACACTTTTGTGTTTAAAAAAATAAAAACCCTTTTGACAAAAGAACTTAGAGCCATTCAATTCCACTATATAAGAGGAAGGTCTGAATAAATATTTTGAAATATGCCTCGAACTCCAAAACCTTATGTAATAATCCTTCTCATGAGCTGTAAGTGACTATCTATTTGGACTCTCACATCTGTTCAGAGCCACAATGAAACCCATATCAGGATGCTTACCCCCAGTGAAAGCCTAAAAGTTGTAATACTTTATGTTAAATTTTAATAGAGCTTTTAAAGATGTTTTGAATCAAGAGTGTCTCTTTTTTTTGCAGTTGGGAGCTGGTTTACTCCCACAATAAAACTAGCACCATGAATAAGAGCAGAGATTCCAACAGTGGCTTCCCAAACTTCTAGACCTACAAGGAGTCATCATCCACTTCCATTTCTACTTTTCATGCTCCATTTAAATTCACATTCTGCCTTCTGCAGAAACACTGCTTAAGCCATCCCTTTCTAATTCCTCTTCTTTTTCTTCCTTCCTCTTTATGCAACCCTGAATACCCTAATGGTAAAACTCTGCTTATACAGACAAGATCACTCCCTGGTGAATTGCTTAGACGCTAAGAGCACCATATAAAATAGCCTAAGCACAAGGGATAGGGACAGTCTTCCTGTGCTGGTTTTCAACATGTTGCCATTGTTCCTAAAAAGCACGCACCACCATTGACCAAACTACAAACCAAATGAAGCTGTGCACAGAAACGATACCTCCAGGAGCTACAAGACAGGCATGCAAACTTTCTTGTGCTCTTAAATCTAAGAGCCACCTAACCCAGACAGATTTTTGCTGTATGTTCTGTTCAGAACAGGATTTCACTAGTCATCTTATGGTCGATAATCTGGAAACCTTCCGGTGTGCAATCTTTGTCTTTTATCACCACCGCCATTACAGCATCTCAAAAAAACTAAATAGCTGATCCTCACTCTTGACATGAGTTACATGAACTGAAAGTCTATGGCACAGCCAGGAACCACAAGCAACTGCTTCACCTTTTACATATACTCCAAGCAAACCATCACCACTAGAGAGACAGGTTTACTCTTTGTATCCCACAGTGTACTTGTCAATGAAGCTCCAGCACCAAGGTTTGCTTTAGTTGTGGGTTGGCCTTTTCTGGTTCTTGTTTGGTTGTGAGAGGGTTTTTTTGTTTGGGGGAGTTTGGTTGGGATTTTTTGCTTCTTACTGGTTTGGGGTTTGTTTTTTTTAAAAAAAAGAACACCTATGCAGCTTCGTCTCCTGAAGCATATGAAGAACTCTGGTACAGGATCTTTCAAGGCACCTATGAAATTGGAGAGGCTCAATCTATCACAGAGTTCACATTTTATTCTATATTAGTAACTAAACCACTT
Organism: Harpia harpyja; assembly: GCF_026419915.1. Lineage (NCBI taxonomy): Eukaryota > Metazoa > Chordata > Aves > Accipitriformes > Accipitridae > Harpia > Harpia harpyja. The sequence goes on from NC_068952.1 coordinate 33,226,397, forward strand.
GTAGCATCATTAGTAACTTCTAACACACGCTGTTTGACACATGCAGTTTATAGGCTGCTCTACCTATCATCAGCAGGGAGGTGTTAAAGCCCAGGTGCTAAGCTAACTACTATTCAAAGCTTAAAATTGGAAGTTACCTGAGCATAATGTAAAAGTTTCTCTGTCGCATCAGGATCTTTGTTCCAGATTAGATTCTCACACAGCTGTAGCAATTCCTTGTGGATATCATCATACACTGGCAGATTCCCAGCATTCACAATTCCCATGTCCATGCCATACTGAAAAAAAACATACAGAATCCCCCAGCCAGGGCTGTCAGACATAACACTGCACATCTGCCAAGTGCAAACCTATGGAAGCCAAAAGTACATCATACCTTAATCGCGTGGTAAAGGAACACCCCATGCATTGCTTCTCGAATGGCATCCATTCCTCGAAAGGAGAAAGACAGATTGGAAAGACCTCCACTTATCCTGGCTCCTGGCAGTGTTTCCTATAAGAATTGCACACAGATTTTTAGAAAAGTGCTTTCCAAAAAGGAAACATAAGCAAAGCAATCAGTCCATAAAACAGTTGGCCCCTGAGCTGCAGTGCATTGGCTATGCACCCTTTCTCTCTTTCCTGTTCCAGATTCTTCTGGTTACTCAAATTCATAAAAAGCAATTCAAATCTCTGTAGAAAAAAGATACAAGTAAAAGGAAAGATCCAGCCTAGTTACGTGTAAGCAACTACCATGGTTTCCATAGTCATAGGTGCTATTCTAAACATTATCAGTCCTCCCACAGCAGCATTCCAGATTTTCCCCATGCAGACCTACTTATGGCTCTTCCATCCCCCACTCCTCCAGAAACAGTAGCAGCCAACCTGCCTGCTTGCATGTCTCAGGAGCAGGCTGTAGTTGAGCAGCTAATCTCAAGGGTGCAGCTTCCCTTCCAGAAGCCCTGTGGTGACAAAATAGCCTGTGGGTGTTCAAGCCCCAGATTGCTACTGACAGAGCATCTCCAGACCAATCAAGCTGCCTTGTAAAACACAACAGTGCAGCTTCCTTGGCTGCATTTAGGTGATGTTCTTCACTGCTGTACTTCTTTACACACATTTTGGCTAAACAAAAAATGAGGTTACTGCAGAAATTCCTGCTACAGTAATGGAAGTTTTATTAATTTAAAAAGGCAGCTTTCACGTACCTTCAAAGAGGTCCTTTTACCTAGAATATGAATGTGATTGTTACCTCATTTAATTAATATATTTACAGTAGAGATAATAGATTGAAATATATTTATAGAACTATTTGAAGTTCTTCTATTGGAAATACAGCAATATTGGGGAATGGCTGTACTTCAGAGGAATAGTCCCCCTTGCTAATTTAAAATGCATATCATTTTGCAGCAGTGTTTTGTTGTTGTGGTTTGGGGGTGAGGGGAGTGTTTTTCTGTTTTGTGGTGATTTGGGTTCTTAAGTAAACTCAGCAAAATACTTCAAGTTAAAATAAGCTTACAACTCACTTTTATAGTTTTAGTAGCATTGATAAAATTCATAGCATACAGATTATGTTCTTCCATTCCAGTTCCTATGGTCAAAATATTAGGGTCAAATATTATATCATTTGGATTGAAGTGCACTTTTTCCACAAGGAGGTGATAAGCTCTGGAACAGATTGCAATCTTGGTTTCTGTTTCTGTTGCCTAGTAGAGAAAAAGAATTTTGACATGAAACTTGCAGACAACACCAAAAAATAAACTCCCCAGAAAACATTTACAGTTCCAGTGACTCAAGACTGAGAGTCTGAACATCACGAGTATTAGAAGAGGATTATATATAAGAATTTTGTATTAAAAAATATCACCACACCTGTACGTGGAGTTTTGACTCAAGTCATTAAAAACAATTTTGTTCCCCAACATTTCATCATCCTATGCAAAGTTTAATACGTGTTTTTTGACATAACTAAGTTAATCCACAAAGACTCCACTCTCATGCAAAACTCAGTTTCTGAACTCAAAAAAAAAAAAAAAAAATCTGTGAATGAAAGAAGAGTTCAGCATGACTGAATAGCAAGAGACATGCTCTTGTGCTAGCAGAGCTACACTTGGAGCAGTACTTGGATTCCTCAAACAAATAAGCATTTCTTATGCTGCTCACATCAGGGTCAAAACTATTGCTAAGACTATACAGACCTCTTTGAATCACCTGTGTCATATGAAACAGAACAACTTTGTCGTGCACAAGAGTAAGAAAGCCTTGCACTCCAGAAGAATACCTCTCCTTTAAAGCAACACTCACCTGCCCCATTTCATCAAAAGCCATGACAACCACAGCTGCTCCGTATAACTTAATCTTCCTTGCCTTCTCCAAAAAGTCTTCTTCACCTTCCTTCAGACTGATGCTGTTTACAATGCATTTCCCTTGGCAACATTTCAAACCTGCTTCAATCACTGAAAAATTTGAGGAGTCAATGCATAACGGTACCTGTAAGTAACAGAGAAGTAAGCCAGGGGAATACATACAAGTTATGAATTAGAGTTCCACATGCTGTTTGCCCATTTGGACATAAAAATGCACACAACTTTAATCAGCATTTATGAATAAAAAGTTTCCAGATGGTATCTGTAGATTCACTTTGCTTTAAATGCAAAACTCAGAGCAAATTTAACTTAAGAGCTTCTATGGCAACTCCATCACATACCTTAGAGACCTCAACTTCTCCCTGTATTGTCTTGTGTTTCTGAATTAGATACTCATTTTAAAAGAATGCACATTGCAGAAGTATCTTTTAAAACCACCCTATATCCATAGCAATTTTAAGTTTTGTGGAAAGCAACACCGTTATGCACTGCCAGTATATAGATAGATTATGGTTCATAAGTGCTGCAAAAGGAACCTGCATTCAGCTTAACTAACCAATGAAAAGGACTGGCATATATTTAGCTGAAATCAGATAGAGAATGTTAAACCTCTGTTTGCCCCAAAGGCCTTCCTCATTACATTACCTTTACCTCTCTGGGGACACCTACATCTGCTTATTAAGCACCTAAACTGGTTACTAAATACATCAATATCAAAATTTTCTGAAAGGCAATTTCCAACTCAATAAATGTTCTTTATTGTGCTTTGGAGTGGCTCAGTTACAACCTTTGCAATATCAGGTTCTGAAGAAATCAAGTTACAAAATCTGGTCATTGCAGCAGGGCCGTCCAGCATCCCATCATCCATATTGATGTCAAGAACCTGGGCCCCCATCTCAACTTGCAATTTGGCTACACTCAGGGCTTCCTAAAGAAGAAAGTCAAAAAGCAAAACAACAATCAATAGAAAAAAGCCTAGTCATTCTCAGGATAACATTTCACTTCTCCAAAAGAAGCATGCAGCCAAAAAATTAAAAATTCTTAAGACATCCCATAAGTGATTAAGGAAATGGTCTGTGATGTACAACATACAAAAGTTGTTAGTATGGCACAACTGATAACTAATTTGTTCACAAAACCATGACACCAGAGACCTAATGTGCTGATACTGTCATTGATTTTAGACAATTGGTCATATGCTTAATTGAATGACTTAAGATTTGCATGGCAACAAGGACTTCTGACTGCACAAGATTACAGGAGAACAGTCTCCGTGATGGTACGAAATAAGGGTCTTGCATCACAACCTCTGCTGTTTCATAACACAGAGTGCTTAACTTTTTGAGGTTGTTCAACATTTTTTCCAGTTGCAGAATAATCACCAAGTGCTAAGAAGGAAATACTAAAGCTTTCCCTCCAGTCCACATAATTATCTGAACACCTATGTCTGTTCACTTTCTCTTTTTTGTCACTCTGCAGACTGAGGAGACAAAAAAGAAAAAGGTTTTTAGTTGCCCACAGTCCCTAATGACCTGTGTTTAAAGCTTTCTTTATTTAAATAGATCTAACCTGCTTCATGACTTCCAAGAGTTTAAGAGTCAGATTTCCTAAAAAACAAACTAAGGCTTTAATTTTGATTGCATCAACTAGAACAGCAGAGCATACTCTGGGGCAGAGTCTTAGCTCTCAAGAACTGTCACTTTACTATTTGTTTGAATGTTACAGTAACAATTTACACCAGTAAAGAATGAGCTCTCCAGCCTTTTCATTTCTGCCCTGCAGCTGTTTCAAGAAAGCAATTACCTTCGAAGCACCTTTTTCTGCAGCAACTCTCATGTAGCGTGCTGGAGCCAGTGATCGAAGTATATAAAGATTAGATGCAGCCATAATACTGACCAGGATTGGAGAAGGGAGGGAAAGAGTGAGGGCTGCAGTGCCACAATCTATCCCAAGTCAGATGTACCCCACATGTTGGAAGGAGTGATTACACCCACTTTCCTTCCTTCCTCCCTCCTCTGTAAATCCACCCATAGATACAGCACAGACCAGGACATTTTCTAAACCATCATCAGCTGTGTAACTTAATTCAAAATGGAAAGTCATGTTTCCTGTAATACTTGTCAGAAAAACAAAAAAAAAAAAGCCCTTGTAAAACCCTTCTCACAAATGTATTAGGAGCTGGTAAGCACAGAAACAAAGGACAGTAAGAAACTAAATTCTCCTTGTTTTCTCACTCTTGTAACTGGTGTAGAATAGTGCTTTGTGCCAGCAAAACAAACAACTAATAACACAGTGCAATGGAGCAATGAAAAATCAGAGCATCAGCTATAAAGATTATTGTTAAAATGCATACTTCATAGTTGCCTGCCATGATGAGTTTAGCAAACTTCCGTGATCCTGCAACATTGCAGCGTTCACCAATATTAACGAAGTTCGTGTACGGCCCAATCCTGAATGGCTCCAGACCTTAAAAAGATATTTTCCAACATATTTTTAAAAACAGAAAAGAAAAAACTGTGTAAGAAATACAAAATCCCTTTTCTAAACTGTGAAAGAGGTGTCTCTCTCTTTAAGAATAGTGATTTCTCAGCATATCATGATGTGCACAAATCTAATGAGTAACTAGCATAGAAATGCAATGAAATAAGTTCCAACACATATGCCAAAGGTTTCTATCCTTCCTCAATTACAGTCAATAATTTACCTGACCCACAAAAGAGAACAATTTGTCCTATACAAAATGTCGTGAAGCTACGATTCTTTGGGCATCTGTGTATGCACATACACACCTTCTCTCAACTTCCAACTACATTATCTCATGACTCTACCACCATCAGAGAAGCAGCCCACTGAATTGACTAACAAACAAGGACAGCTCTTAACCACATATCTAAGTTCAGAGAAACAAGCCAAGTGGGACCCTTGGGTAGCAGGCAACTCAGAGACAAACAAACCTTACAGAAGAACAGAATAAGCTAACGCATGAAACCACAGGCCAACCATGCTTTATTTAATTTATGCTAAACTGATTTGACTTTGAGATTAAAAAGACCAAAAAGAAGGTACTGTTTTACTTGGATATATGGCCCAAAGGCTTAAAAGAAGGCCTGGCTGAGGAACATACAGATCTAGACATTGCTAAAACAAAAGACATTCTAGACCTTGATGTATTACTGGAACACTGTCCCAGTAGGACTGGATCGAGATCTGAGGCGACATAAGGCAGCTCTCTCACAGCAGGTGAACAAGGATCTCATCCCAGCTCTGCCATCAACTGTAGTCAAATTACCTGATCTCTCTGTGTTTGACCCTCCCCTGTTGCAAAGTGAGGATAAAGATACTCACTCACACTTACAAAGTGTCTGAGACTTGTGGAGTAAAATATGCTGGCTTGGTTACATTATACAAGACTGTAATAAAATGTGCCATTAATCCTTTAGCCAAAGCAGTAAGATTTAGATCTTGTTACACATCCATAAGCTTGCTGGATTGAAGTAGAACCCAAAACTCATAGTGCCATTCTGATCAGTAGAAAACAGCAAACAAATTTATAATGGAAGGTTACATGAGTTATGAAGCTCAAACTGTTACACTCCATTTTACCCGAGAGCAGCATGTATCCTTGAGAGAGAGAAGGTGGAACACGAGGCTTACAGAATTTCACAGCTTCGGCAATTTTCCTGAGTTACAGAAAGAGGAAAGTAAAGGTTTTGATTAAAATTAAACCACTCCGGACAAGACTCAAACAGAATATACTAGACATATACCTATATTTCCAATTTAGCCCTGTAGCAGACAAGACTAATTAGCTAGTTTCACTTTGTGTGGCCAAAGGCAAAAACATACTCCCAGAAGATCCTACCACAGCTATTTGCAGGGAATGTAGAAAGCTGAAGATTTACCAAATACTGAACGTGAGATACTATGCCAATGGAATACTTGATGGATATCAGAACCAGTCCTCAACCACACTGACTCTTACCGTATTTGTGATTTGCTGAGCTAAGCAATTGCTGATGATTGTAGAAACAAACAAACAAACAAAACCCACCACAGGACAAACACTGTTCTGTGCTGAGACATGCTTCTCAGATGCTGGAATGACTCATGGTGTTCACGTTCACTTTCTCTTTGCTCCAGTCAGCAGCGACACACAGTGTCCTCTACATGTTCACATACCACATCTTTGCAGTTTGTATCAGGGTAAAAATGAATCACAAGGGCCCCTTCTCTTTCAAGCCCAGGTGAAAAATGGAGATTTTTCCACTGACTTACTGCCAGTGAGAAAGATATGAAATGCTCCTTCTGATTGGCCAGGACTAGCACCAGCTGTACAGCATTCCCAGATCTCCTGTTCAGACATTTCCCCCCCACATCCACACAGCTGCCTTCCTTCCTTCCTTCTACCATCAAAGGAAACCTTAAGTCTCACCTTGTGGCTAAGAGTGCCAGAAAGAGAAAGACCATATGGCATAAGGGAGCAGAGATGGGAAGTCTATTCTACCCAACGGTAAAGAGGGAAGAGTAATTCCAAAACAATTTTAGATGAGAAAACAGCAGAGGTATAATCCCTGTTTGAACCATGCCTCTACTCATTCTTCATGATACACAAGGCTATGAAAGCCAAGTTATTTCTACTCCATATATTGCTGCTATAGGCATTCAAGTGATCCATCTTTTCAGGAAACTCTAAGACAAGCCATGGAATATTGCACAGAAGCAACACTTCATTTACTTCCCAGTGCACCTAAAGTTGTAGCTCATGAGGTACCTGATATGTGCTGGTGTGGTACCACAGCAACCTCCAACTATGTTGACCAAACCATCCAAAGCAAAATTCTGTAAAAGGGAGGGAAAGAATTTTGTTTCAACTTAATAAAGGTATCTTTTATATAGAAATATATTTTTTTAGATATATATTTTTTTCTCCCTATGTTAAGCAATTCAGGGGGATCGCAAGAAAAAAAATTAAACTAAAAAACGATCAGTACTATTTCTTCTCTTTAGGATTTGTTTTGAGACATGGATTCCCAAGGCTAACCAGCAATTTCAACACCTAATTTTAGGAAACTACATTTGAAACTGGCCTATTTTATACTGAAGCCCCAGATGAAAACTTGGATGAGTATCAAAGACTAGTCCTACTGTATTATAAAAGGGAATTAACATGCAGCAGATACTGTGGTCTCGCTGACACACTGCAGCTCCAGCCACACAGTTCTGTCTTACACAGATCAAGTGGCATGTGGAAGGACACCCTGCAGTGGAATGCCACCATCAGTGGTTCCTATACACACAATATAAACAATCCAAATGACATACAGACCCATCTGAGGGGAAAAAAAAAACAACCCACAGTACTGTAACAAATATGCATAAAATACAAGCAAAGAATTCTTGTCTACTAGTATGTCAGATATGACACAGTCACGGGAAATATTTCATACCTTTATATGCTTGGCAGTCACTTCTGGAGTTTCATCATAACCACCAAAAGTATTGGGAAGACCTTGAAACATAATTTTTCTAGTATTACAATTTGTTTAAAGCCCACAAGAACAGAATTAAATTCCACAGAAGACATATGTAAAGTAGCTACACTTGTATGAGGACTAAAATGCCTCATCACCCTTGCAATCATTACTCAATAGATTATTAATTATGCAAGAGAGCGTTCTGGGTTCACTGTCACAGAACTAAGAGCAGTTACTTTCAGCAGTTTAAAATATTCTTAATCTCTTTTTAATAGTAAAAACAATAATCTTTGCAAGCTAATTCAACTCTATTATTGCTAATGAGATGGAACGGTTTTGTTACATTTCATCTGCCTGTAAGCATAGAAACATGTGCACCAACACACCTGCGTTGGGGTAACAGATGATGTAGGCTGTTGTACATTTTCCAATTGTTTCAATGAACGGTCGCATTTCAACTGCCCCTAAAGCACAATTTAAGCCGATACTGGAAAATAAATTTTCAAAAATTATTTTGAGGTAAAAACACCTTTTACACACAGAACAGATGAATGTTAGTGCTGGCAACTGCTAACTCCCGCAATCGTCTACAACAAAAAAACAACCTGATCTCCAATTTCTTTAACCATCATCATCGATACAGCAGGACTGTGCAAAAGAAGAACCCTTGGGTGGAAGAAAAGTGCAAGGGGGAAGGGGGCTGGACTGAATTGAACTGGGAACAGTAAATCAAGATTTCATTTCAAAATCCAGTAGGAAAGTGGCAGCATTTTGACAGCAACTACAGCAACGCAATGGCTCTGTATTTTCTAGGCAAGAGAGAGAGCAAGTGGAATAAGAATGACAGACTGGAAAGGAGCCTTGTGCTACAGGAAGAAGTACAAAAAAGGTTGAAAAAGCAAGACCTGCTTCAAGCCGCTAACTCATCATTCTCTTAAAATTATACATAAATCATGTCAACCTTGGCAGAAACCAAGTGCCTCCCCCAAGATGCATCATGGCAGCACTAAGCTTGGGCAACCGAATCTGCTACATCTTAGTAACAGACAGCACTACAGCAGAAGTATTTTTGCATGAATAAGCTTCTCAAACAATTTTACCAGCATGTGAGGTACGATCATGTTTTCTTTCATTCAATGACAGATACATAAATGTCACTTGCACTCAAAATCTCTACGCTGATATTAAAAAGGGAAATTTCTCCTTCAGAAAGTATGTAAGAGATCTTTTACATGTGTTTCCTGATCTCTCTGCACCATTCTAGAAACCATCTTACAAGTACTGCAAAACTCAAGAGGTGCTCACAGTGCTGCTGGAACAGGAAGATGTAAAAAAGCTTTCTCCTTTCCTGGAATAATGGTCTCAGAGAGGATGCAAGCTAACCCACTGAAACAGGAATGGATAACAGCCACATCTCCCAACTAACTGAGCCACAGAGGCTGCCTCAGAAGTAGCTAAGTTAATAAAGTGCACGTATGCCCACTTAGTTTCCCAGAGGTCAAAAGCAATAAAGCGCTGCACAGGACTGGGAGCACAAAATGATTTTTGACTTTTCTGCTGTTTCCAAGGAGTAGGCAGGGGCTTGGTAACTGCACAAGTAGCAGCAGTAAATGCTTGCAGCCAGATTCACTTGTTGGACAGAATGACAAGCCTTGAGATTCGAGGGGCTCACAGTAACATCCAAAATGGGGGCCTTGAATATCACAGTCACATGTGATATTGACCAAACAATACACAAACCCCTTCTTCCAATAACTTAGGGGTGTTTGGGTTTTTGGGGGGTGGGCATGCATGTTTGTTTCTACAAACAGCCAACTCTACTTTTGAAGTGCTTTTTCTAATGCATCTCATATAGGCCATTATATTTAAACAGAAAAACTTGAAAAGAACCCTCTTATTCTCATTTCCCAATACAGTGTTTACATACATTTAGATCCTTCATACAGATCTCCTGGATACAAACAGCATGCACAGGGAATACACAATTAATTACACCAATGAAGTTCTGCAGTTTATTTCAAAGTGGGGGCTCATCCCTCAGGATTTTTGAGCAAAGCAAGGTAAGAATGGTTAACAAGATTTCCTTATCAAATGCAGATGAATGCAATACATTTCCTACTGTTAAGTCATTCAATTTACAAGCTTCCAGCTCATACTCCCCACACCCTCTTTTTAAGCTCTACTCCTGTATGAGGCAGCTTCATCTCTTCCACATTTAATATCCATCTCTGGTTCCAAGTACAAAACTCACCTGTCACTCTCTTTAACACACCTTACCAGAGAGATACTGTAAAAGCAGCCAGCATACTCAGCAAACAAGCACTTCTTGATGTTCTCACTTGACTTAGTGGGTACTGGCCCTCCAGAATGCCTGAATGATTACTCACTACATGGGTTGCTGAGAAATATATCTATGAGCATGACACCATCCAAGCTTTACCCGTTTCAAAACTGCCAAGTCAAACTAAGCACAGACACGCACGTTTATTCAGAAACAGAAAGTAGCTTCTGTGGCCAGTCTCATTTCCCCACAGCACTCAACAGCATCATGAAAGAAAAAATTTGAAAAAAGCAAACTGTTAACCATGACTTAAAAGCCAGCAGCCTTGAACCAGATTCCTGGTACATTATCACTGCTACCCTAGTGTAATAAACATCACACCCTCATCTTAAACATCACCTCTCTCCCTTGCTTATTTCTTCGTAGCAGTCACACACATCAGCTCCTGTGAAAGCTAAGGCAGCAGAGTGCCCTTGGGATGAGAACAAACACCACGTTAGGGCCCTGAACTCAGCGTATGTCTTCTTAATGCTACCACAGTAGAAACAATCACAGGATCCGAAACAACACAAAGGGAACTCATGCCACATCTGAGCACTTTTCATCGCGAGCAGCTTGCCACACATCTTTCACCACTTGCTAAGCACAGTTTACAAGTTTCTCAGCTACTACCTGTATCAACTGGACACAAAGCACACACTTTATAGGGGGTCTCCAAACCAAACTGACTTAAGGACAACACATCACCCTAAACAGGATATACAAAACCCAAATGGAAACATGTGAACACGTATAACATGATCCCTAGGATACTACTATTAATCAGCTTTTTCACAACCGTAAAGCCACTCTGTACCAATTTGGCAACAGAAACAATATTAAATGCAATCTGCTCCCACAATCAAAACCCTTCTGCCACAGTGCTGTATAGTAGCCTTCGTATAAATGAGAAACGGGCCCTAAGCATTCAGACCCATAAAATAGCTTTTATGAAATATGGTTTAATAAATTCTTGATTTCTGCTCCAGTACCCTTCTCTCCTCTTCAGAGGCGAGAGAGTTATGAGCAAGATTATCTGAGACAGACTCATGCCAAATATGGATCACTAGGCTGTGATGCTGAGAGAAGGAGTCAACTACCACCCTGTTCCAAGAGGCTCCATATGTTACTTCTGGAGCACCGTCTGGTCTGGGAAAGTGGAGCCTCAAGGGCAGTCAGGAAAGCTGTGAATGCAGTCTTCTGCTTTTGTGTCACCGAGATGACAGATTGCGCGTTTTAGCTGGAATTTTTTTGTAAAAACAAACAATGGCTTGTCACAATGTGCATGGCATGCACTGTTAACAGTGAATTAAATGTTTTAAGTTAGAATGTTCTAGGAAAAGAACATCTATTTCCGGTGTAAGTTTTTGTGTGAAGAACCAACCTGAGAAAAGAAATGTTAAAGAGGGAAGAGGAGGCAAGGAGGAGGTAGAATAGGGCATAGAAACACAGAAGAATAGAGAAACAGGGAATGGTATTCAAATTAACACACAAAACCTTGCACAATGACCAAAATCTTCTATATTATGCATTTTCACAGCTCTTAAGTCTCACACTTACTTCAATTTTTTTGCCTGAACAGAAAGGAATGCAAGTAAATGGAGGCATCAGGAGCCCTCGAAACAACTCACATCCTTGAGAAAAACTGTTACATCTTTGTAACAGTTTAGTAAAAAGAACACTAGAATGAAATCATACCATTTGCTCTTTCAAGCCACTCTGAAACATACTGAGCTGGCACTGCTTCACTCTAATAAAGAGATGTAAGCCCTGCCCACACCAGGAGTTAGCTCCTTGCACAATCTGAGACAGCAGGAGATGGCAAACTACAGTTTCAGACTTTTTTTTTTTTTTAATTCTTTGACCTAATTGTGATTTCAGTGGCTGTTGCAAACACAAAACCCCAGATTATTTAGAGCAATGTTTTAAAAATTCAGCGTTCTTTGGAAACATAATTTCTGCTGACGGAACGATAGCAGAACATGTTAGCAATACACATGATTAAATATGATCACAGTTAATATAGCTTCCATTTAGCTGCAAGCAAGGGGTTAAAATAGAAAAGAATCACAATCTACAGTTAACTTACTAAGAGAAAGATATATTTCCTTACCAAAGTGGCTTACTGTGGGAAACACTAATGACAAATGCCTCTCCTGTCTGGCCTGAGAGGGTACGCCCACTCTTATCCACAATGGTTCCAGAAACCTAAATACCAGTTGAACATAGAGAAAGGAAAAGAATTAAATTAACAATAAAACCAAGAATTTAAATGGCTGAACTGCTAAAAGTCAAAGCAGCAGGACCCGTGCTCCACTCAAAGTGATGAGGCTCAACCCAAACAGAAAAATTAAACTGTTTCCTCCCTATAAGTGTTTAAATATTTATCTAGGGAAAAGGCAAACCTTTGACCAGTCTTCTTTCCCTCTCCCCCCTCCTCGGGGGAGAGAAAAAGAAAAAAAAGGGAAAAAAAAAAAAAAGGAAAGAGAGAAAACTACCATGAACCATTCAGCAGCAAGGTAGCACTAGTACCATGGTATCATTCTGATGATGGCCTCAGAACCAATCTGCAGGGGTTACCTGTTTAGGCAGCTATCAGCAGTCACAGCTCCTCTCCTACCCTCCTCATGGTCCCTACCTCCCCCTCTATGTTATTTCAGGTCTCGGGACTGCTGTTAGGTTGTTTGGTGGTGGGTGGTGGTTGGAGGGTAGGACGGCAGGAGAGTGGGGGCTGCCCTTAAAAACCAGTTATTCCTTTTGCCGCAAGGGAACATCAGATGTTGCAACTTCATAGTGGAGATAAAAGTCTTAACCTGTATAATCATACCGCTTTAGTACTATACAGAGAGAGATGTCCGAATAATAAATAATGCCTTGACCTCCAACGAACAACTACAAAGTTGAGAATTCAGGAGGCATTTGAATGAGCCAGGAAAGCTTTCCCAAGTCTACAAATCTTTTTTCCAGAAGATGGAATGAGTTTAGAAGACTCCATGCAAAGGTAAACCCATTATTTACTCCAAAACATGCTTTAACATTGATGCTACTTTCCTTCAAACTACTCAGTCAAGGGAGGCAACCAGTGGAATCCTAGAGAGAGCTATGCTAAGGGTTGTACTTCTCAACATAACTGAACTGGAAAGGGACCAGAGAATGAGGCAACCAAGCTCACTGACCATTCCGCTCAGGACAATGAAGACAAAAAGTCAACACCACGTAATCAGAAAACTGTCAATGCTAACTGACTTGAATGATAAAAAAGTAGAAACTCATTGCTCATCAAGTAGTGAATCAAAGTTGTGAACACAGGAAAAATTCTACATAATGACACCTACAATCTAGTCTTTACTGCTCAAGAAACTAATCTGAGTAACAAAAGAAAGTTTTATGAATGCAATTTCAAAGCTCACTAGCAGTAAAGTAAAACATCAGGAACTACAAAGAAAGAAATGGACAAGGCAGAGAACATCACCAGGCTGTCATACAAATCCCTGATGTCTGCACTTTGACTGCTGTATGCTATTCTAATTCCCCTCTGACTCAAGGAAGTGAAAAACAGAGAGGTGACAAGAATAATGAAAGAACAGTATGGAGCAGCTAAATAGACAAGGACTCTTCAGGATGAAAAAGATGACTAAAGGAGGTTTTCACAGAGGACTATAAATGCCATGACTATGCAGCAAAGGGAACGTGGAACAGCTGCTCACTGTGACTTTCAAGAGACAAATGGCAAGACACAAAAGTAGTTATCAGGTGGAAAGTCCAAAAGTAAGCAAACTTTCAAACCAGCACATTCATCAGCTGTGAAAGTTACTGACAGATTATTTTGTGGATGTGTGGGTCCCATACAGGTTTGAACATAGATTCAAGGAAGGAGTAACACATTCAACAAAAGCGTACAAAGAGATACAAACTGCAGATCAGAAAGCCTGGGCTGCAAACTGCAGAAAACTGGAAGAATACATCAGAACTTTCAAAACAAGCTTATTCTTTTTCTATATTCATTCCTACACATTCATGACTGCCCCTGTCAGAAAAAGACATGTCAGAGAAAGAATATGGAGTTAGACAGACCTTTTCTGTCTAATAGTCACTCATATTCTACTTGAAAATATGGCAGAATTTGCTTAATTTCATCCTTAGACACCAAGCCTGAAAAATCATCATCAGACCTTTTCCTGTGGAAATACACAGAATGAATACACACTGGAATGAAGTCATTTCTTAGTCTTCAGAGTGATAAGCTGGACAGAGCTACCCAAGGCTGCTTTCATAAAGCTCTTCACATAAGAGTTTTTCCTTTCACAATTATATGAACAAAGTACATTTCCAAGACACTTATTTCCTTCATTTCAAAACACTTTTATCAACTGCCACCTCAGCTAGTTCACAAATCAAGCTTAAGTATATGTAAAATATTAAATAAATAATATACACTTACAAATATGGGTCGGGGAGCATATTCTTCCTCAAACAACGTCTGGAGTGCAAAAAGAGCTGCCTATAGAAGAATAAGTTGCAAAATATTAATGGATGTTTCAGGAGTTCTTCAGTTTGTTGGGTTTTCTTTGTTTGTGTGGGTTTGCTCCTTTGGGGTTTTGTTGGTTTTATTATGTACTTTTTTTATGGTTGCTTATGCATCTTGCTACCTCATATGGCCTGGCAGAACTTACTATATACTCAAGAGGTTTTACCCTTAGCTTTAATATCTTCCAGATATTCCAAAACACATTTTGTTAACAAGTAGAAAAGAAGTACCATAGGGTAACCAAATAAGACCAAGATTACTCTGAAATCCAAATCACACCAGCATGTACTTCTCCCTCACATCTGCAGCACAACCTCCACCCCAAACATGGTTGTATGTACTGTTCTCAGTACACATTCACTGCCCTTCAATCTGTTTAGACATGCAGTTTGCAAAGGATTCTAACCACCACAAATTTTAACAGTAAGGACTGCAGTGACCCCTTCGAAGGTCCTTAAAATTTCCTGTGTCCCTAGGGCAAGAAAGTTGCACGTGAACATGAGCTCAGTACTATGTTAAGCTTACAGGATCCTAGCCAAACTTCCATGATGACTGGTCCAATCTGCAAATGGCAAGTCACGCCACTGCACATGTTAATCAGCTGGCAGCAAAAGCCTAAAGAAATGCTGTGTGCATATCCAGCCAGACTTTTCCATGTAAAATTGCAAGACAGTTATAAGCGCCCTAACAACTCCACCGCCTGCACTGAGCAATTATTACATAAAGAAGGAGTTGTAAAAATCACATGAAATGTGTCATATTTCAACAGTTTATTCCTCCTATTTTACCCTTCTAATCCTCTACTCCCAATTAT
Source organism: Harpia harpyja (assembly GCF_026419915.1). NCBI lineage: Eukaryota > Metazoa > Chordata > Aves > Accipitriformes > Accipitridae > Harpia > Harpia harpyja. Next base: position 33,241,875 of record NC_068952.1, read on the forward strand.
TCTTTTTTAAAGCTGGTGATAGAGTGTCAGAGTTACCAAAAAACATCTTAACATGACTGTCTCACAAGCCTTCCCACGCCTGTAATCAGATGGACTGGACATTCCCTCTGCAGTGTGCATCACAAGCATCCTTTGGACAGACATGCTTACGCTGAACAATACAAACATCAGATGCATTTGGAGATGTTTTGCAGTACAGCAGAGCTTCTGGGAATAAGAGGACAGCTGGCACAGAAAGTCAGAAAGATATGAACGGCACACATTAAAAGGCAAAGGAAAAACTCTGGAAAAGGCTGATTAAAAATCATCTCCTTACATTCTACCTGTTTGTTATCAACTGAAGAGTCTTTTCATGTATTTAGTAAACAGTAGCTGATAGCTCTTAGAAGTACGATGTTGAATTTCCTTAGGTAGTACACCAACTACTTATATTACTGAGTATTTTTTTTCCAGGTGTCTCACCTTGGCATTGGCTGTATCAAATATGGTTTCCACTAACAAGATATCAATTCCTCCATCCAAAAGTCCTTTGGCTTGCTCCTTATAGGCTTCAACCAGTTCATCAAAAGCTATAAAACAGGAATGATGTTAATTTCATCTGGAGGTCTCACTTTCAAAACCATCACCTAAGTTAAATAACTTGATGGTTATAAATACTTACTTATGTTCCTGTAATCTGGTCTCTCCACAGATGGTGACACAGAGAGTGTCCTGTTTGTTGGACCCATGGCTCCAGCAACATATCTCCTAATTCCTAAACCAAGACACAGAGGAAAAAAAAAAAACAAAAAACAAAAAACACCAAAAACCCAATGACAGCCATGTCAATGTAAAAAACCTCCAAGGACACAAAGACACGCATTTCAGGGATTAAGAACTATAAAACAGGAAACTCCTGTCTCAAATCAAGAGTTTGATCAGCACAAGATTACCCAGCACAGCTGACTTTTGTTTTAATCCTATCCAACACGATGTTCAGTGTATACACACGACACAGAAGAACATCTACAAAAAAGGCAATTGGCTCAGTTAATTTTTCTTCTAAGTGTCATTTGTCTCTGCACAGGAAGCTTCATTCAATTACTGTAAATGCACGGCATAGAACTGTCCTGGCATTTTTCACTAGATAACCTGATTTGAATATTCTGGCACGTGTTCATAAAAAAAACACCACGCTTTTTTTTTTTTTTTAAAGCATATTTCAAATCTTACATTTTTATTGCATACTATGAATCACACCAGTAAGGTGTTATCTGGACAGCAGCAACAGCACTGTTAGCTTGAAATACAGTTTGATGCCAGAATACAAGAGGAAATTAAATAAGCTTTGAAAGACAGCATTGTCTACAGCAGTGCAAATGAGCTATCACCCTCTCACATAAAGCCTGGAAGGTAAAAGACTGCACATTTACAGATGACGGTCACATACTAATAAGCACTTTCCAGTAGCTGCTGAGCAAAGTCAAACCACGAGACTTACACTAGGAGTAACTGGAAATCCACATTTACCTACAACCAGCTATCCTAATTCTGTAGTACAAAGACTTGTGCCATAGAAACCTTAGTAACTTTTAACAGTCCCTGCTGAATTTGGTTTCTCTAAAACACATCTGGAAGACGGGTATCGCCTGCAGTCTAAAACAGGCAGGCACAGGACAGCCATTCTGGAGAACACACTAAGGACTAGATCCTGCAGACATGGTGAAATTAGCATGATATGAATAGGGATGTGAAATTGCTAGTGTGCCTAAAATGAAAAGTGTGCATGTCTGCAAGTTATGTCCCTGTGACGTCAACATCAAGCTATCCTCTAGTTAGCAACATTTCAAAGATTGTAGCAAGACAGTCAAAACCACAAATGAATATGAAATTAAAATAAATATTGCTTACCTGTCTGAGCAGCTACATCATCTGCTGCTTTTCTGGCCACCTGTGCAGAGACTCTGTTTAACCGATACGCCTAGAACAATTACATAAAATTAGTGAGTAACCTTTAGTTCAGTACAGAATAACTTATTCTCAAAGAAACGCAACACTTCCATTCAGTAGCTTGCAGTACACTCTGAAGGCTCCCTAAGCCATACAAGTACATATAAGCACTATTACAAAACTTCAAAAGGAACAGCTTTATACATCTCAGCAAGAGAGTTACATGGCAGGTCTCATCCCACATACGCCCCAGCCTACAGATGCTAATCATAAAATTTCATTCTGTAAGGTAGTAATTAAATCCTGCTGAAGTCAACAGAAGCTGAAGAACAGGACTTTGAGGACAAAATTAACCTACTTTTAAATTCACTTTTTATTCAAGTAGCATATTTCCAAGTATTTTCTTTCACATATTTCTCAAATTCTCAAAACAATACATAACACAGAATAGGCATTACAAATGCAAGCTTGAAAGGACTTATACATAGACCAGCACAAACAACACACAAATAACATCCAGGAAAAAAGCAGCTCCATTGTGGCATCTGATAAGTTGGAAGGACTTAAGCAAAATATCCCTGTTCACAGAACTGAGACATTCTGTGAATGCTCAAACAAAATCTAGGACAAATTATTATTGCCTGTGCCTTCGTCAACAAGAGGTACACTACGACTGTCACACACAGAAAGTACAATTGTCCCCAGCAGCGGAAATGAGCTACAACCTCATCACATGGCTCAAGAGGCAGCATGCAGTCAATAAACACAATACCAATGGACTCTAGGACTGAGCTAATCTTGGCTGCTAAGACAAAAATCTTGATTAATATTCTAATATGTAAATAGTTTAACTTTCTTACCAAATGCTCAAGGCCATAGTCAGCTTGTGCAACTCGGGTGCTGCTGAAAGTGTTAGTTTCAATGATGTCAGCACCTGACAGCAAGTATTCCTGCAAGACAGGAAAGAAAAAAACTCCAAGACCTCCAGAACTGAGATATGGAATGAAAGCAACCCAACTGCTTTGTCTCACTCAGTTGACAAAAAGTCACAAGTCATCTCCTAATTCAAAGCAGATCAAACTCTGAAGGCCTTACTCAAAGGCACAGGGCCAAAGCAATAGAAGTGTTCCATGTAACCTATCTTCAGAGTTTTAGTGTCAGCCACACTTTCTATTAACAGGTGACATTCACAGAGTCACCTCCATCTGAGTCCAGCACCTGGAGCACATTCTAGATTTTTGCACAGCGACACAGTTGGACCTAGTCCAATTGCCATGAGCAAGCAAGGGCTGCTGTGGGCAGACTCAGAAAAGGCACCAGTTAAACAACAACAGAGGATTAGAAAATTTAAACATTCTAAAGGGATCTGTAGAGCACAAGACCATATTGAGACAGAATACAAGCTTAGTAGAATTATATTTTGTGCAGACCACATTTAAAGTTTAACTAATGGCCCAGATTCACAAAACAATTAAGCCTTCTGCTCCATTTTGGTTGTCTAACTCCCACTGAAGTAAAGTGAAATCAATGCAAACTGAAATGTTTTTGCAGATTCTAGTCTGAGTTTTTATAACCTCTATCAGTTGCCCTCCTCCCTCCCTAACTCCTCTTTTTGATCAGGTTAACTGTTAGATAACCCCTGCATATTCAATTAAATTAAGACATTTGAAGTGCTAGGAAGTCAAAAATACTCACGTGGCCATTAAACATAAACCACTCAGATTTTCCTATAAGAAGCAGGTGAACTCAGCAGGTGGAACAGGGCAAATAAAGTCTTGATCCAAACAACCGCAGAAAATAATTAAATTTGCTTTAAAACATGTTTTGCTGCAAACTAATATGCTTTCTCTCAACTCCTCCTGGATACATATGGAAATACCTATAAATAGCTATATGGGAACATACAAGTTCTTACATGTACACTAATAACCAAGTAATGAAGTTTCTGAAAATCATCTAGACTAAAGAAAGATGTTAAATGTGTACAGCTTTGTACTAGCTTTTGTTTAGTTCAGATCTGACATTTTAGCAAAAGCCCTTCAACTTTACTGTCTACTACCACAGAAGGAAATAATATGCTCAAAGCAGGAAGATAATTTTTGCCTTTGAAAATACATCACCTCTCTTACCACTGAATCTTACTTTGCCAGACAAGGTACAGCTAACATTTACTTTTCAAGTTACTGATATCCGTGAGATGTGACTCACTGGGCCATTAAAAAAAAAAAAAAAACCAAAAACAAAAACCAAAAACAACAAACCAACCGCCATACCTATAGTGGGATTACATTTACTTTGTAGAAATATTTTCATCTATTATTTCAAGTTCTGTCCAAATCTCAGAAGAAATAACCACTGGTAGCTATAAAATATGAAGTCACCACCCATGGCTCAGAAAGCACCTGACCCAAAAGTTGCTGCAGGCATGGGGATCACCACAGACTTGTTCTTTCTTACACTCTTCCTAAAGCACCTACAACTGGCCATTGAGGGGATGATAGCAGGCTACTTGTTTTGACTCAATACATTCATTCTAAAGTCACATCACTATTGCTCTGCTAAACTTGCAAAACTCAACTGTTAAACCAGCTTACTCGATTAAAACCACAAGCTATTATAAATTCCAAGGTTCACAACCAGTACAGCTCAGTTGACCATCTAGGGACTGAACTCAGTCTACAAATATCTCCTCCTTAAATTTTTATAGGTCGAAGACTGGTTCTTTCCAACTCATCGTTCTTAAAAACCAAAGAATGACAGTTAGAATGTAAATATAAAAATACAGATTACATACCAAGTTTAACAAACGTAAGCCAGTTACGATTCTGATCAATGAAATACAGATCTTTTTAATAAATAATTGGAAAAACCTAGAACAGATGCGAGGCTTCAACTGAATATCAACTAGTTGTAATGCTATTCAACGTTCCAATTATTATGGTACAACCCACAAATGCGCACAACTCGAAATACAAGACTTAGAAAATTGTTTTTTAATTGAAGATTGGAAAGATAGGAAAATAATGAAATCTGTTTGCAAATTCCTAATGATCAACCCTAGACTGTTTTATTCCCTGGGCCACTCATTAATATTCCAGGGAAAAAACAAGAATATGGAAGTACATACACTCATTAGGAAGCCCATATACTCAGTAACTATGGAAAGGCCTGCTTCAGGCTGCCACATTTAACAGCTCTCTAATACACAATTATAGAAACACGCATCTAGAATTCAGATATGTCCTACTTAGATGCATTTCAAGTGCTGGTTGAGGAGGAGAAAAGGAAAGAAAAATTAAATAATTCAGAATCTACAATTAATAGAAATGCATCAGGGACATAAGTCAAAAAGGGATTTAAAACCAACACCGCCTGGGTGACATCAGGAACCAAGACACGAATGCTGTGCTCACACAACCAGAACAGTCAAATCTGCTCGTTCTTTTTCACATGGTTACCTAGCACTCTCTTCCCTATCCCCAGAAGACACAGGAGAGCCAGTAGCCTGTGGCACGGAAAAGGGGAGCACAGAGGCCAAATTATCCTTCCTTCTCTAGTCAAGAGACAGAAATCAGAACCACTTACCTTGTGTATGTCACAGATTATATTAGGTTGAGTTATACTGAGAAGGTCATTATTGCCTTTCAAAGGCCTAGAATGATCTTTAAATTCATGCCCTCGGAAATCCTCTTCTGACAGGGCATATTGCTGGATCATGGTACCCATGCCTCCATCCAAAACCATTATCCGCTCCTGCAGAACTGATTCAATTTCAACTTCCATGCTTTTCTGGGGATCTGCTTTAAGAAAATAAATTCAATATTCAAGCAGTTTTGAAATTCCCTAGCTACACACTTGTGCAACCTGAGCTCTTCCCATTTAAGAATCAGAATAAAATAACTAATCCTCTACTGAAATCAAACAGTAATTGGTTTACTTCATCTGCAGCTCCAATCACCTGATGTCAGGTAACAGCTGCATCTATCTAAAGAGAATTAGACTCAATTGGTCCTTCACCTAAATACAGTCACCTGCACACAGTCAGCTGCAGAAAAAGAGCATATCAAAAGTTCACAAGGGCATACATCAAACTCTACATAAACTAGTCTCCAACACTGAAAAGTGTGATAATATCCACCACAGCAACATTTGAACAGCAACACAGAGCTACCTCTTGGTACCAGATGCCATACTCCCAGTGGTATGCAAGTGCAAACCAGAAACTAGTAAATTTTTAAAAATTTTCTACTTTAATTGCCTATACCACAATGATAGAGAAAGAGAAATAAACAGAACAATTCTGTGAAAACAATTCTCAACTGAGTCCCAAATTCACCTCTTTCTAGCCTTAGAGTAGTAAATAATGATTTTGCACTTCTGTTAGTGAGCAAACTACAAGATACGCAGGAGATAATAGCCAGGTTTTACTTTCTTTCGCACAAACACAGCAAGATCTTCTTCTGCTCCACAACAATGCCAGAAGAAAACAAATCAAGCAAATCACATGCTAACTGTAAGATACTGGACAGGATAAGTCTAACAATAACTGAAACAGAAGACTGTAGAAATTTTAGAGCTATCATTAGGAATGAAGATGCAATATTGTCATGCTTTAAGATTCCAAACAAAGCCCATCCCAAACATTAAACAAAAAGCCAAAACTATAATCTGAGACATTAAAAAAAAAAAAGAAAAACACCACCACCACAAAATCCCCCAAACTCCAACAAAAGTAATCCTACTTTTCCTCTTCAGAATGTACGGAGAATCATTTCAGAACAAAGACAAACTTACATCCATATAGCAAAATAATTAAACAGCCTCTTTACCAAAAACCCAATTTATAAGTGGGACCCCACTTATCTTTCACAACCATGTAGATGAACGATGTGTTATTCTTCATCTCTCTCCTTCACTCAGCTTGGGCTTACTCCCTTTGAGTAAACACCTATTTTGCATTTTGGTCATGCACTATCATCAAAACACTTGTAAAAATGAATGATTTCTGAAGCACAAAAATATCCTTACATCTCATTACAACTTACACTCAGTAGTACTTAAAAATCACTGCCAACTGCTAACTGATTTGACTTTTTTCCTTCTGCATTCTTGCAATGCAACTTCTGTTTTGACATCAGTACTGTTCAAAAAGAATATGCTAGAGAGAAGATAAGGCCAAGAGTAAAGCATTACAAGGTTACATTTATACCCACGCTCCGGAAAAACAGCTCTAAATCAGATGTAGTCTCAGCAAGAAGAGAAGCCAAACAAAATTTGCTCTATAACAAGTATGAAGCATTTGAAGGGGGATTAAAATACAAAAAAGCGAGCCACCTTCATTTCAAGTTGAAAGTTTTAACACCCCACAGGCAGGCTCAGCAGGTTCTTATACAAGAGCTTAAACCTACTCACGCTAAACCATCAAATTATTCATGAAAATAAGATCAGACCTTGAGCTAAAGGCTTTCAGAAGCAAGACCCAAAAAATTGTACCTGAAAGTACATCTGCAGTGCAGACTCCCATGGAGCGTAACTCACGTGCTTTGCAAGAGCTACAACCCAATGAGACATACACATTAGAGCTTGCTTTTGCTTTAATGTAGCCTCCTAAGTAAACTCCTTGACGCTGAGAGCTGCAGCCCAGACAGCTGAGCCAGGCCATCAGAGCTCCCGCAGCACCACTCCTCCCTTCTATAGGCTTCTGTCCCTTTTACCTGTGTGCTTCCCAACTATCTTCTTATACATACTGGGAAGCAAACAAAGATTTACAGTTTGGTTTTCAATCCTGCAACTCACATAGTCTGTTTTGCTTTCTCTACAGCTTGCCTCACTGAACAGATGCGGCTTCAGTGTAGTTTTCTGCTCATAGAAGCACAGATTTCTGTCTCATCTCTGCTCCCAGCTCTGCAAGAGTCTTATTCGGAAGAAGCTTTCAAAATCTGTGCTTCTTCAGCAGCATCTTAAAAAGCTGCGGGAAATAGGGTGGGAATCATGAAGGTGGCCATCAGTGCCAGAGGTACACAGCCTCTACGTTTTACAAATGGATGGCATAGCTCCAAGCCCACCAAACACCAATTTACCTGTCCTTGCTATGGATAACACTTGACTCTTCTTCCATCAGGAGCCTGCACTACTTGAAGCTGTGCTCTATCACACTGACGATGCAATTTTCAAGTTGGAAACAAAGTCTGCAGACAGGTCCAAAAAGACCCCATAAATCAGAGAGGATCAATTCATAAAGCCATGCTAGAAAGTGCTGAACTCTGCCCTTGGCAGAAATGCAGGGAGGAGGCTGGGAGTCAGCTCTGCTAAACAAGTACCATCATCTTAATTCAGCATTCAACTCACATAATTCCCCTCTCCAGCACAGACAGGCTGCAAGAGTTTGTTATAGAATAAATGAAAAAATATTTGGAGAAATTCCTAAGCAAGGAAAAAAATCAGGTCAGCCTTTTTTATTTGGTTGGTTGGATTGTTTGGTTTACAAACCCCGTTTCTACCTCTGCTCAGCCAGAAGTTGATTAAAAATTTGTTTTATAAAGATCACTAGTGAGCTTTGGGAAACAGATTCCCTCTTCCATTCAGAAGTGTCCAGGAGAAAAACTGCCTCTATTGCTGTAACAGAAATAGTAGCAAACCAGCAGTGGTAACAGGACCCAGGACCAATTACCTTGATTTTATACTCTACTGAAACTTAAAATAAAAAGCACACTAACACAGAGTGTTCTAGGGCTGGAACTAGTTTAGCAGACCATACCAAGACAGAACAAAAGTGACCCAACAACATTGGCTTAGAAGTCAATGGGATACAGAACGCAGAATAAAAAATCCTAATACCCTACTTCACTTCCCCAAGGTAAACACTCTGGCTTGAGATCACATGAACAGGGGAATTACTAGTCTTGAAAGGAGAAATTATATCAGCTACAACAACTTTTACCCCTTGTAGGTGTTTCCAAGTTTGCGTAGCACAGAAGGTGTCTCTCTGGTACAGCTGTTCACCCCTACAGTCATTCTACCACTAACAATTACAAACTTTGCCTGACTGTAACCTTCCATTTTCACAATGTGGCAAGTAAACAGCCCAGGGGATAAGGCAAGATGACGTTCCTTCATCTCCTTATCCCAACCCAACCCACATACAGGCCATATGTGCAGAATTGAGGGGATAAACGCGTGTTCTCCACAAGAAACAGGACTTCCAAGCCTGCAATTTGCTTAAAAACATATTTTTCTGATGCCTGCAATGATTCTCAAAAGGTAGCATTTATTATTTATGCACTTCTATTAAAAATTTATTCTTAGTATAAAATAGTCTGGTATACAAGTACTTGGAAAGGAATAAAGGATTACAAGTTGCTTCCAAAGCTTTTAATAAAGCATCAACCCAGCTATGACAGTATTACAGTATTTTCGTCACGTTAATTTGGAAGAACACAAACTGAAGAACTACAAGGAGCTAAGGCACTTACGGTACCCCCTATTTCATAAGTTGACCAGGTCCTGTCCTAACATGCCACAGGGCCACTCCACATTTGCACATCCTAATTCAGCAAACCAGCATTGCTCCATACCAGCTCCAAGCACAAGTTTCTCCATCATTTAAAGAATTATTGTGCAGCACACAGAAATTATGACAATAGTAGCAAAAAAGGACGCTCCTGCTATCAGCCTGCCACAGACAGCTCATGACAACCTTAGCATTATTTGCTGTTTAATTTATTAAATCTTCTTCAAGTGGATGCCCTCTGGCAACATTAGGAGTTTCATGAACTGTAGCAACAGATGGCAGACAGGTCCTCTACAACAGTGGGCAGCAGCACCCTACCGCTAAGTTATTTGTTACCCTGCCTATCCAAAGAGAGAAGCATTGGATCTGACCACTTCACCTTGGCTACCTATGTGCACCTTGCTGGCATTTTCCGGGTCGGCACCTGTCTTAAGAACCATTCAGGTCTTCTATAACAGCCAGACAGACACTTGTGTAGCCGATGCATTTACAAAGTTAGCTTGAAAGGCAAACAACAACCACAAAAGTCACTGAAGTCTCAGAATAACAGAGTTGTGCCCACCATCTCTAGCTGAACACACAAATCCCGAGCTCAAAAGCTTCCTGTGTCATAACTACAGCTGTCCATCTCCCAGCATTAAACTGTTCACAACAGATTACTAGATATTCACCGTGGGCAGTAACCACGAGGAAACAAACCAGCCACCAGACCAGCGCAGTCTCGCTTTGTGGCAAGCCCTGCCACTGAAAGGCTAGGGAGAAGCGCTTCGCCCAGCTTCCCAACAGCCTGCTCCCAAACGCAAGTCCTTTGCATCACTGCCAGATGTACACACCACCATCTACTGCCTTCTGCCTGTTCAGCGGGGCTCCACAAACACCCCCAGCATGCAATTTTTGCTTCCATCTAAGCAGAACTTTTCTCCAACTGCCACCACTTCTCAAGCCGCTGCTGAAATACCCTCCCATGTTTGCCATTTCAGCCAAACCCATTCAGTTCTGCAGCAGCAGAACAGCCGCTAGCCACGGCTTAACCCCAAATGGCAGGGGAGAAAGGGCAGGGCAGGTCAACGTCATCTTTGCTAGAGGAACCTGGAAAAACCTCAGACCACAAAAGCCGATTATGGAGTCGGTGCTGCACACAGCTCTGCAGCGAGGAGGACTGCAGGTCTGTTTAACAAGCCGAGGGATGCAAGCCCGGGCTGAAGTACAGGCTCAGCAGCAGGCATCCCCCCAGACACGCTAAAAAGGAAAGTGCCTGGGATCTCTGCAGGTATCAGCACCACTGAAAGCAGCCGCTGACAGAACAGCCCCTTCTAAAGTACCGACAATGCCAATTAGCAGCTAATTTTACTTCTCCCCTTCCAATGGCTTCTGTTTAACCCGCGAAATGGCACTTTTGGCTTAGAGCCCCGGAGCAGCTGGAGCACACCCAGTCCCTACCACCACGCTGCAGCCTCTCACGCAGTTGCTCCCCCCCCCCTCCGGCTTAACTGTGTCCGACGGGGGGTGTCCCAGCACCCTCCGGACCCCTTCTAGGTAGAGCGAAGCCTTGCTCCAAGGGACCGGCTCTGCACCGGAGGGGCTCCCGCAACAAACGCCCTTCTTCACTATCGCCATCGACACCGCGCTCTCGGGTAGGCGCGACGTCTTTAAACGCGCGCCGAGCCGCCAAACGCGGCTTTTACAAAAGTCAAACGCTGCGGAGTAACTGTCACGCCCCCGCCAGCACCGCCTCAGGGTGCCACCGCACCGGCGAGGGACCGCGGGCAAACGCCCGAGGCTGAGGGGAGGGCGAGCTCGCCGCCGGCTGCGGCAGGACCGCCGACCCCTCAGGGGCAGCCCCCGCCGCTCCCGGGAGAGGAGAAGCGGCTCCCCTCACCCCTCCCGCCCGCAGGAGGGAAGGGCCCGCCCCGCTGCCACAACAGCGGCACGTGGCGGGTGGCGGGCCCGGGCCCGCCGCTACCGCCTGAGGAGGGGGAGGGGGGGGGAGCGCCATCTCTCCCGCCCCCCCCCCCAAACCCGGCGCGCGCACACACCACCCCCACCCCCAGCGCTCGCGCCCGTTACCCGGCGGGTCCGCAGCCGCCGGTCCCGTTGGCGCCATGCTGCCGAGACGTCACCGCCGCCGCTGCGCGCCGCGCCGCGGGGCGAGGGGCCAGGGGGCCCGCGCGCGAGCCGTGAGGCGAGCACCAGGCGGCGGGGCGGCCGCGTCACCACCCCCCTGACGCGCGAGCTCCGCCCAGAGCGCGGGCAGCGAGCGCGGGCTGCACCCGCGGCGGGGGGGCGGCCGTCGCTGCCGTTGGCCTGAGGGGGAACGGGCGGCGGGAGCGGGAGGGGGGCGTCGTGTCGTGTCGCCCCCCCGCCTGTCACACAGACGCTGCCTCAGGGGAAGGCTGCGGGGTGAGGGAGCTGTCCCTCGGCGGCGGGCAGCGCTCCTCCAGGCCCGTTGTCGGCCTGGCTGGCCGCCGCCCGGGAGCCCTCTGCGCCGGTGTCGGCGGGGCTGGGGAGCGGCGGCAGCCGCAGCAGCAGGCTGAAAACTCACCCGAGGAGCTGGTTTGCTTTCCCTTTGCAGCCGGAGGACGGCAGCTCTTAAACTTGCGGCTGGATGGGGAAAGCAAAGCCTGGTCTTCTAACTCGCCTAACGTTAAGTGCCGATAGCTTTAGATGCCCCTGTAGTTACTGGGGGATGATTTTGCCGCCTCATCTGGGATGGAGGGGCTGGGGAAATAAGTCTTTCAAATGCCAACGACACTTGAATTGCAATTAAAGACTTAGTGTTGAGAGGAAAGAGATGTAAATATGCCTTACATGAGCTGGAAATCAGACTTGCCAGTGATGTATGGATGTATGTTACTGACATGTAAATCTGGAAACAAGTTTATACTAAAGGAATTGAGCAAATTAAGGCACGGTTTGCTTGAGAGTCAAACAAAACAAATAAAACGTGCCTTATTTTGACACAAGAGTTTCACTTATGATGATACATCCTTTCAACTTCTTATCTGAGGACTCGCATTTTAAAAGACAGAAGTACCTGCCTTGTTGCAGCTGCAGAGCAGCCTCGCAAGCATTGTTTCACTGTGCGTAGCGAATGCTTGCTTGCCAGGAGTCGGAATAGCTCAAGGGAATAACTGCTGCTTTCATGTAGTGTTAGTAATTCAAATGCCAGTAATAAACATGAACAGCATCATCATTCAAACCAGTTCAGTGTTCAAAATATGAAAAGAAGAAGGAAGTCTGTAAAATAGATTACTGACCAGACTTTCCAGTTTTCCTTGGCTGGTTCAATAACTTAAGCAAGCAAGGTGAAGATGCAGAGGCTGCTGGTTCTCTGTTAACAGGAATGAACTGAGTTTGCTTCCCTCCTTCAGGCGCCTGGGCCTCAGCTCTGTGCGGCAATGGTAAAACCTTTTGTCAGCTAAGAGTATGAGTTGCTACATGTACCGTACTTAATAATGGCTTCTGCATTTTCCCTGGAAAATTTTTAGGGAACTCAAAATGAGTCAAAAGCCATTAGTGTAGATGATTCCTGGAGGCTAAATGTTTACTCCTGAATTTTCTTTTGAGACACAAAAACAGTTGGTTACAAACCTTTTGAGTCCAATGTGATCTAGGAACTTTCATAATCAACTGTCACTTTGGTCAATGGTGGTGCAAGTACATATAAAAAATTTAGCTTTATGTTTAAATAATGTATATGTCTAATTCAGCTTCAGAAGAAATACAGGCAGCCTACAAATCAACTAGATAGTAGTCCAGCTTCAGTTACAGAGGCTACGCTCCAGTTTTGAACGCCAGAAGACATCGATGGAGAGAGGACCTTGCCTCTCGGCAAACCATTGCAGTGGTCAGCTTGAGCTCCCACTGCAAAAATATGTTCCAAAATTCCAGTGTAAGATGCAATGGTCTGGAAACCCATAAACTTTAAAAGCCTAACAACAGAAGTGGAATACACTAAACAGGAGCAAAAGTCAGGTACTCCTAGAGAGTGCTTAATTTTATCCCTTTTACACATAATTTGCATAATTATAGAGATGGGCAATGCTTTGAGAACCGTTCATTAAGAGATTTTAGGGTGTGTATTTCCTTGCTTGGACAACTTCCAACCCTTTTGTCATGCCATATAACACTATGAAAATTTTCTATGGCAGCAATTCAGGTTAAAAAGCTCACTGTCTCCACAGTTGCTTTGTGGCAACAGATCTTTGTACCACAGCTCAGCACGTCCTTGCGTGTGCTGATGCAGTTGTTTGTGTAACTGCTGCAAAGTAGGTCAGCGGGAAAAAAAAAAAAAGCTGAAAATTTGAAGGTGCTTTTGAAAAGTATCATTTCACAGATCCCATTTGCTCTGCGATTTCACAACCAGTTTGAGCCTGTTTGACTGTGCAGTGCTGTGAAAAGTCAGTCCCAAATTCCACCCTGCGCCATCCTCCTATTTCTGTGCCTTTCTTTATGCAGGTGCTAGCCCTTAAACACAAGTCTTCCTTAAAGGTCAATTTTCAGTGGGAACAGGTTTCTGATCCAATTCGCCTGCAGCTGAATGGTCTCCAGAGCTGATGTAGGAGCAGCAGCAGGAAGAAAGGGCACCAGCCCCCCAGCCTCAGACTGTGTTTAATCTGCTTGAGAAACTGGCATTGTACAGACAACTGAGTGAGCACAACCGAGGCAAGATACACTCCAGAGGGTGAAGGAAAGAGGAATGACGGTTAAGGGTAGCGATTATCAAACCAGATCATCCAACAAAGGAGTATCAACACAGAACTTCAGCTTTAATATGTTTTGTAGTGTTAGAGGATCTCAGGTGCCTTTTCTTGGTTTAGTTTCAATCATGACAGTACTGCACAGTGCTGAGTCCCGGCATGTGTCCCTATCCTGAGGCTGCCACACACCTGCAGTTACCAAGATTTTTGAACTATTTCTTTGAGAAGCTCTAATACATGGTGAATTTGCAGGAAACCTATGAGGATTTGCAGCGAGCATGCCCTTAAGCTTGAAAACTGCTTTTTCTTTGTGTTACAGAGTGTTCTTATTTTACTAAATTAGGCTGTCAAAATACTGTTCCTTTTCATACATTTAGAGTAACACCAGGAGCAGCTTAGAGTTGCTGGAGCAATGGAGTAAAGGAAGGGAGAACACAAAGGTGCCATCATTCCCACACCTGAGAAACCTAACCTTAACACTCTTGGGAATTAGTCCTATTTAAACATCAGTTGCAGACATCTATCATCATGGTGAGAATCCTGGTTTCTGAAGGTGGTTATAAGTGGTGCTTCAGTGAAACTAACATCTTCCTAATTGCAACAGAATTAAACTATAAATCCAAATTAATATCCTTAGCAAAAAAAAAAAATCTTTAAGTCAGATCAAGTTCTGGTATTTCAAGTATATTCGAAGGCATTTTCAAATGACCACTTTCCCCAGCTCTTCCCACACACAGCTAAACTCTCACAGATCTTTTAAAACCAGGTAGTGTTTGAAGCAAACAAAGCCAACTTCATATTTTGATTTTTTTTCCAGCGCCAAGGATCTGGTTCACCAGTTCACTCTCTACTTGCACACCCATGTATTCAAATGGCATACTGACCTTATGCGCGTGTAAGATCAAACACAGGGGTTTAGCACACTCTTTTAGCTTTTGGTTATGTGTTTTAGATACCTCCGTAATATTAATTATAAAAATATGCCTTTCATTCCCATATTATCTGCCTTTATTCCTGAGGATGTGGTTCCCAATGGGCTATTCACATAAGTAATCCTTATTTAAATGAGAACAGTGGGATTATTCATGTTACTAAAGAACAGTCGTATTTCAGAGGATTGTATCCGAGTGAAGCATTCACAGCACCGTGCAGAAATCTGAAAGAGAAAACAGATTAATCTGATCTCAGAGCACAGCTCTTGGCACTCTGATCTGTAAGGTTACTTACCACTTGTGCTATTTTGCTGCAGCTGAATTCTTGCCCTATTTCACTAAGTTACACTCCTTGTTTCTTATTTTCAGAATTTTCCCTGTGCTTAAGAATTACAATTTCTATTTAATTTTCTAGCCCCACAACTTAAAGGGTGATTTTTTGTGATCCAAATCAGATTATTTGTATAAGTCAATTTATGACGTTAACATTTCTATTCCAGGATCAAAATATTACCAGAAACCAGAAGAAAGCTGATTGTTTCAAGACCAATTCTAAGCACACTCCAAATGCCAAAATAGCCTATTAAACATTCGCAGCTTAGAGGAATATCAACAAATTTATTCTACTTACCACAGAACAGATTTTGGACTTCACTACTTTAAAAAAAACCCCAAAGTCTCCATCACAGTGAAAACAAACACACTAAAGTGAACTGAATATAACCTTTTGCATCTCTTTAGAGACTCCATGTTGATCAAAAAGTGTATAAATGCCTAGAAGGGCTGAAACACAGGCATCAAGAGGACGGGGAATTCAATAGGGGGTGTAGTCTTACAGCTTATCCATAGAGCTGCGTAAGGCAAACTGTGTCAACTGCTTTCAATTTATTTCAGGCTTCATATGATTATGAAATTTTGCAGCGTTTTTAAAACCTTCAGTATGCACCTTTCAGGCATCCACATCAAATCCATAACAGAGAGAGGAAGAACTGCTGCAGGCTTGCCAGCTGCCCTGTGACAGCATGGGAGCTGAGGAAAAAGGGCCACGTCACATGCAGCTAAATGCGTTCACCGAAGAAAACCTGCTCGACGTTGAGCTCAGAGAGTTAGAAAACATTTTGCTGTGGATGTGTGTGAGATTCTCAGCTTCTTTCTCCCTGTTAGCATGGCTGAGTGAAGTCTGAGCTGCACTGCCTCTGCCCAGGGCAGGACAACATCTGCCCTGGATCAGTCTAGACTGGTTGTGGAAAGAGGTTTCTGAAGGTACCTCCTGTTCTCTTAGGTGCTGGCAGAGCGTCTTGCCTGTTTTGCCAGACATCCACAAGCTGAGGGACTACAGCAAGCCATTTATGAAGTTCTCCACTCAATACACAGTGCCTCAAAAACCAGTCGAGGCTGCAGGGCTCACCCTGTGAAGGAGAACTGGAAGGTCTTGGTGACAGAGTAGGTGTGAAGGTGACGGCAAGGCAGGCAGCAGCAGTAACCTCCCAGGCAAGGAGGCAGTCCTGCACTACCCAAAACAAGAAAAGCAAGTCCAGCAACGCTACCAGGTTCAGCCTA
This sequence comes from Harpia harpyja, assembly GCF_026419915.1. NCBI lineage: Eukaryota > Metazoa > Chordata > Aves > Accipitriformes > Accipitridae > Harpia > Harpia harpyja. The sequence goes on from NC_068952.1 coordinate 33,258,506, forward strand.
CAGTCCAGTGATCACTAGACAATCCATAGCCATGAGACAAGGCCCAGGTCAATCCAGAAAGTCTCATAGACTAGGCAAGACATAGTATACATACAACATAGCTCAAGCTAGGAGTGAGGATGAGGGCCTGAGTTAAATGCATCTCTGTGGCTAATGGGTGGGAGGTGCAGGGGTGGAGGTCTGAGATGTAGCTGTTGAGGGCAACTGGAGCCTGCTGCTGTTCTTTGGGCCTTACCAGTAGATAGACTGCTCGGAGATACAGCCACAAGAAGTTGAGGGGAACTATCAGAGCTCAAGCCCTAGGCATACTTTTGCTGCGTGTCCAGTTTAAATGGGATCACACTCCACTTGGCAAGCACATCAGTTTGTGTTCAACACAGCTTGAGATCTATGAAAATGTGTCTAATAAGCAGGATTGTAGAAAGGTTTGGCCAACTCGTAAAGGTGGACAACATGAGAAGCGCAGACGTAGCCAAGTAATGCAGCCATCTGCACCCTGGTAGTGCAGACGTAGCACAACGGGGCAGAGAAAAGGTACATGTGCAGGTCATATGATGTGTGAGTGGCATTGGAGAGTTTCCAGCAGTGCTCCCGGCTGTCAGTCGTGACTCTGTTCCAGGCAGTGAACAGCCTCTATTAATACAGCTTTCTTTCGGTGAACAGCGAACCTTTTAAGATTTTTTGCAAAGGCAGAAGGAACCCATCTGTGTAAAATACCTGGAAAGACTAGTGCCCTACTTGGCTTTCCCTGACTTACACATACAAACAATCCTGTATGTTATCAACTATCTGTTAGAAAAGCATGTTTTATAGGTAATTCTCTTTCCTTTAAAGGACTTTGAAACTGCACAGTTCATTCCATTTGTTTTAAAGTCTAACCCACCAAGTTTCAACCCTTTGTGAAAACTGCATGTGATCACAGACATAGCAGTGACATTTCCTCTACCTCTTTCTTCAGAGTGGTTTGAGCAATGCTATCCCCTCTCTTGTGTTCAATTTATTCTACATAGAAGAGCAGAAACAGGGAGGGGAACAGGAAGCTGATGAGGTCAGGAGCAAGGAGACAGGAAGCAAGGATTTGAGTCCCAGATATGAGCTAGAAAACAAGTTTAAGGAACCAGTTCCAGAAATATGAATGCTTCTAGAGAACTGCTTTTGCTGGAAATATTAACTGTGAATAAAGAAAATTGTTTTCAAAACAAAATATTAAATGAAAGAAATATGCAGGTGGTATAACAATATAAACCTAGCAGACAGAAAAGAACCTTATCATAGAATCACAGAATGGTTTGGGTTGGAAGGGACCTTGAAGACCATCTAGTTCCAACCCCCCTGCCATGGGCAGGGACACCTTCCACTAGAGCAGGTTGCTCAAAGCCCCATCCAGCCTGGCCTTGAACACTGCCAGGGATGGGGCATCCACAGCCTCTCTGGGCAACCTGTTCCAGTGTCTCACCACCCTCACAGTGAACAATGCTGAAAGTCTTGTGTATCTTAAGATATGAAGAAATACTCACAGGTGGTGTTGGTTTTAAATCTTGCCCAAGCTTCAGAAATTAAACTGTGAGGAAGAAGAAGCCTCTTGTATCTGCAAGCAGTAGTGACAGCATGAACAAGATACACTGACAGGGAACACTGCTCTAGGGCAGAGCCCTTCTTTAGTTATCAGTAATAGAAATTTACATTAAAACAAACATGCCCAGAGTGTATTTTGTCACCCTAAAGGCCAACTATTTCCACCCTGTGGTTAGTACACCAGTCAGGTCTTATTTGTCTTCTTTTCAACATGGAAGTGAAAAGTTTCTTCTGGAGCCTATGGTCTACAATAATTCCCTTTGATTTTTTTTTTTTCCTGACATCTCTTTTTGTCTTGTTAAACTAAAAGACTTACTTTTGGGCCTTAACACTTGTAAAGCCTAAAACATGTTAAGCAATCTAAGATCTGCTGACAAGTCCTCAGAAGTCTCTATTAGCATTGCTACATCCCATCAGCCTTTTCCATGTACGTTTCCCAACGGTTCCTTAGATCAGGAGCAGTCTTTATACACTGTACAGCCCCTCACATAATAGAGTCTCTGTCAATGACTTGAGCTTTTAAGCAGTGTTAGAGGGCTGCAAGAGAAAGCAGATCTGAGTCTCCCTGTATATTGTGGCACGTGAAAATACTCTGTATCACCCCCCCCTTTTCTTCTCTCCTGTTTTCACTTCTACATGCATGCAGGGCAGGTACATTGGGAGCTGGCAAAGCCACAAGGAGGGTATGAAGAGGGTGTGAGCTGGGGGATAGGTTAATCAGGCATAACTCTCCTCTCTTTACTGTGTAGATCTAAACTCACTGCAAGCACCTGGATTTTGATGCCAGAAAGTGCTGGTGGAATAATCTGTGGTTTATATATTAATTTTCCATGTGGTACACAAATCTCTTTCCATATACAGCTGGTGGCTGGAGAGGCGTACTATCATTCCTGTCCATTGAAGGGTCTAGTAAGTACTCCAGGAGTAGCAGGTAAAGCTAAAGATATTAAATAAAAAAAAGGGAATAATACTTTATTGCCTTAGTACACATCAAGAACAACTGCATTCTGATCAAGTAGAAATAAAGTGTTTCCCTTCAAAATCCGATTCAAGGGAGCCTTGAGATCATTAAACTAGATTTGAGTTAACGTCTCCAGTCAGAAACATTTAAGCTCTAAAGGACAGCTGTTAGAAATGGGAAAAGGGCAGCTGCAGAAAGAGGCTGGTGACTGGGTTAGAAGGGAAAGCAATCCGAGAAGAGACAGTAACGCTCACAGGAAGGGAGATGCCTCCTCAGAAAAGGCAAAGGAATGGCCACTGTTAAAGGCAATCCTGTCTGCAGGGTAACGCTTCAGTTAAATGCCACCATCATAAATAAAGGGTAATGACTCCGAGATAAGTGTTGCCATAAGGAGCTATTCCAAAAGGACTTTGGCAGAATTCTTATTCCACTGTAGCTATTCCAGTTGTCCTCTGCAAATACAGCCAACTGGGCCATCTGGGTTCTTGGTCTGGCTTGAAGAAACAATGAGTCTTACAAAAAATCTGCCCAAGCTCCCAGAAGAGGGAGAGTAGCAGGGCGGTCAGCTGGGCTCAGTCAAAAATGAATGTTTTCAGTTTTTCATGCTGAAATAAAATGAAAAAGGCAGTTATTAATTTTGATGGAAGGAAGGGTTTTGTACAAGCATAATCAAAGTATTTAATTTAGAGTGCCATTGGGGCCAGTCTTCTTAAGTTTAGGTGGCTGATAGAAATGTATTGATTGTTAAGGAGAAGAATGAAAAGTGTTAAAAAATGTGTAACCTTTCTTTTTTATAAAGTTTACTTTTTTTTTTTGCCACAAGCATAACTTCAGCTTCTTACAAGTGAATATGCAACTATATTCAATTGAAAAATGGGAAAAAATGAAATATAATACAATGACTAAAGAGTGTAATGCTACTTGTACATTTTTATTTACACACCAAAATATTAACATTTCAGCCCCTTCTTCCACAAGTCAATTCAGATAATGACATGGTTATTATTTCCGAGTGGCAGAAGTGTTTGCTGGACAGTACACTTTCTTGCCAGCGTGCTGTGACAAACCGGGCTTTGTCACCTTCTGTTAGCAAATAACAAAGCTAAAAGTTAGGACTGTCAGGGAATGTTGTCCCTAGACGATGCACAAATAACAGCAAGACTGTTATTTGGCATGCTGCACAATATTAAATCCTGTGTCTTTGGTTTCATCACAATGTCAGTAGATAGGACCTCAGGGATGTAGTGTCCGACAGCATTGTGTCTGCCATACATATTCATCATGCTCACCCGGGCAGCCACCAAACCTTACTGGGTGTCTGATTTTCATGTAAATAATCAGGTTTGCTAAAGAGTTTGTTAAAACTGTGACTGGGGTTTGGGGTTTTTTTTTTATCTCACGGGAGGTAGGATTTCCTCTCTCTTGGATTGCCTGCATTTTGCAAGCATCCTTCAGAAACCTGGCATTGTGTTCATTTGAGGAAAATAGGATTATAAATTCGGGCAGGTTAAGTGTAAACAGATAATAAGGGAAACCAAAGACTTTGACGAACAGTTTGCAAAAGATAAAAGAACAAACAGTAAACCTTTTTTTCAAGCATATCCAATAGCCTGCCAGAGAATTTATAGAACAGTAGGTCCTACTGAGAGGAATACAAAAAGAGCTCTCAGAAAAGATAGTACTTTAGCAGAAAAAAGACTAGATTTTTGGCATCGGTGCGCAGCGTTCCACAAGTTCCTGACCCACAAATTACTGGCGGCTCAGAGGCTCTTCTGGGCACACATGGCAACACGCTGCCTCGCTTTTACACTTTTCCGTTGTGCCTGCTATTGGTAACTGTCAGAGCCAGGATACAAGTCTGAACAAGATGTCTAATATAGCCATTCTATGATTTTCTATGTTTCGGGTTTTTTTAATTATATTAATTTGGTGTGCCTATATTGACACTTCAGTGCAAATCAAGGCAAGGCTTGCTGGCAACTTGTGCAAACATTTCTTTTCCTTCAGTCTTATCAGCAGACCAGCTGAAACCTGAAACAGAGCCCTCTGTGTTTGTGGTCTGCCATTAGAGCTCTCCTCTACCTGAGCTTCTGACACAAGTAGTAGCCATTACGCAGTTGGATGCCTCCAGCTCAGGAGAGCATGTATGATAACTGCTCCTCCTGAGGACAGCGCTTGAGGGCATTTTCCACTTAAAGCGTCGACAGGTATCTTGAAGGGAAGAAATTTCCATGAATTGGGGCCAAATAGAACAGCCAGGTTTTGAAACAGAAGAGCCAGGAGCAAGTAGGTGAGGGATGGATGGGTGTTAAAATAGCCTCAGGACATTTATCCCTTCAGGACATTAATCCAATGTATTTGATTTCCAAGTAATTAAAGCAATATGCTGATAATCAAATTTGTGCAAAGCAGTATTACAAATGCTAATGACATTTCCCCAAACCTAGCAAATTGGCAGAGGAATTTCTTTTGAAGCTTAGAATATGAAAACCTAGTCAAGCTCACATACGGAAAAGACTGAGCTTGTCATTTAATGTAGCTCTTACTTTATGAGGGAAATGAGTGGTATTCCTAGTACTGGCTCAAGGTTTGTTGTCTACACATAAACGTTCTTTTGTTGTCAATAGTAAAGGACTTCCAGTGAAAGTGCGTGGCTGGGTTCCTAATTCCACAGTTACACAATCACTTTAAGGTAATGTAAATACAGGCTGCTGCTAGAGGGGATAATCTACTGTTCTTAGCATCCTGGATAAGTATTCCGAGCCAGCATGGTAACCAGACCAGGGAACTGTTCTATTTATAAATAAATGGGATCATGGAAAAAGTGGAGATAGACTTGTCCTTTGTGGTGGCAGCCCACACCTTGGCTTAAAATTAGAAAGGAATCACACATTTTAAAAAGAGACTAACATAAAATAAAATACAGCTTAGAACAGTCAGTTTTCCTATATAAAAATATTTGGTCTGAAACAAGTAGGATCTCACCAGAACACACTAACAGCTATCTGTAGTGCAGACTTTATGCTGTTGAAGCGGGTCCTCAAATAAAATGCCCTCTGAACACAAGCAGAAGGCAGACTGATGCACAAGCAAATAAGTGCACAGGTTGTTAAACATAAAACTTGGTGTTGTGGTTTAACCCCAGCTGGCAGCTAAGCCCCACACAGCCGCTCGCTCACTCCCCCCGCAGCAGGATGGGGGAGGGAATTGGAAGAGTAAAAGTGAGAAAACTCGTGGGTTGAGGTAAAGACAGTTTAATAGGTAAAGCAAAAGCCACACGTGCAAGCAAAGCAAAACAAGGAATTCATTCACCACTTGCAGGCAGGTGTTCAGCCATCTCCAGGAGAGCAGGGCTCCATCACGCCCTAACAGTGACTTGGGAAGACAAATGCCATCACTCCGAACGTTCCCTCCTTCCTTCTTCTTCCCCCAGCTTTATATGCTGAGCGTGACGTCATATGGTCTGGAATATCCCTTGTGTCAGTTGGGGTCAGCTGTCCTGGCTGTGTCCCCTCCCAACTTCTTGTGCCCCCCCCCAGCCTCCTCGCTGGTGGGGTGGGGTGAGGAACAGAAAAGGCCTTGGCTCTGCGTAAGCACTGCTCAGCAGTAGAAAACATCCCTGAATTATCAACACTGTTTCCAGCACAAATCCAAAACATAGCCCCATACCAGCTACTGAGAAGAGAATTAACTCTATCCCAGCCAAAAACCAGCACACTTGAGGAAGAGGTACACAGGGAATGAACAGGTATTTCAGTTCTTCTGAAACCTGGTTAGTATTTACCAAGAAAGAAATACTTTAGTGAGCAGTGAGGTTAAAGCAACACTAGCAATGGTCATATTGTATAATTATAGTAGGTATTGCACATTTGAGCATTTTTGCATCTCGGGGGATGTTTTGCTGATTCTGGAAGGAGCCTTTCGGGTGCTTGTTGTGTAACGTTCCCACCACAACAGCACGACCTCTTCTAGTGCTCTGCCTCCAGAAGTAGGGAAGGTTTTTCAGACATAAATCCTGGCATAATACAATAACTCAAAGACTGCTGAGCAGTTTTCCCTGGTAAGAAATAAGTTAGTCAGGAATCCAAAGCACAGGCATATTGTGCTAAACTTTCACCGTGCTAAACTTACAGCTGTTTTAATGTCATTTTCTAGTGTAACACAAGCGGAGAGCCAGATCCAAAAATTTTTACTTTATGCTCAAGACATGCAAATGATGCACATGCTTTCTTGTTTGACTGAGCTGATCCTTCTTTATGAGTCATTTTCATACAGATTATTCCCTGCTTCCTTTTTGTATATCAGACTTTCACTGACTTTGTTCCTTATTTCTGTTGAAAAATGACCTCAGGCTTACTCCTCTCTTAAAAGTTGTGAACTCCAGATGACACCAAGAGGCACAGTCCCACTGAAGAAGATGAGGACCAAGGACTTGGATTTGGCAAAAATAAGTGATGAATGTTCTTCAAAAGAAGTGTCACCTCTTACCAAAGTATTACTTTCTCATCTAAATATTACTGGTTGATGCGATGATCAACCGATTACTTCCTTACAGAATTACTCTCAACCACAAGCCATTTAAGTCAGGACACTGCTCACTGTCCAAATCCAGCTGCTAACAGGAACTATCTTCCCCCTTCATTGAGACCACTTGTGGCTGGGATAACCTCTACAGACACCAGGAACAAGCTGAATAAAAGAGCATGGTCTCCTGCAAGAAGTGGGCAAACTGAACAACAGGATGTTCTGATGAAAATACAAGCCACCAGGAACAGCTCTGATCCAAGCCTTTTGCGGCCAGTAGGTAAGAAAAGAAGTGCTGGAAACTCTCTATACAGAAAGGAGATATGAAGGTAGCACAGAGCTGACAACACTGCTTTCTACTTGCATCAGCACCTTTCTGAAGATCACTGACTGAAAATGATTACTACAAAATCAAGATTATCTTGGCAGGAAGATTTTCAAAGAACTGTTGTATCCATGTAAAGTCACGGAAGATATCTGTATTACAGTCACTAAAGCAACTTAAAACCTTACTGACTTTTTTGAATTTTAATTTAGTCTATAACCCTCATTCACATGATCATCAAAATAATGCCATATCTTCACCTGTTGAACCTTGATTGGGCCCCTGTGATTGGCACATTCATTACCTTGGGCTCAGTTACTGTGCTTTTTTTATAGTAAAGCCAGTTTGCTGCCAGAATTGCATAGACAAAAAAATGCCACTGCATTGATTCCCGGTGTGAACAGACTGATTCTACAGAAAAATACAAATGCCACCTACTAAAAATGGAGCCTTAGAGGAAAAGGAAATCTCGCTGTCAAACCCATAGCCCTGAAACTTGACCACATAATATTTTAAAGAACCTTGAATTTTACCCTCTTCAGGGTAAAATAACACAGCTTACTTATTTAATCTAGTTACCCTAAAAACAAATGATGCTGGGAGAAATAACTTTATGATACATCTTTTTTTTTTTAATGTGAAAGGCATATTAAAGTAATAAATATGGTATAACATTTTTAGGCAAGTACAGATGGGTAATTAATCCCTACAGCTGTCACTGGCTCTGTTCACTCTACTTTAGAAATTAGAAACCTGATATGGGAATGAAAAAATTACTTTGCAAAAGTCTTTTTCTCTTGCTGCTGATAATGTTATCTCTCTCATGCTTTGATCAACAGAACATTCAGCTAAAGGAGGAGTTTAGAAGTCTCTTCCATACTACCAAAATAGGAAGGATACTGCAATATAAAAACTAGCAGGTAGAGAACATGAATGACACCCAATAGAGGTGTCAGATATAAACTGTCTCTGTGCCAATTCTTAGCATAATCCTGCCTGTAGCGCTGAGATTTTGCTTTTGTGCCACATTTGGAAGCTCAATGTTTTATTCTTCCAGTTGCATTAAACTGTGACAATGAGAGATATACAGATTTATTTTTTAATAGGATTCAGCCTGCCCAGCAGTCATTTAGGTGGAAATGCCACTGCTTTAAGGCAGAGCTTTCCAACTTAGTTTGTATGGGCACTGCCATCACAAAAAGAGATGGCACTGCACCATATCAGTATCAGCAGTGGCAGTAGCAGCTTCTGGCTGTGTGCAAGGCTGCACATGCACTGTAGGAGATGTGATTCTAGTCCTAGCATTTCTCTAAGTCCTCTGCTGGCCTTTGTACACAAGGTGGAGGAGGAAGAGGTATTTGGTCACTGCCTATCTATCTCCTCTGGGATTGTTTTGAAATTGCTCCCACCACATGTACCTTACCTGCAGGATGCCTGCTTTAGGACTGAAATCACACACAGATTTTTAATGCTTCCCATTCATAGATTTCAAAGTAAAGGCCAGTAAAAGCATCATTGCATACTTAGCATCTGCTTTTTTGCACATGAGGAAAATGAGAGATACAGAAATGGTAAGGCCAACATCTTCAAAAGCATTAGTGCCTAAGTCTCACTGAAATCAATCTAAGCTAGGAGTCTAACAGGCTATGAACATCTGTGCTCAGGTGATGTAAATGGAAACTCTGGCCCACTCATTCTGAGCTCCATCTCACTTCATGAAGCCATACCTGTCCCTCCAGCACGTAGGGAATGTTTTTCATGCAGACACAGTGTATAGAAATGCATGACATACTTTTTTGAACTGTTAGCAGACTGAAACCTCCTTTAATGTTCAGAAATTTTTCCAGTTCTTAGAGGGAACCGCTAGATGATTGCCAATGACAGAGTCTCATAAGGTTTTGAAAAGCAGACTTTATTTAATAGGCACATCATTGCTTTAATAGCACTGGGCTGCACAGCTCACTTCACCATTTGTAAATGGTTTTGTTTGATTACATTGCATTTCCTCAGTGTCAGTAGGATTCAAGTAAAAAAGTTACTGCTTTTACTTCTCTATCATTTCTCAAGATGGAAAAAAAAACAAACAGTAAACAACCAGCACACAGGAGCACAATACAGACAGAACTGCCTGCGATCCAGTAGAAGTCAAGACAAACTGAGATTTGAGTACTGAACAGTTAAAGCTGCAAGACAACCACACTACATTTGCTCAGATGGGATTTTGCATTATGCAGGATAAAGATGAACATTGCCCACTAATACAAGGGACTGGCTTTCTTATACTGAGAAACAAAGACTGTCCAACACAGACAAGAATGAGGGTTTCAAAACAAAACAGTTCACATGAAATTAGATTCCTTATTATTTCTGATTATAAAAGTTGTACTCCCTCAGCTGTAAAAGTTAAAGGCCTAAAAAAAAAAAGTACTGCTTACAGAACTCTAAACCTGCAATTTAATCAGCTTTTCAGCTTTTCCCCCCTATATTACAACTCCTTGTGGTAAGATAAAACCATCTTTAAGAGACAAAAGCATAGCATTCTGATTATTTTTGTAATTAAGTAGTTTACTTGGTTGATATATTTCTTCCCTGAAAAACTGTATTTTAATGTTTTATTAAATTCCACCAGTAGAAGCATACAAAATCAGAAATCATTAGAGAAAATAATATTGCTCTACAAAGGAAAAAAGCATGACTTCTAACATAGTTTTATGAAGATTGTAAAAGAAGCGCATATGGCAATGAAACATTTTGAAAATGCAGAAATATTTTGTGAGTTTCAATGTTCTTATGTTTTACATTCTATTTTCTGAATGGATATTTCCAAAGTTAGTATCTTGCGATTTTTTTTAATATATTTTCTAGCATTGTATAGGACAGACAACCTAAAACCAACAATGCAGAAATCTAGCGTGCCACACACTTTAATATACACTAGTTACTTTAGTTATTAGCACTTTACACTGACGGTACCTACTGTATTTGTAAAACTCATTTTTAAATCAGCTTGTCAAAGCTTTTGAGAAGCAATCTGGGCAATAAGGGGGGTATTTTTAGTGTCTACCATGAATACAGCCAATTACAGAATCAGAGGTCGCTCTCTCCATACAGTGCTGATGAAAACGAGGTGTAATCCAGAGCCCCAGGAACAGAACCTGGGCCAGTGTACGGAGGCATTCTCTTGATGCAGTACTGAGCCTGCTCAGGAGGCAGCTCTCGACGTAACTCATCTGCCAGGATATAAGGCTGGGAGGGGGGAAAGGATTGACAAATTCAGTATGTATTCTTCAAAGACACAAAGTATATTTATTTTCTGTAGCTGTGACTAATAAACTTGGACATCCTGCCTATTTTTCTGAGACTAAATATTTTCCACAGTAAATTCCATCCCTAATGATGATTTGAAAGGGACAATCCTACCAACAAACTGGTAGGTCAAAATCCAGTCTCAGGATATGTGACTGTGTGTGTTAGCTACCGAGCACTGTGCAGCCATGGGTAGATGGCTACTGATACAGCTCATCCATGGATATCTCATGGTCAGTATCTCTAAAGTGCACTACTTCCCCTTCTGCAGTGACAGGACAGACACATTTTCAGTTAGATCCTATTAGTTTCAAGGTCCTAATACATTTGTAATGAAGGATGCATTATTGCTCTTAATGGTTTGCCTTTATGGTATGAAGGATACCCTCTGTTAACAGACTTGACATTACTCAAAATAGCAACATAATGAAAACCATTTTTTCCTGAGACCTTGGCTTTCACCTTCCACATGGATTCCTACTAGGAACACGTCTGGAATTCAAAACGTGGTCCACAGCAACTGAGATCACAAAATCAATACAAACAGCCAGAATGAGAAAATCAATAGAGCAAGCTTGGGCAAATAGACCTGTACTGCTGTGATCTCTCCTTTCTCCACAGCACAGGACTGGTTTCCTGGCAGCACTGTTTACGGCCCTGACTCCTCCAGAAGCTCCTGTGTTGCCATTATCCTCCCTTTCATCTTCATACACCACTCACTCACCAGTGGATCTGGCTATGGGGAGGAAAGTATGCCAAATTCAGGAGTTTCCACCACGAACCCAGTAACTAGAGGAGGCTTCCTCCTCCTCCTGCTCCTAGGATAGGGGCACACCACATTGCATCGCCCTGTTGAATGAGCTGTCAGGTCACAACATGGCTCGCATTTCGGTGTAGTCTTGTGCAACTGACCCAGGCTATGTTCTAGAGGGCCAAACTCTGCATTGAAACATCCAGACAACAGCATGAAAGGCAGAATGATTGCCTCTCTAATCAAGGCTGTTGTGTGGAAATAACCTGATGTACAACATATCCATTATACAGACAGTCTTGTCTAAGATGTCTAATTTTATGTTGGCTCTTTATGATATGGGGGCATACAGACCAAGTCTTGAATTCTGCACCCATTTCAGCTAAGAGTCTTGGTTCCAAAGGCAAGTGCTTTCTCTGAAGTCTTACAGACTGAAAACAAAGCTTCACTATTACTAAAAGGCTTGTGCAAGACTTTCAGCAAAGAAGGGCTAAATAGGAGAGTTGTTGAATCCTTACAGCCAGCAGCATGATGACTGACCTTATCTGAAGCCAGGATTCTGAAGGAAGCTATCACTTGCTCAGCCGTGTCTGTGTCTGCTGTTTCTCTGGTCATGAAGTCAATGAAGGACTGGAAAGTGACGGTTCCTTGCCCATTGGGGTCAACCAGAGACATGATTCGGGCAAACTCAGCTTCACCCTTTCACAGAATCCGAAACAAAAAAAATGGTCACTGTAATATCAATCGCCAACAGCCTGTGTCTCTCATGAACCAGTAGGGACCAGTGGTTACAAAGTCTTTAAAGCATCTGCCTGACTTAGGATCATTAATGTCAGAGACAAACAAATCTGGGATCTTAAATGCCCATGCCTCTTTCGTCAAAAGGACTTGGTGCTTTTGGAAAATGTATTCTTTGTCTTAAATACATAGCATGTACCTTTCAATTAATTTTCTGCAACCTCTCCCCCCACCCACCCTTCCTCAATGCCTGTTTAACTTGTTTTAACTTAACACTTTGTTTTCCACCCCATCCTAAAACCACTGTAATTTAGGTACCGCACAGGGAGGTGAAACAATAGTCCAAGAAGCGGTGTACTTGCAGATCCAATGAATTAAGAAGTAAGGGAAACAATTCTGAAAATTTTATGTCAAATATAGGACAGTTCAAGTAAGGCTAGTCCTTTTTTCCACTAAATGGTGAATTTGGGGGGAAATTTTTAGAATAAAGAAGTGAAGGAAAGAAAATGCAACTCCCAAAGCTAGTTTATGAGAATTAAACAGCATCAAACTCATTATTCTTCATGCAGATAAAAAAGGAGAAAGAAAAAAAAATTATTTAATAACTGTTAATTTCAACTTTTAAAGTTTCCTTAATTCAAAGGGCAATGCAGCGACCATATAATATGATTCTCAGGTGTCTAGTTTTACTTTTAACTTCCTTTTTAATGATTTGAAAACAGAGAAAAAGCAAAAAGCCAAACTAGTATCTCTAGTGTAAATTATATTATTAGTATTCTGTCTATTTAAATAAGCTTTAGTGTTGCTGTGGTTAATGTTATAAGCTGTAAGCAGAATCAGTTGCCATCATTTCTTAAAATTCATACCAAATCATAACCCATTGAAATTAAGCAAGCTCTGAAATCATCATGGTCCATCAATCCATTCTTCCTCTATTGACCAAAACAATGCAAGAAATATAGAAGGGAAGGTTTGAAGAATCCAAGGTAATTTCCAGGGAGATGACGAGTTTAGACCATTGGCATATTGGATCCAGTGTATGAACGGTATTCATTGATATTGCCCAAGCAGGTCACCAGAACCATCATCAGTTTTAAAGGAGGAAGAAGTAACTAACATATTACACACAGGAAACAGACATTTTCACCACAAAAAGTAACATCAGGAAAAGCCAGGGGAGAGATAAGGGAGAAGAGGAGGTGCATGAGACAAGAATACAGAGAACACAACCAGAGAAGACAAAGAGAAGGGCAAGGAGAAAAGTTTGTTACTATACTAGTCAAACTCAGGAGATGCTCAAGCTGCCTCCCTGGTATGAAATGTCTTTGAAAGGTTCTGCATGGGATGCTGTAGTGACTAAAAGTATAGTTAAAAACAGTCTGAAAATAGTGTATCACTGACTATTTCAAATACTCCACTCCAAGGCTAAGGTAGGTACAATATGAGAGCTGTCTGCTGACATATGGGAAATAAGTACAGGGATTTTCCTTCTGGCTGCAGGCTATCAAGACCTGGACTACAGCAAAGAGATGTGCATACTGGCTTAAAGGATGAGACTTGCAAGACTTAGAAGGAGGTCGGTTGAAGACCTTGTATATAAGGAGGTTGCTCATTTTCCAGGCAGTAACATATCTGTGGCATCCCTGACTCAAAGCTGCATAAACATTAAATGGCATGATAGTAAGAAGGTAAATAAATGTTTCCTCTGTGTTGTGATACAATGTAGGAGAGAATTGTGTCATCCTAAATCAGGAGAGAACAGTAGAGAGCTTGTATTGAGTCTGTAGAAACGAAAATTAGCAAGAGTCTGAGTGCAAGAAGCATAGGAGCTCCCCGTAGTTATCTAGTAAAGTCCAAATAAAACATCCCAAACCAAGTAAAAGAAATAACCTGAAAAATCTTTGGAAAACACGTAGAAAAATATGGTTCCAAGTGATGCTGACAGTCCATCTAATCAAATTGTCTTCCCAGAGGCAGGATGTTTTTAAAGCATTATGATCAATACATTGGAGTTTAAATCCACAACCTCTTTGGCTATTATTATATTGGCCTATCCGAAAACAGAACAATATCAGTTTCCTCTACCTGCAGGTCATTTCCAACCTGTCCTAGACTGATGAGGCAGGCTTTAAATTCATCAGAATGTAGATTGTCAGATTCATCCTAGCATCCCATCACAGGTCATGCATTTGGGAAGGTGAAAGGAAAGAAAGAAAAATCACAGATCAGGTTAGTTGGTTAGTACAGAACATTCTACTCTTGTATTAATAACCATGTTTTTACAGAAGTTCATGGAAATGTAACGTCAACATATTGGAATGAATTACCTAAAAGTGTACAACTTATGCAGTTTCACGCTTTAAGTTTTTTCTTAGTAGAAGAGGGTCCTTACTTCAACTACAGAGTTAAAACTGTGCTTCCTCTACAGGTACTTTTTTAACATTTTTGCTTCCTTCATTTTCTATTGTCATACAGTGTGTGTGAGATGCAGTAAAAAGATCACTGAACCTGGGTAAAACATTTTTTCCCCACTCAATTACTGTTACTTCACTCTTGATCTGATAATATTACTTAACAACTGCATATGCATATCTCAAGAGAGAGTAGAACAAAACAATTGATTTCTTGTCTAGATCCAAAATTAATTTATAACTGACATAACTTATTTTCAGTTATCTGTCATCTTTAATAATCTATCCAGTAAGATTTTTCTTTGAAAACTGACTTTAAAAAAGCCCCATTGAATTCCAGGTTAAATGGCTCCTAGTAACAACACATCAAACTGGATCATTGTTTTGAACCAATATTTTTTTCCATTTTGCAGGTCAAGAAATTCACACTAACTTCTTAAAAACAGACTGGCTCGTCTTTTTCTTCCCGTTTGTACAAAATGTGTCCTATCAGAGGTGTACTTCAGATTGAGTTAACATGAATACAATTAAAGAGATGTTCTAAGATAAAAAATTATTACCCTTATTGATTTTACAGACTGACAGTTTGGAGAAGATCCAAGGTTTTCTGTCTGCTACATATTTGCCTGCTAGATGAATAATTAATTTTTAAAATTTCTGTATAGTTATGCATAACTAAAATTATAGGAGTTTTAACAAATGCACTGGGTTTATTTAATATAGTAATAGGATAAAGTGGTGCTTTATTAAGTTCATAATGCCATGCATTTTTGACATATCGTGCTGTTATTATATTGACTCCCTCTGCATCAACCTCCACCAGCTCCATAAAGGGAAGATGAAAAATAACAGCGCGAAGTCAATGACGAGATAAAGCAAAGCTGCAAAGCTGGAGCAGCATTTAGTTAAAAGCCATCATGACAGTGAAGTTTTTTTCCTTTAATATTTCCATTTTACAGGATCATTCCTGCTATAAAGCATTCAAAATGGTTTATTTTATCATTCTGAAAATGTTAATCCAGGCTGGCTTGAAACTTTCAAAAAACATCCTGGAGACAGGCTACAGCAGGTCCCACCAGGAGCGAAGTCAGCTCATTTTACCTTATTTCTAAAGCCAAAGATATTACTGTGTGACTGCAAATAAAATGATATAAAAATGGGAGCTAGGAGCCAAATCCTGTGCCTCCATCTCCTCTACCAGGCATTGGTAGAGGACTATTAGCCACTTGACTACACCAGGAGGGTGTGTGTCAGTATGTGCACAAGCTCCCTAACCAGGCACGCATGGCAGCGGTAGTTGTGCAACAGGTAGTGAAGGGCAGACAGGAGTGACAGAGGCCAGCACATCTACCAAGAAACCATTTTCTTTAGGAGAGGAGCACAATGGTTGTGCTGGAGCTCACAACCATCATCTGGTTAAGTGGGACTCCCCAGTAAGGTCCAAGTAGTTGTGCCACGTGCTATAGCAGGTTCTCATATTCTCATAGTGGTTTTTTTTAATCTGCATCACATATGGCCTAAAAAGGCATCTTTGCCTTTGCAGTATATGAGAGTTTAATGGGATACAATGGTATTTTGCAATTAATGCATAGATCAAGCCCATGCAAGGGCTTTCTCATTGGGAAATTGTTCTTTATTTTTTGCACACCAACATTAAGCACTGAAATTAGTTTTATAAAGCATATAAATAACTTTGCCTTGTTCATCTTTTCCTGTCAATACAAAGTAAAACACTGAAATCCCCCTCCATCTTTCATTATTAGTCCCCAGAAATCTTATCCTTCCCCTTTGTGATTTATACATGGCCTTATAAAACAAGTGAGCTTCTGAGTCAAAGTAATCCATTCTTAAATATGTCCTTCAGTTTCCTGAATGCTAACTGACCTGCATAAGCCTGATCATGTGGTTACTTTAACAGGGAGCTGTTGTTTTTCTGTTAGTAGAATATAGGGTGGCATGATGCTATTGTTCTGCACAGCTCCTACTTAAAATCTGTAGTTTGCACAAAAATCCATAGTAGAATATATTAACAGCCATTAGGATATTACATGCAGAGTGGCTGCAGATATTTTATCACATACTTTGCAGTCTTATTTAGAATTTACTAAATATACTGAATCTGAAAAAGGAATCTCTGCATAAAAAGACTTCAAAACCAGTGACTGACAACGTATCTGTGTTGGTGTCCCAATTTGTCTGCATACCATAATTTAGCTATGCACCATTTGGAACAGTTCTAAACTGCTTCTGTGATTCAGACATTGTGTCCCACTTTCTCTTTTTTTCCTGTATGCAGTCACATTAAGGAAGGAAATATACCAGCATTGCTAAAGATTTATATTTATACCTACAACTAGACTGTGCCTTCAGGCACAGCCTCCAGCAAGGAGGAGTGGGTAAGCAGCAGCATCCTCAGGAATAACCTGTGGGGTACCAGCGTGCGTACATGCCTGCTGGAAACACAGGAGCCTAGAGGGCTGCCCCCTTGCCCCAAGGGAGATAGTGTATTACCACTGCCTTCAACGAGGATGACTTGTAACGCTTTCTGTGCTAGCACATCTCTGCTGGTGGATGCACGGAAAGAAACACAGCTCTTCCTGCCCTTGTAATTCTTACATGGATGGTGCTCACTTACTCACTGTAGTTTGAGAATCAGGGGCATGTAGCCCCCCCCAAAAAACCCCCCTGTAAAATACCAAATAGTTTTCTTTCAAATATTCAACATGTAGAAGCCATTTAAAACAATTCACCCAATTATTTAGCTCTGTTTCAGAGGATTAACAACTGCAGAATTAAGCCCCATAATGGATTATGAACTGTAAGATTTTTATTTTTTTATATATTCTTCCTGGGCAGGAAGGTAGGGGTTCCTTCCTCAGATTTATAAGCAAAGAAAGTTGTTTCTAGAAGCACTCCATAAAAAGTTGTTAGGTTTATGTGTACCAAAATACATTCTTTAAAATGGGGAAGGGAGCTACTCTGCATATTAGTACTCTGCTGACATCCTCAAGACACACTAAGAGTCAAACATTAAGATATGTCTTAAATTGGAGAAATGCCATAGAAGTCCGAGCTATAGCATGCATAAATGATTCTGTCGTGGTTAGGTATTTAAAGCCTACTCATCAGGGACAGTATTAATTTTGGGGATCTTTTCTGGCTATTCATCATTGTGAATAGCAGTCCAATTCTTTCAGTGTATTTTTTAAACTATGACAGGCATTCGGAAATGCTGCTAAGCACAACAAAATTATTACATATTCTGCTAATTCTGTCTGACATGGAGAAGCCAGTATTTTTCATGTTAGTGCTTACGTTCAGATGATCAAATTTCATCTTCATTTCTATTTAAGGTAATCAAGACCATAAAAGAATCCATTACTGCCTTCTCTATCTAAATTCCAAGTTTAGAGTCTTCATTATTTTGTGTGCCCCAAAGTAACCCTGAAGCACTCTGGGTTTCCTTTATTCGCCAACACTAAATATTCGAGTGTGCAAGGACATAGGAAGGACATAAAAATGAAAAACAAGCCTGCCTCTCTCAAACATGTTTGTCCAATGTCTCCTTCTAGCCTGTGTAGATTGAGTCGCATCTGTCCATTAAATTACAGTGTAATTTAATCAGTATAAGCTCCTCTTTCATCAGTGTTTCTACTATTTGTCCCCTCCAGAAAGCCTGGCTGGATGGCTGAGTGGTTTTAAATCTTAACCTTCTTCCTTTCTTTAACTTGCATTATGCTACTAAGAACATAATTGTTGCACTGTGTCAGTGCAAAAGCCCTCCTAGACCAATTTCCCATGTCTGATGCTAAGGGAAGGAGTATACTAAAGGGGTCATATGGAAAACGGTCCTTCCCTTAACATGATCCTTCCAGGCCTCTTTTTTAGGGCCTTTGGATTATATCTGTCATGGGGGAAGGTAAGGTCTGCAGCTAAACTTGCAGCCCAGGCCCAGGTTGTTGAGGCCATAGAAACTGATGAAGCATCTATCTCCTTCCACTACTGACCCAGCCACTCAGGCTTCCTGCAACTGAAGCAAGGGCAGAAGGGACACTGCCAGGAGCCGTGACTCATTACAGCCTGAAGAAAGCAGACAG
This sequence comes from Harpia harpyja, assembly GCF_026419915.1. Lineage (NCBI taxonomy): Eukaryota > Metazoa > Chordata > Aves > Accipitriformes > Accipitridae > Harpia > Harpia harpyja. The sequence goes on from NC_068952.1 coordinate 33,277,194, forward strand.
CCAAGGATAGGCAAGGATCTAGGAGCTGGGAAGCACTTCTGTGTTGCACGTTATTGTCATAGCCCATCTCCAACCTGCCTGCAGCTGTGTGACATGAGTACCCTTTTCCAGGCCATACAACATTTCCTAAGGCCTTGCTCTGTTGTATCCTTCAGTATCTCAAAGTCTTACTGTATCTGCAAAGCCTAAAGATCCATAACAAAAAGGCTGGTTAGTGTAGGATTTAGCTTCTCCCCTCAAGACCTTCTGAGGCACGAAGAGATGCCCGTAATATCTCCTCAGCCACTGAACCAGCCCCGCTGCGAGCGTGGCAGAGAAGTCATCTATGAACCACAAAGAAACAGGGATGCTAGAAATGGCCATCTAGTCTAAGACATACTAGGATTCAGTCACCTTGCTTGCTTATCATTAGGGAGCTGTCAAATCTTTGTGCAAAGTCCCTGGTTTCCCTTAATAGGGTCTCTCAAATCCTGGCGTGTAATTTATCCAGGCCTGGTACTCTGTCTGCTTTTAATAGGTCTAATTGCTCAGTTATCTGCTCCAGTGCATTGGGAAAGACATTTAGTATGCTACTTCCTTCCACCCTAGGATATTTATTTCTGCTTCTGTAATGTTATCTTCTGCTTCCTTAGAAAATACAAAAAGGAATTATGCTGCACTAGAATTACATTAAGATTTTCCATAAAATCTGTTCCTGGTTCCTGTGTAGCTAACCTTTCCTATGCTTGTGTGTTTCTTCAGAAAGCAGAGGTTTGGCAGTTCTGCTTTTTCTTCTAAACAATTAAGGATATTCTAAAGAATATTTAGCAAACTATGGCTGTCAGCATCCAATGCACATCAAGTATAAGTCCAGGTATGGGCAACCATTTTGAGTAGAGCTGGACAAACAGGATGTCAGTGAAAAGAAAGTGGCATTTTGCTATAGCCTGAAATGATTTGAAGGAGCCGACTCATGTGATAACAGAATATAAGTTGGGGGTTAAGCATAATCTGCTAACTACAGGAATCTGTCCTGGGAAAAAGACAACAGCCTGGTGCTGCAGTATGGTAATCTTTTTTCAGTATTTGAAATGTGAACTTGGTTTTGAAGGTGGGTTCATGTGAGCACAGAGCCAGCAGAGCTAACTCATGTATAGATTGTTCTCCAACTGGGAATGTCAGATTCCTGTCTGCATGTATTTTGCTATTGTGTCTATTAATAGCTATCTTTTTAACCTTCTATCCATGAATACTGTGTAACTCACAGAAGGAGTGAGTTAAGTTTCTTCACAACAGTGTTTTCATTCCTACTTTTTTATTCATCCATGATTAGACAACTGAAAAAACCAGCCTCTTATTTCCCACATACAGCCAGAAAAATAAAGGATTTTCCTTGACAGCTGTCAGTGCCTCAGCTATATTCCCCACAAATCTATTTCTAGGGGGACAAGTTGTGAATCAAACTAAAAAAAACAAACCTGTAATCCAGATTACAGGTAAATTTAATGAGATGGAAGTGGCTGGCAAGTACATAGAACATCCCGCACTGCTTTAAATAAAGGGGCACATTATTTTCCAAAACACACAGATTTATCCAGTTCTGCCTGTTATTTGAACAAATACTCAACCATATTAGCAGAACTAGAATTCCACATTACATTTAAAGAGTAAATATTAATCTTTAATGTATCTGTACAATGCTATGATTTCAAAAGGCTGTAAATTCTTTGTTAACAGATCTTTTTTGCTGTTTTAAAAAGAGCCCATTGCTACTGCATTTGCAGTTTTTTAAAAGGCTTACATTTGGAATGAAAAGAACTTGGTTTTGGGAACAATAAATATTGCTAGTTGAGAAAAAGCAGGAGTACTGTACCCTGTCAAAATGATTGAATGATGCTCTGAAGTCATTCATTTGTTCCTGGGTGATACCCTTGGCATCTCTTGTGAGGATCTGAGTCTCAACCTCATTGATAGTTCGAGCAATGGTGGTAAGTAGGAGCTCCCATCCAACACGGATGTGCTATGAGAGAGAAAATACTGATTTATTAAAGAACCAAATACATTCTTCTAGGAGTATAAAAAGTACAGTAAGCAAAAAATCAGCTCTAAATATTTATGTGATGCCTTTTCCATACCACTAACTCTATATTATGACCAAGGATCATTAGAAATAAAAACTACCTTCAGAAAAATATGGAACTGGTTTCTAAATGGGTACTTCTTCACCAAAAGTAAAAATAAGTGAAAATAAAACAAGTCTTATGAGATTATCAGAAAGTCTGCCAAATTCCATCTTCTGTTGCTGTCTCTTCAGTTCAGGGAAGGTAGTTATATGGCAGAGGAGGGCAGAATAAACTAACAAGTGCAAAAGGGAGTAAATGGCTACCTCCATAGTATAGTTGGTGTGCTTGTTGTCAAACACCAGGGCTTCTTGTATAAGCTGATGATCTCCTTCCAGTTTGTCAATGTTGTGTTTATAATTAATGATATTGTGCTCATATTGCTTCAGCTGATTCATCTGGTCCTCCAAAGGCCCTGTCATTTCAATAGAGCTGCGGGCAATTTCCTGTCAAAAGAAACAAAGACACCCCCCCCCAGCCCCGCAAAATTTAACATTCAAATTTGCTAATTTGACCAACGTTCAGATAAGTATGTAATATTTTCATACTAAGAAGCAATAGTAATAAAACTTTCATACAGTGGAGACAAGAAATTTTACTCCAGAAAACACATTTCAAAAGAAATGTGGCATATTTATTCTGGAATTAGTACTGAGACCCCAGTGATCCTGGTATCTTTCCTTTACAGAAATCAGAAGCTAAATAGAAATTGTTTAGTGATTGATTTTTCAAAGCCACATCTCCTTCTCACCATCAAGGTAGCACTTATACAAGCTTCCACAGTTTTAAAAATCATCTTAACAGGTGCTAAATACTTCAGGATCAAACAGCTGGTGAACTATCATGGAGATTGCTGTTGTCCTGTATATAAAGCTGAGAGAAAAAATTTCAAACCACTTTGCTCATCAGCTTCTGCGTGAGGGTCTGACACTCACCTCCATCTTGGTCTGGATCCATGGCCCAATGACATTGGCCTGAGCAGCAAACTGGCGACGCAGGCGCTCGTTTGCATGCTGGCGGGCTAGCTCCTCCTGCAAGGATTGATCCCTCTGAGGCACCAGCTGCTTCACCTGTTACAGTGGGAAAGCGCTGAGTGTGAGTAGGCACAATTGAATAGTTTAAAAACAAATGGAAGAAATAAATCTACAGTTACTAATTTTTCTTATTGGTCTGAAGGTTGATATCATAAGGACAAGCCAGAAACATGATCACTATTTACCAATTCTGTGCTAACATAAGAAATTGCTAATATGGTCTTGGGCAGCCTGACCAGAGAGACTGACATGGAGAGAGAAGAAATTCTCACCTCTGAATGGATTCAAGTGCAAGACAATTATTTAACTTGAACTGCTATTAGAACAGTTACTTTGTTTTTCTTTTGAAACACAGGTGATTTTTCAATCTCTAAGTAATTGTGCTAAGAATAGTTGGGGCAAAACATTTCATTTGAGCACAGCCATTATGGTAGGATAACATGAGACATGTTCTGTCCATCATGTATATCTGAAGGTCTCTAATACACTGCAAATGCTTTTTTTTTGCTTACCCTTCTGGATTGCCCTGGGAGATTCTGAATTTAGTCCTTATTGCTTGGTTTTTATAACCCATTGAGGGTGTGTTCTTTTCCATGTAAGTTTATGCATTTGGTAAATTCGTACATTCTACACAATCATTTACCTTCAGCACAGTATCTGTCTTGGTTCCTAATGAAATAAAGTTTGTGTGATTGCTCTAGGAGCCTCTCTTTAATCCCTCCTCAGCAATTTCTTAAGGTAATTGCCAATTTCAGTGTAACTGGACAGAATATTAATGGTCCCAAAGATGCTAATTTTTTACAACATTTGTGAAAAGCAGCAGCTGGGTAGAAAAGACACACAAACTACTGTTTATATTGAGAGAAAGAATGCAATCATTTTCTCTCCTTCTCATGGCACCCCTTGGCCCATCCACTGGCCAGACACCAGCTCTGTAGTAGCCCCAACACATGCTTCTCTTGCCCTGCCAAAAAGGACTTAGATAATGTTGAGTGATGGGAGCAAGGGATATTGTGAAGCGAGCCTAGCAAACATAAGAGAGAGCATTAGATACTGTAGAAAGTTCGTTCTGGCATCTGGTTATCTAGATTAATTTACAGATTTATTGTAAATTTCTCTGAATATTCTCAGTATTCCTAAACTTGAATACTATGTTATTACCATGTCCTTTATGTATTTAGCACACATTACCTTTTCCCACTTGCTACGAATCTCTTCCACAGTAACAGTGCTGTAAGGATTGCTTGCGCTTATTCTCATGCTGTAACTCTGAATAACTTTTTCAACTTCATTCTGGATTGACAGTATGGCCTGTCTTTCACCATCTGCCTCTGGCAAAGTAGCTTTAAATTGATCATGTGCAGAGATTAAACTCTAAAATCAGAAACAGAGAGGGAAAGCATGAAAACTTTAATGTTTCTTCCAACATCTGGAACATCTGCTGTAAATAAGCACAGCTCCTCTCTCAGCCTCTCAAACACCCTGTCTACATGTATCTGTAGATACAGGAAATAATACATGTAGATACATTCATGAAACAGCCTCATTGACTTTATCAGGACCATTGCTTCTTCCATGATGTCTGGAATATGCTTTCATACCAATGAGAAACCCTATTTATAATAGAGCAGACATTGCCTATCACAAAGAAAACGTCAAGACAGATATGGGAGGTTTTTTCTTTACACATGTTCTACTCTCTAAGAAGGAAAAGCTTCCTTTCTTGTTTTCCCTATGACTGTAAGCCAAAAAATAGACAATGATTTACCTGAATTTCCTCTATGCTATGAACAATAAACATGTCCTGTAGGTCTTCCATAGCACCTTCCATCCAGTTGTTGAAAGGAGCAGCTCTTTTGGCAAACTCCAGGTGAAGCTGATCAATCGTTTCGAGCAATTTCTCTGTCCTCTGTACAGGTTGGGAAAGGTACATTCCTTCATTACTAGGGCAAGACCTAACTGTACATACATACCCACTCATGCACAAAGTCATGCCTCATCTTTTCAAAAGCAATTGATTGTATGGTTGACTGATTTCACCACCTGCTTTAAGGGTTCTTACTCAAGGCAATAGGACTAATTGCAGTAAAGATACTCATATCCAACATGTTAAAAGGAGTGTATGCCTTTGAAGGATAACAGGTGAAATTGCTCACTACTGATATTTTAAGTATTTTTGTTATTGTGATCTATTGCAAATCAATTAAAATCTGCTAATCTTGCTTTAGTAATTTCTTTTAAGTATAAAAAGGAAGAGTTAGACATATGTTTTCCACCTTGGCATACATGGGTGCAACTTCCTCTTTTCTTAAGGAACAAGGTTTTGGAAAGTATCTCAGTGCTTTGGAATACTCGCTACCAAAAAATTAACCCAGTGCTGGCCATTATCCTGTACCTCACCTGATTAAGCTCAGACAAGTATGAAAAGGTAAGCGCCTAATGGCTTTTGGTATTCTTGCTGGACATCAAATTCCCAAACAGTGGTACTATAAACCACATGCCATTTGTTGCTGCTTTAGAACTGTCCTTGGCAGCTGAGTACTGTCAAGTCTGCTCTGAGCAATTCAATCTCTTTGCAAATGAAACCACACTAAAATGAAAAGGAGATCTAAGGAAAGGGTTTGTTGCTGTTTGGATTCCAAAGTGGATGCTCAACGGCAGTGTTTCTAGATCTGAAACAAATGGTTCATTCCCCACTTCCTGCCTCAGCTGAGCTGCTGATCATTGTTATATGGTTTACCTCCAGTGCCTCTCTCCTTTTCTGAGTAAGTGTTCCCAGGCTGTCCCATTGGTCACATATCTTTTGGCATCTATCATTGACACTTGCAGCATCATGGTAGTCCAGTTCACTAAGAAAGAATGAAGACAAAAATCTGTGTGACTTTCTGAAAGACAGGAGCAGTTGCATTGTCCACACTCTTCCACTGGCCCTCAGTAATTCTTCCCCTCTTTTTTGCAATATTTCTCCTCTAGGTAAGCAAGTGTTGCAGTATAGACATGTATGATCTAGACGTTTCAAGAAGCACAGTACAGGAACAGGATCAACCTCCTCTGTTGTGTGAAAAATCAAGTATCCATGTGTGACATCCAGGTATTAAAGACAAATAAGATGTCTAACCATCTTTGTCTCAGCTATTCCTGTGGCACAAGCAATTTGATCTCCTGAAGACCAGAATGCTTCAGTCTGAGGCTTTATCAAGTTTCTGAAGATTGGTACAGTTTAAAATTAATTAGCCTGAAATATATGTTTCATTTTAAATAATCTAATGATCCTTTCCAGCTTCATATGGTCTGAAATTATTTAACTGAGAAAAAGACCTCAGGTTGCATTCAAAGCATAATCTCTCTCTCACAGGCCTGGCAATACTAATAGGAGCTGCCCAGATATGGGGCACAGAGAAAAATTTTCATCTTCCTCTCCAGGAACTCCTCACAGAGCTACACGCTAGAACTGGCTGGGTGAGAGAACAGGGATCTCCAGACCCACGTATGCCACCAGCATGAATCAGTGCACCCACAAAGGATGTAGCAGTTAGCATTGCTTTTTCACCTGCTTAATAGGCTTATATTATCCTGCCAGAAAGCAACTTACTATTCTGCCTAAGACTGGAATAACTTTTTAAGGCTCTGTCCTGAGATTCTGCACTGAGTCTGTCTCAAATTGAATTTTTTACCTCAGTGACAGATAATCCCCTTGGTTCTGCTGCAGCCACCATGACCATAATAAAATACATGTGTTTGGCACTTTGGAAGCTCACTTTTATTGGTGTATCATCATCCACTGAATTTAGCTCTTGGCTGCTCCTTGAGGACACTTTGCCCAGTACTAAACATTGCAGAGTGTGATTATGTGACAGCATGGCAGTATGAAGCTAAGATTTACTTTAAGGCCTGAACAAGACTTTAAATGCAGATAGAATTTGTTTCCTTCTTTTGAGAATTCTTCTCTTGGCAATTGGTAAGAGGAATGTACAGATCACTCCGCCAGTAACTTAGAGAATCAGAGGACAAAATGAGAACAGAGGTAGCTTTCCTCTGTGAAGCCACACTGTAGGCCAGGGGCAGTGTTCATGCTTCCTCCTCTAAGCTCAGTCAGAGCAATCTGGTTCAGGATAAAGTTGAGAAGTATGTGAACTATTCTGTTTAAAAGAGGCTTCACATGTGCTGCAATCAATCGACTGTTGAAAGTAAAGAATGGTAAAACAAGTAAAAAATAAAATGCCATAACAATTTAAAAAAAAATAACAAAACCAACCCAAAATTGTGAAAGTAGAACTGTTACATGTAAGGAGGAAGCTGCCAGCAAGTCACACTATACAAGGGCTTCTTAACTCGAAAACTTGCTACCTCCTTGAGAGCAAGCCTTTTTCTTAGCCTTCAAGGGAAAAGCCATCTATCTATTAAGAAATTTTAAGTTGGAAGCATGGAGTTTTGGATGAAACAGGCTGAGATATATTTTGCTGCTATGAGTTTTTGGCTGGAAGTTGGGTTTTTTCGTTATAGCATATTGAGATTATTAGATGATGTTCCTGTGTGAGCTGTGAGCTCACCAAGTGGATGGGATGTAGAGATTCATATTCTGGTCTCTTCGCATACCAAATCTAATATACCAGAATATGGACAGGGTGTTTTTCCAGATACTCCAGGTCATATGCCTGAGACTACTCCAAATTTCATTTTTGCTTCAATGGATCACTTATCTCCTTTTGTCGATTAGGATAAGGGCAGGTGTCCTTCCATGAAAGTGAGGGACTGATTGTACCAGCTCTGGTCAAAGTCCTGGAAGGTAATGTGCAACGTTCCTCCACCAGCTCTGCCAGGGAGGTTCAGTCATTCCCCATAAGATCTCTGCTATCCTATTTCTTCCAGGGGTATGTGCTGTGGACAAATAGGTAGGAGAATAATATTATCAAAACAACTTTTAAAAAGGGCACCCGTGGGTCAAAAATCATAAGTTAGATTACCAAATGGCATTAAACAGTGTAGCTCCACTGCCTTTCTGGGCCTGCTGTAGTTTACTTCAAATAAGTGTATTATATGTGTCAAAGAACATTTTTCTGCTCAAAGCAGGAGCAGAGGTAAAAATAACAACTCATAAGAGATTATTTACTTGGAAATAAAACACAGGTTTACATTCCTTGTCCTATTAGTTTTTGTATCTCAACATTGAAGCTGTGAAGAGACTAGATTTCACATTTTATAAAAACTTTTGCTTATCATACATGCACAAAGTAGTGCTGCACATGTTACAGATCTTCTAAGAGCACAGCCATTTCTATTCATTTGGTTATTTGAAATCTACAGCCTTTAGAAACTAAAAATCATCAAGCTATTCCTACTGATCTTACAAGTAATTCAATCTTATCTGTAAAGAATTAAAAATTCAGTCAAATTTTGTCCTGATCCAGAGAAGAACAAAACTTACGTACGAGCTCACTTTAGGAACGGTGATAGTGTCACAAAAATAACCTGTTGAGCAACATGCTTTAGCACTGCTTCAGAACCAGGCTCATGTTAATCATGCACGTAAGCACAATTCGAGCCCAGGTTTCCAGAAGCAAAAAGACTCTGCAAATCAGTGTTACAGATAGTGCTCTTCTTGGCTGAAAATCAGTGGCTATACTAGAAGTGATGGATATACAAGAAACTACATTCAAAAAATTTTATCTTGATGATTGAAAACATTGAAATGAGCACACAAGATCATAAATGAATATGGCATTTCATAGTACAGCTCACTGAATTTCTATTTAGCATTTGCTATGTCATAAATGGCAAATTCCATTTTAGAAATGCCTGACTTTTTCCAGCTTTGTACATAGCCCTGTCCAAGCCTCGTCATGCCTCATTGCCAAGGAATATCTAAGTCTATACAGGCTGGAACACAACAATCTTACTGCAGCATCCTGGCTGGAATCACTTGCTTGCACACATGCACAAATCCTTTATCTAAACAGCACCAATCAACAAGCTTGTAGCACCTTTAAACTTAACCACACAGTGGACTGAGCTGCTGCAGCAGAAAATACCAGAACAGACAGGAAACTGTAACTGGTAGAGTTCAAGGTCACACAGCAATTGCTCTCCTTTGAAATAGCGACATTAGGCAGCCAAGAGATTGACTAAAACAAAACATGGAGGTGTACTGACTTGGAATTTGGACACAGATGATGATAACGATTTCTATAAGGGCCTGATCAAGTGATGAAAAAAACTAAGAAAAAAATACCCACATTGACTAATAGGCTTTGTACCAGGTGCCAATCCACATTTCTTAGCATCCAGACATTAGTCAATCCTTCTTTAAAAATATGATTGGAGAAAGAAATTAGCATTTTCCTCCATAATTTCATTGTGTGAGGAATTATGTATAAATAATTAAAATCAATATTTAAATAGAAGCTGTCCGTTTGCTTGCAGCTAATGATAACACTTGACCTTTATGACTTTTCATTAAGTGTTCTCCAAGGGCATTAAGCATAACTGAGCTACTGAGTCTCAGTGAAAAATCAGGCACTGATAGCCCCATTTTATGAAGAAGCAGAGAAGTCATTGAGCTGCTAGAGCGTGTCCAGAGAAGGGCAACCAAGTTGGTGAGGGGCCTTGAGCACAAGTCTTATGAGGAGCGGCTGAGGGAACTGGGGCTGTTCAGTCTAGAAAAGAGGAGGCTGAGGGGAGACCTTATCGCTCTCTACAACTACCTGAAAGGGGGTTGTAGTGAGGTGGGTGTTGGTCTCTTCTGTCAGGTGGCTGGAGATAGGACAAGAGGAAATGGCCTCAAGTTGAGGCAAGGGAGATTTAGGTTAGATATTAGGAAAAATTTTTTTACTGAGAGGGTTGTCAAACATTGGAATGGGCTGCCCAGGGAAGTGGTTGATTCACCATCCCTGGAGATATTCAAAAAGCGAGTGGACAGGGTACTCCAGGGCATGGTTTAGGGGGCATGGTTAATGGTTGGACTCGATGATCTTGAAGGTCTTTTCCAACCGAAATGATTCTATGATTCTATGATTCTATAGGTCGACGTAGAGCACCTCTAAAAGCAATGGGTTTTCAGCATCTTTGCAGCCCAGGCCACAAATAACTCGTTTAACTTCACACAGCAAATTACTGAAACAACTGAGAAGAGACAATCCTAAAATAGACAGGATACAGTGTTCACTGGCCTCACCAGCGGTAAAGGACACAGGGTTCAAAATGCTGGTAAGCAGATGCTGTGCTATGTATACTACATTCCCAAAGTTTCTCATCACTTATAAAGCTGAAGCTGAATTAACAATGATTAGGTGTTTCAGAAACTTTCTTTAGTACAAAGAGGAACAAATAACTCCACAACAGAGATCATGGCATGCCAGAAGGTTTTTCATAAGCTCACATACTCAGTGAAATCTCCATTCTCTGTGTTTTTCAGACTTCTTTCACACTAACTAAAAACCAGTGCTTACTCTGCCCACTGTGCTTTACTTTTCCTCCTTTAAATAATCTTGAAAAATAGGACTTTTCTTCTAAATCCATTTGAATTATACAATTACTGTAAGTGCTGTTGCTATCAGGTATGAACTACATCTTTAGACAACTCTCTGATTTTTAAATTGTTAATGAATGTGGAGCTGTTTATGAGTCATGGTCCTTCATAGTGAAAAGAGGGCATGCTTTTAACACTTGAGTTTTGAGTAGTAACTGTTTTGCCTATTCAAGAAGGTGAGAAACTGAAACTTGGGAGAGCTGAAGCCAAGGGCAGGAATCTGAAAATTTTGATCTTGGCTCCTGTTTTGACCACTACTGCACATTTGTTCCTGTTGGCTTTACAGATTTATAATGCAGGTGAGCAATGAATTTAAGTATGTGCCAAATTGCTAAGATCAGGAGTAATGCCACTGATTTACTGTACAAAACTGCTGCAATTAACTGCAGAAGATTATAAAATCAAACGTGCTTATCTTTGTGTACACACCAAGACTTTACCAGAATAGGGACATCAGTATGTAACACTACATTCCTGTTGGTGTGGGCAGAACTTTGCCAACAAAACTGTGCTTCACACAGGTGAATTAACAGTCTTCCCAAAACCAAAAGCAAGCTCCACCAATAAAGACAGAGTTTAGCCAGAGTAACTGCATCAACACTCAGGACTTCTGCTGCCATAAGGGTGTCTGTCAGTCAGGGGCCTTGACTTTTCACATCTCTGACCTATGCAGCTGATGTCAACAATACAGATGTAGCCTAAATGTGTTGCAGAATTGTTCCCAGCTTTCGCTGTGTTTGCTCTGGGCATAGTACACTGAGTGAGCAAGTGTTGGTCCTCTGGCTAAGTTGATGGCACTGTGGGTGAGAACTCCTGCTCTCCTATAGGAAGGCTTGTGTGCTTGATTGCTTGTGTGACCCTGAGCAAGTTATTTAGTTTTCATATGCCCCACTGCCTTTCTGTAAAATGGAGACAATGACACTTCCAAATATAATACGAAGAGATTGTGAAAATAAGTATACTAGAGACAATTAAATCTTCAGAAAAGTCCGTGCATTACCCAGTACTGTGGGGATAATTTAGGGATATGAAGCCCTTTGAAAGGATCAATATACTTGTGGGAAAATACTTGATTTTAAAGTGAAGATGCTTGATCTGTAATTTGTGTAAGCGAAATTATTTTCTAAGTTAAACAACTCATAGCCAGTACCTCTCAGCAGACGATACGAACTGAGAAATAAACACCTCCAGGATTCCCATCAACATACAATGGACTCATCAGCAGAGCTAATGCTAAAATATTACTGTTAAGTCAATTTTAAAATGTTTGATTTCAAATAATTTTAGTCAGTTGAGTATCTATATTTGGTTGGGGGTAAGGGGGAGATGAGGGAAAGGTCTCAGTGACCAGCTCAGATAATATACTTACGAAGCTATCTCTGGAATTCTTACGTTGGTACCTATGACACTATCAAATTCATTGGAAAGAGTTTATCGCAAAGTTAAATGTCAGCAGCTGCAAGCCTTTAAATGGAACATACTTCAGCTCCTGCGCAATGGCAGCGATCTGTTCCACCCTGTCCTGGTGAGCAGCCAAATCACTCTCAAAAGCTTCATGTTTCCTTAACATGGCGCGGACTTCTGTCAGAGAAGCAGATTCATAATCCTTCTGAAGCAAGATCTGCTCTTTGCCTGAAAAAGGAAATTAAAATATTAGTAATTTTTTACAAATTTATTGGTTAGAACAATTGCAAATTTAGTCAACTTTTTAAACTGAGGCATGGTGAAAATCACATGTATGAGATGAAGTCCCACCCCCACTGAAATCAGTAGCAAATTGTCAGCACAACAGTGTTACTCAGAAATATATATTTTTAAAGATCTCTCAGTAATTCCTTGATTTTTGCACAGGCTGTTTATACGGGTCTAAAATAGCAAGTATTACATTGCTTGAGAAACTGGCATAAAAATGGTATATTGGCAAAAACTGGGACTCTAAACTATTGTGATAAGTCTTTTGTAGAGTAGACTTACAAAACCAGAAATCACACTGCTACACTCAGCTTCCCTCTTACTAATGATGTTACTCTTTTTCATGTTCTGCCTTCAATTCATTATTCATTGCAGCACTTCCAAAAAAAAAAAAAAAAAAAAAATTGAGATGTGTGGCTGCCTTTTGTATCAAACACTTAATATTCAGTGGAAAATGCCAACCTATTTACAAAAGGCTAGAGAAGCAAAGAGGAAATCAGAAACTGAAATATTACTCCTCAGTAGCTCCTGCACTGGACAACTGAATCCATACAGACAGCCCCTACAACTGCAGCTCACCACATGGCATTACACAGCTCTGTGAATTCTAGAGCCAGAAGGGACTATTGTTTCACTTGCTATGTACCAGCTTATGTGAAGTTTTCCCTGCCTAACAGCCATAACATGTCACTATGAGTAGTTTATGCTCAGCAAATAGGCTCTCAGGGCTGATAAACACTGTTGTTTCCCTTCTAGTATCTGCTTGGCAGCCATTTACAGCCTTGTATGCTTCCAGCAACTGTGTTATGGGATGGACTCCAGTTTACTTTCACAGTGTGAAAAGATTCTAGCTGGAAAAAGCCAGAAGCATGGCAGAAGCAGGAAGACTGTTGTCGGGGCAAACAAGAGGATGATAGAGCAGATCTACGTTTAATGGTCCCCAACAAAACCGTATGCCAGTGTATGCTCCTATAGCTGTTACAACTACACCTAAGGTTAGGTTACCATTCAAAAACAGAACTATAAATGGGGTGTTATCCAGGGTATGGAGCAAAGCAGAAATGAGTCCGTTATCATGGAGTTTATGTGGACTGTTCAAAACATCATGATGGACAAATGATAATCAACTCAGAATAACTCAGTTAATAATTTCACATTTAACCCATGGTGTCTCTGCATTCCTGGTTGGATTGCTGGTGTACAAATACATAAGCATGCATTAGCAGTAATGACCTCTATTAAGATGCTGAATATTCCCATTAAGTTTGACTCACTATCTCAAGATTATGATTTTTACAGTTACATTTCATTAGCAACGTGCCTACAAGTTAGGAACATGACTACAGTCAACAAAACCTGCAATTTTATCTGTTGTTATTTTAGGTTTCTAAAACTGTCCAAACTACTTACGAGTGAGTCTCTGGGTAGCAAATATTCAGCATTGACAGTTCAACCTTGAACATTAGAACATTAAAAATGTTAAAAGCCATGCCTGCTCACCATATGCCCACTGTTCATGAGTGGAAGCCTTCTGCCTGAATTTCTCAGCCAAGTGTTCAAGTCTCTCCAGTCTTCGTATTTCATTCAGCAGCCACTCTTCATAGCCTTTCTCAGCTTGTTCAAGTCTCTGCCAAGCGCCGGCAATATCCTGTGAAGAGAATACAAGGGAGAGAGGGGATGAAACTATAATCTCTTTTTGTCCAAATTTGCAGATTTCCGATTCATTCACAATTTTGCTCAAAAAAAGAGAAATTTTTATGTCCAGTTTTTGTAAAATCACAGAACCATAGAAAATGTTGTCAGGCAGCTCAAGAAGTCTTCTAGTCCAGACATCTGCTCCTAATAGTGTGCCCTATTCAGGTGGGTTCATGAAAGGAACTCTTATACAAATGGCTTCCAAGCATAGCTATACATTCAGTGTCTTCACGATATATTGCTTTTACCTCCCATTTTACAATGTGCGTGTTCTGTTATGACATACCTATCTTATCAAATTAAAGTGCTTTGCTCTCGGAAGTTGACAATAGCAAAATTATTAGTGTCAAGAGGATTTGGTGTGTATTTTATGTGGAACACAAACTCATTTCACTTTGTGGTGCACAAAGTTTTGTGAGCTTCCTTAGAAACTCAAAGGCATGAGTAGGAAACTGAAGTGACAGGCTGTCCTGGTTTTGGCTGGGATAGAGTTGATTTTCTTTCTAGTAGCTGGTATAGTGTTATGGTTTGGGTTCAGTATGAGAAGAATGTTGATAACACACTGATGTTTTCAGTTGTTGCTAAGTAGTGTTTAGACTAAGTCAAGGATTTTTCAGCTTCTCATGCACAGCCAGCAAGAAGGCTGGAGGGGCACAAGGAGTTGGGAGGGGATGCAGCCAGGACAGCTGACCCAAACTGGCCAAAGGGATATTCCATACCATGTGATGTCATGCCCAGTATATAAAGTGGGGGGAATTGGCCTGGGGGGGGATCGCTGCTTGGGAAATAACTGGGCATCAGTCAGCGAGTGGTGAGCAATTGCACTGTGCATCACTTGTTTTGTATATTCCAATCCTTTTATTAGTATTGTAATTTTATTATTGTTATTATTATCATTATTAGTTTCTTCTTTTCTGTTCTATTAAACTGTTCTTATCTCAATCCACAAGTTTTACTTTTTTTCAGATTCTCTCCCCCATCCCACTGGGTCGGGGGGGAGTGAGTGAGCGGCTGCATGGTGCTTAGTGGCTGGCCGGGGTTAAACCACGACATAAACAAAATCTCTACACAAGTTTTGTGAGCTTCCTCGGAAACTCAAAGGCACAAGTAGGAAACTGAAGTATTTTTTGTGTATGGGGAGTGGACAATGGCCTTTTCCAGATAGTGCAATCATCTATTTATCAAATCTAAGCAACCAAAACACAATGATAGAACAGAGTACAGAACAGGTTTGCTATATCCAACAGGAAATGTTTTGACCCACAGTCAACTTACAATACTTATCAGCAGATGAGAATTCTTGGTACTGACTATTCTTATCTTCACGGTCATAAGAAAAAACAAAATTTAATTTTAAAAAGTAGAAAAAAGCAGAAACATATATTGAACAATGTCTGTTTCTGTAAGTCTGATGACCAAACCGTCAGTGAAACCACTGTGAGTTTTGCTTAAATAAACACTATCTGGCCTCACTGATAGACAAGTATTGGTAACGCTCCCAAAGAAAGCTCTGTATCGTCTCATGTCTTAAGACTATTTGCTCTTAGGGAAAGCCTTCAAAGAGGCAGGAGCATGCTTAAGAGAAAGCAAGATTCTACAATGAAAGGGAACATGTAAAAACAGTGGTTTGATATTGATAAAGTGGCATTTCAATCCTTCACATTGAAATTTTTGTGAGAAGGTTGATAAAAAGGAGAATGGAATATTGATGCCTCCTTTACTTACTGAAACCATTTTTCCCTCTGATGGCATGAAAGCTGGCCGATTGCTGATTCTCAGTTTTGTCTGCAGGGTGTTGAAATTGATCTCCAGCTGACATTTCTCTTGGACTTTGGGAGGTTTGTGTTTGCGGCGGTAGTCCCGGAAATCCTCTAATTTCTTCTGCATAGCCTGCATTGTTTTTTCTGGGGTCCTGTTTTCCAGCCAAGGAATTGTCCGGCGAATCCATTCTAAAAGCTTTCAAACCAACACAAACAGTTGAAATAAAGGCAATGGAAAAGCAACCAAAAAAAGACCCTATTGAATGCACAAATCCTAATCAAGTTTGCTCCATTTTAATATTATTGACTTCAGTTGGTATCAGTACCTTAATGGCAAGTAAGCACAAGATTTTCAAAGCTGCACAATACTTTTTTTACTGATTTGCCCAGATATTCTAGGTATTTCTAGGAATACCCTGATTTTCAGATAGATGAACACACAGGTAAGGTGTAACCTGAGTTACCCAAAATCACTTGCCACTTTCAAAGGTATTGGTCTTGATATTTCAAGTAGTCATAGTTATGAGATCAGGACAGACACCAGCCAAGTAACTCAAGTCATATAAAAACCTTCACTCAGAAGTCCATTAGTGCCAATGTAGCACTACTGACTGTGTCTATGATCTCAGTATGTTTTTGCAGGTTATGCATTAAAGACAAGGGAGCTCTCACTTGCACATCTGTAGTCCTGACTCAACAAATTTGCCATTTACTAAGAAAGGACAGGAGGAGTACAATGTGCCCCCTTCTTCATTCATTTGCTCCCTGTGTTCACAGGTGCATTGTGAACACCCTGAGAGACCCTGTCCAGGTGTGCTTTGCAGTACACAAAGCCAACGGACTTGCTTGGAGTGACAGGATCCTGTATGTATGTTCCACATGTGGTCAAGAATGGCTGTCTTTGGAGATTAGAGAGACAGCAAGCCTGGTATTGGGGCAGACCAATGACAGGCCTCAAAACACCCTTTTTTGCACATTAATGAGACTGAGTGACTTGCTGGAGGTCACACAGGAAGTCTGTGGCAAAGGAGTCACCTGAACCTTGACATCTTGGGCAACTGAGCTTTGTACCCTACCACCGTGAGATTTACCCTTATAGTGTCTTCAGTTTCCTATCTTGCAGACAGTGCATGAATCTTTCAGCTTTCAGTATTTCATGAACATAATTATCACCATGTTACAAATACAGCTGTCTTTACCTCACTTGCTAGTCTCTCATACTCCTCCATCAACCTCTCATTTTCCTGATTCACAGCAAGCACCTTACAGATCCGGTTAGCTGCAGTCTCAGCCTGTAAAACACAGCAAATAAACAGGACATATTCATAAACACATTCTGAGAAAGGTACAGGCTTGGAGAAAGAGAGAGAATGCAGCTGCTGCAAATAAAAATCACATTGTTTTATAGTTGTTGATTTGTGCTCCTAGGTTACTTAGATATATGTTTACCCTCCTTCTTTAGTCACAGATTCCAATGGCATGAATAAGGCACAGATCAGCACAGAAGCACCTGGTTGTACAATGAAGCCTTATTACAGAAGGGAGTATTTCACACTGCCATTATAGTTGTCTAATAAACCTTTTATTTTCAAAGATGACTTAGGCCATTCTTAAAGTCATCCTATTAGGCTAATTTTTTTAAATCACACCAAAAAAGTATTAGATTTGTTAGCCACACTGGAAAGACACCTCACGTGATTCAGGAGTCCCAGACCACTCTGTATTTGCACATCATACATACATACACCCTTGAGAATATATACAGCTCAACCACTGACAGCAAATCTTTTCATGCCTCCTGCCAAATTTATTTGTGAAGGCACTGTGTAGCTCTGCCATATTTAAAATTTACATTAACAGTTTGACATAACAGATCTATACTTTCATACAAATGTGAGTCTGGAGTATATCTAATAAAATAAATATCTGTGTAGACTCCCGTGTTACAGAGTATGTGGAATCCCCCTTTTGCCTGAATAGCAAACCCTTCATACCCAGAAGCAAGAGGGCACAACAGCATCGCTGTGCTCTGATAAGGTGTAAGGGGCCTACCAGACAGGAAAGGAAATGAAATCCTGAGGAGGAAGGAGAAATATCAACTACTTTAAGGGGGTTTTATTATTTTTTTCACATAAGTTGGATTATGTCCATTTGTACGCTGCAAATGTATGAAGCAGAACAGTGGGAAATGCCACATTTGTAAGTGAGAATCCCAGCCTGTAGGACAGATCTGCTGCTGATGTTCTTGCCTCTTATACTAGTACTTTGATCCACCAATAATTCCGTTGGCTTCAGTGGGAACCAGACACAAATACTGTGTTGGATGTCTTCTGTGCCTTTCTGCATCTTTAGGCATCTTTGAAAATCTACCCCTAAATTACTACTCACCATGAGTAAGTCTAGAATAGTCTCAAATCTCCAAAAGTCAAATATTCTTTTATGCAGAAAATGCATAAGATGTTGATGTAGCAACAAATAACAACTCCATTTCACAGTATCTTCAAATACAGTTTTTCTGAAATAGTCTTTATAATCACCAAATAAAGACCCAAAATTAGAAACAGGAATGTCCATTGGTATTAAAGAAGTTCAACTTGCTACAGAACATTAACTAAAACTGGTTCAAGTGTTGGTTAAAAACAAGTATTAGTGCTCAAGTAATACTTGCAATTGTTAATTAAAACCACAAAGTACTAAATTAGTTTTTTTTAATAAACTAGTGGAAATGTGAAACAACCAATCAAAAACACAGCAACCTGAAGGGACAGTTGATTAATACCTGCTCTGCTCCAGCAAAAGCATGGTAGAAGCAGGACACATATGTCATGATAGCTCTCTCATCAGGTTTGGGAGTGTTCACAATATCTACAAGAGGGGGGGAGAAATGAAAACAAAACAAAAAAAAAAGAATCGAGGAGTAGAAAACAAAATGAATAAATAAAAGCACAACATAGTGTCATTCTGATTGTTTTCTTGTCCATAGCTCTGTACTCTGGAAACTCTACAAAGCTGTAATAAATTTAGTGTTAGATTGATGGGTGCTGACAGAATAAAACGTACACTAGAAATTCAACATAAGCTCTTACAAAGAGGTGGAAATTTTTTAATAAGCTTGATCCTGCAGTACTGTCACAGGGGGAGTGACCTTAATTTTACCAGGACTATCTGGTTAAGAACTGGCACACAGATGTCTGGTGACTTAAAACGTGGGGTTTTTTTGACTAAGACACAGGAAAGACAGACTACGTTTGATCTGGGGAGATGTTCTCTGGAAGTTGCATGTGGATTAGTTATAACCTTAGCATTATATATCTGTATTCTTTATGTTACTAATACCTGAAGTATGTCCAAGTCTGAACTGCCTTGCTTTTTAAAATTTTCCTTCTTTTCATTAGGACATGATTCCAGAACTGTTCTGAGATGTCTGTGTATGTTTCTGTGTCTGTTTCGCATAGTAGCAACATTTTAAGTTGCTGTTTGTACTTACCATTAAGCATTTAACATTTTAAAAACAATCCTGAAAGCATAAGAGAAGGGTTTATTCTCTGAGCATCTGTTATGACGATTTGACATCTGTAGCAGGAATAATATCCAGCAGGGAGAAAAAAGATGGCATTCTGCTATTGAAATTGTTTTTTCACTATGAGCTTATTTTCACCTTGCATTTTTAAAGGTGCTTCAAATGAATGCACACAAGTTCAATTAAAGAGAATAATGTCCTCTATCCCATTCAGTAACCAGCTGTCAAAAACCTACTGGATATTACTAGTAAATATACAGAAAGATGAGACAGGAAGGCTTGTTCCTATGGAACAAATGGATAGACTACTACTGGCTCTACTGAGACAGTGGCTCACAGAGAAAATCAGGCAAAAGGAAATGAGCTCAGCTCTAAGACGCTGTCCTAGTAAC
This sequence comes from Harpia harpyja, assembly GCF_026419915.1. Classification (NCBI taxonomy): domain Eukaryota; kingdom Metazoa; phylum Chordata; class Aves; order Accipitriformes; family Accipitridae; genus Harpia; species Harpia harpyja. The sequence continues at coordinate 33,296,911 of NC_068952.1, forward strand.
TAGTGAGGAAAAGATCGGAAGAGGAATAACTGCTGAAAGAAACAAGACAGAAGGTGAAGGATGAGATCTGATCCATCTTCTACAGTCTCACCTTCTGAGCACCAGCAAATGCATGGTAGTAACAGGAAACATAAGTCATAATGGCTCTTTCATCAGGTCTGGCAGTGTTTACTACATCTGTGTAGAGAGAAGAGGGTTAACTGCTCAGAAATTCTCACAAGGTACTTCCATCAGATTATGCTGATGATGCCACCTCAGTGCTGTAAGGATTCAAAATAAATACACCATTATTCAGGTTGCATCTGTTTACTGATATCAGTGCAAAGCTACCTAAGCTTTAGGCATCAGTAAATGGAAAAGATATAACTCTCCCTGAAATGGCAAAACGTCTGAAGGCTGAGACTTTACAGAAGGGTATTGCTACCTTCTGGTTTGTGGAAGCTTCCAAGCAGATGGCATGGCTGGCAGATCTACTGGGTTCAGCTTCACTGTCGCTCCAAAGCAACTTCACCTAAATCACTAGAATTATTCCAGAGTTAAACACAGCCACTGACAGTCACAAAATAGGAGTGCATACAGTGTATATTAGCACAGGGTCCCCGTGACTGACAGGATATTGACATATATTGGAAACCTGTAGAACTCCTGCAGTCCAGAAATGCATTTTGCGCTAAGAAAGGCTCGGATAGTAACGGTTTTGTAATCCCTGCACTAGTCTGTCTTTTTAGTTAATAGCATAAATCACAGGAGAGTTTGGCTTAGCTGGTTGATAGCTTTGTCCCTATTATGGCAGGAAAGAGTAAAAGTACAGAGAGGGTGCAATCAAGGTATGGGTACATTGGTAAAAATGGACCTTTTCAATACTTAACAGAGAAAGGCAGGAAAAGGTGGTTTTACACCAATTACGGCTGAGTGATGAATTACGCTAGTGCAAGCTGCAAGGATTCCTGCCAATGTAAGGAGTGGGAAGATACTGGTGTGAAAAGACCCAGGAATGAGGTGACAATTTCTAATATTAACAGTGGGATTTCTAAGTTCAGGACCAATGTATTTACTGATTTTGCATCTACTTCACATAGTTGTGAACAAAACTTTCCTAAGTTTCCACTGAGAACACAGTGGAAGTAAAGAGAGTAAAAAGTGATGGTGAATACTTAGAGGGCGTTAGAAGAAGCATGATTTCATTTCCCCCTCCCCTGCCAAGAAGGAGAATAGTAAGATAAGGGCTAGAATGTGCAGAAAATCTGGTGAGGGAAAAAAAAGGTTTCTTACATTGTATGTGAAGAGAAAAAAAATGAGGAAAGGAGAACAATAGTAGGAGCTGTTCAATGGCAAGGAGGTAGCACTTCTGTTTATTCCTTGCACAGTATTTCAGAGTAAAATAATTAAGTGGTGCTTGAAAGGGGAATTGCAATTCAAAAGATGAAAACAATTAGTTTTGAAGCATGAAGGTGAAAACAAGAAACCTCTTCAATGAAGACGTCACAACCTGGATTTTCCAAATCATCCTGTATTGGCCTAACTTTCCTACCAAAGACTTCAAGAGGAGCAGACACAGTTTGAGTGCTCTGGATAATTCCCATGCTATCACTGCTCTACTGACAAGCCACCAGAGCAGAGTCTGCATAATTGGAGGAGAATGCTTTGAACTAGTGTAGGCAAATTCCAGTATTTTGGCACCATTTTTTGCCTGGAGTACAAAGGTTTGGTTATCTTGAAGAAATTCAGGTAACTTTAATAAATATTTCCTTGTTATTTGTCAATAAACTCTAAAGATCGTTGGAGAAACCAAACACGAAACTATTTGTTAAAACTATCATTGTAAAAAGTTTACAATTAAAATAAACAAGAAAAATGCTTCCTTCAACCTAGCTCTCTTTCATAGGAGGCATGTTGTTAGTATATTTTGAAAAATCTGTACTTCTATTTCTATTTCTGGCCCTCTCACTTATACATTTGAAAAAGTGAATATGCTTTAAGCTGGTAACAGTTGTATTTCCCTTTACTAGACTTAGATTTTAATTTCTTAAAGGCAAGGATTATCTTTTGATCCTGCATTTTACCTCAGTTACCACAGTGGGGCCATGTGCTGAGGTTAGGGTCCAAAGTACTATAATAAATGCAAACAATAACAAACAATAAGCAATGAAGCAAAAAGTGAGTTAAATTATCCAATACATGGGGAACAAGAAGGAAAACACTGTTTGAAAACAAAGCACGTTGCTCCATTATGGTTCATGTGGAACGAATGTTGAAAACTTGCTAGATAAAAAACAAGTTTTACTGTCTCCTGCTTGTGAGTAACTCAAACTTCAGTAAGATATAACTCTCACCTTCTGCATCCAACATCTTAGGGATATCCAAATGCTTTTCAGCAATTTCCATGGCAAGGTTGATATTTCCTATGGGGTCATCCTGCATTAAAGAAGAAAATACAACTAGTCAAAGACAGAAGTTTTTCCTTGAAGCAAGACTACAGTAGGTACACTAAAACTTACTCTGTTTTTCCAAACTGTAAACTGGAGTCACAACTACTGTTCTTCAAATAGCAAAGTCTAGGTATATGAACTTTTGGTCTATCTACTGCTATACGTTCAAAAGAAAACATTAATAAGCTATTATGTACCACTAGGACTCTGCTGCAAATATATTCTGGAGGGGAACATAGATAATGTATGCAGTGTACATTCATAATTGTGAGCTAATTCTGAATGAAGTACAGCAGTAATACATACAGTCAAGGCCACTGGTCCAGTACGCTGTACTAGACCGTTCATCACAAAGTTAGTCCTGCATGTTTTATACCTACTATACGTTATATTACAGTGATAGGAGTTCTACTGAGTTCTCTGTTGGTCAGGTGCATGCATGAGAAGAAGCAAGCACAGACAGAAGAACAGTTCTCCAGAAGGAGCAAAACTCCCCAGTTTTGGCTTGGACAGACAAATCTGTAAGGCCTCTATAAACTGAATTTGAGAGCTGTGGAAATTCAAGAACTTTTGTTTTTGATTCTGATTTTGGTTTTTGAAGGAAAGAGAAAGGAAGCAATGAGCACAGTTCAGATAAACAGCACACATTTTATGTCTTACGCTACAGACAGCTATTGCTGACAACAGAAGAGCGTGTCAGATTAGGGCTGCTCTTAAGGCAGCCTCCCTGTATCAGCTTGGAGAGAAAACACCCTATGTGAAATGGCAGTTCATGCCATTAATGCTATTATTATTTTCACGTATTCACAAACTGCTAAATGATCATAGCCCCTCTGAACAATGCCAATGTCTACAGAGAGAGGTTGGGAAAATAGGACACAGAAAAGCAAAGTTAGAGATGCTGGAGGGCACTGGAAAAATGTTAACAGGTTTTCTGTAGGGAATTTCCAGGGCTTCCATTTGAATACAGACACTTCCTATAAAGGGATCCAGTCTCAAGAATGCTTCTTTGTCTACTTTGAAATGAACTTAGTAAGATTACTTAGTACGGAATCACAGCAATTATTTAAGTTTCACAGAAGTCTGTTCCTCATGCACATACATATGCCAGGTATCATAAGTAGTAACACCCATGATGTCTTTCTATAAACATACCATACTAGATAGCCTTTCCTTTAAAAGCTGCATGTTCAATAAAATGTGCTATGAAGAACAGTTTACATTTTGAAACCTAAGAAACTGGGTATAATAGAATACAGTGTCTCTAATCATAAGCTCTTACTCTATCATCATTTAGCAGTTTTGTGCATCATTGACATTAAGAGAAACTTAAAATGTAGACAGTATTTAAAACCCATGAACTTACTTTTGCTATTACACAAGACACCATGTGTAATACAACATTTACTAAATGTGTATACCAAAACTCTTACTCAAATTAAATGGGACAAAACTACACTAAATCTAAGAGAGACCTATTGACTAGGTTAAAACACTTTGCTTATGGATGAGCGATGAGCACCTCCTATTTGTGTGCTTGGTACTAAGACCATGAGTAAATAGTGCTCCACTGGTAAAGGATTTATTTAAAATCACAGCAACTTCTGAATAATTGGAGATATCCATCACCCATCCTTTTAAACAAAACTACAAGCCACAGTGACTAAAAATCTCCGCTACAGCTAAAGAAATACCTCATCTAACTTCTCATAGTCAAGAAGGTCAGGCCTGTGTCTATGGATAAGGGCACTGAAAGCAAGGCCATCTTTCCAGCTACAAGTTCACACAAAACACATTGGTGAGAAAAGGAAAGGACAGCATGCAGGAGATAAAAAAACCAAGAAACAAGACACCAAGACAGCTGTTAATGTAACCAAAATGAGCAGTCAATCAAACACAGCCAGGTCAGAAAAGCAAGATCTATTTTAGGATTTTTTTGCATGTGCTTTACGTGCCACAGCTCAGCCTCAGTTTGAAACCTGACCTGTTCTTATTTTGGAAACCTCTAAGAGGGAAATAGTAATGCTGAAGCAGATCTGCTTATGTTCTATTCCCTTTTCTCAGCATTCATATATAGGATGGTTATACTGTGAAGTTCTTTAGTACTGTGTACCACTTTTCAAAGCATAGACTCAATCAAACTGATTTCTGTTTGTGCCATGCTTAAGCACATGTACACAGAGGCAGGTAGCTTAGTCATTCCATGAAACTGTTTATCCATAGGAAAGGTTGTATACAGAATTAGAGAACAAGCTGGTGTTCATGGCTAGTATTTTGTCCTCTGGTTCAGATCTGCAGTTGTCTTAACTGCCTAAGTTAAAATCCTATGTGTTTAGGAATAAGTTCATTTAATTGCCATCACTGCACACCTTGGGGACTCCAGCATAAATTTAACATATATATAAAGCAGACTAAGTTTTCAAATAATTTCATTTCACTTATTTATCTTTTCCCTCATCAAAGGCTTTTCGACAACCGTTGATTCCACTAGTAAAATCAGTTTGTAATGGAGGGGCACGGAATGGAAAATATAGTCTATGATTTACCAGTCTCTCTCATCAATGAAAAGTTGCACTCAACAAATTAAAACCATGATTAAGTTTTCTGTTTTACTGGTGTTTATGTGAGACCTCAAGATGCATTCATTCCAGAGAGCAGAAAATGGTACTTATGTATTGAGAGCTAATGTAAAACGACAACATTCCACTTTCTTTCTAGGTTTTATTCTTCAGTAATGATACCCAGAAATCCTGACATTATTACTTGCTCCTCATTCCTCCCTCTCAAACCAAAGTGGCTGGTATCTTTTAGAAAACATGCATTTTGCCATGAGTAGCACACTGCAGTAAAATAGTTTTGTAATCCCCATGAGGTACTACCTAAGGAAGTTAGGATATCAGTTTTGTTTTCACTTGTCTGGAAGTATAGGTAGACGTATAATCTAAGAATTAGTGAATATTTTCTATGTAAGACTAGTAATTTACTGTGTACTCCTGATTACCATGGGTAGTGTTTGTTCCAAGGAATTTTAGGATTAATTATCATCTCATTATTTACTGCTCTGCTATCTACAGTCATTTACACCAGATAAAAACTAGGATGGACTGTACAATACTGTCAGCGGTGAATGGAGAATTCCAATGTATTTAACATCCATATTGGGCAGTGTAAAAGACTTCATTGCCTGCCTGGCAGCTGAGGACCAGATTATTTGCAATAAAATGCTGAAATCATTGTAATGGGAAGGAAAGAAGGACACAGGACAGTCATGAGGTCCTTTCCTCCATGTCACTGGTTTTTTTTGGAGGGAGCTTAGAAAGCCAGTCAGAATTAGTATGCACTCCTCAGTTTGTCTTTTAGAAAACATGCTAAGCAAACCAGAAGTGAGCCAAATCACTGCAGGACAGCATGCTGTACCACCCAGACTGATGACCTTATTTAGCTTGGAGTAGTCAATAAGATCAGGTCGGTGTCTGTGGATAAGTGCACATAATCCAAGGCCATCTTTCCAGCTTTACAACAAAAAATAGAACGGAAAAAAATGAGTTAACAAAGTCATGGCATTTTACAGTTTGATCCTTGCTCAAGGCTTAAAATCAAGCAGGAACTCTCCTGTCAAATCCTGACACTTATGTTCTGTCAACTCTCATGTCTCTGAGCTTTTCTGTTACTGTACTCTTTCTCCTGTAGTACATATCTTACTCTACAGTCCATACATGCTTAAGGACTCCATAATACTTTTCTAGGCAGTGTACATTATGTGCAACAGTCCTCAATTTCAAGTGCTTAATTTGTGCAGAGTTCTAGGATAGCTCAGGGTACACATTCATCAATGAAAGTGCATTATCTCCTATTACACTTACAGCATGTTTGCGAAAAAATAAGAGAGCAAACCTGCAGTTACTTGAATTTGATGAAGCAATTGGCTTTTTCTGTGTCAGTTATTTCAGACAACTTTAATCGCACAACCATGTTGTGCTCATAGAAGTAAGAAGTCATAAATCAGCTTAGTTTACTTTAAACACTTCACACATATGGCAGCTTCAATCTGAGCTCTTACACTTCAGTGTGACTTCAGGCCTACCACCTTCCGAGGCAAGAATAGGTGATGAACGGAGCTACAAATAACATCTAGTTGGAAAGATTATGGTAAGTTCCTTTCAGCCAGAAGCAATTATTCTGAAAGACACTTTATGTAAACACTTTATGCAATCACTGGGGCTGTGGGTTTGAGGTCTTACCCTGTGCAGTAAGTGTGTGATACTAAACATGTTAAGACTGTTAGAATTGCTGTCACTGAGATGTCTGTGTAGATCCATCAAATAACAGAACCATCTCCAATAAAAATGTAATACAATTAAGCAGAATATACATACGTAGTCTCATATAAAATCATCCAGAAGGTAAAACTGAATCAAAATGAGCACCAATCTAACAAAAAGCTTTTTTCCAAAAGGTATAGACTAAAATGGTCTGGACAGCCCATTGTAAAGTAGTTCCGTAACAGCCCATCAACCCAAACATTAGTCAAGCTACTTCCATTCAAGATCTTTTCCCCATACCACATATCAGACCAGCATATGTATATATACACACTAAGATTCTGATACTGTAACTTACAGTATACCCTGCATCCATATAAAGCTCTACTGAAATATACCTCTATATATCCAAGGAAAATAACATGTAACAAATTTCAAATCTCTTAAATGCAATACAGGGACTGTAAATCAAACAAATTCTTTTTATCTGTGGATGCATGTGTGAACCGTATCTTGTCTATCACTACATGTGCTATAGGTGCTGCACATTAAGAATAAATTCAAAACACCAAAACACTGTAATGCAAAGCTCTTGTAAGTACTATAAAGACTTCAGGGAAAACAAGATCACATGGTTAAACAGTGCAAATGGCAAGTCATGTAGTTTAATGAGGTGGGTCACCGGCAGAGCTACAGGAACTAGCCCAGTAAAATCTCAAAACCAGTCAGCCTGCATATGGCCTGGAACTCCCTTTCTAGCCCTTGATATAAACACAGAACCATAAGGCTGGAGCTTCACTAAATTTTCCAACTTAGGTAATGATCCTGATTCTGAAAACAAACGTGTTTAAAGTGCTGCTGGTCTGTACTGAGTGCATATTTGGCTCCTTATTTATAGTTATGTTACAAAATAATAAAGACCAATTCATCATAATGAGATATTTGCATGCTCAACACATTAGTATTTTTGCCAAGAACAATCTATACCTACAGTGGCTCTCATCTGAAAGCAGTCATTTGCCAAGTCACTATGCTGCAGTACTCAGGTATTCCCATATACCAAGGACCTCTAATAATGTAATATGATCATTCTGTATGTCGTAGGGATTTTTTTCTTTTAAATAGTAATTATGGAAGCCATGGTAAATAATGCCAAAGGCTAAGCAAAATAAGACTCTGAAGATAGAGCATGAGAATATGAAAAAAGTCTAGTTAACAGTGAAGAGTTAAATTCTCCTGTCAAATATAGACCTACTCAATGGTGGGAAAAATTTGACCTAAAATATTTTAGACTGCTTCTACCCCTTGAAACAATGGATGTTTACCTAAGATGGAAGTTCTGAATGTTCACATTTCTGTAAGGAGCAGTTTTTCTTTGACACCACAGCAGCAGCCCTTCTTTGGCAGAGGTCTCTGTAAAAGACACCAGGGAGTAAAAAAAAAAAGGAAAAATGTAAGAAGTGCTCAAGTAATTAATTTCTTGTCACCTTAAATGTCATCAGCCACCTGAAACTGGTTGGCATAAGCCAACATTTAATCCTAAAAGATACTCATACAAGTGGACTAATGGGGCTCCATTAGGACACAGAGGTCAGCTCAACTGGAACAACTCAGACTAGAGTCTCAGCCTGCACAATAATTCTGGGATATTAGAAGTTTAAGAAGTTATATTGGTTGGACAGCAGAATGTCTATTTGGAGAAAAACACCCCATACAAATATAATAGAACTAGACATAAAAGATTGTGTTGGTATAAGTGCTGAAAAAATACCTTCACTATCTGAACCCTATGGGTATCTGAATGCATAAGTAAAGGACAGAAAAGATCAAATAGACCATTAGGTCCACATTTAACGTCCCACAAATTATGGGCAGGACAGCATGCAGAGCTTGAACTGACTATACTTTTGTTGAAAACTGAGATTAGTTTCTAGAATTCTAGACTTTTCACAGCATAGACTTGACTTAAAGAGTATTGTAACTACAACACACTTTCTGGAGCCAGTTACCAAGTGAAAGTTAAGAAAATAAATTCTGAAACAGTGGGGAGAAAAAAAAGTGATAGAAAGAAGGAGGATATAATCAGATAATATTTTCAAAGAATGTGAGAAATGGACAGGACTAAAAAAGTATGTCGGAAATAGGACCACCATGCAGGGTACAGCATAGTTTCAGGCCACCGAAGCTCAGAAACACAGGCATGTTTCTATCTCTATAGAGAGACATGCCCAGAACTTCTGCATTTAGAAAATGCTGGCTCGAGGTCTCTGTCAGGATAAGGAGAGTAATTACTTTTTCCCTCCAGAATTTGATTTTGTCACCAGGTAGGGAACTTGCAGTATCATTTTCTGCGAAAAAATAATTCATTTTTAAAACACTCATCTCACTTATGCACAATTCATATAAAAATGTGTTTAAACAAATTTACTAACTATTTAACATAGTTGCATTACTATTACCTTCCACTGAAATATCTTGAATAGCAAAGCGAAGGATGATAGTCCAGATCATACCCAGTGTCATTTTCACATTGCCATCAACAATTTCTAAGGTGAAAAAAGATATAGCAGTAGTATTTAGAATGTGTTTTCCATTTTCTCTTATTTTAATCATATATTTCTATAAATAATATATTGTATCTAATAAATTCATTATATTTCTACCATAATTCTTTATTTACACAGAATTCATCTGGATTCATTTCTCAACAAACTTATGCTTGTGCTACCCTGGCAGTAGGACTGAAGATTACTGAGGTTAAGGTCACTTCAGCCCTTCCATGCTAAAAGGCTTCCCTCCAGGTAGTTGTAACTGTCTCAAATCTTTACCTTTTAGGCTGACTTTTTTAGAGAGAGCCTGAGGGGAAACACTTATTTAAAGTTTGAACAATATCAGCCTTACTGTTTTCAAATACAAAGGAACTGAAAAAAATATGGTCTTACCCCAAATTTTAAGAAACTACAGGACATTAACAGTATTATTTTTTAATAAAATGGTACTCAGAAATTCCCCTATACTATTTAGACCTTTTTGAGAATTTTACCTATAGTGCCAGCACAGATTAGATATGAAGTACAGCTCAAGAGGCACAGCACCTCCTGAGACTAAGCTACACAGATTGCTGCCAGGCAGTTCAGAAATATGGCCACGAGGTTGTAATGTCTTACAGCTCTGATGCCTATGCACATTTATGTATCTTTAATATAAAATGGGATTTTTTACCTCTGGAGTTTCAATTTGTTTCAAGACTGCTTGAGTCTACCTACAACATAGGGCACTAGGAAGGTGCTTTCTCCAACCCTTCTCACACATACATGGGAGTCCCCTTCCACAAGCCAAGTCAGAATCCAATGCTCCTACATTGTCATATGAACAGTGATACCACTTAAATTTCTCAACACCAAAAAAGGTACTGCCAGACCACTTCAGTGTGGTGATAATGTTAAATCAATCTGAAAAGCATGGCATGGGACTCAGGAGAACATAGTGAGACCATAGGAGGGTCCAGCACTGGCAGGGGAGGAGGTGGGACAAGGAGAGAAGGGAACAGCAGACTGCCTTTCCAGTCACCTCACACCAAAAGCGCAGTGGAGCGGGGAAGGCACCAGCTGCTCCCCTACTTGAAAGTGACCTCCAGCCTTCCTCAAAAAGTGGAGCAGCTGTGGCTGCCTGGGGGCCCACTGGTGTTCTGGGGAAGGAGCAGGAGGAACTTGCAGCAGGAGGAATTTCCTCAGTTTAACATCAAATGCCAACAGAGGTGCCAACAGAAAATGCAGTCACTCTGCTACTTAGACGTTGCCTGAATCCAGAGCAACTTTCACAGAACAAAACAGCTGCTAGCTCCAAGACTTGAGATACGTGTTAAATTGCAGTATTATGTGACACAAGCTGTCATTTGAACCTATGGAATTAACAAATGTGGTAGGAGATATGTCACCCACCACTAGTCGATACTTACTTTGCTAGTGTGATAATCCAAGTTTATATATGAATTGCTATTTTTCTTCTTTCCCCTCTGGGTTCTACACTAATTTTCCAGAATTCTTACTTCACTTTGCCTGCCTTCCATGCATTATTACTATCTTATTGGCCCTGAAAGACCTCACGTGTCTTCAAATCTCAAAACTAAACTCTTTCAGGCAAAAAAGACTGAATGGCAATTAGGGCATGTAGCTACTTTTCTCGCCTCCCTCCTCCTCGGTCAAGTATTTCACTGTATTTTGATCAGATGTCTGATATGTATATACAGTAAAGAAGAATTTCTTCAAATGTAAAATAAATGAATTTAGGTACTCAGGAGGCAATGCTGATTGTCAGGCAATCAATCATGGATTTGCATAATCACTACATCATTGTTTTGATTTACATATCCATATGTACACACAGACAGAATCAAAGAGCAGGAGAGGGAATTTTCTATGTTGTGCCTCAGGAGAATTTTCAAGCAATTTGCCAGCTTTGGTTTCTCATTATCTACTACTAGCATAAAACACAAAAAAGACATGTATAAAAGACAAGGAAAATATCTAAACAGAAGGAAAACAAAGTCGCTAAATGTCAAAAAGTATCAGTGACAAAAAAATACCGATTAATTCCTATAATTTTCCTCTACAGGTCAATAGCAGACTTCATTATTTTCTTCACGCTGCCTCTTTACTCCAGGAATATAGTTCCTACACCTCACATACACAAAGCTACAGCTTTCTGGGGAAAAAGGTCTTGCTGGCCTATGAAGACAGGAAAGGAGAGAAGGGAAAGGGAAGGGGAAACAATAAAAACTGCCTAGGGGAAAAAACTAAGCAAAGCAGTGTGGCAAGTTCTCAAAGGTTTTAGGGTTTTTTTTTTTTCATTCTGCTTTGGCTTTATTTTTTTTTTATTCTAACTTTCTTGTAACAGATTCACAGATCATTTGGTCTTTAATATTCCTCCCACTCCCCAGAAAAACAATACAGAAGTGTTTCCTATTAACAGGATACTTACCTTTTGTGGTTCTCCATATCTCAGTTCATTTTATTCAGGGTGCAATTACCTTCCAAATGGAGTTATTGCATTTTTTTTAAACTTAAGGGAAAACTTCTAACTCCTGAACTGCGAATGGCTCATAAGGACTACTTTCACGGCTTTTGCTTTAGCTTGACTCTCTAGTCTCACTTCAGCACCAGTGGAGAGAAAGACTCTTCCACAAGACAGATCAGAGTAGCTAAACTGGGCTTCTGCTCAGCATCACAGTTAAAGGTGATCACCTCTCTCTTCCCACCCCACAGACAGCCCAAGGAAGTCAGCCTCAGAACAGTAATAATGGCTTTAAAGAATATCCCTGGCCCCTTAAAAATACTAAATTTAACTTTGTACTGATGGCCCACAGGAATCACAGTTTAATCTTTGTTTTGAGGCCCCATTTTAAATGCCAGTTGGTCCCCTTGGGCCTACATGCTCTTTACCACTCAGCATGTCAGATAATAAAACATGATCCGCAGCAGATTTAGATACAAAACTTTCATGCTTTGGAAATTAAAAAGTATTCCAAGCATCCATGTAACTCTGAGAATGCCAAAACAGATGGGTACAGACAAGCCCATATGCCCCAAGCTCACACATAGGGGCAGCGAGTTAAGGGGTTAAGGACTTTGATAACAATACAAGCTTAAGGAGCCTGTGTTCTGCCTCCTTGCTGGCATTCATTCCATCTTCATGCTATAATGACTGCCCAGTCAACAATGCTGAAAAATGCAACAAAAGAAAAAAGAAGAGGGGAAGTGTGTTTTAAAACCAGATCAGATTGCTGATCCAGTCTCCAGCATAGCTACAGAAACAGTTGTCAGCCCAAGTGATAGGGTAGGGCTGTGAAGAGTGGGAGCAAGTATGCAGGACAAGGGGGCACAGGGACTCTTTAAACACATACTGGTGCCAGAGGTCCCACACTGTGAAACTATACCCAGTCAGTTGTGATACTGCATTGCTGCATCAGCACAGCACTGTGACTTAGGTAACAAATTTAATAGAGGGGATGTGGTAAACTTAACAGGGCACTAAGCATATCTGGGCCAGAGCTGGCTTTGTGTTCAGCCTGTTTAGAGTAGGAGTGGAAGGCACACGAGTCTATCTGCTCCTGCCCACATGGATGTAATCTAATGTGTGTTAGTAGCCATACTTGACATAGTGCAATGTCTTACAATGACAGGTTCCTCTTTGCATCTAAGCTATGACAGTAGCAGTGGATTTTTCTCCCGTGCTTCCGTCCAAGACAGTTTTTTTAATGCTAATGAATGAATTTTTGTTTCTTATCCCTCCATTTTACAGATCGAGAATTCCAGAAACAGGCAATAAAACCCTGCAGCACAGCCAAGAACATCACCTTAATCTCCTGGCTTACTGACTACGGCCTGCTGTTACATGCAGGAAGAAATATTGAGTGCATGGACAGACATCACCTTGCAGCAACTGCCTGAGAAGCTGGAAGAGGTTACTGCCTCTTGTTCCTGCCTCTCTCCCAGAGGGAATCACCTATTATCACAGAGCATCTAAATTCATGCCAGTTGCAGCCAAGGAGAACAGCAGGGTTAGTTTAAATGGTTTTAATGGCTGATCTGAGCTATCCCAGATGCTTTGCCTTCAGGTGATATAGAAAGTGCTCAAGCGCTGCTCCCTAGTCTGAGCACCCTGGCAGTAATAAGCTGCAATAAGCAGGGCAAAATGAGGGCGAGGGGAGTGAAGCGGGCTGGCTCGCTCCTTTCAGGAGCAGATACGAGCTGATGTATCTCAGTTTAAATACTCCAGCCTTGCTTGAAGGACCTAGGTGTGAAAACATTAGTACATTGTGCGAACTGTGATCAAAGAGAACAACCACTCTGTCCCACAAGATACCCCTTTTGCTACATACTTGCTTTCGGTCAGGAAGCCTCAGAGTCTCAACATGACATGACAGAAACTACCATTCATTTGCTCCACACTGTACTCTCAGTATTTCTGCACCAGCTATCAAACAGGCTTCTGTATTCTTAATTTTCATTTCCACACATAAATCGTCTCTTTAGTACCCTCTGCTGTCTGTTCAATGCCATGTTGCTCCCAGAATAACCTTAACTGCAGAGGCTTAGGGTAGTAGCATATTCTTCCATCCCACTTCATTTAATTGAGCAAAGGGCCCAGCTGCCCCTGACTGCCTGTACAACGGATGGAGGGAGCCAGGCACCTCTGAAATGCAGTAGAGCTCTTCTGAGATCTGAAGTGCCTTTGGGAATTTCCCATTTCTCCCCACAGATGATATCTTCCCCAAAAAAGGTCTCTGTTATATGCCTAAAGATAGATGGTATGGATTTGGACTCAGATGGCCCACCCAGTTCAGTCTCAAATGAATAAAGGGTGAGTTCAAACAAACACTCTGCCCAGAGAACACCCATTTCTTGGAATTTTGGAGTTCTAGCTCTAGAAACTGAACACATTTGGTGAATGATACTTGAGGAACCAAGCAGGCTAGGTCAAACCGTTGTGGAATCAATGAATACCGATAGGTCTCTCCATTACTTCGACAGATGCCCCTGTACCACCTAATGAATCTTCCTGCTCCAGCCACAATTACAGTAAGCTCCCTGCAATCAAGGTTTGGAAACCAGAATAAGGACATATATAAGCCTGGAGAAATCAGAAAACAGGAAGAGAAGGCTCATAAATCAATCTAAAAAGGCCTAGCAATGTGAATAGAATATAGGTAGTGCTTCTCACTGTGATACTGAGGTTATAGCTAGAGTTTTGCTCTAAGGACATGTTAGAGGCTGCCCGCAGAATGGACAGCATATCACTGAGGCTATGGAATCAAAAGTAGTTGGATATCATGCTCGCCACATCGCTCCTCTGTATGGTAATGGCTATGCAAAGCATTATGCAAATAACTCTATGGAGTAGCTAGTTCTAGACAGACCTTTGTCCTTTTTAAACAATTAATTGAATCTCATAGGAGGCATAGGCTCACTTGCAGTGAGAACCCACCTTCTTTTGCTCAGAGTTTACACCTATCAGCATTTAGCTAGCTAACTGCCTGTTTTTATTTAACTACCTGAACAACAGAACAATAACAAAGTAATAACTTCAGTAAATAACATCCCGCCCCACTTTCTTCATATGTTCAGTCTCTCTCCAGCTACCATAATTTCTTTTGATCACTCCCTTATCTCTACATCTGAATTTTAGAAACACAGCTGCCATCCACAGTCAGTCTCATAATAAAATGGGAGTAGGTCCCAGCCACCTGGTAGTGATGTCAGCCTTTGTCTTGTCTGAATAATACCTCCTAAAGATAAAAAAAGATCCCAGATTGGATAAAGCACACCCTAGAATCCAACCTGATTTCTAAAGGAGTTCCTTATTTCTAATAATGTATAGGAAAAACGTAATGCTCTGAAAGAAGAAATCATTATCTGAACACCCACTGAAACACAGACAATTCAATTTAACCTTGGAGATAAACTAATCTTACAGCCCATTTATACCCCTATCCCTCTCCAGGTGTCCACAGATTTCCATCTCTTGACCTTTCACAGATATAGGTCAGCAATCAATACTAAGACATTTTTGAGGTACCCATATATAGAGAACAGCCCGTGCAATTTGGCCAAGGGTCTTGGTCAGACTTCTTTGCAATGTGAATGTCTTGGATCTAAGCAAGGTGCATTGTCAAGCTCTGTCACATACCTTCTGCACCAATTGACACAAGTTTCACTCCTTTGCTGGCGATATAATCCAGAGCTTTGTTGACATTAGCAATTTTATGGAAGCGCATCTTCCCTCTGTCTGGTTTCGGTAGTCTTTCCCCTGCAGAGTAACAAATTTAATGTGTTTATTGTTACATACACCTGGATACAGATACCCTAGTGATTAGAACTCAAGAGTGAATGTGCCCTGAACACTGTCTAAAAGTTAGCAGTTATTTTAACAGGTATTTTTCTGAAAGAATGTCAAATGGCTTTGAACAAAACCCCAAAGAGAAAATTCAAATGTTGAAACATCCGACTTGGATCTTTCTAATATAGCAGTAAAACCAGAGTAAAATTTTTATGTTTGCCCTAAACATCTGGAAGATATGTGAGTGCTTCCTCCTACTCAACTTCTGGTTCATTGCTACTGTCTGTATTAGAGTAGCTGAATATTAAGAAGGCAGGATGTTCTCAGAGCTCATCCTCCCTACCTGCTGGACTGTAAAGAGAGACTGGACTCTATCGAGCAGATTAGCCATAGCATCCTTCCACATCTGACCAAGACAATGGCTTTTAACAACCTAATCCAGTACAGCAGAGCAGCTAATTTCAGAGCATAGGCTGACATGTTTGAATGAACTTATCTTTTCAAATGAGCACAAAGAAGAATAATTTCTGAAAATATGACTCTCCATTTCATGAAGAGTGATCATTTGAAGATCTTCTTTCCCCACTGAAATCTCCAGCAAAAATGTAAACTGTCTTTTCCATAAAGATGTCTTAAAATTCTTCTTGCCCTTTTTCACCTTTATTTTGTGTCTGTAACTGGAGCTATTCCCTTCCTATTCAGGGGTATTCTGAGTGTACCTTGGGGACTGCCCCTCTGAATAACACATAAAACGGGTGACAGAGTGAGTTTACATCAGTTAGTCAAAAGGAGTTCTTGCATGTTCCACCCTTCTGAAAAACGAGACCTTTTACTTGTGACTAAATATTGATGTAGTTTTATTTTAGGCACTCACTTTTGAAAGCATTGGTCCATCCAATGGAGTCATTAAAAGCAAAGAAAAACTTTTATACTAAAAGTGGAATAAAATGAATTTGTAAGCTAAGTGTAAAGGCTTTTTAATTGTTAGGGGCTAAGACCAGGTCCTCAATGTTTGTGGTTTGTCCAACAACGCTGTGATGTCAGTGATAGCCTGATACACTGTGATATCCCGGAACACAAGCACAAAACAGAAGATTTTGGTGCTTTTTTTCCTCTTCCCTTTTGTTTCACAGTGTGTTTCATCTCTCACTTTTCATCCTACTTAGAGTTTGTGTTCACCGTTCTGAATTGTTAACAATTTTTGTTCTTTTAAGAGTGTTTCAGTTAGCATGCTGTAAATACATAGCAAACTTTATTTTAGCCAACCTGAGATAACTTCCAAGAGGAGCATCAATTTGAGGCCGTTTCTGAAGTCCTCCTCAATGTTCTCAATCTGTGTGCCTGCTTTCCTGAGGTGGGAATTGCACCAGGCTGTAAACGTCTGTAATAGCAATTAAAAAAAAAAAATACTTATCAACAACACATTTTCCAAAACAACTACTCAGCCATCTGAGTAAACACTGCATCTGAGATTTTCACTACTGCCTTAGAAATTTGGATGTCCAGCTCCTATTCATTTTATACATGTTGCTGAGTTCAAAATTCTTATTCCAGATGTTCATGAAGCTGCAAAGAATTGCTTGATTAGAATGAATACTGTGCTAGATTCTGCTTGTAAATGTGTCCCAAAAAAAGATCTACACATAAAGGCAAAATTTGTCTAATGCTTAATATTATGAGCTCATAAAATCTTAAGTGTAGTAATATGTTGGGACTTATCTGTTATACACTCTTCCTGAAAAGAAAGATTGATATGGTATAAAGCTGTGTGACAGTAAAATGTAGGCAATACCAAGCACAGAAGCAAAAATTGCTACTACTTGAATTCATGCCATGATAAACAGTTCTTACACAGATTATCTATGCCAGGGACAAGTAACATGCATTTCTCACAGGCAGGAAGTTGTGAGAACACTCTTCAGGATGAAGTAACTGAAGAGAGACTTTATACAGCAAGGATACCAGCAAAATTGCATTTGTTCCTACTTGTAACTACAGTAAGAAACAGAATGCCTTTTGAAAACATGGACAATTAGAATGGATTTTGAAAGTTTAAAATAATTCAACCACAGACATTTCACATTCAGACCCTGCAGATATGGCCTGCCTTACCAAGAGTTTTATTTTTAAACTGTATTATATAATTTTCAGAAAACTACCACAACTTCGTGAAACACACAAATGCAGATACTTAAGTTTGCAGGGCAAAATGATCACAAAAGCAACCATGAGCATTTCTCGCTCTGTGGAGAATAACCAAGTCTGCTTTTACTTGCAGAGATGAAAAGCAGAACTAACTCCATTGATCTACAGAGGTCATACACACATTACCTTTTGTATGAATGAAATCAAAACATGGGCTACTATAAAATTTAGTAGTTAAAATCAATCTGTTTTCAAATCTCCGTTACTTCTCAGCCTTCTGACAAATTCTCCATGCTTTTCAGTGTCTGTTAAGGTATATAAAGCAAGTTTGTATTTACTAGGTATTTCACCAGGTATTTAACTCTAGGTATATAACAAGGCCATACATTTTGGTAAGTTAGACTTTAGCGACTTAAAATTGTCAGATATTTGGAATTCCCCTTCTTTTGCTATTTCAAATTACCATAGTTTTAAAAACATATAATGTAAATAGTTTAAAAATAAAATAAATCCTAAATCCCCATTGTCAATATGAAATTTCCTTTGGCTTTCTTTTTTCTTGCCTTTCTTTTAGACTATTTAATATCTGATCTCTCAGAAACAGAATAAGAAAGGCCAGTAGATGAAGGCAAAAACTTTCCTGAGAACTGAATCTTGTAAATTCTAGACACACTTGACACCTTAAGAAGATACAGATTGACTTTTCAAAAATGGTCTATTCTTAAAAATGCAACTTTCTGTTAAAGAATAATATTTTCATTGTTGTTGGGTTTGACTCAATTTATGTGAAGAATTTACATGCAGCTTGCTGGGCTCTTAGAGCTCCTACAGTGACAAGGAGCGGCTTGCTAAACTTTAGATTTATCAACTTCTCTCCAATTGAAAGGAAGAAGCAAGAAGTGCTATGCATATGGGGGAGCTATGCAGTGAAATCCCTAATTCTAGATACCCAGAGAAAGGAAGAGAGAGAAGACAGTATTGTAAGTGGTTCTGGGCAGGGGTCCTGTTGACCTGCAGAGGATAAGTTGGAGGTAGAGGCATAAGAAAGTCATTCTGTATGCAGATGGAGGTAAGTATGGCTGCAGCTGAAGCATCTCTGCAAATACATGTTTGAATAAAGGAATGTTAGCTTGAAAAGCAGTCATTCAGGAAGGTAAAACTTCCCTCATTTTAAGGTAACTAGCTTTACTGAGCTTATGGGAGACCTGAAACCAGAGTGTATCAAGCGTCACAACAGATACTAGGCACCTCTACCCTCAGGGCTCAACATGATAGAGTCTTAGGATGGTATTTGGTTTGGATTATTATAGGGTTAGGATCTAGTTTATATGACTAATTTGTCTGCCTCAAGCAGTATCTTGTTCTAGTGATATGTATCTAAAAAGGCTTAGCACCACATTAAGTCATTTGCAAATATTAAATATTACAAGCAGCATCCTTGGAAGGAACAACATTATGGTAATACAGAAAAAACAGCTGAAAGCACTCAAGGGTAAATGCACATGAACCTTGCATGGCAATTTGGCAATAAATATTAGAAAGCTTAACCAGTAAATGAATGAGCCTTTCATGAATTAAGTTTATGTGATGGACATGTGCTTATCTGCAGATGCTATTGCAGTCTGTAGAATTGTTCCAAGCACACTGTGCTAACCTCAAAGAGGAATTTGGAGAAAAACCTCAGCCATTTCCATCTCTTTTAGACGTTTATGGTGAACTTTCTGACCTTGTACCACTCAAGTAAATGAGTTTTCCCCATTTTTCATTTAATTAAGGATTTAATGGCAACAACCCCACTAGTTGAGCAGTCTTAAAATACAAATCTGATTCCTACTGTGAAGAAAGCTACTAACTTAGTTTCTTAAGAAGAAATAGAACCTGGCACTTCTTAGCTCATATATGCATATATAAATACACATGTATAAAAGCAATATAGAATTTTGTCCACCTCTAATCTCACTGTGGCCCTCTACTTCACCTCTACAACAGCTGACTCAACTTACTGGATGCCAGACTGATAGACACAAAACGTAAGTTTTATCCGAAGATCCCAAAGTTTTCAAATAATCTAGATAGTTTATCTTGAAAACAGACATTTTTACAGCACTGAATTTGCTGAGACAAACTCTCTTCTCAATCTTGTTCATTTTATGAAGACACTAAGCAGCCAATGTTGCTATGATATAAACAAGGAAACGATGCTACTACTGCTGAGTCAAGTTATTGTCAAGAAATCATTTGATGACAGTCACTGGTTTTATGGGCTGCCTTTTTATATCTGTAGGTTATTTAAGATTCTTTCCAGTAGTACTGGGGTTTGTCATTGACATTGTACCATTCTGAAGGATAAACTTGAAATTACCTACAAAGCGTCCATTCATGAGATAACAAGTTCTGCTGAAGCACTCTACTGTGCGTGGATTCTTTATTTAGACTATCTGTATCTAGATAGTTTGGATTATCTTCTATATCTAGAAGAAGAGATTTAGATCTTTTATCTAAACTACAGTTTCTCAGAGCTTTCTGTTTTACCAGTACACCAGTTAATGAAATGGTGCTATCTCCCTTATGACAGTTGTCTTGTGCCTCATGGAAAGTATCGTTGCAGTACATTACAGCAGACTCTCAGCATGTGACCTCATAGCCTGATGCCTTCCAAATTGGCTTATTTTCCTAGGACTAAACATGGTTAGGAATGCTACTTAAGGAAGTGTTTACTATGTTTCAGTGATGCAATGCATAAGTGACTATATTAAAGCTACTGCAAAACTTAACTTGCAAATTTTAACAGGTTCCACAGTCTACATTTTATTTAACCCTCGTCCTGCTATTCTTATTGTGATACCACTTGTTCTCACTGCTTTGGCTTTAACTAACAGTTCTATTCATAGTTATTAAGAAACAATTCAAAGCACGTTTAAGTCCTAGAGATCAAGATACAGCCAGCATATAGTACCCTGCAAATTTGTAATCCACTGGGATTTAAAAGCTATTAAATGACTTAGACAAAGCAAATTCCTTCTTCTGCTGAGCTGTACAGCACATTTCAGAGTATCAGGTTGCCCAGAGAAACAAGGCAGGACTGAAGGCACCAAGCCGAATACCAGCAGTAATACAAATAAGTGCCTAGAAAGCTAGATATTTCTTTTTAGAATTTATTTACCATAGGTGGCTCTACAAATTTAAAAAATAAATAAATAAACATTTCTCCTTTCTGAAGCTGTTACTACAAAAGAAACTTTGCTGACAGTCTTAGATGAGAGACCACAGAAGAGGGGATGCAGGCCAGGAAGCCAAACAATTTGCAGTCGCACAGATAAATGTTCTCTTAATGCACTGTTAATTGCCTACTGCTGTCACAGGTCTATTTTGGAAAAGCTAACTCCAGAAAAGGGAGTGCAGTTTATGTTCTATGTCCACTTAGCCTGATTGTGAAGACTGCCGGTAGCGTGTTCTCCATAATTTGGATTCATAGATCTGTGATGGCAAAGTGTGTACCTGAGGAAAAAAAAAAACCTTGCCTGATAATTTACTCAGGCCACTTAATTTTACAAGCCCTTGACAAGTAGAATTGCAACCAAGGGGCAGAAAAAGGAGATATCAACTGCAGCTGAAAAATAATAGGGCATGCCCACTCTGTGCAAATATTTTTACACATGCACAATAAAGGACATGCTTTGATGGAAAAAGTGGTATCTCTGAGACCTGAATTGTCCTACACTCCCAAGAAAGCCCACATGTCCTTTTATGTGAGTGTAATTATAACTTTCTTTTGATAGTGCTTCAAAGCCAGTTTCATATGTACATGTGATAATAGAGACAAAGAGAATTGAGAAAGCACCAGTTACCACCCTTTCCAATACTGTTACCCATCAGTGGGTCACAAGACAACTTGTTCCACCTGCTGAAGATACAGGTTAAATTTCTAGTTTGGCACTGACAGTAAGTCCAAAATGTACATCACCAAAACAGCAGCATAACTTGTATGGGGACATGTATAGGCGATACACTCCACAAGTTCAGGAAGAATTATTTACTTGCACTCAGAATTGGAATTGAGAAGTGGATCCAGCCGAATAAAGGATTGGAGACCTGTATCCTATTTAGTATGTATATCTCATAACAAAGGTTAACACTGCCTTTCACTGTCTCCAACTCAAATCAATTTCTGTCTGCTGTAATATTTACAAGTTTTAAAAACTAATATTGATTTTAAAAGGCATGTGTCTGCTTGTCTGTACTCCTACCAGAAAGGCTACTGGCCCAGCGTCATCTGTTTGTTGAGTTTCTAGCCTTTCTGTAACATTTACATAAGATAATATAGACAAAATCCAATTTTAACCTATGAGTTGTGAAAAATATTGCATTAATAGGAAACTTAATACTTCCTGTGTCTGTTAACTAAAGCAGAAGCACAACCCATTTTAAGTGGACCTTAAATTCTAATACCCAGAGCAGGAGAACACACCTGAAGAAAATTAACTTCAAATACAAACATTCAACACATTTGTTTATATACATATGTGTTATCCTTAATTATCTCAGTCTAATAGAGCTGTTTCTTAAAACTCGGCTTCATAGTCCTTCTTCTGAAGTATTCTTCCTCTCTATTTCTGCTAGCTGAGGGTCTTCATTACTTCTAGGCTAAATGGGATGCAGTGATTCACTCTGTAGTTATACAGAACATTACTGGGCTCTGAGCTCATGGCAAGGGTGTTACAGAAAGAGCTCTGCCAGAACATTCCCACTAGGCCAGACTGAGGTTTCCCCTTGAAGAATTTCCCATCTGTCTGTTATCCATGTTTTAAAAGGTAAGTTGTGAACCTGCAACATGATCTCCTAGCTCCTGTGTTCACACAATGTTCTAATGAGTGCAGGATCAGGGCTTTTCTCTGGGCTTGGGATACAGTCTGCGTTGGCCCTCGTTCTCTTAACTATTTAATTCTGCTCCCAAAAGAAGGGGCATGAAGGTGAAACACAGCAGAAAATTGCACAGCCTTTATAAACTAGCTTGATGTAAACCATTGACTACACATGGCATCTTTTAGATGTTCCTAAAACGTCTAGATCAGCTATATTTTTAGTATATTAGGTGCACGAGTATATTTTTATAAATTGAAAATAAATAAAATCTTACATCTTACTTGTTGAATTATTATTAACTATCCCCTTGCTCTTATTTCCCCTTGCAGTGGAAGCCTAAATGCATTGGTATATGTTAGTAAAATAACTAGAGTAATTATAACAGGAGAGGTGGTTCACCAGTACAACTCGATCACGCCAAAAGGCTTGGTAGGCAAAGTGGGATTTTAACACTAAACACACCAGAGCACAGCAACAACTCAAACGAAGCACAGTGAAGGCACAGTAAAGGACATCATGAAGGCTAAGGTAGGGGAAATGTTTAGCATGTTCCTAAAGGTCATTAAAAGGAAACCCTCAAATCATAGGCAGTATGTCAAAGCCAAATGCCTGGGAACAACAGAAAGGATAGCATAGAACCGTCTTACAAAGAAAGTGAGCAGAAGTTCCATCACAAGGTCCCCAAATCCAAAGTTGGGGAAAGCCCTCCCTGCTCCACCACAGTCGTTCATATAGCTGAACAGATGGTGTCAGAGATGATACACTAGCATACTTTGCACTGTCAGCAGATCTGCTCTAGTAACTAAGGGAACTTCACCCCAGTTCCTTAATTTTATCATTCACAGGAGATGTCGTCAAAGGGTTGCATCCATCACACAGGACATTGCACATGTCTTGCTAGCATTCTGCATTTTGCTTGCATGGCAGAGCCTGGGGGGACCTCAGTCCTTACAAAGCAGATGGCTTAATCCTATGCAAGTCTAGGGTTTCCTGTAAAACGTGCAACCTCCTCCCAGCACTGAATGATTGTACGCCTGTTTTACAGTGCTCACTATTAACAAAAAATACAGAGCATGTAAATATTCCTTCAAGAATGACTTGGCAAGGCTGAACCCCAAGAAACGTCAAAAAGATTATTGAGCCTTTTGTTACAAAGTGAGTGACATTAGTTCTTTCTTTCAGAGGAGACTGTTGTCCCATTGGTCTAAAATGGAAGAAAACTCAGGAGGCAGCAAGATGTATGGGAAATTCAATATGGGTCACTGCATGCACTGTCCTCACCTCAGCCTTTTTTTCTCAAGGGAAGAAGAGGAAGGAATAGAAGGATATAAGAGGTTTCACAAGGTCTTTGGAGGGGCTAAACCAGTTAAAATATTGCAAGGTTTATTAGGAGCAGGCAGATAACATCTTTATTGGATCACCTGAGATGGCTGGAAAAGACAAAGAAGTTTTCAGGCACATAAGCCCATCTTTACATGTGAGAGAGAACCATCATGAGAGAGTCTTGAGCATGAAAATTTAGGTAAGTCTTCAGACAACTCAGGATTTTGATAGACCATCAGTATAATGCTACAACAGCTCTATTCCCTAAAGGAAGCTCCTTCCTTTTTCATTATTGTTGGTGACACCCATTTATGAAAGTTTTACAGCAGCAGGCATCTGTGTGATCCAAATGTGTGACTTCTCAAAACACATGCAGTACCATAGGGTTGTCCGCTTGTTTATTTTTATCAGTTTAAAATAATTCAGCCTATTTTAAATGTATTTTCAATCAGAAACATCGATATTTTAGAAGTAGGAGCACATGCAATGTTTAAAATCCCATTTGAAACTAAAAAGTGTTCAGGATCTGTAGAACAATTCTGGTCTAAATCTACTTTTCATTTTTGGAATTTCAAGAATCACTCAAATAAGAGAACCCTGCTCAGAAAAATAATGCAGAAATAAAAGAGGCAAGAATCCAATAAAAATCTTTAGTAAAAGCATGGGCATGGTTTTACCTTGCATTATAAAAACTGCAAGATATCTTTACCCATTCTTATCTTTACAATGTAACTGCAACCTACTCAATTTGTTAAGTTGAAGGAATAGAAAGACAAAGAAACTGTCAGGAAAAAAAAAAAAACCACCACGGTCTACTTCTGGTATGTTCTTTTAATTCTGAGTATTTTTTAACACATTCCTATCACTAAGCAGACCAGGGTGGTCTGTGGTAAATTTACATGTGGCAAATTTAATAATAAAGGGAGCAAGTAGCATCAACTTTTGCAGAACCCAATTTTATATTTAAAAAATTAAACTTCCAAGGACAAAAAAGTGAAAACTTCTGTTGTGCTACCTTTCTAAGCCTGCATTTAGATACATGCATGTCCTCCCCTCATGATTTTGCCTATCTAAACTCTAGACATTCATCCTAGTTCTAGTAGTTAAGCTAGAGTATTTTAAAGGTCCTCCCACCAGGACTTTACAGAAGCAGATCTCTTTTATGTCACATACCTAAGCTGGTTGCAACAGCAGAGAGCTATTTATCTAAGAGGAAAACTAAACACAAAACCATGTGAGAATAATTAAAAAAAAAAAAGTGTTTAGCAAGTCAGTTTATTCCTACTAATGGTGAGTAATGGCTCACTATTAAGTGAGGCTTATTAAGAATACTTCTGTAGGAATCTGCACTGAACCATTTCCTATACTACTCATTTAGATGACAGAATAGAGTATATGCTTATAACATTTGAATATGACAGCAAAACGATGGGTCTGTAAGCATGTTTCATGACAGAGCTACAATTCAAACTAATCTCGACAAATCAGTGAAATGACTTGAAGAAAGCTGGATGCAGATTAGCAGGAAGTCTGAAGTACAGCCCTCCTCCCGTAATATACAACTGCAAAAACACAGGATGGAGAACAACTGCCAGGGCAGTAGCACTGAAGAAAAGGATCTGGGAACAACAGTGGATCACAACGTAACCTGATTAAAAAATGTTGTGCTGTTATAAAAGGCAACTACAATATTGGGATGTCTAAGCAGAAGAATGGTGTATTAATATCTGAAGTACTTCTTCCAATCTCCTCAGTGCTGGAAAGGGATTAGCTGTAATATCTTCCCCTCTTTGGGGCACAAAATTCAAGAACAATATGGACCAGTTGGAGAGAATCCACAAAACAGCCATGAAAAGAAAAAAATTCTAGGAAACTTCATCTATGAAAAATATAGATCCATTGGGCGGGTTTAATCATGAGAAGTTTGAAAAGAGAGTAATACTTGTCTCAACCATTTAAGAAGTCACAACAGAGAAGAGAATAAATCAGTAGATTATTCTTAATAAGATAGATAGTCGTGAGCTTAAACAATGAGGAAGATTTAGATTAATTTTTAACTCTAGAAGCAGTGAAGCACTGGAAGAGATTGGCAGGCTAAATGTGGAACCCTTCTTCTTGGACATCATCACGAACAAGTTGGATAAATGTGTCGAGAACAGCATGAACATATTTGCTTCTGCCCAAAAGTAGAGGAATGGACTAAATGATTTCCCACATCCTCCCAGTCATGCTTTCTATGATGTTCATGGAAGATTCCCATCCTAATTGACATCTATGCTGCAGCCTTGAAAAGGGAGAATAGGCAAGAAGACTCTTTTTCCTTCCAGATTCTGTGGCTGAGAAGCCCTAAAGCTTAGGTATATATGTTAGCCAAAGACTACAAAATAAGAAGTCATTCAGCGGAAAAAAACGCCCTTTTAGGAATCCAAGCATTGCATATGCAACAGATAGCTGTAAATTTTGTTTCTGTCAGGGTGTTCTTTCTGTGGTGATCTCCATTTCCCTCTCCTACTTTCATATGACCCCCTAATTTCCCTTAGCAAAATGAAATATAATACTGGAGGAGATTTGTCAGGGATATTAGAGAAAAAGAAAAGGTCAAGACAGAGAATAATAAAGAAACAAAGCTGAAGAAACGTAACAGGAGGGGAAAGAAGATTCAAAGTCAATAGGCAGAAGAGTGTTCACAGAAAGTTAAACGTAAACCAAATTAAAATGAAAGTGGATTCAATGATCTGTTCTATGGGTACATACATTTCCCAAGGTCCGTATTACGATCTTGGAGAAGAGATCCTGATGCTTGTGTTTTCTCCCCAACTTTGCGACAGCCTTTAAGTCATTTAAGACAGGAAATTTAAAAATGTTTTTATTGTCCTAAATGCTGAGCATTTTATGACCCGTGACTCCTCATATGGGACTATAAGCCTTTCAACAACAATGGGAGCAGATGTTAGCCATAGCTGAGTACTTTTAAGTGTCCCACTTCTGTATTCAAGGATAATGAGAATAATAAATGCACCATATCCCACAGCACTATTGGGGGGGGAAATTCACCATTGCTTTTGAGGTGCTCAAACTCTACCCTGAAAAAAAGCCCAATAAAGAAATAGAAGCAAGAAAGATTAGAAAGTTGACAAAACTATAAATATAAATAAAGAATTGTAAAACTGATCAAAACCAGAACCTACTGTGAACAGGTGGAAAACAACACATAACAATTATCAACATCTTCAGCATCTGTTCTGAGTCATCCAAAGTTAACTCTACATTTAAAAATCAAAGTTAGCTGTTTAGCATAAACTAGTTACCTACTACTGTAAATCTAGTTGCATGCTAGCTATCCTTCCCTCCTTAAACTCAGTGAATTACAAAATGTGCCAGCCACTTAGGAATGGAGAAAGAAGTCGCTCAGGGAACTGTTAAGAATAGCAATGACTGTGAATAACCCCACAGATGCAATCTGAGAAAGCATTTTCACATACAGAAATTGTTTTAGCTTTCACCTCTAGGATGAAAAGTCACTGTCCCTACTTCTCACTAATAAGGTCAGTTTTGGGCACCTCCAATGAAGCTGCCATTTCTGGTGGCTTAAGTGATGGGGACACCTGTCCCCCCAAGAGCTAAACTGAGAGTACAACTCACCTCATAGACATTATCAAACAGCCTGCATGTGTTAGCAACCTTGTCAATTATTCACCTGGCCTGGGTTCAAAACACTGACCTAAAAGTGAAAGGTTCCCCCCAGCCACGCATTCCCAACCAATAAATTAAAAGTCCATCTTCAGTACAAGGTTATCTTTCATCATGAATTGGGGTGTAGGAGCTATTAGAATATTCCACTCGGAAGGCTTTGCAATACTGAGACTTTTAATTAATATTGTCACCACCTTGCTAAGTGGTGACAGAGGTCAGGGTTTTGCAAGTCAGCTTTCTCTTGGATGTGAATGACTGTTTTTGCAGTATAGTTTGTTCTTTCACATCATATGCATGAATCCTTGAAAAAGATGGTCACAAACAGCATCCAGGCAATACTCTTTGTCCAAATGGCAATGTCCGGCTGGCTGTCTTACAGCAGCCCTGGATAATTCATTCTAGCTAGGTGGAGTAATGGGGAGCAATCCCTTGCTGTTTGCAATGATCTTACCTCTTCATCTTCCCTTCTACTTCAATAACACTATACATGACATTCATTTACAGTTATACACTACCTTTCTGATGATTCTACTCTCTTTGCCTTTTATGTAAAACAACAAGTACGTTAATACCTTGTCATAACAGAATTAATACCTCTGAATTTTTTTGATTGCATACCATTATTCAATGCATTAAAATGCTCAAGGTACAAGATTAGCACTACAGAATGGTAAATAAATGGTATAATCTGTGAAGTAAACAAAGTTCTCAAATTACTAACAAATTTCTGAGTTATAATAGCCCCCATATTAAATTGCTTTCTCCAATGAGAGTGAAAAGGCAGACAGTAAGTAAAGACTCAACATTTGAGTCCTTGCTCTTCCACAGCTTTTTGTACAACTTCAAGCAGTGAAACCACTTTACACGTCTGTCCAAAATCTTTACCCCTCAGTAGAGGTGAAATGTAAATATGCCCCATGGACTGAGAGTTCTAAATGCAGAATTAGGAGGGCTCTGTTCATCTCTAAAATTGAGTGACTGTGCCATATTTTACAGTCTCATGTACATTTTGCAAATTTAAAATGCTGTAGCAAGTGAAAGAACTTTTATTTCACAAGGCTCAAAAAACAAATATTGGTGAAAAAGGTATCTGTGAATCAAGCATATTCAGAACACAGTTCTTAAATGGGAGTAAAGCTTTAAAAACAAAACAAAAACAAACAAACAAGAGACTAATGTAACAACAGAAATGCAAAGTTTAGAATAATCTATTTTTTGTCAATGGCTTTTGTTTTATTTTCAGATATTGATTTTGTATTTCCCTCAAAGGAAAAGTTGATGGACATGTTGATCTAGCATTTAATAATTTAACAATTAATAGATCATGGTTTGGGTTTTGTTTTTTTTTTACATGCAACACTGCCAAATTTTGCCCTTCAAAATGTCTCCTCCTGAAATCTGCAGAAATAGAGAAGCATCGCCCACAAGGACCCACGTCATTTTGACAGAGACACAGTACTCCCACACAGCATGACTGGGACTGTACAGCATCCAGACTGAACCTCTGAGGACTGCCAACTATTTGCATGGCACAACAGTATTTTCCTCTAACAGGGTAACCTAACTTTAAAGCATACTAACCAAATATTCTCTGTTCCAATACACTCCACTTTGCAGAGCTTGAATTTACACTACAAAAACAAGTAATTCTGACATTGCAACCTGAAGCAGTATGGTTATAGCAACTACTTACACAGCATTCCTGTTCGCTTTACACCACAAAACTTTACAGCACATACCTACAAATAAATCAGTTCACGCCCAGCTGCCAGAGCATTAAAATAGATTTGCCACTACGCTGCACAAAGTTGAGGGCAGGAAAGAGATGTTGTACACATTTTTATAAAAGCTTTAATGGACTCTATCACCCATGCAATAAGGATTGCATCTTTGCATTTATATAGAAATATATATTCATATCTCAAAGTGCTGTCCAAAAGATACCTCTCCCCAACCAATCAGGTAGGACACTAGGGTCCTAAGCAGAGAGCTTGCGGAGCGTGAAGTGTGTAGGTTCTGTTAGAAACTCCAATGTACTGATGCATGCTCCCAAACATCTCTCTCTCTTGCACTGTCTCTCTCTTGCTCTCTGCAAGTTTTTAGATACAGATCTTGGGTGAACAAAAGCAAGACAACTCCTGATACTTTTGAAGGCATACTCAATTAATGGAACAGTGAGCTATTTGCATTCTGGTGCTTTCTGGATCACTTTTGACCAAGATGATATTTGGGAGGTCTCACTGTAAGCACCAGTTAAACAGAGCGCTATGTTTAAGGCACACTTTTTGGATCTAACTACTGAAAAACTAAGAAACATGAGGACAGAAAAAGCTATTTAGTATGCCATGGGACCAAAATATCCAACAAAATGTTGAACTGTTATAGGGTCAAAAGAAATTCCCTCATTTCTACATGGCTCAGATGGAGTTAATTCTGGAGCACCACCTTCCATGCTCAGCATTTCTACTTCACCAGAGTATCAACAAACTAGAAGGCATCTTCAGAAAAGGATTCACAGTAAAAATGCCAACAGGTTTGGAGGGAACTGTTTCAGCAATGAAAAAAGGTTTGAGACCTGACATTTTTCTTGTTTTTCTCTCCCTCTGTATTCTTTTCCAACCGGCCACTTCTTCACTATTACAGAACAAAAGCATAAACCCTGTTATATTTGCCTCCCCCCGTGGGGAGTTAAAACAAAGTATAGGTAATCCAAAAAGGGTCTTGAATACTGTCTGCAAGGGACAAATCTGCAGGTGTGCTTTAAAGGTGAAGTCTATGCCCCTTATACCATCTGGAGCTTTCTCTCAAGTATATTAAACAAAGAACATGCATTACCACTACCCTATCAGTGCCAAAGGAACCTTCTTATAAAGAGATCCTATCTCCTATTCTCCTTTCCAATCTTGGGTCCTTCTTCCACCAGCTGTGCCCTACAGTGCTCCTCCTGGTTTCCCAAGAGCTCCTGAACTATCACAGATAGTGCTGGCTAACGTTATTTCAGTAGATACGCATTTGAATGACCAACTACTATTTAGGATGAGATGAAACATTCACACGTTATAGTATCAACGAACTAAAGGTATGCCCTCTGGAAATAGAAGGATTAATTGAAGTAGGCTAATCTAGGATTTAGTTGACTGGATTTCCAAATGTCTTTCCCTTGCTTTCTCTGTTGATTTTCTTCACCATGCTATCTTTATCCAGTAATTATACACTACATGGCCAGGTGAGTAAGTAAATACATTATACATCGGTCAATATAGTCAGAGTGGGATAAAAGTATGTTCCTATCCAATTTATCAACATTCTTTAAAACACTTCCATGATGAGAAAAGCATGTCTTCTGACTGATAACGCTAAAACAGATTTTGAAAGTTTTTTCAATTCTACACACACTAACACACAGATCTTTAAGACTCTGACACCAATGAATGATGGGGAAAGTATGTCAATAGTCAGACCCCGAGATATTTACACAGTCTTTGCACTCTGATATGTAGTACATTTGAAGATCACTACACCTAGTTTCACTTGTAATATAAACTAAGGTTTCAGTTGAGATTCTTATAGAGAAAGGAAAACCTCATGTATTAATTCCCAATTATGCAACAAAAAGCTCCTCTGTGGCATATATGCCAGGTTACTCAATGCAATATTTCTCAGTACACAAAGCATATAATCTGTCCATGTTAATGTCTTTACTATTATAACTGAGGAATAAATTAAAAAAAATTCAATTTTGATTTCATGCCTGTTTTAAGAATCTGTTTTTTAAAGAATTTGGTAACTTCTACTGTTAAAGATACTACTTAAACATATTGGATTGACTTTTTTAAGCTCTAATGTTGTTTTATGAGGCATTAGCTATAGAGTAACATTTTCTAAAACATTTAAAATATGCTGTAAGCCACCAGACTTTCAGAAAAATTCCAGAGTTCCTGAATAATTTTTAGTGACTGTCAGGTTCCTAAATTACTGAGCTTTTCTTAAAAACAGAATAAAAAGCAAAACAGTACTTGGGATCTCTGGATGGCTTGATTATATACGAATATGAAATTTAACTAAATAACCTGTTCTCAAGCACTTAGCTAAGAATAGATGGGTAAATAACGATGGCTGTAACTGCTGAAAGCATAAACACCTGTGTTTTAGACAGTACAGTGTTTGTGATAAGCAAACTGCTTTGTCAATTAAACACACAGTTCTTTGTTTATAGCATACCTATTCTTAACAGGAGCCATGCTGGGACCTGTGCTTGGTCATGGAAATGAAGGCCATAGATAAAAGGAAAGCAAGCAAACTTCAGTTTCATATATGGTGTTTTGTTTGTCTTTTAATATTAATGCCAGAGGGATAAGTGCAT
The DNA here is from genome assembly GCF_026419915.1 of Harpia harpyja. Taxonomy (NCBI): domain Eukaryota; kingdom Metazoa; phylum Chordata; class Aves; order Accipitriformes; family Accipitridae; genus Harpia; species Harpia harpyja. The sequence goes on from NC_068952.1 coordinate 33,328,827, forward strand.
TACACATAATATGTACATGTACAGATACAGCTGCTTGTGGGGCTCCACTGCAAACTACATTACTGAAATGACTTGGGATTAAGAAGTGGTTAGAACAGGGAGGGTTGCTTCAGATTTCTTCAATGATCTGGTATATAGCAGAAGATCATTGTACCAGCAAATGAAGGGGACTGGAAGTCTATGGATAGGAGTAGAGTCAAAGGTGGTCAGCTGCTCTGCCAAAGAAAATGTGTGGTGGAACTACACTCCAGAGTACAGCTGGAGATTAACTTGGACTACAGAGGTTTTCCATAGCCTAAAGAAACTCCTCTAGATGAAATAATACCCCAGAGCTACACAATCATTTATGTATTTTATTTGTATTTAGTGCAGCTGGGTACCAGTTTTCTTCATATTAAAGAGTGCAATGCCATAAGTCTTGCAGCAGTAAAAAGCTACACTGGTGCCAAGTTTAAACATAAACCGGAGTTAAAAAAAAATACTGCTTAATGCTAGATGGTTAAGCCTTTCTGTGAGTGCCAAAATAGCAGGTTGATTTTCAGAGGTGCAAAATAGACAGAAGTTCCTCCTGACGTCAGTGGAAATGCCTGGGTGTTCAACACCTATAAAAATATGAGCGTTTCCTTAGACGCTTAAGGAATAACCACAGATGCTAATTTTAGACCAGGGTAGTCACTTTTTGCAGACTCCTGCTGTGGTAGTGGGGGTGAGCAAGGCTGAGCAAGGCTTTTCTAGAGGACAGTTCAGAGCAGAATCCATCTGCTCTAAACTAGGTTCTGCTAGTTATCAAAGTAATGGATGGCTGGACTGATTTTGCTCACAGGTTTTTGAAGAGAAAGAAGAACAAGCATCAGATTTCAAGCTGAAGGGATTCTGACAGTTAAGAGCAGTTGAGAGGAAGCATTTGAAGTAAATGGAAAATCTTACTCGTACCAAGTACAGTAAACACTTGGCACTTTCATCTGTAAAGTCAGCACATAGGTATTACAACCACTATTTTGGAGATGAAGATGTGGACAAAGTGATATGTCCTTATAACTCAAAAGCAGGGAAAACTGGGACCAGACATAGGAGCAACAGTGCCCATTCTTGCACCTAGGACACAAATTCAGGACTAATTTCCTCACCTGTGTGTACACATGGAAATTTAAGGCCCAAATATAGACACTAACTAAACATTAGCTAGACAACTGTCAGCTTCTGCTTCCCTCTGGACAGGCCTTCTAAAGAATGAAGTGTATTTCTACAAGCTACCATTTCAAGTGGGACACTTTCCTAAAAGGAGAACATTGCATTTCAAAGTCTTCTACCTCTATCTCTGCAGAGGCTCTGTTCCTGCAGAGTAGTAACACCTGCCCTGCAATCCCTTCACACCAGTAGTTTGACGATTATTAGGACCATGCTATCTTGATCTGTGTTGAAGAGTTACTTATACTGCCAGCAGGAAGAGCTACTAGAGAATTTGTACAGAAACAGTCACAGAGGGTGATCATAACGTTGTGTTTGTTGGTTCAATGATGTGGAAAGAGGTAACTTCTACCTTTAAATACATGCCCAATATTAACAGGTAGAAAAAGAGCATTGTATAGCACCTGTATAGTTACAATCAGCTTTATGCCTCAAGTGTCTCAACATGACGCATATTTAAAACCAACAAATCCAGTGATATAATAAGAACAAATGTCACACACACTTATCATAGCATTTCATTAAATGATATTCTTCATACATTGAAGATTTGAAAATCACCCCAAACTACTAGGAATGAAATTTAATCTAGGAGGAAATGGAGTGCTTGATGTGAAACATTCCCCTTCTGGTATCAGCTGAGAGTAAAGAATGCCTAGCCATAAAAGACATATTCATTCAGAGTCAGCAACTTTTCACTGCTCACAGTAGAGGAATACCACATCAGTTACACATTGTTTATCCCTACAATTAGGGCTCAGAAGAAATTATGCTTGGCAGTAAAGCCATCCAAAACAAGTCAACTTTGCCAACGGTGTAAGCATTTTGTTTGCTTGCAAGGATATAACATGCAGGAGGGACGTCTTTTGACTTGGGACAAAGCTAAGCAGCACAAATTCCCATCTAATTCTATTTCACTGACATGCTTCTTCGTGCATCGTGTCCACCTACAGATACATTCCAGATACAAATCCAATGCATTCTTCTGTAAGAAGGTTCTGCAGTACAACTTCTAATATAATTCTATATAGTATTCACCATCCATGACTAAAGAAAATACTAATGCTCAGTCTCACTGAAATTAATTCAGTAGAACTGTACAGTGCAATACAGAAATTACTACCTAAACTAAACATCATTAAATGGATCAGAATTTATGCAATAGTGATTAAATTTATGTTGGGCATTTGGTATCTGATTTTTCCATCATAATGATGAAACCCCTTTTGTCTTACTTGTAAGAGGATGGAAGGGCTTTGGTGGAAGATTTTGAACTGTGTTACCCCATTGGCAAAAAGCAGTCAAAATCCAGCTTGCAGAGCTGTCTTGGTTTGATTTGGAAATTGGTGACATAATCATGATACTTTCTTACTGGGATTCATTAGTTTACAGAATATACCTGAGCCCTGCTTTTGCTTGCACAGTCCTACAAATTGTAAGAGCATGGATTCCCTATTTACTGCAGTCTCAGGGCTGAAGACCCTCATTGCTCTTCCAGGCAAACACCACCCATGCCTCTCTCTTCAGCTCTCCAGTGACCCAAACACAGATCCACAGCAAGATGCAGACCTCCCACCCCCAAGAGATTATAGCAAAGTCCACTGCTTAACACACAGCTTTTCTCTAGCTCTTAAGCACCTTGGTTGCAGCTTATGGAAACCCACTTAGATCCATACTTTCTTCCAATCCTTATTGTCTTACTAATTGGATCAGCATGTCTACAGACATTTTACTATACGAATGTCAGGGGAGGCTGTGGTGCGTATCTGTGGGTGCAGGTAGGAGGTAGCCTTTGCTTCCCATTAGAAAATGGTTCTTATAATTTCTTTTCATAACCATACACTTCTTTTGCTGGCAGATATTTGGGGATGAGTGGCAATTAACAGCTGAATCGGGACTGTAGGAATTATCCATTTGACAACACTAACAAAAGCATACAGAGTCTGGAATAGGTCAACATTGAGAGGGCCGTTTGAGTTTAAATAGAAAATACACTATTGAGTAAGATATAGATTTCTTGCACTTAGTATTGATAAAGAAAACCCTCCCATTAGAAAAAATTACCTCCATAACCATTTCTAGTTAAGTGAATTTCATAATAGCTTTCTTTGAATTTTCCTTCATATACCACCATCACGGTATTCAGGGCCCTCCTCAGCTGTACACCTTATTGACAGCTTCCAAGACAGAATATGAAGCACTGACAAAATATGATCGTTCCACTATCCTTTCAGCATGCTCCTCTCAAGCACCATTCCATGCAAGTAACTTCAGCAAGAGGAATTTAACACGTTACTATTTTAACAAGCACTAATCTCTAAGAGGCCAATTGTACAGGACAAGCCATAAACACATCCCATATTTCCATACAGAGTCCCTCTTCACAGGACTAGAGAAACTGCAACTCCACGTCATTCTGTTGCATCAGTGTCTAATATTTAGGACAGTTATAGTATATGCTGAAAAATCAAGACACGCTGTGGCAGAAAAAAATTAAGTCCGTCCATTGACTACCAAGTTCTGAGTCAGACCCTGTATGGGGCCATTTACCACTGAGAAAGTCACTTAAAGAGCACCCAGGACTTAAAAGGAAATGAGATTTTTTTTTATGTGTGTGTTCTTAATACTAGAGGTTTTGTCATCCACTGTTTGAAAAGAAAATTCTTGATGCACCTGGAGGAGAAGCATTTGGCCTTGGAGTGCTGAAACTTCATGTTACCATAAGGCACACTCTGCATCTATAGTGGCATATATCATTTGGCAAGACGTTGCTCTTCTATAGAAGACAGTCATAGTACTGGCTGAATACTAGAAAAAAAAAAGTTTACGAAGGTGAAATTGTTTGCTTTTCTAACTACTAATAGTGATAGAAAGTCCTGCATTTCAACCTACAGAATTCCTAAGACACCTATGTCATCCTAATTCTGTGCATAAAAGGTAAGGGAGGCAGAGAATTGCAGTGTAGGACTCAGTATAGCACATGATTTTTCCACTGACTATCATTCTGCTTTCAACTCCAGAGGATTTTCCTCCTAACAAATTAAATCCCCTCCTTAAATTAGTCCTAAAGCTACTCAACCCAGGACACCTGTCTTTATAAGAAATATCCAACTGTTAACAGGTAAGTATTAGGAATGAGTAATGAGAAGGCTGATACTCTCTTAGAAAGGAGTGTACCTTTTGCCTCACTGTTGGTTCTCATCCAGACCCTGTTCATGTTGCTCACTTGCAGAGGGGAATCTCTACGCCTCCTCAACAATCCCACTGGTATTCCACGTGGGTAAAAAGTGTTACCTCATTAAAAACTCTCAAGAGATGGATGGTTCCTCTGTGTGCTATGGGAGCTTAACCCCAAGGCTGATTATTCATGGAAAGAATTTTGCACTGTCAAAAAAACCCCAAAACCACACCCCCCAAAAAACCCACAAAACAAAACAGGGAAAAAAAACACTTTCCCCCCCAAATCCCCAACTTTGAATATTTCCAGATAATGACCGTAAAAGAGCAAGACCTAGGCTGGAATGCCCTGTACACACTGTAGATATTGCTATATTCTCCATGACAATGATTTCAATCTGGAGCCTGTAAATTCATGAGGAGTGGTTCTGCAGTACTGAATTTTGCTGGTGGCATCCAGCCTCTCCTGGCAATGTTCTTCTGCCTTGCATTTCTTTTTTATTCATTCAGGCTTGGTTATTTCTCTCTTTCTATTCCTGGTTGAAGAATGAAGCTGTTTCCTTCCACTACTTCATCTGTCTTCTCACTCACCAGTAGACTTCTTCCAGAAGAGGTTTCTGATAAGAAATCAAATTAGATTCCAACCATAGAAGACCACACAAACTTCAGAGTGAATCTGGGACACTGACTGTAACTCTATTTATAGACATTGAAGTCAGACTGAACACAAGGTCAGTTTCTCTTTCAGGCTGCAATGAACCTCTCAAATCTGCTGAACTTAATGAAGTTGCAGCAACACTAGAAAAAGAAGGATGTTGTCCATAATTCATAGTCCTGGTAGCTTCTCTCAAATAACTTGCCATACGTGTAGCTTCCAAATGCATTTTTTTATTTGCAAGGACAACAGGAGTTGTATTACCAGCCAAAGGAGGTAATGCAGATAACTCCTTATAGACCACACTGAAAATGTAATCTGATATGTACTGCTGAAGACTGGAAAGACACAGCTTCTTTCCTAAAGAACCTTTTCCAAAGTCCTCACTCATGCACAGCATTCAGCGTCATCAAGAAGATTTGCATTCACAAAGAGTGCAATATCAAGGTAAATAAACATTCTGAGTCTTCCTGTTTATTCTATACCAGCGTAAAAAAAACATCAACGTGGTCAGAAATTGCATTGACACCTACATTAAAACCTTTCTGCATTAACAACATGGTGGTATCAGAACCATACAGCAAGCTAGAATGATCATTCATCTATAATAATACCGGTAAAGCAAGGAGTATGTTTCTAGTTCTTGCCTTACATGTGTTAGTGCGACAGTGTCAGAGACATGTCTGAATGACTGGAGAAGACACATATGAAATATGTGGAGCCAGTTTAGTGCTTTACAATACAATACAACTGTCCTGAAGAAGGGATCACACCTGTTTCACAACCTTCAGATCTTTATCCTGAAGGCTTAAGACTTCCTTGAAAAACTAACAAACCACATTTCACGTCAAAGTTTGAAAAAAGCACACTCCTATAATAAAGTATTTATAGCAAAAGTTACAAATAAGAAAGAGCACCGTTTAACACACAGCTCAGTAGTGTTGGTAGTTCAAACACATTGCAAACAATACAACATGTTTGCATTTTGAGTGGCATTGTTGTGCTTGGTTCCTAAACTAAGGGACACTGCATTTTCCTATGTTCCTTTTAGTTATATTGAGATACAGGCTAGTGAAAACTAAAAGGTTTGTGAAGTTTGTTGAACTTTTTTTGGAAACTCAAGAAATAAATTTATCATGGAGATAAGCAAAATCAGGTTTTAAGTCTTCCACTATGAGCTAGTACGATTTTTACTTTCACTCCAGTCTGCAGGGTAGGGACCGAAAGACAGCTAATCAGCACCTAGTCTGACAATACAATAGAACCAACCACTTCTATCAGTTGTTACAAATATCACTGCTGTCCTCTTTTTACCGGGGGAAAACCCGAGGTCTGAGGTGAGCTGACCTTGCCTAAAGTTACAGAGCAGGGCAAAGAGAATCCCACCCCCTCTGGCCAGACTTTTTGATTTCCAATACTTTCTTATTTCCACGTAGTACTGAAGAAACAAGGGGTGACTTTCACAGATTTTTCAAATGCTGTTTAAGCGCACATGGCCAGTAGAAGTGTACTAGGTCAAGGAGCAGATTTCAGAAGTTTCCAATCTCATGGTTCCCATCTATACATTCAAAAGGGACTGTTGTCATTTTAAGCCCAGCTGAAAACTAAGCACCACACAGCCACTCGCTCACCCCATCACTGGGATTTGAGTAGCCACAGCACCTGTGGCTGTAGTTCTCTAATTAGTTCTGACTGAAGACAGCATGCCCATCCAAAATTTCTTTTGTTAGTCTTTCTTTAAAGTTGCTGCCTGAAATTTCCAACCATATGATCCTGTTTAAGTTCTTAGCAATACTGTCTAAAGCAGCATATAGTCAAATTGTCATATTTTCTTGATTTCCTGATTTGACAGAGGCTAGATGTTACACAAACTAAAGCATTTAAATTGTTGTTCACATTCAGAGAGACAGAGCTAAGCTACAACTCAGCTTCTTTTCCTATAGTGTACTTCATATTTATTCTGACACCTGCAACCACCAAGGAGCCTGGATTACAGCAGACCATAATACTCTATGAACCATGGTTATAATTAGGCATCACATCCATTGTAATCCTATGGACGTCATCATGTGTTACCAGCATCTGTTGACAGATCTCATACCAGGCATATCACTGAAATGGCAAGTCTGGAGAGGGCAGCCCACAATAGAAACAATGGCATTTATTTTTGGTTTGTTCCAAGACTGTCTAACAGAAAATACATGCTGCCAACTGCCAAGGCTGCACTGAGATCACTTTTCAATATTATATTACCAGTTAGAACAAAGATCTGTGCCCATGTATCTGCAATCTTCTCCTAATAAATAAGGAAATAAAGAAAGCACTTTCTGCAACTGTCTTAGCACCAATAAGAGAAAGATAGAAGCCTTGAAATTTTATAAAGTTTATCAGGCCCTTTATCATAAGGGTACTTATTTTTCATGTAATAATAAATTCAGACTCCTTTCCAAGACAAGGAAAGAAGATCCCCTCTCCTAAATTTTATTTAAATGTGGTATCACTTTAATATTAAAACTAAGCCCGGGGAACTGGCAACATAAAGTAGCAAAGCCACAATCTCTCTACTCTATGGAAGTAAAGCAGAGTCTGCTTTAATTTATCAATGTGGAAACCTGACTTTCTGCTGAAGCGCTGTCTGTTTGGAGGAATGGAAACAAGCAGTTTGCTGTGGGGTCTTATACTAACTACTCCCTGCTCTTCTGTAAAAGTCAAGAGACTTAACTGTAAACATAAGAAAGCCTACAGAATCCAGTTTCTCTTTATTTTTTATCATTTATCTGCATTGTAGGAAAACTGCCTTAGAGTGCTGACTATCTAGTAACCTGTCCATTATTTCTCTATTTTGAAAGCAGCATTCTCTGAAATGCTGGACAATTGAATCCTAATCAGATGGAACCACAACCTGTTACAGCTGAGCAGTTTCAAATCACTGAAGCACTTAAGCACTACAATAATTTCCATTCTCATTATAAAACATAGAAGAATAGTTCACTGTCTAAAGAGTGTCAAATTAAAACAAATGTCAGTGTTGATAAGTACGGCTTAATAATTGGTTAGGAGTTGCAGCAGCTGGTAGATCAAGAAAAGTGAACTTCAACTTAGTCCAGGACTTCTCCCACTATATTCGTACAGCAGGATCTGAACAGGTGTGAATGTAGGAAAATGAATAAAACCAGCTAAAACTCACAGAAGGAGGAAAGCTACAAATAAAAACTGAGAGGAAACTATTGGCTCTACAATTCTAATGGAAAAGCAAACCCATTGGCCCCAATGATTCTAACAGCTCTTACTTTTATAGCTATACTTGTATAGTACAGCTTTTATAGAAGCTGCGACTGTAAGAGTGGGCCAGTCTGTCATCAGATATAAATTGGCAACTTCTACTTAAATTTTTGAAGCGAGCTGCTCTCCTATAGCACAAAGTATATTCAACTTTATTGTCCAGAGCGCCATTTCTCTCTCTCCCCTGCCTTTTTTTTTTCATTCCTGTAACCAGCAGATAACTTTTTAATCCCAGATCTGTTAGCTGTGACTTTAACATCAGCTTTTACATTAGGAAGTAACAAATCTTTTACAATATTTCATCTTTCTCTTTCCCATATGCTGCTTAAAACTCAGTGTTCTGAAATTAGATGTTGCAAATATTACTAAAGTACCAAACCATTGATAGGACTGCTGATGGGATTATAATCTCTGCCTATGTTCAGAAAAAGAGCATGGGCAGTACTTGCGGGCATAATAGTTTTCTTACACCTAAAAGGCAAGAAGCATTTCTCTACAATGGTATACTCCAAGGAGTTTACAAATCCCGTTTTTCCCAGACAGTGAATTGGCACGTGGGAACCTAATCATGAAATACAGTTTTCCAAAACTAGCCTGGATATATTTCTAGGCAATATTTTCCTTGTCAGACAATTCAGTGAGAATTAAAAGTAAATTTTAATAAGAGCTGACTCACAAGATCACAATTTCAAAAGAGATTTCTCAGTCTGCTCTCAGAGATATTGCAAACTTTTTCTGCACACCGATTTTGAACCTTCTCATTCATCTCCCTGTTTATAATTGCATTTTACTGTTTTCGAAAAGCAATCAGGCACACGCATCAATTCAGAGTCTGCTTTCCGACAGGAAGACCCAGGAAGTGAAGTCAAAAATTACTGAAATACTAATACATAAATTTAGAGGTATTGACAGAGTATTTCCAGTGCAATATAAAAAGAAACTCCTGACTCTCGTGAGTTATTTTCATCTTACATAGGTTTCACTTAAGAATCCAAAAAGTGAATGCTTTATCCTCAAGATATGGCACGGCTAATATATATATGATATATGTGCTTTATACGATGTGAAGTAGATCCTCTTACAAAATCAGAGCCCCTTACTGCACAGCCCTGGCAATTCCAGATGCAGCGTGGCAGTAAGAGAGGACATCATTCCACACAGAAGCACATAGACGGACACACATTACTCTATTTCCAGACCTTCCTTTGCTGTTTCTCCCATGCCGGGTCCAGGAGCAGGTCCCTGTCCCATTCTTCTTCCTGGGTCATGTACTCATCTTCTTCATAGTTGTAGGTGTACTGCATGTTTGTGTCTATCTGATTCATGCTGTTCATGCTACCCGGGGATCAGCTTCGGCTGCTGTGGCTTCTACTACCTTTAAACGGATATATACTTTTAAGCTTAGTTTACTTGCTGATGGGTTGTAGGTAGCAGCGTCTTTTTCTTTTTTTTTTTCTTTTTCCAAGGTGTCAGGGAGCGAGCGTGTTGCCGAGAGCAGAGGCTGAAACTGTCGGGTAGGTGCTGACCTGTGGTGACCTTCCTTCCCTCTCTCTCCTGCCCTCCTTCCCCTTCTCTCTCGCTCGCTGCTGCTGCTGCAGGTCCCTGCGGCTGACCCTCCGGAGAAGCCCGCCGCGGCTCATTGCTGCGGGTTATTATCCCCGCCGGGCTGTCACGTGGCGGCGGCGGCGGCTCAGCCCCGCGGCGGGCGGGCGGGCGGGGCAGGGGGGCGGCGCGAGCGCGGCGCCGGGCCGTTTCCGCGCGGGGGCAGCGGTTCTGCCTGCAAGGGCGTAGGGCCGGGCGGGGGGAGGGAGCTCACCGCCCGCGAGAGCTCTGGCCAAAACCACCGCTACTCCCCCGGGTGCCTGTCCTTCCTGCCAACTTGATAAAATACCGCGCCTTTTTTTTTTTTTCTTTTTTTCCCCCTACTTCTCAAGACCCATCTGCGATTTGCTAGTGTGGTTTGACATCGTCTAGCATTAGTCTGAAGCCTGTGTGGACCCTCGAGTCGCTTCACACTTTCCAGATTAAGGATCGCAAGAGCCAGCGCAGCAGACCCAAGAGATTAAACAGCTTCCAGTGGAGGTCAGGTCTGGAGTTAAACGAGAAAGTACAGAAGCACAAGTTAGAAAAGCCACATGTATCTTTTTCGTCCAGGAAACACCCTCAGTACGTCCCAAAAGCAGGCACCAAGAAGCACATACAAAGGTCTGTGGAACCAATAACTTTATAAACGTGTGACAGGAACCATTTACCCGTGCTTTCCACAGGGTAAAATCTGAAAAGAGAGCACTGAGATCGAGCATCCTGGCAAGCACGTCCCATATCTCCCATGTCACATCATGTCAGTTGCTCTGGCGACAATATTTCTTCTGGGAATTGACAAGTTTACTATGTTCTTCATGTAGCCTGTCATTAATGCCCGCACCTCTCATCAGCCAAGGTCATCCTCTCTAGCAGTGTCCACACTGGGTACAATTCGAATCTTACTTAGAAAATGCTCACCAAAGCTGCGCTTTTGGAAGCCATAAAAGCCAAACTCCAATATAAGGGAGACCTATGCTCACTAAAGGCAGCCATAGGTCTCTAAGCCAATGTGAATGAATAACCAGAACAAGTAACAGCTAGACAGCGTATGTCCTCCACTTTGTATTGCTAACTAAAGCTCTGCTTTCTGCCAAGTCGCCTTCTACGCCATACGTCTATGCAACTTAGAAGAACATGCATACATGCACAGCTAACACCTACCCATCAGCTCAAAAAAACTTCATAAACGCAGCACTAAGGTTCCAAATTGGAATTCAGAAGAGGATTGCAACGTTTCATGCAGACAAAGCAAGCTGAACTTCCAAAGACTGATGTACATGCTGTAAGACAAACGGTCTAAAAATCAAATTCCAAATCTAAGCAGCAAAGTCAGAACCACGTGCTTTTCACCTGCTCAATGCAAATATTCTCAAGGTTGCTACACTTCCATCTATATAATGAAGCAAATGTTGATGAACGCTATGCCTAGACTTTTTTTGTTCAAGTGCAGATGAGCATTCTCTTAGGATACTCTCAAACAATATCAAACAGCAATTACAAAACAAAATATTTCATGTATGTACACATTATGTGTATGCTGGTGTGATTTGTGTCGTTTATTTTTATAGCTGGGTAGTCATCTGTGGTTTGTGATACATGTCCAATTTCAATCACCTGAATGACTATTTAGCCTCTGAAGTCAGTAAAACCATTTCTTCTTATTCACTATACACAGCACAGGAGAAGTTTCTAGAGGAAAAGCAGGAAGAAGTCAGAGAAGTCCCAGAAGTATACATGTAAAGCTGTAATGCTCTGAACCAGAGCTGTCTCCAGCGCAGAGCTCTCCTGCACTGACAAGACCTGTGAACTTTTGTGCACCACCTGATTTGAGGTGAGCCATTGCAACCAGCTTCGTGCCTTTTCTCAGCACTGCCTTGTCTGGGGATCTACGTGGATCAAGTCAGATGCAACTGCACCACTCCCCGCTGTGCAGTATAGGTGAGCCTTAAGGGTACTGATGGCTTCATACAGGGAGGTATTAGTTAAAAGCCACATTTTATTTGTTGGCCCTCATCCTGTAACACGGGCCAAAGTGCCTGTGTCATGAAATAAAAACTGAGGCATTAGGATGACAAAGAGTATCCGATCACACTGCGGATTAGGACTGGAGTCATGCAGTTATGCCTGTATTTCTGAAAATCAAAGGGAAATCTACCCAGATTTTCTAGAATTCTGAAAGAAGGTTATTAAGTTTTTTCATAAAATAACTGGATTTGCTCAAAACATAGCAAGCCACTGCTGCAAAGCTACTTTTTGTTTTTTCGTGTTTACTTGGTACATAGGTAAACTTGGTACTTTCATAACAAAACAAATAAAACAAAAATGCCATAATTGTTCCAAGGAACCAACAGCTAGAACCATAGTATCTCTCACCTAGTCTGAGAGATCAAAAACATTCAAGTTAATTCCAAATATGAATAAACCCACGTTTTTCTATAAAGGGCAAGTATTTCAGAATCCACTTTGGGTAGGTTATGTTAGTTCATTTTGGATGAAAAAAATATTTCAGAATGAAAAATCTGATTTTTTAATTCTGAAAATGTCAAAATAGGGGGCTTCAACTTCATCAGTGTGCACTTTGAGAGAGCTGGGCTTTTTACCAATGAAACAGGAAGCTAAATGGAACATCCCTATTTTAAAATAACTGCCTATCTTGATGGAATCTGACCTGTTTTAGGTTCTCTAAATAAGTGCTTACTGCCCCTTAATCAGACAGCATGAGTAGGCAGGGGAGATATTTATAGATGGAGCTTTAGGAGGAGTATCTGGTATTTTGTTTACTACTTTAATTTAATTTTATAAACGAACTGTGCACATGGTAATGAGAAGCATATGAATGGAGGTCTGTAGTGGAAAGAGAGCCAAAATGGAACTCTGACGCCAAACTTGAAGTGGAAAGGGAGCTGCCTCTTCCAGCTCACCTAGAGAAAAGGAAAGCTGTGCCCAGCAGAGTAGTGTGAATAAAGCTGTGTGCTTTAATCAGCTTATTCCCACATCAGAGGTAGGTTAGGACTATCCCCACTAAAGCTGGCAGAGTTGCACAGCTACAAACTATGTGTGCCTAAGGAGAAAGAAAATAAAATCAAAACAGAAATAAGCAAGCTGAGCAGGAAAGAAAGGACAACAGTCCCAAGCAGAGAAAGAGGAAGAAACAGAGTGAACCATATAGAAACAGAATTTTAAGCTGACATGGCACGATACCTGAGAGCCAGCAGGTATATCTGAGGTAGAAATGACACAGATGGCTTACAATGTGGTAAGACAAAAACTCATTCACAACTGATACTCATGATTGCCAAACAGGTTGGTACTCATGATTGCCAAACAGATTAGAAGAAATAAGGTGGCACAGGGAGATCAGAAATGGAGATGGCAGAGCTGATTTGTCAACTATTTTTATCTTCTATTTGGCAAAATGTGGGCAGTTGTAGTTCATGCTAACATAAATGCTAGTAAGGGCCTACCCAGGAGAATACTGTGGAAACAAGATACCATTTCCCATGCATGAGGAGCACCAAAGAAGGCCAGAACTTTCCTAACAGGAGCAGCAGATCTGTGGGTGAACTCAGTCAGAATTTCTTATCACAGTTCCAACTCATGAAGGATCTTTGAATCTAATACCACCCAAGCAAAAGCCTCCTGGCACACTTTGCATTAAGCTCCTTGAGAATCAAAGAGCTTTTCTAACTAAAGGAAGCACAGTTTTCACCTCCTGTGTCAACCTTTATCATTTTTTTAATGAAATGGAAATTGCTTCACACAGTTTATATTTAACATCCATTCGCTCCCCAAAAGCCGTCATATCATTCCCTCAAGAACTCACTCCTCCATATTTTCACCATTCATCAGACTTTCAATCCCTTCAACCTGCTTCTTATTCTTCCTTTTCACAAAATCTTAGAATGAGAATAAAACCCCAACTTTTTAATAAAACTTCAAAAATGGTGAAACACTGCAACAATGTTTCCCCAGACCATTCTTCTATTTGAACTTAATGAGATTTAGAATAAGAAATTAGCCAGACTTCTCTACTTAAATAATCTCCTGTGAAACAATCAACTGATGTGAAAATGATTACCATTAGTTTTCAGCTGTAACACTTCTGTGTAGGAACACAATAGTTCACATCTCCCAACACTGTCTCAGAAAGGCCACAGGAAGATAAAGAACCTTATGAGAGCTCAATAAGTCAGTCAGTCTTTAAGCAATCATCTTTCCATAGGCATAGCCTGTTTCTTTGTGAAAAAGAAACAGTAGGATGGTTTCACATGAAAGAAGTCAATGAAAGATCAAAGAAAATAAATTCAAAGTGATTGTTCCCTTGTGTAAACTGTTAACATAATCTTAAAGGGGGATAAAAAGACCTTTTATTTTCAAAGCGTGTCATAACTGTTGCTTAAAATGTACTTTTGCTTGTAGCAAATATCCACTATTTTAAAGCTTAACCAACAAAATTTTGAATTATTTAAAGCAGACATTGATAATATAGGTTGGGCCGAAATCTTGGATTCTGTTAAAAATTATGCAGAAATTTCCCAAACAAAGCTAAGCAGAAAGGTAGAGTGTGTTATAGAATGTATTTATTTTTTATTTAAGTTTGGGAGAAATAACCCTTTTTTTTTTTCCAATACAATAAATACAACCGACCTTCTCCAATGTAAGAAACACTATTTTCTAAGTTCAGGAAAAAGCCAAGGAATTAAATTCAATATGTAAGGATAATAATGAACAGACATTACACTTGCTTCATATTCCCAAAATGAACACATACAGAAGAGAGGCAGAAAGAGAGCAGAGAAGAGAAGCATACACCTGGGAACCAAAATTCTGATTTTGTCTGAGCTAAGGAAAAGCACGATGGGCATTGAGCATATTAGCCCTCCCACATCTAGCACCAAGAGGCACAAACTTTGACTCTGAAAAATCCCCATGCTACTCATGCATGGTGATATTAATTATACAGAAGCTAAGTATACATTATAATTTTTTTTTAAAGTATACCATTTCAAATGACAGGTTTGGAAATAAAAATGGAGAAAGAGCTGAAAAAGTGCATTGCTGGCTTCATAGTAACAACTGACATTGTCAGAAGATCCCAAAGTGTATCATCAGCTATATATAGAGACGACTTAACTCTGTCCCTGAAATTCAGCCATGGATGAAGTGTAGCAAGAAACATTTATAGGGCAGACAAACACTACCAAAGCATAGCTTGGGCTTCAGGAGTATGGAGAAAATGCTGACTGCACTGAGATCACTGGCTTTTGCCAACCCTTTGTGAGGAAGGAAAATCACGGGGCTGAGACATGGGGTGATCCATACCAGCTTAAGATGCCCTACATGACCTTGAGCAAGTCAGTTCAGATAAAATTTTCCCCAAAAGCTAAAAGTTGGTCTATTAGTCTACTCTCACTGAAACAAGCTTGTGGTGCTGCACTCTCCCGTCTTTAAAATAGTGTCAGCAGTGTTTCCTTTGATCCTTAATGTCCACCTAGAACATAAATCCTCTGGAGCAGAGGCTTTTTCTGTCTAAAAGTCCTGAGGAGCCTACCTACCACACGCCCTTCACCTCCATGTTTGTCTCTCAGGTCTGTATGTAGCCTGCACCCAAAAATGCCTAGCATTATTCTAGCACATCAGGCTTGCTCAGGCATTCAGGGTCCCTCATAGTCTGGAGGGGATGTCCCTACTGTTTTTAGGGCCACACTTGCAGCCTTGTAGCCTGCACAGCAGATGGCCCTGGTTCTCAGAGAGGCTTCAAGGCAGGGATCAGTAGGAAACATTGAACATCTGGTCTCTGCCACAGTATCACTAGGCAGTACCATGATACATAATAACAATCACAAACTGCAATGTGAGCGCTGAAAGATGTAGGGTAGCAGAGGGCAAACCCTCCAGGGATGGCTGCTGCGAGGCAGCACTGCACAAAATCACAGCTTTCATGAATGAGAAGAGCCCTCAGACCTCACATTCTGACGTATTTCTACTAAATATTTCAGAAGAAACCATGATACCCAAACTCCTTTATCCCTTGAGCCTCTTGAGGGTGCCTTTTGTGTTTAATGGTTCTTGTCTGGGTAGATGCAACTCATAAAGACAGATTAGATCAGGACCTAAATAATATCAGAAGCTTTGATAGGTGCTTCGCACAGGTTAGACATGTAACATCAAAGGAAAAACTGGGAAATGTATATCGTAATTTATATACAACACTGCAGTCAGTCTGTTACCACACTGAAATTGTAGAGCAATACACAGACAGTTACAACGTAATAACACACAGTAACAGGTGGGGAAACTACAAATAGTGCTGGCATAAGATCGGAAAAAATGGTGAGACAGATTCAGGATTTTAAAAATGGTTCAGTCATGAGAATGCAAGGGGCAGGACTAGGGATATAGCATGGCCTATTACAAACCTTCTGAAGAAACCTGCACACCATCATGTGTTCTCAGAATCCTGGCCGTCTTCCTGTTTTATGTTGGCTTAGCCTTATCACGCAAAGATACTAAGCAAGGAAGAAACTGTGCAACTAGGGCAATGCGAAAGCCTGCAACTGACTATACAATTTGTACTTCATGAATACAACCAGTTAAAAGAATCCCTTAGTGAGCCAGCCTGTGACCCATAACTGATTTACCTGAGGCTACTTGTCTAAAAAAGCACAACATTATTCAGCAATAGTTTTGGTCACACTGAGAAAAGAGAACAGAGATGTGTGTGTGAGATAAGGAACACATAGCCTTTATTTACCTAGAAACATACACCATCAACTAAGTCAGAGTTTCCAGACAATAACTATCTAAGGGGCACAGATGAGACCTGGCAGGTTTTAAATCAGAGGTATGAGGTAGAGATTACAGGCACAGGATATCGGCACTAGATACCAGACACTGCTGTGTTCTAAACTCAGCATTTGTACAGATTGACTGAATGACCTTAGACAAATTGCAGTCTCAATCCCCTCATTTCTCTTTCCATATACACCAATGTAATTTCACTAACATCAATGAAATTACACACTCAAGAAGGCTACCTGCTTGAATAAATTGCCAATCTGTAAAAATGAATACTAGCTGCTTATTATTCATGCCACAGGAGCGATACAAGGATTAGTAAAAGGGGCAAATTCATCCCTGTATAAGGCAGCGTTAGGTGCAACCTGAATTACTGCCAAACAGGGATAACATGTTCTTTTTGCAACATGTATAGTGCAAGTTTTCCTTTTCCAGAACTGTTGTCCTTACATCCTGTCCAACAAAGCTTTACTCTGACACTCAGCTGTACTAAGAATCAGCACTGAGAAAATGAGCAATGTTCCTGCCATGCCCGACATGAAAGCAGCAAGGCTCGAACTTTCCAATTCCTGTTCTGAAGACAGTTGTTCCCTGTCCAACTATGATCTCTCTCACTAACTTTGGCTGTATTCTCATCTCAGGAGCAACGGGTATCAGTTTTGCATGACATACTTTCCAGTACGAGACTGGTTGCTCTTGAGATCTACCAGCAATAACCTACCATGGTGAAGGCTCTTGTATACTCTCAATCCCTCTGAATGTGGACAAGTCCTTTGTTTCTTAATTGGCTCATCTCTCTCCCTGCATAAGTCCAGTTTAGCATAAGCAAAGGAGGAGAGGAGAGTATTTTCATGTTTCTTCACTTTGAAACCAGTTTGTCTACAGGATAAATGCGGTCGAGTTGTGATAATGTACAGTCTAGATCTCTGTTGTGTCCCATAGTTAAATCTGGAATAGCTGTTATCTTCCAGAATTTCATAACTGAACCAAATTCAAGAGGGTGGTGTTTGGTTTTTTTTTTCCAAGCCAGATGCTATTCTAGGTATTTCTCCAGTTCATATGGACAATAGTTACTGGAGGTAGAGTCAGCAACTAGGACAAAGTGAGCCAACTCTTATAGGCTGTAAGGCTCCACAGCTATTCAGCAGAAAGTTTATTTTGCTGTTCAAACGGATGGATTCAAATATATCTTGGACTTCTCTATGGGAGACTATTCAGTTATGAATGTGCTTCTAGAACACCAAGACACTTTTTCCTTTGCTCCCCATGGCTCAGCAATCCCCCTTATACCTCCTTTATCAGTAACCCTGGCACACAGATGATCTATGGAAAATGAGGCTGGTAGGGCCCTAAATTTGTACGGCCTGATTTTTTACTGTTGAAGTACCAGTGGTGGAAGTCAGGAGGGTCATAGACTGCACTTTCAATTGCAGAAGAGAATGTTTAAAACAATGCATAATGGAAATATCAGGCAAACATAGGATTCTGCTGGGCCTAAATGTTCAAACCACCAGGCCTACTCAGTGGGCAAAAAGACAGTATGTAATTGTACTCTGTAAAGCACTTTAGGGAAAAGACAAATTCCATAGTACCAGCATTCATTATCCTAAAACTATCCACTGGATGGGGAAATGGAACTATGGACAGTTTGGAGCATGTGCCTCAGTTTTCTTTCTGTAGACCAGGAATAATACTAATGCTGTGAAGTATAAGGAAGTATGTGAAAATCAAATACCCAACAGATTTGGAATATTTGAAGACAAGTACAAATAGTGTGATGACCAGAGCTGAAAATAATAAATTATGTATTTGGGAACATGCTTCAACTGAGTGCAACAGACCTGCACTGAATAAAAAAGAGAAATCATAATGTTGTAGAGCACTGCTTATACAATACACTGAACAAAGCAGGATTTCTGGAGAAAAAGTAGTTTGTGACTACGCAATTAAAGTCTGCATTGTGATTCATACAAAGCAGCTGAATTAAGACTGCTTGGAAAACTTAACTCTGGCACGGTCCACCATTAATTGACTTGTGAACTCGATGTCCTTTTAAGATATCTGCTCTGCAACTAATTATAAATACATTATGAATTAAGTAATTATAAATGAGTTCTGAATTGGAAGGCAGTTCATACAAAATGTTAAGGAAAGCACTAACAGTTTCCAGTGCAGCCTAACAGTTACATAACCACTACAGCTTCTGCTCGAAAAAGAACCTCATGTTTTGCATCTTAGATCTGTCTGTTGTAGGTTCACACAAAAGAGTCTTTAAATGTGTTACAGTGACACAGACAGACTGGGCACATTGGAAAGATTAAATGAGTCATAAATTGTTTAAAATGTTTTGTTCCCCTCTACAGACTAAAACAAGGCACATACATGACCATACTGTCAACAATCAGCAGGTATTGCAAACCAAAGGGATCCTACCACAAGTAAAGCGAGAAAGACTTTGAAGTGTAACCTTTCCTGTGCAGTATTTGAGAGCATCGCAGCAGGAACTGCTTTGTCTCTGGCCACCGGGCTTATTTAAAGGAGGTGTATCAGCATCAGTGGCAGAATCACCTGATTCTTAGCACCACACACTCCCCTTCACCACATGTTCAAGACTGCCTTCCTACCTACTACACTAAGTGCCTGTCAAGCCTTCTGCAGAAATCACACCCTCCTCTCAGTGTGTCCAAGGAATTGCCTCTGATGTCACTGGGCCTCTAAGTCTCTCTCCAGTAATTTCTCTGCAGGGAACTCTCTTAAGTCACTGGCATACACAATACATGCAGAATGACAGGGAGTAAGAAATGCATTGGAGAAAACATTGACATATACTTTTGTCAGTAAGAGTTATTAGCTGTTATCAAGAACATTTCCAGTTGTCAAGACTGTCTTATGAAAGGCAGCAGAGTCTTTACATCATCTCGAGAGAGCAGGGCCACTATTTTAACTCTGAAAACATGGCACCTCTAGTAAATCAGCAAAGCTGGAGATCTAGGCTTATCAGTAAAACTCAGCTGCATGCCCTCACCATCTAAATGAAACACACTATTTCTTCTAATAACAGTTTTTTCCCCCAAGAATTCCCAAGATACATAACAGCATGAACAGTTTCCAATGCACAATGAAAGCAAATCCAAAAGCCTAATACTTTTTAAATATTATAGTATTAATATCTCTCACATATATATGCATATATACATATATTAAGATATGTTCAGTTGTTCCCAGTGTTCACAGTGCCACTGTGCTAGGCATTACATGAATGCATAACTCATTCCTACACAAAAATATGTAAAATCAATAAACTTTATTAAGTGGATAAATAAAAATATGTAACTGAATATAACTGAACAGCAAAACTAGCAGATATATTTTCTCCCTTCTGCTACTGAATGTGGATCATACTGTTTTCAGGCATTATCATATAAAGTTGTGAGCTCATTCTAGTTCAAACCAGGTATTCACCAGGTATGGAAAAGGCCCATGGACTGGCAGTGACTGGGGCAAATGAAAAAATGAAAGCAGCACTGCCTTCAACGGCCAGCCTGGCAAACGGCTGAAATTTGTATTTAGTGCATCTGGATAGGAATGACACTATTTCTCCTTCAGAGAAAGAGCTGCAATTCATCTTGGCATTTAAAAAAAAAAAAGCCCAGCAAATGGCTGGCTGACAAACAAATAGATTTTTGAACAGCTGCAGGTCAGGAATGGGTAGTTGCACCATATGAAATCTACTGCTACTCCAACGCCTGTCAGTTGCTTGAATAACAGGCAATTGAGGGAGGCGATAGCAAGACGGTATACTGTAGTAAGAAAAGCATGCTGTGTTAACCATGTTCCGTATTGATCACTTTTTCCTTCTTCCCATCCTTCAGTTTATTGTCTCTTTTACTGTTTACAGCACTGCTATGAAAGATGAGGCATGTCTAGTACACAACACTCTCCTTATTGCTTATTACATCCAAGTCCCTAATGGCGACATTGCTACACTCCGATTACCAAGTTCTCCCAATGCATTAAACAATGTGACTCACAACTACCACACAGGAGATCTATGACACCTAGTCTCTCAGTAGATTGTCTGGCACAGCTATCTTTTCATAATAATAAACAGCTAACATATACACACAGTATCATATTTCCCAGCCTAATTAATATCAAATCATGACAAAGGACTATCACAGTCACAGCAATCATGAGAGACAGTTTCCTATTTTTCACTGCAACAATTGTGCAGTTGTTAAAATCCAACTTTCTAGTTGACTTTTTACACAATAAACAAAATCACAATTCATCAAGTAGCTCAGCACTGAAAGGACTGCTTTTTTCTTCCATTTTTCACCATCTCCATTTGTCTTCCTTACTCTCCCTGATGCTTTTGGGACAAACTAGACCTACCTTGAGAGGATACAAATGGAGTTACAGAGATGACTATTGCCTACCCTTTTCAAGCCGATGCTTTCTCTGCATGTGCCTAGCTGAAGCTAGTTTGTTTATTCGGGGTTTATTTCTTGTTATCTAGAATATATATTAAAAAGCTTCCTTTACAACAATTTTGATTCAAAAGTCCTCAGTTTATATTACCACATCAGAAAGCCTTTAATACAGTAAAACCCCCAAAATAGCTTCCTGTCACCCCATCCAGAGGGTTTCTATTTATTATTAGATCTGGAATGCAGCTACACATGAGAATTTATGGCTGGGGGAAGCTGCAATAGATTTTCCAAGAAAAGCCAAGGAAACATGATACTGCCTGCTACAGTGGTCAGTAAGTTGATGATGTGCTTGATACACTGCCTAGCAAGGAAGGTTCTTCTAGCCCTTCAGTTCAACTGAAGAATTATTCCCTCTTCAGTCCTGTTCCAGCAATGAGAACTGCAATTCTCTGTAACATCAACCACCACCAAATTATGCTTGATTGTTTCTGCCTCCAGTTACATCAGCCATGCACTCATGTAACTCCACTGACCTCATCAGAATTACTCCTGAGTTTCACTAATGTAAGCATAAAAAGATCAAGCCCTTAGCAGAGGAAGGGTAGATAGGGAAAACAAATCTTAACTCTCTCGCGTTGGGACATGATACAATGGCTCCAATCTCTTTGCTTCTAACAAAAGCCTAGCCAAGGGAATAATGGCCTCAAGGCCTTATCAATGTATACACTGCAGAAGAGTACTGTCTCATTATTGCACAATGTCCACAGGTGAACAGTGACTGCTGCATTGTCACAGAGAGCAGAAAGAATTGAAAACAGAGAAAAATACATTACTGCAGCCTTAAAGTACACAACAAGCACTGTTCTTCCTGATAATTACAGTAACTTTATAAATTCAGAGACCACAGATGTATTCTTATAAACTTCCAATAGGGAGCAGATACGTACATTAATTAAGAACAAAGGACACAGATTAGCTCAGAGTAGCAGATTTAACTGCGCAGCCTCCAAAACTACAAAACTTTGGCATGCCTCCTACATCCAATAGCAAAACAAAATATATCCCTTGAAAATAAGACTACCTTGGCTTACAAGGTGTTCAAGCCACTGCTCCAGAACACAGATCAGTTTACAGGCCATTTAGCATGCACATACCCACATTAAACACACACATCTGTTAACACCTACTTTTACTTAAAAAGTTAGAGAACTTGATACACTCTAAGGAAGTTACAGTCTCCTTTGCATATCCTAGAAAGGTTTTAATATTACTTCATTATGCTGCAATCAGATCATATTTTAGATGTCAGGCACTGTCACATTCCCTATTAGAAATGGCATGGGGAAATGTCAGGGAACATACAAAGACTATTAGCAAGCGATGGTGAAGCACACAGAAGGTGGCTCTCTTTCATCTCCTTCAGAACTGATTTAGCAATCCAAAATCATGATGGCTCACTAGATTATGGGAGGTGGTACAAGACAGAAAAAGAAGCATCATCTTAGCAAATGAATTAACAAGCTTTTGAGAGTACTTAAGAGTACTTAATACAAACACTCTCTAACTTTGTATGTAAACAGTAAATTGTACAGGTAGTACTCAATTCCTTACCCTCATCTTCATATATTACAATTGAATGCTACCAAACACTCCTTTTTTGTTTCAGAAGTGATTCCCTTTTCCTCTTTAAATGAAATTCCTCCCCATCTGTTGCCTACACATGAAACCAAACCAGAATATGCATTCCAGGAACGCACCTAATGGGAATTTGGTCTCCAGGGCAGAACAAGATCTAGTCTGCATAAAACCTCTGAAATGCACACAGCGTGACGAGGGTTCCTCAGCACCACTTCATTCTACAGATTTCCTCCTACTGGGTTGCATTACTTACCAAGGTATATATAGCTGTATATATCACAGCTGGTGACGTGAGCTGGAAGGAAAGGAATATAAAGAGTAAATCTGTATTTATACAAAGACATCAGTTGTATTTGCTCCAGCAGTAGCACAAATTTACCCAGACATAAAGAACATGAAAAGTTTAATAGCGTTTGCATTTCTCAATCAAATCTTTTCAAATACACCAATGCTTACGAGTGAATAGGCTTTCAGAAAACACTTGAAACAAAGCACTTTTTTCCATATATAGATAATAAATAAAAATTAGCATATGACAATTTATATTCTAAGACTTCAAGATTTTTTAACAGACAGTCTAATCTGTCAGATGCAGTTTTAACAGCAGCCATCAGCAGAGGTGATCTCAGCTGTAGTACAGCTATGAGAATTCCACCCATACAGACTAGCTATGTGATAATGTAGGCATTGAGAAGCTAAAGGGACTGGTTGAAACAGGCTTGGATTTAAGTTCAGGAAAGCTTCTCTTTGTAGTCCAGCATGGAGCAAATCTCTGTGATATTCAGCCTTACCTCTGGGGAATCACAAAGCCAACTAAGCATATTTCCTAATAGACTTTCTGTTTTTATATTTTTCTCAGGAAACGCTTTTTTAGAATTAAATCGAGAAGAAATATTTTTCCCTCTGCAGAAGGTGTCTCTGTTCCTCCAATTAACCTCAAGAGGGAATCCCAGCTTTACTCTGAAACCAAACAAGGATGGAACAAAAAGCACAAAGGTATAAAACCTCTGTCTTGCAGCTCTCCACGGGAAAGAATAGAGTGGGATAGGAGTACTAGAAAATCTGAACACATTTCAGCATTTACAACTTCTAGTTTATCTTTCTAGCTAGAGTATTCAAATAATGAACCACATTTCTAAAAAATGACTGGTTTTCTTTTTCAGAAACAGCTTTCTGTCCTTTCCAAAGTCTACAGATTTTAATGTTAGGTATTTTTAGACATGCAAACATGCATATCTATGCAGGTTTAAACTATGCTAAAAATAAGGTCACACGAAGGCTTCATAAAGGAAAAAGATGCACAGAAGCCACAGGGAATGTGAAAAAGTGTAATAAATTGGTTTGCACCACCCCTAGCCTGCTCATTTGCTAGATGATCAGAATCTCAGCATTAGAACAACCAGAAAAATAATAGCAAACCCATTAAATCAGTAATAGCCTCCAAACACCTTAACACTGTTGTAACTGCAGTGGTAGCAACCCTTAACAGCTCAGCAATTGCCATCATTACAACCAGATAATACCACGTCAGAAGTAACACGATATATAGTTAATACATGCTCTCTGACAAGTCACCAGCAAATATAATCAGGCACAAAGTCAGACATCCAGCTTCATTTCCTCTCTCTGCTCCCACTCCTACAAAGGTTTAACTTAATACAAGCAAAGAGTCTTGTTGAAATCAGTGGATACTCCTCATGGATAAAATTAAGCAATCAAACAATTCTCTGCAACCCTAAGCTTTTGCCAGCTTTTTGTATTTCTACTTTATGCTAAATGATTGTCAAATAAGGCAGCTTTACTATGTGAACAAATTTGTTATTTCTGCCATAGCCATACAGCTTCTCAACAATATATGGAAATAATTTTATGGATCTGGTGCTGGAATTGTTATATTTGGCATTATCTTGTCCATCTGCTGACATCAACTGAAATTTTTTTGTTTGTTTGTTTGTTTTTGTTTTCCCCCCCAGGCTTCTCCTGGTTTGTCATGAGCCATGTTCCCTTTCTGGCTTTTGTGCACCGACTTGCAGGTGCAGAACCCTGCAGCTTTCAATGCAAACTGGTGGGAGACATCATGGTTTTTAATACTGGGAATTTCTTTTTAATCTGAGAATAACCAAACCTTGGATGAGAGGCTCAGTGAAGCTGTGGAATTTCCATCCTTGGAGATACTCCAAACGCAACTGGACAAAACTCTGGGCAACTTGCTCTAAGCTGGCCCTGCTCTGGGGCTAGATCAGATGACTTTTAGAGGACTCTTCCAACCTACATAGTTCTGTGGTTCTGCAACTGGGATCTAGCTCATACACACCACAGTAGCTTTCAAGTCCTGGCAGTCCTGCACTTCCCCTAGCACCACTCACTCCAGATGTGGAAAAATCCCATGATGGAACAACTCCAGTTGCGCGCCCTTACTGTTAAGACACGCTGACCGTGTTCAGGGGATCCCCCACCCGCGGCCCGGGCTGTTGCCTCGCTGAGCTCAGCACAAAGCCAGCAGCACGCCTCGCCACAGACTGGGCCTTCTCCCGCCGGCGCCGCGGGCCTTCACACCTCGACTGCTCGCCTCCACCGGTTGCTTCCCCGACACCGACAGGCTGGCCCCCGCCCCACACCGGCACCGAGCCTCCGCACGGACGCTGAGCTCCGAGGCACCCGCACGGACGCCCGAAACCGGCCACAACGTCCGCCTCCCTCACGGAAACCCGCCGGCAGGCGGCGCCTGCTCAGGGGCGCTCCCGCCTCACCGCCCTGAGGAGAAGGGGCGGGAACTTCCCGTTCCGCTGGAGACGCTGCTTCCGGGTTAGCGGCGCGCGCAGCCCACGTGGGGCCCGGCGGGGAGCGGCGCGGAGCCAGGTCGGTGTCCGGGACCGGGATCGGGATGGGGATGGGGATCGGGATCGGGATGGGGGCCCGTGCCACCGCCTGCCGCTGTCCCTCTTCTTCCCCGGCTCGGCTGGGTCCGGCCCATCCCCGCGTGTGTGCACCCCCGAGGGGCAGCTGGCAGCGGGGCCTGCACCGGGAGCGGGGGCGGAGAGAGATACGGCGTGTCTCCGTGCGACTCCTTTATCCGCGGGCCTGCTTTGGTTTTCTTCCGTTAGGTTTCTTTGGAGGCTCCTTTCCTGGAAGCACGAAGCTATGACGTCGCTGGCGGAGCAGCTGAAGCGGCTGGCGCTTCCCCAGAGCGATCCCAGCCTCCTCAACCGCAGCGAGGTCGCGTCACTGCTCTTCAGCGGCAAGGAGGCTGCTGGCATCGACAGGGACACGTTTTTTGCAATCGGTGAGTTTGGCCGTTCAGACGCCAGCGGTTTTAAAAATCATCTATCCAAAAAACTGCTGGAGAAAGATTGGCGGGAAAGGCAAACCTGTATGCAAAAAAAGGCCAAAAAGGTAATTAAAGAAATTGCAGGCTGGTCAGCATCACCCCAGTCCATGGGAAAATCGGGGAGCAGGTCCTCCTGGAGCCCATTTCTGGGCACGTGAAGGGTAAGGTGATTGGGAAGAGTCAGGGGCCCCAAGGTGGTCAAGGGCTGGAGAATTTGCCCCGTAAGAGGGGGTTGGTGGGAGGAATGTCTCTGGTCTCCTTCAGTGTGGAGCAGGGAAGGCTTTGAGGGGTCTAACAGCAGCCTGCCAATACCTCTGAGGAGAGGTTTCAAGAATATGGGTCAGGCTGTCCAGAGGAATGCATGGCTGGAGGACGGGAGACAGTGGACATAGGTTGACACAATAGAGGTTCAAACTGGATATAAGGAAAAGATTTTTCACTGTGAGGACAGTCAAGCAGTTGAACAGGTTGTCCAGGGAGGTTGTGCTCTCCGTCCTTTTGAAAACCCCGGTTGGATAATGCCCTGAGCAACCTGGTCTGATTTCAGGGCTAACCCTGCTTTGAGCAGACCCTTGGACTAAAGGATCACCAACATCCCTTCCAGCCTGAACGCTGTGATTTAATGAAAATGTGCTGACACCCCGTTCTTTGGTAACATTATGGCCACAAATAATGTAAAGTGGCAGAAACCGTTGCTGTGTTTGCACACTTCATAGCCTTTGTGCTTATCTCTGTCCGTTTTTGATAGAGAACTTTTCCCAGGAATGTGATAGTTCTTGAATAAGAAAGCTGTTTTCTAAAAACAGAAAGATTGATATTGTATATCAGTTTTAAGTAACAAGATTGTAGATATATATGTCTTTGATGCAACACAGAGTATTTTTTAGTTTCTTAAATAGTTACTATAGAAGTGCTGCATGTAATCATTTATTTCTCCCATATTTCAGCCAGCTGCCTGGTTTCTTTGTTTCAGCTGAGTTTGTCTGCTTTGTGCTTAGCCATTAATATTTACAAGCTTGTATAAAAGAAAGAAATCATTCCAATGGTTTTCCAGTGGTGTACATGGAATATTGTATTTTAATTTATTCAAAGAGGTACCTTTGCTTGCTTCATCTGTGTAAAACCATAGAATAATTTTGGCTGGAAGAGACCTCTGAAGGTCATTTGGTACTAACCCAACTGAGCACAGGGCTAGTTAGCACGGGTTGTTCAGGCCTTTGTTCGGCTGAGTTTGAGAATGGAGGTTTTATGGTCTCTGATCCAATATTGGGCCTCTGATCCAGTGTTTGACCACCCCAGTGTTCAAAAAAAAAAAAAAATCAATCCATACGTTGACTTGGAATTTCCTGTGTTCCAGCTTGCATCTGTTGCCTCCCATCCTTCTATTGTGCATCTCAGAGAAGAGTCTGGCTCCATCTTCTTCGTAACCTACACTATGTCCCATTAAGTACTTGCAGACAGCAGGAAGATTTCCTTTTGACTCTCTCTTCTCCAGACGGAACAAACCCAGTTCCTCCTTTTCCTTGTATGTTATTTTCCAGTCCCCTGAATGTCTTGGTGTTCCTCTGCTGGACTCACACCCAGATGGCAATGTTTTTCTTCTACTGATGAGCTCAAAATTGTACACAGTACTCCAGATGCAGTTTCACAAATGGAGGGGACAGCTCACCTCCCCTCAGCCTGCTGGCTATGCTCTCGCTAATACAGCCCAGGATGCTGCTGGCCTTCATTGCTGCAAGAGCGCACTGCTGATCCTTGTTAATGTTCTTTTTCTTCATCATTGAAGAAATACTTTAAGTGTAGCAAAAGTTTTGGACTTAGACCTGTTTACTGTTTGGTTTGGTTTGCTTAATGAGGATGACATATACCAGTACAGCAAAGAAGTTGGATATGCCAGTGAGGAGGTAGATGAGTAGGACTGCTGAATAAAACTGCTGCATTTAAAGCATTCTTCCATTTTTTTCCACAGGATGCACTGGCTTAGAAGAGCTGATGGGGATTGATCCTTCATTTGAAGTGTTCCAGTCCAGTTTGTTTAGTTCCACATCGAAAGGCCTGGAACGCAGTGTTCAGTCTAAAGCAGTAAATCAGCAGCTGAATAAGAATATTTCATTGTTCCTGATTCACCTGTCCCCTTACTTTATGCTTAAGCCAGCCCAGAAGTGCCTTGAATGGCTAATTCACAGGTAATCCACTGAATATCCTACATGTCAATAGATAAGGCTACTAGAAATGCCAGATTTTTTTTTCCCCAGTGAAAGAAATTTTGAATAATTTTACTTTAGTTTTCTGAAAATACAGGTTAAAATGTTAAAAACATCCATTTGGGCTTAGTCTTTATGGGGCCAGATGTTCCTTTTTGCCAATTAGATTTTTGTCTTTTGACAAATTTATGTGAAAAATTTTATCTGTCATGATATTCTGTATAAAAGCAATTGTTTCCTTGCCTGGCTTTCACCAAGTTTGCCCAGCTCTAGCCATCTTGCAGAGGACCTAGAGAGACATTTATGTAATATGCTTTTAGAAATGGGCTGTGTAAAATAGCTAATTTTCAATATTAGCTGTGAACCATGAATAGCATGCCCTTGTATTATAACATGAGCTGAGTATTCTTATTTCAGGGTTATGTAAGAAGGTGTGAAGAAAAAACAAACGAAGTATTTTGTGAAGTGATGTTATATTTATTTATATAAATTAACCTATCCAGATGCAGAAAGTGTAATATTTCATGTCATGAAGGAGTGGGTGATTTTGTTGATACAACCTTTGAATCAAATTTTTTTTATATATGTATTATACTGAAATTCATACTAGATTATTGTAATGTCTGGTTTAATATTGAAATCTATGCAGAAGAAACTAAAATAATCTTAAGTCCTATAGGGACCTAAAATTATTGAGAGTGAGGGAAAAAATAGCTAGCACTGTTTCTTTCCTCTAGTACATATAGGCTAGAAGCCACCTTGGGATTCTCGACTGTAGGTGGACCATATGTCTAAGTCAGTATGACAATCATCTCGTCTTGCTTAAAAGCAAGTAAACTAGGTGTTCTAAGAAGAACGTGGCTGGGTCTTTTTTTTGGACTTGCAGATGATTTTTAACGGTATATATATGCTTTTTCCTTAGATTTCACATCCATCTCTACAATCAAGATAGTTTGATTGGTTGTGTTCTGCCATATCATGAGACTAAACTCTTTGTGAGAGTTATTCAACTTTTAAATATAAGCAGCCCAACTCATAAATGGCATTGGATGGATCCAATAAGGGTGAAGTATTTAACAGATGCAAGCTGGGAGAAACATGAGGGACTTTATTAACAATATCTTGACTCTGTTACTAGGTTTATGAGTATGGCCCACCTGTTCATGTGGTTAGTTGTAGAACTGTACTGAAAGATTTAATTGCAGGGGTGGAGCCTGGTTGCCCACCTGTTGTTTCTGCCATCTTTCTTTAAATATAAAGCTAATTATAAAAAGCTTTGATTGTAATTACTCCTTGTTTTGGCAAAGTTAAAGTATGCTTTTAACATGCAAGTATTTGCTACTGCTAAGAAGATATGTCAATTACTAAAATATATGTTTATTTGAATATAGATTATATGTAATGCTCTTTATCTCCTGTCTTAGTGTAGATACAAAAAATTCCAGAGAAGTGTGTGGGTTTCCATTACTTATTTCAGTTTAAATGATGTTAACTGATTGGTAGGATTAATTTAGAGATTATATTAATTTTTACTTTGGGTGCTTCACTTTATCCTTGAGTGTTCTAATTTTACTTTTTTTACCGTGTAAAGAAACCTGGAGTCCCACTGGCAAGGGGCACTGTCATTACACACTGCTACAAAAACCTGGATTTCATGGATTTCATCTGCAGGCTGGTGGCAAAATCTGTGAAGGTTGTTCATTTATTCTAGAAAATTGTTTGTTGTCACTTGGTTTTCCCCATCTTTGTATTTGTATAGTATTATGCTATTTACTAATATTTTGAATTACATATCAAATAGTAAAAGGAGTAATTTATTAGTAACCATTGACGATTTCTTTTCTTATTATTTGTATAGATGACAGTCTGTCAGAAATTCTTGCAAGGAAGTGGCTGAGAACCAATGAGCCATGGCAGAACAATTTGGCAATACTGTATTACTTAAAGATACTGTATTGCTTCAAAATACTTCATTCTCTTAATTTATTTTATAAAATCATTCCTGCTATTGGTTTGTAACTGTGCTTTGATTTGGGGGATCTCTTTTTGGGGGTTGTCATGGGTGTTTTAAATGTATGTCTTCCAATATTAATGAGAAGTTGAATTTGAGAATGTTAGAAGGTGAGCGGATTTATTTGTTTTTTCAGTTAATGTCAAGTAGAGTGCTAGTTTTATAGTCTCAGAAGGGTAAGATGTAGGACAGTTCCAATTATTTAGAGAACTAGAATGCATGTACTGTCAAACTAAGCAAAGCACGCACAATAATAGGGTTTGTTCACAGATGTAGTAGGGGGTATTAAACATATACCAGTCAGCTTCTCGGCTGTCTGGTTCTCAGTCTTGAGCATTACACCAAAATCACAAGTGATTTAGATTACCTTATTATGATTAACTACAGTAGCTGAGGAGCAGCACCCATTTCCCTCTACCTTGTCTGCAAGGGGGAGCAGTAACCTCTGAGGGTTGCTTCTAGGAGGAGGTGATGACTTAAGTTGTGCCAGCAGGAGCTGGTAGAGCTTACATGCTGGAGTTTTGAGATTTTGCTGGTTTGGGGGGAAGCCGTATGTGCATTTCCACTTTTCCTGATGTCTGAACAACTGATTTTTCTGTGGTCCAGGTCTTTTCAGAGTGTCCTGGCAACTCAGCTCAACTGAGAGTTCTTCTTGTGTTTTATGCCTCCACCATTGTATCAGCTCTTGGAGCTGCAGAGAAGATAACAGACAGTATA
Source organism: Harpia harpyja (assembly GCF_026419915.1). Taxonomy (NCBI): domain Eukaryota; kingdom Metazoa; phylum Chordata; class Aves; order Accipitriformes; family Accipitridae; genus Harpia; species Harpia harpyja. Next base: position 33,359,842 of record NC_068952.1, read on the forward strand.
GTCTCTATGCTGCTCCCTTACATCCAAAAGGTACATGAAGCTTTGTTTTCCTTCCTGTGTGATGAAGTGTACTGTGTTCTGCGGACATGCGTCTGCAGATAACATTTAAGAGGGACGTTGTATGTGCAATGTATCGTACCGCTCTTAGCACACTTTGAAACATCAGGCAGGTGAAGGTCCATGAATAATAATGATTTTTCACGCCTCAGATGAGCACTTTAAGAACTCTATTTCCTACTCCGCATGAGGAATGGAGCTGTGAGAATTGGATACAGTTTGAATGAACCTCTTTGCCTTAGAGACTTGTCGTGCTAAACAATGAGGAAATAGAGTCAGGGTGGACAGCCTGCTTTAATATCCTCTTTCCTCCAGGATTGTTGCTCTGTTAACAGACAGAGCAGCAGTTAGTGAATGTGTCTTCTGTGTGTGTGCACCCTGCATGACAGCTTTTTCTTTTTCAAAGTTAAATTTATAGATCCCTTAAAAATTAACACATGGAGAAGAAGGTGGTGTAATTCCATGGATGTGAGAAAGAAATTATTTTTATGTTAATGGACTCTTTTTTTAATTCGTGTGTGTTAAAAATCCACCTTTATCTCTTTTCCTAGGGCTTGAAATCTTCTATACAGGATTACAGAGCTGCAACATACATGATAATCTGCCAGATGACAGTAAAAGTGACAGTGGAGACTTCCTTGGTGCATTCCTTGATGTTACAGATAAGCAAGACGCTATCTAAAGTGCCCTCATTAGTCAGGGACGGCGTGGCATGCTTGAACCTACTTCTACAAACTCAGAAAGGAGACAAACTTGGGAAGAAGTAAGTCTACATGAATTGAGTTTCCCACTTTTTAAAAGCTCAGGCTGCACTTTGATAATTTGGATTTTTTTATCCTTCTCACTGAAGGGATACTTTCTTATTTGAAATTTTGGTACTTGACGTTTCAAAGGGCTCCCAAGTTTCTTTGGCTTACTTTGAAAATTTGTGTGCTCACCACAGCTAAGGAGTCTCAGTGGTGCGAGTCTGTCATCTTTTGGTGCCTCTCCTGCCACTTCCCTCAGTAAAGGATTGCTGTCAGTGTGCAAAACTGAACCCTGCCAGTAAGAGGTTTTTTTGAAAGTGGGAATCCTGGAAGAGAAGCCAGCATAATAATGGTAGTGCAAATTTGAGGTTATTTGAATAGCTTGGAAAAAAGAAGTTCTGTTCCTTCAGTGGAAGGGCTTTGAGTTCATATAGTTTGACACCTGACGTGTAAGTGGTTTTATACCACCACTTCTTTGGTCCCACAAGTCAGGTGTTCTTCTGGAAGTATATGTAGTATTTCATTCCCATCAATCTGTCTGCCTTACTCTGATATGGTTAGTGCTTTTTCTTCTTGGACATTAAATGCACCAATAAACCTCTGGCAATAAGCAAGTGGAAACCCTTGAATCTTTTCAGCATTTGTTTACAATGCAGCTGTTACTTGATGCTGACAGTTGAATCCTTATGAAGTCTGTGTGGTTTGCAAGTGTTGGTAACCCAGATGAACATACATACTTTTATTTTTATTATTATTTCCTGGTTCCATTGTGCAGGCCGTTTAATTATCTGTGCAAAACCCCAGAACTGGTAACACTTTTGCAAGGCCTTTCAGCAGACTATGATGTCTCTCCTCTTCTGCGTTACCTGTTGCCTCACCTTGTTTGCACTGTCATGAAAAGTGATATGGGTAAGTTAGCATACATTTTTACAATTTTGTTGAGTCTTAAGGACAAATGGCTGTGATCAGTGTTGTAGCCGTGTAATTTTAGTTGCTTCTGCCATTAAAACTGCGCCAATACTTGTGAAGACCTGATTGAGCTTTTGTGCATGTGTTCCTTTTTTTCTTTTCCCAGACCCTACAGAGGAGGCTATTTTAGGCATTGTTATATCTATATCGCTTTGATTTAAATGTTGATTTGCAGTATTTCAGCAGTAACTTAATTTTCATGTAGGAAATTTCTGACTCTTAGAGATGTATTGTAGTACTGCAAAATCATTTTTAGGTAGATTACATGTACTCCATATGTAGTTTAAGTAGTGGAGATCTGTGTTTACCTGACGAATTAAATGTGCCTGGGAACAGTCTGGGACAGCAAGGCTGACTGGCATGCAGCAGTAGCCTGTGTCTGCACTGCTGAGTCTGTTTGCACTGTGGACTTGTAACTGCCAAATCATGACTGGGAAAGCTCTGTTGTTGAAAAGGTCCGGATTCATGCCAAGAAATGCTGTAGGGAGTTGCTGGCACAGGTTGTGGTAGCACATCTGGAATATTCCAAAGCATTCTTAAATTTATTGGTAGCAATACAGCCTTTGGCATTTAAATTACATTGGTATAAAGCATTGCTAGCAGCTCACAGACAGTTAGTGCTGGTAATCAATGAACATTGTGGTCTTCAGGTTGTGTGCTTGGTTCACCAAATGATGGTGCCTGTACAAGCTATTAGCTTTAATCAGTATGAAGGAGTTATTCTCAAACTATTGCTCATTTTTTATGATTATATGTTGTCCTTAGATGAACAAGAAGAACCTGAGGAGACACAGAATCAGATATACATCCAACATCTTGAAGCTATTCTTCAGAGTATACCACTGGAAAAGGATTTAGATCACCTGCTGGCTTCGTGAGTTAACTTTGATTATTTTTCTTCTGCAGTACTACTGTCATTTCTGGTTTAATAACAACTAATTCCTGACAATGGTATTAGCATTGTATGAGCATTTTTTTCTGAGTTCCTAAATTAGCTCCAAACCTGGATTTTGAAAGTGAAACATTCAGTAATCCAGAAGAGCCATGCTTTTAGCACTTGTGGGAGTACTTGTGGGACAGAGTGAAACTTCAGGCTGGGAGCAAATCTGTACTTGCAATAAGTAATGCATATTAATCCTAACCTGTTTAGCAGTGTGCTTTGTAATGTTAATGGAAACTGTACTATCCAAAAAATGGTGGCTTTTTCTATTGTTTGTAATTTTAGCAAGTTTCTTGAAGAGTTTATCTCCTGTGGTACAGAGATTGAATCTAATCCCACCAAAATGGCTGCACTCAATCAAAAGATGCTTCCTCTTATCAGACTTCTTGAGAGAAAGTAAGTTCCGTTTTTCTATGACAGACCAACAGTCTGTAGAGTGATGATGTTAACTATGATCTTGGCTTATTGGGTGTAGTAAGCACAATATTCTTGCCCAAATAAATAGAGTAAAAATAACTGACTCCTAATCTTTGTGCAAATTTTATTTTACTGATCTGTCCTTACATATTTTGTTATGACTGTAACACTTGGACACAGACCTACTGGCTTTGTACAGGTGTTTGCTGTGTAGCATGACCTTTTCTGCTCATTATTTATCCTAGTGGTCTGCATATTGTTCATCTGTGTTAAGACATAATCTTTGATTGCCTTTGTAAAGCTACTTAAAATAGCTGGTTCAGATGAGTGCGTGTGCATGCACCTTCCTTGTATTTCCCTGTATTTCTCTAGTAAATACATGTTCTTCTGTAATGCTCTGTGGAAAATGTTGGGGGTTTTGTCTGTTGGCAGGTATCCTAAAGCCTTAGACTCTGTGTTGGAGAAGCACCTGGAAGATTGCACAGATGAGGCTGACCAAAATCTTTTTCACCAATTTATTTCTCTTTCATTAAGCTGTGGCAAATACAAGGTAGGTAGAAGCTCAGCTCGTGATCCTAGCTCTTACCTGGTTATACTGTCAGAAGGCTGATATTTTGGGAAAATTCTGCTCTCTCTTCCTCTTTCTAAACTGTCCTGGTTTTGGCTGGGATAGAGTTACTTTTCTTTCTAGTAGTTGGTATAGTGTTATGTTTTGCGTTCAGTATGAGAAGAATGTTGATAACACACTGATGTTTTCAGTTGTTGCTAAGTAGTGTTTAGACTAAGTCAAGGAGTTTTCAGCCTCTCTTGCCCAGCCAGCAAGAAGGGGACACAGCCAGGACAGCTGACCCAAACTGGCCAAAGGGATATTCCATACCATGGGATGTCATGCCTGGTATATAAACTGGGGGGAGTGGGGCTGGGAGGGATCGCTGCTTGAGAACTAACTGGGCATCAGTCGGTGGGTGGTGAGCAACTGCATTGTGCATCACTTGTTTTGTATATTCCAATTCTATTACTATTATTAGCGTTAGCATTAGCATTATTTGTTTCTTCCTTTCTGTCCTTATAAACTGTCTTTATTTCAACCTATAAGTTTTACTTTTTACCAATTCTCTCCCCCATCCCACTGGGTGGAGAGAGAGTAAGCGAGTGGCTGTGTGGTGCTTAGTTACCAGCTCACAACATGAACAAAATATCTACCACTCCCACCAAAAAAAAAAAAAACCAAACCACAAACCAAAAAAAAAACCCCAACAAACCAAAACAACCCAACTTATGTAAATATGATTTGGGGCGGGGGGGCGGAGGGCCTTGATCAAAACGGTGGTAAAATCAAAAGCTATCAGATCTTTTAAGTTCATGTTTATCATGAAGGGTGATGACTGTGAGCTTTTTTTCATGGTTAAAATTTATGCATTTCCACCTGCCCCGATTGCTATCAATACTTTTTTTCTTAGGAACATGGCCACTACATATACTGTAGTGGTTGATAGTGACAACATGGTGGTGCCCAGCAAGGTCTCATCTTACTTAAAGATTTTGTCAGTGTCAGAGGCATCTGTTTTAGGAAAGTTGACAAACAACTTTATCACTGTTGAGTGAAGGTGACTTGGTCGTTTTTGTTGCATTGATTTTATGAATGTTTACAGTTGGTAACATGGAAGAATAGAGTGACTGCAGAGTTCTTCCTGTGCCATTTCTGAAGAGCAATTGAAACTCAGCCTAACACAGAATAACCATGAGTGCAACAGATCTGTCCAAGGAATTTATTATTAAGAGATGGTTAGTATTATGGCTGTTGTTTGCAATGATCGAAAGACCGAAAGCACTTAGGAGAAGATGATAAACTACATAAAGAAGTGCTTCATGTGTTTTTGTACTGATTTAACAACGGCACAGATTCTGTGACTGAATAACAAGTGGATTACCAGAAAAAGAAGGCATGCAGAACAAAGGCATATGACTCTTCTAGCCTTTAAGGTTCCTGAGATAAGTGCATGCAGTTGGACTGGCAGGGATGCCTTTTTAACAGTTTCTATCTGTGCTCTGTCACACTGACATTGTCACTAGAGCTTTCTCAGAATCCTTAGATAAGGGTAGTGCTTTTCTAGGACAAAAAGGCGTCTGTGGCTTACTGTACTTTTCAAGCTATATTCCAAAAACTGTCTGCTAAAGTGAAGATGACCAAATTTGAAGCAGTTAAAAAACGTCATTATTCTGTAATTGATGCTTTTGGGGTCTGAATTATACAGATTTTCTTCTGGTACAAAAAATTGCTGAAAGAATTTCTCCCATTATCCTTATATATACTTAAAGTATTTTTAACATGCAGTGAGTCACTCTGAAATCTGTATTTCAGTTTCTGGAAGACTCTGATACCTCCCTACTGCTTAGTTTGAATCATCCTCAGCCAGCTGTGCGGGTTCTGGCTCTTCAGCATTTGAAAGATGTTATTGAAACATCAAAGGTTTGTGTCCTGAATCTCTCACTTACAGAACTGACTTAACACATAATGTCTTCAAAAAGCTGTTTGCCAGACATATCAGTTGAAGATGAGTGGTACGTTAAACTATTTATGTCATCCTCACTGTTTTTCATGGTGTTTTCAGTAGGCTTCTGTCACCATTTTCCTGTATTCTGGAGCCTGGATATAGTTCTTGTTTATTAAGCTGCTTGTAGTCTAAGATAAAATCTAAGTTAATGGATTCTCCTGGTTTTCCTTCTTTTGTTGTTGAAAGTTAGTCTGCCTGTGAGGTTTAATTTAGATGATGTTAACTGCTTTTCTTGTACTACGATTCAGATATTTCATTAAAAGCCTGTAAATTGTGCTACCAACAAATGATTTTTTTTTTCCCTTTGGCTCTTTTCCTTTGTTTTTTCAGGAAGGCTTTGATCAGTCTTTCATAGAAGAAGCAATTTTTGGTCGGCTCAGGGATGACAACAGAGATGTTGTAATGTCTGCTCTCAGTTCTTTGGAGGTAAGTCTGTATCTTGATATGTTAGGTGAGATTTTAGCTGGTTTTGAATATGTGTCTGGAATGTATTCTTTGTAATTGTCCTTCTACTCATGTCCTTAGTGTACAGCTTTTGTCCTTTAACAGGATGAAGTAACACAAATTTAGGAGGCTTGTGTTGTTTACCACCTCACAATTCCTCCCCAGATTTCTGCTTCCTAATCTTTCCCAAAGTGGTTGCAGTTAATCTGAACTTATTGATGTTTTTTTATGTAGCTACTAAAGCATATTTTAATCTTTGATTATTATTTGAAGTGTGCTTTCTGCTTATCCTGTACATTTTTCTATAAAAACGCAAGCCATGTTATCTGCCTTTTGGATGGAAAATGGTGCCATGACAAGTCATTACGCTAGTGAGAAGTGCTCAGTTGAGTTTTTCCGTATGAGAGTCACTTGGTCAGTTGATAGTGGCCAAGTCCTAAACTCCAGCTCAGGTTTACTGGATAGGACTCTGGTATGCATTGTACTGATTGTTTCCAGCTAGAGTAACAGTCTTTCTTTATTGCTTCTGCTAGTAGTAGTGGAGAATATTATTAGCAGTAGTATAATTGGTCTTGCGTGTTCATTCATTCTCAATCACTAAAAATTAGGAATAGAAGCACGTGAGTGCTTCTTTAAACTTTAGTAACTTTTGTTAATGTGCCTTATACCTTTGTCATACAGATGCTATGTAAAGTAAAAGCAATTCTTAATTACAAAGTGTTTTGCTTATTGTTTATCAATTCTACCAAACTTTTCTGCATTCAATAAATTCTCTGTACTTTAGCATATGAAGAGGGCATACTGGGCAGCCTTATAACTTCAGTTTCCCCTGATAATTTTTTATTACCTTTTTATTACATAATCATCAATAGGAATGCAATTAGTGATGTTTGATCCCCGTTTCCACTTGGTATAGCAGATGCATTTTCCATTATGATATGGTAAATTATATTGTATTTTATTATGCTCTCATTTCTTTTTCTTGATTACTTTTTAGATTTTCAGGAAACAAGTCAATCCAGAAGTAGTAGTATCAAGTCTTTTGAACATCTTCCAGAGAGTTGATCTTTCAAAGGATGGAAAGTGGTATGTTTGTGACTTTTTTCAGTCTACATTCTTTCTGTATAAATTAAATTTTTTAAAAGTAACTCTAAAGAATACTTTCAAAACTGCTTTTCCCTTCAAATACTTTTTGTTACGCTATATCTATGCTGAGTTAGAAGAGAAAGGTTCAATTATTTGCATACCATTTCCCATGAATTCCTTATTTGTTCTCGCTGCTATTTGGATTCAGAAAATCACCATGGAAAATGGAGAACAAATCGGAAGAAATGTTGCTGGTATCATTGAGCAATGGGTTTTCAACATGACTTGTTCTCTTTTAGGTACAAGGTTCTGGAGCGAGCAATAAAAATTTTAGTCAAAGAGGAGATTTTGAAAGAGAAAAAAGAACTATTAGATGAAGCAGTAATGCGGTTGTTACCTTTTATGGTAATCACTAATGCAAATTCAAAGTCTTCAGACTGGAAAATGGCTGTTTGTCTGTCAGAATCTGATCTCTGCTCCTTACACCCTTTACTGAAAGGTTGGCCAGAAGGTAAAGCATGAATCGTAACTAATTTGATAAAAATTGTGACAATTTAGGACGTCATCCTTATTGAACCTAAACACTTATTGAAGGAGACTGGCTGTTATTAACAAACTATCATGCTTTGAGTGTGAATGGAGTTCTTTAAAAATCTCTTTGAAAAGATGAAGAAATTGTCTAGTATGTTTCTGACTGTTTCTAAATATTATTGAGCCACCAGTGTTTTAATATGTGATTTGTATACCTAAATTGTCCGATTATTTTTTTCCTTGGAATAGCTCTTGAAGAGGCAATTAAATCTAGCAAGTCTGCAGAGTTGATTGGAGTGGCCAACAAGAAAATGATTCTGCTGTTTTCTAAAAACATGACTTCAGGGGACCCTTCCTTACTATTGCAGATGGTATGTGTACCATGCTACCCTAACCTTAAGAGATCTGACTTTCCAGGTGGTCACTGTAGTGATGTGATGTAGGTATGTGATATAGAAGAATAAAAGAACCTGATACAGAAAAACTTTGTATATGCTTTTCTTAGCATTAGTATGCTATCATCAAGCTGCTAGGCAAATATGTATGTATTGAATAACAAACCCCAATACAATCTAGATAAAACAGGTTTCTACCTTAACATAACGAAAAGAAGTGAAGCTATTACGTGGACAAATGATTGGTGTAACTAAATTCCAGGAATTTTTAGTTTACTGAAAAAAAATTCTGGAGAATAAACAAGTATACCTGTGGGTAGTTCATAGAAACAGATGTTTGTGCGTTCCCAGGTTCCAAAGAGCACCATTACAGCAGACAGTAACTTGTTACCGATGATAGAAAGTAACAAGGATTTAACTGGATATGCAAATGAAAAATGGTGTAAAGTCATAGTGAAGTCCCACTGTCTTACAGACTTTTTGTTGTTGTTTTTCCTCCATTCACTTCTCTAAGGTTGATGGTCTGATACTCGTTGCTGAAACGGAATCTGACAGTGTGAGCCAGAAAGTAACTACTCATATAATTGGTTCAGTGCTTGTTCAGTGCTGCTGCAATACACAGATGAAGGAAAGTTATTTTTCAGTGGCTATCAAAGTCTTCTGTTTCTTGGATAAAAAAATAAAAAATCTCAGAGCTTGTGATCCTGCAGAGGTAAGATGTAAACAGTTTGGAGGGGGCATTTTCTTTGTAATGGAGAAATCTTGTTTTACTGGAGAACAAGAAGTTCAGAAACCTTGAGGACTGAGAATCTCGCCTTCATTTCTTTTCAGAGCAAAACCACACACTTGGCAGCAGTACTAGAAGCTGCCATTAAGATTAGCATTTTACCACTGTAGTGAGTCTGCATTAAAAAATTAAGAATTCCAGAGCTTTAGGCTAGCATCCCACCAACCGATGCAATGTTTCAGTGCTGTGGCCTTGGCACAAAGTTTGGAGCCTTTCTGCCAGCTACCCTGTGGCATCATGTGTCATTGTTTGGCTTAGGAGTATCAGGGTTCTTAGTCATTGAGTAAAGGTTTCGCTGGCTTGTTCAGTACGGGAAAGAAGAAATGCAGCTGAGTATGAAAAAGAGCTTACGCTAAGAGCAGTTCTAGAGCAGGGCTAGGAAAATGGGCAGAGAGCTGGAACACCTCTCCTATGAAGAAAGGCTGAATTGGGGTTGTTCAGCCTGGAGAAGAGAAGGCTTCAGGGAGACTTTAGTGCAGTCTTCCAGTACTTACAGGGGGCCTATAAGAAAGATGGAGAGAGACTTTTTACCAGGGACTATAGTGATAGGACAAGGGCCAATGGTTTTAAACTAAAAGAGGGTAAATTTAGCTTGGATAGAAGGAAGAAATTCTATACTATGAGGGTGGTGAGGCACTGGAACAGGTTGCCCAGAGAAGTTGTGGATGCTCCATTCCTGGAAGTGTTCATGGTCAGATTCAGCAAGGTTTTGAGCAACCCGATCTAGTGAAAGGTGTCCCTGCCCATGGCAGGGGTGTTGGACTAGATGAGCTTTGAAGATCCCTTCCAATCCAAACCATTCTGTGATCCTATGATTCTATGAATTGCAACCTCAAGCAAATCCTTGCAACAATATTGAAAGTGTTGTTCCTGAATTGGATGGGTTTTGGTTTATTGTGCAGCTCCATAAGCAGTTGTATTGAGACTTGTTGAGCGGGGTAACATGGAGGCAGAAGGAGGAGCCATCACAGGGGCAGGAACAATGTTCAGAAAGAGTATTTCTGCATCTTTCTGCTACCTTTTTTTGTTTTATTTTTATGCATATTTCCCATTGGGATTTTCTTGATTTATTTTGTTGTTGAAACAGTTTGTTCTTTTTTTCACGCATAAGAAACCCATGTGAGCAGGGCTGTGTTTCTGTGTGTGCATTCCCTCACACACACTGTATTGGCTTTGTGTGGCAAGGTTTTGGTAGCGGGGGGGGGGTTACAGGGGTGGCTTCTGTAAGAAGCTGCTGGAAGCTTCCCCTGTGTTCGAGAGAGCCCATACCAGCCGGCTCTAAGACGGACCCGCCGCCAGCCAAGGCCGAGCCCATCAGCGATAGTGGTAACGCCTCTGTGATAACATTTTTAAGAAGGAAAAAAAAAGTTGCGGGACGCAGAGAATTCGGCAGCCGGAGAGAGGAGTGAGAACATGTAAGAGAAACAACCCTGCAGACACCAAGGTCAGTGAAGAAGGAGGGGGAGGAGGTGCTCCAGGCGCCAGAGCAGAGATTCCCCTGCAGCCCGTGGGGAAGACCATGGTGAGGCAGGCTGTCCCCCTGCAGTCCATGGAGGTCCACGGTGGAGCAGATATCCACCTGCAGCCCGGGGAGGACCCCATGCCGGAGCAGGTGGGTTCCCGAAGGAGGCTGTGACCCCATGGGAACCCCGCGCTGGAGCAGGCTCCTGGCAGGACCTGCGGATCTGTGGAGAGAGGAGCCCATGGAGCAGGTTTTCTGGCAGGACTTGTGACCTCGTGGGGGGCCCACGCTGGAGCAGTCTGTGCCTGAAGGACTGCACACCATGGAAAGGACCCATGCTGGAGCAGTTCGTGAAGAACTGCAGCCCGTGGGAAGGACCCATGTTGGAGAAGTTCATGGAGGACTGTCTCCTGTGGGTGGGACCCCACGCTGGAGCAGGGGAAGAGTGTGATGAGTCCTCCCCCTGAGGAGGATGAAGTGGCAGAAAATAACGTGTGATGAACTGACCGTAAACCCCATCCCCGTCCCCCTGTGCCGCTCGGGGGTTGGTAGAGAATCCAGGAGTGAAGTTGTGCCCAGGAAGAAGGGAGGGGTGGAGGGAAGGTGTTCTGAGATTTGGGTTTATTTCTCATTACCCTACTCTGGTTGATTTGTAATAAATTGAGTTAATTTTCCCCAAGCTGAGTCTGTTTTGCCCGTGACAGTAATTGGTGAGTGATCTCTCCTGTCCTTATGTCGACCCACAAGCTCTTTGTTATATTTTCTCTCCCCTCTCCAGCTGAGAAGGAGGGGGAGTGATAGAATGGCTCTGGTGGGCACCTGGCATTCAGCCAGGGTTAACCCATCACACACACGCATAGCAATACATGGTAATTAGTTACTCTGACCTCAGATTATTCCATTAAAGAGTTTTTATATGTACAAATATCTGAAAGATATGGATTATGTTGCTGGAACAGAGCTTGATGAAGGGATTAAACTGAATATCCACAAAATGCTGTGAGTAACTCCTAATCCCTTTGAAGAGATATTTTAGAGAGAATGGTATTTTACTCTTCTGTTACCTTACTTAGCTACACTGTTAGTTATGGTACTAAGAGCTGGCATAGGTTTTAAAACTGCAGATGCAAGTGTAAAATCAGAAATGCAATTCACTTCATAAGGATACCTCTTTTGAGCCTGGAAATTAAATATTGCTGAATTTTAGTGCTAATTTTCTGTCTTCTGTTGCATGAAATTGTGACAGTATACATTAAAATGAATTTTCATTCACAGGAGACTCCCCTCAATTGGTCTGTTGAAACAATAGAGGACACTTTGGTGCCTAAGGACTTTTTAACTGCATGTATAGATAAGCTCAACAGTGATCAGACTGCTCATGCAGAGGAGTCAGCTATGTTCCTGTTCTTATTGAAAAACTTCATTAATGGCCTAAAACCTCCTCTGTCCTTTTCCAAAGGTAGGTGTTAAGGTTTTGACTGTCTTTATATCAATGAAGTGAAGACAAAAGGTTATTCTTTTGTCTTCAGAAGTTGTTGGAAACAAGCAAGCCTTGATTCCCTAACCTTCTTCCTTTGTTGTTGTTGAGGTCTGTAAGGATTACTTACTTGTGAACATGAAATCGGCCACATGTATTGTCTTCTTTTAACTAGAGATGTCTGTTTTCTTTTGGTTTCCAAAGGTGTTCATATACATCCACTGTGTCTTATTTATAACCTCTATTTTTTAGAGGAAACTTGGTGGAATCCCGAATCTCTGAATCAAGATAGCCAAGACTACCTGCACCTCCTTTTGGGGCTATTTGACCTACTTGTCTGTGGAGCAAGTGAGGGAAGCAATGCTGTTCAGTACAGAGCATTGATGAATCTCTTACTCAAGGTATTATTTTTGCATTTGTTGCTCTGAATTATTAGTCATCCACTATTACACAGTTACATAATTTTAAGGAAACCTGAGAAAAATGGAGAACTGATCATGCAGCACTGCTTGTGGCATGCTAGTACTGTGAGCAGATGAAAGTCTAAGCTTCAGCTGGTTAGTTAACCCTAATTAAATGTAATAGAAAACTAAAGTAAAAAAACAATAAATGGACCAGTTGAGGCAAAGGTGAAAACATAACACTGATTTGCAGGATAAGAGTTTGGAAGTTTGAGCTAAAAGTTTTGGTCTTATCTGGGAGCAAAGCAAATAGTTGCTCTGTAAAATTGTTTAGTTTTTAAATACAAAAATTGAAAGGAAGACTTTTAGAAGACGTTGCATGTTTCCTTATAACATCATCTCATGTTCTCTCACCCACATCAAGTGATACATTGTTGCGAAGAGAAGAAGGGATTTTGGCAGTCTGGATTTTAGATGACAGGGAGTAGTGACTTTACATTCTCAGGAGAAGCAAGTAATTGATACAAAGCCGCTGCTACTGGAATTTGATGCTGTTTCATCAACAACACAGCACATGACAAACACAAACAGGGGAAGAAAAGAATATCAACAGTTTCATAACAAAACTTGTTTCTGGTGTTAATTCTTGTGTATAACTTTGTCTAATTATAAGTCACTCCAAGATCTAGTGAAATTGTACTGATGCTGAGCTGTTAAAGAGATTGATTCAGTGGTTGGCTAGTTAAAGGTTGTCAGCAGGGGAGGAAGGATGTTATTGTGGTGGGATTTGTGACTGAGCAAGCTGGGTCATACTGCACAGAAGAGAAGAAGGTTGGAGGAGGGACTACAGAAAGTTTGTGGAATGGGGTTAGTAATGTTCTAGGACCTAGTGAAGGCAACAGCTGCAGTAATAATTTGCTTCTTTCACTTGTGGAGTACTGCTGGTCTCCAATTTTGAGGGTGTTTAATTTGAAAGGGTCAAGACAGTTATTTTTGCCAGCTCCAGAACAGTTAATATAACTAGACCTAGATCTTGGTGGACTTGTGGAAAAGAGAATAGGCAAGAGTATGTCAGAAGCTGTATCAGTTGTTCTGGCAAGCTGTGTTCAGTCTGCGGGATGTTGAGTGGGCACTCCTGTTTGATGAATGAAGAGCTCTTAGGATTCCGGAGAGCATCTTGCAGACAGAAAGCATGCTAGCTATTGCCAGACCATGTAGTAAGCAAGAACTTTAAATTGATTACTCCTGGGGGTGGGAGAAGCCACTCTGACCTGTGTCTACGATGGTCAGTGATACATTTATGATTCCGAGTTTGTTAATTTTGGTCCATGCTCTATTATAAAGCCTATACAGCCAATCCAGGACAAATTCTAAGAATAAAGTTTAGTGTGAATGTTCATCACAGAAAGCTGTGCTGTACAAGGAAATTGGATGCCTAGCTCTTCTGAGATGCTAGTTTATAGACTTCTGAAAATTACTTTGTATGATTGATGAAAAAGTCAGGGATTACTTAGAGCACTTTTAATGTTAAGATTACTGCTGCACAAAACAGGAAATAGAAGTTTGTTATTTTTCATACAACAGTTTTCTTGCACAGTTGACATACTATGCAAATGTTCATACGGATGTGTTTTCAGTCTGTTATGATTAAAAAAAAAATCCCTTGTCATCTACAGATATGTAAATAAAAGTTATCTATTAAACTAAATAAGCCAGCTGTTAAGCAACATGTGGACTTGTATACACATGCAAGTACTGTTTACTCAAAAGCATCTACTCAGTAACTTTTTTGTCCCAAAAGACACTGTTTCTGACTCTTTAGTTCTCTTTCTGTGTACTCCTTTGATTTGGGTGGTTTATCAGATGTTGTGAGTAGTAGTTTGCCAAATAAATGACAGTTATTAAACAAGTGGGTTTTTTCTTTTTTTTTTTTTTGTTAAATTTAAGGTACATCTAAAAGATTCAGAGGTTCTCTTCAAATTCCTTTCAATTTTATGGACTTACAGTTATAACCTTTCAAATCATCTGAACTATGAAGTCAATGCAATGCTACAGACTCAAGCTCTATATATTGGCTATGCACTGCTTGAATCACAGACATGCCAAAAAAAGAAGCAGCTGCTATCACCATCATCTCCAGGTAAAGTAAAACAGTATCTATCTTACATCTTAAGACTTAAATCACAGTATTTTTTAATTTTGCGCAATTTTACTGTACTTTATACCATGAAGGGTATCTATAGTTATTTATGTTCAGCTGCACTAGGCTGAGACAGCTGTCTTTCTTGCTGATTCACTGCTGCAGTTACTAGCCCAAGCTTGAAAGTAGGTGAAACCACTTTTTAAAAATCTTAGAAGTCTTAAAGAAACACGCTCCTATGCTGAAGAAGTCAGTCAGTTACAGCACCTTACTTTCTGTGCAGTATAAGGATATGGCAGTCAGTAGCGATACAGGAACTCTCTGTGCTTAAACACAAATATAAGGACTGTGGTGAAGTTCAGAGCCATGGATCTATGAGATTCATGTTGGTTTTGTGTCGTCTAGAGGTTTATAGTAAAAATAGATGACTTTTTAATTCCAAAGGAAAGTTGATGCCTCTTCAGGGACGGATATGCTAAAATTCTAACCACTCGCTTTATTCTGTTGTCTTTTCCTCCTTCCTTCCCTCACTCTTTTTGCAGTGGTGATATCTTTGCTAATTAACTTGGGTAGTCCTGTGAGTGAAGTTCGAAGGGCTGCTCTCAGCTGCCTCCATTCCTTGAGAGGGATAAAGGAGTCCCTATTTCATCCTGTTCTTCAGCATTTGGAGCAAAAGACAGAAGAGATCGTATCTGACCCTACATACATAACACAGGTATTTTTGTTATTAAGGGGTACATTAATACATGTTTTGTCTGCTGCTGTGGGCTCCCATCTTTTCTAAAAGAAATCAAGTTAACTGGGAAAGTTCGTTGTCTTTGTATACTATAGGAGACTTATTTATTTTTTTTTTTTAAAGGACTATAAAAACATTCGAGTGATTTATTACATACAGAGAATTGAGAATATCAGTCAAATAAGAGGTATTAACTTGTGGTTTAATTACAGATGAAGAATTCTGTTTGCACTTAAATTGTATTATTAGGAAAGCATTGAATAAATGTTGGTTTAAAGCATTTTTATTGCAGGGAGAGAACTTAATTTCTGCTTTGTTAATGAACTAGATTATGGAAACTCTATTTGAGGAGCTTGAGACACAACCAAAACAGAAATCCCAGAAGAAAAAATTGTTGGAAGCTTTGGAAACCATACTTGATTGTGTACAGAACCCTATTTTCCCATCATATATTGCCAGAAACTTAATGAAAATTCTTCATGAAGTCCATGGTGAGGTAAGTGCCACCTTTCTAGTTGTTTCATCGGTTCTGCACTTGATTGAAATGCTGAAATCAAATTTAATTTAGTAATAATGCTGTTAAATAACTTCATAATGTATTAGACTATTAGGCATTAAGTGGACACCTCTAATAATATGCAGTAGTGCTGCAAAGTATGACTTAATGAAACACAAAATATTTGCATGCTCCATCCAGGAATGTAAGGGCTGCAGAATTTTGCACTGGAGTTCTTAAGGAAACTCCCTTGATGTTACTGAAAAGGCTGCTTCAGAAGAAGATTCTTCCAGAAGAAATTTATTACCTTGGTTAGGTATCAGTGAATATAGAGTTTTCTGTACAGAATTGTAATGTATTAGGTAGTACTATCAATTTTATTTGTATGTATTAACCTCCTCTTATCTAGTATATTCAGAATTGTCTAAGTGCTGGAAAATACATGAGTTCAATGTTCAAAAAATGAATGAAATTATGAATGTTAATGCTCTGTTCAGTTGTATGTGTCTTGAAAGGATTGTGAACTGCATAGAGGATGAGCATTCTTGCCCCACATTTGGGTTTTGTAGAAGGCAGCAGTCATAAATTGGCGGAAAAAATTGTCTTGTTTCTGTACTTTAAAAATATGAAATACTACTCTGCAGAGGAGAATAGCAAGGCAGCAGATGAGCATGTACTCGTGCCAATCTGACAATAAGTCTTGTATTTTTCCTCTTGAATAGTCGTTGCATAAAATACTGTATGCAGTATGTTACCAGAGAGGGGATGTTGCAGTGAAATGAAGTTGTGCTATTGGAATTTTGTTAAAATGAGAATGGATAAAAACTTCTGTTATGAATTTCCTCTGTTTGCAGATGATTCTTTCTCACCTCTTGCCTGTACTAGACCGGTTGCTAGAGAAGGTCTTTAAGAAGCCTGAGGCAATGTTGAAAGATGAAGTTGTTCTCCTGCATCTCATCCTTGGAAAGTTTAATGAATATTCAGCAACCCTCTTGTGCAAGAATCAGCAGAGTCTAGATTTATTTATCAAAAGTCTGCATGCTGCCAAGAAAATCTATGAAGAAATTCCACCATTTCAGATCACCGCACTCGGGCAGGTATGGCTTTAGGAAAGATCTTTAATTTATTTTTACGCTTAAAGCAAATAGCAGTGTTTAAGATTGGATTTAAAAGGACTCTCCGTGTTAAGGAGCCCATAGCTTTTCACCTGTCTTTCTTTTAGTACAAGTTTTCAAGGTCTCCGTAGTGTCTTTGAAACATCTAAACAGGCTGCAAAACTTTCTTAAACTTACCAGAAGTAGAAATTGCTGCTTGCTTTATTTTTGCATTTTGACAAGTACACAGTAGAAATATTGTTGTATTTGCATGCAGATGAATACCTGTATCATTACCTGCAGATACTACTGTTCCACTGTCCTTAGTTTTTGTCAGTCAGGCAGGAGCTTTACTTCATGTTTTTCTTCTGAGGGAAAATTGTCAAGAAAATAGAGCAGGTAAGAAATAGTCTCATCTGAAGGAGGCTACAAATTCAGGCCTTCTATTAGCCAGGTATTAGCATATACTTACCGAAGGCTAGCAACAGCAAGTTTGTTCCCCCTACCAGGCAAGCTGTGTGAAAAATTTTGGGAATTGGTATGTCTGATGGATATTTCAGAAGTATGTGCTTTGCATCTAAGGATTCCTAGATATCTACAGATACGTAGTTAATATGCAAATTTTTACAATATATGTTCATACCAACATGTGTGTGTGATTGGGTGTGTCATACATAATCTCACATACCTAAGTTCCATAGCTTGTGATTTTGTTAACGTTTTACAGTAAACCTCTCTGCATCCTTTCTTTTTTCCCTTTTGTAGATTACTAAACCATTCTTTGCAGCTGTGTCAGATGGAATGGTGCAACAGAAGCTATTAAAAGTATTGTTTGACTTACTGTTAAACTGTAAGAACCCACTTTGTGCCCAGACAATTAGCAGTGTGTTTAAAGGGGTAAGTAACAAACTCCAAAACACAGAAATATGTTCAAACCTGTTGCGGTGGTTCTATGTTGCTACATTCAGTAACACTTGTCATTTGTACCATTCGTAGCATGAAAGGAATCGGAAACTATTTGTCATGTAATATAATTGTGCTAATGGCATGAAAAGTTTGTTAAATGACTGCTTTTAAAAGGTATTTCTTTAAAAGCCATGCATCAGTTGTTTACTATACTATGTGAATGAATTCAGCAGAAGTCACTTCTTTCTGCTGCACTGATTTTCATTTTCTGGGATATGACTTGAATATGTGGATTATGTACTTGTATGTGCATGAAAGGGATGCGTTTTAAAAGAAAGGCGGGGGCATAGATGTGCGATACGACACTTTTTTTATTGGTACTTGCATTATTGTTCTTTGTTTCAGATTTCAGTGTGTGCTGAGCAGATTGTCAGAGAACTGGAGCCTCCTGAGAAGACCAAAAGTCCGGCCACTGTTCAGCAAACTAGAAGGCAGAAAATGCAGCAACAGAGGTAAAATAACTAGAAACCCAAAACCATTATCTGTACAGTTGGAAAACGCCACTTGTTTTACTACATTGCGTAGTTTGTATTGAAAGCGTAAGCATTTATTTCTTCTTTTCCCCTGCACAGTAAAATAGCTCTGAGCTACTTTGGCAAGAGAAAGCCAGCTCATATTGCTGTTGGAGAACTGATGGAACTATAGTCAAACTTCAAAAAAAACAACAACAAAAAAAAACCCCAGTAGCTTTAATGTTGACATTTGCTTTTATAGAATCTGCCTTGACACAGTTGAACAAGATTCATTTTTGTAGGTATTAAACTTGGTTAGTAATAAAGATGTATAGACAAATTACATACATGTGGCTGAAGCCTACAGATGCTCATCAAAATGTTCCTGTTAGTTGACTGATAAACAGTATTTTCTTTCAGTTAAAATGCTGATATATTAATTAATTTTTAGATCTCTTCATCTTGTTTCTTCTCTCCACTCTCCTAAGGAAGGAGCTGTTTTGTCGACTACTTATTCTCTTTAAGCATCGGCTGTCAGCCGTTGTTGAAACAGGTTATTGAGTTGGTTTTCTTGGTTTGACATAGAATAGCTGTTCTTATTTTCCTTCACTTGACCATTTTTAACAATCATCACCCATTAGATCAATCCATCTGTAAACTGTGTCTGTCAGAGTTTATAAACACATGCTTGCACACACCCCCCATCACCTGCATAGTCAGTGGTTAGACAACAAGTAGTTCTGAAGATGCAAGTTTCCTGGATGGCAAGGAGATCAGCATTTGGACAGTTATTTGGTAACAGATCTTATTATTTTTCCACAGAAGTCTGCTTCATTGTGTAGAATTTTTGTATACACCGAAGGCATGCTATACTTGTTTGTTTTTTCAAGTTTGGTCTGGATTTTCTGTTGGTTGCTTAAAAAGTGTTGCTGCTTCAATCAAAAGCCCACACGTTGCCATCTCTCCCAGGAGAAGCAGTAAAAGATCCTACTATGTGAAAGAAAATTTTTCTTTTTTTACTTATGTGTGTGTTTGTTCCCTGAAACACTGTACTATTTTCTTTGCAAATGCATATCCTGTTTATTCGTCTTATCTTTTTAGAAAGCCTCAAGATGCAGAATTGGCACCGGAAACAAGCCAGTTCAGCTGGCAGAGGGTTATGCTTATTCTGGAATTACTGCAGCATAAGAAGAAACTTAGACGACCACAGGCATTGGTACCTGCGCTTTTTAACCTGCTGAGCCGGTAATCATGCCTCCATAACACATGAGTCCTTGAGCATTCTCTTCAGCAGCAGACACTGTAAAGCGTTAAAATAGGGGCTACTTTCTCTCTGCTTTGTTGCCATGTTTTGTAGCTTAGCTTGCCTTTTTTACTTGAACTTCTTTTAGGTAAATCAGATGAGAGGAACAGGAAGTTGTTACAACTTTTCGGCCCTTTAAACAATGTGATGGGCTTTTTAAGATTATTACCTGATGTGTACCTTATGTGAAGACTTTGTTTCTCAGGTGGAGGGCTTGAGATTGCTAAGAAGGATGACACCTGTGCTAAAACTGGCACAATTGACAGGACTTGTGTCTTCTGCAGAGCTATTATAATAATACTCTAAGCTTTAAAATTCCTCCCAAAACATTGTGGAACAGCCTTCATCCAGTGCAACCTAAGAAAACTATTGCTTTTCCTGCCAGCCCTGTCTGCAGGCACTTAGGAAAGTTTACATATAGATTGGGTATTTTTCCTTTTTTCCTTATAACTTGCCTTTACATAGACTGGCAATCATATTTCATGTAATCATCTTATACTTTTGACAGTGCTTTGATAAATGTTTCTTATTAGACCAGGTGATGCATTTGAAAACAAAAAAGAGACAATTTTTGGCAAACGCTTTTTAGAAGCCTCAATTTAGAACTTCTGTAGAATGAAGATTGCAGTTTTTTATTTGTATCTTAAAATGCAGTTTGGTCACTTGTTTTTCTGTCTCCTTTTTCATTCTCTATTTTTTTTCCTGAATGTATAGGTGTCTGGAACCTATGGCATCAGAAGAAGAAAATATGGAATATACAAAGCAGCTAATCCTCAGCTGCCTGCTAAGCATCTGTCAGAAATTGTCTTCAGATGGTAGCAAGATCCCAGCAGGTAAAAATTGCCAGACTCGTTTCTTGGTACTTCTCTCACCAGTACAGCATTAAAACACTGGTCTTTAACTTTTTTCTTCTCTCAGTCTACGCTGTATTGTTGAGGAGAGATAGGTTCCTCTATAGGGCATAAAAGTTTGCCGCCTTAATCATTTTTTGGCGATCCCATAGGTATGGTTTGCAAATTGAAACCAGTGCTTGAGTGTACTGTTTATTCCTACATGGTTGACCGTTAAAGTGTTAAGCAGTGAATATTTTTTACTTGCAGATATCCTTGACAAAGAAAAATTCAACGTGGAAGTGATAGTTCAGTGCATCAGGATTTCTAAAATGCCCCAGACACACCACCATGCACTGCTTCTCCTTGGTGCTGTTGCTGGCATGTTTCCCGTAAGTAGTACCTGAAATGTATGTGTTGGCTCTTCTCTTCAGGTCCCAAATATTGTGAAGAGTGAAGAACGTACAGAGCTTTCTGTGAGGAGAAACTTTCTGAAAGGAGCAAGAGGCAAAATTTACAGGTTCCCTGCTCTTTTAGGGCTTTCTATTCCATTTTACTTGAAAACAAACCTCTGTCTTGATGCTTTGGTCACTAGACATTTATGACTTGCAATGAAGTGTATTAGAAACCAAAGAAGCTTTCTGACAACAGCCGTGCCTCACCTTCCCGCTGTGGTCAAAGTTCTCATGCATTGTTTCTTCTTTCCCCTGCTTTTTTATATACATGAGAGAAAACATTAGCCCGATAGCACATGTATTCTTATGAGTTCCTATCTTGTACAACACTGAGAAATGTAGTTGTAGTTGATGATAAAACGAGATTGGTCTGATTTTAATCGACCGAGAAACAGACCTCTTCTGCTATGGATTGAAATTTGACTGTACACACACTCTTCTAAGATCATTTTGCTTTGAAACTATAAAAGCTACAAAATGTATCCAGATGTATCAAACTCAGTACTTTCTCCTCACGCTTGGAAAGAGAGCATTTTCCCAAAAGACAAAACTGGAATGTTTTTTGACAACTCTGTGGAGGCTTTTTTAATGTTGGGGTTGTTTTTCTTTGTCACCATCTTACTGCCATCACCTGCTATAGAACTCAGCTTTTATTCTACATTAATATTGGTTCTTACAAGATTTTCAAAGTCAGAATACAAGGAAATATTTTGTATGAGTCTCATCTCTCTTTTTAAATCTAGAACACTCCATCAGTTCACTAAAACTGAATAAAAAATGTGCCCATAACTTCCTGCTCTAAGTTCTGGCAAAATCTAGGAAACTAACTCTTGAGCTAGGTGACATCTCTAATCCAGCCCTCTTAATTACTGTGATTACAGTCTAGCCCCCAAAAAAGCCCAAAATTAAAATGACCATGGTTGGTTTCCATTATATGATTGTAGATATTGCAGATGTTTTACAGATATAAGAAGGGTGGGTGGGAAAGTTACAAAAATCACTGGAATCTGTGCCACGCTCAAATTTGTGTTTCTGCAAATCTCCCCATGGCTGATTTTACTTGTCATATTACTATGGCACTGAGTTGAAGAATACAAGGTACTTCATCAGACTAAACTCTCAATTTCCACTCTTTAATTACTTGCTTAGAAAGTGTATCTTGGTTTCTAAATAATACTTAGAACTCTAACAATCACATAGTAAGTAGCTCTACAGGACACTATACATTTAAAATTAGCTTAGTGGAGATTTTGGAAGATACTAATGATTCTCATTTTCTTTTATAGGAATCTAGTGGCATTTGTGGGAAGGAGAAATGCCTTAAGGTGTAATATGCAGAGCAGCACAGTTCAAAAAATAAACTAATCTAATCTGTCTTCTTTTCCAGGATAAGGTTCTCCATAACATTATGCCCATTTTTACATTCATGGGAGCAAATGTCTTGCGTCTGGATGATACTTACACGTTCCAAGTAATTAATAAGACAGTGCAGATGGTTATTCCTGCTCTTATACAGGTAAATTTGTCTACTTAATGGAAAGGAACAAGTGAACAATAAGATTATTAATTAAGTAGAGTAAATGGTGTAGAATATCAGTGGTAGAATAAGTTGTAGCCTATTCTAGGATTATTTTTAGATAGATATTATATTATATATAACTATATTAACAGACTGCTCCTCATCTGACCAACTCCGAGTTCATCACACTACTGCTTCTTCTTAATCTTATGAGCTCCTGCACTTTATAAATGGTTTAGCCAAAACAGTATCACAACTGGACCTAAAGAGGACCTGAAGCATACTTTAAGTTCAGGTTTTTCATCATAAAAATAGTAGGCAAGTTCAGTAGAAGAACCACTGGAAATATGAAGGAGGTTATTAGTCCTATAATAGTATGTCATGGTCATATCAATAGTAGACATGGTCTGAAGGAAGTGGAAAGGTAAAATAAATATTTGACAAATGCTTTTATTCTTCCAGCTGGTGTTTGTGTGGGTTTTCTTGTTTTTGTCTGGACATCTTAGATAAATGGTTATAAATTAAAATAAAAATACATCATTGTTTTTCAAAGGGGACATTTTTTCTTCAGTCAGATTTCACTTGCACCTAATAAATCTTAAATTCTAGAGTCATTCGTAGATTTAAACATGAAAAATGCCCTACAGATTTCCTATATAAAAATGAATTGGGGAAAAAAAAAATTTCTTCTTCTAACAGTGGGCTGGGGATTTCCCAGTGTATTTTTTAATGATATGTATACACATTTTGTATCCTCTTGCAGATCTCTGTTAGAGAAACCAGGTTGTTGTCTCTCTCTCCTTTTTTTTTTTTTTATTTAAAACCTTTCATAGCAGCTATCATAAGTTTCTGTGACAAATTATTTCTGGCACACACAGTCATTACATGTGAGGAGAGCCTAATGTTACTTACCTGAGGTCATGTAGCCTACTTGTATTATTTTTACCAGGCCCTTGAATCCAAGACCCTAACTATCAGGCTTACAGGCAAAGTTTTCAGAAGGATGTGGCATGGCTTGAAAATGTCCTCCTTGTTTCAGCTGATGCCAAGTAACTTTTTTCTTTTCCTTTTTTCTTTTTTCTTTTTCTTTTTTCTTTTTTCTTTTTTCCTTCTTTTTTCTTTTTTCCTTTTTCTTTTTTCTTTCTTTTTTCTTTTTTCTCTTTTTTCATTTTTTTCTTTTCTTTTTTCTTTTTTTTTGTTTAATTTTATTTGAAGTATCTTCCTTAAACACTGAAAAGGAACTGTGTGATTGAAAACTTTATTTTGGAGCACTTATATTTTCCTTGAGATGATGTTTTGGTAATGCTGTTATCAGGCACGTAGTGCTTTCTCTCATTTTCTGAATTTACAAGAAAGAACTTACACCCATGTGCGATAATCTGTTTGAACTGCTGTACTTGTTTGTACACAGGCTGAAGACAGTGATTTGTCAGAGTCCTCGGGAAGTGTGGAAGAGGTGGTGATAAAGATCATCCGTGTGTTTGTGGATGCCTTGCCCCATGTGCCAGAGCACCGCCGCCTGCCGATCCTGGCCCAGCTGATCACTACGGTGGGAGGAGACAAGTTCCTCTGGGTTCTCCTGGTGCTGCTGTTTGAGCAGTACGTGACCAAAACTGTGACTGCGACATCAAGCACAGACAAGGTTAGAAGACTAGTGGGGTCAACTTCATGGTCTTGCCTTTAAGAAGGTGCAAGATAAGCCCCTAGGTTATGCTAAAAAAAACAGTGAGCTCTGAGCTTGTGCTACAGCAGAACCTGATGGTGATGTCAACTACGATTGGCATTGCAGATACAATACTGGTTTGTCCTAGAGCCTGAACAATAAATGAGATCATATTGTACAGCAATCCTTGACCTGAAGAGCTGATAATCTAATTATGAAGTGCTTCAATATTTTTAAAGTTGGTTGGTTTTTTTTTCCTTTAACTGTTTGTGAAACATGACACGGTTTAGTGGGCATGGTGGTGTTGGGTTGACGGTTGGACTCAATGATCTTAAAGATCTTTTCCAATGTAAACAATTCTGTGATTCTATGATACTGGTCTTCTGTACAGACCAAGATAAAAACCCTATTATGTTTTTGTGTAGACAGGCCCTCGGGTTAGGTGAAAGCATAGTTTATGGGGAAAACTAGAAGAATTATTAAAGGAACATTGGTGAGAAGATACAATCTTTGCTGTGGCAATTTAATCTCTTTCTACACCCTTTGGAACTAGGTTCTCTCCAAGAGCTTGCTGCTATTACCTTTGGTGTTAATCCTGGCAGTATCCAGCTCACCATAGCATTTTCACAAAATCACTGAGGAGTTTTTGAGTCTTTTTATCATTACTAGTAATATTTTTTTTAATTCTTGATTTTTTTTTTTTTTTTATTTCTAAACCATAAACAGGATGCTGTTCTGGAAGCAGACACTGAATTTTGGATTTCCATCTGTTGTGAATTTAATGTACGTTCTCAGTTCCAGAGCATGATGAAAATAATCCAGTACTTGACAGAGCTGCCAGAGAACAAAGAAGGTAACCACAAAACAGAGCCAGCAAATGCATGTAAACCTTCCTATTACAAGGGACAAGGGGTAATGGTTTTAAACTAAAAGAAGGTAGATTTAGACAAGATATAAGGAAAACATTTTTTACGATGAGGGTGGTGAAACTCTGGCACAGGTTGCCCAGAGAGGTGGTAGATGCCCCATCCCTGGAAATATTCAAGGTCAGGTTGGACGGTGCTCGGAGCAACCTGCTCTAGTTGAGGATGTCCCTGCTCATTGCAGGAAGGTTGGACTAGATGACCTCTAAAGGTCACTTCCAACCCAAACCATTCTGTGATTCTATTACTCCTCTAGACAGAAGACTAAGGGATACCGAATTACTCTAATGAATATTTTTTTTAATAAAATGGCTAAGATGTGATTACTTTTTTTTTTAATCCTTTTAATTATAGATTAATTTGAGCACTTAGAATCAAACAATAGTTCTCATTTAGAAGGTACAGTAAATCATTTAGTTGAAATAAAAAGCTATTATTCATACCAGACAAGATCACAGGGACTACCAGTCATTTCTGGTTTTTTTTCAAGGTTTCATTTCTTTCTACTACAATATAGTGGAGCAATAATTAAACAATATGTTTTAATACTTTCCCAGTCTGTTATTTCAAAGAGCATTGGGGAAGGTGTGTGAGGGTTGTTTGTTTCTTTTTAAGTTAGGACTTGCCGTATTTGTTGTTTGAATACATTTTCTCAGCCAGGAAGGACCAGGTCATGACACTGAAAGCAGTTTTCCCAAATATGTGATGCACAGTGTATGTGGTCCTCCCTCAAAAGTCTCTTGTGTTTGTAGCCAGTGTACCACCATAGCTTTAGCACCAAGAAAAAGGAAGATTCTTCACATAAAAATGATCAGATGGAATGGCAGTGAAATGGCACTACTTCTTTTGAGGCTGCTGAAATGAAAAATTTATTTCCTGTGGTATGTCAGAGCATCTTTTTTGGAACTTTGACACAATTTTGGATACTGCAGAATGACTATCCTTGATAGCCATCTGACTGTAATTTTACTTTGTTTCTGTCATCAGAAATCAAATGTCTTTTTCTCTTGGCTACAAATTTGTTTTGTGAATGTTTTCAACAGATGATCCTGGGCCAAAAACGTCAAGAATATGCAAGACAAAGCTACAAAATCAGGATGGGCAGCTCTTTAATGTGGAGTCTCACTCAGACAAACAACTTCGGCATTTCAAATTCTTGTCAGTCTCCTTCATGTCACAACTTTTATCCTCTCAGAGTTTTGTGAAAAAGGTAATAATGGCAGGTTGCTTTTAAACTGATCACATTAAGTAATTGTGCCATACTGTAATAGATGAGGTTTAATTTGCTTTTTAGTACAGCTTTATATTCAAAGGGGATCTGTCCAGTGTATCTTGCTGACACCTTTATTGACACAGTTTTGAAACCTCTCAGTAATGTTATTTATTTTTTAATAAGGCTTTTCCAGATAGACTCCGTTTGTGTGATCAATGCATAGGTAACAAACTGAAATTCTGGTCCCAGTGGATTCCCACCGGCTTTATGGAGTCTGGGATTTCACTCGCAGTCTGTATAACTCCAAGTTTGGTGTGGGACTCATACTATTAACTCTGAAAAGACAAAATAAATGTTACCAATTTTAGGCTGCAGGTCTAGCTGGAAGTAGTTCCCAGTTTTTCAACTGAACATCATCCACCAGCATGAAATGTGTTCGCTACTGTGACTGCATTGCCTAAGATTCTCAGATTTTCTTCTAGAATGATGGCTTATGTGCAACTGCAGGGACCTCATCATTACCATGTTAGTGGTCACTTTCATTCAGAACAAATAAATTTGTGTGTACTGGGATATTAACTTAATGAGGGAATGTAAGTTTCACACTTAGAGTTTTCATTCTTCGTTTTCAAACCAGATAGTTGAATGTGAAAAAACAGAAGAGCTGCAGGAGTTGGAACAGAGGTATGATTTAAATCTGCTCACTCCTCCTATTTCTAGCTTTTACTGCAACCTGGGAACATTTTTTAAGTGTAGTCCCATTAGAGTATTTTTGCCAAGGTTACTTTTAATGTAGTCCTTGGCAAGAAGCTGTATTTATTATATGCAAGTTATTTGTGTTTTGTTATGGTTTGGCTTTTTCTTTATATATATATGATGTAGTTTTTTATTTCTGAAAGATTGCTCTAACCAATATGCACTCCTTCTGTATTTCTCATAGTGCTTATTTACATACGTGGCCATAACTATTATGCTATTGATGAAGAAGTCTCTCAAAGAATTCCAGATTTTTAGCAAAACATATCGCTTCATTTGTAGGAAAAAAAAATTGTTATTCACAGGTGCCCCTGTACTGGTGTAAGAAAATTACCAGTAATCACAGATCACAGTTGTAGTCATTGGGCTATAACAGCCAATGATGCAAAAATGAGGGCTTCTTTTGCAGAGGCTTAACTTTTATGTTTGTTCTAAGTGAAAAAGGGTGTAGGATTTGTGTTCCTTAAATGCTCATTTTTACAGATTGTTTTTGTTGTGAAGTAGAGTTCTTAAGTAGAACTACTGTTGTATGTAGATGCTAATTTTGGGGGTACCAGGTAGACTTCTTTAATGTGCACAATTGTCCTTATTGCCGTAGCTTTTTGTTAGTATGTAGATGTGATCTGCTAGTCTCTCCATTAGGTGTTTCATTTTCTTTTATTGTTGCTGTTTCATGAAATTTTATGCTTTCCAGTAACAGTCAACTTCTTTAGTGTCCTTGTTACTTACTAAAAGATGTTTCCTTCCATCTAGGCTATTAGAAGAAGTTCTTCACTATATAAACACTGTGGCATCTTCAGTGGAAGGAAACGTGGACAAGCCAACAGCCAAATTTTGGAGGGTTCTGCTTAACAAGTCCTATGATATGCTGGATAAAGTATGTCTCATTAGCCGTCATGTTAGCAGTGGGACATTTCTGCTTTTGCTTATTAATATGATTATAACCTTTGTAGGATTTCTTCTTGGATTAGGACTAATCTTTATTGGATGGTCTGCAACCTGGTGCATCATTGTTTTAACTCATCTAACAACTTTAATAACTACAGCTAACAGTTTAGACAGAACAACCAGAGGGAAAAAAAAATCGGGAATGCTTGTTTCTTCTAGTCAGTATTCTGCTGGCTGGAAGCAGTCATTTCACTGTCTGTCTGCTGGAGAAGAATGGCTCTTGGCAGCATTTCTCACTGTTAACTCATAAAATGATTTAAATAATGCTAATGGAACTGTTGTATATTTCTACATGGAGAAAAAAATCCTGATGCTTTTCTTTCTAATCACTTTCTGATCAGAAGAATATTTGTAGAACTGGACTGGCTATCTCATTGCATGCTGTGGAGCAGACGTCTTTTCACAGCTTGGTTTGGTTTGTTTCTTTTTTGTGCCTGTGAAGCATATTCCAGTTGTCATGATGTACATGCACCAGGCACTACCAGAAGTATTTGAGGGTAAGGAGGGATAGCTCACCAGTGTAGACAAAAGGAATTGCTGAGGAAATCTCAAAGCAAGTGGATAATGGCTGGTTAGCAGCCAGTGGACATACATTAAGTACTGTAACTGGAACCTGCTTCGTTCTTTTGCTTGCCTCAGATAAAGCATTGCTAGCCTGTCCTCTCTTCTTTGATCCTGAAACCCATGTAGGAAGTTGAAGAGTTTGCCTGTCTTATTTGGAGCCTACTATGTCACAGTGCATGGAAGAGCATTTATGGTATTGTTTTGTTTGTGTTTTCTTGTAGGTCAATGCCTTACTGCCAACAGAAACCTTCATCACTGTAATTAGGGGACTAATGATGAATCAGCTCCCATCTGTGAGACGTAAGGCAATGGACCTTTTGAACAATAAGGTGCAGCAGCGCACAAAGTGGCAGAAGAGCCAGGTGAGGCGAAGTGGTTAAACTCGGTTCCTTTAGCAGGAGTACCTGGAGAGAGATTGATGTAGAAGAGGTTTGCTCTATGTAAAGACGTCAAGTACCGATGCCAAGTCTGGCAGGCAGCTCTTGAGTTGTGAGACGTAGGCTACCTGCCCCTAGTTACCTTGCAGGTTCTGAGTTTCTAATTGTATGTCTAATGTGTGTGTTCTCTTGTCCTCTTAGATCCTGCAGCTCTTGGAGCTAGTTCCTGAGCTTATTGCTATTGTGCAGTGTAAAAGAAAGGAGGAAGAGGAGGAGCAAGCTATCAACAGGCAGACTGCTTTGTTCAGCCTCAAGCTACTCTGCAAAGGTTTTGGCACAGAAAATCCAGTGCCATTTGTACCTGTTCTGAAAACTGCCATCGATCT
Organism: Harpia harpyja; assembly: GCF_026419915.1. Taxonomy (NCBI): domain Eukaryota; kingdom Metazoa; phylum Chordata; class Aves; order Accipitriformes; family Accipitridae; genus Harpia; species Harpia harpyja. The sequence continues at coordinate 33,388,930 of NC_068952.1, forward strand.
AATTTCTTCAGAGAAGGAGGAAAAGAATGTGATGGGAAGTGCTTTGCTTTGTATAGCTGAGGTCACCTGTACACTGAAAGCCCAAGCAATACCTCAGCTTCCAAGGTACCGTTGGGTTCTTTTTAACAGAACCAGCTGCAGCAGGCATTAGTTATACTAAAATACATTACTGAAGGAATGCTGATGAAGGCCCAGTGGAACTCTGCCCATGTGTGTGTTTCGTGTAGATAAGAATAATGGTATTTGCTGTGCTTGCAGGTGTTTCCTGGTCATAGAACAAAGAAGCTAGTGTGGAAATTGCAAGTCTTATAATCAGTAGAGTTCCCTATGGAGTCTGCTACTGTGAACAGAGAGGCAATCTTGATGGCTTTAGGGAAGTCAGACCATGTTCTCTATTTTTACTGTAGAACAGATTGCATTTAAAAACATGATAACAGTGCAGTTGGAAACCCTGCATGCTACATTATTTTATTCTCCCTATGCAAGAATTCAAGCATCTTACTTGTTGCTTTTAAGACTGCTTTATCTCATTACAAATACAAGTTTCTTATTGTCATTAAATCTTTAAACTACTAGGCTTTGAGCAACCTGGTCTAGTGAAAGATGTCCCTGCCTGTGGCAGGGTGGTTGGACTAGATGATCTTTAAAGATCCCTTCTGACCCAAATCATTCTATGATTCTGTGATTCTAAACCTAATACCCTTCATTAGCTTCGAAAAAATGAAATGCAGCAGAAGAGCCTGGAATACTGAGTCTTCTCAAATACACATGTAAAAATTGATGTGAAAATTGTCCCTGCAGGCTTAACAGGTGGATTTGTGTGATTGGAGAAGTGCCTCCTAATGGTCAGTGGTTTCACCTTTCTCTATTTATGCTTGGCTATTCACAGGCTGATGCCAGCACTGTTGAAGACACTAAAAAATAAGAAGGAGCTGGTCTCCAATGAGATTTACTTGCTGAGTGCTGTCACTGCTCTGCTGAAGGTTGCAGAAACATTACCACACTTCCTTAGTCCTTATCTTTTGGATTGCTTGCTGCAGGTGAGCTCTCTGACTCCTACAGATATGTAAAGGGGGACAGGATCTGCCCAGTTCCTAGAAGAAGCTACAGAGATAGTTTTTTCTCTCTCAAACAAGTAGGAGTGTGTGCCGTTCGTGTGGAAGGTCGTAACGTATTACCCTTCTGCTCACCTTCTTACACAGATAACTAAGATACAGAGTAGAAGAGCTGTCTCCTACTCCTCCCTCTGATAGGTTGTAGTTTGCCTCTTTGAAAAGGGAGATGAATCCTGAAGGATCATTCTGTAATATCCATGATCTCATCAAATGTGTACCTAACAGCTCTAGTTAGGGTAATTCTAACCCCCTGCCGCTGACATGCGCATTTTTTCAGTGTTTGTCTTCTGAAGACAGCGAAGCTCTCTACACAGACATCTTAATTGTAAGGTGTTCCAAGCGGTGCAAACAGCAAAATTCTCATCTGACACTTGCAACAGACAACTATTGTATAATAAGTTCTTGAGTTGTTTTAAGTATGCCTAACTTCTGTTGGATTTCTTGATAGGTTGTCCGCTTGGAAGAGATTGTGGTCGAGTTTGGTCCTTCTTCCCAGATAAGCTTACGCGTAACATCATTGAAAACTATCCTAGCTACAAGGCTTGCTCCTCGAATACTCTTGCCTGCAATTACAAAGTGTTACAGTGAAGTGGCAAATACCCGGAAGGTAAGGATTTTTTTCATTCTTTTGCATTGTGATTAAAAAAAAAGGAAGGAAAAAAAGAAACAAGCAGTGCAAAATTTGGCTCAACTGTCCCAGCTGTGTTCCTTCCCAGCCTCTTGCCCACCACCAGCCTACTCACTGGGGCAGCAGAGTGAGAAACAAAGAAAGTCTTACACTGTGCAAGCACTGTTCAGCAATAACTAAAACACCAGTGTGTTATCAGCGTTTTTGTTCACAAATCGAGAACAGCACCTTCTGAGCAGCTATGAAGAAAATTAACTCCATCCCAGCCAAACCTAGCACACTCTTTATATTATCTCTGTTTTCTTTTGTACCACAGTGGTGGCTCAGGAAAGTTGACCTGGGAGAAATGCACCAGTTTAATGTCCTTAGTGTGTTAGATGATGAATGCTTGAGAGATCATCCCGTTCATAAAGGCCTTGATTTATCTGCTAGGAACACAAGTTGAGTCATAATTTTCATCTGGGCTTTGCTCCTGTCTCATAGGCACAAACCTTTCAGACTTAACTGGTATCTCCAGTATTGGAGAGGGGAGACCAAGCTCTTCTCAGGAATGCTACTAACTTAAGCCCCCAAAAAGTACAGGAAAAAGTTTATTTATTTTATCGACAATAATTTAATGAGTGAATGTGTGAAGTGCAAAAATCCAATTCCCTTATGTTTCTCGGTTACTGTCAATATCACAGTTGCCTTTGCATTGCTTTGCTTTTGTTTTGGCAGAACTGCCTGCGTCCCCTTATGAACATTTTGAAGGAGCACATTGTTGGTATGGAGAAGGAGCACCTGATCTCCCATCAGTCTGAGCTGACGGCATTTTTCATGAAAGCCCTGGACTTCCGAACAGAGCATGCCGAGGTGGCTTGATTAGGGGGATGAACAGCAGCAGCTCAACCTCTACATGCTAATTCTATCTGTTGTTTTAAAAAATATTAGTAGTTTGCACATTGCATATGTGCTCTGAAATTCTGGGTATCAAATATTCTGTTCTGGAATTGTTCTTGGTGTAGAAAACATTATGGTTAGGTATTTAGTCTGAAACAGACAAAATGAAAATGTGCTTTGAAAGCTCAAATTCTTACATTTCAAACTTGGAATTATGTTTTCTCATTTTTCTAGGATGATTTAGAGGAAGTTGGTAAGACAGAGGCTTATGTTATTGATTGTCTAATAAGTATGGTTATGAAACTTTCCGAGGCTTCTTTTAGACCCCTCTTCTTCAAGGTAAGAAATTTAACTATAATTCATCTGCATCAGCATATTTTCTATTTTCCAGTGCACAGACACAGGAAAGAGCTAATCTGCCTTTCCCTTTCAGCTCTTTGATTGGTCCAAAACAGAGTCTACCCTAAAAGACAGACTGCTGACATTCCACCGAATAGCAGATTGCATTGCAGACAAGCTCAAGGGTCTCTTCAACCTGTTTGCTGGTCACTTAGTGAAGCCATTTGCTGAGACACTGAACCAGGTCAACATTTCTAAAACTGGTAAGTTTTTAATTACGAACTACAGAGAGGCACTGGCAGGCTAACTCTAATTGCTGAAAGAGGTTAATTATAATTGCTGAAAGTTTAGTCTTACAGGATTTACTTCACAGCACATACCTTTCATTTCTCTCTTTTTCTCTCATAAATAAGGCATCTTTCTTATTCTGACGGAACCAAAGGACATTTTTCATCCATGGGCTCTGGGCTGCCAGTACAAAGTTGAGACCACATGAAAATTTTCAATGTCAGTCCCAGTGAGTTCCATGAGAATGAAATTGTGTGGAAAGAGGGTGACTTGCTTCTGTTGGGGCTTTTTTCTTTTTTTCATTCACTGACTTCTCTTATATGCTGCCAGTGTATTCAGACTCCTCTGCTTTCTTAGCAACAATAGGTATTACTTTTTTGTATGGGGAACTATTTGCCCATCCCATTTGTAGTGACCTGAAGAAATTCTCCATATCCACAGGTATGGCCAAGCACTTTTCCTATAGCCTGTGGCTATTCTCTTTTGTCCCCAGCTGACTGTGAACGGCAGTGGCAGACCTGTGAGGGCATTAGCTAAAAGCCAGATAACATATTGCATCCACTTTATTCTTCTGACTGATGAGTACATAACTGCTATGTAGTACATCCTTTAGCTATATTCACAAACTAACGATGTTTCTGTCTTGTGGGGAAGTTTTGTATTTTCATTTTTTTTTTTTTCCTTCTCCTTGATTCATATGTAGATGAAGCTTTCTTTGACTCTGAGAATAGCACAGAAAAGAGCTGTCTACTGTTGCAGTTCACCATGGACTGTCTGCACAAGCTCTTCCTGTTTGACACCCATAAGTTCCTCAGTAAGGAAAGAGCAGAAACACTGATGATGCCTCTGGTTGATCAGGTATTGACAAACACAAAAAAACAATTCATAGCTGATTTTTTTTTTCTCATCTGAAAGATTTATTTTTTTTAACTATCAGGCCTCAATCCTCTCCCTTAACAAAAAGGGAGGAATTAATTCATTGTCTTTGGCCTATAGGCAGTATTAACTGCTTTGCCTAAGGCACTGAATTACTAATTTTTTTATCCTCTTTCTAAACCATCTTCATTCTGTAAGGTTCATGCATGTTGTTGAGCTCTTGCGCACCAGTGCACTCCCACTGATGCTCTTTGACATAACTGTTGAGTACCTGAGACCCAAAGCTAGAAGTGCTTTTGGCTGGGTTTATCTGAGCCTGGATCTGTTTGACAAGCTTTTTACTTCCACAGCTAGAAAATATGCTTGGAGGAGATGAGAAGTTCCAGGAAAGAGTGACAGCACACCTGATACCCTGCATAGCTCAGTTTTCAGTGGCAATGGCAGATGATTCGCTTTGGAAACCACTGAACTACCACATCCTGCTGAAAATGAGGCACACTTCTCCTAAGGTTGGGAATTATGAGAATTTGAACTGGTTTTCTTTGTTGCATTAGAAAATGGGAACAGTGCCTCAAAAACCAGAAGTGGATTAGCCAAGTCATTGCTAAAATACTAGCCTAAATTAAAATACTGGTATTGTACTATGCTACTCCCAAGTTCTAGAGAGATGTATACTACATGGCCTTCTGCTCTTACTGTAAGCAGTCAATATTCCACATGTGGATATCTTCCATACTGTGTGGTTTGGGTTTTTTAAAGATTTGGTAGCTGTTGGAATAAGAGAAACTTATTAAGAGAAAGAAAGGGGCACTTTAGAGGGGGAACTGGAAGATAGGTTTTTTGTCAACCTTCAGACCTGTTTATTATATAGAGTTTTGTCAAGACTCTCCCATTTGACAGGTTGTATGTATTCAGGGGGAGTACTTGGTTTTTCATTGTACTGAGCTAAGTCATTCTGATACAGTAGAACAGAGTGGCATTGTAACAGGAAGTTAAGGACCATTATAATCAAGTAACTTCCAGCAACATACCTGCTTCTTCCAACCTATTTTTCCTTTGATATTACCTTAACCCACATGTTGAGATTTAAATTAGCTTAAAACTAGTTCCCTTCAGTAGGGAAAGCTAGTTTACAAACTTCTATGGAAAGAAGGCAGAAGTGGGGAGAAAACAGGGAACTATACTGTAATGTTCATTTCCTTAAAAAGATTATTGTTTTGGTTTAGGTCCGATTTGCTGCTCTGCTTGCTTTGGTAGAAGTTGCACAGAAACTGAAGGAGAACTACCTGGTCCTGCTACCAGAATCTATTCCATTCTTAGCTGAGCTCATGGAAGGTAATGTTCTAAAGTGGCATTAGTGAAGGCAGACAACTGGCCTATGACCAAAAAAGAATAAGGGCCACTTATTTCAAAGATTCAGAGAAGATGATTGCTATAATTGGTATAAATCTTAATAAATCTTACAAATTGGCATACGGTAGCTTAAACTGTGCAGGATGCAAACTGAAATGGATTGTATCCAACACACTCCTGAACTTCAGTTAAATTATGGTAGTTTCTTCAGTGTTATAGCCTGTGCACATCTCCCCAGTTGCATGTTTTAGATCAGTATTACAGTAGAAATAATTTGCCTGAGTCAGTGCCAAAATATTTTTAATAACTATTTCATACCTGGTGTTTGAAGACAGTTCTAGCCTTGACGAGTGATGAAGCCTTCTTAGGGTAGCTTTGTAATTACTATTCCACTTAACTCCTGCTTTCTTTCTTTTTCTAGATGAATGTGAAGAAGTTGAACAGCAATGTCAAAAGACAATTCAACAACTGGAAGTCATTTTGGGAGAACCACTCCAAAGCTACTTCTAAATTTATCCCCTTTGTTTTCATATTTTGTCTGATCGTGTTAGCTTCACACATGCAAGTGTTACAGGCAAACTGTGTCATACTAATTTTTATCAGAGCTAAGATCTTAACTTTTTAATAAAATATTGTAAGAATCTGGCTTTATCATTTCTGGATAGTTAGGGGACCTTTCCTTAACTGCTCTTTTCTTAACAGGGCAAAACTGGAGCAAGCTGTAAGCAAAGTCTGATAGCTGAGCACAGAGTGACAACATGCAAGACTTGCTGAATTCCACTGTGCTTGGAGTATGCAGTTACTATCCCCACAGAAGGGCCGTCATGCTACAATGTAAGCATGGTACTCACTGGACCCATGCACCGCAATCCTGACAATCTGCTTTTCTGTCATTTTTAGGGAAGTAAAAGTAAACTCACTGAAGATACTGAAAAGGAAGTTACAAAAACTAGGATCCTTCTAGGAGCTAAAGCTGGTTTTTAGTCTTTAAAGACTGCTACCGATTAGCTTCTTACTCACCTGAAGATCAAGAATAAATTCTTTGCTATGTTAATGAATCTACCAAAAAACTCACCACCTGTTTTGCACCAGGAGATGCTGGTTCATTACACTGCTAGCAAGAAAGGCACTCAGACTCTGTAAACGATGGTTTTAAAATGCAACTGGTTAGAGCTAACACTATAAAGAGGATAATGTTACATCCCCTCAGGTGCTGGGAACAGGCCTCTATTCAGGGTGCAGCATACCACACAGATCCCATCTGCAGAAAGGTTACCCCATCATGCTCATTCGTGCTCTTACAAGATTTTCTTAAAAGAAAACAACTATTAATCTTGTCTGATGCTGTCAAAAAAAAAAAAAAAAGGGTGTTCACATGAGAACTTCCTGCTGAACTCTTAGATAAAGGCAAGGATACACAAGTGGTGTAATTGCCATTACCGAGTGGGAGCTGCCTACCGAGTGGGAGCTGCCTACCGGCTCCTCTGTTACAATCAGCCAGCTAAGTTTATCCTGTGGCCAAGGGCTATGTACAGCACAATACTGCCCTGAAGGCCACACCAGCACAGCCGAGGCATAGGCCTACTCAGGTTAACTGGTCTGTGGATCACTAACTCCTTGATGTAGAACTGGTCCTCCAGTCAGGCTCACTATGCCACCTTGGAGATACTGGTAAGATAATAAGCAAAACAAGACAAAATATAGACCAAAAAGGCATTATAGCTACTTAGTTACACTTGGAGAAAAGCAGAGTTCACAAATGTTTTTATTTATGCTTTTTATACATTAAATCTGGTAATTTATCTTAAACAGTCTTTTAGGGTACAGCTTATTCTTGAAATTGCTTCACTCTTTTAGCAGCTGTTAAGATAAACAGGAACATCACTCAGGCATGTATTGACAGCCAGTAGCAACTTATTTTTAAAAATGAGTATAAAAATTAAGACTGACATTTGTATGGAAAACATTGAATAGGAACAGCTTGTTTCAGATAGGTAGTATTTTAATACAAGACAAGACAGAAAAAGGATCCATTCTCTATTCCACTGATAAGTATCTGAGTCTCATCTTGGCTGAAACCCTGCCTGGACTACCTGGGTTCACAGATTTTAAAAAAAAAAAGAAAAACACAAACATCTACTTCAGTCCCTGAGCAATCTCAACTCGGTTAGAAGCCGTTTCAGATCATACAACCTTTCAAAAGTTCACACAATTGGAACCAGCTAAATCATTTTCATTTGTTTCACTTTGGAAAACTAAAAGCTAGAAGTGCTGCTGTATGTTTGATTTAAACCGCTTATGTCACCTCCTGCTTATAAGTGTCAGAGAGGGTAGTGCTGCAGCTGCAGGCTAAGAAGCAAGATCAAATTCCTTCTTGTTTTTTGCTAGAACTGATGGGTCAACTGTTTGCTTAATCCAGCCTCAGTAAAAAGGTTATAGTTGCTAATATAAACTAAGAAGCAGAAGAGTGTATTTCATAATTTTAATGAATTATCAATTTCCCTTTTGGGGTAGATAACCATATCTTCAGATCCTCTTTCAGTCTTGTTTCTACTTCACAATACTGAATGTATGCTATCAAGAAATGCTGAGTAGTTAAACATATCAAGTGCAATTGTTAAACACAGTATGATGCAGCATTTTCATATTGCTAAGAGATTTAGCTGAGCAAAGACTTACTTAGCTTGCCAGGATACTGTAAACTAGAGGAGGATTTAATCTCACAGTTAGCAGTTCTGGTACTCGCCTAACTCAGAGAGGCAGATGCAGAAGCCTAGATAGATAAAGGCAGGCTCAGCGCAAGTCAGCGCCTGTTTGTACTTGACAAGGAGGCACTGTCATTAGAAGAGGTTTAATTCTTTTAGTAGTGATTGAAAAGAACTACCAGCTCCTCACATCTAACAATTGAACATCTCCCATGACTTCCACTACATTGATCTTTTCAAGTTGTTTAAAACGATGCTTGTACTCCAGAGTGTGAACACCATTAACAGCAACTTTGAACTGGTGGGCATCACAGAAAATGATCAGCTGAAAACCAAGAAGAGAAACAGTTAAGTTTTAAGCTTAGGTAAGACATGAAATACAACCTGATGATCTACCCTAGACTTGGGCAAGCCCTGCTTCTGTTACAAAGAATGTTTCATGCAAAAGAAACATTTTAAAAAGTGGAACTTCATTAAAATTCATAGAATCATAGAATAACTCAAGTTGGAAGGGACCAATAAGGATCATAGAGTCCAATTCAATTAAAATTCATTCTGAGCACAGGCTGAATTCTTGCAACTATTTAAAAAGAAAACTGTCATTAAAACCAAGTCAAATCTCTGCTCCCTATGGTCTCATTTAATCCTAAATATTCTCAAGACATTGAAATGCAGGAATAGCAGTTTTATTTAAACCTGTATGAGTGATATGACATTTAAGCACCACTGCTAATCCTTTTGGCAGAATTAGCAGTTTGATGCTATGTTTCTGTTAATCTTACCTCAAAGTACATCCCTGGACTGAAAGGGAAGTTGGCAACTTCCTTTTCTTCTTCTCCCCAGCTGTCATGAAGGTATGAGTTTCTCACAAAAACTTTATTTTTCATTCGGGGATTCAGATGTAACGCAATGTCCTTTGAGTCACTTGATTTCAGATTTATCACAAAGCTGGAAGATATTTTTTAAAAGTTCATTATACCAAGGGTTTATAAACGTGATGCAGTAGTCCATGCTATTTACCATGCCCTTAGCCAATACTCAGAACTGTTCTGGAGCCAGGGCCATGACTCACCTGAAGGACCAAGCAGGCAGTTAACATCCATTTGTCTCCTTCGCACAGAAACCTTTGCTGGAGGCAGCAAATGTAGGACATGACCCTGCTAGATCTGCTTCATCATTCACACCTTTCTGTTCATGTCTCAGCAAGGAGGTATTGAGCCAAGTGGGCCAAGTGCTGCTCCCCTACAGCACTAGGAAGCAGCGTTCGCACAGAAACAGACAGTGCTACTTGCTCCACCATCTCTTTCTCTTAACTCGGGCAGTGGAGAGTGGGAGGCTTTGTTTTACCTATTCTTTCTGCCAACAAAGTGGTTAGACTCTAAGGGAAAGTTTGAGGATTCTCTCCCTACATTTAAGATTGGTGGGACACCACACATACAAAGTGGTGCTTTGTAGGCAGTGCAGCTTGGCCCAGGCTGAACAAATACTCTGCAATCTCCAGACATGTCCACAGCACAGGGTTCCTAAAGGGGAGCTCTGGAGAAGAGTGATCAGAGGGAAGACTCATCCAAATTCAAATGAATGCTTCAACCTGTGGCAAAGACCTCACTGCATTTGAGGAAATATTCCGCCCCCCAAATCAGCTCCAGCTGTCAGATTATCTCCCTCTTTTCAGAAGCCTAGAATTGCTTAGTCCAGCTACGAAATACAGCAACAGCCACACTTCCAAACTGTGTGAAGTCTTCTTTTTCACCGAGAAAAAGGAACACCTACAACTGTGTGAACTGAGTGAAAGACATTAAATGAGTTACAAACTCTATAAAAATCTACACGTTTAAAAGCACAAACAGCAGGCAACCTGCAATGCTTTAACTAATACCCAAAAGCCTCTTCACTCATAAGCAGTGCATCCAGCACTTGAAATGTGCTATAAGCTTTTCAAGCCAAAAGAAGGAAAACAAATGCTACTATCTAAGTATTAATTATCCTACCCAATTCAAAGTGCATTCAAACTTTATTTATGAGATGTCAAAACCTTGGGTTCCGGTACTAACATGAACTCCAAGTGCTGTTCAGCTGCAGGGAAGGCATGTGCTCTGAGGAAGCAGGAGTGCAATGCATTCACACAGCGTAAAAAGCATGCTTCTCATCATCTGCACTAATTGCTTCATTTTTAGGCATGTTTCTGCAGAGCCAAAACCACCCTTCAAGCAAAGAGCATGCTGAAGCACAGACATTTCCTCAGCTCCATCTTGACTGTGTTGCACTTCCCTTTCCACGCCCCCCCCCCCCCTTCAAATCACATTGGGAAAATAAATGCCTGCTTTGCAACCCGTTGTTCCTAATTTGCTATCAAAATTATAGCTCATAGTCCCCTACCAGCTTTCATCACTCAGTTGTTATCAGTTAGGCACCTTCATGCTTATACAGTCTGCAAGAAGGCCGTCTCAGAAGTATTCAGATTAACGTTGTAACAGGCAGGATTTGAGCACACCCGCAACTCATCTAACTCACTCACTCATTTTCCATCTACTACTGCCAGTTCCCTTACTCTTGGACCTCTTCAGAATAAAAGCTGTCTTTGTACAATATGTATGGTCACATGCCTTGCACAATGGAAACCCTGAACAGACACACAACATTCTGAATGATGCAGATTTAGTAGGTAAGACACTCAGGTTTTATCTTCGCTTTTCACAACGAAGATGCTGTTTTAAGTCCTCTCTAAAGCGGTATCCTGCAGGTTTCTGAGAAAACTGCACTGTAGTTTCAGATTATTCCAGATGCAAAGTTGCAAGTAAGAATATACTGAGGCAATGTAAAAGCCTATTCATTCTCAAGAGTAGCTCAGTTACACAGCAGAAAAAAATTAGTAACACTTACCTCTTTGGGTTTTTATTCACTTCTCCTTTAATGGCAACTGTGCATCCTGGACGAAGCGCAGTATCAAGTTTCCCAACGTAAGGAACTCCCTGGAAGTACACCACCAATAAAAATTTTGACTGTGACTTACTTTTTTCAATATACAAGCTGAGCGTTACTATGGCAGGAAGAAATTTGGCCTACAATTGCTAATCTGCACTTATAGCTAAAGTTATTCCTACCGACATGTTCTGGGATACTAATACTATAGGAGAAAAGCTATAAAGGGAAAAAAAAGGTGAGCACAAAAAAAAAAAAAAAAAGGTAAGCACAAAACTCCCTGCACTAATTTAAATTTATATCATATAATTATTCAGATACAGACATCCCAACATCTCCTCTGAAAGCCTCAGTTATGGTTTAAAGAATTAAGACTCATGCTAGGTGTGTAGTCTCACAGTTGCGTAAGTACTAGAAGAAGGGTCACCGAGTATTCTGTCCTCCTGACACACTGTTCATAATGATAGATAGTGCAAGTATTTTGCCTTTTTTTCGTTGTTAGAAGTTATTTTGATCAGGGAAAAGGAGTGAACAGAGAAGTACTTTGCCTTTATTTTTTTGTTGAAGTTCACCACTTGCAAATGACAATATTGCATGTTACTTGGTTTTGAAAAGAAGACTGATGAAGTCCACATATTCTATTTGTATATATTCCTGGCTTCCAACCCCTTTTCAGTTTGAGCGTGGTCCTTATTCCAGCCTGGATACTGTCCACTAGAGCTTTTTGCAAAAAGATGAGCACTCACTCTGTCTATGGTTCATGCTAGCTGGGTGCGAATTCCAACCCTAAGGTGCGATGCTTGCACCCAGCCACCTGAAGTGTACAGAGGGTAAGCATGGATCTGTCAGCAAGAGGAAGATGTAGCCAGATAGGTTCTGAGATACACACATGAACATAAGGCCATTTGGCATAATATCACTGCAGAATACTTTTTGTTTTGTAGGTATTCCCTAAGGCGGAGAAAACTAAGTATGCTTATTTGAAAAAAGTTTTTAATGTGAATTGGTCTTTTAAAACTTCAGGTACCTCAATTTTATTTCTCTGTTTATGGCTGTGAATGCTGTGTTTATCTTTTGGGTTTTCTAAATGATTTAACAAATAGCCTCACTTTTACTAGCAGCAGCAAAGAGGACTACTCTCTACAAAACCTCACTGATGATCATCTCCCAGTAGATTCTCGATTCCCTTGTTCTGTGCATGTTTTTTTCATAACTAAGATGTTTTTATTTTGATTTTTTTTACTCTTCACATTTGCCACAAGTCTACACGAGACACTTACAAATTGTGAACCATCTGGCATTTCCCCCTACAAGAGAAAACAAACAGCATTAACCAGCTTATCAGACAACAGGGAGATTCATTCAAGCTTTTACAAACATACGTACATTTTCTGTGTTTATCTTTGTTACTCCTAGAGATGATAGCTGAGAGCCTTGTAAAGACTGCAGAAAGAGAGACATTTAGGTGTCATTGCTAACATCATAGAACATAAAGTTGGTTTAGAACCATGTAAGAATCTGTGCTGCTTTGAAGGGTGAACAGTTAACATGGAAATCTAGGGCTATGGTAAAGAAAAAGATAGCCATGCAGGGGGCCTTGGGATTCTAAGCAGTCCCCTGCATCCCTGTCCCTTCTCAGGGGAAGGACAGATGAGCAACATGGCCATGCAGAGATACAGTTCCAGCCTAGCCCTGGCAGATTGTGTCTCCAGCTTGTTTACTTCAATACCAGCCTCCATCTTCCTCCTCAGAAGAATATATTGGAAGCAAAGACAAAAAGAAAACAATCGCCCTTCTCCATTCCTTTCTTCCCCAAAAGATACAGCACCAGCAGCCACAGACTAAAGCAACTCTGTTCTGGTTTGTGTTTGGGACAGAAAACAACCTACAGCACCTGCTTGCCCCCCAAGCTCTTCTCGGAGTCAGTCCTCCAAGACCAGGACTCAGACAGCTCGGAAGTAACACTATTCTGGCAACATGCCCAAGGCCAAGTGATGGGGCCCATAAAAGTCTGTCCATAGGCTTTGAAAATGATCAGTGACTAGACGTGTTTTTAAAAGCTTAGACCCCATTTCGTTCAGGCCCAAACCTCCACCTTCTATCAACACAGTAATTACTCTGCTGACCTGAGTTAGACCCGACCTTTGGCAGCAAGAGACCCAAGCACTGCCCAGTGTAGTGAGGATGGGGCAGAAGAGACCCAGAATCTTACATCAGAGTAGGTAGGCTGCTTTAGCGAGTGGCAGGAAGAAAGGAAAAGGCATTCAACTTCTGTATCACCCTGGAATTTATCACCTCCTGTTTCTGCTCTAAAACCTACCCTTTCAAAGCAGAAGGATCTCTCTATCTGTACAGGGGAAAACATTGTTCAACTCCTCCCTGTTCGTTTACTTTCTCTAGCAGAGCTGGCAGCTGAGAGGGAGCACAGCACTGCCTTTGCTTTAAATTCACTGCAGTTTGCTCCAAGTGCAAGTCAAGCCACAAAGTCTTCAAGAAAGGACACCTCTTCTCACCCCCCAGAAATAAACGTACTTCTACTTATCACTTCATTCAACAATTCAGTCATTTTAGCAGGAAAAACAGGGTTATGCAGTTGTAGCTGTGGCTGAACTTGCCATTTGTAAGCCAAGCAACAAGTTACAGCTGTGGTTGAACTTGTCACTTAGAAGCACGGAATACTGAGAGTTCAGTTTGGAGCTCCTACAATATTTGAAAAAGTCTAATTCATTCCTAGATCCAGTATCCAATCAATTCTTATACCATCTATCCTGTTAATTTTGTAAGCTGTAAACTTTGTCACCCTTTTGCCCGTAACCTGAAGAATAAAACACAGAGATCCTCACATGAGACTCGCATATTGAAATGTGGGGAAAAAAATCTCATTACTGACGTTAGGCTGTGTAGCTGCTTTTCTTTACTTCCTTTTCACCATAAATCCTACTCTGAATTTTATTAAGACAGAGAAAAGGAACAAGTCAGCTGTCTATATAACTTACATTAGAAACAAAATCTATTGTTTTGATCTGCACTTTGCCATATATTCCAAGAGTATCTATTCTTCCAAGGCTAATTCTGTGGTTGTAGAGCAGCAAGTGCTTCTTGTTTACAGTCACCTAAAGAGACAGGGAACAAAATAGGAAAATTGTATTAAACATACACTACACCAGCCGTGTATCAAATTGTATGCTTGTATCTCTGGTTTACACTGCTTTGGTACAGATGCAGGGAGTGTCCTAGCAATTTCAGAGCAACTAAGTTCAGCTCATCCATGATCCAGTCTCCTTCCATCACTACAAGGGAGATTTATTTGCCTACAATAAAATTCACATTCCACACCTTTTGTTTCTATCACCTGATCATTTACCAGTGTGGTATTACCAATCTAATAGAATCTATTATTGCAGTCTAACAGAGCAAGACAAATACACCTCACATGTTTCCTCCAAGAGGACTGTCCTACTCTAGTCACACAACAGGTTCACCCTAAGGTCAGCCCTTTGTACGTAAGAAGGGAAGGGTGGAGTAGCCATTAGCCATGGCAGGAAGTTACTTGCCTGCTCATCCAACTTAGAGGATGGCAATACAAAATTAAAGGTCTGATTTACTTAGCACTTCTTTAAAGAAAACTTCTAAACTTTTCTGTAGTTAGACTATACTTAGGTAACACAGAAACCAAGGCTTCCAACTATTTATTGTAAGTATACAAAATATCTCTCTTTTATTGGCCTGACAACTGGCTATAGATAAAGAATCAAATCAACTCAGACTCACCTGGAATTTATCCTTTAAAATCATGATGACAATCTCAAATGACTTCCCTTTTTGAAAGGGCATCTCGTAAGTGATCTCCTCCCAGCCCCATTTTTCCCTCTCCAGTGTGTTGCAAACAATGCAGCCAGACCTTTTGAAGCGGGGGTTGAAATGAAACGCCACATCAGCTCGAGGCTTTGTGCTGCTGCCACACTGTAAATCCACCTGGAACCTAATCATAAAAATAAGACAAACCACATTCAGCTCAGTCTGTTAAGAAATCACCTCAAAGTTTGATACACTTGTGTTTTACTGTGGAGCCTCAGAACAGGCAGACACAATGAGTGTTGTTGGATAAGGAAAAAAACCAAACACATACTTGTCCAACTCCTACGCATTTGTGAAAGGTTCTTCCATGACTTACTGCAATGAATTAAAATATTTAAGTATTTATTTAATGGTCATCATTCATATCATATAAGCTCCACACCTACTGTGTTCACCGTCTTCCTTCCCAGCATCTTTAGTAGAACAACCAAATGAATCTTGGGCAGTCAGGGAACAGAACCCCCATACTGGGCATATGCACTAGTTCATACCTCCTTATCCCTGTCTAAGTTAATTCCTTCATGCAACACATTCAGTTATCAATTTTGTTAGTCTCAGATAACCTCTTTAGACAAGCAGACATATGCTATGACAGGGGAAAAAAATTGCCAAAGCAGGCAAAGCAAAAAGCAAGAAGAAAGGATCCGCAGAAAGCAAAAAATCCGTTCATCCTCCGCTGCTCATCACAAAGCTTTCATTAACCACTTAAGCCTGTCTTCACTCTGACACTATCACAAGGATTTAGATCAAGCCTTTGTGTGCCATCTTAAGCAGGACCCCTGGAAACATTTTATCCATTACGTTCTTGTTCACATGGTGACACTGCAAAAAGTGACACGGTAGCCACTACCTGTCTGCATCATCAAGAACAGTCCCATGTATCATAATCAGCTCTCCAGGTACAAGGCCACCAAGTATTGTGCCGACATATGGAATAATCTAGAAGAGGGGGGGGAAAAAAAAAGAAGAAAAAAAAGATTCAAATAACATTTTGTGATGGAGGCAAAAAAGCCCACAATAGTTCTAAAAATAACATTCTAATACTTAATTATGTGGTGCTCTAGCACATTAAAAGAAACACAGCTAGCATTCCATTTAAATGAAAGAGTAGAAAAGCACTAAATACCCACCACAACGGAAAGAAAAAACCCAGCAGATTTTCACCTATGAAAACCAAGCTTCTCAGACAAAATTAATACTGAAATTTCCAGCCTCCATTCCTATCTCTCAAGGAGTGGTAATATTTTATTGTCTCACTTTTAATAGAGTATAAAGAAGATTCACTTCAAATTAGGTCATTGCCAAGGGCTGACTATTATCAGCCCTTTGCTGGTAGCAGGAGGCACCTTCCACAACCCTTCTAACCCCAGATCACAGCAGCTGCCTTTTTGCTTGTTCTTGCTCCATTTTGGAAAATAGTGATGGGAAGAGACTATGTCACAGAGTGTCTTGTTAGTAAAAACTACACAACAAATGCCACAAAATACTTTACCCTAATGAGCTAAGAACTGCAAGGTGCACTGAAATAGCCCTGTTCACTGGTCTTGGTCTTCATGGTATCTATGGTATGCAGTCTGGCTCAAAGCCTGCCTATTTTTTCTTCCTTATCAATAGCTGGAGAAGATAACACATGCACGGTATACTAAACTGAAATGGCAACACAGTAGGAGTTGTTAAACTATATAAGGGGACATGTCAGTTAAAACAAAAGCCCCAAACACCCCAGCACAGCTCTCTGGCAAAGGCTCAGATATGCTGACAGAAGAACTACCCTGACCATCAGCTGGTACACCCAGCATTTCAGGGAGAGAAGGGGAGCACCTTAACAGAAAACTGTGGAAGTTCACAGGAGACTGATCTGAAAGCAAAGCTATAAGTCTGCATCTGATCACATGTGCTTTAGATTGAAAAAGGAAGTAAATGGTAGCAAATGCAACATTTGCTCTGGTTAACAGAGAAAAATTTCTGCCAAGGTTGTTTTGGGTTTTTTTTTTTTCCCCCCAAAATCCCTGATCTATGGAACTGCATATAAGATTTTAGGATACCTTAGAAATGAAACATCAATTGCAAACAAGAGTTCCAGTAATTTAACAACAAAAAATGAACAGACTGGAAATACAACTCTTGAATGGAATAACGGACCATAAAAGGACAAGTTGAGATTTTTATTTTTTAAATATGTATGTATCATCATGCAAAAAAGGAAGATGTAAAAAGGGGATGTGTTTGCTGACACCTTGTGAATTTGTGAGGAGGGAAGGGGGAATGACAGCAAAAATTGTCTAAATCCACAGTGTTGATCATTTCTGCCAGTAGATACACATCCTTTTCTGCCCTCTTTCCACTTCCCTTCTCAGCTACCCACACATTGCACAAAACCTGATTTGCAGTCGTCTTCTACATCAGGCAAAACAGACTTAAAGAACTTGCTTCTCAAGCATAAGCTCACAAATGGTCGAGTTGTTTTAAGTCTCATATATTTTTATTGGCTTAAGCAGTTGCAGTAGAGGAGGACCAAAATGTGAAATTAAGTGTTAAAAGTGAAAGAATATATAGGCTGAAATCCCTTTGCTTACTGGTAGTAGCTTGGTTCCTTAATATACAAGCTGTACACAAGAGGCTTATTTTTATTCAAAGAATAAGAACAGTAATAATAAATAAGAAAAAATGTATCTTGATTATTTTAGATTTAACACACTGCTCCGAAGGGGTAGTAGCTCCGAGTAATACAGTAGAGTAATAAATCACCAGTTTGGTCTCCAAAGATAAACCAGAGAAACATACAGATGCAGGCCAGGGATGCTGGGACTTAACCACTCTAGTGGATCAAAGTTATTTACCCCTGGAAGAGAAGCTGTGGCAAAAACACTTCTTTACATTCAAAAGGATGCATTTATTTAAGGGAAAAGAAGGTTGGCCTTCTGAGATCAACTCTTCAAAGGCTCAGACATGGAATCTGCAAGGCCATAATAGAGCATTTCCTGGGTGCAATACTACAGACTTAATGAGGCTTTGTCATCACAGAATGTGCCTGTAATTTCCTCACATCTCAAGACATTCTTCTACTAATTTTTCCTCATTTATTAAGAGTCATGCTTGTGACATCACATGATCTACAAGCATCCCAGCTCTCTTCCAGATCTCCAAAAATTACCTCTGAAGCCAATTGGTCAATGTCAACTGAATTTGAGAGGTCTCGAAGATCCAAGTTCTTTCTAATATCTGCTAGTTTTCATAAAACAAGAGGACAGATTACAGTCTTATAGAGGAAAGGACTGTGATAACACAGCTTTCATCCAGCTTGCTGGGTAGCGGACAGCTGCCCCATCAGGTGGGGCATGACAACATTTCTTGCCAGATGGGTGGAGTAAAGGGCATGAAGAGGGAAGCAGGATTTTCTGGATGATTCAGAATAGTACAGTAATGAAGAAATACATCTGTCGTGGTTTAACCCCAGCCAGCAACTAAGCACCACACAGACGCTCACTCACTTCCCCCCCCGCCCTGCAGTGGGATGGGGGAGAGAATCAGGGAAAAAAAAGTAAAACTTGTGGGTGGAGATAAGAACAATTTAATAGGACAGAAAGGAAGAAAATAATAATTATAACAATAATAAAATGACAATAATAAAAATTACAGAATTGGAATATCCAAAACAAGTGATGCACAATGCAATTGCTCACCACTCACCAACCGATGCCTAGTTAGTTCCCGAGCAGCGATCTGCCCCCCTACCCAACCAACACCCCCAGTTTATATACTGGGCATGACATCACACAGTATGGATTACCTCGTTAGCCAGTTTGGGTCAGCTGTCCTGGCTGTGTCCCCTCCCAACTTCTTGTGCCCCTCCAGCCTTCTTGCTGGCTAGGCATGAGAAGCTGAAAACTCCTTGACTTAGTCTAAACATTACTTAGCAACAACTGAAAACATCAGTGTGTTATCAACATTCTTCTCATACTAAATCCAAGACACAACACTATACCAGCTACTAGAAAGAAAAGTAACTCTACCCCAGCCAAAACCAGGACAACATCTCAGACTCAAACCTGTAATAAAGCTCTTAAGTTTTATTGCTCATGGAACAATTCACTGAAACAGTGAAATCTTCATAGCCTGCCCCCCTCCATCCAGGTGATAGAATCACAGAAGGGCTGAGGTTGGAAGACACCTCTGGTGTCTCTAGCCCAATGCCTTGATCAAAGCAATGTCAGATAGAGCAGGTTGCTCATGGCCTTGTCTGGAGGCTGTCCTGAGGTCATCGGCACAATCTTTCCCAACTCTGCCTCCATATTCCAACCCCAAATACTCACTCATATTCCCACCTTAGGCTCTTGATGCCTAAGCCCTAGTTTACCCCTTTATATCCTCCAGCCTGGTTTTGTCACCCATCATACTCATCAGTCCCCTTGCAGCCACCCAGTTTTGCTGAACTCTTACTCTCTCCCTTACACAGATTATTTGTCCTAAACACCTCCTAATCCTCCTTTTCATACCTCCTCTCCCACCAAAATCCCCACCTACCAACTTTCATCCTCCCTTTCCTTTTACAGTTCAGTCCTTCCACCTTCTAGTTAATCTCCACACAGCTTTCCTTCCTCTCCCAGCTGGGTTCTTTCTGGTGAAGAAAGCTGAAGGTATTCCCCCATCATCCCTAACTCTATCCACTTTGCAAGCAGTGACCATATAGTGCGATTGAACAATCAAGATTCACTGAGGGCACAGGTGTGTATCAGTGCAAAGTCGCAATAGATAAGGAAGTCCTGTGCAGATCTCTGCTACTATACAATCCACATAGATACTTTACAGACTTTAATATTTTTAAAGAGTTCTAGCACAGAATGTTAAAAATACTATTTTCTGCAAACTCAGAGGAACCACCTTTTTAAAGATACAAGAAAAAACACAGCTCCAGCCCACCCCTTTAGCCACATGCCAGTGTCAGGCCGCTGCCCCAGATCATGAGAATACTAGAGTTTTTCCGAGAAAGTCTCCAGAGTCTAAGCTAGGCAAACAACATTCCGCCAAACCCACTCTCTGCAATTGCTGAATCACGTTAGCTCAAGTCTTTCCTACAAAACAGGATTTATTGTAGGGTAAGATATCAACTACTGAAAAAGATTCCAAGTTTAATTGCTCAGACTGAAGGTACAAGCACAACAACAACAAAAAAAAACATTTCACAAGGGCTGCCAGGCACCACTCGTGTTTACAGAGAATCAGGAGTGAAAACGCTGCTTATCATATTTTCACCTTTGATCCAGCACATTCTGCAAAAGTGCCAGACATCAATATAAGCTGTATGAAAAAGGAGGACCCTCCAAGGCCGACAGAACTTCGTCCTGTTGTGGGAGGACGTCCATTTTCTTACAGCACAATTTCTGAACACCACCAGCTCCTAGTGTCACCTGTGACATTCTCCCTCAAATGCCTGAGCGATAGATACAACAAGTTCTCAGTAACATCCCTCACTGTGCAAAACAGTATGAGTCCTAACTATCAACATACAACAGCAGAGTCCCATTTCCCAAGGAAGAAGTTGTTGACGTGATAGGGGAGTTACCGGGTTACTGATTGTCTTCCGTGGTCCATCCAAGGACATCATCTTCCCTCCTTCAGTTTAAGTTTGTCAGTTCTGTGTGACCACTGCTGGGGCGTATTTAAAGGACTCACTGGTTAGGCAGCACCAAAGGAGGGATCCCTTCGACAAAACAAAACTTTAATGAGAAAGAAACGAAAGTGAAACTACATTAAGTGAAACCGTCCAAGGTATAACTTTAAACAGCACAAGACAGGATGCAAACATCTTTCCTTTCCAAGAAATTTGCTGGAGTTTTGAAATACGAAAATTAAAGGCTTGCTTAAAGAAATAAGGTGCCACTCTAACAAGGGACAGTGCACTAGGGTACACAATGTCATCAGCAGCTTCCTGATATTACATATACTGAGACAGAAACCCACATAAAAATCATCATTGTACAGGGGAACACTGATGGGAAATCAAGACCAAAGCAAACAATAATTCTGCCTTTAGCATCAGAAAGTCCAATAGCAGACCCAAAAAAATGAAACCCAGACCTACAACCCAGTGTCCAGCAGCCTGCCAACTGAACTTCCCTGGGTGTGCAACAGCAACCTAGATCCTGCTGAAAGAGGATCCTGGAACAGAGCCGACTGTCAGTCTTGGCAGACCAGGTGGCACTATGGCAAAGTGACAGGTTGAGGGTTTTTTTGTTTGGTTATTAGTTTTTTATTGAAAAAGTCACAATACAAGGGAAAGCTGCAATTCAGGCTCTGTTTGACAAAATGAAAGATGGCCATGCAACTGCAAGGTTCTCCTGTAACCTTGTCAGAAGAACCACTGCCAGTACACGTTATGCCAAATCTTAAGTCTGCAACACTGTTAAGCTAAGGTTTCCTGACTATACTTGTAGAACTGAAACAGGTATGTATGCTTTCCTGTTATCTCACACGTTGCAAAACAGCGGAAAACCTCTTCAATAAAAACCCACGAAAACAGAAAGGCCAACAACCAGCTATTGCACTGTCCCGCTGTGGCAGGCAGAAAATATCCTTCATGAAGGTAACTGAGGTTAGACTTTATAATCAAAGCTAGATTTTACACCAAGGCAAACAAGACTCCTGCAAAGACAATAAGCAAGGTCCCTCCCGGATATCCGCAAGCAATTAAAACTACAAAACACCAGCGGCGTCCCCCCGCCTCCGGCTATAAACCCAACACTACAACACGCTAGAAGGACACAGGACTAGTCTCACCAAGCAGTAAAACACGAAACCGCGACCGCTTCAGCCATAACGTGCTCCGAGGAAGCCCCGGCTCCACAGAGAGCCTCCTTCAGCCGGGCCCGCCGCGCAGCAGCCCCTCCTCCCCGACAGGCAGACACACGCGGGGGGGGGTGGGGGGGGAAGGTTACCGATGCCGTTACCCGCCCCCCGCTCCCCCTTTATCGGCACAACGTACCTCCGTGACTAGCAGCCCCGCGGGCTGAGGCCTGCCGCCGCTGCCATCCTCCCCCGCTCCGCCCCGGCCCCTCCCAGCGGCTTCCGGCCGCCGCCAACGTCACCGCGCACGGCGAGCCCCGCGCGCCCGCCCCGGCCCCGCGGGGTCCTCCGGGCCCGCCGCGGCGGCGGTGGCCCCTCGGCCCGTCCGTCCGTCCGTCCGTCCTTCCTGCTTTCCTTCAGTCCCTCCCCAGCAGCCGCTCCCCGCCTGCCGCGGCCGAGGGCTGCGCGGGGAGCTCACCGCTTCTGGGCCTGCTCCCGACCCGCGGCCAGGGCCTGTCCGGGAGCCGCGGGGCCCTGACCCGCTGCTCCGGCACGTCCCCCGCGGGCTGCGATGTACCGGCGGTGAAGTAACGACTTGGCCGCCAAGTTCATTCAGCTCCTTAACGCTACCGCAGGCTTCCCCTGCGAACCCTTCGCTTCCTCGGTGATCGGTGTTTTCCTCTGTAGGTCCCTCGCTACAGCCTAACCCCATCTCCTCCCGGCGAGACCCGTCTCCGGGGACCAGACCCACACGCGGTTTTCAAAGCCGACTGGGTCATTTGTCGCGTTTCTGAAACCTGGAAATCTTACACCCGCTCACCCCAGGCTGTGCTTTTACCCTCCCCTTCCCTCACAGGCTTCACCGACTGTGGTTTTGGCTGTCTGGGGCTAGTAAGCAGATAGGGCAATGAAGTCCCTCGTAGTTTTACTGCTTGCGATGTGTAGCAATAAGCTGCTCAGAGAGGAACTACTTAAAGCTCCCCTGTTGATACGCTGGATGGGGAAAAGATGAGGACAAAAATAAAGGTTGCAATAGAAAAGGCCCACAAAATTGTATCCCTGTATCCCATTCAATTACAGGCATTACAGTATTTCTTTGCCTTGCAGGAAGCAGTGCACATGGCTATACCAAAGTTAGAATGGCACTCAGCCACTCGTCACAAAGACCATTTTAATATCTTGGCTAAATAATACCCAGTCTCCTCTTCTACAATGAACCAGCACAAAAACCCCATACCAAATCATATCTACTTGCTAGAGTTCTGCTAATAGTTGTAGGATTGCTGCTTTAAAGGGTACATCAGCTTAGCTGTATCGGATTTGAAGGATTCATTCACAGAAAGGTATAACATTTCTTTTGATGAGAACTGCAGAAGAGCTATTCAAATTAAAGAGCAGCAAAGCAGATTGCTTGGGGAAAGATACCTGTATTGGGTTTGTGTGGCAAGGTTTTGGTAGTGGGGGGGTTACAGGGGTGGCTTCTGTGAGAAGCTGCTAGAAGCTTCCCCCATGTCCGACAAAGCCAATGCCAGCCAGCTCTAAGATGGACCCGCCGCCGGCCAAGGCCGAGCCCATCAGCGATAGTGGTTAGAGCCTCTGGGATAACATTTTTAAGAAGGAAAAAAAGTTGCAGGGGGCACAGAAATGGCAGCCAGAGAGCAGAGTGAGAACATGTAAGAGAAACAACCCTGGAGACCCCCAGGTCAGTGAAGAAGGAGGGGAGGAGATGCTCTAGGTGCCGGAGCAGAGATTCCCCTGCAGCCCGTGGGGAAGACCATGGTGAGGCAGGCTGTCCCCCTGCAGCCCAGGGAGGTCCACGGTGGAGCAGATCTCCACCTGCAGCCCGGGGAGGACCCCACACCGGAGCAGGTAGGTGCCCGAAGGAGACTGTGACTCTGTGGGAACCCCATGCTGGAGCAGGCTCCTGGCAGGACCTGTGGCCCCGTCGAGAGAGGAGCCCACGCTGGAGCGGGTTTTCTGGCAGGAATTGTGACCCCACGGGGGACCCACGCTGGAGCAGTCTGTGCCTGAAGGACTGCAGCCCATGGAAGGGACCCACACTGGAGCAGTTTGTGAAGAACTGCAGCCTGTGGGAAGGACCCATGCTGAAGAAGTTTGTGGAGAACTATCTCCTGTGGGAGGGACCCCACGCTGGAGCAGGGAAAGAGTGTGAGGAGTCCTGCCGCTGAAAAGGATGAAGCAGCAGAAACAGCGTGTGATGAACTGACTGTAAACCCCATTCCCCATCCCCCTGCGCTGCTGGGGGGTAGGTAGAAAATCCGAGAGTGAAGCTGTGCCCAGGAAGAAGGGCAGGGTGGAGGGAAGGTGTTTTGAGCTTTGGTTTTATTTCTCATTACCTTACTCTGGTTGATTGGCAATAAATTAAGTTAATTCTCCCCAAGTTGAGTCTGTTTTGCCCGTGACGGTAATTGGTTGAGTGATCTCCCCCTGCCCCTATCGTGACCCACAAGCCCTTTGTTATACTTTCTCTCCCCTGTCCAGCTGAGGAGGGGGGAGTGATAGAACAGCTTTGGTGGGCACCTGGTGTCCAGCCAGGGTCAACCCACCACAATCCCTTAGAATCAGGCATGGTTTTGAGAGAGGACCAAGAACTATTGTCTATAGTTGGGTCATAGCAAAAAGCCTGCTATTCAATTGCTCTACAAACTTCCACTGCACCGGCCTGCATTGCAGCAAGGCAGTCAAAGTAGGCTACTAGTCCTCATTAAGAAACCTGCCCAGTGAAAGTTACTCTCAGCTAATCTTTTTTATACTGTTGTGTGGTACCAGAATAACTGTAATTTCTTCCCTTAGTTAATACAGTACTACAGGCCACAGGAGTAAAGCCTCTCACACACCGTACTGTTCAGCAGAAATTTTATGTGTAAGGACTTCATACGATCTCAAAAACCTGACAGTGTTGTGTCTTCCATAGCTCTTAATTAGTTACAAGTTAATCAGTGGCCTTCCATAACTCTTCCTTGATATGTCAATACTTAGCTTGAGATCATTCAGATCTTCCAGTTTTCACTTTAAAGCCTAAATGCACAAATCTTACAAATCAGAGGGAACAAAATAAAAAGCCTTTTTTTTTTTTATAATGTGCTTACCCATTCAAAAGCTTAAAATGCTACTGCTACTTCAGAAACTAGTAAGTAGTCTATTTTTTTGTTGCAATGCCTGCTTTTTAA
This sequence comes from Harpia harpyja, assembly GCF_026419915.1. Lineage (NCBI taxonomy): Eukaryota > Metazoa > Chordata > Aves > Accipitriformes > Accipitridae > Harpia > Harpia harpyja. The sequence goes on from NC_068952.1 coordinate 33,413,867, forward strand.
ATCAAAAGGTTGAGGAGAAGCATAAAAGCAAACAAGATACAGATTAGGTATGAGGGCCAAAGGACAAACGAGTTACAAGAAGTCACTGGTCCTTTTGAAAACCAATTATAGGCCATATAACCCGTAAAACATACTCACCCCTTCTTTTTTAAATCGGTGACACAATGCTCTAGGATTCTGAAAGTAGTCAGGATCACTTTCCATTTTCATTGCAACAGATACCAGAGCAAACCTGTGCTATGCCTGCCCTGTCTGCCCCCCCCAAAGATGATCATGCCACAGTCTACACAAACATAGTGCCTCAGTCCCTACCTACCTATGGAGATAAAAAGCAAGAAACACCATGCATCTGTGCAAACCAAAAAACTGTGTGATGTTCTCCAAACTAGAGACTGTGACCAAACCCAAGATCCTTAGGACTACACCTTCACGCCTTAGCTACACCGTCATTCTCACTGCAGTTGCCTTTGGATCTCCCGGTTGTGTCTCTGCAGTTACAGGTGGGCTCTCTTGCCCTCAGCATTGCTCCATTTTCAAGGGAGAAATGAGAGGGCTGTAGTATCACCTCTCACCACGAGATGGTAGGTGTTTTCTGATGGTTAGATGGCAACAAGCTTTTAATATACCTTTGAGTTGGTGAACTCAGCTTCAGAGAAAAGTAAAGACAAAAGTAAATTAGGACAAAAAAATCTAATAAACTATTTATGGGATCGTGAATAAACTGAAGCTTGAGAGGAGTGGGGGAAGCTCACATATACTGGGCACAAACATGAAAGAACCCCTCAGCTTAGACTCAAGATGCTAGTGTAAGGATTTGCGTGCCCCTTTCTTATTCTTATCCTGGCTCTTCCTGTTAAGAAACTTTTTAGTTGTGTAAATGTGTTTTATGTCATCAACAACATGAAACTTTGGTTATTTTTACAGACAAAAAACATTCCCAAACTAAATATTGGGTAATTCTGAAGCAAACTCATAATAAAAAAAAAGCACCTTTATGCGGATACGTAAGGTTGCGTTATCTGTCTGTATTGGGTTTGTGTGGTGGGTTTTGGTAGCAGGAGAGGGGGGCTACAGGGGTGGCTCCTGTGAGAAGCTGCTAGAATCTTCCCGAGGTCCAAGTCAGACCCGCTGCTGGCGAAGGAAAAAAAAACTTCTGGAAAACCTGCAGCAAACAGAGGAGGGGGATGTAAGAGCAACAACTCTGCAGACAGCAAGGTCACTGAAGAAGGAAGGGGAAGAGGTGTGCCGGAGGAGAGGATGCCCCTGCAGCCCGTGGTGAGATGGCAGGCTGTCCCCCCCCCAGCCCATGGAGGTGAAAGGGGGAACAGATGCCCCCGAAGATGGCCGTGACTCCATGGGAAAGCCCGCGCTGGAGCAGTCTGTGCCTGAAGGACTGCAGCCCACAGAAGGGACCCACACTGGAGCAGTTCAAGAAGAACTGCAGCCCATGGGAAGGACTCACATTGGAGAAGTTTGTGGAGAACTGTCTCCCGTGGGAGGGACCCCACGCTGGAGCAGGGGAAGAGTGTGAGGAGTCCTGCCCCTGAGGAGGAAGGAGCGGCAGAGATGGTGTGTGATGAACTGACCCCAACCCCCCCTTCCCCCTGCGCTGCTGGGGGGGAGAACATAGAGAAAATTGGGAGTGAAGTTGAGCTGGGAAGGAGGGAGGGGTGGGGGGAAGGTGTTTTTAAGATTTGGTTTTATTTCTCATTATCCTACTCTGATTTGACTGGTAACACATTAAATTGATTTTGTTTTTTTTCCCCAAGTCGAGTCTGTTTTGCCCGTACCCATAACTGGTGAGCGATCCCTGCCTGCCCTTGTCTCAACCCACAAGCCTTTCGTTACATTTTCTCCTCCCCATCCCACCAGGGGTAGGAGTAAGCAAGCAGCTGGGTGGTGCTTTGTTGCTGGCTGGGCCTAAACCACGACACCATCTCATGCTGTACACAGATACACAGAACACATTTATTCTCCAACTTACTAGCACATCTGGCCTTTTGTTTGGAATTTTCTCAAAAAAAGTAGAAAGATGCAGCTGTAAGTAACTAAGATTTTCAGTCAAGGAAACTGTTTCTATACATAAATCAGAGGAAAGAGAAAGTCAACACCATAGACATTACGTCTTACTGATTATTTCTGACAGAAGCTACTTCTTTCTCATCTCTTCTCCAATTTTAATCCTCATCTTCATAGCACTGTGAAGGCCAGTAAACAAAGCCTGAACAAACCCAGCACACCAATACATTTTCTTGTCGGAGTTCAAAAAGGCCAAAGCCAACCTTGCTGATCCCATCCTAACAAGACTTGCACTGCTTTATCTTTCTGACATTTAAGATTCTTTGATGCAACTCTGATTACCACAGTAACAAATATACATTTACCCCAATGACCTGCCTTTGAAATCAAGAATCACCACCCTACAAAGGTAAAATACAGAGATCAAACCAACTAGTAAGTCTGCCTGGCTGTTTTAATTGCCCCTGCCCCAACAGAAGGTACAGGTAAGCCTTTCCCAGGTCTGTCAGTTCCTCTTTGCCACCAGTTCTTCTAAGATGACTCAATCCCAGTTCCTGGCCAAGGTACAGGCTTACAAGTACTACAGACTCCACCTTTCCAAATAAATTCTTCTTAGTGCTCCTCATATTCAGCCTGTCTGACCAGTAGATCCATACCTTCCCTACCCAGCTAAGGCTAGCAACTGACCATAGCCATGCAATCAGGACTAGCTGAGCTCAGGGGCAAGGAAAAGCACTTTTCTGTCAAAACACGCAACAAGCCCAAGTCCTCATTTAATGCCGCTCTGCTCTACTGTCCAAAACTGACACAAAACTTAAGACTTACAAGATATATTGAAATTAGTTATGAATAACTAATTGCTTTTCCTTCATGGATAGAGCACATGATATGCTGCAAAAATTACAGAAGTAGGCTGCTCTTTATATTATTATAAATGCCATGCACTTTCTTTGACCTTGTTTTAAACAATTCTGCTGTCCTACAAATAATTTCCAATTATGTCTAGCCACGAGTCAACAGTGTTACCCTAACTGAAACCACCATAAGGCAGAATTTACATTTTTTTCCACTTGCTAACAGCTTGACTTGGAACTGTGGGAGGCAGTCAGTTTGAGACAGTGAAAAACATGCAGTCTTTTGCATGAAGCACAGCCCAGACTGAGCTGCCACTCTCCATTATTCAGCAGTGATTCAGGAAGAAGTATGGTTTACAGTTTCTTCACAAGTTACTTCCAAGCAAGCACCTGGGGCCATGCTGTCTACCCTATCCTTCATGGTACGCTTCCAAAGGGCAGCCACAAATCCATCTTGCATTCCTCTCCACAGATCAAAAGGAAGTGCATGCAGCAAGGCAACTGGATACTGTCACCATTCTGTTGGGGATGCCCCATAGTTGACCTTACAGCAAAACTAGGGGCTCCTAGAGCACAGGACTGTACCTTTGCTGTTGAAGAACAGTTATTAGGCTCACCATGTCGTAGGTAAAGCTGCAGGAATGAAAGAATGTATTGGTTTGGACATCTTCATAGAAGCTGAAGTGGGTAGGAAGGGCCACTGATTATCCTGCAGGCATAGAGATGGCAGCCAAAGAACTGGAAATCCCTCAAGGGAAAGTGGGTCTTGTATGTGAATAGGAGAAAGATATAATGGAACAAAACTGATAGTCTAGTTGAGCATTTTCAGTGTCCATGTGATACTCTAACCTTCATTACCATATTGGTTATTAATTCAGGAAGAGTTCACCCAGTGTAGGTTTCATACCTCCCTATAGTTAGTAATTCCGCTGCAAGTTTCTAGATAAACATCTTTGTTCATCATCTTATCAAAATTAACTCATTTTTCATATGGAAAAGATTAAAAAAAGTGCATCTTCCTTCCTTGAACAGCAGTATCTGTCACAAGCATAGGTGCTTTAAGACACCATGAATCTTGTATACAAGATGGTTTTTTACACAGCAGAACTAGTTGATAGCTCAGTGGTTCCAAGGTGACTGGTGAGAAGGAAAACAGTTGTTTTCCTAGCTGTAATAAAAACAAATACAATAAAGTCAAACATTGACAATCTATATTTCTTCTAAAAATAGTATACATCATAACAGAAGATATAAGAATAAACTGAACACTCAGACCCAGTATCTTGTAAACAGATATAAAACTAATAAAAGTGTGTACATCTCAATTCATGCCATACAAAGAGGAAAAAAATATTTCAAGTATACTAATGAGTAATCCAGTGTGTGATGAAGTTTAAGGCTAACATTTTCAACCTTCAGTGTTGAATTTATATAGAATCCACATATGAACTCTCAGAAGCAGCTTTGTTTCCATCAGACATGAATCCTTGCAGCTGACATTGACTTTTCAAGAGCTTCAAGGGATCAGAACTCATTTCCACAAGACAACAGTATTTCTTCAAAATTTTACATGTTTTAGCCAGAAAACAGGAAAAGGGGTAGATTTCAGTTGAGCATCTTGATTCAGAAATGCTGCTGCATCATTTCATGTTCCCATTGTCAGTCTTAGGTGAGGGCTCCAGCTCCTTGCTGGACTGGATCTACCAAAGCAGAGCATACTCTACCACCACACACATATACCTGTGGTATATTATAGGAGAGAAAAGCTGTTGGCACACATGCCAGCACTCATCACTCATAACAATTTAACACACAGACACATAATCCTAAATTGTGCATATAGTAGGCCCAAGGTATGGGGATTATGTTGGACAAGCTGCATTATGAGCTATTTGCACATACACAGTGGATGCCTCTGTAGAAATTGAGAATAGCAGGCAGCCCAGCCACAGCAGTAGTCCTCAAAGCTGATTCTAGAGCTCCTAACTAAAGACAGAAGAGTATTTGCAAAAGTTAGATTTGACAGACATCTATCGGGAAACCCCTGTTCCTAGAAGAGGAACACAAAACATTTGAACTGCAGCCCCAACAAGATACAGCAGTACAATTTCCTCTTTAAAATATGGCTAGAAAACTTACTGTTCTAAAGAGTAGCAGCTTGTTTGAGGAATGGTTAAAAAAAAAAGTTATTAAAAATTCCAGTCTTCCACAAGATCTAAAAACAATAAAAAATTCAAACCTCAATTTAGGTCAGTCTTTTCACCTTGAAACTAGATCTTCAGCTTTCTGAAGTCACTAAACTAAAGCTAATTTATACCACCCCAGAACTAGTGCCTGACATTGAAAATGTTAGTCCTTACTTCTAGCTTCTCTGTAACCATATTGCTCGGTATCTATAGCATAGTATTACTTGAGGTCCCTTTTCATTCTCTTACAGGAAGAAACTCAGCATACAGCATTAGACTTCCCTCAGCTTTGCCACTAATTCTTAGTCATTTCTACTTGAGAAAAGTAAACAGTGCATCAACCTGTACCCCATTCTAGTTTTGCCCCACATCTTGACGTACTGTTCACCAGTGCTTTGGTATATACACCTATGTACATACTAGTATTGTCTGAGATACTTTTAGTAAGGGTAACAACTAGAAGTATTTTTAAGTCACAACATTTTTGTGTGTGGCATTATAGCTGTAAGTACTTTATAGGTCATATTGTATAACTGATTTTTCAGAAGTTTTTTAAAAATATTAGAACAGAGAAGAATGGTAGGAAAAAGACCAATTTCTAGAGTATTTAAAATGTAAACAGTGTAATTCAGAGTATCAAAATTCTTTGAGAAATATCAGTCTAAACCACTGTAAGTGCTTTAATAACCATCCACCTGGACTGTAGATGAATTCACCTGTTAATTTCCCATTGGAGTGGCTTTAATCAATACATAAACTTTTGCTAGTTTCACAGAAGTGTGCAACTACTTTGGTGTGAGACAGAAAGTAGGTCAACACACAGAACTGTAAAGAAAACCACAGCCTGTGAAAAGGGAAGTTATACTCAATACTACTAATATACTGTGGGTGAGGCATTAGCCGTCACCTCACACTGCGAAGCGAGAGGCATTTGAGATAAACAGATAAGTGCACTCAGAGTGTATATTGTCTTCAAAACTTTGGAAAGTAATTTTAAGTATAAAGCATTTGAATTGGTTTTTTTGGTCCCTAGTGGTTATGGGCTGGAAAGTCTCTCTGAATTGCATGATTTCTTCTATAGCAAATATATGCCCTATGACGTAGAATTATCCAAGTAATTCTTTTGTTTAACATCTATTCTTGCTCATAAAAGAGATTTAAAGCTTAAATTGCCTGAATGTGATGTTGAAACATTGAATTAGTTGTAACATGCAAGTCCAAACTGCTGCTTGGAACACTGAGGTGTTTCTGTGCCAAAAACAGTGTCATAAAGCTTAAAAAAATAAAAAAAAAAAAAAAGAAAGAAAAAAAACAACCTCTCATCTTCTACAAGGTAGAACATATAAAATTGTGGAAGGGCTGCCAGAAAGGCCAAGAGACTTGCCTTCTAATTGTGGCTTTCCCAATAGCAACAGCACACAACTGACATGGTTCACAACTGCTGCAGTAAAACCAGTGGTCTGGCTTTTTCATTTCTCTTCTGCTTAGGAAGGCTACAAACAGCAGCAAAGAAACTGAAGGCATTTGTAGACTCTAGAACACAACCTGCATTACTCCATCCATTTTTGGAAGGTTACCTTTGCAACCCTGAGGGCACAGAACATACATATGTGTATACAGTACATAAAGCTTACACAGTATACAAACCATCAGTACAGGCTCTCTCCCTCTTGCAAGGGAAACTTCCCATGTACTAGTGGCAGCTAGTCCCAGCATTTAACGTGTATGAACTAACAACTTTCTTTGACCTAGAAGTCATTCTGGTAAGTTCTGTTCCCTCTCTTGGGCCATTCCTCCTCCACCCATTTCAGCAGCACTTTCACAACATCAATTCTCTTATAAAATTTACAGAGATCAATCAGCTGCTCCACAGTCCTGTCACTATTCCGTAGCAAGAACTCCAAGGTGGGACTTTGGGGCTTCTGTTCAAGGAAACACAATTCATCATACGTCATCCCCCACTTGCTTGCTAAATTTCTCCAGTTTTTCACTGTTGGGTGGCAGGGATCCAGCTTTAGCCTCACTGTGTACAACAAGTCCTCATCATTGAGCATGTCACTGATGGTCGGTGCACGGAATAAGCACAAGGAGCAGGTGCCATTTTCCTTGCAGGTTTTCTTGAGATCTGCAGTGAAAACCATTACATGGGGAGAAGTTAGGATCTATTGCTGTGGTTTCACCAGGAACAAAAAGTTAAAAGCACAAAGGGTTGACAAGTATTATGTTCCTGTGAATCGTTTCTGAAAAAGTCAGAATAGTGAGATATAATACCTTTCCTTATGAAGTACTCATGAAATTAACTTTCTAAGACTTCTCTCTTCACTACACTCAGTGGCTATAATCAAAAGGACAGTAATTTTGAAAGTACCATATTCATACTTTTATAGAAAAGGCATGCAATTCAATCCAGTACGTGAGCAGGGATATTCCCCTTTTTTGTTTTTGGGAACTACATTGCTTCCTTGAATCTGTCATAACCCCTGCTTACATCACCAACAGGATTATGTGCGCATTATGTGCATTTTGTATACATATGTGTAGCACAAAGGAAAAGGTTTTGCACTTCTGGGCTGCTGCCTTCATAACAACGTGAAATATTTGCACCAGGAGAATCTCTGCTGACAGCTGCAAACACAACTAACATCTAGTACTTTAACACAATGAAAAAGTGGAAATGTTCCTTTGCTTTGTAAGGGCTCTTACAATAAAAGCTGTCCCTGTTCTACCAAGCAAGCCTGTTTAAGGTACATTATAGAAAGGAATAAAGTGCATACTCCTCCATCTGTGAGAAAAATAAAAATACCAAATTGCTGGAAGTAGGTGGTGATACGTTCTAAAATCTGCAGCAAATACTGAAAATTGCCATTTAGAGGTCTCCCACACACAACAGTCAATATCTCCCCAGCACTGTGAACAATGTGGTGCTATCAGACTACATGATATATTAATAACCCGTAAAAGCATGTAGAACCAGTTCTAGTCATGTTTCTAGTTAAATACTAATGCTAAGACCTTTAACATTGCGGTGGTATAGGGCATTGTTTGACCATTTTGGCTGCAGATAGGACCTTAACACTCCCTACTCCTTTTTGAAGGCAGGGAGAATTTGGTATGTCCAAAGAGTAGTAAATAATGGACACAGCCTCGAAGCACTTTCTAAAGCTTCTGCCCTCCAGCATCATAGTACAGCTTGAAATAGGGAAGTAACTGGTCCTACTTGGGGTAAAACTCTTTGAAAAAGGGACGCTACAATAAGGAAACTGATATTAATCAAGAGAGTGATTAAAAACAACAACAGAAAACAGTGACACACAATTTACAAGTGCTGGATCAGTGCTGGTCTAAGAGACCTGAACTGTATCTCTGGCAAAGGGCAAATCTGGTACTCATACAGACAATAGCATTTGTTAAGGGTTTTTTGTTTGGGTTTTGGTTTGGGGGTTTTTTTTCATTTGCAGTAATTATTGTCAGATTGTTTGAAAATTCCAGAAAGTCTGTCAAATTGTGATTTTTTTATTCTGAATATTAGTGCTGATAAAAGGAACTCAGCTGAATGTAGCTTCTGCATGCACTTTGCTTTTTGTTTTTAAGGGAAGAACAGGCTATTGTTATTTTTGTAACATTGCTCATCGGCTTGCTTTTTTAGCAGGCTAAAGACATCTTCTGAAGTTTTCAACAAGTTAGGACGTGCAGCAACAACACTGCTACAGACACATAACTTCATACAAATGCTTAGATTCCCTGTTAAAGGGAAACATGTTCTGGTGACATCTTTGCTTACAGGTATTCCACAGGCCTTGCAGCTGTTCTCTACAGAAATATGTATGTGAAATATTCTGTTGTTCTTGTGCACCCTAAACTCTTGCTGAAGAGAGACAAAATTTGCATTTATACCAAGATTCAGTTATAGAAACAAGGCAAAATGAATGTAATCCAATCAAAGTTCTGGCTGAGCTCAAAGGGCAGGAGAGCACCTTATCTGAATTTCATCTTATTTTGCTTTGCAAGGATGCCAGAGTAAGGTTTGTCCTCCAATAGAAGCAGGGAAGAAGGGGTAAAGAAAACACAGGGCACAGTTATAGGTAAACAAAACTAAACCAACCTGCTTCTTATGCTATACCGTGTGCAGACTATCAAAAGCATTATAAAGAATCCTGCTTTTCTAAGATGCCTTGTGTTAGATACTGATGGGCAAATGATGACCTACCCACCTAATTACATGATCCTAATGCTACATGATAGGGCAAGTTTCTTTACTAACAGGAAATTCTCAGTTCTTCACTGTTAGATTAACAGGGCTATATATGATCCACACACCCCCCACCCCCAGGTGAGCTCATACAATTATGGGGTAAGCCCCCTGCCCCACAGCCCACTGCCAGCTTCTACTCTCTCCAGGTAGCTGTTTACAGATTTCTTCCAAAGGTGGATGTACTAGATGTATTTGGAAAGCCCAATCTACACATATAGCGTGGTCTGCATTATGGATCACCACCCCCTTTAGAACAAAAACGAAGCTGTAAATGACACTGGTAATGAAATGAGCACAACCATTGACTACCCCAACAGTTCTTGGTTATGACAAATAGCAGTTTTTAATAAAGTACTTTAAAGAAAATCTAGGAATAAAATATGTAGAACAGTAAAGCTGACATATTACCTGAAAGCGATTTGTCATTATGGTTTTGTGTGTCTTTGTCTTCTGGCTACAAAGCAGAAAACAAATATAAATCAAAACAATGTTATTTGAACACCAGAATAACTACTTGGCTAATTTACAAGTGGCAGGAGATTGCAGAAGAATCCCAAGCTACTTGTAAAGTCAGACAGGGAATATATCTGGTTTTGAGGAAATAGTGACAATCTGCAGTCTTTTCAGGCAGCATTTTCATGCTTTGGCTCACAAAACTGCCCTGTTGGTTGTATCCACTGAACAATGTCATCTTTATTAATGACATGCTATGGGGTTACATCTTTTGAATAATTTGTTCTTAATCCCTCAACAGCTGTTCAACAATTTATATGGCTTGATTAAAAAGATTTTTTAAATGCTTTGTAATGAAAAAAATTAGAATTTTGCCTACAACATGCAGTAAGGGACTGTTTCATCGATGTAGGAAAAGTGAAGGAGCTTTTTTTACAAATTTCTTTACATACATAGGAAGCTTTTCTAGACAACAGGTGGACTTGAACATTTCTGCTGGTTCACGTCTAACCCTCCTCCTGTTTGAAGTAAACATTCCCTCAGTGGCTTTTTGCCTGCTAATTAAACATAATGAAATTACTTAGCAGCTTGAGACTGCAACACACATTGTAACATTTCAGTTCTACTATTTAGAGAGCAACATCTAAAAACTGGAAGGACAGCACCTTGATCCTAGAACTGTGGGAAACTGCAGCTGCCCTTCCTTTAACTACGCGGGTGTGCAGCCAGGTGAAATAGCTTTCTTCTGCTGAGGATTTAAAGATGAAAGCAGAAGGGGATTTTCCCCTTAGATAGCTGCAATAAAGTATTGTTGATTTTTTTGTATTGCGTCATTCTTCCAAATCTATCACAGCAGGCTTCTTAACATTTTGCAGGCTGTGCATGCAAACACAAGTCAACTGAGTAACAATATAGTGTAATAAGATACTCTATTCCAACGTGCTAGACCTTCTTTACTAAGAAATCCACTAAAATAGAATATAGGCAGTTTCAGTTGATGTGATAAACATGCATACATTCACAGTCCGATTATAAAGAAGGTAAACTATCCCCAAAATATTTAAAGACTTCGTTAGGAAAGGAAAAATTTGCATGCTGTTTTCAGCATTTCTTTATTCCCTAAAAACTGCAAGATCGCACATGCAACATCAATTCACCCCACAAAATGTCTGCTCTCTGCTCAAGAGAAATCTAACACTGCACATGCCACTTGCAACAGAATAATCCTTGCCATTATCTTCTAGTAGTTTACTTTTCCACTGGCACCACGTAAGCTTTCTCTGGACAGAGCTTTTTAAACATGAACTTGGCCTTCGTGGCAACATGTGAGCACCTAAAGCTTAAGAAAAATTAAATCTAGATATCCTGATTATAGTCATCAGTCTCCAGTCCCACAAATTCCTTAAAAGGTAGAACATTATTACTGAGCCCTGAGGAGCAAATCCCCAGAAGGGTAGCTCATTGGGAGAATGAGGAGCTGCCCATCACAGCTCAGCCTCCCCAGAGATAAGTTTCAAAAGAAACAAACAAGCAAATAAAAACAAGAGGGGGGGCGGGGGGGGGGGGGGGGGGAAGTAGATACTATTCACTTAGTTTGCAATAGCTAAGTTGCTGTCCTGAACTTAGTAACATTTCTCAGGCTTTATGAATTCATGAAAGTTCAAACTGTATTGTGAAAGCTAATACCTAAATGCCTTTAAGAGATGTCATTATACTCATGTCTTGTGATAAAAAAGAACAAGAGTGGCTAGTACTGCAAAAAGTACAAAGAAAAACAGGGATACTTACCTGTGCCATACATCTGTGTTCAAAATTCATATTTTTACTGATCAGTTATTATCCACTTTTATCAAGTCAGATGCACTCAGGTTTATTCAAGATCATTTTCTTGTATTGTAATTGCAATAAGACAATGCAGTATTACTCCCCATGAAATGAAGGCATTAAGCAAGAATGGTTTTTGCCCACAACTAAAATCCAATCAACCTCTACAGGTCTAATCAAAGCCTATGCAGTGAGAAGATAAGCAGACAGTTTTCCAGCTCTGTAGAACCATTAACACCCTAATACACTGAAATAACTATACTGATTCTAAGCTAGCAATAAATGCTCTCTTCTTGATGATGGGAATGAGACCATTACCTCCATCATCTGTGAAATGCATACCAAACCCATGTTTGTTTCTGATGAAATTCAGCTCGGACTCTGGCATAAGGAACTCCTTTTAATTCTTCGTCTCACTGGAAAATGCCCATTCATTTCTCTTCTCCAAGTTTTCTGCTCAACCCAAAGAGAATCAATTTGAAATTCAGCAAATAACATTCACCTGAAAGATGGTAACCATGGAGCATGGGGGTTGCTCAGCATTGCCCACCCTACGGCAATGTGAGATTTCACAAACAGTGGAGAGTGCTTCCACTACGGGAAGAGCAGTGTCCCAGAGTCAAAGCAGAACAGCCAAATGCCTCCCTAAGGGCAAAACACAGGGAGTCCAAAACCTAGAACTCCTTACTTCTTCACTTATTCATGCATGACAAAGCCTTAACTCTTTGTCAGCTCTTCTTCAGAGCATCTACACACTGATCAAAACCTATTTAAATTACAAAGTACATGTTAATGATGAAATAACCTCTCTTCAGCTCTTCTCCACAAAAGCTCACTTCATTGAACTCCTGGAAAGAGAGCCTATTTCTGGTCTGTTTTACTGAGTAATTCCATGCTCTCCAGATATAGTCTGAAAATATATTTATTTGTTAACGTTCTTATTTAATCAACAACAATAACTTAGTTCACATTCAGTTATCATTTTTCTTACCTGTTGAATTAGGCCAGAATCTGACGTAAGGGTCTTGATGTTCACAGATGCAATTTCCAATGTAACTTGATCTGTTAGGTATTCCTCATCTAAAACAAAGACTGTGAAACACTAGTCTTCCACCCAAATACAAATTTAAATAGTAAGACTATCAAACATAAATTATTGGTGTCTAGCATACAAAATTTAACTCCATAACATGATCAGTCACTGGGAAATGCTGGATTAAAAGCCCCAAATATTAAATTGGCGGAGACTGCAACAATCATGCAGAGCATGACCGTGTGAAGAAAAATAATCCTTGCAGAACTTAGCTATTAGTGTAGCAGTTGTTTTTTAAACAACCACCACACTATTTTTGAAGTAAGAGTCAGGTTCTTCTTTCAGAAAGCTGACCAGAGAATATTAACTGAACCAATACATCAAAGTAGGCTGAAGACGACTGTCGTAAGTCACTATAATTTTCGCAAGTCACTAATTTCTGCTTTGCTTTTCTCATCACACTTACACTGATAATTGTTGAAATATGTACTACATAAATATTTACCTTTTATGCTGCCCCTTGGTGAATTAGGCTCATCCTACTTATCTCTACTACACAGGAGTTTTCTGAAGCACTGAAATAATCCATTTCAAAGTCTGTTTATCAACTGCCCCAGGAGTCCACTGAAAAGCACAACATTCCTCAGTACAGCACAAACTCTATTGACCTTTCAAGCTTCACTTCAGCCCTCAAAATGGGGTACAAGGGATACATAAGCCCTTTGTGAACCTTGTGCAAACAGCCAAATTTCACTTTGCATGATTAATAAGGTCCTCATCCTCAAACCATTTGCATAATTCCTCTGGGTCAGGTGCTGACCAAGTATTAACACGAGCTTAAAAGGGGTTATATTCTCCACATTTTTACACACAAGAACTCTCCATGGTGGTGCCTATGTTTGTAGTGCTGGTACATTTCCATTTGCTGTTTGTTTAGTGGTAAGATCTCATTAAAGAACACCTATTATCTTTATGAATCATCAGATAACAGAAAGAAGACATATTTCCTTATCTCACTCAAGAAATTGATCTGAATCAAAGACTTCATCCTTACACTTGCAAGAAAAAAACAACAAAATCATGATTTTCCTCTTTTTCTGGTTTTATAGGACTGTTAAAACTTAAAGCCAAGTAGTATTCCACCCCCAGCAGGGTAAATGTTTAATATGGACCATCTTTATTCTTTATGACTGTAGGTCCAGAGACAGGAAAAAAAAAAAAAAACAAAAAACCACAACCAAAAAAAGTCAGGCTGAAAATGCAGAGTATGGGCATCAAAATTCCACTTCATTTGTGTGGAAACATTATGTGTGAAATTTGTTCTATATTTAAGTGGAGGTAGAATTATAATCGAAACATGATGTAAACATTATGCGTAGTTCTGCAAGATGAAAAGTTTCCTCAACTTACCTTTAATTCATAATTGGTAGAGGGTGCTAAGGAGTTTAATAAGTTATGGCCCCAAAATGGTCCATTAATTGACCTATAAAAGCAACATAACAGCCCTCCCCCAGCCAATGTACTGTCTATTCAAACATTGAATCTGAAGCAAACATAATTTTGTGTTACACAGAATCAGACCTGCACATCTGTAACACTTTTTAGCTCAGAGATTCATATTTCTAAGTCTGTATTTTTATAGAAATAGTTATGAAAAGTCATTTGCTGAAAAGAATTTAAATCACAGAAACAAACAGACTATTATGAGGTATTTGTATCACTTTCAACTCCAAAGGGGAAATGTCAAGCTATATTAGTACTTACATCTTTTTACACTTAGCAAGAGGAAGCAGAAACTAAAATTAAAAATAAACCAAGTTCATTTCCTTTCTACAAAAAGTGATGAAATTTCTACTTCCTCTCCGCCTTCATTTTTAAATTAAATGCATTTAAAACATGCAATCTCAGATTTCAAACAATTTTGACAAATTTGAAATTTAGGAATTCATCTAATTAATTTTGAGGAGGACCTAATGTCACGGGTGAAATAAAAAACAGGACATGGAAAAGAATGTTAGAGAAATTGCTTTAGTGTTAATAAACAATTCTGAAGGAACAAACCACTTGCCTGCAAATAAACAGAAGGTAGTTTATGATTTCAAATAGTTTTCATCCTGCATTCTCCTTCCCTACTGAGCAGCACTTCTGGCTGGCTGCCTCAAGCCCCCAAAACAGCCTCTAACCTTTCTTTAACCATAGGGGTATATTGCTAACACTCCTCAGCAAAAGTTTCCATTGTGACTAACTTCTGCATAGTTTCCTGTGTCTGTCCCCATGGCAGACCTGCTGTGCCACACAGGATGGAGAACACACTGCCTGCAGAGCACTCCTCAACTAAGCCCCTGCCAGTGCAATCCCTGGACAAAAGCCAATGGTGAAGCCTGGGATAACAAAAAACCCCACCCCACATGTCAAGGAAACCATAAAGGGGATATTCACACTGAGCAATCCAAGTATGTGACTTCAGTGCAATACAGAACCTGCACTCACTCCATTTTCAGTGAGGAGAGGCAGGAACTTGTTCAGAGTGGACCTATATTAGGTTCCCAAGTAGATGGTATTAATACCTGCTGAAGGTAAAAGATGGCATGAACAGTTAATTGATTATAGGGCTGAGAATACAATCAGAGGCAAGAGACCTGGGAGGTATTTCTGGATTATATTTCTGACAACCTGAAAGCACTGGTAATCTCTTCAAAGCCACCTTCTAACATTATCATGTCTCTACCATCTGTTCTCTGAACACTGTTTTTCAATGGCATCACTGTATTTTCCTTCCAGACTGAGACCCAAAATCTTCTGATGATAGTTTTAGACTGACTTTTAGATCAAAACTAAACTTTGGAATGAAATTTCAAAAGTTATATATACACACCAAATTGACCTTAAAAATATACAGAAGACGAGACTACATTTAAAACATAAACATCTAGGAAAAAGTAAGAGTATTTCAATTTGTTGGATAACACCAATGGTTTTATTGCACGTAACAACACAGATCCATGACACCTGAATAGACAGAATTCACAGTACTTACCTTTAGGTACTCCTGTGTCTTGGACAGGATATTTTTCAGTCTGTCACAAAAAGGCAAGAGAAGCAGATGCTTGTTATTTTGCATGTAATTGTGCTGGAGAAAGAGTATATAAAACTGCATAATTATAGTTGCATCTCTTAAATTGCTACTAGTTGATCTGTCTACAATCAGATATAGTAACACTCTTCTTATGTGGGAATTGAGATGCTACTAACACTACTGATTAGCACATGCAAAAGTAATAGAGATTGCTGCTTTGCTGCAGTATTTTTAAAGGTATTACTTTTTAGTGAAAAAGCAGAGATTGGGAAAGAAATTTTGCATTTAAGTAGCAAGATAATCTAGAAAAGGTAATGCATACCAGGAGGAACAGAGATGACTTCAGAAGTTCTTTTAGCAGATATAAGCTTTTACTAAAACATTACTGTACTGAAAGAAAAAAATATTTTTCCCTTCTGTTCTAAAATTAAGAAGCTGATTAAGATGCAATAGAAAACTATTATTACTGAGTTTAAGGGGATAACTGCTGATTTCCAGGCATGTTATAACTTATTTTACCTGAAATCTACCTCCTTCCCTATGACCCCAACCCTTATGTAAAAGTAGGTGTGGCTTTTATAGAAGCTTGTAACCAAGCAAACAGATTAAAGACATCTTAATTTAAGGGGGGGAGGGGGTAAACAAACTTTCATTCGTCTCAGACATAGCAACTTTCCCTCACCTTTTAAAAAAAATCCCCCTTAGCAAAACACAGCATCCAATTTAGTCAGTCCACAAAAACAATCACAAAGTCTGTATCTTTTATTAAAACCTGCTAACACAAATGCATGTACACAGGCTGCAATAATGGATCCCAGTGAAGGATCAGCATTTAAAGTACGAGTGAAATTTTCAATTTCCTACTCCCTGTTGCAAAGCTTCAAAATGGGATGAAAACACCAAGGCAAAGCAATAGCTTGCTCACTTGCCATGCATAAAATAAACCAATGCATTTCAAGCTGTTTACATAACTACATTAGACAACAGTCCTCTCTGGGCTACACGGCACTGTAACTTTTCCCCAGAGTAAGCAATCCATAGCAACATTAAAAACTCTTAAAAGACTTCACAGAATTTCATATTACTTTTACCTGATACACGCCTTGTCTCAGCATAAGACTGGCATGTTTAATACCCTAAGACACAAAAACTTGTCATAAACAGTGTTACTCTGCCAGCAAGCACTAGAAAGTGCTGTTTGGTCTCTCCCTACGTTCACCCATGCCTGCTGTAAGTCACTGCTGTTTGGTCTTACCTTTCCATGACTTTAACTCATCAGACAACATAGGTACAGGAAGGAGTAATAACTTAGTACAATTGAAAATTTTAGCCTTAGGTAGGTTTCCTTATCCCTCCAACCCATATAGACAGAAGAATGTCAGCCTCTAGAGGCTCTCCCATGGACAGCTCAGCTGATAGCATCCAATTCAGCTTAAGTACCTCTTGGTATTTTTATTCACACTTTAATTGCACAGGGTTAGTAAATTGAAATTTGTTTATACAATCATAGGGATAAGCAAACCCCTATATATATGCACGGTTTGAACTGACATTCTTGAATGTTTTACTTCACTTCTGCACGACATAACTGTAGAGAGCTATAATGATTTTAACTGCATTAGACCAGAAATACATACCATTGTTAAGGAAAGAGTGCTTGGATCTGTATCCTCCACCGGCTCTTTTGCTGCATGATCTGCTGAGAATAAGAAGGCGTTATTACTGCATAAACCTCAAAATATTTCTGTCTGGCAATTCATATTTTGCTTCTTTGTCTGACCAAGATAAAGCACAACTATACAGCCATTACACGCATTATGTTAAATTACATTTTCACAAGAAAATATGACAAACTAGAAAATGTCAGAGCTACTAGCATATAGATGAGAAACTACATGCAACAAGGAAACCCAGTTCTAAGCAAACAAAAGATAGACTTAAATGAAAATTCTAAATTATTTTTAGTTTAAAAAAAAAAAAAAATCACAAAGCAATTCTGCAATAGAGTAAAATCCACCATATCTGCTAAAAGTTAAGTTTTGTTCTCCTAGCAACAGCACTCTGTTTCTTCCTCAAAGCAATAATTCAAACAGCAAACATACCCACTACAACAAAAATTAATACTATAATAAACAGCAGATTGTAGTACAAAACCTAATAAAAAAAAACATATTTGAGGTAAACATTAATTATTTGTATACAGTAGAATCATAAACTTCAATTATATTAACATCAAAAGGATAAAAAAAATAAATCTTCAAAGTACTTGCAGGTGAATCATTAAATGTCAACCCCTCTGCATCAATGGCTAAATTGACAAATAATAGTGGGATACTGACCAAAAGTCCATAGAGAATCTGAAACAAATCTCATAAAGAAGTCAGGATTCACAAAACCACTCCTGTAATTTAACATTATCCTGACATTTCCTCAAGGAATCTCTTCTGTTGATAAGTATCGTGTTTTCAAAAAGTGAAAAGCATTTTAAATTATATAGTTGGATTTTCACTCAATTCTTGTCACTCACATTCTAAAAGTCTTTATACTTACTACAAGCACACATTAAATGTTTTCAGCTGCAACCAGTAAGAGGTGATTGGAATTAATATTTGGTGGTTTCCTTCTCCCAAATATAGAAATCAGTGCAATTAGAACACAGTCCCATAAATGAATTACAAAATGCACAGTATAAACACCAAGCCCCAAAATAGCACATAAGTTACACAGACATTATTCTAACCAACTCAAATGTAGCATAATGGTTTATTTTGGGACCTACTCTAACAAATCTACTCAATACAATAGAACAACAAGCTATAAGGTGATCAGGCCTAGTCAGCATGGGTTTACGAAAGGCAGGTCCTTCTTGACTAACTTGATCTCCTTCTGTGACAAGGTGACCTGCTTAGTGGATGAGGGAAAGGCTATGGATGTTGCCTACCTAGACTTTAGTAAAGCCTTTGACACTGTTTCTCACAGCATTCTCCTGGAGAAACTGGCTGCTCATGGCTTGGGCAGGCATACTCTTTGCTGGGTAAAAAACTGGCTGGATGGCCAGGCCCAAAGAGTTGTGGTGAATGGAGTTAAATCCAGGTGGCAGCCAGTCACAAATGGTGTTCCTCAGGGCTCAGTATTGGGGTCAGTTCTGTTTAATATCTTTATCAGTGATCTGGATGAGGGGATTGAGTGAGCCCTCAGTAAGTTTGTAGATGACACCAAGTTGGGCAGTTGGGTGGGAGTGTTGATCTGCTTGAGGAAAGGAAGGCTCTACAGAGGGATCTGGACAGGCTGGATCGATGGGCTGAGGCCATTTGTATGAGATTCAACAAGGCCAAGTGCTGGGTCCTGCACTTCAGTCACAACAACCCCATGCAGCGCTACAGGCTTGGGGAAGAGTGGCTGGAAAGCTGCCCGGCAGAAAAGGACCTGGGGATATTGGTCAATAGCTGGCTGAACATGAGCCGGCAGTGTGCCCAGGTAGCCAAGAAGGCCAATGGCATCCTGGCTTGTACCAGAAATCATGTGGCCAGCAGGAGCAGGGAAGTGATCGTCCCCCTGTATTTGGCACTGGTGAGGCCACACCTCAAATACTGTGTTCAGTTTTGGGCCGCTCACTACAAGAAAGACATTGAGGTGCTGGAGCATGTCCAGAGAAGGGCAACAAAGCTGGTGAAGGGCCTGGAGCACAAGTCTGATGAGGAGGGAACTGGGATTGTTTAGCCTGGAGAAAAGGAGGCTGAGGGGAGACCTTATCGCTCTCTACAACTACCTGAAAGGAGGTTGTAGTGAGGTGGGGTCGGTCTCTTTACCCAGGTAACTAGTGATAGCGTGAGAGGAAATGGCCTCAAGTTGCGCCAGGGGAGGTTTAGATTGGATATTAGGAAAAAATTCTTCACCGAAAGGGTTGTTAAGCATCGGAACAGGCTGCCCAGGGAAGTGGTTGAGTCACCATCCCTGGAGGTATTTAAAAGACATGTAGATGTGGTGCTTAGGGACACGGTTTAGTGGTGGACTTGGCAGTGCTAGGTTAACAGTTGGACTTGATGACCTTAAAGGTCTTTTCCAACCTAAATGATTCTATGTTCTAAAGCGTAAGACAATGCAAGACAGGACAACAAACAAGCCTGAAAACAAAAAAGGTGGCAGCAGTGGGACAGAAGCAGCCCCAGGGCTCCGGGACAGAGCCCTTCTCCTTCCTGTTCTCCCTCCTGCTTCGTGAGGCAGGTCCATCAGCAGCAGTTCCTGGGCGCCCAGCCCCTCTCTGCAATGTCAGGCAGAGCCTTTCTCAGCACTAGCGCCCATAGGAAAACCACACGCATTGTCCAGGCAGATGGCACATGATCAGAGGGGTCACATCTACAAGGCTTGAGTGCAGCCTCGGCACACAGACACACTGAATATTTTAAAAATGCAGAGGTCTATGAAATTTCAGATGAGCATGTTCACACTGCAGTACAAAGTTTAGGAAGACATATGTAGAAGAGGAAGAAAACCCAAACCAAACCCCCATATTCTTGTCACGTGCCCTTTTTGGTAAATATGAAATCCCTGCTCCAGAAACATGGTATTAACAGAATGTTCTGGATAAAGCCTGCCCTGATGGCAAGGGCGAGCACAAACTGCCATAAGCTTCCCAACTCAAATGCAGAGAGGCTGAGAATCAGACTGGGATATGAGAAAATACAGTAAGCTGGTGTTTGCAATTCATCGGAGTAGGGCCAAAAATGGAGGATCCAGGTGGGAACAGTAGTGGAGAGCTGCAAAGGAACTGCAAAGGGGCAAGGAGAGAAGCCCACCCTGTAAAGGAAAGCTGAAAAAGAAGGAGGTACTGAGAGCCAAAGAAAGTCTCCAGAGAAGAAAGTCAGCCCAGGCATTCCTAGTCGCACTGTTTCTCCACTGTCGGCAAAGACCCAACAAACCCAGTGGCAAAGCATGCAACTTATTGTCAGTTTATTCTGGAGGCCTTACAGCTCCTCCTTATGGATTCTTAGATGCATTTAAAAAAAAGGTCTCTCTTTGTTTTGCCCTTGTAATATAAAAGAAGCCTTGAGGTAGATGAAAGCAAACCCCACAAAAGCTCCATGCCCTGGTGAACCTTGGTGGCTACTGTAGCTACGGTAAGGGCTTCATCCCCTATCTTCTGTTACATCTCCAAGATACAGCCAAGGTACATTGCAACACAGGTAATTTACTTTCCACAATCCAGAGGGAACCACTGAAAAAATGAGAGAAGCTCCAGGAATACAGGCATTTGAAATAAGGACTTGACAGACCCCAGGGTGACTCTACAAGAGGTGACAAGTACAGGGTGGTGCCTTTGACTCCTGCTTTCTAGGTCTCACACAGAAACACAGTCACTGTACATCTGTGACTCTGCATCTTTCTTGCTTAGCATCCATCCTGAAAAACATTTTAAAACTGTATTTCTTTTCCTATACCTCAACTTCTTCCCTTTTGTTTTTCTAGTTCTTTATAAAGAACAGTGATTTCCATGTTTTTTAGGTTGCAGAGTACTACCAAGTCCCAACATTTTCTGTAAGCGGCATGTATATGTATAAATATTTGTACCTAAGAATAAAGGCTCCACATACTGGCTGCGGATGATTCACCATGGTCTTGTTGACCACTGATGGTAGGCAGATAATTTGAAAACCACAGACTTAACATATAATTGTGAATAAGGCAATTAAACCACCATGTCCCCTCTCTCTTTCCCACACGTATCTCCCACAGCATTCTGCAGCTCATGTCATGATGCAGGTGCACAAAACAGTAGGGAGGAAAGTTCTGTTTATCTCAAATGTAAAACACCCAGTTTTGCATGTTGAAAGGCTGACAGGAAGTACAGGTATCATCTGACTGACTATTCAGTGCAGACCATCTGATTTCATAGTTACTTTGACAGACAGCTTGATAACATTATCTGGGATCCCTCAAAAAATCACTATCACCATATTCCCCACTGACAGCATACAGCCACTGGTCTACATTTACTTCCCCACACTTCTGCCAGGAACCACACGTGAGTTGACTCAGATGGACATAATCTGCACGTGCAAATTGACTCAGACCAACATAAGTCAGGTTCAATGGTTGCTCCCAAAGTTCCTTTCTGCCACCCAGCACCTGCACACCGCTCAGCAGCTGCCATGGCTCTTCTGCCTGAGCCTGTCCAGTATAACCAGTCTGCAGCAGGAGCAGCAGACTTGTACCCATCACCACCATTTCTCTCTGTTCAATACTGCTATTCTAAATGCGATGCAATGCTGTGCAGTTACCAGTGTGAACGGTTTATCGATTTTATATATACACAAATGTATATATGTATATACACATTCAAACTTCTAATCCTACATCTGCTCTTCATCCTTGCATTGGAAGGAAGTCTGAAGGTGAGTTTTGGAAACCTCCACATTTTGGCCTTTAAGCAGGAGGGGGCTTATAAAGCAACATGTAGCAGAGACGGTATTCCTCTCTGTTACAGTTTTTTCCTTGCAAGATAGCCTTGACACCACCAGTAGTGAGTGAAGCAGGTAAGGTCTACCGAGGTTATGTAGTTCATCCATACACATAATAAGACCTCTTTCACAGCAAGGCTGGGCATACATATTAATAGTACAACTTTGTACAACTCAAACAAAGTGATCACCCTAATACTAATGTTGTTCATAGAGGTGAATCCCTTGATTAAACCCAAATCAACAATGGTGCTTTGACCAGAGGCACATGTAATTCAGATTTGAGTAAGAGGAGAAAATACAGCAAACCATATTAGAATCTTCAGTCCTCTGAAAAATCTAAGTCCATGAGCACTTGTGCATTTTTGTTTACTGTTAACTACTCAAAACTTTGTCACGGTCTGAGCAGACAGGCAGGGAAAAACTGTGATGCTGGCACACCTGAAATGAGGTACTCAAAAGTCATTTGCACCATTAGCCATGTAAGTTAAAGAGCGTGGGGTTCCTAAGCACCCGGAGTCTGGGGTTTTAGAAAATGGCTTTTTAATGTGCCGTTAGCAAGCACAAGCTAACTTAGACGCTAAGCGCTGCAGCAGGCTTGACAAGACAAGTCGCGCGAAATCACATCAGCAGAGCACATGATAAATTATTACCATGCTTAATTAGCGCATGCGGCGGGGGAAGGGAGCAACTAACAAACCCTTTTAATCTCGGCCGGGGCTCGGCTCCTCACCTGGCTCCTACGAGCCACGGCCGCGGATCACACAGACACCCTCCCTCGGCGAGGGTAGCGGGGCGGCAGGGCGCCGCGGGCCGCACCCCGCCCAGCGCCCGCCCCGGACCCGCGGGGGGGACCAGGGAGCAGCCGCCGCCGCCGCCCCTCCCGGCACCCCGCCCGCCCGCTCAGCTTCCCGCGGCGGCGTCCTCACCTGGGGGCAGCGGGTCCTGCGGAGCGGCCATGGGGGCGGCGGCGGCGGCGGAGGGGTCCCAGCGCGAGGAACGAGCGGCGCCCGCCGACGTGCCCGGAACCGCCGCCCCGCCGCACCGCCCCCTTCCTGCCGCTGCCGCCGCCCCGCCCGCAGCCCCGCCGCAGGTACGGCCGGGCGCGGGGCTTCGCCTTCCCCTCCGCCGGAGGGAGGTCTCATTCCCGGCGTGACTCCCGCCGGGGTAGAAAGCGCGTCCGCCGCCGGGGAGCTCGCCTTTCTCAGCGGGAAATACCGTTCTCCCGCGGCTACGCCGGGTTAACGGCTCTGGGCGGGGGGCGCTCCGCGCCGCGAAAGCTCCGTGTTTCATTAGCAACACGGACACTGGATGCGTGTTACGGCTCCTCAAGTAAGACTAGTGTGGACCTAAAGTAAGTTACTTCAGCAATACGAAATCAAGTGCTTGCTCTCCTGCTCTTACAGATACTGAGGCGCGTAAATCGCTGCCGTCAGGCGGAGAGGGGTGGTCTCCGTTAGCGTCTAAGGTGCACCTGCAGATGGCTCACGGTGCAGGGACGGAGTTTAAGGACGCAAGTATTGCAGAGCAACCATCATATGCGACCCTGGTTTTCCCCAAATGTTTAAAATCCATCCTCTTATACTACAGGCACTTCCAATACCATGATGATGTCAAATCTTTGCATGTAATTGCTTTGGGTCCCCACTGTCACCTCTGGCAAATTCTCTCACTTAAGGTTTCAATAGACTTAAAGTAATACAGATTTCTTAAATGGGGTCCCTGCACGAAATCACTTTCTAAATAAGAAATACCATGTATTGCTATTTATTGCACAACACAAACAAAAGAAACCAGCATAACTGAATTTGCTATTATAAAGACCACATTTGTGTGTTAGCCACCTTACTCATTTATTAACGAGGTAACTTTATGGCCAAATTCTACTCTGTTACACAGGGAGAGCTCCAATTCGGTCAACTGGCTTACACTGGAGTAACTAGAAGTAGCCTTTGGTCCATAAAGCATTAAAAATTGAGTGCTTTTCCACAGATTATTTTCCATCTCTCATGCACGTTACATATCTTAAAAAAAAAAAAGTTATTAAATTGCTCTTATTTTCAGAATTTACATTGACTACAGTGGCTCATCCTGCTATTTGGCTTTTCATTAATATCAGTAATATTAATGTTTTTCAATTATTCTGTTACTGAATTTGTGAATTCTTGTAAAAGAGCACATCTTTGCGAGGAGAGCTCTTACGGTGTACCTCTAAATCATCCTACCAGCAAGAGTACTGATATGGTATTTAGAAGATTCAGAGCATCTCCCTTATTTCGCCTGAGATGAATGGAGGTTTTTCCATTGAGTTATACACACACAGAAACACATACATACATCTCTTTATATCTTAATCTCCAAGGTAGAGCTAACAGATCACTAACATTTCTGTAATTCATGATGTTTAAAAACCAAAGAAGTGGGGTTTTAGGCATATCATTGGAGTCCGGCTGTTTGAGGTATGGGTTGATTCTGATTCCTTCCACATCAATATTGAAACTCATTCTCAAAGAATGGAGGCATTTCTTAGTTTAAAAGGGTAATGCCAAGGCTAATTAGAAATAAAATTGCTGATTCTTTATGTTTCCCTAGATTTCCTTAGAGGCACAATGTTTTTGGTGATGGATAATCAGGCTGAGAGTAAGAGGGCAGAGAAAGTGTATTCTTACCAAAGCAGATATGCACAAATGCTAGAGTAATAATTAGAGCCTCTCCTGTAACTGTAAGGAATGACAAAACCACAGCAGAGCTAAGAATTTTCTGGATTTTAAACCTGCCAAATTTATGCCTCAGTGAAAGGAATGCCATATCTGCCCTGAGGACGTGCATGTGTATTGCCTCTGTGTGCTGTTTGAAGACTACTGGTTTTAACTCCAGAAGTAGATATAGACAGTGACTACAAAAACTTTGGATAAATATATGTATAATCTATGTAAAAATGTATCCATTAACATCCTTCAAAATATCCCTAGTGTACTATTGTTACACAGGTGGCTGTAACCTACAGAAACATACAAAGCATTGGTGTTGGGGGCTAAGTCAGGTTTTACCATCAATGTGGCATTTACTTTTCTGATAACTTACAACCTGAAATCTTCCTACATTAGGATTAAAAAATTATTTTAGTAAACAATGACAAAATAATTTTAGCGGACCAACACTTGTGCCAGCAGCCAGAACTGGTTAATGGTGTTAAAAATCATGTATTTTTAAAAGTGTATCTGTAAATTACATTGGCTTTTCAAACTGAAACAGATTTTTTTAAAAACAAATTATTCATAAAAAACTCTTTAAAATAATGTAATTTAATAATAGAAGCAAATATTCTAGATAACATTACTGCCTCAAAACTTAGGTTAGTCATCATAATTTAATATTTTTTTCCTAGTACTGAAGGAGGAGCCTGCAATTATACATAAATATCTCTAGAGCACTGTCAACAGCAGAGATTAATTTGGCTGTTGCATGCCTGTTCTTGTACCAATATTTAATGAGTTATATAGAAATCTTTGTTTTGTTACTTAACTAACTGACCAGTCCAGAAAGCCAGCAATTATTTTGGCAAAACTAAATATAACTGTATCATAAAAATTAAATCCAGAAGAAGATAACTTTAAGCAATGGCATTTTCTAAAACAGTGGATTAACTTTCTCATCAAATTGCTATACTTAAGTACAATCTGTATCTTATCTTGCTGTAACCCTGCCAGCTGCTAAATTCAGTGTAACTAATGATAATGTGAAGAGTTCAGGACTTTGTAAATTTCCACTCAAATACAGAATTAATATTTTCAAATAGTTTTTACAAATCAAGTCTACACATGCCTCTTCTCACCCCTTTCCTGGCCCCATCAAAAAAACCAGCCATTTTTTATGACGACAGAGACTTTTCCCAAAGATCTACAAACTATCTCGTAATACATAGCCAGTTAGTTTATTGTTTGAAATAGCAATTAACCCACAGTCTCAACAGGTTTCCCACCTTCTGAGCACAAGGCTGCAGATGAAACCTTTTTCCTCCCACGGACGATATATTCCTGTCCAGCAAACTATTATTGCTATCTCCCCTCAAAAAAAATAGAACACTTTTTTCTAACTGATCATCTATGTCTTTTCCCCATGGAAATAAAGAACTTCTGTTCCAGATCACAAATGCCACTAACACAGTGGAAGAGTAATCTTCCCCTCCGTGACAGGGCTTGCTAATAGTCGCGATAACTGTGGGCCTGCCAGTATCACTTGGCAACCTTGTTTATGCTTCGTCGTTCATTTGCTTTATACATTTCAAACATCTTTATTTAAAGAAGTTCATATTGAGTAAAATACTTCTGTTTCAACCTAGCTCTTCACCTCTAATGTTTTCAGCAGAGTTAGGAAACACCTCCCTGCATTTTCTTTCCCCGGTATCCTATAGATAGCTTTCAGCTGTTGGCAGCTTCAGTGTCTTGCTAGACCAGTTCTTTAAAATTCCGAGACTGTTTTGGAGTAGGAATAATTAACCAGCAGCTAAAAAGTTAAAACTACTTTCTTTGCCAATAACGATATTGGTCTGTTCTTTTACAGTTGTACAGGAATGTCACAATATTGACATTTATTTGACAGAAACAACATTATATGGAGAAAATATAAGAACTGACACACACCTAGACCATCTTACGTAAGACAGTGGGTAATTTGTTTGCCTTATAGGACTGCATGATATGGGAATGTTCCCACCACTCCGGGAGCTGTGCTGTGTCCAAGTCAAACATGTGCCACAAAACCAGTGAAACCTTGCTTTCTCTAGATTGACATTTTGAAACTGAGTCTAATACAATTGGTTTCAGGCTGCAGCTTATCCCTCTGCAGGGGCATTAGCAGGGTCCCCCTGCCTGGCTGCTTGTTTCCATAAACATATAATAATTTAGTTGAGATCTCTACCTCACAATCACATTTGTTGACAGATAAGCACACCCACAGAAAGTTCAAGTGCATAAATCTTGGGTTTTTTTTTTAAACAAGATTACTTATGTTCAACTGCACCTGCTATATTCAGAAGTTTGACAGTTAGTTCTTTGTTAGCATTCCTTCTTCAAAAATTATAGGTACTACAGGAATGACAGTAAGACTCCAGAGATTAGATTGTTTCTGTACTCTTGATTCAGACCATGCTGTCATACACTACACAATGCAGTTTGTTAACATTAAACCATAACACACATGAAACATAGGAATGAGGATACACGTGTATAGCTAATATTTGTAGTTAATTTTTCACCACCTACGAAAACTTTTTTAAAAATGTACTCCCCCCTTGTACTTTGCTATTCTTTATTTTTTATTGCATTCTATCTTTCTTTGTCCTCTTTTCCCTGATATTCATTGTGAAGATATTGCTGTATGCAATTTTCATATTAAAAATTTTCCTTTTTTTCACGATACTGAATTTGACCTATTGTTTTGCCATTTGCAGGCCATACTCACTGCCATTTCTCTTGTTTGTTTAGACATGGGTGGGTACTTTTCCAAAGTTTTTTGCAACAGTTGCCTCAGACTTGAGCATATATGGTGGTTTTAAAGCAGGTATCAGTACGTGAGAACAGGATGTCAGTGAAGCATGACTTGCAAGGAAACATAACTTGTATCAGACCTAATGACAGCTGGATAAAATAAAATGGGAGTTTGGGCATACAAGTTCTCCAGTTGTAGCAGGCATGACAGACCACAGAACTCATGTGCCCCACTGCTTGTCTGCTTTTTGTACTTAATGCCAGGTGGTTTACTAAAAGTTCTTACCCACAGCTTTGCCTTGCTGTATCATCAAATCTTTGCAACTAGGCTACCACAAGATGTTCCATTGCTCAACAGGCACTGCACTCCCACCACTGCCATTTGCCAGACTTAAACAGAAGTTTGTGACATATTGATTCCTCTGGTTTACTCTCCTAAGTTTAGAGAGGACTCATGCAAATGTTAATCTGGAAAAATAAATAAAGGCAAAAGTTTCAAGGGCAAAAAATTTCCAGAAATCCACGTTCCAGATTACTGAAATCTAGTTCATGAACTTGGCAAAGCAGCTTCCTAACGTGAAATGTGAAGCCACCCTGTTTTGCCTCTGTTTGTTCACTTAAATTAGTCTGTAATAACTTCTAAGATACATTTTTACATGGTTGATGACCACAGACCATTATTTCTGTGTACAACTGTCATGGTTTAACTCCAGCCAGCAACTAAGCACCACACAGCCACTCACTCAATCCCCCTCAACCCAGTGGGACGGGGGAGAAAATCGGGAAAAGAAGTAAAACTCGTGGGTTGAGATAAGAACGGTTTAATAGAACAGAAAAGAAGAAACTAATAATGATAAAGATAACACTAATAAAATGACAACAGCAATAATAAAAGGATTGGAATGTACAAATGATGCACACTGCAATTGCTCATCACCTGCCGATCGACACCCACTTAGTCCCTGAGCCGTGATCCCCCCTGCCCCCACTCCACCCAGTTCCTATACTAGATGTGACATCACATGGTGTAGAATACCCCTTTGGCCTGGTTGGGTCAGCTGTCCTGGCTGTGTCCCCTCCCAAGTTCTTGCGCCCCTCCAGCTTTCTTGCTGGCTGGGCTTGAGAAGCTGAAAAATCCTTGACTTTAGACTAAACACTACTTAGCAACAACTGAAAACATCAATGTTATCAACATTCTTCTCATACTGAACTCAAAACATAGCACCGTACCAGCTACTAGGAAGACAATTAACTCTATGCCAGCTGAAACCAAGACAACAACCAGAGTGCATAAGCTCAATTCTGGCAAGTAAGAGCTGACTAAAAAGCACCGATGGAGCTAAGACAAGAAAAGTAGCAGGACTTTTATCAGTTTCACTTCCCACTGTGTCCTCTCTGCAGGCCAGAGGCAAGTTTGGTAACTGCAGATTTGTTATATCCATTAAAAGACTGTCTGTGACTCTCTGGTGCACCCAGATCTCTGTCCACTCTACAGAACAACATTGTGATGGGGAAGAGGTGACTCTGATGTGCATTATTTAACTCTTATTTACCAATACGGAATAATGTTTTTAGTTCCCATGTTCAAGGCTTGCTTTGCTTGCACACAGAAAGAAAATGTTAGGGCTTGCAAATAAAACTGTCAATGTTTTTAACAGCAATGCGTATTATGAAATCACAGAAAATATTTATTCTTTATGCCAAGCATGTACATGGTACAATGTACGTGTACATTGAAAAATTAAATATATATGCCAGACTCTTTTCATGAGGCCAGCAAGCTGTAAACTATGATTATTCCTCTGCCCAGTAAAGGCTTTGTCCTCAGCCCCTGATAAAATATTATAACATCATGGCAAATTTCCTTAAAAGAAACAGACTTAGTAGATACTCAGAGCTTCGTAACATGCTGTTAGGTTTTGTTTGCAATTGTAGGACTGTTTCTTCTGCAGCTACTTCCTGAAATTGATTTCACAAAGAAATCCTATATTAGGATTTTTACATTTTTTAAAATGTTTTAATACCACTACCAAAGTAGCATTTATACGTTGAAGTCAACATTAAAACATAAAATAAGATTGAAAGTGCCGTAGAGTTTAGAAAACTGTATTAAGCTAAATTCAGCTCTGGTACAGCAGATAATACTTACATATACAAGGAATTAATTTCTTTTTTTTGCCTCTTAAAATTATTCATTATACAATTCTACAGCCAATTCCTTATATTTCTAACATGGCAGTCAGAAACTAAACTGCTACTGACTTTTGATGCAAGCAGGATAAGACTGTCAGAGGTGAAGAAAAAGTACTTTCCGTAACTAGCACAGAATGTTCAGAACTGACAACTGAGTGAACGCTATGACTTAGAAAATATGATAGTTTACATCTAATTTGCATAGCCCTTTATGCAGTGCAAGTGCGTGGCAGTGCAAGTGCTTGATTCTTCCAAGGTTTTGGGGCTTTTTTAAACACTCATGATAGAAACTGTGCTCCAGAATCAAAGCTACAAAATGCAAACAAATACAGTGAATTCACCTGAATCTGCTAAACAGAAACAGTTCCTTTGTGAGAAGTACAAACCACTTGCGATAAAGTATGGCATACTGATAGTGAGAGCAAACCATGGCAATGTAAACATTAGCATTAGCTGTTCTGCATTTCTTCTCAAATATCTAGCAAATTTATTGGTCCACTGATGCTGAAAGTAGGAACAGATTCTCATTTAATCCTTCCGAAATGATAGGTGTACTGCCTGTACTCCAGAGAGGAAAGGAAGGAGCAATTGCATCATCTCTCTGGGACCAAACTATAAAACTACTGCCTACTGCATTTCATGGTCTCTGTAATTCATAGCTATCAATCCTTCATCTTTTCAAGCCATTTTCAGCAATACAAAATCTGTGACGTACTGACACTTAAGGACAAATATAATGGAAAACTAATTTGAATTAATCTGTAAGCAAATAACAATGGTCAATCTAAAAACTTTTAAGCTCTCTGAAATTGTTACCTCCTTAAAGCTTGTCACCATACTCCAGTAAAGGAGTATTCTCCTCTAACTGAAAGAGTGTAAGAAGAACCTGGGTTAGCAGATGGATTGAAAGTAACATCCTAATTCCAGCAACCTTGCACATAAAATCAGTGCAACACTCATGTTTTCCCACAAGAATATGAATTTTTGCAATTCTGGAAGTGAATTACAGATATATGTTTAACTGTTGGAAGCAAAAGATTGTTTCTGAGCTGCTTGGTTTTTGGTTTATGGTTTTTGTTTTCTTTTGTTGTTGTTTTTTTTTTAAAGATTTTGAAAGGAACTGAAAAGCAGCAGCAGGAACAGTCTTAGACCAGTTCCAACAGCTATTGGCAAAGCACAGCTAGACAAATTCAACTGATGTTATACTGTAACTTTCAACCTCTTGGGTACCAAACAGTGTCCCTAAAGGGTCAGTAAAAAATTAATAAACAATAAAATAAAATTAGGTGGAGCTAAACTGATCTAACAGCAAGCAGCCACTGGAAGGGATGGTCCTACCCTCTCTTCTTCCTACTAGGATATGTACCCTTGCCTCTTCCCCTGGATCAGGTTGAGTGATGAAGCAGACCATAGTTAGTCATTTCAGCTGGTTGGTCTGGCAGAAAATATCCCTAGGGGAAAAAAACAAAAAAAATCCCTTAAGTAGCTGAATTGATTTAACATGCAACGTCAGGACTGCTAGCTCAGATACATGGGATGGGGAACCTGGAGAAGGAGGGATGAGAGGGAGAAATAAGACTGCCTGTTTCCACACAACTCAGTACTTCATTATCTTAGCTGTAACGTGAAACCACATCTGAAAGCACCTTCTTCCTGTCTGGTAGGCTTCAATTGGCTACACAGTAGTCTGTGCTCCACTGAAAAAAAATAGGGGGGGGTGACTTTACAACTAAGAAAAACGAATTTAAAAAAAGAAAAAAGGCCAGTGGATGGAGAGTCTATCACTTTTCCGTTAACTTTCAGCCTTGCTCTCAAAGGGAACAGGGAAAAGAATCAGACAAGGCAAAGCCATATTTCCATTTTTCCTGTACTTCTTGCTGTAGAAAAAAAAAAAACAACGGTGTACCCACCTTCATATAAATAGCTTCTCATAAAAAGAAGCTATGCTGACAGAAAAGGGCAGTTTAACCTGACAAAAAAAAAGGCCACTTCTAAACACTCAACACGATTCACCTCTAAGGCACTTCCCAGCACCAGGAAGAGAAGTCTCTAGAAGTACTTTTGGTCTCTGCGAGACACCCGGCCGAAGGCTGGAGGCGGGCGGCGCTAAACACCGGACACTTCAACTTCCAGGCAGCAGCCCCCTCCTGCCCAACGGCGGCCTTGCACGGGTGACCCCCCCCCCGCGACACCCATGGCCGCCACCGCCCCGCTCCTGCCTCCCCTCACACAGCTTCGCGCCTCCGCTCGCGCGTCGGCGCGCGAGATACGGCGCCCACCTCCCCTCCCCGCCCCGCCCCGGCGCCGCGCGCACGCGCCCAGCAGCCCCTCCCTCGCCGCTTGTTTTGGAGGCGCGCGTGGTCCTCTCCCATTGGGCGCGCGCGCGGACTACGGTTCCCGGGATGCTGCGCGGCTGCCGGAGGAGCGGGCGCTTAGGCGGGGGGGCGGCGGCGGCTGCGCGAGAGAGGACCGTGCGCGCGCGCCTTGTCGGTGCTGTGGCGGCGGCAGCGCGCGGGCAGGTTGAGGTGAGCGCGGCGCCCCCGCCCGACGGTTCCCGCCGCAGGCAGGAGCGGCCGCGCCGGGCGGAGACGCTGCCACTGCCGCCGACCCTCGGTTCGTCGCTCTCCTTCCTGTGGCGGCTGCGGAGCGGCGGGGCGAGGGCCGCCCTCCCCCGTCAGCCGCGGCGGGCGGAGCGGCGGCAGCAGCAGCAGCAGCATGAGCGGCGGCGGTGCCGTCCGGAGCACAGCGGCGAGGGCACGGTTGGCGGCGCGGCTGCTGGCGGTGCTCGGCTGCGTCCTGACAGCGGAGGCCCAGGTAGGAGCCAGCGGCGGATGGGACGATGCGGCAGGCTCCCCTCATGGTGGGGGGGGGGGGGGGAGGCGTGGGGAGGGAAGAGGGTGGCCGGGCAGGGATGCCCCAGCGGCTTCGGGTAGGGCTGCGGACCCCCGCCTGAGGGGAAGGAGAGCGGAGGACCTCCCTGTCGCGGGCTGGAGGAAACGGTGAGGGCGCTTCGGAGGGTCGTGGGGGAGAGCGAGGGCAGCTTCGGGTCGTGTCCTGTGCAGCCTTCCCGGCGGGGAGGTCTGGGGATCCCTCGCTGAAGTCCGTAGCCCGCGTCCTGCCTATTCGGAACTCTGCGGTTGCTGCTTGCCGGGATCCGGCCCGGGGCCGGGTGCCTCCGGTCTGTTAGGGGAGAAGTTGTTTGACCTGGGAACCACCGGTAGGACCCTTATATAACGGTCCAGCCACACAGAGCAGTTGTTTAATCCAGGTAACACTGCTTGCTGTCTGTAGGGTGTCGCGTTGAAGAGCTCTGGGCTGGATCGTACCCTTGGCTTTAGGCAGAAACTTCGGTGTCCTTACGAAGTCGATGAGAAGCCATATGTTCGAGTGGCAATATCACTGCCCGGGCTTGGCTTGCGTTTAGGTGGTCTCTGTTTGCCCACATTACAGAGAAGGATGAGAATGCTCCTTCTTTCTGTAAACTGCCTTCACAGCTTCAGAAGGACAAGTGTCTGTAGTTGGGAGTTTGCTGTTCATCAGCAGTATGACCGTGACTGAAGTAACAGCTGGTGTCAAGTAGGGAAGGATTTCAGCTGGGCCAAAGACATTAGAGTGAGTTTATATGGAAATACGATGTCCATGTGAAGCAAAGTTTGTCTTCGGTATCTGATTATTATTATATTTTCTAAATTTCCGCTTTGTATAATGTGCTATGTTGTAAGTGACCGTTCAAGGCAGTAACTAGAGTAGTCTAGCATAGATAGTTTTTATTGCAGAGGGGTTTTTTTGTTGTAAGTTGAGGTTTTCTCAGTTTAAAAATCCATTATTTTAGTAGCTATTTTAGCGTAACTAAATGCTAACTGAATTGGGACTCTTAAAGAAGCCATTAACAAACTGGCATGGTTTTCTTACGACGCTTGGCAGAGAGATTGGTTGTTGCTGTTTCATAAAATTGTTAACGTGTTGTATTCAGAGTTTAAATACTTAGAGTTTGACGTGGGCAGGGAAAAGATAAGCTAGCCTTTAGTTCTTGGAGTCATATTACCTATAGCTTTTCTCTCATTCTGTAGCTATGGCAAAGTAAAACATTAAGGAACAAAAGAAGGCGTCCCAGGTGGTCTTCTAATTGTTGAAGCAATTAAAGTACAACCACCTGATAACACTAATAAGGTTATTTGTATGAATAGACTGCTTGTTAGTATATGCATTTATTCAGGTTTTTCTTAATGCTTAAGTGCTAAATACATTTCTCTCCGGATTTCATAAGGAGAAACTGATGCAGGTTGGACGTTGACCTTTTCTTCTCCAAGATAAATCAGCCTTTCAGAAGAAAAGTTAGAAGTTTAACAACTCCAGTACAGCTCTGATATCTGTACAAGAACTAAACTAGATTTGTCAATAGATGGAAATACTCTGGTAAGCATATTGGAAATACAGAAGAAATAGTAGCTATTCAATGCCAGATGACTTCTTGAACACAAATGATAGGAGGCTAATGCTCTTAGAGTTTATCGTAGAGTTCAAAGTAATTAACAGATGAAAAGAAATCTTGATACCTGGCCATTGTAATAAAAGTTGTGATAACTTACAGTATAGTTTGCCTCTATATTTGCAGACTAAGATAACTAGTATAGTTCAATTAAAAAAAGGCAGAATACCAGTTGTGTGAATAAGAAAGTAGGTCTTGCAATACTTAATTTTAACTGTGTAAAACACTGTTCTTATTTTGATGTCTCCAGTTTGAAAAAGAATTTACTGGAAGATCCAGCTGTCGACAAAAATGAAAGAATTTTCTGCATGTTCTTAGAGTGTTTCATCATTACACAAGTGACAGCACTGAAGATTACACCTGGACTTATTAAAAAACTCTAACTGGTGTACTTGAAGCCTGTGTTGCTGTTGTATTAGTGTGCTATGAACTGACTCCACTGATGTGCAGTATTGGCGTTTCATATGTGCTGTCAAACCATTTTATAAATTGTGGTTTGGTACAGATATAGCATAGTTTAATTTTAGAGCATGCTTTCCAAGGAAACATTGATTTTGCTATTTTATGTATACAGGGAGCTAACCATTCCAGTTTCAAAGACATTGTGAGAAAGAAATAGAGAATTTCATTTGCTTGCTCTTGTTACTCTATATTAATTTTTCTCTTAATTTCTTAGACTAGTTCCTAGTTTTTGGGGAGGGTTTATTTCTGAAACGTCCTCATGTTCTAAGTAAACTGTACTGCATTTTGAAAGATGTTCTTAGAATCAATATTTTATCAGACATCTGGCAAAGGTGTGACCTCTGTTAGTTTGCCATCTTAGTTGAATAAAAAGACTGCAGCTTTTTATTTTTCCATGGGGATTTGACACTGAGTGTAACTACCGTGTGTTTATTTGGAACATTTTCCCCTGAAAAAGTGGTTTCAGTTCTGCATGGATGGTAAAAGTATTTTTGTAAGCAGTGGATAGCTTCATGAGGTGGTCACCAAAATAGTTTCCTACACTTAATTTTCTGAGTACAAAGAAAATTTCTTGGATCTTTCCTACCGCTTTCAGCTTAATAAATTATTGCTCTTCACATAATGTTTATCCTGTTTATACAGTTTAATAATATTTGAGCAAAATGTTCAGAGTTATCTTTTTGCCTTTTTATATTATAATGAAGTGTACTGCTGTTTGTTTTGTGATATGGTGTTACCTGTAAAGACTGCAAAATTAATTTCTGCCTATGTGTGACCGATAAGAAAATTTGAAATTTTTAATGAAATAATTATAGATTAAAATGCATGGGGGTTTTATTTCTGTAAGTATCAGTAATGACAACTTTTGTCTTCTGACTTTGAAATGGCAGCCATGTGGGCTGTGAGCTTTCTTGGCGTTGTGAAAAACTTGTAATTGCACATAGGCTCTTTCATAGCTGTTCGCCCAGGTTTGAAGTTGGATAACATTAACAAGGCAAGCATAACTGCGTGGAAGACTTCGGGTAAAGTAACTTGCCTTAAATGAGTTTTACTTCATTGCCGTATCTAGTCTGCAGAATTGTGACAGTCTATTTGGTGCCTCAGGAAAAGTAGGATCTATATAAGGTGAATTTTCTATTTAGATGCTTTATTGCCATACCCTCACCTCTTTATTCTCACAGGGGGGTGGAGGAAATCCATTTTCCAGGCCTCCGTTATGCTTCATAAAAGAGCAGAAGCCTACAATTCGGTTTCTAGTCACTCTTTTACATCAAGCTTGGTTATATAAGGGTATCTCTTCTGTAAAGTAGTGGAGTGATTTATCATGCATAAAACAGATTAGATGATTTCATAATCTCATCTGCATGAAATCTGTGGAGAAAAAAAGAAGCCACAAAATATTTTTTGTCTGCTTTTGCACGTAACCTTTTAGTAGTTAGAAGTTCTTCTAAGCCCATGCGAGATACAAGATGTGTGGGCTTTCTTATTTTGTATGCTTTTTAAGGCCATCATGTATGTCAATGAATTTCCTGGTAGTTAACAGCAGTGTTTGGTTCCATTCCCTTAGATATGGTTTGAAGCCTTCAAACTTAGTTTTGAAAGGCCTTTCAAACATGTTTGTAGTTGTTTAAGGAGCTATGCTTAGGAGTAGTTAGTTTAGATTTAATGAAATCTATCATACAAGTGTTCACAGAATCACACTTTCAGTGTTCCCACCGTTCACTAAGACGCCATCAGGGTCTCAGCAAAAGCGTTGCCGTAGCTTAGTCTGCTAAGTTAGTTGGGCCTGGCCTCTCTGCTACTTGCACAGACAGTCCTGCTTTCCTCTCCTGTGCTGGCAGTAGTGCTCCTGCACTTGTGTGCACTCCTTTTCGTAGAGGTGGTCTTAAGCTAGTGCAGTACCTTGAACCAGCTTGCTGTCCTGGTGCAAGAAGAGGGATGAGACCTGCAAAGTTCAGACTTGGTTTCGCAATAGATTTACAGTCTTACAATATAAGTGCCTGCACCTGATTTTCCTAGTATTGATTTGTAGAATTTAACTGTGAAGTTACTAACTTCTTGGGCATAAAAGTACCTATTCCCCTTTCTTCCACACCTCTAAAGAAACTAGGTGGAAGTGTTCTTACACTTTGAGAAGAATTATAAAAATAAGTTGACAATGCATGATTGTGGGGGTTTTTAGGCAATTCAGCTAATGAGTGTTTGATGGGAGAATACTTGGTGTGCAACTCTGATG
Organism: Harpia harpyja; assembly: GCF_026419915.1. Taxonomy (NCBI): domain Eukaryota; kingdom Metazoa; phylum Chordata; class Aves; order Accipitriformes; family Accipitridae; genus Harpia; species Harpia harpyja. Next base: position 33,450,891 of record NC_068952.1, read on the forward strand.
TACTAATATACCGTGTGTTTGTAGTTTGGAAAATCTTGCTGCTCATTCTGCAGAAGGTTCTATATGCTGAATCTGTCAACAAATTTCAGGGCTGAAAGTGTTAATATGGCTAACACTGATACAGCATTGCATTTGGAAGTGGACTTGCGCTCAAAAGAATTGCTAAGGTCTGTTATTTTCTAACTCTGAGTGTGTAAGGTATGTTGTAGAATATTTTAATGATGAGAGAAATTATTTGCTATGGAACTGCATTTCACTAGTATTTCTTTTGACTGCCATCTTTTTCTCTTTAGAGGATTTTTCTGTAGTTAATATTGCATTTCTTGATTAAAAATAGATTTTTTATATATTTTTTCATAGCTCACAGGAGTCCTAGATGATTGTTTATGTGACATAGAAAGCATCGATGACTTCAATACTTTCAAGATCTTCCCCAAAATACAGAAACTGCAAGAACGTGATTACTTCAGATATTACAAGGTACAATTAGAATGGTATTTTCCTGAATAATTTAAATAAAATCCAGAAAATATAGGGAGGGTTACATATCGTATCAACTTGTCTATATTAAGTTGTCTTTTAGAAGTCCACAGCTCTTTAATTTGGTTGTAGCAAGTTTTCAGTCCCTGACAGATATGTTAGTAATAAGTCGTGTTTGCTGTGTTAATCCTGGAGTCAGTGACAGTAAATCATGACTGCTTTCATTCAACTGATAAGTGGTAATTTTAAAGGCAGTATCTTTGTACTGCTGCATCTAGAAAAGGATTGTATATTAGCAACTTTCTGACAGCGTGCAGTACTTGTCTTCTAAGAAATGTGCGTAATTTGAAATGGAAATATTGCAATGATTTCCTTATAAGTTGCTGTCTTAGTTCTGATTTTAGTGTTTGCCATGTAGAGAACCATTATTCCTTTGAAAAATAGGTAAAAATATTCAATTTTCAAGTAGTATGTAATATCACTTTTTTTATGACTTTAAACACTTTTTTCTCTGTATTAGAATCTGAGGAGCAAAATAAGACTTGGAAGCCTGATACTTCTGTTTTCAGATATGCATAGCTTGAAAATGAGGTTGCATTGTGACTGAGCTAATCAGATGGTTGCCTGCCACTGGAAAAAGGAGGTTATACTCCTTTAGGGCAGACTGTCCTGCCCCTTCCCTACTTTTAGCTCTTGGGCTTGTCCAACTGTGCATTAGGGCAATGCATCTCTTTAACCTGGTAGATATTTAGTTTGGATGTTTGGGTTTGGTTGCTGGATTTGGGTGGCATTTTTTTGTTTGTTTGTTTTTCCCCATGATGTAGCAAGTTATCTAGCTGATCTAGAATCAGACAAGTATTAAACTCATGGAAGATGGGGTTATGAATATGAGGAAGGAGAAAAAAAGTGCTAGAATCTTCCCTTTCTAGTCTAAGAAAGCAGTAATGTGTAACTTCACCCTGAATCTCCTCCTGCTACATGATACAGTTGTAGCGTCACTTTTCAGGAGAAACAACATACCTACAACTTCAGTAATAATACATCACATAGTAGCAGTAATTAGATTCTCCAGAGGCAACAGAAAGATACAAAACAAAGTATTTGCAGAAGAGGAGCAACAGGTATACAAGGTTTTATACAACAGTAATTTCATCCTGCAAATTTAGAGCTAATCTTCATTTCAACAGCAGTTCTGCAGATCATACTTTAATGGTGTGTTGCAATCCTACCTCATCTTTAATACTGATCTTCCCAATAGATGGGTAATTACAAAGGCCAGCGTGCAGTCCACCCATCACCACACATTATTTAGTACTTCCAGTTGTGACAGGGAAGAATTTGTGTTGAACAAGCAAACTGAGTAAGTCAGAATATTTTTCACTCTTTACCCTCTGAAAAAGCAACAGAGTTTTTCTGATGTCCCTGCAGAGAATCATGGAAGTGCTATTAAGCTCATAGGTGGATGTGAAAATTGTGAGGGTAGGCAATGATCATCTAGGTCAACTACAGTGTAGCTAAATACTGAATAAGCACGGGGGGTGTACTTGTTCTGGGAGTGAAAACACTCCTACTCTGAAGTAATTTAATTTGTAATAGGAATTTGGATCATGAACTTTTGTAAGTACAGTCACAGTATTCCCATTGTGTTACTAGTTCAACGACCATAAAAGAACTCAAACTTTAATGTGTAATACTGAATGGATTAGAGAGTTTTTATTTAAAGGCCGAAGAAAACTGTCTTTTTAAAGTCTTGCTGAAATTGTGCTAGGTGGTTTCTAGGTGGTTAGTGGAACACTTCTTAATGAAAGAAATAAAGGAATAAAAAGTTTTGTCTCTGTGTAGTTTTATACATCAAAACACACAAACTATGGAAGCCTCATGATAAGGAATCTAACTTCTAATCTGTAACTCTATCGTTTAGAGTATTGAATAGTACTCTGAACGACAATAATGAAATCTAATACTTCAGACCCTGAAGAAAGTAGAAGGATGTTCTATGTAGTCAGTGCATGATTGGTATCGATTAAAGTACAAGTGCAATACAACCTCAGTTCATCGCAGAAGTGTGTGCACGCGCTGGTTTTTAGTGCTCTTGAATCATTCTGGGACTAGCATATCTTGATTTGCAGATGTTTTTTCTGAATTAATCTGCAGTTTAGACAGCAGTATTCTTTTATTTAGTGTTCCTATGTGTAAGAACAGTAACTGCCTAGTTACTTGTATCTTCCTAAGTGTGTTAGCATTTTTTATTGTTAGAGTTTACTTTGAAGTAATCCACCTTTGTAATCTAACTATGTTAGCTGGTCTTTTTTTTTTGGTAGAAATTGGTGGGAGGGGCATGTTTTATATACTAGGTGTTATTGTGAAGGTGATGTAAAATGTAACACTTCCCTGTGCTTTATTTAAAAAAAAAAAAAAAAAAAAAAAGATGAGTGAGCAAGTACAAAAAAAACCCTAAAATTTCACTTTTTCTAGGGATGATGTTTGTGGATTGAATAGAGGAAATGGGGGGGTAAAGGCAACGTAAAATCTCTGTTTTTAATGTATCTGTGCTAGCATGGCTTGAACTGTAACTAGAAGATAGTTGTCATCACTCCTAAGAAGTCATACCATCTGCTTAATGTCTTGTTAAGTTTTTTTGACTGAGGAATCTCTCTAACATTTTAAAGCTGAATTTATAATTCCCAGTCATGCTGAATAAGTACATCAAAATGGAAACCTGGAAAACAGTCTTTCCTTCAGAAGTTATATAGCAGTTAACTTTGTATGCGTGTTTTGAAAATACAGAAAGAACTTACTTGCTGAAAGGTTTGGTAGTGGAATTTAGTGTAATAAAGGGCAGTTGAACAAGTCAAACATTAAGTTTTGCTCTTTGGGGATCTTTTGTGGTATTGACAGAACATTTGAAGAGGGAATTCTTTTTGTTTTGCTTTAATTTGGGTACCTAGTGCCACAGAACAATTTATCCTTCAAGTATTAAAGGTTGTTTCTTTACTTCTGGTACATAGTTTTGATTTTTGTTAGCTGTCAAAATCAAGAGAATAGATTGGAGGGATAGTAAAATCTGGCTATAATTCATCTCAGATTCTTCATATTGTGCCTGCTTTGTGTCAGAGGCATATTGATCTAGTTTTCCTTATCCTTAGTATATTATGTGTAATACTGGGGAAAAAAATTGAATTTTATTAATTTTTTTTATTGCTGAGGCTCTGGTTTGACATTCAATGAATGTAGCCATTGGGCTTCTATTACTGTATTCCCCCCCAAAACACGCCACTTAAAGCAAATCACTGATCCAGTATAAATGTATTCTGCCAGTTAAATGTGTTCAAAGCATAAAGGCTTTTTTTTAATGGAATAATTGTTCAAGACGGCTCAGTGATTTCGGGTTTTCTCCAGATTAAAAGATTGAGTAGTAGGTTTCTTTTATCATAGCAGGAACCCTTCAGGTACCACACGCAGTGGACTCCAAGTTCATCAGAGCGTGGGATTTCAGAGTCTGGTTGCCAGTTCTTTGCCTAAGGGGCTGCTCTGGCACTACTGTACTAGGTGCTTAAGCTTTGTTTCCTGTCTATGTTTCTCCTTCTGTAAAGTGAAAGTATAGGATATAAATCAAATAAATTGGAAAAAAGTTCCTACATGTAAGGGGAAAACATGTTTTTCTGAACACTAAATTGATGAAGTGTTTAGTCTCAATCTTTTAAGCTATTGGGTAAGAATACTGTTCTTTATAATGTGTGACTATTAATTTACTGTACAGCTTGTATGTATTTTTTTCCATAAGCTAGCATAAGGATTAGTTTTCTGGTTTAAGATTTATAGATTTAAGTAATTTTTATAAGCACATTTATAATTCTTAAATTTTTGTGTTGAAACTGCTCTAAGGCCTGATGCCATCCTTGGGGTATTAGGCTTAATATTACAGTGCATTTTATAGAACTCTTGCTGTGTCTGACTACAGAATCAAATTCAGTATCTGCAACACTTTCAAATAAGTAGTGATACATCAAATCATTCAAGATGTACTTTGTTGGATATAAGTAGTGACTTCAGTTGAATTTCTTCATGAGTAGTATTTATCAACTGAAGAAAACTAGTACAAGCTGGGCTAAAGGAAAACAAAGTAGAAGAATAGAAGTAATTTTTTGTTTGTGTGGGGTTTTTTTTACTTTGAAAGTTTTTTTAAAACTGACTTTTTATCTGGAAAATAGTGGTTGCTACTGAGGATCAATGCTTCATATTTTATTTGTAAGGTTAGACTTCAAAGATGGTGTACTTATGCAGTATTTCTGGTTGATCATGCAGGAAAACCTTTAGTCTGTAGTCTTCAGTTTAGGAGTGATGAGATCAGAGTGGTTTTTATCACTAATGTTTGTTAGTATGTATAAGGCTAATGTAGAAAGCTAGGATTTTTATTGTTTTTCTTCACTGACTTTCACATTGACAATCCAAGGGAAGTGTAGTAAAATGTTTGAATCTCTTGCCGTGTAGTGTATACTGATATATGTGGTACTCCCTGCCTTTATTATGCCATTTGATGACAAACAGGAGCACTAATCATCACAGGATTTGCTGGTACATGTTTCTGAAGTGGGTTTTCTTCACTATTTATATTTGTACTATATCAGCTCTCTAATTTGAGGCCATTATGATACTCATTCTTCCTTGGCTAGCTATGATGTGTAGTAATGATTGCCTGTTTTTATTGCTTGAAATCCAAAATCATCCAGGCACTTACTTGAATTAGTAAACTTGTGCACTAGTCTGCCCTCCATCAAATGTATTTTCTTGATCAGTATAGTACAACTGTAAGTACAACCATTTTAGAGCTGCATATGTCTGATTTGCCTTCTTTTTGGTAGTTTATTTACTGCTTTGAAGTTGTATGAGTAGTGAGAGATTTAATTTGTGCTTTAATACACTATGTGTTTGTGTCCACTGGAGACCATTATCACTAACAATTCCACTGCAGCAAGCTTTAGCTTATATACTCAGAAGGAGAGTAGTTAAAAGAAACCAACTGACCAACAAAAGCCCCCCAAACTTAAAGTACTAAATTTAACCCTTTTTTCCTTTGTATCCTCTCCCCTTTAATTTGGAAGGATTTCCTGATACTGAGAGCTCTTACTTTTAAAGTTGCCTTATGTAAGCGTTGATTGTTAACTTTTGGGTTTGTATTTTAGGTCAACCTGAAGAGACCATGCCCATTTTGGGCTGATGATGGCCATTGTTCTATCAAAGATTGTCATGTAGAGCCTTGTCCTGAGGTATGGATCAAATAATATAAAATAGAAAAAGGTTGTTTGGTTAAAAAGCTTGCTAATTTGCAGTGGCTAATACTATACTAACAACATTTCCTAATGAGAACTTAAATTTAAATAAAAGAGTGACAATAAAATTATTTTCCATTTCAAAAGTAGAAATACAACCAAAGTGTTTTAAGGTCTTAGTCATTTTACAAATAAAACAAATAACTTTTCTAACCTCTGCCACTGTTTTGGATATAACATGTTGAGAAGGTAAAGGAGCAAGTTAATTATTTAAAAATAAGTTTGCTTTGACCTCTGTAGCGATTATATTAACTTGTAGATTTTAATCAAGCATAATCATTTCTATGAACAGTGTAAAAACTGTGTTTTGGTTTTTGTTTTTTAGAGCAAAATACCTGTTGGAATTAAGGCTGGGAGCTCTAATAAAGTAAGTAGTTACTTATTTTCTAAGTTATTTCTGGGGTTTTTGGGTTTTGTTGTTTTTTTCATTTTTTTTAAATCTTAACATTACAGTAGCTGTGTGACTCTCTATTACAAACCTTCAGTCTTGGCATAGTGATGAAATTAACGTAACTAATCAGTTCCTGCATGTGGCTTTACATTTTTACTTTCATGTATAATAGTGTTTCTGACATAGCTGATACTGTCATATCATCCTGAATCTGTCATAGCTTGAGAGCTGGTGCAGACTGAATCAGTGAATGACCAGGAACAGCAGTACATGGCCACAGAATGCCTGATGCAAAATTCTTTGTTCATTTCTGAGTACAGGCCACCTTCTATAAAGCCGTAGGCTAAGATGCACAAATGCAGTAGCAGTACAGTCTTTTGTAAGAATCATGTATAACCACAACCTCTAATATTAAAAGAACCTGAATGATTACATGTAGTTTTGCCATGTCTAATCTTGAACAGGTCATGAGTCTAAAGATGATTTGGTCATTAGCCTAAAGACAATTTAGGCTGAAGTGGTCAGTGCAAGCTTAAGTAGTCAGTCTGTGCTGTTGGCTTTTGCTTCCTTCTATCCAAGCCATCCTTCCTAGATCAGCAAGTGATCTTAGCAAAGCCAAAAAAGTGAAGAGGGTATATATGCCTAGAAGAGAGGTCAGAGCAGAAAGACAAACAACCCTCCCCCACCCCCAAATCCCAAACACAGTGGCCAAGAGTAAGGACTTTTAGCAGTTGCTGGGATAATGGTGCCCAAATGAGACCTTCCTGTTGAGTGCCTTGGCTGTGTTGTAGACTCATACTTACTCTTACTTAACTATCATATCTCCATCCTCCCCAGTACTTTCCACCTCTTACTTAACTATCATACCTCCATCTTCCCCAGTACTTTCCACCTCACAGGGCAGCCATAGTTGCTGCTTGCCTCACCTGCGTGTAGTTCACCACGTCATAAATGACCGTTGGCATTAGGTTTAGACTTTATGCCAAGAAAGATTACCAATGATAGCTGAGAGGAATACTCCATCGTGAATTTATGACTTCTGTGTACTGCTGGCATTAACAGTGCAGACAAGTCTGTCCAAGATTTAGCTTGGTTCCAAGAGGAAGTCTTGCATCCTGTTTATACGTATGTTGTTAAGTTTACTCTGAAGTAAAGTGTGCCACTTCATTTAAAGGTTTCTGGTGATCAGAGAAGAAACATATTTCTCACTAACATGACTTCAATGTCAGTCATTCACCATTTCAGCACAAGCAGCAGTAGTTGTTCTGGGAAAACTTTGACACTATCTGGGCAGAAGATCTTGAGTTTTAGCTGGATAATCTGCTGCCAGTTCTTTTTCATTGACTCTGTTATCTTACAAGCTTGATTGTAGAGAAACTGACTCCTGGAATGCTGTAATGTCTCCTAAAGAGGCATTTTAAGACTTTAAAGACTGTTTTAGAAATGATTCTTCTAGTAGGCCTTTGAGTTTCCTGATTGATTAATCTTGAGAGCCATAAGTAAGATGTTGTTAAGATACTTCACATGAACGTATTGAATTAGACTTCGGAAGTGGAAAATCAGCCACCTTCTGCTTTCACCACAATAAAGAAAATGGGATAGCTTCTTTGGGAAGCTATCTCTTGCTGGTATACTTGCTGCAGTTGTTTCCTTTGAATTGCCTTGTGGGTTGTTGCAACCAGCTACAGTAGTGAAAGTTGGGCAATTCTGCACCTTTAATCTGTAGTAGATCAAAGTCACTAATATCTGCTGCTTCTCTGTCAGAAAATGAAATAACTTCTGCAGGAAAGTTGTCATCGGGACTGACGTGAATCTTACCTACACCATTTTCTTACTTCTCAGGATTCAGTTAAATATCTTTCTTGGAGCCAATTAAAAACTGACAAACTCATTTAATGTCCCTTTTAAGGAAACAACAAACTCAGTTAGTATGAATGTTTTGTTTCAAGGACTATGCAAGTACTGTGCTATTATCCTGTGCTTGGTCTATTTGGAAAAGTCCTGCATCTTGTGGATTATCCTTAAAGTATTGGTTTAAAAAAAAGAAAAGGAATTTTTTTTCCTTTGGGGACATACGTATCCAGTTTCTCTCTTTCATCCTGATAGTGTCTGCCTTGGAAAGGTAAAAACAACCGAAGGCATCTTTTTAATAATGAGAGCTGTGATCTTTGAGTAGATATAGTCAGGATGCAATCCTGTGAAGTTTTCTGTAGTCTAAGCACTTGGCTTCTGTGCAGTTTCCTGTTGCCCTTCTCTCCTAATGTAGATGAGGTTGTAAACTTCTAGCTTTATTTAGGCTTTCGTGGGGGATTTTTTGTTTGTTTGTTTGCTGAACCATAGAGAGAAGAGTTCTTCTTTTGAAAGCTCATCTAGCCACAAAGACCAGGGTTACACTTGCACTGCTTCCCCACAGAAGTGCAGTTAGCAATAGAGGATCTCTTTTTAATTCTTGGCACCAGCATAAGCTTTTTTGAAATGGTGCAGGAGAGGCACAAAGTAGTTTCCCTTTCTACAGTCCTGTTTCATTTGAGTAGTGAACTCATTTTGGGGGGCTAGACATTAAAGAACTGTCATGACAGTTGCTGTGTTAATCTTTGGAGCAAGGGACAGGTTGCAGTAACTCAAGGTTCCAATATTGAACTTAATATTTTACTTCCTGCCCACCTCTTTTGTGTTTTCCAGAAACTGCTCTTAGGAGATCCTGCTTTGGCAGGAATGGGTACTTTGTTCTGAGCTAGTCAGTGGTCACAGAGCACTGATCTGATATAGCTGTTGCTGTTAAACATTGGAGACTAGTGAAGCCTGGAAACATGTTTTGAGACTTGAATGTTTAATCTGTTTGAAACCTTAAATTTAGGATTATAGTCTTGGCAGTAATTTTTTTTCACTTCAGGGTAGGGATTGGTTTGCAACTCTAGACATGCAGAATGTTTACTTCAGCATCTCAGTGTGTTATTTCATCAGCAGTATCTGTTTCATTCTAGGTCAGATCCATTCCTTGTTCAGATCTTTCCATTTAATGTCCATATGATGCTAAAGAATGAGCCCACACACCTGGCAAATCCAAGAAAATTGAGTGAGAAGTTCCTTCTCGAGTAAATATTTGTTATGGGCAAAGCCCCTAACAAAGCTTAAATTATTGGGGTTTTTTAATCTTCTTCACTTTGGTCTTCAGTGGGTTCTGCTATTTTTTCCTTGTATTGGTTCTAGCAAATGCATTTTTCAAGCAAGTTGTCTTGCTTACTCATCTGAACATTTTTAATTAAATCCTTTCTTTTTTGAGAAGTATTGTGATATGTATTGTGGTGGTACTTTGCCTGTGGCATCTTGACCACAAGTCTGTCCTCAGAAATGAACTATTCTCTTTCTTTTAAAATTTATCAAATTATTATTGTTGTTTGCTATTTCTGGAGGGTTGACCAAAGCCTTTAGCTTATGTTTTTATTTTGAGCTGGTTTTGGATAGTAATCCTTCATGTCAGTATGTATGTCCCCTGAAGTGAAGGAAAGCCAGCAGTTTAGCTTTATATAAGCTATTAGTTACTCAACATTAAATCAGTTTCTGTATTTCTTAAGGACTGTGATAAGGGTGAAATCTGTGTAAACCTAAGGCTCAGTCTGCAAAAGAAAACACACACACACAAAAAAACCCAACCCAAAAACCCCCCAAAAGAGGAAATTGGGTTTATCTTTTAAGAGTGCACTGATACTATCTATTATGTTCCAAAACTGTTAGAAGGACTTTTTGAGCTTTAAGCTGACAGACTGCACAAATTCTCTGCTGACATAACCATATTATTGTAGAATAGTGGAATTGAATCTTCAATTCTTCAAATGTTTTCCTTAGAAGTACCCTAATAGTAAGTATATTTTAGTGGATTGCTTTTTTTAAAATATTGTAGAATCAGAATTCAGCTTAAGTACTTCAATTTTTGCTTTAAAATAATTAAAATTTGAGTTCAGTTTGAAAATCCTCTCCCAGTCCTGTGCACATCTAAAGCATGCCAATGAATAGGATTAAATGAAACAGGAGGGGGAAATGGCCAAAACATACATTTTTCCTACTGAAATGACCAATGAAACTTGAGATATGATTATGCTTGCAAAAGACAAGGTATGTTCATAGGTATGACACTGCTTGTTTTCCAAGGTCCTTTTACAAAAATGTAAATAAGTATCTGAAACACTTCAGAACTCCATTTAATTTATAGAAACAAACAAACAAAAATAAAAAAGGCAAAACAAAATTTTGACATATTTAGCTGAATTTTCTATGGTAGCTAAATCCACAGAGCAGAATTGGCCTGATGAAATTAAGTAAAGAAAAATAGAAATAAGAAATGTTCCAGAATTACTGCTTCTAGAATTTGAGGATTTTCCCTGATACTAGCCAATTCACTGATAAACCTAGAAATACCTTTCACAGCACCTGTTCTCAGAGAATTTTAGGTAATTCATTTGTATGTTAATATGAACTTTCTTACAGTATTCAAAAGCAGCAAATAATTCCAAAGAATTGGAAGACTGTGAGCAAGCTAGCAAACTGGGAGCAGTTAACAGTACCTTAAGGTATGCTGTGATTTACAAAAATAGTAACAAAGGAGCATTTTGTCTGTCTTGTTTTTGCAATGTGCTGGTTTTTGTTCTTCATTCTTTCCATAGCCCATTAGAAAGTAAATGTGAAATGATGCAAGAACATCTGAAGGTAAAGATGTTAAGTAGACTTTCTTCTTTTTTTTTTGTTTTTTTTTTTTTAAATTACTCTTTGATATTATTTGAAAGAGGTATCTTACAGCTTCAAGAGTCGGAGGAAACTTGCAAATAAACCCATCTTTTTTTCTACTTTTACCAGTATCAGTCTTTGTTCTTCATGACTGTGCTGGATTAAGGGATTCTGTCCCGCTCTGTCCCTCTGTTACACTGATGTGCCTGTTTGTGATAATTCAGTGAACCAGATCAGGGAGCTTGTGAGTTACTTTTTTTGTTGTCAAAGTTATTTTTAGCTTGGATCAATTCCCTGATCTTGCTTATTGCATGGCACAGTCAAGGTTGGGTGGGAGGAATTCTGCAGAATGGTGTTGCCCCTGAGTAGGAAAGTGTGTGGAACAGCAGTTAGAAAAACCTGTGTTCTACTAGATTCCCCACCTTTAAAAAGCAGAAATAGAAAAATCAGTTCTTCACTGTTGATGGAGAGGTGTGATGTCTTTGGCCTTGGATTTCAGCCGTTCTGCCTGATAGAGATGTTGAAACTCTTCCCTGTCATCTGACAAAATGGGACTGCCGTGAAAAAGCGACTGCTTCTCCCTGGTGTGCAGTGTTTTAAACCAAACCGGGCAGAGCCCTTATCCAAGGTTTTTTAGGGGAAATAAGAAACTATTAACTCTCATCCACTCCTGTAGGGCAAAAGAATATGAGATTGAGTACGCATATGGAGAGCTAAAGAGAGTGCCTTTTGTGAAAGTAGGATAGACAAAGTTGGGAGAGGGCAGGTAATGGATCCTGTGAGTTCAGGAAGAGTTTGTGCTTTGTAGGCAAACCTCCATGTTCTCTACCTAGCAGTGCATCATCCTCACGGTTTTGGGTTGTTTTCCTTTACCAACTGTATTTCTTGTGATTATCAAATCTTGCCTGCTAGTAATTACTGGAGAAGTTCCTCACCTAATGCCAAGTATAAAGTCTCCTGTTGTGATTTGGCAGAAGGTTAGAAATGGATCTTGTTATAGAATTGCCTCTGTTTGTAGAATTGAGCTAGTAGTAATTTGATCAAACAGAATAGGTTGTTTTCATTATTTCAAGGTGCTTCACTGCACCCTGGAGCAGAGTTCCCAGTCTTAACTTTGCTTATGTTTTGCTGTCAGTAGTGTGGCATCAATAGTTCTGTGCTGCACATATGTGTAGAAGAAAGCATTCAGCTTTTGGCACTGTTTGTGTTTCATAGTATGGGAACTTCAAAGTACTTTGGTACAGTACACATTTGAAAATGCTAGGGTGAGTGGAATACCATTATTATTTAAAAGGCTTAAGACAAATCATATTCACAGTGTAATTTAGCTTGGAAGGGGTGTTTAGACATCCAGTCTCCCACTAAAAAGCAAGGCTAACTATCGTAGATCTCACTGAAAGTACAGGTTACAAAAACATGATGATTCCTTACCCCCGCCCCCCCCAAGTGACAGCTGCTAAAGTAGTACTTTGAAAAGTGTTTAAAATGTATGCTATGAAAGTATTTTGCCAAGCTCTTACTGAAGGAAGAGAAGTCACTGTTGCTGCAGTTTGTTCAAATAATGATGGTGAAATCTTTCTTGCTGTCTGACGTTAAGATGACTTTTTAAAGTATTGCAGTTGATGCCTGCTTTAATCTCTGCGCAGCTAACAAGCGGTAACTCCATATATTCTTGAGTTTCAGATACAGTAATTCAGAATTCCGTTCCAAGTTAACTACTATATGTGGATTGTATTTCTTTTGGTAGCTCTTATCGATGTTGTTTATTTAAAAGTTTAAAATCAAATGTATTTTTTTCCCCCTCAGTAACCAAAGTAAGGAGGCTTTCATTGACTGGGCAAGATACGATGATTCACAGGATCATTTTTGTGAACTTGATGGTAAAATGTTTAAGCTTTTTCAGAGTGTTTGTTTTATTTGCTGTCTCTTAAAAAACACAGAAGATTATAGTTTCTCTGCAAATAACCATTTTTAAGAAGCTTTAATTTTGTGCTAAATGGAGATGTGACGGTTCATATCATCTTACATGCAAAGAATGCAATTTTTTACAATGAGCTTTTGGTAGTCTACACAGGGCATGTTCACTGTTACCTCCTGTTAGTATAGTGAACAGGTTACTTTTATGGAAATAAAAAAGAAGGTAAATGGGAGGGGGTTAGCATATATTTTTTTTAAAAAGCTGCTTCTCGCAAAAGAGTTGCATCTAGCACAAAGATAAGACACATTACTTGCAGCTGATTCAGTTTCTTACTACTGTATTATTTTTGTTGCTATTCTACTGTTTATGCTTGGACCAAGTTCGTTCCTCTTCCAGCCTTGCTATGTTTCCAAATGATCTCTGCACTAAATTCACCCTTTTTTGTAAGGACTTTCTTATTGTTAAAACATTAGGATACTAGATTATGTCTTCCCTCTGCTCCACATATGTGAGTCTTTTTATTTGCTTGTAACATTCAAAGCTCAAAGGAATGTTTTTTCAGATAAACGTGAGAATTGCCAAGTTCAGGAATGACTGCTAAAGGCCTTTTTAATAAATACATTAGAAAGCTTTCTATGCTAGGAAGACTTCGGGCATAATGCAAGATGTTTTAATCTACCTTTAGGCTAATGTTTGGTGTCACCTGAGAAAGTAGCAGCTGTAATGGACTTACCAACTGCAGTTCTCTTTCAGCACTTCTGCTGCGTCTTATCTGTGAAAATTTTCTATATAAGCTGTTTCTGTAATAAACAGTCGGTGAGCATTACTGTAGATCTGAGCTGTTATGTGCAATAAGCTGCTGTTGTCTCTGCTATCTTCAAGCTGCCTACTTACATTTTTTAAGAGGACTCAGTTGGGAAAGGTAGGGTTTAGGAGCATTTCTTTTAGAAGTAATACTAACTTAAGTAGTTCCCGATTCTACCTCCATCTCTCCTTACATCATGCCCTGCTGAAGGACTATGTACTGCCCCCAGCTGTGTTCTTCCAGTGCTTTTTTTGCACTGGCTCTGGCATGCATCTTTCTGCATGGTAAGCTGATTCAGCTTACTTGAATAGAGGGAAGGTAAGTTGACATCTTCCTCCCACCTCCCAGATTGTTGTGATGAACTGGCTTATCAGGTGAGTTTTTGAGCTGGAGCAGGGAGAGGTGAGAGAGAATAACAACTGGGAGGAGGTAGAAACTCTTGTTCTCTTCCTCTTCTCTCTTCCTGGTGGTGAGAGAGCTCTTAATTCACCCAGCTGTAGCGCAAAACCATATCATCAGTTTTACTTTTTACTAGCTTTTTGTCGGGCTGAATGATAATCTAGATAAGGGAATTGATCTAGCTGAAAAAAACTTCATAACCCAGGTCAGCTTTCCATCTTTCTGTTGCACTGCCCCACAGACTCAGTTGTATGTGGATAATGAGAAGGAAAAGTGGAGACCGGAAGTGACCAGAAGTGTAGGAACTGCTTAGGTTAGCCATGCTGTCAAAGAAATAAATAAAGCTGTAATTTGACTTTGTCTCATCTGGCACTCACTGTGTTGTTGTGCGTCTTGTGTCTGTCTCTTTTCTTTGTTTTTGCTACTACTGCTGAAGCGATGCTTAACTGCTCATGCAGAATCATATCTTCTTTTTAGAGCAGTTTTCACTCTCTGTTTCTGTGGCTTTTTTCGACATCTAAGGAAATACTCAGTGGCACTGCTTAGCCTATTCCTATGAATAAGTCTCTGGACTACTGGCTTGTATTGTATGTGGGTTTTTTTAAGCATGAGTTGCTCTTGACCTAGAATTTCAGAGGAGGGAATTCTTCCTGCTTTTTACTGGCTGTAGCTTGAAACTCAAGTGTTCTATTCGTACAGAATTTTTAAGCAGAAAGAGTACTGTTTCACATTTTTCTTTGGATATGTTGCCTGAATTAGTAGTGAACTTTAGAGATGAGGGTATAACTTGTTGAAATGCTGCTTAAATAACCTGTTTCTTGCCATAACCAACAGAGTGTTCTGCACTATGCTGAAAGTTTGTTCAATTAAGCAATGTGATCTAGACTTTCTGCCAGCATACAAGGGTATCTAGTTAAAAAGGGATTTAGCTAATAAATATACAATATGTACCAACTACAAGATGCACTTCTTTGACCTTGTCTTTATTAAGAAGCCCCTGTAGCAGTATACCCATTTCAAAAAAGCAACTCACCTAGCCAAATACTGCTGGACAAATAAACCCTGAATATGAAGCCCATTTAAAACAAAACACTGTTCATTTCTTAGCATAGGGTGAGAGAACACATTGTACGACAAGTGTTTATGGTGGAGTTGAAGAAGCCACATAGAAGGTGGTCAGACATTGTAGAAATTATGGCCACATGAGAGACTTTGGAATAAATTACATACTTTTGAGCTTTCTATTTAGTATGTATATTGCTGTATTTTTATGTACAAGGCATTTATAATCCAACTGGAAGACAGAATAGTATTATATGAGACCTTTTATTTATATTTAATTCTGCGTGACTGTTTTTAAATCTTTTTTTAACTGATTGGTTAGAAAATGTAACAAAAGGTTTCCTATTTAGATGAGAGATCTCCAGATGCACAGTATGTGGATTTGCTGCTGAATCCAGAGCGTTACACTGGATACAAGGGGCCTTCTGCTTGGAGAGTGTGGAACAGCATCTACGAAGAAAACTGCTTCAAGTAATTTGGAGGGAGAGGAAGTCTATTTCTTATAATTGTGCTTCAATTTAGCTTAAAACTGATTTTTGTGTTTTCTAACTTATTTTCTAGGCCTCGATCTGTCTATCGTCCTTTAAATCCACTGGCACCTAGTAGGGGTGGGTCTTGCCTGTTTTATTTTCTAATGCAGTTCTTTTAACATAGTGACTTTTTAAAATTTCCTCTGTAGAAGTAGTTGTCCATTTTCAATATTTAGAGTAAGGTTTGTGATACTTGATTACATACATGCTTAATCTTATGCATATGAGTAGGCTTATTAATGTCGGGAGCTAACGTGAAAACTAAAGTAAGTCTCAAACTGTTTAGTAAGTGTTACAGTAATTTTCCAATGTGGATGGGAAGGAATTAAAGTTCAACAAAAATTTCAGCACTTGTGTATTCTTCCCTTGTGTTTTGTTTGGTTTTTTTTTTTTTTTCCTAGAGCATTTAATTTAATCACTTTAGCTCCTAGTCATCCTAGTGTAATGTAGCTGTACATTTTCCATCCATAATGTTTAGGGTATTACAAATGTACAAATAATTGCATTATCTGAAGAAAGAATGGATACTTAGGAAGGCTGTTATCTGCAAGAATGTTAAAAAAAAAAAAGAGTATGCTAATGACTTGGGGTTTAAGTTTTCAAATTTAAACTGAAAACTATAGCCTGGTGTTCCAAATTAATCAGCTTTCCCCTGTCAGTGTGTCTCATTTCCCTTAAAAATTAACTATTAGCCAATAGATTGAGTTGGAAAACATCACCACCCATTAGAAAATCAAGATAGCTTTTAGTAATTATAAATATTGAGATAATACATTGCTGGTACACACAAATAAAAAGAATTGTAAGAGCAGTTTAACTCGGGGATCAGAATTTCAGAAAGGAACACTGGTCAGATTGTTGAATAATGTGAACTGAAGAAGACTTCCTAACTACCTTTCTGAAGCTAGAACATAGCTTTCAAGAATGTGTAAGTCAGCTGCTACTAAGATTTCAAATTCTTTGTGACTTTCATTATTATAATGTATTTAGTCTCAGGTGGTCTTGAGGAAGAGGATGGGAAGTAGCCTATTTTTTTGTAGATTAAGTAAGGTTTCTTGCACTTTTTCAATGTTTGTAGTAAAGCCTGTGTTTCATTACTACTTTGCTGTGGAAATTATCTTTTTAATGCTTATGGATTTTTTTCTCCCCCCCCCCCGGCAGGAGGAGATGATGGTAAGTCATCTTATTTTGCTTTACTTGCAGAAATGAAGTAAGCATTAAGGAGTTTTGGACATCTGATTTATTCATTTTATTGCTATTGCATTAGAGGGCAGAAAGGCTATGTTTTTATGCAGATGATTGATCAGAAAATGTTTTTATTGGGATAATTCTTTCATTTGGAGTAGGGGGAAGGAGTGGGTAAGAGCAAAATACAGTTCTGTTGTTGGTTCTTATCCTTGTAACAGAATATGTCTTGTGGTAATGTTATTGGCGAGATAACTGGAGATGCATAAAAGATTCTTGGGTCTCCTCTAGAGCCTCATTGATAGTGATGTCAGATCCCTTAAAAGAAGAGGGACAGGTTTTTGTGTACTTTCTTGAATGTCCTTGATTTTGGGAAGGTGGGGAGAGAGTGGGGAGAAAAAGCATTCGGTCTG
The DNA here is from genome assembly GCF_026419915.1 of Harpia harpyja. NCBI lineage: Eukaryota > Metazoa > Chordata > Aves > Accipitriformes > Accipitridae > Harpia > Harpia harpyja. The sequence goes on from NC_068952.1 coordinate 33,468,126, forward strand.
TCTACAGTGAGACAGACTTTAAGGTTTTTCAGTCAACTGAAAGCTCTCAGGCAAAAGATCTAAGCCTACAGGAAACCTTCAGACAGTAGCAGCCAAGTTAAAGGCTATCAGATATGATTACATTCTTCCATCACGTCTTTCACCACTAGTCAATGTAATCAGGCTTGTGCTCCTGTACACTTCTGAATGCCCTGACCAGTAGCTTAGTCATGCTCATTCTTGTATTTCTCCTATTCTGACCCCAACAGATTTAAACTAACCGCAAAGTTCAGCCACTTCAGTGCCTATTCTCACTTTAATAGCTAAATTATTTAGCTTTATGTCCAGATGGCAGCTAATGTTAGTATGCATAGTAATATAAAGATACTGTAACGTTGAAAATGAATACTCTTCGTTTAACTATATACTTTGTATTTACAGGAGAATCTTTCTACACATGGCTAGAAGGTAAAGGCTCTTGCATAGGTTAATATAATGTTAAATTCACTAGAAGAAACACTGTAGTATTTTTTTCATCTCCCCAAATATTTTTCATAGTGTAGGCTTTTTAATAAGTTGTGCAGAACTTCTGAGTGTCATTCAAAGAATATTTTTTTTTTCTTGAGGGTCTTTGGAAATCTTCTCAATCACTTAGATGGTATACTCCTTAAACCCTTCAGTGTTTCATCTTTTATAAAGGGGGAGTTCACTTCAAACCAGTTACTTGGAGTTTTCTGCTCATTTTAGGCATTTAAGCAGGGACATTACTATTAGTAGCATTGCTAAGCATTTTTATTTGAAAACAGCTTTAAAAAACGTTAAAGTTTTTCATGGTTCTGTTCCCAGTATATAAGCTAACATAAGTATAATGTGTGTTCAGAAGGCAAAGCAATTTGCTTTTTATTAATATTTAAATGGAAATTATTATTACGGTGGTAGCAATCAAAATTGCATTTTGGAGGTGCGCAGAAAAGTAAATGAGCTAAATGTACTTAATTTCAAACTTAGTTCACTCTGACTTTCATAAGCCTTTACTTGTCTAGTTGGAAATCTCTAACTGGTGCTGTTGTAGGAAAGCATACAAATTTATATGCTTTTTAAGATGTGATGTCTGTAAATGAGGCCAGATCTCAGCCTCACAGATAGGCTTCACCATCAGCTCTTCCTGCTTCTGTTTCTGGAGATTGAAGTGGCAGGGAAGTCACCCAAACTTATCTTTGAGAAAGGAGCAAACTCCTTAATTCCAAGTGTAGTCTCTATCTCTGGGTCTAAGTGGTATTGTAAGTAATTTCTGCATTTAAATTATATTTTAGCCACCCAATGCCATTGCATTTCTGTTTACGCTGTAGAAGTCTGTATCTGTCAAAGTAATATTTTTTCAAGGTTTTGCTCTGTGCATTTAAATCTTCAGTGAATTTACAGTAGAGCTGGGAAGAAATATTTTTGCTGTTTTCCAATGCCATAAGGTTTTCTGGGGTTTTTGATGTTTTTCTGTAAGGTCACTACTCTCTAATTCAGTAGTAGCTTTAATTCTAATTAGGATGGGTCAGAGTATAGTTCTGGTTTCCAGACTGTCAAAATTCAAGACTATTTCAAATTTATTGCTCAAACAATGTAAGCATCTTATTTTTGTGTGGCAGTTTATCTGTATTAATTGACTAGGTACTTATTTGACTGAATTTATTAGAACACTTAAAATACCAAGAAATGTCAAGCTTCATTCTTAGTACTTCTTTATATAAAAATTAAGAGGTAAACTTTTCCTGTGATGGATATAAGGGCTTATTAACAATGCTGAAGTACTATAATTGTAACTCTTGAAACGTAAGCGATGCAGACTTGCATCACTGAAATGTCAAGGTATATTCATTTTAATACATTATTTCCAGTATTTAGTTTGGGGTCTGTTTGTCTTTTTTCCTGGACAGGTCTTTGCCTTGAGAAAAGAGTGTTTTATAAACTCATTTCTGGACTTCATGCTAGCATCAACTTGCATCTGTGTGCAAATTATCTTCTTGAAGGTAATTTAAGTCTAGGTAAAATTGCTAGATGGAATTCTACAATATCTGTAACATGTTTGTTTTTTTCTGAAAGTTTTTGATGTATACTTAGTTGCTTTCTTTTTCTAAATATGTATGTTTCACTCCCCCTGCCTTTTTTTTTTTTTCCTCTGTGTAGAAACCTGGGGGAAGCCTCGCTGGGGACCAAATGTGAAAGAGTTCACTCACCGCTTTGACCCTATTGAAACAAAAGGAGAAGGACCAAGGAGGCTCAAAAATTTGTATTTCTTATATTTGATAGAGCTGCGTGCTTTGTCAAAGGTTGCACCGTACTTTGAGCGTTCAGTTGTTGACCTTTACACTGGAAATGGCCATGAGGATGCTGAATCTAAAGCTCTCTTACTAGATATCTTCAGGGATACAAAGTAAGGCATAGGATTTTTTTTTTATCAACAGTTTGAAATTCTCATTTATATTCGCAAGTGAGACTAGATGACTCCTTGATAGTATAGGACAAGGAGGAGAATGGAATGAAGAAATAAAATTAAGTAATGGGAGAGAACAAGAGTCATTTGACAGGAAGAAATGAATATTTTTGAGGTTTGAATATACTGATCTTTAAAAAACAAACACCACCCCCCCCCCCCCAAACAAAAAAAGAAAAACCAAACCAAAACAGCCCCCCCCACACACACCCCCCACTCTGGGCTATTCCTTATTTGTTGCTTTTTCTGATTCTTCAGTGTAAGATGCACATGATCTATTTTGAAATGGAAAAGAGTACATGTAGTCTTTTAACAATCCAGTGAGTAATCCAGCTTTTATCATAGACTTAACCTCTGGGGTTTTAGCCATCCCTTCTTCCTTCTGTTTACTCTGTAAGGTTATTTAGTCCAGTTCCTTTGCTCACCTTCTCACTTTTTTTTGTGATTGGTGATGTGCTGTGTGGCTTCATTGCTGTCCCTAATCATAATCTTGCTAGGCATTTGAGATGTGGTGAGACAACAATCAACTGAAAGGCAAATATTAAGATAATTTCAATGTATATTAGAAAGAAATCTTGATAATTGGAAATGGAGTGAAGAAAACTCTCAACAAAACTGTAACATTTCATGTTACAGTGATTGAATAGTAAAACTGATAACATTCAGTAAATTTTTCTAAGAGCCGTTCTGCAAAGACTAGGAACTCTGAAAAGTATTTTACACTCATGCTCACCAAGCTTGATGGAAGTTTATGCTTCCACTGTAGTTTATGCCAGCGTTTGGTTTTTTTCTTTGCATTTTGTCTTTATTAGGTCCTTCCATATGCACTTTGATGAAAAGTCCATGTTTGCTGGAGATAAAAAAGGAGCCAAGTCATTAAAGGTAAAGCTAGTTTTCTGAATGACATCCAAAATACTCATTTTGGAATTAAGTTGTGTTATTGTAGAAAACCTCTCTACCTACCAGAAGCATACTGCTGAGCGTAGAAAAGGCAGGGATAAAAACTTACACAATTGTATCTGAGGCCTCTTAATCTACTTTATAGTAAATGAATGCAAGGTGTTGTCCTGAGCCAAGCAGACCGAAATCTCTGGTTTAGTGCCTTGGGTCTGCTGTCAGGACTGTGGTTAGGCAAATGAGTTGAATTGGTATTACCGGTAAATGTAATGGTGTTTTTAAATAGAGTATCTGTTTCACATAAGCATCTGAAAAAAAGTGGTTTGCTTAAAAAAACAGATGCCTTATATAGTATGATACAGTATAATGTAATACAGTGTTACACTTAACATTAGAAAAGCATAGTTCCAGACATGGGAACCTAATGCGAATGCTGTTACTACCTAGCAACTTCCAGTGCTAACATGCTGGTGTTCAGATTGGTATGCACTACAATTCTGCAGTTGGAGTGTGGTTCAGTAATAAAGGTCTGTTTTAATACTTGTTAACACTTTTAATACTTACTTCAGTAGTAGTATGTAATTTCACTAGCATTAGAAAGAATGCTGTTACAAAGGTGCCAGTAGTTTATCAGCCCAGCTAGTGTTTTTCTGACCTTAAATATTTGAGATCATCTGAATTAGTTCTGTGCTGTGCTTGCTTTCACTCTCACTGAAGCTGCAAAGCAACAATCTACCCGTAGCTTTAGACAGGAAATGTCTTTTGTGAGTTGTAACTTGTTTGCCTGTTTGTCAAAAAGGTAGGTTAGTTCAAAAGGGATTTGAACAATGGAAGAAAAATTGGGCAGGGGCACAGATACAGTACTTAGAGCTCAGAAAATTTTGAGAAAGTTGGTAGAAACTCAGTGTACAGAATCTAAGCGTTACCCTGCATGTCCTGTATTTTGGGGGTTTTTTTGAGGAATTAACTGTTAACAGTGGCTTGGAAATAAGATTCTGGGTTTACGTGGACCTTTGTTATGGCCTGACCACATAAGGTAGTGGTTTTGCTCAGTTTTAGTAATAGAGAATTGATATTCTAGTGGTATAGGTTAGTTAACCTTCTGGTTTTGTAAAGCTAAGAGGTACTTTAAGTAAACCTTTTTTATTTTGTGTTTAACTGATAGGAAGAATTCAGATTGCATTTCAAGAACATATCCCGCATAATGGATTGTGTTGGATGTGACAAATGCAGGCTGTGGGGCAAACTGCAGGTACAGTTTACTTTATGTGTGTGTGTGTGTGGCAGGGGGGAGGTTAGAAGATAAGCATCTATTTCAGTTTGGCAGGATGCCTCTTACATTAGCATTCAGACTTTTTGTACATGGTTGGTCTCTGATATCCTTACCTATATATTAAAAATAGACATATGTTTAATTCACTGTTAAATAATTTTTTAAAAAATTGTTAAAAAAAAAATCTTTATTTTGTTTAGTCAACAGCTGTTTAGTTTACTAAAAGGTATAGTTTGTATTCTCTGAAAAAAATGTATTTAAAGCAGATGCTTTATGTCAGTCTTACAGACAATCAATATCTTATCTGTATTCAGTGATCAGATGAGCCTTGTAGAATCACCTGTTGGAAGCCTTCCTGGAAGTACAGCACTTGCTTAATTGTTAGAAAATCCAGCATGAGATTTAACTCCACAAATTGAGGCATAAGAGAAAGAAGTAATTGAGATTTTCACAATTTATGCAGAAGGCAGCAAATGAATGCAAAGGTGCATAGTAAAGCTGAAGGTTGAAAAACAGTTTCAGTTTCTGGACACTTACTATTTTTATTTTATCGTGAACAAGATTTTAAACCTCAAGACTAACGTTAAGTCCAGAATGAGAATAGTTGTTACTTTGGGGTGCCTACTGTACTATACTGCTGCATAGCATTAAGCTTATCAGAGTTCAGTTTTCAAAGAAATTTATAACATCAAAAATTTGGTGGTCTCTGCTGAATTTCCAGAGTTCTGCCTACCCTGTCCTAGTTAATGCTTCTGATCTACTGCTGTTTTTTCCTTCTCACACAAAATGAAATAGGGCCAGATTTCCTGACCTACAAAAGTCTCTGGCAACCAGCCTCAACCACTTTTTGTCAAAATCCAGTGGTTGTTTCTGTAGCCCAATTAAAAGGGGAAATGAGAATAGTTTCTTCTGTTTTATTTCTGAATAGAAAATAGGGATTGAAACTGAAACTGCCATGTCTGCCATTGGCACTGGAGATGAAGAAAGCAGAAGTGTTGTGATACCTCGTAATAAAACCTAGTTTGACTTTGAATGGGGGGTGAGGGGAGAAGAAAAGGGGAGATCTGATCCAACTGCAGCTCCTGCAGCAGTGGGGCATCTGTAAGGTAAGGGGCAGGATGGAGCTGGAAGTGTTGTAATAGGCTTGTTTTCATATGTATGTGCTGTGGCTCAGAAGAAAAGAGATGGAAAAGGAAGAGATGAAAAACATGAGGATGAAGAGCAAGTATAGCTGAGGAAGCAAATGTTCTTATTTAAGTGACTGAACCTGGTACACAATTGATGGCATGCATTTGCATTAGTGTCCTGGTTTGTGTGCAGCTCTTTGGGTTGAGGGAGTGTCAATATATAAGAATTGGTACTACAGTTTGCCTGGATTAGATAATTTTTTAACTTTTTTACAGTTTTCTGAGCATTCGGAGGAGTGATATTATTGATGTTAAAACACTGGACTTTTTTTGTAGACTCAAGGCTTAGGAACTGCTCTGAAGATCTTGTTTTCTGAGAAAGAAATACAGAGCCTTCCTGAGAACAGCCCATCAAAAGGTTTTCAACTCACGCGTCAAGAAATAGTTGCTCTTGTAAATGCCTTTGGAAGGTAAGTTTTATCATTTGTGTAGTAGAAAAACTGTACAACTTCAGTGTCAACACTCAAGGTCTGTGGAAAGATGTACATGTGGCTGTAGCTTTTTAGAGGCTGAATTACTATGAGTGATACTGATAAACTTAATGCCATCAAACTGAGTATGTGGAGTGTTGATTATTAGCCTTGGTCATCATTCTGTGTTTGGATCTAATTCATCTCTTTATCTCAAATCTCATAAATTCCATCTTTCTCTTAAACAGATGTAAGCATTAGACTTTGAGTGTGTCTCCTCCTTTTTGAACACTGACTACAGCTGTTCTACATTTGGTATTTCTGTTTTAAATGTGTCTATGTAAAAAGTAGCGAAAAGGAAGAAAAATACTTGGAGATTTTTTTAAAACTTAACTGTCATTTAGCCCTTAGGCTTTTGGATTTTTGTGTATGATGTGATTGTTTTTGTTACAATTTTAGTTTTGGTTAATTTTTTGAAAATTTAGCCCAAACAAGAGATGAAATAAAATGTTTTAACAGCTTTAAAAGATGGGTAGAACTTGCTTTGTTCATCATGATAGTTCTTCAGATCTTGAATATAACAATCTGTTCCTGTTTAAAAGAATGTAATAAACATTATTACCTCTGGTTAGAGATTTTTAGATGTTTAATGAAGTCAGGACAATTAAACATATATGTAAACTTTAATCCCTGTAATATGTTATGTAAGTATAATGGAGAGTCAGATAGTAGATCTTTTGAGGGAAAGTCGTATCTTAAGCGTGTCCATCTTTGGAACAGAATTGTGTTTGAAAAAAACACCAGACAAAAAGCCCCCATGGAAGATGATGATTTGTACTTCTCTTTCGCAGTTGACTTACTAACACCTAAGGGGTTTTTGTTTTACAGGCTTTCCACAAGTATAAGAGAGTTGCAGAATTTTAAAGTTTTATTACAACAAACTAGGTAATGAAGGCCTTTGCACAACCCATTAGTGAAGACCATTTACGTGGCTGCATTGAGCAGAAGGAACTGATCCTTACAGGACTCACATGAACTGATAAAAAGTAAAATCAAATACCAACTTGAATATTTATGTTTAAACTAGGAATGGTTATTAATTGGAAAAGATATTTATGGATGAAATATAGAGTTTTTAAATGTGTAAATTATGATGATCTGTTTATTTTTTCTCTGCTCACAGTTCTGTTGTACTGAAACTTCATAAACTTACTTTATTTCCTTCTCTTTCTGAGACAGTTGTTTTATATGAAAACATATGTACCTCTACCCTGACTTGGCCTGAGAGAGGTGGTTCACCTCTCGCCTCTCCCCAGTACTGAGCTTCAGTATATTCTGAGGATTGGGTATGCTGATTCTGGCTGTCTAAAAGAAAAACAAACAAACAAACCCCAAACAGAAAAGGAAATAATGGACTTGTTGAGTTCTGACTTCTTACTGTGATAATGAAACTTACTTAAAAATAGAAAATTTACTGAGCAGAAAATTTTATTTCATACCGAGCTCCTTTGCATCATGCTGATACCAACATATTTTTCCTTATGTGCTGCTTTTCAGAATTTTCTTTTTTCTTTGAAATAACTACTTTGTCTCTGATGCAGCACAGTTGGAAGTGACTTTTCTGCAGCCCCTTGGTGACCTGCATTTGCTTGGGGGTGGGGGTCAGGGCAGGGGGAGGTGGTGCTAGAGTGCTGCTAGCTGAAAAGCCTCAGTCAATCAAATTTGCATGTACCCCATTTTATTTTCTAGATTGTAATCACAAGTTCAGTTTCCAGAAATCATCTTTTTAATGTCTAAAATGTTAAAATAGCACACTTCAATCTCTGACCCCTGGAAATAGATTTGTTCTTTATGGGTTGTGTTTTAGTGCTATGTTAAAAGGTCAGTGTAAAAAGTAGGAACTTGGTTTTATAGTCACTTTTAAAAAAAGATGCTTTTTAAAATTCATAATCACACTGACATTTAATACCGCATACTCTATCTATGCAATCCCTAACTGTATCTCCTTTAAAAGCATATTCAATGTAAAAAAACGGGTATGTTAATAACATAACTTTCATGAAATAAGAAATTACTCATGTATCATTGTCCACAAATGTCAATGATAACTGACCATTGTCCAAAACAGAATTCAGAAACAGCACTACTGATTAGTAGCAACCAAATATTGGTTTAAATTTAAAATGAAGTAATAATTTTTTTTTTTTAAACCAGCCTGTTTCAAAATGAAGTTAGGAGTTATGAATGTAGGAAGTGCTGGTACAGTGTAGATACATCTCTTGTTTTTAAAAATAAGTCTTCACAAAATGAAGTGCTCTTAAACATTTTTCACCCTGCCAGATATTTAGTGACCTGTTTATATAATTGATTGTAACTGTATCAGCTTCCATAATGTGGTCCTTTACAGCTGAGATTTTCTGAAAGCTGGAATACGCTCTATGTCCTTTGTTTCCAGACTAGCCTCAAGTTTCTACCTGACTGGAAATGAGATAGACTATCCTGCTGACACTTCCTATTATAAAAAAATACTGTTTCTCAAGTAAACCCTCTTGAGTCAAACTGGGATAAGCTAAATGAAAGAAAATTAAAAAAAAAAGGGGGGGGGGGACACAACCAACAACAAAACCACCCCCACCCCCTGAGTTTTGGTGATAGTTGCACAAATTGGCAATGAACTGGTATCGAGTCAGAAGTTCCGGTTTAAGCCAGTAGATAATTTAATGTGGTGTTAAAGAAAGCTGATGCTAGTCTGGGGATGTTATGTTCTTACCTAGCAGCCTCTCTTGCCTGTGGGCACCCATGTCTGAGCAAGTCACCACAGGCTTCCTTTTTCTAGTTAATGGAGAAGAGCAGGTGATTTCTAGGTGGATTCATCTGGCCTATTCCGAGCTCTGTATTTGCACCCTAGAGTTTATTTTTCTCCATTAAATTGAAGTGGGAATCTAGGTAACTGGCCCAGATGTGAACAGCTGTGTTTGGTACGAGTTACACCCTGACTATCTAACTCTTCTGAATAATTGTATATATTGAAAGAGTGTGGTTTTCAGTTGGCCATTAATTCCTTGCTTTTTGGATTGACCTGCAAGGGTGGAACCTGTAGGCTTACTGTGTGAAGAATGCTGTATAGCTGGGATTTATCTGTATTGTTATATATTACAGTGCCTAAAGCTTTAGGCAGGATTTTCTAGTTGAAAAAAAAAAAAAAATAAAAATGGTGTTGTCTGCGCTGCCCCAGGAAGGACCTGAGCCTCAGAATTGTTTCTTCCCTTTTTCCCCTTGCTTTGTGGGGAAAGTGAATTGCTTCCGGCCTTCTCCTGGGGATGCAACTTGCTTTTTTTTTCTTTTTTTCCACCTGTGCCTGGCTAAGATCTATGGACACTGAAGGAGCATCACATACTAGCATCATGCACTTGCTCATGGGACAGGTGAGAGATTCAGGCACGCAGATCCTGGACACCTGCTCCTTGCAACCCTCATGGGCACAATGCAGGCAAGGTTAATACCATTGGGTAAGGACCTAAAAAGATGGGAAGCTTTTCTTCTTTCCCTTTGTTTCATGAAAACACAGGAGTGCAACAGAACAGCAAATTCCATGTGTGGGGAAGTTCTGTTGCGTTTGAAGGTACATCTCTTTTGGTGATCAAATATGGAAGGTGTTTCACTTCACTATCATTGTAGAAATAGGACATAAAATTTTTTTCCTGTTACAAATCTGGTTGAAACAATTTTCCTGTCGCCATTTTTCTTACTGTATTTGATGTACATTCTGTGACTATGCTGCCTATGAAGTTTTGCCATGTGAGTTGGATAACTTAGTTCTTTATATGTTAAATTAAATTTTAGAAATTTACAGATCCATTTTTATACTAAAGAATAAGGTTAGTTACACTGTCCATGACCTGTAAACTGTTTTAAAATCCAGCTCCCTGTTGGGAGATCAGCTTGTCAACACTGTCTGTCGTTCATTTCAGAGTAAAAGTGCATTTCCTTGTACAAATGACACAATGATTGTAATCCCAGAGGTAGTGAGAAGACAAAGACAAAAATGTTTCATTTTTCCCAAGTCATGAAGACTTAGGTGAAATGGTAAAGGAGACTTGGTGCAAACTGCATGGGTCAAATGTAGGGCACTGTTGCTGAACAACTTGCTCTTCAGTGCCTGAGGAGGGAGGTGAGAATGCAGATTTAAAACAGTGAAATACAGGGACTTGTGTAAGCTGGAACAACAAAAGCATTTTCCTACTTCAGCTGATGACTTGCGCTGTCAGTCATTGTATGTGCATGAAATACACTGTGCCACACTTTCTTGAGTTGTGTTTTGATGGCTGGGTTGACTATCTGACCTTGCTTTGTGCTTTTCTGGGAAATGACCTGTAATATGTTGTAAATAATCTAAATGCTTATGTTTATAAAGTAGCAATCAGCAATTCCTCACTCTACAATTCCTCCATGTACCTAGCCTATTAAAGATATAATATTTATTAAAATCAAACCCAATATTGGAACTGCTTACTGAGATCTAAACACTTCTGAATCTTTGCTATGTTTGAATCTATGAAATGCGAATTAAAGTATTTTCTGCTACAACTTCTTTTTGTGAATGTAATTTTTGGGGTTTCACTTGAAATATTTTTTACTTTTCATTTACCTTTCAACTACACTTGGTAGAAATTATGTAACTTAAATTATTTACACATCAGTCATTTAAGCTTATGAGCAGGCTTTCATTCTCACTTACATTCATCTTTTGAATGGAATTAAACCTGTCTATCTGTTGCTGTTTACAGTGCTTTGTTGTGTGTTATCACATCAGAAATTCATGTGGCAGAATTACAATATGTTTCTGTATGAATATGGCCAAATTTAGCCACTGTTTAAGTCCAATTGTTTTAAAAAGCAAAAAGGCTTATTTTGAAATGAAGCTTGGTCTGTTTTGTTCCTTTCTCAGTATAGCTTATAAAATCAATTTTGTAAATATTTTTTCTGGTTGGTTCACTCAGTGGGGCTCTTCATGTGAAATTATTTCCCTTAAAGGGTTTCTGCAGCTCTGTTTTGTTCCTTGTATGCATTTTTAACAAGTTACCTTACTAGAAATTTGATACATGTATTTCATCCCCAGTATGATTTAATTTAAATTTAAGATCTTACCTTTCACATTGTTTAAACTTCCTGTGTTTGAAAGTATTTAATTCATTACTATGATTGGTCATAGTCACTTGTCATTCCAACTCTTTTGCACGCATACTGTGGCACAGGGATTAAGCTTGGTTTAGGTGCAGAATTCTCATAATTAAATTTGTGCTGTGCAGCCCTAACTACTGTGAAGAAAATGTAATTCCTGCAGCCTTTTCTTGCACTAGGTCTTCAGGCAGTTTTGTACAAACATGATTGTAGAACTCCAAAGGGTTTAATAAAATTTCTGTCTGTTTCCTAGCCCTGTTGGCACCTTTTTTTAATCTCTGACTGATAGTTTAACTGGCTCTTTTTCTTCAATGAACATTTGGGAAGACGGGAAGAAACTAATGGAAGCTCTGGAGGGCAAACGCTTGCAGAGTGCTTCTGCCAGAGTCAGGGCTTGTGCTCTGATTTTACCACAAAGGTCCCAAAAACCAAAGAGCCTGTGGAAGACCTGGCATATGTGTGTGGCACTACTATGCTTTTGGCTCCCAAGCAGTCCTGATCAGACCTACTCCCCTCCTTTTTTTTGCTGTATATCCTCTGTGAAACGTATACAAGCATTCTCTACTTCTTGTACTTCCTGAAGTTAAACACAAGGAAAACATCAAGGCTGTCCACCATCTGGGGATGCTGTAGTACACCTCAAAATGAACTACTTTTCTGGAAGTAAAGATTACTGTAACAAATATGTTTTTCTTCTAGGGAAATGTGGATTGAATTACAGTGCTTCATGGGGGGAAGGAGAAAGAGAGGCTGGGGGTGCAGAGCTCTTCATAGTAGACCATACCAGTCAGTACTGGGCACAATAAAAAGACCTGAAGAAGAGTTAGGGTTCCTGCTCACCTTAGATTAGTAACAATTATTTTTAGGCTTACTATGTGCAAATGTCATATATTAGAATGGTATTTATCCACCATTTCCACCACAACCCATCCACTTTATCCCTGAACATACAAGGCTGAAGCACAGCTTTGCTGACCTTCTGCTAGTTATGCAGAATTTATCCTCTAGGTCTGCTTGAGGTTTTTCTGTGTTATGTATTCCTGGCTCTTGTTCTATTCCCAGACTGCACTTCCTTGGTTTTTAATAAATAAATAAAAAGTAAGTACAGTTGTATGTATCCATCTCCCTGGCTCAGTATTCAACTTGCTCTTATACATACCTTACCTAGAACTGATTGACAGAGATGATCACACAACTTTAATTTTTCAAACTTACATCTTTTCAGCCTCTTTTGCAGTTCACAATGCCCCAGCAGCCAGAGCACATGCCCATCTCTACTGTTCTAAGACTGTCCCTATAGCCACTGAGAAGATATGATTTTCTTACTTAGAAGAATGAAGTGTGTTTTGAGATTGTAACTAGGGTATAGATCACTTCTAACCTCCAGCCATCTTGCCACATTGAATAAGCTGTGATCGTCCAAAGAGTAAATTGTGCTCTGAGAATACAGCAATAACTTGACAGTATTTAATCGGGTTGAAATTTTTCCCTTACAGGCTTTTATGTGCATGTAAGAATCACTACTGTCATGCATTTGAACAACCCATTTGTGTGTTTACAGTATATTCATCATAATTGTGTTTCTAATGTAATACACAGTGTAAAAATAAAAATACTTAGAAAATAATTATGCCATTTCACTTCATGAAGTTTGCTCTTTTAAAATGAGCATAAAATGATTAAATTATACCCTCTAACAACTCTATTCAAAGCCAAAAAGACCATGGCTTAGAACAAGGTATTAATTAGAATTCTTCAAAGTTTAAATCATTAGCTTATACTTCTCCTTGAACTATGAAAAGCTCGTGGCAAAGCCAAGTTCTTCATTTATCTGTGCATAGGAACACTTCTAAAAACCAAAAGGTGAAGAAAAATTGCTAAGCGCTGTTTTTCAGAACATTTGTTTTAATAGTGGAATGTCCTAGAACGCTGTAGTTGACTGAAGTTATATAGGGCTTAGCCGGTCTGTGTCCAGTGCTGGATCTTGTTGGAGGGATCCTATGTAAGCCATGAAGCTGTTGTTCTGATGGCCCCAGTCGTAGTAGTCTGGAGAGAAACTTAAAAAGAAAACAGAAGCGTTAGTGACTGGCAGGTTGGTTCTGTAGACAGCTGGTTGGTGAATGTGGGCAAAATGCAATCGCAGAGAGGTAGTTCTCACCCTGAAGCGCAAAAATAAAAACCCCAACCAGGGGTTCAGGCAGCTACTATTTTTCTGATCTGTCAATTATTTTAGCCCAAGTGTTCTCAACTCATTATCTGATTCCTGATTCTTCTAGTTCACCGGAGACCCTCCCCCTTCTGATTCACTATTCCAGAAGGCGTTTGAAAATCCTAGAAGCGGTGCTTCTAATCCCTGCCAAGCCCTGTCACTGCAAGGGCCTCTCAGGGACAGACCTAAACCTCCTGCATCCATGTACAAGGGACAGGTACTCGGTTAGCAGCTCCGGCACGGTGGCTTTTCTCCCACGAGCAGCGTGAGACAACATGCGTGGCTGGTTTGGTTTCCACTGGGAAGCATGCCTGAATTACCAGTGCGGCTGGTTCCCTCATGCCCCTGCGCGGAGGGGAGGGTGCCTCTAGCTGTAGGCTGGATATCAGCCTGGCGCGCACCACCTCCAGCATCTGCAATGGGTTCAGTTACTATGTGAAGAAACTAACGCAGGGGGAGGATGACTGATAACTGTGAAGAGCACATGTCCAACTTTACTGAAAAGTGGTTTGGGCTCAGAGACAGCAACTACACAATCTTAGCTAAGTGACTGACAAGAACTAGAGCTAGGTATGTTAGCGACTGTTAGCAAGTTAGTCTTCATTTTAAGAGGAGTGATTACACTTATCTACTACTAGCCTAGTGTAGATACAGGAACAGCAAAGGAGTAAGACAAGAGTGAGCCTCCTTTCAGGGCAGGATACTGTCCTGGCTGTGTCTTTTTTTCTCTGAATTGGGTGCTATCATCCTTGCTGTGAACTGCTCCTTCCTGGAAGGGAATCCCTACCTAAAGCTCGCAGTTACACAGAGAAAACAGGCTTTTTGTCCCAGTTCTGGGTTGTGTGGGATTTCGGCAGTTGGGTGGATTCGCATAAGCTTTCAGCAAGTGGGAAAGCAAAAGCCCCCTTCATTTCAGGTAAACCCAAAGACATTTAGCCATGTTACAGGGCAACCAAAGTTGAGAGGCTTCTCGCTACCACCATCGCAAGCTGCTCCCTGCTCTGTCGAGCTTCTCCCTGCTCTCCCTGAAGGCAGGGAGACAGCTGGTTTTCTAGGTTGCCTTGCTCACACACTTAAAAACTAGTAAATGGCACTTCTTGGGCCACTCTTGGAAGAAACAGAGGGTGAAACATGAGACCCAAAGGTCTGACCTGAGTTTTTCAAAGAGTGGCATACTGTTACAATTCTGAAATTATATAACCGTTTTCATTCTTGTGTCTTTGTAGTCTCTGTGGGGCTCTCAGATCCCTACAGTCACACAGCGCTGCCTTTCCACTTCAGCTTCCCCCTTTGCTTCCCCTCACCCCCTGGAATTTATGCAACAATTGGAGCTATACAATTTACATTACTCTTCTGCAATGTGTGAGAGTTCTTCCTCCTCCAGTTTCTTTTAGGGGAAGCAAGCAGTTCCTTCTTGTATCTTACCTGCCCTGTGCCCCCTGGGGTGCAATATTCCATGCTAGGTCATCATCACTGTCGTATCTGCGAGGGTTGTCAAAGAAGTAAGATCTGGGACTGAAGCCATGGCTTGGGACCATTCCTGCGTTGGCCTGAGGGAAGGGAAACCTCAGTCAGTGCTTGCAACGGATAGATAAACTGCTTGGTGCCTGACTTCTAGGAGGAGTCACTGCAGACTTACCTCCTACCTTCCAAAATAAAATAGGCAATTTTACATTTGCTGTAGACAATAGAAATCTTTTTGCATTTTTCGGTTTTTCTCTACCAGCATAGTCATAGTCTAGTGATCTCAACAGCTTTTCCTTTTCCTTCCTTCTAGCTAACAGACACGACCCATTTCTGAAACCACCCTCCAGCATGCATTTAACCTGTCTGCTGAATTCCTGTCCATCCTGGACACTTTACACTTTTAGCCAGCTGACTTGAAGTGAGCAGTAGGGAAGCGGCTGAGGAGCTGAAGGACTTGAAACACCTAAAGAGATTTGGTTTTACTTCCCACATTTGTAACCCTCGGGTCTGGTGCGTTACCTCCCTTGCCTCAGGAATTGATCATGCTGATCAACCTTGGCACCCTGCTTAATGAAACCACAGCTGAAAAGCCCCTTAGGACCTCTCTGAGCAATTTCAGTATCTACCCTGCAGTGCTGTGAAGGTCAAATCCCAAGGAAAGGTCCTTTGATAAAAGAGGGAAAGGGGTGTACATGTAACTCCTTTATTTACAAAGCATTTTGCTTTTATTTCTCTACAAATCAAACCAGAAAACATACAAGATTCAAAAGGTCAGTTTGATTCTGGAAACAGTGCAGAGGGACATCTAGGACCCAGCTGAGCCTCTTCCACTGATCCACTGGTTCCATCCGCAGGGAACAGGGTTCCCTGCACCTGTGGATAAACCAGGATGACATCTTCTCCTTGGCTTTAAGCAGGAGAGCAGTTTAATCTCCCCCTATGTTTTAGATGTTAAATAACTTTGACAAAGACGAACTAAAAATAGGTCCACCTCTGTCATCTCCCCATTTCCAACATTCGTCTGGCTGAAGATATGGCCAGGCAAAGGACCACGCACTGCATGCAGTTACACTGTGTCAGCCCCAAAGCAGACAGACAGCTCATTCCAGGCTATAATCGTCTGTGAAGTGGAACTTTACGTTTCAACAGTGCTGAACACGGGCTGTCTCTACTCAAACTTTTTGGTTCTGAAGTCCTGAATGAAAGGTACAACCAAAGAACAGCTATTTCTTGGGATTGTTCCTTATTAAAAATAAAGAACATTTTGGATTTTTACTAAATCAGAGTTGTTGTTAAGGTTTTTTAACTAAAAGAGGGTTTGTTTTAACTCTAATCCCATGCTTTCTGGGCGAGTATTTTCAATCACTGGACCATTTGATACTTAACTGCTCTGGCAGCCTACTGAACACATTAAAGTCCTGTGGCCCTTGGTCTCCCTCTTGTGGCATACTTGCACTGAAGTTCAGTTTTGCCTCGCTACAGTCTCTTCATCTTTTTTCTAACAATGTTGTTTCCAGTTTTCCTCTTACCATGATATTGTTTAGCATAAATATTTGTCTTCTGTAGAAAAAATCCATACATGACCTATCCACTATGACAGATAATGTCTACCCTAAAAAAGGTACTCATAAAAGAAGTGATATCACTGATTGGCTCTTCTGAACTGTATCTTTATGAAGTTGGAGATTTAAGGCTTTCTGCAAATCACAACGCAAAAATATAATCTTATATGTGTTACTGAAGTGCTCTGTGACTTGTGAGAGAATACTGCCTGTTTGACTCTGAGCTCTTGTTTGAGTAGGATTCCAAATCTTCATGTGATCAGCTTTTTGAAAGGAGAGATTAGACCACATCCCTTATTTTCGTTCTCTTGTGAATCTCTCCCACACTATCCAAACGTGACCACCAGGTCTAGCCTTACTAAACTCACTTCAGATAAAATGAGATCTCTCTGTGGTCACTTTTTAGAAGGGCAGCACCACTGGACTGTACTTTAAAACATTTCTTCTCTTTGCAGTTATCCTGGCTAACTCCTAAGCAGGAGTGGGGCTGAGATTTTTTTTGTGATGGACACTGCGGTGCCTGGGGTTTCTTAGTGTGATGTCAGGTATTACTTCCTTGTTCAGCTTGGCTTTATCATTGTCTCTGAAATCTGCATGTTAGAATAAAAACCACTGCCTTCTCTAAAAAGTGATTCTATTAATTGCTTCTCTTACTTGTGAATTTACCGTTCACATCCTTCTTGGGGAATTATTAGCTTTGGTTTGGTTTGGCCTACAGAAACAGAGACATTACTTCGGTAATCCTAGTGCAGGGCTGATATTCCCCATGTGCCTGTCAACCAGCACATCCTCTGCTAACCTGGAGATGTTGCCTACAGCTATAAAAAGATGCCTGTCCATCTATTAACTATCTAGATATTAAGGATGCTTATGAGGAATTATCCTTACAACTCACACCTTAATCTCTGCTCTGCTGAAATAGCAAACAAAAATGTCAGCAAGTGCTTATTGTGGTTATTGATCTTTGACATGGAAACAATTCAATGGGTACAGAGCTGAAAGAATTCACTCTGTTATTTCATACATGCCGTTGAACTGTTAGCACACAACCATTTTCACTGCTATGTGATGAAAGATCCCAAGTTTGGATAGCAAACTCATTTTCCATTGACTCCAGTAAAGTACTGTATTAACTCAAAGGGAAGATGTCCTTAAATTTAAGAAGGTTCCTGATTTTTAAGGTAAACTGCCTGAGAAACACCTTGTCTTCCTTCTGGGTAAACATGATGCATTTCTTTCACAAGGAGTTAATATAAAAAGTGGGAAGTTTGGGCTGCTTTTATTCTGCCAAGGACATATTGAAAAAGAGAAGTCAAAATGTAAGGAAGCAAAAGCTCCTTCAGAAGCTGGGCCCTCCAGACCTGCCTGGACATTACACTAACAAATTCCACTTACTAGATCTTTTGTAGGGTTTCGGACACGGAAGAAATACACCACCAAGGAAGTAGGCAAGAGCTCCCAGATGAAAAGGATCACTCCAAACACTATGTAACCTGCATCTCCCAGCTGACATTTCAGATCTGCCTGTTGAAAAGTCAAAGAGAAAAGTGTTTAAAAATAAAGATGGCAGGTGTAGGAGGCAACGTGTCTTCTTATGAAGACCTATATTTAAGTGGCTGAAATGCTTGACAACACGGCCAGGAATTCCATTCAGTAAAGCCAGATTAACCTGGCTAATGATTAAAGGCATAGTAAAAAAAAAAATCAATAGGCTATCTCATTGGGTACATGACTTCCCTTTCTTTCTATCTTTCCTCCTCCCTCCTCCTCCTCCTCCTATCTTTCCTCCAGCAAAAGCAAAGTTTAATGCAAGGGTCTTCCTAGTCTAAGATCCTGGCAAGCAACCATTTGATCAAGTGATCAAATCCAGATAATGAGAAACTAGTTTTCCAGTCCTTTTCCAGCTGGGAATAACATGTAGAGGAACAATCAATGCCCAGGTCTTCCAACAGCATTGCTGGCAATCTGGCTTTTAAAAATTAAGGCTTGGATCCCTTCAAATTAGTGCACATTGTTAGCTTGAATAACCATGCTGTTACTCTAGCATTAGCTTTGAACTTCTCTCTAGATTTCCCCTCCACCATTCACCACAGTCACAGAGGGCAAATCCTGTCCTCTCATGTGTTTT
Organism: Harpia harpyja; assembly: GCF_026419915.1. NCBI lineage: Eukaryota > Metazoa > Chordata > Aves > Accipitriformes > Accipitridae > Harpia > Harpia harpyja. The sequence continues at coordinate 33,486,904 of NC_068952.1, forward strand.
GTATGGAAGAGAAAAGGGTAATGTTTCTGACAAGTGACCTGAGGCAGTACCACAGTACAAACATTGGGCTGTATTTTTAAAAGTGACTTTTGATTCTGGTACCAAATTGATTACCTGCTCCTCAGTTCCAGGCCCTTTACATATGGCTCAAATCATTTACCCCAAAACCCAGGCAACCCCAATGTCACAAGTCAGATCAGATGTTCAAAAATCAGTCATAGAGACCTCAGGCCTAAAGCATTCCAGTGACCTTCCCTGTGAACAACCTCTGCCTCCACAGGGGAAAACGGGACCCAATATTCTGGCCCTAAAGTTCCAGCCCCTGTTACTGCAGACTGTAGGAGTCAGCACAAGAAGTGCCCCCTGCAAGGGGTCAGAAGGAGCAGCAGCAATACTCCAGGCCCCAACAACAAGAGGGAAAATGTTTGATTCGGGAGATGAGTCACAAACTAGTGCCCTTCTGCCTAAACCTGTGTGTTCTAATTACATGGAGCAGCAACACCTAGCTGCACTCCTCTTCTCTGCACCGCAGCAGGGTTGATTAGTGGTCCCTTGACAGACCCTACACAACTAACTCACAATGAGGTCCTCTGGGTAATCCTACCCTACTGTTTACCTGCTTCTTATTTACAGTTTTATCTACTGCTCAACAGAAAATTGTTAATGGCTCCAGGTTTGCTTGGCCACCCCGGCAATACAAAGCCCTTGCATGGCTGGGAACGTTGCTTTTGGTCTGTAGGTGCTTGCTGAGGGGGTGGGGAGACATCAAGTGTGTGGGATTTTGAGGCCAAACAAAATATACTCATGGTCCAGACCCAGGCCTGCCATTTTGCCTAGCCTTGAGAGAACTGGAAAACTAGTGGGACCTAACTACATGCTTCAAAGCAGAGAAAGGAGCTGGATGCCCAAATTTCATAAAATTCAATGAAGAATCCCCTGCTATTTCCTTTAGTGTTTTTATCATTGTTAGTTTTCAAATCGGAATTGTCCCTTGGAATTAAAGGTTGGGAAGAATCTTAGTCTTATGCTCAAACTACAGAAGTTATCACACTAATGACAGAATTAAGGTAAATAACTGCATTTCAGTGGAATCAAGTACTGGTTTTCTGGTTCTCCAAGTACAATACATTCTCTCTAATGGACAAAACACCCGTCTTTTTTCATAAAAGGCGATTTTTTTTTGAACAATAAAATCAAGGTAAATAAAAGACTGATTTTTTTTTTTTAATTATTTGGCTAGTGGTTACTTCTTTCTTTTAGCTGTTCCTTATGCTGAAATTACCAGAAATTTGTATTCCTGGAGCAAAACAATCTTAGTGCATTGAATAAAAGAAAAAAATAACGGGATTTTAATATATTAACTCCTCTTGTCATAGCATTTAGGAAATCAGCCATCACATACAGAACGGGTGTTTCTCATTAGCAAATATTTTCATACTTGCCTGATCTGATACGTTGTACCAATCATAATCAAAGGAATTTACTTTCTTGGTTTGGGAAAACGATAAGATGAACAAGTTGTAACAGGCTCGTGAGGTATAAAGTAGTATAACAGTCACTCCTATACTTGTCACCTGACAGACAGATGAGCCCTGGAAGAGATTTAAGCACAGGTTATTATTCATAAGGGAAGCTGAGAAGAACATTGCTTTGCATGGACTTTGAGGGTTGTCATGCTACTCTGTCTAATGTGACTGACTTTTTCTCTTTCCTTCTTTGATCAGTATATCCTACACTACGTCTATTCCTGTATTTTATCAGTACAGTGGTTTCCAAGCAATGGTAGCAGTTCCAGCCCTTACCAAGATGGGCTGTGACTAATTCCTAGAACTTATTGTACAACTGCTATTTTCAGAGCAATGAAAACACATCAGAACTACACTTGGTATCAGATGGAGCAAGAGAATTCAGCCTTCAGCTGTGCATTAGCTATAGAGCATCCTGCATCAGATGCTGGCTAGCTAGCATGATGCAACCTTGCATCTTTTTACAACTGCTTGCTCTGCACCTATTTCCTAAGTACAGAGAAGATCATAACAGTCAGCAGTTAAACACAGCACAGACAGGAACAGAACATCCTGCCTTACCTAATGTCAACACAGAGAAGACAAAGCGGAAGCATGGCTTATGGGCAGAGTGACCGTGGCAGGGCAGTCTGTCGGTGGGAGTTTGGGCACAAGGGGAGGAATGTGTGAAATCACAACAGTTCCTAAGCCCTAGAGAGAAAAAAGGACAGAGCAGGGGAAAGAGCCTAATCCAGCATGAGGAATAAGTGGGATGCCTGACCACTGTATCATTTGGGGAGGCTCACTGTGGGCAGCTGAGACACCAGCACAGGAGCTGTAGCTGCAAGAAAGGAAGGAATCCAGGAGCCATGGCTACAGGGATCAGTGTGAGTCTGATCACAGAGGCAGGCAGATGTACAAAAGCAGGACTGCCTTTGAAGAAAGCTCAAAGCAAATTCCGTGCACTTGGCTCTGGAACAGTGCTTGCACAGCCGAAGGAGGAAAGATGGGTTAAAGCTCTGTGTGCTTTTAGAAGAGCAAGATACCTTGCAGTCATTTGCTTCACTAGCCCTGCCCGCTGCCCGTCCTGGCAGAGACCCAAGCCACGAGGATGGGCTCCTCTCATCTACGCGAGAGAGAGAGGCCAAAAGGGAATTTGGTCTTCCCCTCACAGGACCTTTCATACCAATGCAGGAGACAGGAAGGTCTGCACCCTGTTCCCTCCACTCTCACACTCTGCTTCCAGGTTTGCAGCCAAGGAGCAGAGGTCCGAAGCACTGTAGCAGGTAGAGCACAGGCATAACAGAATAGCTAGTGAAGTATCAGGGAAAGTCACCAAGTCACCATGTCCTGAACCCCTGGCCTTCAGGAGACTACCAGGGCCCCTCTCCTGCTCACCCACGCTGGTGGCTATTGTCCCTGCGGCTCTGTCAACCCAGCTCCTCGGTCTGCACTCCCTGGTGAGTGTCAGTAAAGAGGAGTTCAGGGAGTAGTCACAAAAGCTTGCAGAAAACTAGCTTGCCTGTTTTCCCAGCAAAAAATATTGATTCAGGGAACGGTCAGGCTCAGGAGTATTACAAAATCCCCAGTACAGTTAACCTCTCTGACTGAATTCCTGCTTACAACACGCTGGAACTACCACCATTCACCAGGCCATAACCTGCAGCCATGTCAGGAGCGAGCCAAGAACCTGCTGCTATACAGGAATTGAAGCCAGATACATAGTAGGCAGTGGTGAAAGCTGTGGCGAGACCAGCAAGCAGGAAATGCCACAGAGAGGAAATGTTGCTAGGCACTTCTCTATTCTCCTTCGGTACTAGCAAGTCAGTGATGCTGTCATGGAAACCAAGGGTGAGAGAGCAGAAGAAGCTGCTGACTCGCACACACCATATCCCAGCTCAGTAGCATTTACAGACTGGGGATAGCAGAAGTGAAGAGCAGAATGGGGTCGGTATTTCCCTATATAGGTCTCCCTACATAGCTGTCATTCTTTAATAGTTGATAGTTAAATATGCTAGAGATTTAACAAACTTCAATCCCATTACAAAAAAGGGGGGTAAAAGTGTCCTGGTTTTGCTGCCAGTCAAATATACTTAGTGGCTTGGTGAAGGGAGAGCACAGCAGTAAAAGTAAAGCCAGAAGAATGCTTTTCCAGTCACAGGCCCCTACGGAAAAGAGGGGGAGCCCTGAGTTTGTAGCATGTCCCACTGCCTGATACTTCTGGCCAGCACAGAACTGGCCCAAGTCAGCACCTACGGGCAGGGCTGTGCACCGCCTTGGTGCTGCCGTAGCCTTGGTGCAGAGAAGCAGGCCGGTCCTCCACGCCAGGTCATGGAGGTGAATGCCTTTTCACATGTGCACTTTCACTGGTGTGTGCTTCCTTCACAGAAGGTACGTGCCAGCAGATGGGAGATGCAAATAAAAGGCTGCCAGTACCGATGCCTATCTACATGCACCGCAGAGCACGCATTATCTCCAACGTAACTTCTATCACATCACTATAGAGAGTGGGTTTTTCTTCTTTAGCTAGCTTTTTCAGCACAACAGTAGCAGATTAAACCAGGATGTTTTTTCACTGCCAGCTCCAGCCATGTGTATCCCTACGTATGTGCGGCCAAATCCTACTGAAAGCCCCCAGAGGAACTCCCATTTCAGGTCAGCAGAAAGGAGCAAAGCACTCTTTAATTCTCATTTCCACATTCAAACTTTCGTCATCTGAGTGTCCTGTCCCTTCCTGTCTGCAATAATATTAGAGTTTGTTTGGGTTTTGTGAAATAGCTTGAAGTGAAGAAGATCAGGTTTCCTATAGGAGGAGGAAACGGAACAAAGTAATCTACCAAAGCCTCCCTTAGGTTAACACTGCTTTGTTACAGAGATTTATGCTTCTGTGATTTGCAGCAGTAGAAAAACTTTTCTTACTAGTAAAAATAATCCATTGCCCATGCCCTTTGGTCAGCAAGTGACAGGCTTGAAAGAAACAAAACAAACTAAGCTGTGTTTTTAAATCTTCTATGCAGCCCTGAACTTTCCGTTGTTGTGCAGTATGGCCAGATTTGATTAAACAGGAAAAGCACTCCTTTCATCTGATTAAGTAAACAGAGAGAGGAATTTTATTATAAGATTTTCTAAATAGTAGCTGAAACTTACATTTTTGAAAGGTTTGTTGTGGTAAAGGTAATGTGCTATTGGTTAAACTAATAATTTAAGATTTAACTATCTACTGCAAATGCAAGGACCTTTGAAAGCCTTGTTTCATTATTTATAAATACAAAACACCTTCACTGATTTTATAATAAACACTGCAAGCTTACGTGATGCCACCCAGCGCCTTGACCACTGAATGTGTCCAAAGCTGTAAACCTAACAATATTTCTTTAAAGAACATTTTGTAGAGTAATATGAGAGACTTTTAACTTTTCTCCGCACTTGGCTGAATTTATAATGCATTAAGTCTTTTAAAACACATTCTCATTGTCTATAGGACAGTATGCAAATGTATTAAGGGGGATTCATATTCCTCTGCCTGGCTTATCTTCAGCATGCTGCTACCTTAAACATTTAACTTAATCAGTCAATAATTTGACAAGCTGAAGGATCCCAAAGTATAGACCACTTCTATGCAGCAGTACTGAAATGAGGTGGTCTTCAGACAGGGATCTGGAGAAAGCAGTATTCACTTGAAAAACAGCTGTGACAAACTCCAGCCAGTAAGTTCTGTAAACTCTGCCTCAAAAATACATATTTTGGGGTCACCAGTGTTAGCGAAAAGCACCCTTGCTAGCACTTAGTATTTAATTCATATATTGAGCAGGATGGCCAGCCAAGCACAAGCTGTGAAGTTTCAAGGCCTCCAGCTCTCAGGGGATCTAAAGAACTGTGGCTTTGCCTCGCACTGCCCTTGTCTCTCAGAAGGTACTCGAAAAGAACTGAAAATGTACCTTACCTTGGACTCCAAGTAAATGTTGGCTAAAGACATCTTGGAAATCTTATACAGGCAGATGGAGAGTGAAACAGCGCACAGCACAAACAACGTGTCATTAATTGCCACCCGGACAGAGACAATGACTTTTCTCTCTGAATTCTGTGTCCTCACCAATACTGCACATGTTAAATTCACCAAGAGGAAGAGGAGACTTATGAAAAGAGAAGCCAGGTAGAGGGGCAACCTGGGAGAGTGAGGAGAAAACAGTTTTAACGACATTGTTCAGCAAGTGTCAGTCATGAGATGGAAGTTGCACTCTGAGCAATGAAAGCTGCACGTGTTGGGCTGCCACAGCTGATAGAGTGACCAGCTGCCTGAGCCCAAATCAAAGTGCTCCAGATTGCTGGAGAGATTAACTCAGATAATTTCAAACCTGTTTTTACAGTTACACAACAAGCTGTAAGTAAAGAAACTAATATCAAGCAGCAAAACATGGAAGACTGTTTGCAGCAGAAATACAACAGTACAGTTCTTAAAAACTACTTAGAATACACATGTACTTTCTTAGAGTGTGTACTTCATATACACCACAAACCCTCTGACTACTCACTGACAGGAGAAACCTCACAAAACATTGAGTTGCCTGGAATGGACTGGTTTTGACCCTGGTTTTACTACACCACCACTGCCATGAGAAGCATCACTGACTGCTGTTGTTTGCCATCAGATTTCATATTAAATTAGGGGGGTGTCCAACAGTAGGAAAAATCTCTGAGTTACTGGTTCCCCAGCATCTTCCTCTGTCCCTTTTCCTAAATAACTTGGTCATGGGCAACCTCTTGAAAGAAACATCAAGAAATGTAAATATGCATATTGATTCTGGGTTGGCGTTTTGCCACCTATGCCAGGCAAAAGGTTCATTTGCACAACCACAGAAGCAGAGCTGGAACACAAATGTGACAGACAGAAGCCCAGGAGCTGGACTAGTTTTCTCCATGTGTTTTTTCCCACCTACCCAGCACTCATACCTGCAATCTAAGTATACCACATACTCAGGGAAAGCTGCTTCTAATTCCTCTTTACTCCTACACACAGCTGTGGAGCTTTTCAGTTAAAAAAAAAAAAAAAAGGTCATTTTTCCATTTCAGGTGTTTGCTTACTTCATTATCATTGCTGACCAAGGCAATTACTGATAAGGGTCATAATCTGCAGTCACTGAACAAGAGGTTTTGGCCAAGCTTTTCATTCTTGCTGGGAACTTTGAATTTGGCTGACAACAAACATCCAGACTGTCCCTGAGGAATCCAATTCTGATTGTTTAAAAATACTTTACCCAATGGTGATCTTCTTCTTTCACACATTCATATCCTTTTGGGATAGCAGCAACACAGCTACAAAGCTGAAGCATATCTGGCTTCTTTTCAGAGGGCAAGAAAGAAAGGGGTATACCTTTGAGACCTTTTAAATGTGTAACAGGGAGAACTGAAAGCCTAAAAGTCCCTGCTTGTGAATCAATGTCCTTCTTTCCAGCTATATCTGGCAGTGAGCGAGGATGCTGTCTTTTCCTTGCCAGTCATGGAAATTCCTTCTCAGGGGGAAGACTGTGCTCATTCTTAACCCTCCAGGGCAGGGCTCTGTTTTTAGGATAAGCAGCTAGAGGTAGTTCCTTTAAACCTCACAGTCTGATGCTAGAAGCACTGCAGTCCTGAAGCTCCTCTCTCACATGGCTTCCTCTGGAGAATGCAGTTCCCAGTTGTAGTGGTGGTACGTTTACAGCTTTTACTAATATCTCAAAAGTGGCGGTCACGTGTCTTCCTTTCCTTCTCCTCCCAAAGTCTATTTAATAGTCTCATCTCTGCTCCCCTACTGTAGTGCAGGTAAAATATTCTTGTGGGGTTTGGGCTTACAAGGAAAGGTATGCTTTTACATGCTGCTTGCTTGCAGGACAGTAAGTACATGCTCTCTTTTTGCTCCTCTTAGTCAGAGGGACTTTCTGCGTCAGCACGGCCTGCATGCCCTTGATGCTGGCTTGCAACCAGCAAGGCTTAGAGGCTTCCAAGCCAGGCTCCTCCTTGATGGAGTTTAGCAAAAAAAAAAAAAAAAAAAAAAAAGCACTGTCATGCTCTCATGCCCACACACTCCCGTATGTGCCAGGGTGAGCTGTCATGGCCAGTCAATTGTGCAGCTCTTCATATAATGATCTTCCATCCCCCTTATTAACATGATGTGGCTGGGGAAAAGGCTGCCTGTTTTGACAATAGAAGCATTGTTGCTGAACTTCTGAATAAGCACTGATGGAGACGCAGGCTGTGTCTCTCAGGGCAGTTTTAGGGTCTCTACAGCTGCAGAAAGCATTCCTAACTCACTTAAAGGCAGAATGTATCCTTACATCTCAACTACAAGGGCACCTACTAGGCATGAATAAGCATATGGGTTTTTTTAGAAAATAGAAAAGCAGGGCAGGAGAGGTCCTTCCAGATTGCACCAGCGACTGTTCAAAAGCCTATTGTGCCTAATCCCCACTTTGGGTCTCGTCCCTTAAAGGAGCTGTGCGTAATCTGGCTTGGCCAGGGAAGGCATGTGCCAGGGTGTTCTGTTCTTTCTGTGTCAGGCTGGATGCACCCCTAAGTTTTTCTCTGAGCTTAAAATCAAACCAAAACCAGATGAATGCAGTGAGTTTTGCCTTGTTTAACAGGAAAATGTGTTTGAAACTACTGCATTTTGTACGTGGTTTCCTCAGAAACCATACAGTGTCTGAGGCTTGTGCATAACAAGGCATGCACACACAGCACAGCAAGCCTCATCCAAACCCAGTGACTGTAAGAAATCCCCAAGCCCAGGGAGACGTGCAGAAGGACTGTTTAAATATGAAGTTGGGCTGGCACAGGCTTCGCCTTGAGCTCTTTTGCCACAGTGACTAACATCATGAAGGCTGTGCTGAGTAAAGTTTGCTTAAGATTCTGGATCTCTGATAGGATTTTATCAATTTTTTCTGTATCTGAAACGATTCTGATTTCTGAGACCTGTGCCAATACACAGACCACACTCCTACCTCTCCATTGCCCTGTTGATGTTGCCATTATCTAGTGCAGAAATGCTAATAGCAGGCAATAAGGTCTGACACTTATTAAAGAAAATGGGGGGGGCGGGAATCAAAAAGTGAACATTCAGCAATGAAGAAAAATCAATTCAGTTAAGTGCAGACTCCAGCCCCTGTCTGTAGGCCATCCATCTTTCTACCATCCATCATCCATCAGGATTTCAGCAACCTGATCTAATGAAAGACGTCCCTGCCCATGGGACGGGGGTTGAACTAGATGATCTTTAAAGGTCCCTTCCAACCCAAACCACTCTGTCATTCTATGTCTTTGAGTAGCCTGTTACAATTAAGATTCAGGAGCTCAGCTGTGGGTGTGCACATATTACACCACTTCAATTGCCCTGTATAAGATAGGAAATTAGGTCAGCTTTATTTATATGGCTCTTACACAGGCTAACTACATTTGTGCTAAGAGATCTAGATATTAAAACAAAATACTACTGAAGTCATTTACCAACAGGGCTGAATAAGAGAGAAAAGGCTAGACCAGATCCAAGACTGATCTATGTTAGAAGTGCAGTAGGCAAGAGTCAGGGTGGACATGGAGCTGTTGTGGGAAGGGTAGTCTGTACATGAGTAATTCCAGTCACAATACAAAAGCGTTTAGGAACGGAAACGCCCCAGGAGCTACATGCAGGGTGCTAATGTAGTCACTCCACAGCCATTGACTAAATATCACAAGCTCCCTTTGCTTGAAGAAAGACAGTTTCAAGCAGTTTTCAGCAATAAAGCCTTGCCACAAACATCAGTAACAGATGAGGTTCAAAGCTTCTACCTCTCACCTTTAAAGCCAGCCAGGAACATGTTCATAGACCCGCAGACCTGCCCTTTACCACCCTGACCTGCAGCCCAGGCTTTGTGCAAAGCCATCCTCTGTTCCTCTTGCCTATGTGTACCATCAGAGGCAGGCACACTTGCATTGGGGGCTGCCTGGGGACCTGGCTGGTGTGTGCTGTGCTTGTCTACCAGCCCATACTTCTGGATTTCCTTCCCACAGAAACCAGAGTGCAAAGGGAGGTGAATGTATTTGTATGCCATGGTGTTTACCAGGGAGCATCCAGCTCCTGCCCCTTGTAGTTTGGGATGTGGCTAAGGTATGCACACAGACACACTAACTTGAAAGCATTCCTGAGGCCACCAAAATAGATGCAGCCTCTCTGTTCCCATCCTGACAATTTCTGCATCAGCTGTGGTTCAGCATGGAGTCCACATCCCTCAGTCAGCCATCACACCCTGTGTGTCCCATACCCTCATCAGCCCAAGCACAGCCCACCCCAAGACTGCTCTCACTGTACTGCCATTCTACCAAACATGGTTTTTGAAGCACTTGCTCCAGATGATCGCCTCTCCAGCTGTATCGAAACCCAACTGGATAACAAACTTTCCAGGGCAAGGACAATCATAGAATCATAGAATCATTTAGGTTGGAAAAGACCTTCAAGATCATCGAGTCCAACCATCAACCATGCCCACTAAACCATGTTATGGAGTACCCCGTCTACGTGCGTTTTGAATACCTCCAGGGATGGTGACACAACCACTTTCCTGGGCAGCCTATTCCAATGTCTGACAACCCTCTCAGTAAAGAAATTTTTCCTAATATCTAACCTAAATCTCCCTTGCCGCAACTTGAGGCCATTTCCTCTCGTCCTATCTCCAGACACCTGACAGAAGAGACCAACACCCACCTCACTACAACCCCCTTTCAGGTAGTTGTAGAGAGCGATAAGGTCTCCCCTCAGCCTCCTCTTTTCTAGACTGAACAACCCCAGATCCCTCAGCCGCTCCTCATAAGACTTGTGCTCCAGGCCCCTCACCAACTTGATTGCCCTTCTCTGGACACGCTCCAGCACCTCAATGTCTTTCCTGTAGTGAGGGGCCCAAAACTGAACACAATACTCGAGGTGCAGCCTCACCAGTGCCGAGTACAGGGGAACAACCACCTCCCTGCTCCTGCTGGCCACACTATTTCTGATACAGGCTAGGATGCCATTGGCCTTCTTGGCCACCTGGGCACACTGCCGGCTCATGTTCAGCCAGCTATTGACCAATATCCCCAGGTCCTTTTCTGCCGGGCAGCTTTCCAGCCACTCTTCCCCAAGCCTGTAGCGCTGCATGGGGTTGCTGTGACCGAAGTGCAGGACCCGGCACTTGGCCTTGTTGAATCTCATACAAGTGGCCTCGGCCCATCGATCCAGCCTGTCCAGATGCCTCTGTAGAGCCTCCCTACCCTCAAGCAGATCGACCCTACCTCCCAACTTGGTGTTGTCTGCAAACTTACTGAGGGTGCACTCAGTCCCCTCATCCAAATCATTGATAAAGATATTAAACAGAATGGGGCCCAACTCCGAGCCCTGGGGAACACCACTTGTGACCCGCCACCAACTGGATTTCACCCCATTCACCACAACCCTCTGGGCTCGTCCATCCAGCCAGTTTTTCACCCAGTGAAGAAAATGTTAATATTTGACCTGTTGATACAGTACTATGTTCTCCTAACAGTCAGCAAGTAACAGGTCAGATTTCAGTTTCAAATTACTCTGTTTTCCTATCCTGAATTCAGACTGTAAATTCTTTCTTTAGAATGGAGACAACCTCTCTCTCTCTCCCCCCATCTAAACAACATTGCCCAGCTGAGGCTTTTAGGCATTGCCACAATAAACATTAATTTATTGAGCTCTTCCTCAGCTTTCTGGACATTACTGCCCTTTGGGGAGCTTTCAAGTAGTTCCTGACAATTCCTCCTGCTCAACAAGATCCTAAACAAATCTCTCCACCTAAACGCAAAGCTACCATAACCTCAACATGTCATGGGAGGTTATTGGTGAGCTCCCAAACACATCACCAAGTTGAATCCATTCTCTCTAGCTCCTTCCTTTCACAACTCTTCTTTCATCTTCTCAAAACTTTTGAGTTTTTATTACCACTGACCTCACTGATTAATACATACCCAGTCCCACTCATTCCTGTCAAAATAAATACATCACTCTGCTACCTCTATCAAAGCACTGGATCTGAATTCAGCTAGCAATACAAATGTTCGGAACTTGCAAACAAATCACCAGGGTGAGTGTTTTCTGCTTGTATTTGAAATATTTGCCTTTGAAATATGTGAATGTCTAAAAATGGTGCTTGTGTTGGGAAATGACACAGACTTCTAAATGTCATAGGAAGAAGCTGGCCTCAGAACCATCATTATAAAACACTGGTATATAAATATGAATAGCTGAGATATGAGCATCATAAATTATAAAAGATGTAGTGTTTCTCAAAGAGCATGGCAACTCTTCTTTACCACATTAAACGTTTGCATAGTTCTTACCTGTATTTCAGTAGCTCTGGGGAATACTTTGACTTAGCTTTGAAAATCACCTGCAAAACAGAAGAGTATTGCATCAAACATAGGATACATGTAAGTAGAGAAAGGCACTGTGATCCGCAGGAATCCTGTCTCACAGGTCACAAGAAATGTAATGATAGGTTTCATTACATAACAGATTTGCATTTATTGCTTATCCATGGCAGGCAAGCTCTAAGCAAAGTATTAAAACGACCCAGCAGGTGATCATGATGTACTTCTATACAAATTGTCTACACCATTATTTTTACTTACTCTGGCTCAGGAATAAGGTCCTTTATACCAGTATTCACAAGAGGACCAATGCCAGTATAATCATAGAGGCAAGTAATTAATGACCTAACATTACATGTCTCTCACATAGACCCGCTCATACCACCATATTGGGTCAGAGGCTCTCTTCCGATGAAGAGCCCATCATAGTACCCTGGCCTCAGATTGGATATATATGTTTGTATCCATGTTACACTGCCAAAAGGATGCCATCAAGAACCAAACTCAAAGTTTTACTCTGAGGAATATTTGGCTTCTGCTGACTGTCTGTTCACTCTACAACAATATGTATTTTTACAGAGATATAGCTCAGGCCCAGTAGTTACCTTGCTGTAATGGAAACGACAAAATACTGACATCGTTTCTGCAATGTAGCTAGGTAATATTAATCACAGGTGTTTAACCACCATCAGAAATTATATAAAAATACATTAGCATATTTTATATCTTATTTATTAAAAAAATTACAGGGAAGCATCACTGCTTTTTCATAAGCTAACATGGTTTCCAAACACACTCAGTTTACAAATGTTCATTTAAACCAACACAGAAGCATGCTGATTGCTATTTTTACAAAAAAAACCCCCATGCTGTATGACTTATTCTGGGTTGTTTCCTAATGGTTTTCTCCTCAAGTTATCCAGCCTTATCCATTTCACTTGGTTTTGCATGCTCTTTAGTATAGCTTGCATAATATTTGCTATGATTATCATGCTTTGCCAAGGAAACAAGACTTACATGAGCACTATGTATGTGTAGGCCTATGTCTGCCTGTCAACCTGTTTATCCATCCCCACACTAATCCTAAAATAGTCCAATCAGAGGACTGATGGAAAAATAATTGAAGCATCAAAGACATGATCCTTTAACACCCTCCTAAAAATTAGTGACCCAACAGAAGTAAGGAACCCTATAAATGCATCTGATACGTGACCTCTGTGAGAAGAACCCTGCATAATGATCCTACACATCACCCAGTGTGAGAGAGCCAGCAGAGCAAAGCATCACAAGAAATGCCCCAGTTTCGGAAACAGCTCGAAGTCAAGCATGAGACATAGATCTGGAGAAAATCAGGCTTCACTTGTTCCAGCATTCCTGGAACAACTTGTCATTTAACTCCTATTCACCATAAACAGCTGCCTTGACATGGAAATTATTTTTGTGACGCATCAGCCTGCTTAGCACTAGCTGAACCAGCAGAGAACATTGAGCTTTTCAGCAGGCCCTAGAAAAATAATAGCTGAGAACAAAATTGAAAATGTTGGGGAAAAAACCCTCTAAAAATATTCTGCAACCATTGATACTGTTTTCAAATAGTTAACATCTCTGGCAGTATCCCTTACACAAGATATTTGTGATTCATCCAAAGATTCTCCAAATTCCTGGATCATGAATTCTCACAGGAGTTCAGGAACAAGTTTTATGGTAATTTACTTACTTGCTACTGAACGGAGAGGTACAAGATACTTGTGAATGTTCTGTGTTTCCGTGGTGCACAAAGAGGGGCTGTCAGTTTTTAGAGAAGAGATGGGCTTCAAAATACCTCCTGTACACTTTTTGCACTAGACTTGTTGCTTACTTTGCTTATTCTGAAAGACACTGTGAGCCAGCGGGAAGGAACAGACTCCTGACCTCAATGAAACTAAACAAGTAAAACTTGTCTCTAGGGCCATTCCACAATCCTCACCTGTTCTGAGTAGCACTTACACATATTGTACCGTTAATTTTGACAGCTTTCAGAGTCGCACTGAACAGAAACGTTCAGAGTCTGTGCAAAGAACTACAAAAGACAAGCAATTTGCAGTGGGCAATGAGTTGTGCCGGGTCCACAAAACCTAGAAAATTCACAAGTTCCTGAATACCATCTCCTGTGGTTCCCCAGAAAGGATCCACTCACCACTATAACGTCACAGAGCACTCCTGTCACATAAACCAGTCCAAGGCTGCCCTACCTAGCAAAAGCTCCATGGGTAACTTAGCTAAAACCAAACATGACGTTCCTGCTGCAGATCCAACAGGATCTCCAGATGCGAGATCACCAAAACAGCTGTTATTGTGATTCCACATTTGGTGGGCCTCTCCCAGCTGATAAATGCTTCTGAATTTTATCAGAGCAAAATGGCCATTAAGAAAGAAAATGAACACTGCATAAAAAGTGGATGCTACATAGAATGAAAGCTACACTATAAAGCATGGACACTCTTACAAATTCACTGCTAGACAGAAATACAGGCAGCCAAGTTCTGCCATCTTTGCTTAAACACCGATGGGGCCTTAGTTCACGAGTAGCCTTGCTGGAAGCAATGTGATTGTCACAGAATAAAGGGCTGTTCAGTGGGAGTAAGGATGTCAGAAGCTGATCTCAATATACCTTACATGCGTGGGTGCAGCTTTTGCTTTTAACAGTCATTTAGCTCAAGAGACTGGTTGCTCAATGGCCCCTCCCCGCAACAGTGTTGAGAAAGCTTCCAGTCAATATCTGAGTCATCTAAGCAAGTCTTCCAGCAAACCAGAGCAAACCAGGCTATTCCTAAGAATAGACTAACAGCAAGCAGAAGGCAGACTTTTTAAAAAAGACCTTTCAGAGAGCCCCAAGATGAACAGCAACACAGAAAACTCAGTGAAACTCCTTGCTAATTTTCTAATGTCTAAAGGGTTACTTTTTCTTCTTAAAAGTATTTCCCCTTTTGCTTGTTCTTTAAATGAGAAATATCCTGTTTTGACTCCTTGTTTTTGCTGAAGGACTGGAAACCTCAAATGAGATTCTCACACTCCCTCCTCCACTCCCCTGAGGTATATGTCTGGCATATAAAACTGAAGCAGTACAAAAGGAGTCCAAAAAGCCCTTCATACAGCCAAGGAAAATTTCTGTTGCAGGAACTGATGTAAACAGCTGGCCTTAAAGACATTTTACCAGGTCCGAGCAGAGAAGCAGTAAGGATGGCATGGGAATCCATCAGAGCTCGGCTGCAGAGAGCTCTGCAGAGCTGCTGGGCAGCAGAGAAGGCAGAGTTAGGCTGCTGTAGCTTAAGGGGATTCCAGCTACAGTTAATGAAAGTTAAATCAGGAGCCACTCTGACCCTACAAGTATCAATGAAACAGGTGTTAAAGCCAAGTCACATATTCCCAGAGCAAAAGAAAAAGAAAATCTCACTGGAGCAACTTTCAGTCCATGCTCTGATTTAGCTGAACTGATGTGTAATGGATGGCACAAACCTCCAGTGTACCTCTACTACTACCTGATCAATTCACTTTTACAAGAGCCACAGCCCAGCTTACCAAAAAGCCTCAGGTATGTGTTAAGTGCTTGCATATGTCTCAAGCTGGACCTCTGTACAGGAATGAAGTTCAGCTTTATTTACCAGTTCTCATTTCAAAAGCTCTATAAGGAGCAGAGCATGTACTTTTCCTTCCCAGTTCCTTTCACTACAGCCCCTCTCTTCCTCTGTCACACTCCGTGCAAACTTCTCTTTGCACCCTGAAAATATGCCACAACCTCATGCAGGCCCAGAGCCCCTCACCATCAGCACATATACCTTTCCTCTTCTGTGTATCTTCCAGTCCCAGGTCCACCTTCCTCTTTCTCTCTTTCTCCCATGTTCATACTTTCAGTTGGATCAGATTCCCCCAAAATATGCAAGTTTTCCCTCTACTCTCTAAACTCTACATGGTTTGTAAGGCCTACAGACATGGGCAACATGACTCACTACCATACTCAGACTTGTGTAAATTGGTAAAAATAGTCTTTAAAGGACAGGGACCATTGCGGGGCTGGCAGCCACAGTAAACTTGCATGTGTAGCTTTCTTGTCAAATTATTTTCTAAGTTAAATGACCCTATTCTTCATGTCACATGCTGACAGCCAGCCAGTCTGCAGTTGCAATTTGTCTCATATAGATCCAATACTAGGGGCAATGATTTATGCTAAACATATTTGCTGATGCTTTACCATCCATAGTTAAGAGTCCTGTGCAGTTCTACATACATCTAAAGCACGCTTTAAATTAATAATAAGCTTTATAATACATGGTGTATTCATTTCTACTAAAAAATAAATATTTCTCCTAAATAAAAAGCCTTCTCTGTTCTCTCACTGGTGGTATTACTTTTGAAATGCTATCCCCAGTAATTAGAGGCTGAGAAGTTCTCTTCATTTTCCTCCCAGAGCTAACACAGACCCCAGTTCACTGAGATACACGTAACTTCTCTGAAAGCCTGGTGCTGGTTTTACCCCACCCTGCCAGGTACTTCCAGCATGACCAGCTCACCTCTAAACTGTCTTACTCTGTACAATTTCTCTTCATTTGAAAGTCCCTGATTTTATCGGCCCTGCCTGGGAGGCAGGGTAAACTTCTCGATGTGGATGCCAGAGAAAAGGGAAGATGGTTAGGGAGGAGGAAGGAGAGGTAAATCTGTCTACCAGCCCTTCTCCACCCATACAGCCTCACAGTTCTTTAGCTCAGCACCATGTTCCCTAGGTCCTGCAGCAGTTCCCAACCTGATGATTAAACCTACAGCCCACCAAATTGTTTGCTGTGCCTGGCCACAGGGGAGGCCTGGGATTTCCACCATCCCCTATGGCTCACGGTCTTTGGCCCTGACCTTGTTCTTTGAGTCTGTAACCCTCCATCCTAGCCTGCCTCCTGCTTAATTTCTATCCTGTTCCCCAGGGAAACGTGAAGTCTGAGCAAACAGGACAAAGTGAAGCAAGCCCTTCTCTGCCCACCCCTCACACACACCAAAAAAGGCAACTTCTTATCTTATTTTGCAGAGCCTCTTTACGCTTTTGCCCACAGCACTAACTGTAAAGCCTGAGGACTCATCTCAGTCTCCCCTTGTCAGGGGCAGGGAAGATTTGGCTAGGCAGGACATAAATAAAAGAGTACCCAAGTCCCGGGATCCTCAATGTCTGGAGCCATTTAAAGTGGAAAATATGTTACTTGCTGATTTGCAGTCTTCGCTTTATCACGCAGCAAAATAAACCCGTGGGAGCTGCAGGTGTGAGGCAAACATATCTATGGGCTTTTTGGTCTTTGTAGGTGGAAATGCACGCTTCAGCTCCCTATCTGATGGATGAGGATCAGGGATCTGCTCTGGCTTGGTACAATGCAGTTATTTGCCAGTGTTGCACTATTGTTTTACAGAAGTGCTACTGGATCTCATCTTCACTTGAGATTTATTTTAATGATTTCTAAGTAGACAGAGGCTTATCCTGAGAGTGTAGGTCACATTTTTTTCTTTAGAAGAGAATTAATACAGACACAGGATTAATAAATTCTAATAAATTAAGTGTTTTCATTAAAAATCACATGTATTTTCTCCAGTATGGGATTTCTGAGAGGAGCTAATATTATATAAGCCTTATCTGCAGCACCCTTTCTATTCTGCCCTAAGTAGGGCATCAAGACCGTAGCAAAGGACCCCGAACTTGACTCTTATTCCAAAGATCCCTTGTTCTGAGTCAAAACTATTTTGATTTTAACTTCCCTTTCACCCACAGGTCACCTGCTTTAGCAACCTGCCCCAACACAGTACAGCTCCTTCTGCTGTATCTGCTGATGGTGATGCTCAAGTCTGGGAACAACTTCTGCTGTGCCAACATCATCATGGCTTATTTGTCTTGCTACACATAAAATACAGTAGAAATTTGCGTCCCCATTGCTTTGGGATACCTATTAAAAAGCAAATAGTTGTGGGTAACTTTCTGTCAAGTTCAAAGGTGCTTATTATTCTGAAAAATTCCCTCAGGCACTCACCAAATTAGTTTTTTTGTCTTCTCACATCTATGTCTAAAAGTTTTCCTAGCAGTGCCACATTTAGAAATGGTGGGTGCTGTACAGCAGATAATAAACACCTGCAAATTCCAGAGACCCATAAGGTCTCTTCCAGTCCTCTGTCCCTGTACTATATATAGATCATTTCTTCCCCTCTAACTAAGCACCAGTTAAATAGCATGGTTTTCATGCAATGAGACACTGCTGCAGACCCTTCTTGCCTGCCTTCTAGAGAAAAAAGGATTACAAGTTGTTTCTGAACAGGTCTGTGAAGTTATAAGCCATTACTGAAAACAAAATTCTTTCTCCCCACCCCTTTCACACTAGTTCTTGCTTGCCTACTGTGGAAAGCTAGATGCACATTAAATATACAGTCTCAAGAAGATGCTGAATTTCAAGCCAAACCACCTTTTAATGGTTAGAAGTAAAGAATTAATAACAGTGAATTAAAAATATGTGCACTTATTCTGTGTCTTACGTTATATTCATACAATGGCTGTGCTTGTATTTCTTAAGGCTTTGTTTTGGCTGGGGAGAAAAATTTGACATGAGATTTCACTGGGAGCAACCAGCTCGAATGCAAACAATACTAATAACATGCCTGTCTACAGTGGCCCACAATCTTTAAAGATTATGGCACACATCACAAACTCTGAAAGTCCCTTGCAAATATTGTTTCAAAAGCCTCACAACACCCTTCAAGACAGGTAACTATTACAATCCTTTACAGAGGGGCTCAGAGGAAGATCATGAGGACTCATGATGACAGAGCAGAAATTGTCTCAAAGGCAGAACCAATAGCCTTAGCATTTTTTCTGTTTCCAACCACTGACTTATATTTCCTGAATGATATCAGACAGCAATGCCAAAAATAAGTTAAAAGGACACATGTGTGCATTCTGTATGCTCTCTTCCTAGATCTTCCTTAGATTAAAGGAATCAGTTACCCGCAACACTAAGCTCCCGAGTGCCGGCACTCTAATGCACAGAGTGCAGGCTGCTGTGCCCCCTCTGTGCTCACACCAGCCTCAGCTTCTCTTGGCGAAGAGCCAGGATGCTGCATTCTGCCTCCAGACTTCCACGGCAGCCCTACGTGTATGTCTGAGGGAAGAATCTTACCTAGGGCTATGACTTAGTCGCAGCTGCTGTGATGGGCATGGACTGTGCAATGATGGACGTTTGCCCCTGGGGAACCGCACCATTATCAAATGACTCTCGCAATAGCTATGGGATAAAGCATAGGTCACCATATGCCTGAGCTGGATCTGAGTAGCATGTAGATGAAAGGTTCCTGTAATCCCTTAATATATCTCAAGTCCCAGGGAGCAGAGCGGGGTGAGTTAGCAGGTGTTTCAGACACTGAATCCAGAAAAGTAAACCTAAGCACAAAACTGTGTATGTGGTTCTAAGTATTTAATACCCTCTACAGCTCAAGTGATCCTCTTACAGCTGTCATGCTTACCACTGCTGCTTTTTCTGCTCTGGGATGGCAGCTCTCACAAGCAGCCTGATCTCTCCAGCCAGGCTGTTCAGAATTGACAGGCCTGTAACCACTACAGAGCACTGTTAAACACCATAGGCACTACAGAAGCACCCAGAACCAGGCACCAAGCTGGTTCCAAGTGGGGCACACAGCAACACCCAAAGCATTCTGAGCACCGCCGGGGGTGCTCCAGGCCTGGCTGGTGCTCTCCTGGCCAACCACTCCTGCACTGGGAAAGCAGACTTTGACAAGGGTCATCTGAGTGCAGGCTTGGCTTCCTGCTCCAGGCATGGTAGTGGGATTGAGGAGACAGAGAATCCAGTCCCTGCCCTCCCGCAAGCTTCCTGTGAGATCTTAGGCAAACCCAGCAGCCTTTCTTTGCCTCAGCATGCCAATATCCCATCCTGCAGCCCAGTGCCAAGATACCCAAGCTCACCATAAATACTTCCAAGCAAGTCTAACTGCAGCAACCTGGAGCGCTGTTCAGCCTAACTCATCTGGCTTCTTAGCTGTCTGTAGCACAGATACACGCTTGAGACCTCTTTCTGAAATGGAGATACTATTTCCTTTACCCCACTGTACATCTAATTTACCTTTCCATCACAGTGTGCTTGAAATAGAGGATGTATTTCTGTACAGCACTTAGTGGGGTCTGGAGTCACTGCTATTTTTAATACAGATTATAGGAATTGGGTCCACATAGGACCCAATCAATAGTTTTGATTGTGATACACAGAATAGAAATCTCACTCAGAAACATGTCAGCCAACTTATGAAAAACTGGGGGGGGGGGTTGCCAGCAAAATTAGAAATTACAATTCTGACTGCACACACACAGAGATCAAGTCTGCTAAGCCAGGAGGTTTATGAAGTCTAATAACAACAACAACAATAATAAAGAATAATAATAGAACGGCATTTTGGGTGTCCAGCTTTCAAGCTCTTCTATACGTTTTTCCCCAACCTTTAAATTAAATGACACCCATTTAGTAGACAGTAGATATATTATTTGCCATTCCTGAAATGACCACTTCAGGCTCCAGTTTCATTGTAACACTGATCACTTGCATATAGATCAAAAGTTAAAATTCGCAACTAAATAACTGAAATTTGCTTTTTGCATTGCCAAGGTACATTTGTTAATTACATTTTTTCTTATGATTCTTACAAAATAATGCTGTACCATTGTCAGATTTAATCAATCAAATATCTGTTGCTTACCTGTGTGAAGTAAAGATTCATCAGGGTCAGGGTAAAAAACTGGAGGCAGACTGGGAAGCAATAGAGAAGCCAGAAGATGAAGGGGCTGAGAGAATTTGCTGTGACAAAGTCTTTGAAGTAAAATGAAAAGAGCACAGTCCTAAGAGAGGCCCAAAACAAGCACAGAAACAGAAAGACAGTTTGGTAACTGAACCTCTTGTGCCTGTAGTGAAGGACCAGCCAGAGCTGGACATAGATGAACACAAAAAGCAGTGAATAAAAAACAGTATATACAATGGTCAGGCCCAACTTCACATACGGAGGGACAGCTGGCGTCAGGGTCGGCGGAAGGGTGTCATTTTTCAGTGGGTCCCACTCAGAGGCCTCCATTTGATATCAGGAATCGTCAGAATTATTTATTAAGTTTGGCTGCCGCTGTTGCCTCCTCCTCCTTCTCCTTTCATCTTCCTACAGCATAGGAATCAAGAAAATGAAAGAAAACAAGCTGCACTTCCTCTTTGGCAGCTCACTGTGGGCTGGTAGCACATGATCACAATTCAGAATGATTCATTAGGACTGCCTTTGTCAGCAATTGGCAGGGAACAGCTCAGAAAGCTGCCCTTCGCTGATGTTTGTGCACGAATCTTTACCATCCACAAGAAACAAAGAAATCCACCAGCCCCTAAACGGTTTACTGCTGATTTTTTTCCTAAGGAAAATTATCTGGATTTTAAATCAGTTAAGTAATGTTCTATTTTCTACAAGCAGCAAGTACCTGACATTCTCCCAGTGGCAGCCACATCGCATCTTTGAAGGATTTTTTTGTCTTGTTTCCTATTTAGCAAGTACTTTATTTAGCTGCATTTTGTTAGGAATAATTTTAAGCACCTTAAAGTTCTCATGAAATTCAAACCACTGTAATAAGCCATAACAGTTCAGCTCTGCACTGCAGAAACTTTTGTGTTTATAAGGAAATACACAATTTGCACAGCAAATCTAACACATTCAGTATCTTCTTTTTCTTCTAATATAAGACATTTCATTAGAATGGGAGAAAAGGCACATCAAGGCTTCCAAACGTAGCATATACAGGAACAAATAAAACCCCCTAAATACCCAAATTCACCAAAGCATACATGCAGCTACAGGTTCTTTTCTTCTTGGTTGTTGTCTATTTGTGCCATCACTGTAGCAACAGCTGACCAGACACGCCTTCTCACAAGTGTGCAGATGTGCCCTTGGGATTAAATCTATAAATTAATAGGTACTATGGCAGGCTGCTGGGTTTGACTCACGGGGGTGAGAAGTGAGAACTGAAACTGAGTGGTTTAGACATTTGTAGCATGGTGGAAATGCTTCATATATCTTTAGGTCATGTATAGCGTCACATACCATCGAATAACACGGTTTTTAAAAGATACCTTGATTATGGCTGGAGCACTGCCATGTTTTGTTCTATCGTTTATAGTAAGCTGATTATGGAATAATCTCCAGGGACGACCCCACATGTCTGGTGAGGCATGAAAAAAGATTCCTTTAGTGAAAAAGTCCATGTAAGTGAACTAACACAGTGTTCAGGGTATGCAGATACTGACACAGAGTACGAACTAAAATAATGATTTCCATTATTAATGCCTCACCCCAAGAGGAGTTCAGAGCTATTATTTTGCTGAAAAAGAAAATTATTAAAATTGTGCCTATTAATATAAATACAGAATAAGTTTGGATAGTTCCTTAAAAAGATCTCTAAGTGAAGCCCATCCTGCCCTAAAAGTACCCACTGAACACTTAAAGCTATGTTCCAAAATCCATGTTCAGGTACTGAAACATAAGCAGTTTGATTTTAAAGGTGCTAAGCAAACTCAGCTCCCACTGACTGCAAAGGGATCTGTGGGATCTCAGGGTTCTTCTGTAAATCAGGTGACTTGTATTAAGGTGTCTAGATATGATTTTAAGACCCTTACCAGGAGCAGTCAGCTTTGCAAATCCTGAATAAACAGCTTACAGAAGCAGGGTGATACACAGCACCAAGTAGCTGTGTCGATTTGGCTACGTATAGACATACACAGAACACACAACAAATGATGGGAAAGAAGAGAGAGGATAAGAAATGTCCAAGCACTAAAAATCATGTACATGTACGGACGTATGTTATAGCTTGCACAGAAAGACAATTTTATGGCTGCAACATAAATAAACTTGGACTTAGTTTTAAATTAGCACCTGCTCCTAGACACTGCGTATTTCCTGGAAAAAAGTAAAATTTATGTGATACAGGGTAGAACATGGAAAACTGAGCAGTTACTGAAGCAGTTTGTCAGAGAAGCTGTCTGTACTCAGGCCAT
This sequence comes from Harpia harpyja, assembly GCF_026419915.1. Lineage (NCBI taxonomy): Eukaryota > Metazoa > Chordata > Aves > Accipitriformes > Accipitridae > Harpia > Harpia harpyja. The sequence goes on from NC_068952.1 coordinate 33,509,864, forward strand.
CATGTTCATTAGGCAAAGATGGGGAATATAAAGGCCCTGAACAGGAGTTTAGACAATATGTATAACAAATAGAATAGATACAACAAAATATATTTCAATACATACTACAGAAGGCTCCGTCTCCCGGATCAGGAAAATGTCTCCCCTAGATTGATACATACTTCCTTCTAGCAGACAGGGAAAACCTCTTCCTAGCCTTTCCCAGTTCCACTAATACGCCTGCCTTATACATCCCTCGATCTCCACAACCCCAGTGCACACATGCACTATCTAGAGGCCAGAGTACAGTGATAATAAACTCAGTGGGTTGCACACCACCTCTCTGCTCTCAGTACAAACTTTCTGATTATGCTTGTGGCTAACATTAACCCACGGTGGCCATAAGCACTCTATTGCTTTTTATCAGTGACCTATAACAACTCTTCACAGCTTGTGCTATAAGACTTTAACCTGTTAAATGAGGGTAAAGGCTTCCATGACATGCCATCAGCAAAACCACCAGGATTTTGGCCACTGCCACATGCCTGAAGTATACTGTAAAATGTACAGAGAAGCAGGAATCCATTTCTACTCAGAAAACCGCTGGTTTCCCTTACTGCCCCTGTGGATGTGATTGCCCACTCACACTTTGTGGGCAGCATGTCGTAAACAGCCAAAAAAAGCTGCTGCTCCCTTGGTCAGGTGTTGCCAAGGGACGGCAAAGAACAGTGGTAGCACAGACTGCATCACAGATGTGTGTCCTTGCCAGTAGGTGAGCAAAGGTTGGTTGGGAAACTCTGCATTGCAGCATTACCAGAAACTTCTTAATAGATCAAACTTCCCGTGCAGCTCTCTAGTGCTTAAGAAGTTCAGCCACTTCTTGGCCTTCAGCACACTCCTGCTGCTGTCTAGGGATGTTGGACAATTCCAGGAGATCTGTTTGTGTTACTGTTTTCTTTCTAAAGGTCATTGTCCAAAGGAATAAACTTGAGTGGAGCTCGAGGGTTCAAATAGTTGCTTAGCTAGGCTGTCCCACTGCTATTTGACTTGAAATGAACTAAAGTAGATAACATAAACTATCTGGATTCTGCAAGTTGAACTGCTGCCCGGCTCCTGAGTGGAGAGGTCTACAGTTCTCATCTTTGATGTCACTTGCAGTTAATGAATTGGCTGGCAAGACTGTTAGCAAATCACTGTGTGCTAAAGCACCCTGCAGTATCTACTGTGTAGTTCAAAAAGTCTTTTAGAAAGGGTTTTGCAGAAAGGAACACTTCTAGGAACTGAAGAAAATAAAGTAATTTAAGATTTTGTTAGATACTGAACCATCTTCATATTTGATTTTATACTATGGTAGTCCAAAGAGTTTGTCCTCAGTTACACTGGCAGGTTTTTCATTCTTTTGAGGTTTCATGATTTCTTGGATTGTGTTTCTTACAAATACCTGGCTCTCATGGTTTAAACCTCAAGCACTGAGTAAAGTATCATAGCTGGACCTTAAAGTCTATCCTTCAAAAGTTGCTTCTCCCTAAAGTTACCTGAAAAATTGTGAGAGGCCAGTTCCACCCCACCTGAGACATACCAGGAGAGGCTGCCAGATAGGCAGGCTGCTTGCCAAACCAAAGAAAAAGAAAATGGTGTTCTGGTTCAACATTTTCTTTTGCTCTGCACTCCATGAAGCCTACAATTACGAAACTCCACAACATCTTGAAGGAAATAATTCTTGCTATTTCTACTCAAAAAACAAGTGGGACAGAAATCTGCTGTTGAACAAGATCCATCAACTAGCTGGTGGAGAGTGGGAGTATTAAGACTCTTTGAATTAGACAAAAGGTAGAGATCCTGTGGAATTCATGATGATTTAATTCACCCGAGTTTGTCACAACACTTACACCTCCTCTTTCTTCATTTTGTGACCCGCAGAAATACCAGCTCACATCCTTGCAGTCCACTCTTTTCAATTTAAGTAATTTTTTGGAAAGGCAAATTCCTCTGAAGTCTTTAGTAATGTGGCTATTAGAAAAGAGAATTTAACTACGCAATGTAAGCACATACCTTCTGCGTCTAACACTTAGGCCATTGCAATTTGGTGCATTACATGACAAGATAGCAGGTTTCCTGATGAGACATGGTGGCCAGGATGCTGAAAAGAATGGACATTCCCTTGCAACAAGTTCAGGAATCTTATTTAACTACAGGGCAGGCACCCAAACTAGTGCCTGCTCAACATGATGGATGAATTAGCCAGTAAATCATGAAACTGTAATTTTTCATTTGTCTTTGGATTCTGAAAACCTTATAGTTGAAGGTTTTGAATGCTACTGCATTGCAGAGCATGAGTACTTAGCCTTGGAAAATACTGCTGATGGGACACTTCCATCCTTCACTCAGTGTGGGCTCATCTCCAAGTCATGGACTACGTCACCATCTTTGGGATCCAGCGTCTCTGTGCCATTCAACATTTAGCAACTCTGGCAAAAGCCAAACAGCAGGCTGGGAACCAGTTTTCTCAAGGGAAAAAATGTCCTTTCATTGTTGGGCTTTCTCTGTGCCTGGGCATGTTAGATTTCACTATTAATCCTGACATAGACCTCATACTCAAAACATGTCTAAATAAAGCCCTCATAATAAATCAGGATTTATTATTGTAATCTCATTTAGGTCATAGAGTGGCGTACAACAGTACGAATGTAAGGCCTTAACCCATAATCCTTAAGGTAGCCAAAGCTTCCATTGGCTTCAAATAAAGTAATGCCTATGCATCAAGGGCAGGAACTCAGCCACAAAAACTAATCGGAGTAATGCAAGTAGCTTTAAAGCAAGAAAACTGTGGTTTCATAATTCCAGCCAATACTTGACCAGAAGAAAATTTTCTAGAAGAATTAAATATGTTACTCAGTTAATAGCAGATGGAAAGAGACAGATTCTGTGCAACAGAAGCATCAGAACATCAGTGCCTTTGTTTCATTTTGGAGTTTTGCCTCTATTAGGTTGTTTATACATAGATTTCAGGCTCTCCTGCAGACTTCCCCATTGCACAATGCGCAATAGGAGCAGACTCAAGCTTGGAGATGCAGTCTGCATTCCAGACTGGTAAGAAAGTCTTGAACACCCTGAAATTTCTGTCCATGCTGCACGTTCCTTGGGGTTTAAAACAAGACTCAGCAATCTGTAGATCTAAGGTTAAAAAGCACTGAAAAGGATTTGTTGCTTTTCACTGTTCAAATGGTTCTTGGCAGCCTTCAGTCTCCCAGATGCCTCCATAACCCAAAAGCATACTTTAAATCCATGTTAGCTCAAGTAGAATATATCCTCTCCTTTGCTAGCCTTCTCTGCTTCCTTTCACTTAGGGTTTACCCCTTCCTTGCACCCCTCCCCACCCCCCACTGGAAAAACCCATGAAAGAGGAACTAAAGAAGTTAGGTATTTCCCTTCAGTGGGGATTCCCTTACATATATCAGTCAGCTGGGTATGAGCTGACTGGAAAAGGAGGTGGACTAGATGTGGACTGACAACAGAGGGAGGTGGATTTGAATGCTAAAGATCACTTGTCCCACTGTCTGGTGCTTCATGTCATCTATGACACATCCTGGCAGGGAATGTGTCTTCTCTTCACAAGAACCTTGACGAGTAGAGAATAAAAGCCCACTTAAATAGGGACGATTTTAGCCACATCCAGTAAAGGGAGTTAATTCATTTTCTTCCCTTGGCTTCTGATACTTAGACAATAGGTAGAATCTCGTTCACAGCTATGAAAGCCCCATGTGTTAGAAATCATCTGCTTCAGCCCTGATTATCTGCTTGCTCAAGCAGCTGAGAATTCAGCTGTGGAAGCAGAAAGTCCTGAATCTTGCTGAATCCTTCCCAGGTTAACGCCTGGAGAGAGTTTTTAACTCCAGTATCCTAAATCTACTCCAGTTGGTGCTGACATCCATACTAATTCAGAGGACTGTGCAATGTGAGGAAGTGGGCTCACAGTCTGAGCAGCTTGATGTTTCCTCACTTTCTTAAACTGCATTTGGCAAGGCTGCCCTCTGAATGGTCGCTGCAGAAACTTTCCAGCTGTAGGGTCATCCTTGGAGTAGTGATGAAGACATCTTTGTTGGTGAGGAGCCTACAGAACCCCAGTCTAGCCTTTCTGGGATATAAAAACAGGGTGGAAAGGGGCAGCCAGTGTGGTTGGAAGCAAAGGATTTTGTCTGGGACTGCAAGGTGATGTAGCTGTGCAGAGAAACAGCAAATTCCTGAGCTACATGTCAAATCTACGGCTTAGGGATGAATTCCCACAGGATGAGGTTTCTTTGATCATTAGCGAATCTGTACTTAAGACACCTGCAAAGACCTGAGAGACAAATGTAACTCCTGGGCTAAAACCAAACAGTAAACAAACCTTTACAGCAAATTTGCATTCAACATTTAACACACAAGATTCAGCCAACAGCACCCTTCCTTGCCCTTTACGTGTGTATCGTTTGTATGTTGTATCCTATGTTTGTACTTGTGTATTTGTGCCATTACTTTCCTGCTGCTATGACTTCTACAAGCTGTTAGCCTACACCTGAGGGCAAAGAACTCCGGTAGCTCCTCCAGGTTCAAGCAGAGGAACGGGAGAGAGCTGGCGCCTTACCTGGCGGGGCAGAAGGTCATCAGCTACAGCCACCGGGCTGGGCTGTGTCCTCACCCCCTCCGAGGTGCCTCTCCGTCAGCTGTAAGGAGGCCAAGGTGGTCTGGGACCCCTTGCCTCCAGCCACCGGCTCTCCATCCCTGTCCGCCTACAGCAAGGGGCAGGTAGGGCTCATCATTGCCTCCCCCAGCTGCCCCGCTCCGGCAGCGACCACCACCCGACACCCCTCTCTCCCCGAGGCGCAGTGCCGGGGGGGAGGTGGGGGCACGAAGGCAGCCCCAGGCCCTGAGGAGGACGAGGAAGGGTGAGAGGGAGCGGTGAGCCAGAGGGAGGCGGGTTCTGCGCGACCCTTCCCCTCAAACAACGCGGGCCCAGACCAGCCCGCTCCCCTCATGCTGGCCGGGCCGGGCCGCGCCGCGGCTGCCCCCACCCGGCCCCGTCTCTTCGGCACCACCGCGCCCCCTAGTGGCGCGGCGCCGTGACCGCAGCGCCGGCAGGGACCGGCTGGAACCGGCGGCGGGCGGCGGCGCGGGCCCGGCGGGGGAAGCGGGGCTTGGCTGCGGCCTTGCTGCTCTGCAGACGGAGCCGCTTTGTGTGCTGCAGGCTGGGCACGGCTCTGTGAGAAGAAAATGAGAAATGGGAAAGGTTTTACCAGCTGCTCGTTGATGGGTTTACATTCTAGGGGGTTTTTTGGTTGTTTTGTTTTGGTTTTTAAATTATCATTGTAAGACTCGCAACAGCTTCCAGTTAGGAACCGTAGGGCAGAAGCAGAGCAGGGCTGGGTGCAGGCGGCAGCGCGGCAGAGGGTCCGCCAGGCCCAGCGGGTCCCTCCGGGCACGCGAGGGTCGGTGCCGCGCAGTTACCTCAGCGTGTGGTGCGGCGGCCGCCTCCGAGCCCGGGGGTAGCAGGGACCTAACCCGTGTGCTGTGGGTGGTTTATTTTGTTATTTGTTAAGGCTGCCACTCGCGTGCGTACAGCATTCACAGTTCTGTAGGAGCCAGGGAGGCTCGGCAGGCAATTGACTCCTTTCTGCTGATCACCTGAGAAGGACACGCTGAGGAGAAGTTGCAGCCGCTTTCTTTCCCCTCCAGCTCTGTGTGTCCTGAGGGCATCTGCTCTTCTGTAATGCCTGCCTGTGACGATGCCTGTTTTCTTCATAAAACTCCCCTGGAAGAGAAACAGAAGTTATGTAGGTTCGTGTCCTTCAGCCAGCTGCATTGAGCCAGGCGGTTTCCTGTCCTGACCAGCAGCTTTTCCAGATTTACCCTTATTGCAAAGCAGTAACCGGCATTGTCCCGCTCTTTGTTCTGATTGCTTCTGCAGGATTTTATTTATTCGTGAACTGTGGCTCAGTGGCGGAAATCAACTGAGCTTTATTTCCTCCTTAACATCATTAAAATACATTCATGTGAAAAATAATAGTAGCTGGCTTTACAAAATGTTGGGTTTATTGGGGGGAATGTGCCAAGAATATATTGTATGTTTGTAAATGGAACTGCTTTTGTTTCTAACACAGTAAAAGAAAAGATGATCATTTCATGAGTTTAATAATCGTGCCAACTTTATGTTTGTTTATGCTGTGACAGAATATTCAATGCATTAGACTTCAAATGGCCCAGCTGAATAAATTGCCCTAGTGGGTGGAGCAGCAGAGAACTGTAAAAGTGTGAAAAAAGAGAATACTGAAAAAGGAGGAATGGAGAACAGTTGAAGAAACAGGGCTGGAGATGTTATTACAGGAACTACATTAAAGAGAAACTCTGCTTGGAGAAAGTAAGTACTGTACAGTAAGTACTCTTAACCTCTGGGGGATTTTTGCAAAATTCTCACAAGCAAGTTGTTTGATGATATCATCATGTGGATAGCAAAAACTTTGCTTTTCTCATTTCTTTTCATAAACCTGTGTCTATGTAAGTTTATTATATTAAATAAGCATGTTAGCTGCAATTATAATTCCTTAATATTTGACAATACCTTTATAATAAATAATAATTGTGAAAATAAACAGAAATACACTATGTAGCTATATTAATATTATACATTAATATGGTATTCAATATAAATATTATTTAAATTTTAACTAGATAATAAATTATAATGTATAATTATTAAGCAATAAGATATTAACTATTTAAAGATTAGGAAATGGTGGAACTAAGGTTGTCAGTGCAAGTTCGTTTTGAACCCCTTTGCAGGTGCTTTTTGGTGTTACCTTTAGTGATTGTTTTTCCCCCAGGATCCTTGCTTCATTCAGAGGACAGAGTGGTAGTGCAACAAGTGTTCTAGGAGGAACCAGAGTTGTTAGGAAGTGATGTGGTTCGTTGTTGGGTGTAAGGTATATGCGAATTGGGGTTTGGTAAAATAAGGGTTTGCATAAGGGCATATCAGGTCTTTGTAACAACAGGATGAGGAGAGCTCAGAAGCTTTGCAGTGAGGAGAGGGTAGAAATTGTCCAGCGCTACATGCTGTGAAAGGAAAAGGGATAGAATGATTTAACAGCTGGGATGGAGGGCAGGAAGTAGGTATTTATCCTGGAAATACTTCTGTCACCTCCAGCTGTGCTGGCTGTAGTTTATTTTGGAGCAAAGTCCAGTATAATACAATGGCAGATTTCCAATCCTCTTACAGAACAGACAACATTGCAGTGAAAAGACTTCAATCATTTTTGCTATTAAAACATTCTAAGAGGTGTGTTCCTGTGTGCAGCTGTATTTGCCTCATCCTAACTATGCCATTGCAGAGAATGTTTAATCAGAAACTGCTGTCTTTTGTTTTATTTTTCACATTTTGTTGGCCCAGATTTTTTAAAAAAGTAATGAGTGTCTGAATCTCAGCTAGGCAAAGGTGGTACAGCCACTTGATTAATGAATAGAAAAATACAGAATTTCAGACTACCTTAATGAAAGAAACCGAGCTGAATTTGAGTCTGATTAATCAGCATGAAACATTTTGAGATATGCGTAATCTAATTTGTGGGTTTAATTGTGAGAGATGTACTAAAGAGACCTCAGTCAGTGGCATCAATGACAAAGCTAAAATCAAAAGTGATTTTAACTAATTGAAATGGTTGTTGGGATTGTCATGTTTTGGCACTGCTTGTACCAATTGTTTCTCAGGTTGGTGACATCAGTTGTCCATTACATATGTCATGCTAAGTACTGGGTTTTTTTGAGAACCACAAGTATAAAACTGTAGTCTTACAAGGCCTACAACACTAGGCCATTTATTGCATCTTGCTAAAAGTGTGTCCTGTGTTCAAAGACATGGCAAAAGAGTATAAAGTTATATAAAGATATGAAGGAGAAACAGTCCTGGAAATTGTCTTCAAAGGTGGGATATACAAGGATATGCAAAGTTACCTGTATCTTCAGACAGCTTTGGTTATAATTTAGTTAGGATCTTATCAAATCTATTCTAATGGCCTACCTATTTTATTGTGTTTATGACTATCGATAATTTTTAATTAAGAGAAGCAAAATAGTCATGTCAGAGAAAGTTTGCAATAAAAGATAGTGTGATCTGGTAGTCAGAAGGCAGTAGAGAAGGGGCAGTCATTTTCCCCCATAGAGCTCTATAAAAATGAGTTGCACAGGAAAAATTCTGTCTTCCAAATGTTTTCATGAGACACATGAAATGTAAATTTTCATTTGTTCAGTTTGCAGGACTTTTGAAAAAGAAAGTGATTTTTATTAAAAAAATGTGAAAACATGAAGCTAGTTATTTGCATAGTATATCTTCTTTATAAAAGCCTTATAGTGGTATATCAAAAGTGAATTTAATGTTAGAAAAAATGAGGTGTATTTTGGAAAAAAAAAATCTTTCCATTAAAAAGTAAAGCAACTACCTCTCCTTCTGTGCTTTCTATTAAAAGCACAGTGACTGACAGAGACCGTGGAAAATTCTCACGCTTTTTAATTCACTGTAAAATACAGAGGTTAATAAGGAGAAGATGCAAATGTTTTGGTCACATTTTGTGATAGATACTTGTGTATGCAAAGCAGTTAAAAACCCTGAAAACTCAGCAGTAACAAATTCCATCCTTTCAGGAGGATTCCACTGATATAGACTTCACAGTCTGACTGAGTGTGTTACTTTCATTATTTATTTTTTGCTTTCATTATCTTCAACTGCATTTTTCATAATTTTTTACATTTAAGCAATTTTACGAGGAATTTTTTTTATTCACTTTGATAATACAAAATCTGAGCATTTCTAAATTCTGTAAGGACCTACACACTGCCAGATTCTTAGAAAGAAGCTTGAGCGTGACCAGAATTGGAATAGGTAAATTTCCCAACAGTGCCACCACTTGTCTTTTTGGGCAGAGACAGATAATGTTGATTTTATCCCCCAGCTCAGGGCCATATTTCTGTCTCAGAAACTATGATTGCTTTCTTAGTTGAAGTCACTGTATGTATTGATTATGCTCAAGTTTGTATAATATACTGGCTGAAGATCTAATCCACTGTGAATTCTTACACATGGTCAGGGTGTCCAGGAATTTGTGGTAAGAATTAATCCAGTCACCGCATATATATTCTGTATCTTACCTGCTCACATGATCTTGGAGAGCATATTTCAAATGCAGCCTATCCATTTAAATTCCACATAAATATCCAAATTCCATGTAGTTACAGTAAGCAAATATTATGGCTATAAATGACCTTTCCCTGTTTCAGTCTAGGTATTTTTGGTTATGTAATTGGTAAGAGTAATCAGAATCAAATATACGTATCAGCCAGCTCTTGGAATCACTGCTACTCTGCAGGAGCAGCCACTAAAATGAAAATAAACCGTATTAATCTGCCTGAATGCACATATGCTAAAAAGAAAGAAAATTTCCCCCCCAATAAATATGTAATCAGATCATGAACTGGTTTAGGTAGACCATTATTTTCAGTATGGACCTTTGTGTTTTTGTTATTGGATACCTCGATACGGCTAAAGAGTTTCTATAACTAAACAAAATAAAGATTTTTAGATCAATAATTTACAGGCAGTCTTCAAAGAAAAGAACAAGTTAAGATATGCTGACTGTGCTTAGTCACAGAGAGTCACTATTTACTACTTCTGGATCAAATGAAAGACATTTTTTGCAAGCTCTCATGCACACAGTCACCTTATCTTCCTCATGCACAGTGGCTTAGATTGTCCTTTTTTTGTTTGACTTTTGCACATATCCAATGGCCAGAAATCTTCGAGGAAAAAATGTGATGATGATAATACCCAATTTGACTTTTCATTACAAGCTCCCAAGTAAGGTTGGTACTGTAACTAAAGTGCTAATTAAGATTAGTCTGTTTGGGAAATACATCTTTTCATACATGGTAACATAGTTTATGAATCTTGTTATTAACACTAAAATTAAGTGCTTTTTCTGTGCATAAGCTTTATAGTCATTGCCCCTGCTTTTAAGATATGTATGCGTGTAGTGACTGGAGGCAGCTGGAGGTCACTTACAGACCTATTAGTATGTTTAGTCAAAAGGTGTATTTCTGTAAATGTAACAGATCTAGCAGCAGCTCCAATCAGCCCCTTTGCTGCAGGTGTCTTCCTGGCAGGGGCCAGCGGAGGGTGCTGTTGTTGCTTTTCTGTACCGGAGCATGGTGGAAAAAAGCAGAGTAACGTTATACTGGGAGAAGTACAGTGTGCCAGCGTGGGGTCCTCCGGTTCCGCTCCCAGCATGGCCTGTGCAAACTCCCACCCACCACAGCCTCGAAAATCTACGAAATCGTTAACAATGGTTGACAGTGAGCACCATCTCCAGTCTGAAAGACAGGGTGTGTTAGCTACAGTGTGACAGGGAGAGGTGGGGGAGCAGGAAGGGAACAGCTTCCTTTGAGGAGTCTGCAGCAGGGTGCTGCAAAAAGCTCTGTCGCAGGAGTCAGTTGTTTATCTCACTTTCAGTGTGTAAGGCTTGACACATTGGCAGGCAAGAGGTTCTCATCAGTCACTGGACTTAGTCTGTCAAGCTAGGTGTTCGAGTTTATCTGAGCTCTGTTTCTATTTTGAAATATCTCTGGAGCTGCGCAGCATAGGTTTACCTCCCTTAGCAGAAGCTTTGGCTGCATAGGTGCATCCTTTTTGGTGAGGTTTTGCTTCCCTTGTGATATTGTAGCTTCTTGGCTGTTTTCAAGCAATCCTGATGCCAACTTTGAAAAGTCACCTGTTAGAGGTTGCAAGATACACAGCATTAAAAGTAATCGTGTATTGTAGTCCACGCATGTTGAATAGCGTATGCTTGGATCTTTGCTGGTTGACTTCACAGGTATGGGACCTCTGACAGGGAAAAACCTGCTGGAGCCTTCAGTTTCTGCTTCATTGTATCTGCAGTTTACCAGATATGCTAAAGAGAAAGCCTGCAAGGCCAAGAAGTCTTTAATACTCACTGAATAGAGTCTGAAGACAGAAATGAACTATTAGACATAGGAAGCAGGAGTCAATCTCAACAAGAAGTAACTTCTAAAAACACAGTCTGTGTGCTGTTCTGTCTTTTTGGTTGGCACTAATTTTACCCAGTTTTTGCTCTTTGGACCAGTACCAGTGCCTTTGTTGTGTCTAGCAAGTCAGGTGTGCCTATTCCTTTCCTTTCTCTAAGCATCCTTCCTTATTACTAAGTGGCAGCATTTCTCCTTTATTGAAACACAGCAGGCACTCATGTAGAGAATTCACTCAGCTGAGCATTACTGAAGATAAGGGAGATCTTCAGTCAAAGAAGACATCCATTTTTTCTTGCAGGGTGCCAAGACCAGCAGGATTGGCAGATCTTGGGTTTCATTTGGTAAGGCTGGGAGTGTAGGCATGGTTAGGCAGCAGTACACCTCTTACTTCTTTGCCTGCAGGATTGGATAGCCCAAGTTGTTCTTTTCTGGTTGCCTTTACTATGCGATCATTCCCCTTAAAGTGAATGGGACAACTTGCATGCACAAATGCTTGTAATGTCAGGGCTTGTATTTGTATCCTCTGACTTAAAAGACTCAGGTTCTCTTTGTCTTTCCCACCATCCTTCTCTCATCTGACTCCTTTTTGAAATCCAGTTTTTTATCTCCCTGGTTATTCCTTCTCGATTGAAAAAAGACATCCTCCAAGTAAGGAGTGAGGTTACTGAGGCCAGTGGAAGTCCAGCAGGCTGCTGCTTCTCAGTTCTGGGTCTGGCTCCGCCACAGCCAGGAGCAGCTGAAAGCAGCTGGTTCGCATGCTGGGACAGTAACTGAGTTGTTACTCTGCTGAAGCAACACATGCAACAACTGTTTATATCTGGTACCAACAGGCATAAAGCATGTTTGGTGAAGATGGGCTCTTTGGAGATGACAAAGGTTGTGTCCTTAGGCAAGGCTGAGCACTATGGGGGGATTTCTGTTTAATTCAGTCTGAAAAGCATGAGAAAACTATAGTACACTGTAGGGAATGTTTAGAAATCATAGAAACTAGAAAAATTATCAGAGTTGGTGGCAGTGAAATAATATGGGTAATGTACTTGTAAGTTCTTCTGTATGTATAATATATATGATACTGAATATAAGCCCCAAGGTTGCAAATGCTCAGGCAGAAGTGTTCCCAAGTTCTGGAGAACACTGAGATGCATGAAACATGCAGGGCATGCTGATGAATATGTGGAAATGAGCATCGGCAAAGAAGAAAATTAAGTTAGTCTTGGTTATAGTTTGCCATGTAAAATTGACATGATGCTGTGGAAACTTTAAAGGTAAGGTGTTACTCAGGCAAGAATCATTCCAAAGAGAAGTTCCTCTCTAATCCTCCTATCTTTGTACTTTGCTGTCTTTGGATAGAGGGTTATTTGAAAAACACTGCACTGTCAGGGGTGGTTTTCTGCTGCTGTTGTGTTAAATCAGTCTGTTTGTTTTGCTTTGAAGCATACATCCTGTTTTCAAAGTGATGGCACAATTTATGGAGATCAGAAACAGCTTGCAGATATTTAAGACCAACCTTTTAATTCCTCCACCACACAGAATGGAAATTGTTGCAAAAGTTTTCTATCTTTCTCTGCTTACTGAATTGTAATTTGTCAGTCATATGCCCCCCAATAAGGCTGAATTTGGCAGCCAGCAACGGAATTCTTTGTTACATATTCACCTTAAAAACCTGACTCTTAATTTTTCCTTGTGATTTTTGTTTTCATTTCTGCCATGTGGTAGCCCACTGAATATCTCAAGTTGGTGAGCTTTCCTGAGGCTTGTGAGCATTAGGAATAACTACACAGCTTCACACTCTGGATACCCACAGAGACAGTTATTAGTTGAAACTGGCATTTGTCTCCAGAAGAAACATGATCTGCTCCACTTCAGAAAGCTACTTCTGGTTGTCAGGAGATCTCCACTGAGTTTTCTGTGTGTCTTCTGATTTGCCAGGTGGACAAGCTGTATTTCTTTGGTGCCTTCATTTTTCTATTTGTGAAGTGGAATAACAATAAATGTTCTTAAATCACCAGGAAAGGTTTTGAGATTTGTCAGAGTAGTAACAGAAAGTGCCGTTGAGACTATGATAGCATGATTGCTGTATGAAAATCTGCTTTGTGCTTTAGCACTGCTGCAGGGAATAAGCTGCAGAAAATAATTACATTTTGGATGAGGCAAAGTCCTGTTCTGAGTACTTGAATAACTGAATTGTATTTACTAATATGGAAGAAGCAGAGGGCAGTATATTCCCTTCAGGAAGAACACAATGCTCTCATTTGTTCAAATGTTGTGGCTCATTCTTCAGAAGTTAGCTTCACTCCTCAGATGATAAAAATGTAAATATCAGTACCTCCACAAAAATCAATCATTTTGTTGGAACTTAGGTCCAATGTAATACACATTTTTCCCCATTGTTTGTTTTAAATGATTGCAACTCCAAATATTTTCAGACTATATAAGCTGTGTACACATGGTGAATAGGCATCCCTAAATGGCAATTTCATATTGTATTTAATGGCTCTAAAGATGGGTAGGATTGCTGGATCGGATCATTGTTTTAAGGGACAAATGCATTAAATACATAAAATGCAAAAATAAGAATTATTATTTCAAGAAAAAAAATAGAGAATTAAGGACCAGATTTAGATGGTCTTATTTTGGATAATACTTTTCTTTCTTAAGTAATTCCTTAAGTTCTGTGGCCTTACTCGTAAATGAGAATAACCCATGCTGGCAGAACTGTGCTTTGAAAGAGCTGTGCTGCTGGAAAACATTCAAATGTTTTTCATGCAGGAAGTTTGAAAGAATCATAAAAGATTTGCAATTAAAGGAAAACAGACGTGAGTTTCTCTGAGAAAGAACTCAAGGAATGAGAACTGGTCAATGAGCCATAAAGGGGGTCAGCCCTTAGATCCCAAAAGGTTAATAAAAAGCCTCTTCTGGAAACAGGCAAGGAAGGAAACTAGGATGAACATAACCGGTACAGAGTTTAAGGCCCTTGTGAGGAAAAGGTAGAGGAGGAGGATGTTAATGGTGGGTTCAGAGAGCTCAAGGGAGAGAAGCCATGACAAGAAAGATTATTTAGGTGAAAGTCCAATAGTGACTGCAGAGCAGCAACAAATAATTACTTGAAAAGGGTTTTGGTAACCTTTCCTTTGCAAGTGTAACTTTTTCAATTGTAACAGTCTTCCTGTTTCCCCTCCTTGAAAAACTTACAAATACACCTTCGGCTGCAGATATACAGGTACATCTGTATTGCTGAATGAGAGAGGGCCGGGGATCTCTCTCATGCACTGGACCCCTGAATATCCAAACTGCTTAAGTGTTAGCTGATTTCCTGCCTGTTCCAAACAGCTCTTTACAAGACAAAGCACAGGAGCGGTCTGGGGACAGTTTGCTCCAAGGACCACACTCAAAAGGCAGTCAGAGGCCAGGACAAGACCTCATTCTTGGCCCTATCTAATCTTCCAAAGCTAGCCCAAAGGCTTTACAACTTCAAATACCTGCACATACCCTCGTGTCACAGGCAGTGGTACGTGACACATACCCTTAGTTTTGTGCTGTAACTAAACCATTGCTGCACTGTGTAATGGTTCACTTTATTTCAGACACTATGAACTGGGGGGAGTGAATTTTGTCCTAGGGCTACAGTAACCCAGCAGATGTCACGGACTACATGCTATGTAGTGTGGACACAGCCAGTGAGATCTAGGGGCTAGCAGTTTGGACACAATCCAGTCCTTGCTACTTGGCCTCAGGGATCGCACCCTGTCCCGCTCTTAATTGGGAGTGTAGACTACACACAGAGTTTGTTCTCAGCAGCCTCTTGTAGAAAAAAAAGAGAGTTCCTGCTTTTCTTGCTCCTACCCTGTCACTTCTCCAATGAATAAGTTATTGCATCAATCCTAATGTTTGCAAATAATGCCTCTTTTTGCCAGGGGCAACGTGATTGTTTCTGTGCAGAGTTGCTTTAGTGCAGATCCTCATGTTTTATTGTTGCTCTATGACAAAACTACAGTGTTACATCCTAGACTAAAACACTAAACTCTGTTTGGGAAGGAATGAGTGGGCCACTGTTTATATTAGTCTGCAGATTCCAAGTGAAGTGAACAGCAATACAAGTCCTTGGGTCAAGAAGAATAAATAGCTGTAATTCATGGAATTACTCCTGGGTTTTTGGATCTGGACTGTTTCAGGCCAGGGGAAAGTTCACAGTCTTTACACAGTTTTTAAAAAAAGAGGAGAGAAAAATCTTCTTTCAGCATTATAGATGCATGATGTGTTACAGCCAACTATATGCATTTGTCAAACATTTTAAACATAATTCATCTCCAAGCACACAAATTAGGCCTTCAGATTAAAAATGTATAGTAGGTTCTTGAACTTATGCATATCTAATGCAAGAAAAAATGATTATATTTATCGCACCTCATAGCTACAATTTCAACAAGGTACTAGAAATCTTACAAAGAAAAAAAAAACCCCAGTGAAAATACTGAATTATTACCCACCGGTTTTTACTAGCATTCTGTGTGGAATGATCAGTAGAATTGTCACTCCAAAATTTTGCCTGTTGATGATGTTCTTGGAATGTAAAGTTATGATTCAGCCATCCTCAGGCAAGCTTTTGAGAAGAAACATTTTAGCCTTTGAGCACACACTTACATCCACCCCACTCAGCAAATTATCTTAAGCTCACACATAAATTTCAGTAACTTGGAGGAAACTTCGGTGTGTGCTGAGTGGATTCCTCAAGGCAGAAAGGCTTTGGTCTAGCTAACTTCAAGCAGTTGACCAGGAGAGGTCAGGAAACACTTATATCTTCTTTTTTTGGATGGAGGAATTTTCTTGCTTAGTAGACATTGTCCAACAAAAAAAATGTTTACAAGCAACCTCAGTAAAGGAAATACTAATACCTAGTGTTCAATCTGGCCAAGCATGGACTTATATAGGGAACTTTGTTCTCCCTCCATGCAGAGCTTTCACAACTATCTCTACATGTAAAGACGAAACAGTCTAATTTTGAGACCATACAGTTAATAAGAATAGATGTTACCTTTACTAAATATTTCTTCCCCTAGCCAGTCAGGTTGTAAGAACCAATAATAAAAATTATTGGCCTTGGCTGCACCACAGCATCATCTACCCTGAATGAAAATCAGTTTCTCTGGTTTACTCACAGCTACTCAAGGTAATGATATATTCTCCTGGGTGAATTTCACTGGATTAGGCAATGGATTCCACTTCAGAAAATCAGCTTCAGAAATAAGTCTTTTTCCTTGTGAAAGAGATCATCCAGTCATGATGGGGGAAAATTAGTTAAGTGTCTTCTCTAAATTGTCATGATTATTTAGACTCATCTGAGAAATCATGTACTCTTTTTCTAAATAACAATTGTTGCAAGTTGTATTATTCTAGCAGGCAGAGAATCTAGGCAGGGCCAGGCTACCCGAGGCTGGGTGCTCTATAGGCACGAGGAGCAGATGTGAGATAGTAGCTTGGCTGTCACAGGAGAGACTGTACCAATGTTTCAGATTTTGTTAGCCCTTTTGAACGTTTGTAGAAAAGTTGAGCCTGGGCTTCTCTCGTAATCATTTGTTATTGAATTTCTAGCTACCACTAGCATCAGACCAGTGCTTGGCCTCTCTTTTCTTATTGATTGTCATCTAGCAGCTTTGCTGCTGGGACTCAATGCAACATCTTTTTTGTGTGTTCTGTGTACAACTGAAATTCACAGTCATTGCAGTCAAAGTCTGGATCCCAGGTAAAACAGAATACAAAATTTAGCAATGCTTTTGGTTTGGGTGCACATTCAAGTGATGGTTTAACCTGAGATGCATTAAATACCATCTCATCACCAGACTACAAGGGATGCATTTTCCCTGCATGTATTAGCTCTGTTCTGAAGTCTGACACAGTAAAATATCAGTGGGTCAGAGTAGTTATTTTTTTAGTCTCAGAGTAGATAGGAGGTAAAGGATACCTTTTCCATATCTGTCTTCCTGTCCCATTCAGATTGCTTTTCCACATCCCATTCCCATTGTTTAAAAAACAATGGTCCTTCATATTGTAATTGTTTTTTGCATATATGAGAAACTGGTCGTACATTTTGTCTTCCTGTCTCCTGTGTGTTTTTTAAAAGCGTGGTCAGTTATTATTGTCTGCTTGGAGTCTTTTGCTGCACAAAGCTGAAACTTTTAGATAATAACAAAACAGTAAGACTTGGAGTAGCTGTAGTAGCTGACTTGGAGTAGGTGTAGTAGTTAGTGCTGTGCTGAATATTTAAATAGAAGGCTAATTATATACCTTCTTGCCCTATTACAACTCTCTGTTATTACAGAGAATTCCTAGTATTCTTACCAGATTAGAGACTCCATTCTTGAAAGACAACAAGCACTAGGATACAAGAAGCATCTTTTGATAACATATTAAAAAAGATATGTGGCCATTTTCGTGTGGCTACATGACAGATGGGAGGATTGCGAGGCTGCTTTTTTTTATCGAGCCAGTTTCTGTGATGCTGATATTTTTCTGTTCCATTTTCCATCTTATTTTTCCTAAATTATAAAGTGGGATGAAGAAAAGTGTTCATGCTTCTGCATAAGCATAACTTCACTGCATAACTTTGTGATAATTTTTTTCTGTCCCTTATTAATATAGTTAACAGTTCTAAAAATGAGATACAGAAGTAGATGAAGGTAACCCTAGAAATGTAAACAGTCTCCTGTAGCACCAGTTGTAGGAAGGGCCTGAGAGATACTGTTTCTCCGATGTTTCTTGCCCTGCTCTAGGCAGTTACTAATCTGTTACTGCTATGTACTATTATATGGCAGCAGTGTATCTCTTCTGTACTGAGCAGGTCATTGGCCAAGTGTTAACACATCCCCATTCTTGCCCAGCTGTTCTCCAGAACAGGATATGAGTTCCCAAGGAGCTTGTCCTTTTGTTGCCCTGTAAGATCTTTGCATGAGAGAAAAAGAAAGGATTCTACAGTCGTCTGTACCCTACACTAATGCAGAGGGCGAGATACAATATTGCCCTTCATGTGCATCTCTTCTCAAGAGCATCTAACAGTGCTTCAAAATTAGTCTCTTTCTCTAGAGAGTTCTGCTGCAAAATACACTTTTTTTTGAAGTTGTTCCTGAGTCTTGTGACCTCCATAGTGATACAGGCTCATGTAGAGTTATAGAGGGAATCTCATCGTGTTCCACTCTAATGAACAATGAACATTAAGTTCCAAGACAGTGATTTAAATTTATGATGCTCACTCCATGATCTTCCTGCAAGCCTTGCCTTTGCTTGTGACCCTCTGATTCCCATGACCCTGTCTCTCTAAAAAATGCTCCTTCTCAGCAGACCTCGGTCCTATTCTTTCCTGTCATTATCCCAAATGCTCAATTGTCTCCAGTTTATTACCACATGGTTGCTCTGTCCTTTGATGATCCATCCACTAGAGTGCTTTGTCATCTTTGGACAGCAGAAGATCATCATGAGGGGCCCAGGGCATTGCTTTCCTTCCTCCAGTCATGCCAGCAAAGGGACACTAACTCCCTTTTCTCTGTTAATAGAACCTGGGAAGGAGCTTGAGAAGGTCAGGAGAGTCACAGTATCTGCAATCCCCTCTTCCAAATCTCACCTGTAGGCAGTGGAAGTTTTCAAATACATGTGCATGTATACCTGTGAGCTATTTTAGTACTGTGTGAATATAGAAACTCAGGTCAAAATCTGTTGGGCTGTCTCATCCCATGATCAAATACAGAATTATTCCTTAAGGTCTGTTGTTTGGTAATCCGACCAAACCTAGTGTTGGACTACTCAAAGCTTTCTGTCATTCTGCTTCCACTATGCATAATCTATGGTTTTTCTGAAAATAGACCCCATGGTAAGGAGGCATTTTCTGATACTTGGTTTCATGGTTTCTTCTAGTTATTTTGATCTCCTGGTTATCTGTACTCCTCAAACTCACCCATATAATTCTTCCGTCTGTTTGGTAGCACTCTTCAGATATTTGACTTGAAGACACTCCATATCTTTGACGGAAGACGTTAATCAAAACTCCTCCCCATTATCATTTAGCCAAGTACATGTGTTTGGTTATTTAACAATTCCCTGTACGTCACTCCCTCTGGTCCTCTGATCTTTTTTGTAGTTTCACTCTGAATTCTCTCCACTGGTGAATTTTCTGTGAGACCTCTGATCTCACAAGCAATCTCTGGAAAAGCAGTGTCATTATATCCCTTTAGAAAATATCATTTTACCTGCTTGTAACACAATAAAACCTGCTCATTTGTTGTACAGGATCTCAGTGGCTGCTCTGGGGATGCTGTTGCTTTGTAAACTGCTGTCATATCTGATTTATGGTCCATTGAAAAGGTGGTGTTCTTCTTGACACTTACTAGCTATGTTCTGGAAGATTTTTCTTGATGGTGTGCTGGCTGGTGATATTCCAGTTTGCATGTGAATACATTTCTTCCCTTCTTAAATCTTGCTAGTCTTTTGTGTTCTCCATTCTGGTTGATGTTAGCAATTAATCTCTCCCAATTAATTTCATCGTGTGTAAGCATGCTTTTCTTTCCCTTTTTCAGGTCATTATTGAAGATGCTAGAAAGGACAACTGAAAATATTTTTTTAGTCTTAGAACTAACAGTTCTCATTACTCCTCATAGTGGAAGCTGCATACAAAGTAAACTTACTGAACTACAACAGAAACACTGCAATCCTCTTAAGGTAAAAAACAGACTAAACAATCACAGTATACTGACTAATGGGCAAAGGATTTACCATAACATGGCTATTACTCTGTGTTTTAAGCATGCAGATGTAGATATTTAACTCTTCAGCCTTCAAATAAATTTCAAATTTACTACAGTAGGTTTCTGGCTTCCCAGTGGTCCTCATCCTCCAAATTCTGGACATAATGCTAGGAAATCCTGTGGATCTGACAGGAAAACATTACCCTCTCAGAGTTTTCTTCTTGTTGTGCTTATATCTTCTTCTTGTTGAGGTTGGCTTTCGTACTGAGGGAAAATGTGGCTATGGAAAACTTCAAGCCTAACAGGAATGACACTTTTATGTTGTGAATGCGTATATGGAGTTCTGGAGGTGTTACGGGGTTTAATATAGGCTTTCTCTTTGCTATGGAGCTGCATTGCTACATTGCACATCTTGCCTTTTGGTTCTGCAGGTTTGGAAATAGGCTTACGCTGGAGAGGGGAGGTTGTAATGGGAGGATGCTTTTGTGGTGAAGGCAGTTGGTAGTGTTCCAGTGTATGCATTTAATGTGGGTAAGAAGTTACAGTTTGCTTAACTGCTTGTAGTTTGAGTATCCATTTGTCAAATGAGGAGAAACACGCCTCAGCTGGGTATCTTGAGGTATCTTTGTGGATATGACTATGCTCAGATATGGTGGTGATCCAGCCAAGACTGCTTTTGTAGCGGTGATTAGCCAGATATCCCTGAATCCAAGTTACTGTCTTACAGGCTCTGAAAATATGGAGGGAATTTGCAGGTCAAAGTACAGCAAGAACTGAATTGTGCAGAGAGAAGACCTGTCTTCCTCCCAGACCACTGTGCCACTTGTCTCAGTGGCTGTCTTCACTGAAATACAGAAGTCAATTGTAAATAGTTGCTAGTGATAATAATGGTGATTAGATATACAGGTGTGGTTCTTTCTTGTAGATAGGCATGGTTGTAGCTCTAGCCTGGAATGTCTTGTGCTCTTGCAGTTTGCCAAATGCAAAATTATGTTTTCTTACCAAAAAAAATGAGCAGGTGTTTAAAGAAAAGTAAGAAGCCATGTAAAAAAGCATGTGGGTAGCATTTCAGCTGCCTTCACTCAGGTGATTTTCTGCTGTGAACATTCTGTGGAAATATCACAGTGTACACTTTACTGGACAAGATTTAATCTTTAAACACTGCTGTCTTCACTTGGAAGCTTTAGGAAAAATATGTGAAATACACCCATTCTTCAGTTGCTTCTGAGTGTTTCTTGGGAGCTGAAGTAGGCTATAAAACAAGAAGACATAGCCAGAAAGAATGTATTTAGATATCCCGTGTTTGTTTAGTTTTATTTTACAACCAAACACAGCTCTGACATTGATGGTGTTAGTTTATGAAACGCATTCCAGTGTATTTCTTCATTTCTCCCCGGTAACAGGCACCTGGTGTCAAAATTATTTCAGCGGACGACGTAGGGGTTCATGTCGTTGTTTCAGATTGATTTCGGTACTTGGGTTCAGTGCGTTAGCCGTTGGCGTACTGGCGGAAGGTACTGCAGCTGCTGGAGTAACTTTGAGTCCGCGTTTCCCAAACTAACGCAGAGACCCCACCGGCCCTGGGAGAGAGCCATACCTTTGAAAGCATCTGTCTGGCGCCTACAAGCCCGCACCGATTTGGCTTCCCGAGTTGCTCCCCCCGCAAGCGACACGCTCTGATCCCGTAAGCCGTCGAGTCTCGCCGGCCCCGCGCTCCCGAGAGACGTTCCCCGCCCCGTCCCGCAGCTAACGCCGCTTTGCTCTCGCAGGCTCGGAGGCGGCGGGCGAAGCCCCGAGCCGGGAGCGAGCTCCGCCCCGCTCCGGGCTGTGGGAGCGGGCCCCAGGGGGTCCCGGCGGCGGGCGGAGCCGTGCCGGGGGGCGGCGGGTCCCGCCCGCCCCCCGCGCAGCCATTGGCGGCGGCTCCGCGCTCCCGCCCGCCGGCCCGGGCTGCCCGCGCTTATAGCGGCGGGAGGGGGCCGCCGCGCCCGGAGCCGCCGGGATGCGCGCCGCGCCGAGCTGGGCGCTGCTGGCCCTGGCGCTGCCCGCCCTGGCGCTGCCCGCCGGGCGGCTGTCGCTGCTGCCGCACGGCCAGGAGCGGGGCGACGCCGAGCTGGAGCCCGGGGACGATGCGCGCTCGGCGGCGCTGGAGCTGAGCACGGCGCTGCGCTTCTACGGCGCCGCCGTCCGCTCCCTCTACGTGAGTGTGGGGCCGGGAGGGCGCGGGGCACCGGTCGTAGAGGCTGTTGGGGGCTCCCCGGGGCACGGGGGTTGTCGCCTCTTGCCGTGGTGCTGCCCGGGTTTGGGTTGGTGCCGGTTGGTTTTGACGCCGGTTGTGTGAGTGCCGTGGTCAGAGGTCAGTCCAAAGAGCTTAATTGTTCCAGTTGTGTTCAGTCGGGTATCGGGGCCGTGTTAATTCCCTTCTCGCACCGTGGCTCCTGCCGATTCTTTGCGGTGCACGCCGTCTGTACTGGAGGCGATGCAACAGGCAGTAGGACTGTAGAGAGAATGTAATGGGTTATCCAGAATGAACACCATCGCCAGGCGTTTTCTGTGCTCCTGCATAGCGTCTATGTCCAGCTAAGAAACATCCTCGTCATGGTCTGTGTTTTGTGTGCTTCAGCATGCCAAAGTCACAAAACTGAAACTATCGGTGTCTAACCAAGCAGCCTGACATGTCCAAGATTTGCACCTCTTAGCACTGGAGCGCTTTCTGCCCCTAAATGTCTTGGGCAGTCTCAGATGCTCATTGCTCAAGGGTCTCTTGGGCAGGGGAAATCCACATCCAAGAGCAATTGCAGGCTTTGGTCTGCAGGCAGACCTCAGCCACGCGTGCGTGCCTCATCATAGAATCTGCATCCCAGAGTTGTGTGTGCACGTTTATAGCTAATGGAGGGCGCTTAGTATGTGAAGGTGGGATTGAAAACAGATTGTCTGGAGCAGAGCTGCTCAAAAGTAGCCAGAAAAAAATGTCTAAAATGGCAGCATGTCTTCAGAACGCCGCAGGAGTACTGGCTGTTTTATCATTGCCTCTTTTACCCTGAAGCCTCATCTAGGCTGGCAGTTGAAGATGCTAACTAGCATATTTAGAAAGGTCTTAGTAGGGAAGGCCCAGTGCGTTTAGTGTGTTAATCTGATCCAAGTTAAAACCCGCCTCCCTGTCCAGATAAACCAACGTGCTTTAGCACCATGGGTCTAAGATGCAACCTTGGGCACTAATCTACATGGAGATGCTTGGGAAACTAGACCACCATGTGGCTGCAGTCATTCAAAATTTGATGTAGTTCCCGTGTACTTCGGTCCATTTGATGGGTATTCACCTAAGATTTAATATGCTTGCATTACACTGAATTGTATTAATGCTGCCACTTAAGTTGTGCTATTTTTCCTTGTTCACACTGCCCCTACCTAGATAAATCCTGAAATCACATGTGAAATCCAAAATTCTGAGGGTTCAAGTTATGCCTGTGTGGAAAGTGGGTGTTGTTAACCGAGGCTGGCAGTAAAGACGAAGTAATTCAGAAGTACTAAGTGGAGTTCAGACTTCAGTTTGACCCTTAGTTCATTGTCTTGTCTTCCATACTCTAAGTTTGGTCACTGATTAGCCAACCCAAGTGAAAAATACACTTTTTGAAGCACAGACATATTCTTGAAAGATAGCGGGCTGTGTATCCAGTCACTGAGAAGCAAAGATAACATGTCAGATAAGTGACAGAAAGGGGACAGAGTTTTCAAAGAGCAGTAAATTGGTTAACAACACTAGGTTTCTTTAATGATCTTGTTACTTGCCCATGCCATAAAACAGGAATGGTTCTAGTTAGTTTTTGTCTGGAAGAATACCCATATAGAGGCTGTTCCAGAATCACTTTTAGGGCTCTTTCAGCATGATTTTTCGGTACTAAGGATGAGTGATTTTAATATGGGCAAAGTCTGATAATGAATGGTATTTCAGTATCAGTCTACATAATATGCAGAGGCTTTTAACTTGCATTTAATCTGTCTCAAGTATTGCAAAACAGAAGCACAGTACAAACTGTATGGAGGTAGGAAAAGGAGAAGTATATCTGTTAAGGAAATGTATTGAGCAGTC
This sequence comes from Harpia harpyja, assembly GCF_026419915.1. Classification (NCBI taxonomy): domain Eukaryota; kingdom Metazoa; phylum Chordata; class Aves; order Accipitriformes; family Accipitridae; genus Harpia; species Harpia harpyja. Next base: position 33,533,720 of record NC_068952.1, read on the forward strand.
TTAAATGCACCTTCACAGTACACAGTTTTATTGTATGTTGGCAGTGAGTACTTACTAAGCTCTATGATGTTACTCAGTAAGCAGAATTTACCAAAATATTGCTCGTTGATAGTAAATGTTATCAAGCTAGTACAATTAACATGTGATATCAGTAGAAATACATCATAATACATAAAGGAATTCCTGGATCAGATTTTGAGTTGTTGCGATGAAATACATCTTTCTGTATGGTTCATCAGGATAATGTGATAAACTTAGCTTAATTTTTTGAGTGCTTGATTTTTGCAAGTTTTGCCTTCAATCAGTTGAAAATTCATGTGTGGTCTCTCTCTATTTTTTCCAACATTTGAGAAGCTGAGTTGAGTTAGCTCTACACATGAATAAAAAGGCAAGGAGTTCTAAGGAATAATTGTTTAGTTTCAACTTGTCATAAAATCCCTGGCAACAAAACTTTTTTCATAGACGGAAGAGAGAACTTTTATTTAATATAAGTGGAAACAGACTTTCACGTACTGTAATCTTCAACATGGTGTTTTCCTTTGCAAGATTTATAACATTGAATCCTATCACTAACCCATACTGATATATTTTTTTTAATAGCACACTTTTATTAAGGCTTTTTCAGTTTACACTAGGGCTCACTGATGTGGAAAAGTTAAAGGATTAGGGATTGCTTCCTTTTAGGGAGAATCAGAGTCCTTTAAGGCAAGCTTGGATCAATTTTTTAATCGTTACTTTTATTAACTTCCTAAATTAATAGCTGATCATGTTTGTATTAGAAAGTTTTGCTGTTTTAAGTCAACTGGCTCTTCATTATACAAATAAATTAAATTTTTCTAAACTTTCTTGTTCAGAAATATACAAGTCCTCAAAATGCCTAGTCACTGAACAGGGAAAAATACCTCATTTGTTTGACACTTTAATTTTTGTTACACACACACAGATACACTTTTTGTTTCAATAGAAATACTTTGTTACTTTGGACTTCCTTCTCCTCGCTTGTTTTTTCAGGGTGGACCTATAATAGAGTGTGTGTGATTTGTCCTGCTACAGACCACAAATGTATGTTAACTATGTGTGTAATCCAGAAGTTTAATGTGCTAAAAATACATCTGTGTTAGTTCCTGTCAAGTTAAATAGTATTATACCCTAAAAGGAAAGATGTACCGTCCAGCTGGTCTTTAGACAACGCCCACCTGAGGCCTTTATTTTTTTTTCCCTTTCCCTTTTGACAGGAATGATACTTTAATGAAACCCTGCATTTACCCTGAATTACTTCTCTTTATTTTAGGGTTCACACTTTAACTTATCTTTGTGACCTTAAAAGGAACAGGGTAAAGTTAAATCATACCATTTACCATGTTTTTCAATATAAATGTGTTGTTAAATCTGAAAGCTAAAAACATTTTTTCACTAATGATGAACGTTCTTTCTCTACACTAAAAATCTCTTCGCAAAGTGAGCAGTTTGTGTATTTGTTTTCATTTAATGGCTTGCAAATGTTTTCTGGGTGATAGAGTACTTGCAACCAAACATTTTCTTAATATTTAAAACTGAACGGTCACATTTATGAGCTACAAACAAATGAAAACGGGGTTGGCATTTTTGCATCTTCTTGATAAAATTACTTGTTGCATTTAAGTTTTTAGCCAGATAGGAAATGAATAGTCAGAAGCATGCCCCTAATAGGTGAAAAGAGGAAGACCAAATTTTAGGTCATTTATTCTGGTCTCTACTTTGTTCTGTAGTATTAACTAGTCCTGATTGTATTTTCTCTTAATGTTATTTTAATCTCTGCCTTACATGGGGGACCATGCAGCCGCAAAGTCTGCACACACCAAATCTGATGAAGAGCATGGAATTTGTTTAAAATACTTCAAACACCAGTCATCTCTCACAAGAGGATTTAGAGTTGGAGTAGGGGTGCTTGTGTACAAAAAGCGTAAGCAAGGAGAAGGAAGGGAAAAACTTCTAATTTACTCTAACTTTATTAGTTTAAAGATGGAGTGCATCTCCTTGCTAAAATGTCTTAGCAAGCAGACTGTAATGCCCACCACCTTCCCTACTGTCTTCCAGTGGCGTAGTATAATTGGTGGCTTTTAATTTTTAGGGTAGGTTTTAGCTTTTTTTACAGGGATACAAGGTATTTTCTAGTGTACAGATGTTGCAGAAGTTCTGTGAAACTTTCTGGTCTAGATATCTGTTGCATGTCTGCCTGCAATTGCAGGGTCTAGACTGGGGTAACCCATGCTGTCTTTAGTTCTATATTCCTAAAATTCATACTTCATCTTAGGATCTGTGGCCACTGTTAAGTTACAAATGATTAGAGGAAAAATGATCACAATATTCAGCTTCTCCTCCCCCTTTCTAACACGACCTGCATTCCCATCATGCTTGTGCAGATTATATACTGCTTATATACCTTAGATATACTGTTCATGCATAAAGCCAACTTCCCATTTTTACGTGATCTTAACTTTTTTAGTATTTTTCACTGTAGCAGCTAATGAAATTATACGGTCAGCATATGTCAAGCCATTTTTAAAGTAAATTCTGATATATTGTGTGAACTATTTGCTAAGTTTAGCTCACGATTTATGCTAACTAGTATACAGTTATATACCAAGCTGATTGACCACTAACCTGTGGCAGGGGGCATGCTCTGACCCCCCAGGTAGCCAACGGAGGGTTCAAGGTATAGGTGTGTGCTGTATATGAAGGGGTGAGTTGTAGCAGGAGTTCCTGTACTACACTTTTTCTGATTTGCTATATGTAGTAGTAGCACTGGTGGTCCAGATTCTAAAGGATGCTGCCAAGACATATGTAGCCAACATCCCTGACAGGTTTGCACAGCCTGTGTCTTGAATAATATATGTAGTACCGGCCTCCTTTTTTCCAAATGTGTATGGTAGAAAAGGGGAAGAAATATTTGGAGACAATGAGAATGATCAGAGGCGGGGAACAGCTCTTGTACAGAGAGTGTGTGAATAGGCTGGGGGTCTTCATTCTGGAGCAGAAATGACATAGGGGGAGAGACTGGGTCGGATTTGACTGTATGTCCCAATACAAAAACTAGGGGCCATCAAATGAAGCTGGGAGCCAGACTGAAAACAAACAAAAGTAGGAGAGACCTCAGGGTATGAGTCACAGATCTGTGGAATTCCTTTTTAAGGGATTTTGTGGATGCATAAAGTTTATATGTGTTGAAGGGAAGACTTAACAAATACATGAAGGAGATCCACTGAGGATGAATAAACAGTCAAACCACAGGGAATCCCCTTGAGCTGAATGTGGTCGGAGGCTGGTCGGAGGAGTACATGCACATCCTTCTTTTGTTCTGCTGAATCCGTAAGCTAGCAGGTACGGCTGGGGACAGGCTACTGGGCTAGATGGCCTTGCGGTCTGAGTCACGGTGGACGTTCTGACCCTCTTCCAAGCACTCATAAAGATTGCATAATGTTGTGAACGTCTCGACCGTGTGAAAAGATCCAGCAGCAGTTTGTTCTTCCATTCGCAAGAATCCCTGTGAGTGAGATAAATCTGTGGGAGACTGCAGTTTTAGTTTCATAGCTTGTGGTGCCAGCTTTGGGACTTCTGTCCCTTTCTGAGTCAACTGCGTGTGTGGCAGCAGCTCTAGAGTGGTGAGTGCCTGGCTGCCTGCAGGTAGTCAGATGGGTTCTGTTATTAGGTAGTCAAACACTTGGAAATACATTTGTATGTGGCTGATTCATACAGTGCCATAGACATCTGGAAGACAAAAAACTGTGTGAGCAGTTTATGCACTGCCTCAAGGCCTGACACCTGTAGTCTTGCTGCTTCTGTGTGTGTGAGAGTCGGCTCTGGTGTGCCAAGGGAGTTTGGCTGTCATACTTGGACATGCCCTAGCATCTACCTATACATATGTATGTATTTATTTCGTTTTTAGTCAGAGGTCGTTGGCCACGAGTCATCATCTCACTGACCAGTTAAATCACATTGAGCCAGTAGGTATGCATTTTCAGAACAAGAGTTTCACTTATATAAGTTAATGCTTTTTTTTCTTTTTTTTTTTTTTTTCCCCTCCAAGTAATAGAGCCAGTTTTCCATATGTCTGTGTCATCAGTTGTAAGGGAATTTACAGGGTAACCTCTATCTGCTTTAGAAATCCTGTCTCCTAGCCTCTCTAGCCTCTGATATAGGAGCTGTGCTCACTCTGTATCTTAAGAGTGAGCAGCAGCTTGTTGCAGTCAACCTTGCACAGTAGCAGAGAAGTTCCTAGGAGGATGATGAGGATGATTGTAGTGAAGTGAAGTGAAAATTAGAGCAGTCCTGGCCAGGCAAAGAGAAATCTGTACATTTTCCCAGACTTCCACCCAAACTATTACAAGATTTAAGCATGGAGCAGTTTTTTGGGTGGGCATCTATGTGTAGATTAGTTCTTTGCTCAGAAATTATATCAGCTTCTGAGGCAGTGCTGTAGTAGCAAGGAAAACTCTGCTGACCCTGCTGACCTGTTTGAGTCCTGACTCCCTAACCAAGTTTTCATGGGGATGACATAGCCTGTTATGACGCAACTTATGTGTGTGTGTGGGACAAGACAGAGCTATGCGGTTTCTCCTTTCCCTCTGGATTTTTTTTTTTTTTCATGAGCATCAGACTTTCTTAGGAATGGGCAGCTTTCTAAACCGTCCAGGTTAAGCATCCTCCTCTGTCTTCATGGTAGAAGTCCAGATTCCCAGGGGGTATGCTATGACTTTGATACAGCTTCTCTGTAGTCTGCTCTGCTTTACACCAGGTAAGAATCTAGCTTGCTGGTTAACCAAAAAAGTAACTATTGCAAATACTTTCTTCATCCTTACCATCCCCAGTCATGCAGTTGTAAAACTGCTGTTCAGGAGAGCAACAGCTGAAAGCGAGAAGAGCTTTTGATCATCTGGGATGGTCTGTACACAATTCTTGACAGACTTACAGAGGGGTTGTGCTGGGTCTTGGTCTGAGAAAGACTTGGAAACTCATGAAATGTGGTGGTTATTTTTATCTTCATTAGAAGAGGCAATAAGTGTCTGAAAATTAAATAGCTAAAGTCTTTATCTAGGGAAAAAAGGTTGGTCTATCCATAAAGTAGTCCTCTGGGTTTTGGCAACTGAAATCCCAGGACTCCTGACATGGGATACAAAACAAAAACTTGAAAAAAATTAGTTACTTTACAAATACAAGATTGACTTTTGAGTCAATTTCTTTTGGAAATGCAATGAAAATATTGTGATCTAGAGCACATAGGTGTGGGAGACAGCCGTATGAACAGTATCCATCTTATAATTTCCACCTTTTTATTAGGTTGCCACTAATGGGATTATTGCAGTGAATGAACCTTCAAGTGAAGAAAAATATCTTGGTCAATTCCCAGTAAGTTTTGGGGCTATTGCTCCCTTTATGGCTGACCTGGACACAACAGATGGACATGGAAATGTGTATTACAGAGAAGATTCATCCTCAGATGTCTTGCAACTTGCATCAGACTATATCAAAAGAGGTTTTCCTGAGACTACTTTTGATCCCAGCAGTGTTGTTGTTGTTACCTGGAAGCTCGTGGCTCCTTACCGGGCACGGGAAGAAGATCATGCTTTGGAAGAAAAGGTGAGCTTTAAGACATGTTGGACACATGTTCAGCTGAAGTGTAACACCGTAACCTGTTGTTTTGAAGGCTTGAATTCCTTTGTGTTTAAATGAATCCTGTACAGTTAAGAATGTATTTTGTTGTTGAAAAGGCTGTAGCAAAATAGGAGTTTCCAGAATTTTTACTTGATTTTTATTTTACAGTATTTTATTCATTCAAAAGAAAATGCTTGAATCTGCATAGCTGATTTCTTTGTATTCCCTGACAAGTCTTACTTTGAATGTTAAGTGTGATGTGGTAATAACTGGAATAGTAGGGTATCCTGCCCTCCATCTGTGCAATATAATCCAGTTGGCTTGCATTTTTCAACAGACTCTTAAGTCATTTTGACATCAAACTATCTAAAATCTGATAGGTATATGGACTAATAGGAACTTCAAAGTGTGAATCCCTTTTGGACAGATGACATTGCATTCACAAAAAGGTCATGCTTTGCAGCTGGTATTGAATGAAGAAGCAGTTAGAGGTTACTTTTTGTATTACTTGAAAACCATTTTCCCTTTTTATACTGTGTTAGGTACTATCCTGCAAAGATATGTAACTTTATGCACCATAATAATCCCAGCTGATAAGCCTGCTCACAACGTATGAAGTTGAGAACATTACCACAACTTAGCAAATCTTATTTTGTCAAAGATTAATTTCTTGTGCCTAAATTGACACAACCGTTGTGTTCACAGTAATGATTCTGCACTCTGGTGGCAACGAATAGCTGATGTCTGAGATACTGTCTCAGTGGTTCCTACAGTATGTGGGAGTGTTCCTACAGGAAAAGACACTTGCAGCGACATGAAACTTGAACTCTTCTTTAAATATTGTTTACAGAATTTTTCTATTGAGTCTAGCACATCACTCTTTATTTTAAGGAGATGATATAACATCCTATGCACGTTACAGAACTTAGAATTGCTATGTTTTAGACAACCTCTCTGGCTATTTCCTAACAGATTTAACTTAACTTTGATAATGCTTTCTTTTTAATGTTTATGCATGCTAAAGCTAAAACTGCCTTAGCAAAACATAAGTTTGTGTAATACTGATTTCTCCTAGCAAGTACATGATGCATTGCGTGTGATGGAAATTCTGATTTTGACTTTGTGTTTTAAATAATGTTATTCTGTTGTCTATCTTGACTATTTTTCCATGAGTAAATGGATGTTAAATTTTTTCCACAGAGAAACACATTCCAGGCTGTTTTAGCCTCTTCTGACTCCAGTTCCTATGCTATTTTCCTTTATCCAGAAGATAGTTTGCAGTTCTATAGTACATACTCCAAGAATGATGATGGAAAGATTCCTGCTATGGTTGGCTTTAGTCAAGCCTCTACAAACTACTACTTTTGGGAAAAGCCAGGATCCTACAATGTCATTGCTAATGATGAAGACAGCATTAGAAACCTGCACAAGTATGCTTTTTTGTTTAAACTCCTCAAGAAAACATCAAGGAGTTCCATGTTTTTCTTAATTGTAACATGAGTTAATGAGAAATAATAAGATCCCATTAGCCATTGCATGAGAAATCGCAAAGTCTGCCACTGATAAATATCCACCCTCTTGAGGAATACGAGGACTTTGGTCTAATTTGTCAAAAGTCCATAGTTCCATTGTCACTGGTAGGAGCTGCTGTTACCCTTAGCCCTTCTAAATATAGGATCACTTAAGACTTTAACTCTTTAGAGTCTATGCTGGGCAGTCTTTTTTTGAAAGAAGAAGGGAAGGGAATGAATTAGAAGGTTCTAGTAAGTGTTAGCAAGATCTTTGTGGCCCAAGTATCTCCTTCTGTTCCCATCACTTTGGAGACAAGGTGGCTATAAAATCTTAAGAAGAGAGCTCTGGGTGTGGAGAAAAAAATGCTATCAAAACTGTCAGGGGTGTTTTATAGCTGAATAAACTGTACCTGTAGATAAGAATGTAGATAAGATAATTTGACAGGTCTGTCCTGATATTTCTCGGTGAAGGATAACATTTTCTGTAGGCTAGAAATACCACACAACTTGTGCTTGATCATTTTGATTTGGCATATGCTTCTTTTTGATAGAAGCAGCAATGCTGGGAAACAAGGTGTCTGGGTGTTCGAGATTGGTAGCTCATCTGACAGTATTGTGCCTGCCAAGATCAGCGATGTTTTGGAGAGCCTAGAGTCCAATGAACAAGACCAGGAGATGACTTCAAAACCATTTATGTCAGACTATGGCTCCACTGAAATAAGACAGCAGTATGTCACCAGTAGTACAGACAGCACAGAAGAGGATCAGCACCACGTTACGTATAGTGTTCCTCAGCTAGCTGCAGAAGACCTCCTGACTTCATACCAAGATGTAACAGGAACACCTTCGACTGAGTCTTTTTATAGTCATCAAGATTTCCCGACAGCAAAAGCTCCACCTCGCCAGTTCCAGGTCCAGCAGTTCCCCCCGCAGCAACCCCAAGTCATAGATGTAGAAGAATTTGATGAAACTGGTATAGGTAAGGTCTTTTGTACAGCTTGGGTACTTCTAAGATGGATAGGCTGCAAAAAAACCAGAGATGTGCAAGGAATTGAACTACTAAAAGAATAATCTGTTTCCTTCTCACTACGTTCATATCTGAAAGTCTGGACACATTTAATAAGTTTGTGTTATTCATTGAGGTAGTTAACTTGGATGTCACCTCAGATTCAGATCTTGCCAGTCTAGTAAACTAGTGTCCCAGTCAAGCTCACAGGAGAGCACGTTTACAGTGTGTCTGTGGAACCTGAATCTCTCCTAAGGAGAGCTTCCTATAAGGATAATTGTATTCCTAAAGCTGATGCATTCTTAGCAGCAACTGATCTTCCCTCCTCTTTTGCCCAGAACTCTTGTTAAAGGTATGATCTTAAGTTTAATAGCTGCTTGAAGTGGCTGTTCCTGGTAAGGATTTTATGATCAGTTCTACTGAAACCTAGCTTATTTCCTTTCGTAGATGTGTTACTGAATACAGGTGATTTAACGAAGGTTGGGAATAGTAATTGCAAAAATTGTTGGCTAGGGTTTCATGGCCGTAAGTTTTACAAGGGTGGGATGAGCGATTCTAACTTCTGAGGAAGTGTTTGTAGAAAATTGAGAACAGTGTGACTGACTGCCCAAATGTTAATTGTTTCTTGAAGCAGGTGTGAGAATTGCTATCTCCATGAAATAATAGCTTAGGACAATTAGGATTACAGGGTGCATCAGTTGATGCACTGTCCTGGGTACCGTACTGATGTGTTTTGTTCTGAGGTTGGAAAAGTTCCGTTCTGCTTTGGTTTGGAAACAAGGACAGGTCAAAATTATCGTGTATTTAGTTTCGCCAAGACTGTTTAACTGATATGCATTAATACAGATCTGCTGAAGCCAATAGAATTAAACAGTTTTCTAACACCTGAAGCCCTGATATTTTCTGCAAAATAGTAGACTGTTACTTGCATATTGCAAGGTTAGCAAAAATAAATTGTAATTGTTTTCCTTAAAGATAAAATTAAAAAAACTGATCAAGTTAGTTTAGAGGTATTTTTAAACTAAACCAGGGATACGTGAATACGATAGTAATTACTTGAAGTATGAATGTCTGGTCTTATATTCTACAGTGTTTCGCTACCACACAGATGTCCAACAGACGTGCGCTAACAACCGCCACCAGTGCTCTGTTCATGCTATTTGCAAAGATTATCCCAACGGATTTTGTTGCAGTTGTATTGCTGGTTACAAAGGAAATGGCAGACAATGTGTAGCAGAAGGTAACTTTTTTGAAAATTAGGTACCTATGCAGTAATTGCACATGGCATTCTTGAATGAGGTGACCTGTTTTCAATACTGAAAAAGACATGGTTAAATACTTCTTGAAAGACTTACCACTGAGATATATTGAAAAGTACTTTAAGTGAGCTATACTTTCTAAAATGGTAGGGGTTTTTTGAACAAAGGAAATTATTTTGTGTGGTCAATTATATACATTATGCATGTTAACATTACTTTCTAGAAAAAATAAACTCTTACATAACTGACATAATTTAATAGATAGCATAACATCCAGTGTTTATTTCTAGAATTAGTTGTGAAGTTCCAAGGTGTTATAATCTGATGTGGTCCCCACTCTAGAAATGGACAGTTCAAAGGGGATGAGCAAGTTAACTTTGATCATCAAACTAAAGAGCATGGCTCCTCTTTGTCTGACTCTTAAGCTTCTTTAGTAAAGGGCTAATCTGCCAGGTTTTTGTTAGATACCTGTTTAAACTTTGTTCCTGTGTAAAATCCATAAAGGAATTTCTTATGTATACAGTCGTAATCCTCATAGCGATTTGACTCAGAGTATAGATGCATTTCAACAACTAAAATAGCTGGCTGCAGACTTTGTGTTTTATGAGGCAGGAAAGCAAAACCTACTACTTAGCTTTCAGTTCATAAAATTGAGTTTTCCAGAGAAAGAAAAGAAGGATCTAATGATAATGGAGATAGAATAGGTTAGAATAATAGGTCAATTATGCTAACACCTAATGGTGTTCGCCTCCTAATAGGGTATGTACAAATTTACATTCAGTAGGTATTGATTTGAAGTGTGATCTTCAAAAGAAGTTTCTGCATGCCACTTAGTGTCAGAGCAACTGTAACAGCTTAGTCTGTTTATGGAGTGATCCTTGCAAACAAAATTGTTAATTGGGATAAAGGGCATCTCTTCAGGCAATTTTGGCCACTTCGTCATCTGTATAGTGACAACACACACGCGCACGCACACGCATGCACCTATGTACGTAAGCAAATTAACACACTGTTTGTAGGCAGTTTCCTGTATGTTTAATTCTGTGACCATTTGTTTGCCGTTTGTTTCAACACTAATATCTTTGAACACAGTGAACGCTCTGAACACCGTTCCTTGGAGAGTATGTGTGAACTGTCGTTTTGTTCTGATGTATTGCATTGATTTGCCAGGTTCTCCTCAGAGAGTCAATGGGAAGGTCAAAGGAAGAATCTTTGTAGGAAACAACCCTGTTCCAGTTACATTTGAGAACACTGATCTCCACTCCTATGTAGTGATGAACCAAGGGCGTGCCTACACTGCTATCAGCACAATCCCAGAGACTTTGGGGTATTCTTTACTGCCTCTTGCCTCTATTGGAGGTATCATAGGATGGATGTTTGCTGTGGAACAGCAAGGATATAAAAATGGATTCAGTGTTACTGGTAACTTCTACATTAAAATACTGTTAAAAAACTGTGGTATGCTTTCCTCTCTCTTGAGAGAAATGTGTATTCAGAAGCAATATAGGATGAAAACATGTTTATTCTGAGCTGCAAATGGATTGCTTTGTAATCAAACTTCTCGTCGTTTTTCTTGTTTACAATGTGTAGGTATTGGGCTTTTTAATTTACCATTGGTGCACAAGCACATAAGTCTGTTAAAAAGAAGAATGGCTTGGCCAGTTCCTGTGCAAGGAAGAGATTATTAAAAAGGATCTGATTTTTGGTACTAAGAGTGTACAGAGGTACTGAAAAAAGCTGCCCCTGCATCTACAAGAGGTCTAACGTTAATTGCCTGATTGTACCAACAGAGCAAAACAGAAATTAAAATCTGACCTGTTGAAGGTCTGAAATTCTTAACAGAAGCAATTCCTACATGAGATGCAAATGGTTCTGTTAACTTATTTGAGGGAAACCCCAGTTCACAATTACAGCTTTTCATAAGAGTTGGAGGCCAAATTTGGTTGGTTGTGCACATGAATTCAAGGGGTAGATCCAATCTGTTCTAGGAGAACATGTGTTTCTTTTTAAAGTTTTATCCTTTACAGCCCTGTACTATGAATTGAGTTGAATATAACTTTTTGTTTGGGGGGTTTCTTGGATTTGGTGTGTTTGAAGTTTGTTCTGGCATTTACAACATACATTTCACTTGGTTTTGATTTGGAAACACATGTGCTGGATTTTTTTCTTTTTTTTTTTTTTTTTATAACTCACTGTATTCCTAATGGAGGTTTTCTCTAAAATGTACAACTCCTTTGCCATTTTAACTGGTAGGATAAGGCCTACTATTATTAGCTTTGTTGGAACTTCTTTTTTAATGTAAAAAACCCTGCTTCTTCAGGCTTGCTTGCAATTTAGCATATTCAGTGCTTAAGAAAAGATAGTTTCCTTGCATTATCCAAGGATATTATCAGTATATCTCTGAAAGTTATTTCTGTAGAAACCCAAAACATTAGCAATTATGCTGCATCAAAGCTTGCAGAAAGTAGTAATTTATATTTTATCCACTAGAAGCAGTACTTTGAATAGAAGGATTCAGAAATCACTATTAAATGGTTTAACTGATGTTTCTTCAGGTGGCGAGTTTACACGGCAAACTGAAGTAACTTTTCTTGGCAACAATGAGAAGCTGGTTATAAAGCAGAAATTCAGTGGAATCGACGAGCACGGTCACCTTACCATCAGCACAGAAATGGAAGGCAGAATACCTGAGATCCCATCTGGCGCCTCAGTCCATATAGAACCATACACTGAACTCTATCACACTTCTAGTTCTGGTAAGGTTCCCCAAGAATGAAATGATAACAAAGTGCACAGTTCTCAGCAGAGAGTAAGACAATCTGAAAAACTTTATTTTATTCCCTTCTGAGCAAGTGTACTTAGGACCCTTTGATTTCTAGAAAGTTGCTTTTTGCCTCATAGGAACAGGTCCCCCCAAAAGGTGGATTTTTGTGGGACAATGCAAATATTTCTAATCTTTTTATTGAAAAAAAAAAAAAGTGAGTTTAACTTTCTCTGAACTGATGTTTGCAAAACACTCTTGATTTCCCTTTTCATTGGTCTTATTTTCACACTGCTAATGGCAGTCGTATGAGTTGCAAAGCTTTTTGTAGGGTCCATGGCTCTTCAGCAAGAGCTGTACTGGTGTATACCTTTTTGTGGTAATGTCAAGGGGGCTTTGGTCTTGTCCGATGAGACTGTGCAAACCAGTTATTTACCAGTATGTGTCACGTAAACTGCATTGCAGTGACTGTGCCTTGTGTTAGTAACAAGCATTTGTCAGTATTATTTGAGCTGAATTTGAACAACTGACTGGAAAACTAGGAGCATCTTAATTCCCTTATCAGTATTTCTCTCTCCTCTCTCTCTTCCTCATCTCAGACTCTGAGATTTGGTAAGAGAGCCATTCTTCATTTCACTATTTACAGGGGAATGTCCCTTCTTTTGCTTTCCTCTCCCTGGATAAAATTATGGGTATTTCAACACAGCAAAACCCAAGTGTGGTTGGAGTGTTGCTGCCAGCCAGCCCAGCTGCCAAAGAGCAATGAAGAGGAAGCAGCCTGTGGTGCACCCAGGTGCACATGAATACTGGAGAGAGTACACTTTGCTCCAAGGGTGCACTTTGACTTTTAAGAGATAGCTGAAAATGGTGTAGGTGCATCACCACTGCCTTATATCCGCTAATGTCTGGCTTTGGTAGCCAGTGATGAACCCCTCTTGCTGCTTTGCCTGTCCTTATGGACTGTGAGGAGGAGGAGCTGAAGGCAGCAGGAAGCTTTGGCTTCGTGCTGAACAACTTCAGAGTTTTGGAGGAGTTTGGGCAGCATGTGCTCTGTAGAACGCATCCCTTCTTGGCAGAAATGCTGTCTCCATGGAGGAAAAGTCAAGGGCTGGAAGAAGGCATCCTTCAGACTGAATTTGATTTACCAGTACTCAAATAGTTATTCTTCTGCTCTCCCATGGCATATCTGACAGACCATTACTTAGCAGAAGTCCAGCTTTTTCCAACTGTATCAACTGGATTGATACAAGTGTGTTATGGTGTCCAAATGAGGAATAGTGGAGTTCTGAGGAGCTTTCTGTTGCTGGGAGGATCCACAAGCCCAGATCTGCTTTGAAGAGTTTTTGTCACAAATTTTCACAATATAGAAAACTGTTGTGAAGCGTACGGGAGCTCTCAGACATGCATCTTCTTCAGGACTCTGTCAAAATCCAAGGCCAATAGACAACAGTGAACTAAAAATGGGTGTAGTTTGGTGCTGGCGAGGTGGCTCTTGTCCTTCCTAGCTTATAGATCCATTATGTAAATTCATTTAAAGAATCCTCTGAGTTTCTTGAGTTGAATTTTCCTTTCTTTACCTGGTAACCCACAAAGTAAAGTTAAATTTTTAAAATATGTCAAGATAAATTATACAACTCATTCCTCAAGGGTGTGATATCATGAGAAAAGAGCAAGCCTGGTCAAGTGCCTATTCCTTTGCATGGTAATACATCCACTTTCATAGCTGCTTGCCTTCAAAATTTTTATTTGCACTACCCTGTCTACAGATAGCATTGGACAGAGTATTTTTGCTCTCTGTTCTGATCAGCGTGTTTGTTGCCGTGTTGCAGTGATCACTTCATCATCCACCAGGGAGTACACAGTGACAGAGCCAGAAAGGGATGGGGTTGCTTCCACGTACACAGGTGCCTATCAGTGGCGACAGACCATCTCATTTGATGAATGCATTCATGATGACTCTCACCATGCTGCTTCTGCTACTCAGCAGCTCTCAGTGGACAGTGTGTTTGTCCTGTATAACCGAGATGAGCAGATTCTGCGATATGCTATGAGTAATTCCATTGGCCCAATCAGTGGTATGTATGAATTGGAAATCTTTCTTTTTCTCTTTTGTGAGTAATTAAGAGCAGGCTTCTATATTTAGCCTGTCTTAGCTGGGTTAGATTAATGAGTTATATTAATTCATTGCATTAGTCAGTAGATGTCCAGGTCCATCAATTAGGAAGAGAAAAGAGACCGTTAAAAGTTTGTATTTTCACATGGGGAAGGGTATTTAAGTGATTATCTCCTCTTGAAATTTAGCAGAGTTTTTGTCTAATTCCTTGAAGCACTCTCAGTATACCACCTTGAATCTATTGCCGCTGAGATAGTTTATCTTTACGTAATTTATAGTTCCTCTGTTAATGAATATTTTTTGTATTGTCAGAGCAAAGGGCAAAAGAGGGGAATAAGATTTGCTGTTGAAACAGCTAGTTTCTATAATTTATCTTGAAACATGGCATTTCATCTTTGGAAGGTAGGCAGCCTATGAAGTGTATTTTTTTTGGATGATCTGTCCAAGTTTGTCTGTTTGCACTAAAATCAGAAAAAAAGCAAAGGAGCAATTTGAAAATGCACACCAGATGAGTACAAGAAAAGACTGTTCTCACTGTTGTTTGTTACAAAGATAAAGTTCTGCTAATTAAAATGAACAAACCAAGCTGTTAAGAATGACATTTTGGGTCTAATGTTAGTGGCTGGAAGATGCATTATCTTTGTCAGTCTTGCTCTTTAGAGAAGTTTTTGTGGCTTGTCTATTTTTTAACTCGGCAGTCCTTTGCACAAGTAATAAGGAATACAGGTGCTATTGCCATGTCTGGGATTCATGTCCTGCATATCACCTGCAAGTCCCCTTTTTCCTGGTGCAAAAAGTATTCTCTTTCCTTGTTTCGTGTGCTCTACAAGCAGCCTCCTTCTGGGCCTTAGCTGAGTGCTATTACTTGGATAGGGTCGTCATGGCTAAATATGGTCTCTCTTGTCAGATGGTTCTGCTGATATTAACCGGAATCCTTGCTACACTGGTACCCATAACTGTGACACCAATGCGATATGTCGTCCAGGAACTGGAAATCGTTTCTTCTGTGAATGTTCAGTTGGCTTCCGTGGAGATGGAAACGTTTGTTATGGTATCAGAAAACTTTAATTACAAAATTATAGCTAATGTAGAATTTGGTTTACTTGGGATGTATTGATCCTCAGGACTAGCCATTCCAGCAAAATTAACTGTCCTGAGAGGCTGGTTTTGGGAAGGATAGGTTGGAGGCATGCTGGGGTAGCTGACGTATCTCAATAATCAAAGTAAGAAAGTTTGACTGTCTTGAAGGGTCAAATTTGGATATGTTTTGCTAGCTTGCAAAGCATCTTTCCTACCCAGTTCCTCTTTTCATAAAACCTGTGGGAACTTAGCTGTGAGAAGTTTACTGTAATGCAAGTTCTGGTTAAAATGAGTCAGCTAGCTTAACAGTTCTTGAGGGAGATGAGGAATGGCATATGCACATGTCTACAGAGCACAGATATGTGGAACCCATTGAAATCATCTCTTTCAGGATCTGCTTTGAAAATCCCTTCAGTTCAAGGAGACTTTTATTTCCCAGCTCCGTCCAGCTCTGTATTCTTAATGTATCTGGGTTTTGTTTTATAATCAAATCACAGCACAAATACTTGTTTTCAAGAGGTGAAAGTGTGTATTAATGAAACATGCATCATCCCTATTAGTTAACTGAGTTGGTTTTTTTTAATAAAAAAACCAAAGCACAACCCTTCCCCCCACTCCAACCCTTAAATCAACTTGCAAATGAAAATAACAGCATCACACTGTCCCTTCTACTCCTCTGGTGCTGTGACTTGAGCAGCAGTGGATTAGAGATGTATATGGATAATGAAAGGAGAAGTCTTTGCTAAAGTTCATGCTCCCCCAGTAGTCGTCACTGCTTCTGATCGCCTTGTAGGCTGCATTTTCTTTCTCAGTGGCTCCTCCTTCGTCATTGATTTCCTGTCCCTTCCCCTTATTATTCCATTATGGAACTTCTTCTGGGTTTTTTTGGTGCAGATTAGCTGAGGACACAGTTACTTGAAAACTTATTTTCAGGTTACTGACACCTCTTAAGAGGTATGGTCTATCCAATATGTGGTTTAAATACACAAGCCTGCTATTATTCAATGGTTGCACAGTTTCTGTTTTTCTGGCATCAGTATTAAATGCATCTTTGTAATAACTGTAATCCTTATAATATTCTAGACATTGATGAATGTTCAGAGCAACCAGCTCTATGTGGCAGCAGTGCAGTCTGCAATAACCAGCCAGGAACCTACCGCTGTGAGTGTGTTGAAGGATACCAGTTTGCAGCAGACGGGCAGACTTGTGTTGGTGAGTTTCACATTTCTTAAAAGCACTGCCCACCGGCTTTCAGACTGTGATTCATCTCACAGAGACAGAAAACAGAGCTTCAAGGATCTGTGCTGACTTCTAACATGAGTTGAATTTAGGAGTTCATGCTGCAGTTAGTGATTACAATCCATTAGGTAACTGAAGAACGTGCCTAAAGTACTTTGTTTTCATCTCATAAAAATTCCCACTCAGAATGTCTCCAAATAGAAAGCGGAAATGATTATTGAATGCTTCTGTCCTTTCTGTACCATTATTTAGCTGTAGATTTCACATGGAAGTAAAATTCAAATCTGTAAAAGAAGAAAAATTAAAGTGAGCAGTTATTGTGTTAGTATTTCACAGCATCTCACTTTCAAGATGACGTAGGGCTTTTTCTGCATTTTCTGTAGTGCTGTGCTTTGGCTTTTGGGGGGTTTGGGTTTTCTTTCTTATATCCAATCCAGAATTAGATTTTAGTTACAGATTCATCCGTTGGACAAGGCAGTGCACAGGTCTAAACCAGTGTGTCTTAGCTATTGCAGGGTATTCTGAAGTGGTAGTTAATTGTGCTGAAAAGGAATTATAACTACAGATCATTTCACTGTTAAAATCTTTGAGATTTGGAGGAAATCTAGCTGGTTTGTTAATGGACCATTAAAACTTAAAATTCAGTAGTTGTCACTGAATTAGTTATTTAATTTAAAAACTTTTTTTTTCTGGAGGAGGCCTGAGTTAATCTGTACTTGCTGGACTAAGGTTGTCCTAACGAGGGATATTTTTTCCTGTTTGTTTTGTTTTTCACTAAAGTTGTAGAAATTCCATTTGGTAGCTGGCAGAGTTGCAAGATGATTATGTGGGATATGTATTGAAAGTAATTTTTCCATAAAGAAAGAAAAACCATGAGCTTTACTCTCAAGAACATTAAGCTGATTCTTTTGGGTGTCATTCATCTTGCAAATTTCAAAAGCTAAATAAAAAAATCTACAAATGGCAGATAGAAGATGGGTAATGACTCTACTGCTAGAGACGCAACTGTCAAGATAGGATATAGGTTATTTTTTTTTTTTTTATTATTTAGAGTTTTTGTCTTTGCAACCTGACAGTAATCTGTACTGACAAAACCTATACGCACTCTTCCAGTATGGTTGGACCGGTTCCTGTTTCTTTTGGAAATAACTGATAACAGCTGAGGATTATGTTTGCTTCTGTCATGACTGCTTTGTGGTGGCAGCTTAGTTACTCTTTGAGCTAATGCATTCAAGTCTTTCCTCATTATAGCCAAGACTGTTCTTCAGCTAAGACTGAGGAGCCTTCATCTTATAGCAGAAAGTTGCATTACTTCCCTTAAGTGTGTGACTTTGCATGCTGCGTATTACCTTCCATCACAAGGCCCATTTCTCTGCTCCAGTAAGAATTACCATTCATGTCTGCTCACAGTGCACCTTAAGTCTCTCCTTTGTTGCAGAACAGTTGGAAAAAGCAACTTCTACCAGGACACTGGAAGGGATAGGGTGAGATGTGGAAGAGTGGCTTTGTGTTCTTTCCATTATGTCCACCATTGCCCTTTTGTCACTTGGACCTGAAAGGGAATGTTCTTCCCTCCAGCCATGACCTCACTGGCTTCACTCTACCACTTTCCCATGAAGCTGTTGTGTTGCATTTCTAACAAGTGCTAAGTAATTCCTTGCCCAGCTTGAAGAACTTCAGTTTGATCCCTTCCTTCAGTCAAAAACAAACTTTGCATCTGTAAGACTGAAGAGAGGGAAGATGAACTCTAGTTTCCCAACAGACTGAAAATAAATGTCATGGTAATCTTGTTCCCCTTTCCACAGGGGAGGATTTTATAACCCACAGACAAATTGAACCCCAGAAGGGGCAACAGCTACCCTCTTTGTGCTTTTGCAGGTTGCTCTGGGATACCAGCATTGACTCAGCTTTTCTGGAACTGCAGCTTTTTCATACCAGCTGTGTGACTCACTGGATAGCTTTAGAAGAGAGTTGTAAATAAATCCTGTTCTCCTATTTATAGGCTGAGGAATAGGAGGATGTGGGGACTCCCTTTGAGCTCCAACCCCAAATCTTATGCATTTATAATGCAGTTCTGAATAGATTATTTTGTAATCTAAAACTGACTTCATCAAACAGAACAGATAAAAATGATTCTAACAATGATGTCATCTCCAGAGAAATGGAGAAAACAGCTGTTTACAGATCTGGCTCTGATGGCAGATTTTTTGTTGTTTCCATGCTGATACTGTGGTAATTTCCATCTGTGTAGTGTGATGAAAGGAGCATTGTAGAGTCTTGTCTTGGTCCCCTGTCAGTTCCTCGTAAGAACTGTGTAAAGAAAGCCTCAGTGGATGCTCTGCTACAGCAGCTGGAAGTCTGTTCGTAGATGTACACACTGCAAACTCCCGTATTTCTAGGCCCAAAATTTTTGTAGTATTTTGCCTCTTCCTATTTTAAATAGCATGGTTTCCTCTCCTCTTCTCTGACCTAACAGGTAAGCATAGGCAGGGCTCCAGCAACTACCTAAAATAATCTGTGTGTAAAGCAGTGCAATGCCTTCAGAGTCGCTGCTGTCAACAATGAGAAAGTTAAGAAAAGCTGCAGGACTGGTCCCAGCTTCCACTGTTGGTCAAAAATGTCTCCAATAGTTGACAAATGTGTTTATCTCCTATTGAGTGAGTCACAGCTCCTATCTGTTGCCAAGTGACAACAGCCCTGGGTCAGTGCTCGGTTAGTGTAGTGGGATATCTAATAATTCCCAGTGCAGTGAACTGGCCACTTAGCTAACATGTGAGGTACCTGAGATGCCTTACATTTCTTCATTCAGAACTCCTTTTTATAAACAAAACTGTCACGGATATTAGTATCTGTCACTGTGGTAGCCTTTCTGCCCTGTTCTATATTAACAAACACCTGTGAGGTGCTGAGGACAGTGAGTTCCTTGTAAAACATTATTAAGAAGATTTAACACCAGTGAAAGGGGAGATCTTGGCAAAAAAAAATCCCAATTCCCAAACAAAAAAAACTCAGTTTCCTTGTTTCATTTCTCTTCTGTATGCTTTCACAGCTATTCTTCTCTCCCTGTAAACCTATTATGAGCTTCAGACTTTATGGAGGAAAATTCAAATTTTCATCTCTCTTGTACATCTAACCTGCAGCTGTTGAATATGTTGTAAACCACTGCCAGACAGGCACACACAGTTGTGACATTCCTCAGCGCGCTCAGTGTGTGTACACCGGAGGGTCCACCTACATCTGCACATGCCTCCCTGGCTTCTCTGGAGATGGGCGTGCCTGTGAGGGTGGGTAGCACCATTTATTGTGGCATTTTTATACTCTTTATTGCATGACTTGGCTGGTCATTGCAATGTCCTGTAGTTACTTGTGATTTAAAGTAGGAAATTTCATAGTTTAAGTCCCTCGGGCAGGCATTGCATTAAGCTTTTGTCCTTTCCTCACCTCACTTTTGAATTCACTCTTCAGTGTTCGAGCTACAGAAGGTCCAAGATGAGGTAAGTGCAGAAATGGCAGTAGTTGCAGTTAGCAGACCAGATCTTCATCTGCTAGAATTGTTTGCACTGTATTCATTTATATTACTAAGGTGGTGAGGCGTGATTCTCAGACTATGTAAATAAAGTTATATTCTGTCTCATGTCAATTGGAGTGCAGTGGGGGAACGTCTTTACCTAATGACATGTTGGAAACATTGCTGGCCAAATCCTACTTCTCTTGCTGTGCTAAGTCTTTTTCTTGAGAAACATGGGCATATATTTCTAAAACACTGTGCGAGTTAATAATGCTAGTTTCCCATCAGAATAGCAGAGTGCAGGGACTTGAGAGGCAGAACCTAAAATACAGGCATGCTTTTTTTTTTTTTCTCATTTGTATTTCTGTATAGATGTTATTCCAAAGGTCTCTCTCTAAGTCTAATCAGATATCCTAAAATAGGAGCCTGAAAGTAATATGGCAGGTTTGCACTTTAATTCATCACTCTGATTTGTCCATCAGGAGGAACAGTTACCTGAGATTGATCTTTTCTTTTACAGATGTAGATGAGTGTCAGCAGGGCCACTGTCATCCGGATGCTTTCTGCTACAACACTCCTGGGTCCTTCAGCTGCCAGTGTAAGGCAGGTTATCATGGAGATGGTTTCCGGTGTGTGTTAGGAGGTAAAATTTTACAGTCCTTGAAAGCTGGACCAGAAATATAGTTTAGGAATTGGAGGATATATGTTAATTTGGTACCTCTCTGGAACAAATTGTGTATTGTTTTATTAGGGTCTTTATTCTTTCTCAGGTCTTTCAAGTTTTGAACGTCACCAAGTTTGTGTCAAAAATCTGTATCTTGACTGTTATCACTTTTCCACGATACCCTGTTCAGTGTCCACTTTTATGTTTTGTTTGTTCTATCCTCAGCAGTTCTCAGCCCCAAGCTGATACTATCTTTTGAAGTTGCCTTATGTAAAGGTTTGACCACAAATTGATTTGATTTGCATACACAGTAGTCACTTATAAAATATCTGGAACTGTTGGCAATGTAAATGAAATGCAACAATTACAGGAGAAAAGTGAAGGATGAGACCAAAGTACCTGCACTGTTGTCTGCAGTGGGATCTAGATGCCTACACGCCATGTATAGCCAGCAAGAGTCCAGAAATACTAACTCCAGTTTCTAACTAGCACTTAGTTATTTCTGTATTTACCCAGCTTGTTCTCTTATTTAGCAGGAAGTTCTTTACCCTGCCATACTTCTGTTCTTGCATGGTACTTTGGGCCTTAAAGTATAAAACTCCTGATCTTGAAGGTATGCTTTAAAAAAATGAAGTAAGGAACACTGAAGTGCAAAGTAGCGTTGTTATGGTTACTTTAATTCAAAAGCACGGCAAACCTATGGGATAGCACCCAGGTTTTGCAGAACAGTGAATGTTTTCATCCAGGAAATAAAGCCTGATTTCTGAGTATATTCAAACCCAGTTCTCCTGCTTCTAAGATTCTTGCTGTTGGGCAAAAGACCCTGCACCCCTCAACAGACTGAAACTCAAACTGTGCAGCCAAGAGTAAGAAAGGCGTAGGGCCGAAGGGAAAGAAAGCAAGAAACACTATGACTGAGGCGGAAGGCTCTTCATAATTCAGCTTCTGCACTGTGGTCTTAGTGGTCCAAAGTATTTGATGATTCAAAATTGAAGGGTTTTTTTAATAGTGGGTGTGCTGGCTTAAAAGTTCTTGTCTGCATGGCACAATATTACTACATGATGCGTTGCTGAAACTTAATATTTTTCTTTTGCAACTATATTACCTAATTCTGAATTTCTGACTTTTTTTGCACAATTGGATACTCGTGTTTTAAAACAAAAAAGGTAAAGGTGTATTTATAGGAAAGGCATAAACCAAAGGTTGTTTCTGGTTTTAAATCATATTTACATGACTCTTCATCATGTGCTCAACAACACATGTCAAATTACCCAGTGCTTGTAGACTTTTCTATCATAGGTAAATTGTAGGAGGTTTTGCCATGGTTAATTCTGAAGCTTATGCTACTTTGTCAGTCTTTCAATATTATTTTTAACTTACTTTTCATGCATGAATGCCCATGTGTATTTTCATTTTAATGCCATATGAATGAAGAACTACCTAGTGTTTCTGGCCTGTGTCAAAATATTTAGCCAACCAACCAGCGGATAAAACCAGGATTATTCCTCCTAGAGGAGAAACTTGATGTGAATAACTTGAAGCAAAATTGAACCTTAAAGCCTCCAGTTCTTCAGGCAGAATTGTAGAGGCAGAAATATTCCTTTCATGTCTGGCACATCCCCTTTGTAGCTGAAACAGATGGTTTGGTAGACTGATACTGGAATTCAACCAATTAACTTTATTACCAGGACACAATTAATTTCTTCTGAGTATATGTGATAGCATACTTAAGTGTTTGGGTTTTTTTGTTAAGAGCAACACCTTTTCACATGCAGTGGTTAGTGTGTTTACTGAACTGCTTAGCAGAGTGTACTATTTTGTAGTAGCTTTATGTTATTTTTTGCTGCTTATCCTGTATACTTATTGACTGTCCATACTCAACACAATTGTATCTTGAATATGGATCTTTTCATGTCACAGCTTTAATGGTAGTAACAAAATATTTTGGAGAGTTTTGTTGTATCTACTGTTTTAGTAGGTGAGAATCTACCAGGTTTTGTTAGTCTTCATATATGCCTCTATGATTTTTATTATACTGTTTTGTACTACCAGAAGAAGACATGCTTTAGAAACGCTTGTATCAACTGGCTCTGTTCATTAAATGCTCGGAGCAGAAAAAATCTGTGTAGATAAGAAGTCTCACTTTTGCTGAACCCTGACTGAAGTACAGAGTATCTGTATTGCTCTGCTAGTCTGCAGCAATGGCAGCACTTACAACAAACTTAGCAACTCCTCCCTTCTTAGAGAGTTAATAGAACAATAGCTGCCTGTCATCTGTTGCTAAAGCTTTAGTACTTTTAAAATGGATAAATCCAACAGTTAATCATTGGCAGGAGATAGAATCAAAATATACTTTCTGCAGCTTAGTTTACTTTAGCACCCAATTTGTAAAGTAAGTGCCTTCAGAATGGAGATTTCAGATGAGGCTGTATTGTATTCAGCTGTAATGAGAGACCCTTTCTTCCCCTTTTTACCCACTAAGGTTTTGATCTAATTAGCCTCAGTCAAGTCACTGAAGCCTTTTCTGGTTGTTAATAGCATGGAAAGTTTCATTTATCCGAATGCTCAGTTCTTTTTGCTGTACCCTTTTCCGAACCCTGTGTACAATTGCTTGCTTGTTTGGTGTCTTTATTACTATATGAAACCTACTGTTGAATCTTACCACTGCTGAACAGCAGCTCTTGAAACAAGTAGACTAACGAGTAAAATGGATTTGAGTCATACACAAGGGAGTGTCTGTAGGAGTGAACCAGCAGGTTAATGAAAGAGTTAATGATGCTGGAATGTCCCACTGCTCACAGCTATTAAGAAAGTCTGTACTTCATTATTTCCTCACGCTTCATTTTTCCATTTCAAAAAACCAGATGTCTGAGTGTTTCAACCCCTGCAGACCCCAGACACTGTTTACTAAACAGAAACAAATGTAGATTCTTGGAACTAGGGGTCTGACCCTTAAGAGCCATTCGCTGGTCCTCTGTATACAATCCGTTTCACATGAGAAATGCTCTTACCAGGGCAACACTGTAAGTGAGGGATTACAAAGGAAAATGAAGGGGCAAAGGGAAGTGTGTTACTTTGTTTTGTTTTTTTTCCTCTTCTTTTTTTGGCAATGTCTGTGAACAGCAATTAAAAATGTCAGTATAACTCCATGTGATATGTGGGGAATAAAGTGATCCACATAGGAAATTGAAGAGTACTCTTTGATTGCATACTGCTTCTGGACAGTTTTAAATCACTTCTGTCTTTAGCTTGTGAATGAAAACCTGAGTAGTTATATCAGATCTTTAAAAATTTTTGAATGCTGTTGCAGAACTAATTGAATTTGATTTAGTGTATCAGACTGTAATCCCCCATGCAAAATGGAAAGGAAGAAGTCCCATACATCTCTGTCTCTCATCCTGTTTTCTCAGCCTCCATCTTTTTTTGGAAAAGTCCATAAATCATTTTCTGCAGTGCTGCTGCAAGAGCTTTCCTTTATGACCAAAAAAGACTTTGAATGTTTGTATATGGCTTTGGGGGGGGGGGGTGTCCCCATTCTGTTTGTTTCTTCACTTATGTGGGAAATATCGACATGTATGTTTTTCATCTGGCCTACTTTCCATATCCGTGCTATTTCCATTTCATTTTTTCAAGTTCCATGATATATTTCAGTGACTTAAATTCCAGATTGCTACTGGTAGTTTATGAAACAACTGAAAAAAATATGTTTAAAACATTAAATACAAATTTATTTTTCTGAGGAAGGGTATACATTTAGCTTGAGTTCAGGATGCACTGTTCTTTCTACGTGTCTAGCCTGACTTGTGTGTACGGTGGTCCGTGGAACATAACTTCTTCATCAGGCCTTTGATCTCTGTTCAGCACTACAGCTTCTGTCTTAGGAGCTCTCTTCTGTACACTGGTTCAATTTTTCACTGTCCTTTTGAACTGTGGTTACCAGAGCTGGACCCAGTGTGCCTTGAATCATCTCCCCAGTCCCACATCGATTCTCTATACCTGTGCAGTGTTCCCTGTGTATATGCTGAATTCCTATTTATACCCCCTTACAATCCCTACAGCACTGAGCTGTGTGCTGGCAGCTTATCTGCTCACAGTTATCTGCTGATAGCTGTGATCTGCTGATAGCTTTTTTTGGTTGTGGTTTCCAAGATGAGTCTATCTTTAGAGGCTGGTCTACACTGTGTATTCCAAGAAGTGTAACTTCCCATTTGATTGTGCGAATCACTTCTTGACTTTAATGAGCTCAGTTTGCCTAGTGATGAAGTCCTGTCCTTCTCTTGTTTTGTGGCCTATTTCTCTTTCACAAGTGATGCAACCTATGGTTGTGTATTTCCCTCTGGAATCCTAATAAAGGAATTAAATTTCTTAATAAGGAAATTTAAAACCAGGACTAAGGTAATACGGGAACTTATTAGAAATACCACTACTTCATGACGTTTGTCCATGGACTCAGGTGGTTTTTCAGTGTTTAATCATTTATCAAATTAAGGTAGCCCACAGTATGGTGTTTTGCTTCGAAAATGATACTGTCCTGTGGGCATAAGTAGAGTGCCATAGGGAAAGACAAAGCTATTAGGTCAGTGTGTTACCTTAATAAGCCAAGCATCAACTGCATCAAAAAGCAGTGAGAATGAATTTTTACTCAATTTTATAACAATTGCTAATCAGTAATGTTTAAACATAGGTACTGAAAAAACACTGAAACTTAGTCCTGCTATTAATAAAAGGCTGTTGCCACCCCAACTTTCCTACATCACTGAAGATTACCCAGGTCTTGCTCTTACTGTTTGTTTCATCCCTGGCAGTATGAACTAACCCTAGTGTATACCATTTTTCTCATTGATATGATCATTTGGCTTAGCTTTCAAATATGGATTTCAAGAATGGTAAGAACCTCTGAAAAGCAGACTATTTATCCCAACCAGCTGTCATCTGTATCTAAGATTATTGTGCCTTCCTTTCTGAATAGGCTACAACACTGGACTGGGATTCAGCTCACTTTTCTTTAGGTGTCTCTAAATTGTAAGCATAGTAATCCTGCTCATGATTCAGAGATAAGGAGAGAAAAAATACACTATGGATTCCAAGTGCCTGGTTTGGACTTTCACAACTAGTTTAGGGGCTAGTTTTGGTTTATAAATTTTAATATTGGCTAAATTCATGTTAGCGACTTGAAATGAGTTTAATGTTGAAAGACAGGTTAAAATGATTCTCTCAGCACAGATGAACATGGTAACACTGGTTTTATTTCTTTTCAGAATGTTTCTTTAACATAGATTACTTATCGCACTTGATACTGTTAAAAAAGTTTATCACAAATATAAGAGACTTTCAGGAGCATGGAAGCAGTAAAATAAATGGTTACTTCTAAAAGTGAGTGGGAATAGGGTATTTGACATCTTTTTATGCAACTGAAAAATCAGTGTTGATGGGATTTTTTAGAAAGAACAAATCATATTCTCTGACTTCTAGAAACTAAGTACTAATTTTGAAAATTAATTTGTTTGACTAGTCTCTTGACTTTAGTGGGGCTAATTGCATGAGCAAGCCATTTGTGAGATAGGTCTTGATCATTGCAATGTAAGTACTCTTCAAAAATTCCATCAGTATTCCTGTATAAAATCTGCAGATATAAATGTGAACATTGTCTTGAAATTAGAACAGACATTGGTATTTCACATTACCAATAATACTAAAATATTTTATGTATAACAGCTGGGTCCTATCTGGGAGTGTATACGCACTCCTTTGTATAATTCATATTTGCTAGCTCATTTTCATAAAATTGATCTAGTCTATTGATTTAAAAAATTGTAAGCTTTTGGATATTCTCTAATTCTGGGAGTTTCACATGCGAAGGAAAAGCGACCAGCTTCTACATTTGTTTTTATATCCCACTGAGGAGGAGCTAATAGTGTCTTTCAAAGATGACATGAATGCAATGAAGATTTTGTTCTGCAATGAACGAAAGCAGGGTGGGTCAGTTTACCAATACTGTGTATTCCCACTGCTTTCTCACTTGAGTGGTGCATATAATTAGAGCTTAAAAAAAAAAAAGTGTGGCAAAACTATCCAGTTGCTGGAATCAACTTTTCTTTTACCTGCATAGTGCATTGAATACATGCAAACAAAATTTGAAATAGATAATGGATGCTTTCCTTCAGGGTCTGGTTTTGTAGGTTGATTCAAGGCTCTCTACCACCCACATTAAAGCTGATGCCAAATATTTCAGTTGTTTAGAGTAAGCTGTTCTCCGGACATTTATATTTCTCTAATTGCGTCCAGGTGCATGAAACTTGTCCAAAGCTTTTGCTTGCATAACTAGTTTAAATAATAATAAGAAACTACCCTTTTTTCTTGTATTTGTGTGATTTACATCACACTAGGCTATGGGCGCATGGGATTAGCTTTTTGTTCAGCTGGGCAGGGTCTAGTCTGAGCCACACATAACTAATGCTGTCCACCAGGCAATGTAAAAACAAGGAGGGAGTAAATGTAAGTGTAATGTTCGAGCCTCTTCTGGCCGTTTGTGGTAAGTATTTCTAACTGTCTGTAGAAATCATTGACAGGAAAAAGATTAGAGCTCTTCCTCTCACAATTCACAGAACCCTTAAGGGGTCTCAAGTGTAAGGTAAAACTAAGCCAGATTTCTTTGTCTAGAGAAGAAAAAGATTATTTTAATGGTATTCTTTTAATTTCATTATGTTGTTTGGCATCTAGAAGGATATATTGATCCAGATGACATTCCTTATTGCATGACAGGTAATACCATAAGATGTATATTTTAGTCCAGACTGTTCTGTAAAATTGAAACCAGAAGAACCAAATCCCTGAATCTCCTGATAATCTAGGAAGTTAGTCTTTCCTCTGTAATCTCTACAGTAATACATATGTGTGTGGTGTACCCATTGTGCATCATATGTTTCTCTGTGTACGTAGTAGTAGTCCTGTTTTCTGTGTAGCCTTACTTACGCACTTTACCAGGGACTGGACAATCTGTCCCTGCAGTTCCTTTCTTAGGTCCAAAAGTATCAAATGAGTGTTCAAACTTGATAACCAAATGCTAAAAACCTAATATACATCAAAGCAATGAGTTGTTTCACTGCTGTAGGGAACTCAGCATCTGCCTCATGTTGTGGTTTTCTCTTGTGGCTCTGAAGAGAAGCTTGACTTTGAGCATTAAAGGAAAACCTTTATCCACTGTATGGCCTGGCTAATTAGTCACATTTTAAGGCCCATGGATAATTGCCAAATAAGTAGACATGGGATTCACAAGTTGGACAGAATGTTCTTGCTAATGTGCCTCATGGAGAAGGACAGTCTTTTCCAGCTTCTGTTTATGACCCTTCAATGTAGGAAGCTGCAGGGGACCTGTTTGTTCTGTTTTAAACTAGACAGCAAAAGATAAAATGAGATAAGTTTAAGGCAAGTGTGTCACATTTACATAAGGCAGACTATTCCTGAAGGTGCACTGAAGGCATATGCCTTCAAGGTTTGTGACAGTGCCATGTTCCTCCAGCAGTAAGACGACTTGCGTTATAAGTGATCAGCATATGTTAACTGTTAATGGAACACAGTTATTAGTTTAAACAGAAATATTCACTGGCCTATATTTTTTTTCACAGAAGTGGAAAAGACCAAATGCCAGCGTGAACGAGAAGTAGCTCTTGGAAGTGGAGGCACTTTCTTCCCGAGGGAGATAAGAGTTGGTCACTTCATTCCCCAGTGCGATGAGCATGGGAATTACCTACCCACTCAGTGCCATTCTAGCAGTGGATATTGTTGGTGCGTGGATAGGGATGGAAATGAGATTGATGGCACCAAAAGTGGCCCAGGAGTTCGACCACCATGTAAGTGGCTGAAGCATTTGTTTCTTGCGGGTGTCTCTCCACCCAAGTGCACTGTCTCCCAAATGTGGGGCTTAGTCGTGCCCCTGAGATACAGCACTGACTTGGAACAGTGCAGGTCTTTGCTGTCCCAGTGACAATATGCCTTGTGCTGCAGCCCTTTGGTAACTCCAGCATACACTTTTCCTCCAGCCAGGGCGTCTGGACAACTGTGGTGAGCCTCTGAATAAGAAGATGGTTTTCTAACTTCTTCCCTTCCTTGAAACTCTGAGGGGCCTCTATAGTTTCTGCCCTCTGGTAACTGTGGCAAATCTGAATGTGTGGTAACTGACTTGCATCAGGAAGTGAAGGATGTTCCTTCATACATCTTCCTCACTTCAGCTGCAAAATAAGATAGGCTTCTCTAAACATTTGAAGGAAGGAGCAATTACAGAGCTGAACATGAAAAGACCTATTATGTCAATTGCTCCTTCTTTGTCAGCCAAGGGGAAAAATTCAGAAGCTTTCTGCATCTGATTATAGTTATTAGTGTCTGCTTATAGGGCTGTTTCCTTCTAAGAAGTCTGACTGTAATTGTGTCTCTGCAAATAACGAGGAGCCTTGTTATGCTGTACATAAGCTAATTTTTCCCCCATCTCTTTCCTTCTCTATTAACAAGGTTTGAGCACAGCTGCTCCTCCTGTTGTTATTGGGCCCTCTGTTCGACCAGATACTGTACCTCTGCCACCAGGAACACACTTGCTCTTTGCCCAAAGTGGTAAAATTGAACATGTTCCACTAGAGGGAAACAATATGAAGAAAAATGGTGCAAAAGCACTCTTGCATATTCCAGTAAGTAACCTACTGTACTAAGTCCATGTGTTTTAGAAGACTTGTGACAAAGATGAAAGTGAGAGTGTTTGTCTATGTGATTTGATAATTTAAGTTCCAAACACAATTTCTACTCTTGATTAGGATTTCAGTACCACATCACTTTGTCACTGAAAATTCCTGACCTGACTAGTCAAAAAGCCTAAAACTAACCTGTAGAAAAAATGATTTGCCTTTAAAGAATACCTCATAAGACAAAACCCTAGTATTTGTGAGCTCACGTGCCTCCAACAGCTCATCATATACACTCCTGTACTCACACTTCCATTGGCTTTCTGACTCTGGTATAAAAGTCTAGGAGACCTACAAGAGCAGTACGTGGAGAGGCCCTTTTTTTCTCTCTTACTCCCTCAAAGGGTTTGCCTAAGTCTTAATCTCCTCCTGTTTTTCAGTCAATTCTCTGCACTTCTTGGCTATATATATAGATTAATTTTCTTCCTCCTTCCTCCTTCTCTTCTATGTGCAGTCAAGCTTTTGTCTCTTGTCTAAAGTGCTGCTGCAATAATGTAAATATAAAGTAAAATACTGTGTGCAGAATGGCCTTGTCAGCTAGTTGCATTATTTACTTGAGCTAGCTTAAAGAAACTACTTAGAAGTATCTTCAGGGAAGAGCTTCCAAGAGATAAGATGCAACTCTTCATTAAAACTTTTAATTAAAATGAAACTTTCAGTCTCTGCTAACAGTGTTGTCTCTGTGTTGTCACAGTGTTGTGTATTTGTGAAGTGACAGTGTTTAGCAGTGTAGAGCTGTTCAGATTGTTCTGTAACCTACATTCATGTAACATCAGCATTAATGTATGCAGATAAGTGCATCTGTTTTAATGCATGGTTTTGGACCATCTTTCTAAGAAGTTGCAAGATACAAAAGCAGCAAAGGTGATAGACCTGGGAATCCATGTGAAATTACTGTTTTACCCTGAAAGTCTCTTTCATTTGCCTGGAGGAAGGAGTTTCAACTCCTAACTCAACTCTAGTCCTACCTTATTCTACCTGGAAAATATATATGTTCCTTGTCCTTGACCATATTCTTTCCAGCAGTATGACTTACGGAGTATTTGTTTAAGCTATTTTTTATTTTAAAAACTTACTTTGCTAGAACTTTTTGAGTCAAATGATGCTCCGTAGGTAGCACTGCTGAAATGCAGCCATAATGCATGTGTTGATGAATATACAGAACACAAGTCAGATTTGATAGAAGTCATTATTTCTCCTTGAAAGGAAAGAATGAGAGAAAAAAGCACATGAGGAATAACACAGTAAAATAACAATATGAACTTTCTTTAAATGGATATGCAGGTGAAGTTGTAGAAGTGACACCAACTGTCCAGTACTAATGTCTACAATGCTTCTTTGAAATAAGATCATTGTAAACAGTGTCTGCTAGTTAAAAGGGACTTAAAATTGAAAGTATTTTTCTAAGCTATTCTACAATGACTGTTGCTCAATTGTTTTTTCTGCCTGTCCTCCCCATCTCCCACCTCTCCTCAAGAATTTTGTTTTTTCAGGCTTAAGACTTAGATCCATAAGCTAGTGCTGCTGGCAAATAATTGTTGTTTAGCATAAGCTGATGTAACTTACTTGTTGACCAACAGGACAAAGTTGTTATTGGAGTTGCTTACGATTGCACGGACAAGATGGTTTATTGGACAGACATCAGTGGCCCTTCAATCAGCAGGGCTAGCCTGCAAGGTGGGGAGCCAACAACTATCATCAAAACAGGTAACAGCACAAAATTCTTCCTCTTGCTACTCTCTAGGAATGGCATTAGAGACTTGAATTTAGTAATATGTACTTCCTAGGTGTGGCCTGAGCTGTAGCATTACAAGTTGATGTTATTTGGATAAACAATAACCAACAAATCTGGATAACATAAAATGAAAAAAGATCTGTTCCCTATGCGATAGCCCTTCACTGCCTTTCCACTGCTAAGATAGGTGAGAAGTTGGTTCTCTCTAAATAAACTACATTTTAAGGCCAGAAGTGGGAGCAGCATGTCGCTGAGATATTTCTGTCCTTATTTGCAGTTGCAGGATACCATATCTGTCTAACTATTGAGTGTCTTGTGAACATCACTGGGGATGTTTTAATTGAAGTTTGAGGGATTTGAAAGATGAATCAAGCTGCTGTGGTGGTTTTAAAGCATATCGTAAGGCGCTAATGGGTGCAGGGTTCAGAGCCTCATAGCGTGGTCTTGGGACAGTGTCTCAGCTCCTCACGGGAATGTTTAGAGGGTTTCTGTACCCAATTACAGTCCTAGGCTGTGCTTATATTCTTGCTGTGTTTAACAAAGAAAAGAAACCCCTCCTTTGGATGCTTTGTCACTTCTGGGGAGGAATCTTGAGGTAGGCTTGAGGCCTTTACTGCTCTTCACCTGTGGTGGCATCCTTAGGGCTGCCACTATAGTAGGGCAGCACAGCTAGTACTCTCAGGGCAAATCCCCCAGGTCATGACATCCTGGATTTTTAAAGCACACTCAAGACCTCACTTTCCTACGTTGAGGACTGGCTGTGCTATGTTGTGCCCAGCCTGGCAGCCTTTGTATAGTCATGTCTTGTCAACCCTACTGATCAAAAAGGGTGGTCCAGCATCCTTCCTGAAAAGGTCCCTTGTTCCTTGTTACAGTTTGTGTCCTGTTCTTACAATTTTTCTCCCAACACTCTGCTGCTCACTGCAGTCCAATTTCACTTTTGTTAGAAGGGTAAGTGTAAGCCCGTGCATCTTAAATATGAAAACTTTTTTTTAAATGGAAAGGGTTAAAGGGAAGGACAGGTTTGGAGAACAAAGTGAATGGGGAAGGGCATTAAAAAACCAGCAACAAAAATAGGTGGAGGCACTTTCTGAATCCTGGTGTCCTCAGGATCCTAGAACTCCTGTGAAGTCAAAATACTCAGGAGGTCGCCCTTGCTTCAGATCCTTTGCAGCTATTGTCACAAAAATTTAGAAAATTATTTTAGCAAAATGATCAACCAGTTTTAAAACTCTGCAATAAATTTGCTTTAATTTTCTTTGCATGTGTTGAGTATCTCTACCTGGAGTTTGTGCTTCAGAATAGCCAGTTTGCTGGGACTCCATTCAGGCTCTTAGGAGCAGCGGAGAGATGGGGGCAGCTTGGATCCTACCATTGTCCTGAGAGGGGAAAAGGGAGAGCTTAAGGCCATCCCTAACCATTCCAGCAATTATGGAGCTTTACGTTTCTGTACAACTTGATGGCTGAGATGTTCGTAAGACTTCTTTTTCATCCCAACATATTTAATCTGAAAGGGACTCTAACCTGTAGTGCAAGCATGTGCCTCTACAATTACAAATTCTGTGGGGAAACGATTTCCAAATTCCACTAATAAAGTATTTTATCAGATTCTGCACTTTAAAAAGTGAGGAAAATTAGTATTGCTAAAAATTTTATATGGATATGAATTTGTCTAATGAGAGTGTGTGTGCATGCATTAAAGATCTTGCAGTGTATAAAATATTTTTAAAATATTTGTGAAGGCTGTCAACTAAATTTGATTATTTTAGGTAGTTCAAGATGCTTCAATGCCACATGGAAACCTCATGGTTTTTATCTGCTACAAAAAACATTGTATGTGTAAGGACATCTCATGATTTTTGTTGTTCACATAGGAAGTGAATGCCATTCCTGAAGAGATGTTGAGCAATGTTGCACTTTACTTTCTGTATGTTAACAGGCTCTTCAATAAGGAGTCAGAACAAAATAAGGTTGAATATTCAGTATTTGAATGGATGTCTTCTATGCTGGCCAAAACTGAAACTTTAAAATTTCAGGAAATAGGAAAATGCCTCCCTCTCAGAAGACTCATAAGAATTCTTTGTTTTGTTTTGATCTTTGCCTTTTTCCTCTTGTGAGCTGCAGCTGCTTTCTTCAGTTTGCATGTATTTTTGTGGAATGCACTACTTTTTTTTTGTTAAAGCTGTTGTGATCCAAGTTGCATTGCTTTGCAGAAACATGTTTTATTGTGGAGCCCCATCCAGTTCTCATCTATCCCTGCAGCTGTATAGCCTGTGGAGGCTTACTGAGCTCTGCAGCTGTGGAGGCAGATCGGGAAGGAGAGCTTTCCTCTTTGTTGGAGGTGCTTAAGTCATATCAGCCGTACATGTCTGTACAAGCCTGTCCCCAGGGACAGAGCCTGTGACTGTAGCACGCCTGATGACAATACAGCAGGAACACGTTTGTGCCTCTGGAAAGACTGGTGATACATGAAGCCTATATATTCCCTCACTCCTCCACAGGGGATAGTTTTTTCTGGCTCATTGTCAACCAGACAGGAAAGATATTTACTTTAGGCTTCTTTAAATCTCCTGGCATATACCTGAAGCAAGGAAACTAAAGCAAGGACCCTAGTCAGGGAACAGCGGCTCCTGGGAATCGGTGGCAGCACATCTTTTGCCTGCTACCTTCTTCTGTTT
Organism: Harpia harpyja; assembly: GCF_026419915.1. NCBI lineage: Eukaryota > Metazoa > Chordata > Aves > Accipitriformes > Accipitridae > Harpia > Harpia harpyja. The sequence continues at coordinate 33,567,634 of NC_068952.1, forward strand.
CCTAAAAGAGGCTGGGTAGCTCCTCCACCACCATTTAGTCAGTGATCCTCTGATACCAGAGACTGGGGATTGTCACCACCATTACCTCAAAACAAGGCCGCTCTCAGCAGCCTCTGCCATTAGCAAGAAAAGAAGTGGGAACATTTGAGGGTCTGAAGTATATGTGAGGTGGTTTCTTGCAGATGACAGGTGTAGCTCCACAGAGGCACTTGGAGAAATACAGGTAGCAATGTGAAGTCAGTGTAACTAAGTTAAAGTATGCCCAAGTGCCCTTGGGAGGAGTAAAGAGATGATTCACGTTTACTTTCTTGGGTCCTCCCTGTCTATGAGCCGTGACTCAGAAGCAGTGAGATACATCTTACTTGTTCTTTTCCACCTCTTCAGCAATGAATATACATCCAAAATGTCATGTGTCCAAGTTAGTGGTAAGTGTAATCCACCTGTGTGAGACAGCAGAGGCAGTTTAGGCTATTGTGCCAACTATTATTCATAGCAAAGTCACAGTAGCAAATTTTAGACAGCTCTACCCAGACGAAATGCCTTTTCTCCAGAAAGGTTGTTTGTGTCACATACTGTTTATTTAATGGCTGTCAGTAAATAAACTTGAGAATTAATAGAAGGCTATTGGGCCACATTCTGTCATTCTTGGATATTTACATGATGTGTGGATCTGCACTTGAAAGGTGGTTTGGTTTTTTCGGGTTTTTTTTTTTAACAGCTGGCTGGTGTGAAGGGTCACTTCACCTTTTTGGGGGAGTGACTGTGTACAATTCTTTCTTTTCCTTTTGGAACTGAAATTGGACTAAAATTGATTTGTACCTGGCTTTGGCGTCATTACATCACATAGCCTTCCTGCTCTTTTTCAATGGTTGTATGAACCTTGAAAATTATAGAGCAGTTTTCCCTAGTGGCTGAATTAAACCTTGGAGTGCTATATATTTATTCTACTTCCTTCATCTGAGTTAGAAATTACTAATGCTAAAGCAGAAAGGTCATTATCTGCTATTTCCTGTTGCTTTTGGAACAACTGACTGTCCAAGAAAAACTGTGCACATACAGTACTAAAACATGTTCCAAAAAGGATTGCGCTGCAAAAACAAAGAACTGGATCTAAATTCCATCAGTTAGCTAATATAATTATCTCTAGTGCTTTGGAACTTGATTATCTTTAAGTATTGCATTGGCTAAACTTAGCATAAATCCAGTTTTCAGAGGGGTGCCATGTATGCCAGTACTAAAGAAGGGGAAATATTAAGGATTATAAAATCCATTGTAGATCTTGGCCTGCTAAGGAGGGTAGAATAAGATTCTGATAATCTCTACTGTTTATTTCTCTGTCAACTCTTTTTCTGTGTCCACCCCCAAAGGAAAGCTTACATGCATGATGAGTTGGTTCCCCATAGAATTTGTCATTCTATGTATTTATGAAAGTTCTGTGTATTTAAACTTCATAAGGCAAAATGCATATTCCTCTTCCAACTGCTATGAAGTAGCTTTTGTTGGACCGCAGCCAGAAAACTGAAGAAAACTTATCTCAATTAGGAGTTATGCTTATGAGGCTGACATTGTGTATTTGGAATAAATATAATGCCTAGGCATGTTTTTCTCTGTTCTTCTGCAGACTTGGGAAGCCCTGAAGGGATAGCTGTAGATCATCTAGGTCGCAACATATTCTGGACTGACTCTCAACTGGATAGGATAGAAGTGGCTAGGCTGGATGGGCGCCAGCGTCGCATCCTTTTTGACACTGGTCTGGTGAACCCCAGAGCAATTGTTGTGGATCCTATGAGAGGGTATGGATATGTTGTCAAGAGATATGTGCAAAGCTTGAATTTATTTATTTATTTATTTAACATGAGCATATACTCTGAGTCCATGTTTTTAGGCTGTCTGTAGACAATAATAGGACTATCTTTTCCTAAAACAACTAACAAACAGAAATGGAACAATCTACTTGTGTCCTGTGTCTGAGGGGTAGACTGAAAATAAAACTTCTAAAATGCCTGCTAGGTAATAATGTGATATTTTATTGAGAGGTTTGTCAAATGCTTATTTGAACCTTGCTTTCAGTACATTGTTTGCAGGATGACAAGCGTTGCTCTGACCTAAAAAAATTTCTTTTGCAAGCTTACTGGTCTAAAATACTAGATTAAGCAATCTTGTATTTTCATTTCCATCATGACAGCCCTTCTTCCTGTACAGTGTTCCTTCTTTGAAAACTCCCATGGTGTCTCTTGTGTCATCATTTTCACTTCTGTCATTCAGTTGCCTGAGAAGGTCCTATTAGGCTTCTATTTGAAGATGCTGATAAGTACATACTTTGAAAATTAAGCCTATAAGCTGCAGTCACAGAAATAGCCTAGCAGAGTGTCAGTAGGAAAGTGTTAAATGTTTCCAGGTTATGGTTCCAGCCTGCAAAAATGAAAGTATCTAAATACTTTTATGTAGTCTTTGATCTGTTGACACTTTTTGTCTCTGAATATTGGAAGAAATACAGGGAAAATTAAAACTACTACAGAGTCCATGGTAGTGCTGCATGTCTGTTCATTACTGTCTGAACTTGCCTGCTATTGTCCTACTGCAACTTTCTATATAGCATGGCCACTGCTGAGAAGAGACATTTCAGTCAAAATACTCAGAAGCACAGAAGCAAAGAGGCTTTCTTTTCAGTCTTGAATTGCTGGGAAGCTCTACTAAATGATTGCTTAATTGATATAATAGGTGAGAATTCATTTATGAACAAAAGTACTATATTGCTCGGGGAGAGTTTTTTGGAAGATGCATCCTCATTCCAGATGTTTGCAAGCAAAGTTTGTAGTGGGAAAAGAATGCATGTGATCCATGAAAATTTGAGTGAAACAGAATTAAATGAAAAAGTAATGGTATTGATTTCTCTAATTCCTTTAACATAAAATAAATTTTCACATAATAGTGGGGTGAAAACGTCTGTGGATGTACCTCAAGTGACAGCATAATAAGGAAAAAACGAATGCACTTCATAGTGTGAGAGAAGGGGAGAGGCACAGGTGTAATCAGGCTGAAGAGAGACCTCTGTTCATGCAGAACCCCACTGACGGAGTAGGGCTCTGGGTTCAGGTCAAGCAGCACGGACTTCTTTCTCCTAGTAGACTGTGTGTGTGTGTGTTAAGGAGTAAACAACAAAAGTGCTTGTGTTGAGGGGCTATGTAAATTCTCAGCCACAGAAAGTGTATCCAAGGAAAAAAAAACACCACTAACAAATGGCCATTAATAATACAGCATCAGTGAATTAATGGCCCTCTCTAGGGTTCTCCCCTGACCATGAACTACTCTGATTCCACTGTATGTTGCTTACTTCGTGACTGAAAAGAAAAATGTAGTTTTGAATGAATCCCACAAATGTATGCCAAATGCTCCTGCTGCTTAGTCTGAGCAGACATGATGGGTGGTGAGGAGGAGAACCGTAGACGTACATTTTGAATGGTCCTTAGAACTGTTGAAATAGAGGTCTTTTGCCTGGCATCTTGCACATAACCTAAGCAGTGTAGAGAAAGTATTTCTTCTCATCTGTGTGCTTGCTTTTTTTGTTTTTAATGGAAGGGTAACATTTGCTACATCTTTACTAGACTTTTGTTACTTCTATTTCAAAGTGCAATGTGGTCCTTCTTATTTATTTAAATGATTTAGGGTGTGTGCATGTTACTTTTGCGTCCTTAGCATTTTCCTTATTTAAAACAATCTTTTGAAATCAGTTACTGTCTTAATTCTTGCCTTTTTCTTCCCCTTAAGAAACTTGTACTGGACTGACTGGAACAGAGAAGATCCTAAAATTGAAACCTCATACATGGATGGCACAAACAGAAGAATTCTCGTTAAAGATGATCTTGGGTTACCAAATGGGCTGACATTTGATCCTTATTCCTCAATGCTGTGCTGGGTAGATGCAGGTAAAGAGATGCTAAAATTTTTCTTCATGATAGTAGTTGTTGTGGTTTAAACCCAGCCAGCAGCTAAGCCCCACGCAGCTGCTCACTCCCTCCCTCCCGCCGGGATGGGGGAGAGAATCGGAAGAGTCAAAGTGAGGAAACTCGTGGGTTGAGATAAAGATAGTTTAATAGGTAAAGCAAAAGCCGTGCACGCAAGCAGAGCAAAACAAGGAATTCATTCACCACTTCCCATCGGCAGGCAGGTGTTCAGCGATCACCAGGAAAGCAGGGCTCCATCACACCTAATGGTAACTTGGGAAGACAAAACACCTTAACGCTGAGCATCCCTCCCTTCCTTCTTCTTCCCCCACCTTTATATGCTGAGCATGACATCATATAGTATGGAATATCCCTTTGGTCAGTTGGGATCAGCTGTCCTGGCTGTGTATTGTCCCAAATTCTTGTGCCCCCCCAGCCTACTCACTGGTGGGGTGGGGTGAGAAGCAGAAAAGGCCTTGACTCTATGCTCAGCAGTGATGAAAACATCCCTGTGTTATCAACACTATTTTCAGTACAAATCCAAAACATAGCCCCATACTAGCTATTATGAAGAAAATTAACTCTTATCCCAGTCAAAACCAGCACAGTAGTAGAATAACTATGTCCAGTCCTGAAATTATGCACAGCCAATTAATGTTTATAGCTCTTTAGGCTGCATCTTAGACTTCATGCCTTTCTTTTTGGCTTTAATAATCTCTCCATTTATTCATTGTGGCTACCACTGTAGCATTCACATGAGACTGTGCGAGCTGAAAGATTTCAATTCTGATCACAAAGCTTTCTAGGAATGCAACAGGTTTATATCTCTTGTCTTGTATGTGGCTATCTCTTTAGGTAGTGCTTAGGCCTTTGTAGAAGAAGTTGTGAGTTTAAGACCAGGAAAAAACACTGATTCATCTAATCTGGCACTATTGTTCTAAGACATGTAACCTTAGGCAAAGTCTGGCTTATATTTGACTGAAGCAAGTCTTGAAAAAGCAATTCACACTAGATTTAAAGATCAAGAGATGAAGGTTCTGCCACTGACCCATTGTTAGTTTTGTGCCATTGTCTTACCAGTAAAAAAAAGTGTGCTTTTAATTCTCATTTGAATTTTTTTTTTTTTTCTTTTCCATCTTGCTGTCTTTCTCCCTGTAGACTCTGCCAGAGATGATCTCCTGTGGAAGTGCTTTTACACTTCAAGTGACCTTTCAAGTTTTTGATAAAATAAAAAGATTGATCTCTCTTTTTCACTGTAAGACACTTTCTCCAATCTTCAAATATATCTCCTTGTGCTATCTTTCTTTTCTTTTTCTCTCTTCCTCTCTTGTTCTCGCATTTGTCTCTTTTCCTTTTTCCCTCATTTTGAAACCCACTACTTAAGAGAAACCTACAGGTGTTTACATTCACTAGCAGTGTTCCCAAAGCGTGTAGTAGCTTTACAGCTAGACCTTTTTACACCCTATTTGCATCTACAAGTTAGATGTTCTTCCCACAGACTTGCCTTCATGGCCCAACCCAGCAAGCAGTTTGGGAACATGCTCACCAAAATGACTTTGCAAAACTGCCTTCCAGAGGAGGTGGAACTGGTTAGTGGTTGAAGTAGCCCTCCAGAATGGAGGAGACCACCTGTCAGCTTCCACACCAGCCTGAGGATGCTGGTATCTGTAGCAGGAATCTCAGCTTGTGAGCAGTGTCTATGGCTGCACTAGACATCTGTGTTCCTGTAAGTTAGCTGGTGTGCTGATTAGCATAAGCACCAAAGTACTTTTCCATTCAGTCTTTGGCACATGCGGAGATGTGGCATGGGGAGGGCTTTGGCTAAGCAGCATACTGAAAGACTTCCAGAAAGTTTTACTCTGTTCATGCTTGCATGCTTATGCTTCCTTCATCCCCCATGAGAGCTCTCTTGCTCTGATTCAAAGGCTTAATTGTTTCACTACACCCAGGTACCAAGAGGCTGGAATGCATGAACCCTAATCAGCTTAGTCGACGAAAGATTGTTGAAGGAATTCAGTATCCTTTTAGTGTTACAAGCTATGGGAAGAATTTATACTACACAGACTGGAGAAGGTGCGTTATCTGCTAAAGAAATTATGGAGTGCTTTAATCTGTTTTTTTCCCTGGTAGAAACTGAAGTATATACTGCATTTCTCATGTCTGACCTCTCACACATTTCTCTTTTTTTTGCTTTCCTGGCAATAGCTGATGCAGAGTGGAGTGGATCTGTAGAGTTGACCTACTGATGTTGCCAGTTAACTGAGTTTTCATTTTCAGCATAGTGAGTTGTCCTCTAAGAAAATGCTTTTAAAACTGAACATTTTTGGGAAAGGAGTGGGAGCTAACATGTTTCCCTTATGGCTGTAGTTGGTGCATTGTAGAGGGCAGAAATTAGTCACTCGTGGCTTTCTGTGCCCTATATTATCTGAATGTTCAACCAGAAATAAGAAAAAAACATTTTTAGTCTTGATGACACTTTCTTTGTTGCGAGTGATCTAAAACATTGACATATGATCAAGACTTCAGAGATTACTATATTTTCCATAAAAATATCCAGTCCGTGCATTTTAAAATATTTATTTTTCCTTGACATAAATGGTTGTGTGGGTTGTATCTGCAAACTCTTACACAAATTACTCCCATCAGTTGCAGCAGGAAGAGCTATTAATGTGTGTAAGGATTTCCAAGCTAGAACCTAACAGCTGGGAAGTGCTATTCTAGAATAGGCTTGTATAAATGGGAAACAGTGTGTTACAAGTCTCTCAGTTGACTGCCCTTTCATTTTTAGGAAGAAAACATTGCTTATGACTAGCTGTATGCCTTCCAGATATCAGGCTTCACCTGAAATACAATATTGTCCATAATCATTATGCATAATAGCTGCAATGTCTGCTATACCACAGAAAATGTCAGAGGGACAGAATATGGAGAATGTGTCAAAACTGCTAACAGATGTGCTCCTGTAGAGGGACATTGTCCTGTGTTTGAAGTACCTTCAAAATTAGTAAGGTGGCTCCCAGCTAAATTTGTTAGCTGCCTAGAATGAAGGTTATGACATATCTGAGTTGTCTAGGAAAGATGAGGTCTTGGAGGATTTTGCTTCTGGTGTCACTTCCTGATTGTAAAAAAGAACCAACTTCAGATTTCTTCCCCCCTTTTTTTTGGGGGGGGGGGGGGGGTGGTTGTTTTTTGATTGGTTGGCTGGTTTGGTTTGGTTTCCCCTGTACCTCCACCTTCATCTCACTTCTGTATGTTCTCTTCTGCATATGCAGGGATGCTGTTGTAGCAGTGGATCGCACGATTTCAATAGAAAAGGATAACTTCCAGCCTCACAAGCGCTCCCGTCTCTATGGAATCACTACAGCCTTTGCTCAGTGCCCAGGAGGTAATCCAGATGATTCTCAAGTTTTTACAGCTGTGCAACACCTTAGCATATAAATGAACTTAGTAGCAGCTCCCATTAACAGGCTGCCAACCGATCTAGGTATTAGTGAAGAACTGGTTAATGTTTAGATTTCCATTTACTAAGAAATTAAAAGCCACCTAGATTTTTTTTCATAAAAGCAGTTGTTGTGGTTGCCATATGAAACCAGAATAAGGAGGGAAGAAGGGGCCTGTCCTATCCATTATGAAAGGACAAGTGTATGATCAAGATGAGGATCTGACATGGCAAAAGCTGCTATGTTGTCATTGTCTAAATGGAATGCTGTATTCAGGGCTAAGGCCTTATTTACTTATTTTTAAGTTTAAACTGCAGAAATACCATGGTTTTCCAGATGTCCTTAATGAGATCCAGTGTTTTTAAAAAGGGAATGTTCAGAAAACAGCAGGTAGTAGAGTGGCTGGGCTGGTCTTTCTGCTCCGTTGAATGTTAAGTTTTTCAGATACGTTATTGAAAAGCCCCTTGTGAAGCTCAGAAGAGAGGAAGTTGATATCCTTGAAATAACAATTTATTCTTTGGGAAGCAAAATCACTGTTCAGTTATGTTGTTCTTAGCAAATCACAGCTAGGAGAAGAGTTCACTTTTTTTATTATTACAACGTGGCTGGAATGATAGTTTTGGTGTTTTTACTTTAGGCCTAAAAAACACCTGAGATAGCTTATCTTCAAATTATTCAATATATATAGTAAAAAACATAATTTAATTTAATTGAAAGCTTGGTTCAGAGCTTAAAAATGCATATAAATGTCATAATTAAGAAATCAGTTACGTTGTTATTTCTAGTTAATTCACAGTTCCATTTTGGTAGGCAGTGTAAAACAAAACATCATTGTGTGCTGAGTAAATGCTTGTGTTTATAATATTCAGAACCTTGGTATCATTTCTTTCTCATCATATGTCTGTTTCAAGTGTTTTTCTTTTTCTCTGATAAATGCCTTTCCCCTCAGATCCACTGCTCCTGGCACTGTCTTCTCTTTCATTTTACCCTCCAACATTAAGGCACTCCTTCCCACCCACCTGATTTTTTTTGTTTTCATGGGTCATTCCTCTATGTTTTTGTAGTGGGTGGTATCCAGGGATGATGTTCTGTAGCACTTTGGACTTTGCCCCCCGTGTTGCGCTTTCTGTATTTCCTCACTCACTGTCTCTTGGTTCTAATGTCTGTGACCACTTGGCCAATTTATGAAGGGCATTTCAGGAACAGCCTGTTTTTTTCATGTTGCCTCTCCTGCTCTGTCCCAGTATCTGGGTCTTTCTTTGAGGTGAGTATCAGAAGCTGACACAAGGGATATGATGACTCCCATCTCCCCAAAGCAGTTTTGTTTCACACTCAATTTCGTTATGGCTTGTTTCTCTAGTGTAGTCATGAAATCTGCACTTTTTTTGTATCTATGTGGTTTTTATGGCTCTTTTGCTTTTGTTTTTCTTTAACATTTTACACCTCTCTTCTTTCCCAGGACATAACTACTGTACAGTGAATAATGGCGGTTGTACTCACCTCTGCTTGGCTACCCCAGGAGGCCGTTCTTGCCGCTGCCCTGACAACACAGTTGGAGTGGATTGTATAGAAAGAAACTGAGCATTAAAATAAGCTTTAGAGCAGCAGACACCTTTTGAAAATGTGCTGTAAAAAATTCACTCCTATCAACACAATCAGGCCCTAAAGATAAGTGCTCCATGCTGCTGACAGCAAGCCACAATGCACGTATGCAGACGCACACACAGGCAATGACTGTTTTGTAGCAGTTAGGCAAGACAGAACTGGCCAGGTTGGGTCCAACTACATGTTGTTCCTTGTAGTATTATTTCCTTGCTTTTAAAGGTAAATGTGGAGGCCTTAGGTGCACCTGTGCTGGGCTAGGAGGAAATATCTCTTGGCAAAATTGAAGTAACGAATACCAAACAGAGTAAAGGGGTGGCATGACTCAAATCCTGAGAGTGGGTTGTACCTCAGAGCATGCAGCAGTTATCTCCATAGTGGCATGCTTAGCCCATCATATATGCAGCTGGACCATATCTCTAGCTGAGAAACAACCAAAGGGTCCCAAGGATGAATAGATGTGAGAACACCCCGTAATATGACATTTAATGCCTAATTGCATTCCTTCCCACTACCAGTCCTTCCACTGCCAAAACTTGAATCTCTACTTTTGAGATTATGGAAATACTTCATCCATGTGCTGTGAGGGTAGTTCTCACCCTGGGTCATATGTTCCTTTCCCACAGCATGTGATTCTTTATAGGTAATCAGCACTGCTTAGTGGATGTATTTGAAGTTTTTGTTGGATTTTAAGAGATTTATTCTATCTCAGTCTGAGGTGGATTCCTGAGTAGTTTCCTAAAATCCACTAAACAAACTTCAGATATAGATCTCAATTGCTGATAGTTCATCGAAGAATGGATTTTTATTCATTTGGAGGTGTTTGGTTTTAAAGGGACACATAGTCATATTTGTTTCCCAAGAGCTTTTAAAATAATATTTCTATGTTTGATTCTGTAAGCCTGAAAGTGGTCTTTGAATCCTATCCTAGTCATCTTTCTTCTTTAGCAAACCATGCCATGCCTTTTGTAGACCATGAGAAACCATGGCAGTTAAAAATCTGATTTCCAGAAGTCACCTGTGTCTTGGTGCTTAAAGGAAAAAAGATGGTGATGCCCAATTTGTGTACCAATGTTCAGTAACAGCAAAAAAGTGTGCTGAAAATCAAAGCGAAGTTGATGTTTTTATCATCACCAATAAGTTTGGAGTGGGGAGGGAAAATCAAAATGCATATTCTTATGTCAAATTAGCAGTACAAGTCTGGGAGTGAAGTTCGGCTTCCACACTGTGTATTGGAAAGGAAGCTTACCCACAAGCTAGTCTGCAGCAGCAGAAAAAAACAGGGCTTGGGAGCCTTCTGCCAGAACACATTTCACAATGTCATGATCAGAACAGTAATCTAATATCCCCATTTCCTCACTCCCTTTTCAGACACTACAGTAACAGTTTTAAACAGAGCCAATTCTTAGTCCTAACTGTGTGACATCTTCCTCTTTAATTGTATATTTATCATAAAATAACAAACCATATAAACATGTAAAAGATTTTTTTTTATAACTTTTTATAACTTTTAATTCATTTTATTCATACACTTAATCAGGTATGTCTTACTGTAAATATCAAAAATGTGTTAAAATGAAGGTGCTTGATAACTCTTTCTCCAGAATTACTCACTTATCTGGTGAAATATTAAAGTTTACACTCTGTACAGATATCTACAGTACAGTCAATAAAAAATTTTTGGTTTTTATTTTCTATAAAAAAAAAGTCATGCCTGCAGAAGGAAGTGATATGTGGTGTCTCAAATCTCTTTTCCTGTTGAGTTCTGGGTTTTAGCTAACTCTCATATCTAGTGATGATGCTTCTCTTCTAAGATGCAACACTATAGGGGAAAATCTGCTGTTGGGACTTCTGTATTTTGAAACCAGTAGGATACTTTTATTCAAAACAAATATGTGAGGGCACTTAACATGCAGCTCCCTCTGTTTTGACACAGACTTTTTACTGATTGTTAACTCTTGTTTAACTTTGTCAGGTAAGCATAATTCAGTTACACAATATTTCAGACTTCTACGTTAGTGGAAATATAGGGCAAGGACTAGATTAAATGGAGGACAGAGTTTATCCCTCTGCTGAAAGATGCCCTGGTACCAAGTTTCTAGGTGACAGGGTGCTTTGCTGCCTGGTGCCACAGCACACCAGCTCTCATGTGCTGTGGCTGCAGATGTGCTGTGGCTGCAAGGAAAGCTGCAAGCCAAGTGAAGTGTGGCCTGTTGGAAGTGGTGATGCTGAGATTTGAACTCCTCAACTTTTACTCCTACAGCATGTCAGTGCCTCAATGGGGATGGTAAAGGGCTCTGTAGTACTGTGTAGGTGGACAGCTGGAGAACAGTGTGCCTGTCAAGTGAGCCATTGGAAAAGTGGACAGTGGGGCAGCAAGGAGGGCTACTGGGATCTAAAGGGTGGTGTGTGGAGTTACAGGAGGAGATTGGCATTGATCCGTGCTGGGGACTACACATGGAATTGGAGGGAATTGGACCTTTAGTTCATTCTTTACTGCATGCTTTGATTTTTTTATTCTGATCCTTTAAAATTGATTTGGACCAACACAATATTCCTCTTTGTGCATTATGACAATTACTGATTTACTAAACCCCAGTCAGCTAATTCTGTGCTAAGCAATGACAAAGATGTCAAGCAAAATACACCTCAGCAGAACTTCTAGTATTAATGCATGAGTTCCTATGTAGTCTGTAGGGCAAAGAGAGAAACAGTATTACTATGGCCTGAATTTTTAGACTGAGTGACTGACTCTCTATTAACTCTGGTATCACATCTGGCAGTAGCTAGCACTAGATTAGGGGAAGCTTCAGCCAGTAGTATAAATGTGGCAGTTTGCACAACTTCAAAGCAACCTTCAGTGTTCCAGTCACTAAAAATGAGGAACTTTTTAAAAGCTCAAACATCATATTTTGTTTCTCAGCAAATACTTGTAGCTAGCTTCGGCTGTTGTAGCTCTGTGTCAGAGTGCAGCAAGGGCAAAGCTGTTCCCTCAAGGCAAGGAGGCCAACTACTGAGCACGATAACAAGTCCAGCAGAAGCAGTGGCTTCACCAGCAAGGAACCAGTCCCACCATACCCCAGGTGAGGCAGACAGTGCCGATGAGGGTGGTCGGGTTCAACTCAGGGGCCAGACCACCAAGCAAATCTGCAGTGACAGGGTAGGTCCAAAGTCAAGTTCAGAAGTTGAGTTGGGGTCAGGATCGGGCCTGGACACAGTGACCAGGATCAGTGATTGCCAGGCAAGTCCACAGTGGTGAGGCAGGCCTGCAGTCAGTCTGGGAAGTTGGCCAGGATCAGGATCAATGGGGTGCGTGGCTGTGGCACAGCTCAGGCAAGGAACAGGATGAGAACCTCAACTTTAAAGCAGCCTTGAAGGGAAAGAGGGTTGCCCTCACTGAGGCCTCCCAACAGACCTGTGTGAGGACAAGCCTCTGCTGAAGTTCCTCCAAGTTTTCTTCATGCCTTCTATCAACTGGCTGGCCTTGAACTCTGGAGTTCATTCCTGTACATGTTTGCTTCCTCACTGAATCCTGCTAAATCTTTGGCCTCTAAAATTATCTGTGGTGTTGAGTTCCTTATTGTAAATGCAGCCTGGGCAAGAATCTCATCCTTTGATAAGACTTGGCATTAGCCATTCCAGGGTGTCTGTCAGTTAAATGTTTGCAAGTATTTTGAATGATAAAAATATGAATTTTCTGTTTCCCCCTTCTAACCCTAGAGAGTTAATGGCATCTTTTTATAACACAGGGTTTTCTCATGCTGACCTGGGTCTAATTAATCTACTCGATCCTTTTCCTGACTTGCTTATTAGCATCTGACTGTTGCAGTATTGCTCAGGAGCAAGAAAATTTCAGATATATTTTTACATTGTGTTTTCGGTTTAAAAGGCAATGGAAAATGGGATGTGTTTTATTTCATTATTAACATTATTCTTTTATTATTATAATAGGCTAGGACTGGTAATCATGTCAGTCTCTGGTGCTGTGGTGCTTGAAGAAAAGATTCAGTGTAACTGCAGTTCACCTTTTTTGCTACAAAAGCTAGTAGATTCCCAGGTTTTGCAGGAAAGGAGAACAATTGCTTCAATGGTTAAACAAGAGACAAAATACTCCTTAGTTTTTTTCAGAGGTAAGTTAAATGTTTTCTTAAATACTTCCACTCAAATTGTCCAGCACACAAAAAAATATTTAATGGTAAGACCGTTGGTGATGTTCATCAATGATGTAATAAGTTGCAAAAAAGTGAGATCTACTGAAAGTAGCACTGGCTTCCTGATGGCTTAATGGGGTGGTTCAGCCACCCTTCCATTTGAAGGGTGTTTGAAAACACCAAATTTACTCAATTTTTAACCTGTAAAGAACTCCCTCCTTAGGGTGAAAATCCACTGTGGCTTTCTGAAACTCAGCGTCCTGTCCAGTGTCGTTCCAAGTTGGCAAACTGCTTACTCTGCAGTTCTCCAATTGCACAGTTTTGTCACAACATATTAGATTTTTAACTTGCAGGCATATAATTAAGAATGACAGATGATTACTAGAGGATAATGGCCCCTCAATGGCAGTGTCACAATGCATCAGTTTAACCTATGGTTAAATGCAAACTGTTTTTTGTGTAGTATTTCATAGAGTATTGCTTGGAGATCTTGCTGGGAAAAAAAACAAAAAGCAAGCAGGATGTGAAACACATATGGCCATAGAGACTACAGTTGTGAGAAGGCCCCTGCTCGGCCTGTCTGTAAGAACTAAATACTACCTCCAGAGCCCAAGTCTCCAGCTGGGGATCTGGCAGCAGTTTGTTCATTAAGTGATTGAATCGCCTCCTTTGTTCAAATTCTACTCCACTTGAAATCTGTCCTTTATCTTAGAAATAAGTTTATGACAGCATGTCAGTAAAATAGGTGAAAGATCAGTATATTGTGTCCTGCAAATGTACATACTGATGACTCTGGAGCTTTGCTTGACTAATAAAGGGCTCAGCGGCCAGTGGAATGCAGTGAGTGGGCTTCCCTGCTGCTTTGTGGTGAAGCAGATGGGGCTGCAGTAACTTAATGTTCTTCTTTTGTTTCCAGAAGGATTCTGGAGTTGATGAATGGGGACAGACTGCCATTCCCAAAAGTAGCCAGGATGGTGTATTTCAGCCTTTGGCTTCTTTGTCTTAAGTGTTCACCAGAGTCCATTCCGTTTGTGGTAGTGTTGCTCACCCTGGGCAGGCAGTGTTTCCTACCCGATGGGGTGTCTAGAGCAGAAAGCGCACAGAGGAGCTGTGTAGTGCAGGGTCTTCAAGATGAGGAAAATGGTCTGCTGTACAGATGTTGATTGGTCATGCCAAGTGGCGACTGTGGATCTGATCCAATAACTTGTACAGCAGCATTGGGGATGACAGTGGAAATCTTCCCAGGAGCTGAGTGTAGGCTTATGGAGAAAGGGAATTGTGGTGGAAGGCAACTGAAGAGGAAGATGGCAGTAGATGCAGATGTGGATGCAGTTTGGGAGGTGGGGGGAGCAATTATCATGATGGTTGTAGTACTGTGCTTTTGTGGTCTTAGGTTAGTTCAGCAGTATGCTGCTGGGGATAGGGTGAGGGAGACTAAGATGCAGAGTTGCTGAGTTATAGTGGATTTTGGAAACCCTTCCAGTCTCCTCTGTTCCCACTAGAACCAGAATATCCCACTGACCACAGCACTCTCTTCAGGCACTGTGGGATAAACTATGGGATCCCAGATCGAATTCTATTTAAGGACAAAATCCAAAAGCATAAGGTTTTATTCTTCCCACCCTTCTTTCCCGCTTTATGCAGATAAGAAACCTAAGCAGATAAGCCAGAAGAGAGTAACAGTACAGTCCATCCAGCTTGCTACCAGAGAGAGGCATGCTGCCAAGCATGACTGCCCTCATTCCTGTGACAGCCCCAGATACTCTGGTGAGCCACTGCTGGCATTTCATGGTGCAGCTCCTCTCCCAAGTTAATACTCCCCAAACAATTTCTAATCCCCACCTGCACCACTTGTTCCAGGACTAGACCCTCTAGCTATGACTTGCTGTGCCCATTAACCATATACCAAGTGTGTCACAGGGGTCTCTTTAATAATAAACAGCGTCAAAACACTAGTCTGCTAACAAGCTGCTAAACCTATCCAGCAGCTTGAATTCAAAGGTCCCCAATGACGCATTTGTAAGCATGAGATTTTTTTCCCTTGCATTGTATTACAGGCTGTCTTATTTGTTATTAACGTTTGAGCAGATGTATCTCATGTATTTGTAAGTGATTGCACTGTAATTAATCATTTATCTCAGCAGCCTGTTGTCCTTTCAAACGTACACATATGGGGAAATGGCAAACCACGCAGCTAATTTAATTCTCATCCAGGCAGAATATCCTTCTAGGCTCTTGGCTCCCAAGTGACAGTGCAACCATGACACTGATTTCTTCAAAACAGTAAAAGACTGATGTGCTGCAATCAGTTTCTGTGCTTATATGCCTTGTAAATCAACTGTCAGGCTGACATGTCACACTGACATTTTTAGCTGACCTTAACCTGCAGAACCAATTGGTTTTGCTTTACAGTTGTTTTCAGCCTAAATCCTGGCATGTCGGCTAGATCCTGTACTGTGTTACACCCAACTAATAAGGCAGAACATGAAGTTTGATATCGCCTGTGTTTCAATTAAATAAAATTTGTTTGGTCCTGGGCCAAAAAAATTTGACGTGATGTATCTTCTGCAGATAGACGTGTCTATGCTTTATTGTGGCAGGAGCAACTTTCAGCAATGACATGGTTGTGGTCTTCATGTGCTTTACCCTAGCTGTCTGTGACTTAACACTCCTCTATCTGGTGGATTTTACTGATTAATTTTATGAACTTGAGAGTCTGGACTTCACCATTAAAGATGTTTTCAATGTTAGCCATTGATTAAGACAGAGAGGAGGAAATTGTTTCTCTCAGCGGGGGTGCTGCCACAGATTTATGTGCTCTCTGTCAAAGCTCAGTCCTCACTGGGTGTTCCCTGGAATCCAAACTTTTCAAGTACAAGTTGGCAGTACTCATATTTGCCTGATCATTTCTTAGTTTGTCTGCTGGATTGGCTGCCTCTGAGAGAAGACATTAGGGTCTGAAAACCTGTATAAATTACATGTTTGTTCTGATACATTATTTTATTGCTAGTGGAGCAAGAAAATTTAGCTTCATTTTTGTTCTCCAGTGCTGTGACAAATGTATGTTCCTGCAATTATGCAATTTTTATTCTTTCTTTTTCAGCTTGATTTTTACTTGAATGAAGAATTACAAAGGGAGGATAAGCATGTTCTTCTGTAAAAAACTCTTTAAGACATTGTTTTAATGAGCAACAAATGTGCAACAGTTAAGGAACACACAGTAAGAGTTTGTTCACAGATTTTTATCAAGAATAATGTTTTCTCCTAAAGCCTCAGCTCTTGCACACATGACGCCCCGTAACCTTGACTCCAAAAGGCAAATAAAAAGACCAGCACACATGATATTATTTTTTCCCAAATTTATGTTAACTATATGCCTCCTTAGAAAATTCTTACAGAAATTTAGATTGGAAGGAACCTCTGGAATGTGTCAAGTCCAATGCCCTGCTCAAAGCTGGGACAACTTCCATGTGAGAGCAGATTGTTCAGGACCTTGTTCAGTCAACTTCTGAAATCTCCAAAGAGGGAGATGCTACAGTCTCCCTGGACAGTGTCTCAGTACCAAACAACTTTGGTGTTGAAGTCCTCAAGTCCAATGGGAATTTTCTTTGATGCAACTAGTGACCATTGCTTGTTGTCCTTTCCCTGTGCATCTATGGAAAGGGTTTGGCTCTAGGTCCTTTCTCCAGGTAGAAGATGGCAGCAGTTGCTTCACCCCGTTTCCTCATGTGCCATGTACTCCAACCCTCTAGCCATCTTAGTGGTCTTCAGTGGACCTTCTCCAGTTTGTGAATATATTTCTTGACCTGAGGGCCCCGAATGACACACATGTACTCCAGACATGGTTTTATGAGTCCTGAATAGATGGATGTAGTTGTCTTGGTACCTGACCAGGACTTTGACTTTAATGCTTGGGATGGGCAATAGTGAATGCAGTTCTTAAGAAGAACTCTCTATAGAGACTGTTTGGTTTCTTACACTAAGCTTACCTTTGGGGCGACATGGGGAGGGTTGGTGTCAGTTTTTCTGCTGGTCATTCTGAAAGCATGTTATTCTTCATAGCTCTTTGCATTTCTGTTTTATAGGAGCCCTATTCCAGCACACAAAATAGGTATTTATCCATTTGTTGGTCCTGTTTTCAATTCTTAGACCTAACATGGAGGGGCTGCAGTGCTACCCCTCTCCACTGAAAGCCCTGGAACTGATGGAAGTCCTGGAAAATATGAGAGCTGAATTCATTCTCCTTGTGTGAGGTGAATTAATCTGCTATACTGCAACTTTAGAAGGCCTGGCATGAACATGGGAGGCTTCTTACTGTCAAAATGCAGCTGAAAGGCTTTTGGGTATGGAAGGGCACAAGTGCTTGGAGGGAGCTTCACTGGGAAGGGTGGTGTGAGACAAGTAAAGAAATGTCTCATCTAAACCTCTGCTGTGGTCTAGGCATTCGGCACGGTCAAGCTATAGCGAGCTGAGTACGCACCAGCTGAAGTTTGGACCTTGCAGTGACTGAATGTGCAGAAGGGGATGTGAGATTCTCAGTGCCATATCTATGATGAGTAAGACCCCTTCTGGGTCTGCTCCTCATTCCTTTCGTGTGATTCACTGAGCAATGATGGCTACCTGTGTCGTTCAGTGTAAAGGGATGTTCTGTGCCAAATTACTGTCTGCTTATAAATACTTGGTATCAAGTGGTATCAGCAGCTTCTAGCTCACTAGTGGGATGTGAAAATTTTGAAACTTTAGGTGCTTAAAAGCAAGATTATTAACATAGAAATCAGCTCAGCAACTCTGCTACCTGTGAGGTAGTCTTAAACCATGAAGTTCAGGAGCACAGCCCTCAGACTTCTCTGCAAAGATATGCATGCTGCAAATGGCAAGGGGGCAGGCTAAGCACTTTCTCAAAAGATCAGTAGGGCAAGAAGGACCTTCATCTAACCAATTTGTATTATGTTAAAGTGAAGTCAGGATTGGTGCTGTCACAGGAAAGGGAGCCTTGTGAAATGTATTTAAATTAAAGATTCTGTCACTTCAAATACTAACAAGCCATAATACAAACAAAATAATTGTTCTAATATAGCAATCTGAAATGTAATAATGGGTTTGGAGAATGTGGAAATAGTCATGTGTCGCAGAAGGCTATGTCAGAAATGAAATCTCTTATTTTCTGTATCTGTCTGTATTTCAGATTCTGCATTTGTTCCACTGAGTTGCCATTGGTCTCATGAGCTCATGAGATGTTTAAAACACAATCAGTCCGGTCACAGGATACCAAAACATTCAGCTGCAAAATACAGCTGAGTGCAATATCCGTTCAGGCAAGTCACAGAATTTAATCCTTGATGTCAATGTATATCATCAAGTTGCATAACACAAACTGTCTTTAAGTACTGTATTAGTGTCATTAAGTTAAATAGCCACCTAATTACACAATTTATCATCCACGAGTTAGCCATAGTGTTGTACATGGATCAGGTATTGTTCTCTTAATGCAAAATTGCCTGATATCATTTAAGTTACAGTTAATTTCTGATTCAGTGTTTCAGGTGGCTAGGTAAATTACTAACTGCAAAGGGAGAGTCTTCAAGTACAGTTTCCTTAGGCCATTCAAGTCCATTTTCATGGTTTGAGAGGCTTCTTAGAGTTGTGCAAGAGAACAGTCTTTTGTTCTTTATATCTTGGATCAGTGTGCTGCCTGGAGCTCCAAGTTGCATCCAGCTGCAGCTGCCTGAAATGGAAAATAGATTAGGCATCAGAGGAGGTTTTTTTAGGCTCCTTGTAATTGTCTGGATCCCACAGCCCTGTTATTTTTCTGTGCAGTCCCCTTACAGCAGCTCACATGGCTGTAATTCTAGTGTTTCATAGGAAAAAAAAAAAGTAAAATCAAGGTAATTTGGTAGAAAATGTGAGTTACTTTGAATTAATCTGATTGTCAGGCAGCTGTTGAATGGTTTAGAGTATGCTAGCAGTTACAAGCCCAAGGTCTGCAGGAAAAAGACTACATGTAATCTGACTGACATCAGCGAAATCTACTTGCGGTGGGCACACTGATTTGTAATACTCTTACAGAATAAGAGTCTCACTTGTGCTTGTATGTGCAGGTATCGCTCTGAGGAAAACCTGAAAGAGATAACTCTCTTAAATTACAGCTAAACAACCCTGAAGTCACGAGTTTCATCTCTGACTTGGGCTTCCTTCACAAACAGCGGAGGTAGCTCTAAACACCTCTCACTCTCTATCACTAGAGCTGATCAAAAGGTCTCAAACAAATTCTTTTTTTATTCAGTTTTAAATCACTCCTTTCCCTCTTGTGACACTGGTAAGTAAGGGGGTTTTGTTGTTTTCCCACCATGAAATGATGCTTTCAGAGGCTTGCCATGCAAACAGTAAAACTGAGTTCGAGTCACATTTTCTAGTCATTTTACTGCAAATTTCCGCATAGATGAGCTTCAATGCTCCTTTTCCATTGGTGCTTCCTCTTTTTGCTTGCAGACATTGTTTTTACTCTTGCTCAGAGTAAAGACTGAAGTGTATTAATTCAGCAAATAAAGAGTTAATGTGCCCCGGTTTTCTTGCTAGTGAATGACTGAGGCCCCCTGGTGCCTTATTTATTAGCAGAGCTGGGAACAGAGCGAAGCACTGCAGTAACCGAGTTTTCCGTTTGTCCTTGTGTTTAATTATACGGGTAAAAAAGGAGTAAAGACAAAAGAGAAAATGTTCTTTTCCAGTACACATTTGTATCTGGATCCCACATTTCTTCAGGGCTCTCGTACCCTTTCTTTTTCTTCCAGTTTTCCTCACAACAGTATAGGTTTACAGTACCTCTCAAATGAAGGGTACAAGACCACATACCAAGCTCTCCAATACACAGGAAGAGTTTCATTTTTTTCAGTCTGGCTTTTATAATCTTTGTTGCTTGCTCGGTTGGACAGCGGTGGTGGTGGTTGCTCTCTGGACTCCCCTTTGCATTTCTCCTTTCTGTTTCCCCCCTACTTTTAGAAAGGATATTTTGCATTACTTCAACCCTGGCTCCCATTTCCTTGGTTGCAGTTAGGTGCTCTGTAGTTCATTGTTTCTGTTTATGCAAGAATCCACATCAAAGACTTCATCCTTCCCCCTTTAAAAGATCATACAGAGATCAAAAGTAAGACTTGAAAAGCCAAATCTCCCTGGAAAATAGCTTACCCAAAATATCAGCAAAAGCTGTAAGAGCAAGCTTTCAGCAATTCCGCATGTTGTTTTTTGATTAATGCAGGTGTGGTCACAGCTCATGTAACTGGACACCATCTAGTGGCAGAAGGTCAAAAATAATCTGATTACAATCATGTGTTGATCCATTCTCTGGGGTTTATTCAAGTGTTTATAGTGAGCAATATATTGAATCTTCTTGCTGAAGATCTTTCTGTGATCACAGACCAAAAATGTATTTGTTGCAGTGATTCACAAACTCAGGAAACTAAAAGTCAGCTTCTCGTCCAATCATCTCTTAATAGTTTGCAACCATCACCAGTGTATTTATCATTTGAAATTATTTTCCAACGAGTATGATCAATCAGTATCTTGTTTAGGAGTAGTCTGATGTGTAGAATTCAGTAATTCATTTGAAACCACTTGGTTCCTAGGTGTGCATGTGGTTTTTGTTTGGGTTGTGAGGTTTGGGTTTGTTTGGGGTTTTTTTTGTCTGCTCTGATTTAAAAGCATGAACTATTTGAGAACTATTTAAGAACAACTTTGCAAGGAAAGTACTGCTTAGTATTTGCAACACGTGTTTTGCCTAATATTTGCTTAAAACTTCATGCATTCAGCTGTTCTGAGGTTATTGGAGACTGCAGTGTCTAAAAATGCAAAAGGCAATTCGGTGTTTGGTTTGGATGTTGTTTATACAAACAAACATTTGTTAAGGCTTTAGTGCCATTTGGCCTTTTTTGGTAAGTAAGGTATTAGTTGTTTGTTTGTTTTTTTTTTACTTGGTTGTACACTGCAAACAGGATGTTGAGGAACTAATTTTGTGTTGGCTAGCACAGCATGGTGGATGAATTGTGGACGCTCTCAGCTGATAGTATGGATTCCTTGTCTTGCTCTCTTCCTAGCAGAATAAAGCCAAATTTAAAAATAAAGAACAAATCTCAACCTTAATTATACAGAGTTGTTATATATTGTTAGTAGGTACTAAAACTAAGAACAGTACTAGGTACTTTCTTTTCTTGAGGTCTGCAAGGCCTGTCAGTCAGGAGTGAATTATTTGTCAAAAGAAGGTAAAACTGAAGAATAGTAAATTTGAAAATCATCCCCTTCTTCTCTAAAATGTATATTTCTTTCAAGCACAGGAAGCTGATACAGAGTTTACATCTTGCTCACTGGAGCTGTCTCCCAACACAAATAGATGTCACCTGTTAACAGTGTATTTCAATTCCTTTACTTCATTTTATGGCAATCATTCACTCTTCAATAGCTAAGTGAAAGACAAGTCACTGTTTTGAAGCCCAGACGTCTTAAACTGGCATCTAATATGAGAGCTGCTGAGAATGAAAAAGAGCTGTCCCAAAGAACAGACCAGCTGTTAATTTACAGCATCCAAATAGGAGAGTGGAGTTTAGGATCTGTGAACTCCAGTCCAAACTCTGAGTTTGGAGAGGGGCTGAAATTCGAAACTTCACAGCTGGGTCTCATTCTCTTTTATGAAAAGACCCTTATACTTTACCAGAGCTTTAGGCTATGCACAGAAAACTTGAGACATGAACCTCTGTCTTGAAGCAAATGTGTTAAAACAGGCAGGTTGTACACATAAAAGCAGAATAAACGAGAGTTCTTGCACCAACAGTCATACATGAGAAAACCCAGTAGATGTAGTCCTGCTTTATCCAGTCTCTCTAAGGAACCACATGAAAAGTGGAGATCCATGTAACTTGTGGAGTAAATTTAAAACCTTTATTTAGTATAACTCTTAAAATACAGCCTCTACATTCCTTGATACAGGAAACACAAATGGGTTATCTTAAATCCTGCTATTAATCAGTCCCGTTACCACTAGGAAAAAATATCTGAAGCATCAAGTAGCAAAGAGCCCGATGCTGCTACCATGCTCCCTTACTTTTTCCTAAGAGGCACCCATGAAAGCCCATCCTCGGCCAGTCCTTGTGGGACCACCCAGCAGCCACTTCAATCCTGCACCCAGACTTGCTGCCAGCAGTTTGAATTACCTTTTCTGCCTTCTTAGGAAATGAGCATCAATACACCATCAGCCTTACACAACCCCAACATCTGCAGGTTTTCACCCACCCAGCAGCAACCGTCAGCTTTCTCTCCCTGGCCCAACATCAGGAAGGTTGCCCCAGACCCCTACTCCCTTCATAATCTCACTGGTAGCTGCCTGGTTTTGTGCAGCTCCAGCAAGTTCTCTTTGATGCTGCTTTTGGCTGAGGAACTCGATGAACAGACTGATCAGATACAGAAATGAAATCGCTGATGTCCCTGTTGTTTGAAAGAAGTCAGATTAATGGGAAGCTGTGATTTATTAGAGCAAACAGCTGGGGGGAAATAGTTTTAAGGCACAGGTGTGAAATAGAAGTAACATGCTTCAACTATGGATTAGAAGCAGCTGCTCTGAATTTAAAAGAGTATTTGGCACCTACTGAGCAGAGGTTGTTAGGAGAAAGGTTTGGTGGTTACTGCCTGTTAGAGTGAGAGGTCAGGGGCTCACTGAGTTAGTTGGTTAAAGTTTTGTAGTGTTTGCTGGGGGTTGGCATAGGGGCCTGTCTGATTTCTCTGCTTTGTTCTGTGGTCTTCTGTGGTTGCATGTTCTGCTTGAATAGTGGTCAGAATTGCAAGCTGTGCATGGTAGAACTTTTACAGGCCTGAGAAGAAATGATTGACAATTTCAGAAATATCACGTGTCTTAGTTCTTATGTAAGTCAGGTGTGGAAGAGAGCACTGAGCATCCCATGTTCAAAGCTTGAACACAAAGCTTTGTGTTCAAACCTTTTCTGTTGGCAGTTTTGTGACAGAAACATAATATGTCTTGCTCAGTTCTTTTGCTTTAAAATTGGAGAGATAATAGCTTCTCACCTCACGGTTTTGCTGTCAGGATCAACTTTAGACCATGAGTATGAGAAGCTTTACACAATTGCTGTTTGACAGAACCAGGACAGATGCAGCCTTGCTCTAACATGGGGAGGTGGATGAGGAGGAAGGCTGCATAGGCCTGGCCACGTTTTCTGCTCCAGTGCCAGGAGTGGGCCACAGGTCTGTTGCCCGCTCAGGAAGTCTGTCTGTTCCTCACTTACACCAAAGTGCAAGACCTTTACTCCTGTGCATCAGCTGTTTGCTAAGATATCTTGGGTGGGGGGTAAGGCCAGATTCATGGAGATGAAGGAGGGGTAGATAATGGAAATATTGGGTCCTTTTGCATTTTGAAACAAGCGGAACTCTTCACAAACCGTCTCTAAAATAAAGATTGGAAAAATGCTTTGTCAACAAACCTTTGCTGCCTATAAAAGCTTATCAAACTTAAGGCAATGAGGAGCTTTTTCTGATTTGGTTTGATTTCAGTTCCACCCTGTGTGTATATGCATGTGAAAGAAAACAAATACATCAGAAAAATGGTGGTCCCATCCTGAAACAAGATGTATCATAGGTAGGTGAGCCCAAAGAGTGGGCTGGATCTGGGCCAAATGAACAGAAACAGCCAGGTAAAAATTGTGTCCATAGGCCTCACTGCTTAACTCTGTTATTGGGTTGGAGTTACCAGGATGCATTGGGGAAGGCATGCTTTTGAAGAGGAACTCAGTAGTGTGCCAGTGGTGGATTTAGTGACGTGCAAGAGAAAGGTTTTTCTGGAGTAACATGGGAGGCAGTGTGAAAGCACAGGAAGAGAAGTAGAAGGTCAGCCTTTTGCTAGGGTAGAACTAGACTGAAAGTTTTTGAAGAAAGGACAAGAAATCGGTACGAGAGACAATAGGAAAGGGTTAAAGTTGAGGATGATAAGAGGAAGAATCAAGAAGACTACCCATGACAGGTTGGACGACCCAGAGGAAGAGTCATCTGGATCAGCAAGGAGTAGATGAGTTGCCAAAGCAGGGGGTTAACAGGTTTGGATGCCAAGTTCCGCAGCACTAATTATGGACTTGAATGGTGATATGGCTGGCTGGAAGGAGTGTTTGACTGGACAGAAAAAAGGGGAGGTTTCAGAAGGGAGGTTGGGTGTTGTGTTCTGACCCTGTAGGACACAGTGAAAGGGCTTAACAACACTTCTCTGTAACTGATGTTTTGCTTTTTGTGTGAAGGTCTGCAGACATGGGTTTTGTAGCAGGCAAGGCTGAGCATTGTGAGATTACCTGAATGCAACAGTAAAAATCACATATGCATCCCTAAAGGAAGTTAATGGAAGAGTCATACAAGAGGAGGAACATAAGGCTTAAAAGATAACATACATTGTGACCATGGGACAAAGACATAAATAATTGGTTCAATCTAGAATTTTAAATAATTTGTTTGACATAATCCAGTATAAGTGATGGAGAAAGCTGTCTGTTAATGCGTTTAGAATGCATTGTAGTTAAGGTCAGTACAGCAATTCAAATGTGAAGTGCTGTTTCTCTTCTCTCCCACTCCTGTACAACCAATCTCTGGGAATCTGAAAAGGATTCACCCTTGTAAAGGGTTCCACAAGTGGAAAATTTCCTATATGGTGTATGCAAAAGGCAGTCCATCAGTTTTAGAAATACTTTACATAAGGAACTGCTAAACAATAATAGTCCCATACTTCACTACAGTCCCCAAGTAGTGGGCTGTGATCCTTGGATGAAGGATGAAGAAAAATTGCCAAGTTGCAAAATCAGCTGAAACAAAATGTCAAGAGCTTTTGCAAAGAATTCTCTAATTTCCTTCCAAAAAATGTTGAGGTTAGAGCTCTGTGCTGGTGCATGTTTTCACCACATATTTTAGCTGGTAGGAGACTTAACGCTTCTTTTGCACTTTCAGTTTTAAAATCTGCTAACTAGCAAACAAAAAGCAAAGAGGGTGCATTTTAGTCAGAGAGGAAATATTTAAGGTCAGTAATCTCATGCCTCATCTCAGTAGCAAACATGAGTGCTGTGCAACTGTATATTCACGCTGATAAATCAGGGGTGCAGAATCTGATCTAAAGTTTTGTCCTACTGCGACACTTGTTTTTTGTGGGATGTTCTTAATTTCTGTATTTTGGGGGGGCATTTTCATGCACCCCCTATTCTCTGGCTTCTCAGGGCCTGCATAGCATCAGAGTAAGGCATAGCATTCTCAAATATTCAAAAATTTGTAATGGTTAAAATGTTAGTGTCTTTAGCTTAATGTTTCCCACACCTTCTGGAGCAAGGCCTGAAAAGAAGAGTAGAGGCAGAACTGCTTTTGAGAGTACTGTTAAATAAGGAGCCCTTCTTTAGCTGAAGGTGTTTCCTAGTGTCTGCTTTTGCCTTCTGAAGCTGGTGGTGTTGGTTTTGCAGCCAGTAGCTGAAGGGTCCTGTTCCTGACGGCAGGCACAGGGTGTCTGCCTGGGAAGCCAGTGGCCGCAGCTGGAGTCTGCCCAGAAGAACCAGAGTCACTCTGAAGGTTTGGATCCATCTTGCAGATCAACAGCCCAGCTGCCTACTTAACCTTGGATAGGGAGAGCTGGGCTCCAGACAGCAACAGTTTCTATTGAGGCAGTACTTCAACACCTCTGCTCAGACACAGATTTAGTCCTGTCTGCTGCAGGTCTGTCATGAAAGGACCGATGCTTTGGGCAGAGCTCTCTGCAGGGCGGACAGCCAATTTGCAAAGAAGTGATGGTGAGAATCGATGCTGTTGTTCATGGCGCCCTAGTGAAAGAGCAGTATCAGCAAGAAAGCAGCAGCCCGAAGGTACTGCATGAGCAATGCCTGGGCACAGCATGAGCAATGATATTTCTCAGGAATTCACCCTGAAACCGTGAGATAAAGTTCAGGAGCCTGAGAACCCAGCACGCTATAGGGAATTCGTCCTATATATATTTGTCCTATTCCCTGCAGGGAATTTGTCCTCCTAAAAGGAGGTCTGGGTGGGAGCAGTACTTACCACTAGGTGGTAGTGCATCAACACGGCATGTCTTTTCCCCCAGCTGTGAGCTTGTCGATCCTGAAGCAGGGGCAGTCAGGGTGGGCTTGGGGCAGCGAGAGGCTGGGCAGGGTTTGGACCTGCGGAACTTCTGCTGTGATGCCTAGACTACAAAGGAATGTAACTTTGCAAGTTTCCTGCAAAACCTGTGGTGATTGGGGATTTGAACGGTAGCACCAGGAAGTACAGAAGGTTCAGAAAGTAAAATGTTAGTAGAAAATGGAACAAAACAGATGAGTGGCCAACTCTGGAGTGGAACCCTTTTTCTCCCATTAAAAATAAAAGAGCAGAACAAACAGAGACGAGGTGTAATCTGCCCCAAAATGGCGAGGCGTACCCCTTGGGATGGCACTGTGCCAAACACTTTCTGGGTTATTGGAAAACAGCTATTCTAAGAAAGCTGCTATCATTTTATTAAACTATCTTAGAGCTCTTAGCTGCTGTCACGCTACTGAGATGACTCTGCATTAAGGCATCTAGGCCCTATGAAATCTTTAGTTTATGGGTCCCTGGACAGTACTACGCTTCACAGCAAATCTCCCAAAAAGCTGCACTGAAATAGAATTAAGTTCATTTCTATCAGTCATATATATCACAGCAATTGCTGCCATTTTTCTTGAAGAACGGCATTATGAATGCCAATGTTAAGGTTAAATTTGAGAGACTCAAACAGTGCAGGCAGAGAGAAGCTCAGACCTGTGAAATAAGCTTCATTCTGCTCTGTACTGGCAACAGCCAGCAGTAATATTGGGGCTAGTCTGTGGTCTTCTCATTAAATAGTTCCCCATGGAAACAAAGTTCCAACAAAGCAACCTGTTGTGAAAATGTTAATTCCAGTAAAACATGCAACAAACCCCAACAGGTTGATTTTTCTTCTAGCATGCTCTCGGGCCTGTCAGTCAGACAAGCTGCCGTGCCAGACAGTCAGTGTCCTGGCTTACCAACATGCCCCACAGCCTTGGTCAAGCAGGGAGTACCTGGCCACCAGCCACCCCAGAGCCCAGGGGAGCCATTGGAACGGACTGTGGGAGAAGGTCCAGATCTGTGACTCATCTGACACTGAATCTTTGCAAAAGGTATTTTGTACATGCTAAGCTTCCTATCTCCAATTGTTTGTTCCAGTTCTGAAAAAAAAAAAAAATTAAAATCCAAAATCTTCCTTAGGAGAGGGATTGTGGTGCCTATTCAGGAGTGACCCGCTTGCTTATCAGGAAGCCATTGTAATGAATACTGTCCCACCTTAGATTGCCTTGGCTTTTCAAGTCTCCCAAGATTTTCAGCCACCTTCCTCCATCAGGCAGGGATTATAAGGCTACTGAAGTAGCTAAACCTACTGAATGGAAATGTAGTTAAGAAAAAAAAAAAATTCTAAAATGTCTCCTGCTGGAGGATTATCACTCGTCCTTGAGCCAGGGGTTGAACAACATTGAGATAACTGGCCTAGCTGTTTTTCCACTCCAGCGTTTCAGGGAGAGGTTCCAAATTCTGAGTGTAGTACTCTATCCCTGATTTAAAAGATCTGTCATATGGCGTAGTTCTGGGCATTACAGCATGCTTTATTAATTAATGAATAAATCGACCCTTTCGTAGAAACGGTTTTAAATGTTTTGTATTAAAGCCACAAAATAATGAGGGTAGTTGCTAGCACCTTGCAAAATAATAATGGAAGCATAAACTACAATAATAGGGTCATCTAAGTATCTGAAAATAAGGGATGATACAAATGGAGAAAATCTGAGATGATTCTATCTCCACACTAACATGCCATTTGATTTTCTTCTCTATGCAAAAGGCCTTTTATATATGGCACTTTGAAGTCGCAATATTTTCAAGCCAAGGCCTGAATTAAGTATATAGGCCTAGGCCGAATACTGCACAGAGTTTAGTGGACTCAATATACTGTTTAGCAAATATTCATAGCATGAGAAACTACTGCCACATTTTTCTGGGACCTTAGCGCTTGGAGGGATCTTCTAAAACAGGGAGTCCAGTTGTCTGCTGTTGCAGGCAGCCTTGTCCTATTAAGCCTTTATCAGACCTATCAAGCTGCTGCTTAAAACCAATTAGGCCTCTTGCAGCCACTGTTCCTGCCTGGAAGTCTGTTCCAGAGCATTACTTCCCTGATGGGTAAAAATAATCATCTAAATTTTTATGTGGCTGGTTCACAGCCATGTGTTCTTGTGCCAACGTTATTCCATTGCTTAAACTGCTCTTTCCCTTTCTTTGTGTTTCTTTCCAATGTTTTTATAATAAGTGATCATATGCCCTCCTAGACTTTGTTAGACAGAACAAGCTTAGCTGTTTTAGTCTCCTCTTATAAGATAGTTTCAGATTCCCAACATCTTTCTCTGCATCCTTTCCAACATGAATTCATTTTTCCTGAACATTGAGGGGCCACGATGCTGTGCCTTGTTCTGGAAAAGCCTCATCCAGGCAATGCCTTGCACTTGCACCATGCCATTCATGTGCAGGGCTTCTCTGCAAGATTGCTGCAATGCATGCAAGCTTTTGGCAACTAGTCCCACCATCCATCATCCCAGGCATGCCCAGCGCAGCCTAGCTCAGCTGAGTGTCCTATGTCATTACATCCCTTCTGCTGAGGAAGCAAGCTCCAGGGGAAAAAAAAAAAAAAAAAAGCATTAAAAGAACTGGGACTAAGGGGGAAATTCAGCTCCAGGCATCTTCCCTTAGACAGGCCATGTCAGACAATCCTTCGAGCAGTGTGAGTATAGACTCTATAATTTCTCAATTGGTTGAGCCATAATAAGAGGGTGTTTTTTCCTTTATTAAATGTTTCCATATCCCTGTTCTATAAATACAGTCACAAAATACTAGGTGCAGCCGGTGCTATATGTTTGATAGGACTTGGAGTTCTTCCAGTTTGGCCAGATAATGTCTGATGCCAGTGCTTTCCCAGATAATTTTGAGGTGGATTGGGTAAACAGTAACAAATACAACAAAGGGTCTCAGATCCCTGCTACCCAGTGCAGAATGAAACTTTCATTCTGGAATCTTTTTAAATTAGGACATTTTAGGCCTACTAATGTTATTTAAAGGAGAAAGCCAGACCTAAATTGTACCCAAACCTGCTCTAACCGGTGAGTTTCCTGGAACCGGGAAAATGCTTTTCTGTGTTTGCTGGGTTATGAGTCTGTGACAAAATGGAAGTAGAGTGGAACTCTTGCCCATGAAGAGAGTTTGGAAGGACACCATAGGTTCCTGTGTTACAGGTGCTCTAACGATATATATAGCTCCTGTTTTTTGAACTTAATTCTTGTTTTGCCTATTCCAGTTAATATCCATTGATTTCTTTGGAGTAATTTCTCATTTACACTAGTACACAGTCAGAATACAGGATATAGGAAAGACTCCAAAGAGCGTTTGGACAAAACAAAAAGCAAATAATGTATTTTGTTCAGTTCCGTGGTTTTTCGAGCTAATGTGGCTCAGTCTAAAGCGACCATTAGTAAAAGGTGGTATCCACAGCCGTCCTAGTCCTTGACTGTATTTTTTGTTCCATTTACGTACCAAGTTCCAGTTTTTCTGCATTTCTTTCTTGAATTGTTTTGCTACTATATAAAAGTCAATGAAGTGTTAAAAAGATAAAACTGTCCAGAAGTTGAAGCTCGCGACAACTAAATAGATCAGGTTGATTTTTTTTTTTAAATAGGTATTGACCCAGTCAATCTTTTCTGTTGCCTTGCTCTGCTGAATGGGACCACTTTGCATGTGTGAGGCTATACTGCCTAAAAGGCAAGCTGTACAGGGGACAGGTATGTAGCTGCATCTTCCTCTGACACATTTTGAGGAAAGTATATAAAAGGAGGGTCTGCACAGAACAACTGATGGACTCAGAGAGAGATTGTCAGCTTGGGAGAAAAATCACATAATTTTCCCTTTTTTTTTTTTTTTTTTTTTAGTATTTATTATTAATTGTTATCATTATTTATCCCCCCATTGTCTGATACAAGATAATGAAGATGAGTGCAAGTATTTATCACAACCATATTTTTCAGTAGGCTGTACCTAGTGAGAGATGTGATTACCTCAGTATGTTGCAGACCATATGGAGATAAGCAGTTTCACACAACACCTTCTCACTTACCACCTAAGGAAAGTCCCTCAGGAGAAGGGATTTCTTGAGTATGAGGCACATAAAAAACCACTAATCCAGAAAAATTCTGCTGCCAATCCCACAGTTTTGTTTCGGGATTAGGTGTTCTGCTTGGCATCTCCCCCTCATTTTCCACCTCGCTGATTTCTGAAGTCCTTTTCCTTTTGCCTGCCTCTAGCCTCTCAATCTTCCTCCTGGAATAAGAAAGTAAGAACAAACTTTTTGTGTCTATTCTATGCCTCTGCTTCACAGGAGGAGAAAGTGCAAAGCAAGAGAAGAGTTGGTGCCCTTCACTGCAGTTCCTTGAGGAAAGAGCCAAATGCTCTTAATTATCATAGAGCTTCTACTGTTGCTAATGCTGGGACAGAGATCTCAGTTGCCATACACGAGGCTCATGTTCAGCACTTGATCAGTAAAAGGATTTGATCACTCAAAGATCTTGATTAAATTGCAAGCAAACTCATGCTTTAAAGGTCCATAAATAGAAATAAAAATATAAATATAAGTAAGTCTTTGCAGACAGGACAGGTTGTAGTCATAAACTTGTTTTCCAGCCATGTTCAATTTTAGGCCAATAGACTTTTTAATCTATGGAGTGCAACACATAAGCATTATCCTTAATAAAACCTTTCTGTTCTGCTGGCTTTATACAATCAGATTTTATATTTCTCACTTGATCGAGTTCTGCTGAACAATTAGCACTGTTGGAGTGTTTTGTTTTATGCAAGTCCAGGAGTGAAATCAGGCACTTAGGGGCCTTTTTGGTTCTCTCTTCTTCTTGTCCATAAAGTGAGAGAAGAGGTCCTAACTACTGCATGTTCCTATGGGGGATCAGAGATAAAATTAGCATACTTTTTAAACTACACATTTTATCTGAAAATAACATTGAAACCAGAGGTGTTGTCAGGACTTGCTCTTCACTTCTTCATTTTCAGAATTAGTGGAAAATACCAAACCATGTCATTTAGGCTGACAGTTGTTTGGTTTCCTGAACTGGAGATAATGAAACAGTGGCAGGTATTTATAAAACCTCTTTTGCAAGCTCGTTATGATATATGCAATAATTAGCTCTCCTGGGAATGTACTTCCAGCAGGCTGCACAAGTGACTCACGCTGACTTCAGTGGGAGCTCCATGCAGGGAACTGGGTCCCTTCAGATAATCGTGGGAAAGAAAAGCGCTGTCATCTTTACTTAAGGAAGGCAATTTGAATCCGTAGTTAGAGCTGGCTATTTTTATGTCATCCTCCCATTTTACTTGCTGCCATTGAATTCTGCCTACTCCTAATGTTCTTTCAGAGATTCTTTCCTCCCACCTCTCCCGTGGTGTTTGATTTCCTCAGGCATCGCAGCCCATGTTTTTCCTTTTGGGCGCATCATCCCCACTGATGGTAGTATCACCCCAGAGATATGGAAACAGAACTGATTCCTCTGGCTCTGAGACAGTCCTTTTGTCTCCTAAAGTCATCCCAGTAAAAGGTATCAGTTCAGAGTTTTCTTCCCCTCTTGCCTACTCCTGCTATATGTTACTGTAGCTGCAACAGTTTCAGCAGATCAAATCCTGGCATATGTTGGTGTGAGAGAGCTGACTGCTGCTCTGTGTTCTGTTTAAGCCTTACTTGCACAGTGCAGTTTGTGAGTCTGACATTTTGTGCATTGTATAAGCTACGGATGAGTCAGAGTCAAAGATTCATGGGAATCATTCCAGTAACTTCAATGGGCTTTGACTCAAGCCTCCAGCACCCTTGACTGAAGCAGATGGTGTGTCTGCAGGAAAGCAGGCAGCCTCATGGATGTCGTGTATGGCTGAATGATGTCGTTGACACCGATTTACACCAGTTGTTAGTGAAACAATACTTCGCACGTGTGCAAAGCCTTTCTTGAGAGTTGCCATACTGAGTCCAATCCTGTCACGCCTTTATTCCATCATTCCATCCCTGACAGTGCGGGCTGTAAGTGGCAAAGCAGCAACATAGATGTGGGGTAACCCGTTTCTATTGCAATCTTCTCTCTTAAGCACTGGGAACTGGGATTGATTTAGTCCCTAAAGCATGGGGCTCTTTGACCTTTTCACATTTTAGCATTTATTTTTAAAATACTCAACTTGGAGGGGATGAAGTACTTTACTAGAAATTGGCTATCTGTCATTTCTATGGAGAAAAATGGAAATGCTAACATTGACTTCGAAGGTAGTACAGTAAAAGTCTGTTTACCCACAACACAACCTTTCTGAAGTCATCATGTGGTAGAGGGCAGCAGCCTAAAAGGTATCCTTTGGGGTACTCGAAAACGTTTTAACAGTTGTGGAAGTATCGCCAGATATTTCCTGTCTGTGTAGAAGTAAAACAATTCCTGTTACTAAGGTCTCATCCTGCAAGCTGACAGAAGGTAGATCACACAGCAATCTCTTTTGTACCTCTGAAGCATGAAGGAAGGGTACATCCTGTAAAGACCTGTATCTCTAGGCAGTCTCCAGATACTGTTGCTGATTGTCTTTGAAGACACTTGACATGATCACTTCCTTTTTGCTGTCTTATTCTAATTGTTTCTTTTCCAGTAAAATTCTGGAAAGGGTGATAAATTTCAGCACTTCTTAGCCTATATAGTTCAGGGTTCCCCTTGTTCTGGCTTTGTCTGCTGGAGTTACTGACCCCCAGGCCAACGTGATAGCAAATTCTCAGGAAGAAAAACTCAGAACGCCTTTACTCCTACCACCTGACAAGGATTGGAAAGCTCTTCTATTCTGCCTTCTAAACCGTGGTGGTGTAGATAATTTACTGAGCTTGTAATTTTCAGTGAGAATGAAACTGGGGAACTTTCAGTCCAAAAAATACAAGCAGCTGTTGGTCAAGATGTAGAATGTAAGAGTGAAAATGTAAATCTTTATATTTAAGTTTCTAAAAGTGAATGGAGGTATCAAACTAAAACTGGCCATGGTACTGAGCACCAAATAGCAAGTTCTAGTTTAACAAAATGTTCATTGTGGTCAATCACTTTCACACAGTTTCTTTTCTTCTTAAAACAACCATTTGCGTGAGGAACTCTCTCACTGCTCACACTCCATCAGGCTCATGCTTTAGTTTCCCTCCTGGGGCAAAGAATAGGGGAGAATCCTTCTTGTTGAGAGTACAGACTTAATCTCCAAATCAGCAAAGACTACATGACTCATGAGCTTTCTCCTCTGGTCGGGTCAGCCACTGCCAACAGCTTCCTCTCCTCTGTTTACAGCCTGCTCCACTGCAGCTAGGAGCGTGGACTGTACATGTAGCAGCCCACTGTCATGCTGATGATGAAAGAAGAGGGAAAACTATTTCTACGTCTGTAATAAACTGTGAGATGTGATGAAAAAATCCAGGATTTAAGTCACCGCCGGCTTTAGAAAGAGAAGTCTTCACAGATTCTGATGTACTTCTAATATTTAAAAGAAATCAGATAACTTTTACCTTGTACTCTCCCAAATATTAATAGATTGCTTATTATTTTTAGGGAGGAAAACAGTTAATGGTTTTTATTGGCTTTGGATGGGTTTTACTAACTAGAACTATTTAGAATTGGAGTTTGCATCAAGTATCACATTTTTTTATTTCTTTTTCTTAGGGAAAGCAAGGAAATTAAACAGAAAACATTGGGTTTGAACAGTACATACAGCATATCTGTCTGCATATATGCTGTCAGATATATATGTGATAATGATGTACTGAATTGCATGAGGTTCTTCCCTTCATCTATGTATGTCATTACAAATTTGGCTTGGTACCTTATGGGAAAACTTCCTTCTTGAGAAGTATTGTGTTTTGCCAATTACTGAAGTTTTAGGATTTCTCATACATTGCTTCAAATGTGGTTTATTGCTTCTGATCTAAAAAATTACATTTCCTATGATATTCATCTGAAACCTCAACTTAAAAAGTGCTCCGCATGCAAATCTACTTGCAGATAGTCAGGAAATGTCAGTGGCGGTATACACAGTTATGGGGCAAACAGAGGAAGAAAAGAGTTACTGTTTGTGAACTCACACTTCATTTAAAAAAATGGTCTCGGGGTATTTCTTCAGAAATATGCTCTTATCTCAAGGCACAGTTTGCTTATAGTGGGTGGTAGAGGTTGGCTATATATGTTCCCTGTTCCTGCTCCAGAGTATAAGACCATTTTCTTCTGCTTCCTCTAGTGGCTGAAAACAAGCTGGCTCACAGATAGTCCAACTCTGCATTCCCATTAGTAGAGATAAAGAGTGAAAAAGAAGAGGGTTGTTATCCACTTCTTGCTGTTCAAAGGCACAAAATGAGTTAGTGGTTAATGTGCAGATGTGTACACCACAGAAACATTATGGCCAGAAGAAAATTACACAATAAACTCTCCTGAGCTGTTGGAGGCTTGTTGCTTGCCAGCAGAGCAGACCCTTGGCAGCCCTTGAGGGGAGTTCTGCTGCGGTGTTCCTCTCTGCAGGAGACACTACACTGCTCTTCCTTTCTCTTGCTGTCTTTTGACTCTGCATTTGTAGGAGGACTTCAGTATCCAACTTCAGCAAGGATAGTTGGGCCAAGCTCTGTATGAAAAAAACACAAAAGTGACATTTTTTACCTTGCTGAAAAGTATTTATTTTATTCAACATCTAAGCAGTAATTAAGGCACGTGAAGCTCCACCTACCAAATCATTAAGTCCCACGGCTCTTGCAGGGGACTTGCAAGTACAGCTGAGACCTTTGCAACCCACCTGTTTCTGCACACATGGCTGTCTCACAGGTAACTGGAACCAGTCTGACTGTCAGCTGGCAGAACTGCTGAGCAGTACAGCAAGACTTCTGGCATGCAGAAACCTGAAGTGCCTGGAAAGTGCCCTTGCATGCCATGCTCACAGATTCACTGTCTCTGTTGTATGGGTTAGAAGACATACTGAATCCAAGTAGGGACAGAGCACTGTCCTCTGGCTGTACTTCTCAATTTGGGCACCCCTATCTAAGACCAGACAAATAATGGCCTCTTTAGCCCTTGTGACCTGTTCAGACCCTTCAGGCTTCCTCTCCAGCTTCACTACACCTTCTCACAGAAGTCCAGCTAAGTAGTACTCTGGGGTTATGTTTACAGGTGTAACACATCACACATGCGGAAGCAGTGTCTTCTGAGCATTTCAAGGCTTAGTTCATATTTTTTCAGCATTTGTGATTATTTTCTTTTCTGTCTACATTGTAACATCTGGTAGAGAGCTTGAAGAAGCTGTCTCTCATTCTTCACTTGAGCCATGGCCCCTGTGTGCTCTCACCAGAATAGAGAAACACTGATTTCTAGTGGCCTGACATTTGTCTGGTTGAAAACAGACAGAAGCCAACTCTCAGGAGCCAGTGGTGGATTTCATGTATATTGAGGCATTCTGCATGACGTTTTGAAGTGCTGTTCACGTGAGTTGTGTCTAGAAGCTATTCGTTTTAGATGTGGGTCATGTTCTCCTAATGGATGGCAAGTTATATATGGTGCCATAGGTCATTGTATTGGCTTTGTGTGGCAAGGTTTTGGTAGCGGGGGGGGGGGGGTTACAGGGGTGGCTTCTGTAAGAAGCTGCTGGAAGCTTCCCCTGTGTTCGAGAGAGCCCATACCAGCCGGCTCTAAGACGGACCCGCCGCCGGCCAAGGCCGAGCCAATCAGTGATAGTGGTAACGCCTCTGTGATAACATTTTTAAGAAGGAAAAAAAGTTGGGACACACAGAAATGGCAGCCGGAGAGAGGAGTGAGAACATGTAAGAGAAACAACCCATGCGGACACCAAGGTCAGTGAAGAAGGAGGGGAGGAGATGCTCCAGGCGCCGGAGCAGAGATTCCCCTGCAGCCCGTGGGGAAGACCATGGTGAGGCAGGCTGTCCCCCTGCAGCCCAGGGAGGTCCACGGTGGAGCAGATCTCCACCTGCAGCCCGGGGAGGACCCCATGCCGGAGCAGGTGGGTTCCCGAAGGAGGCTGTGACCCAGTGGGAACCCCGCGCTGGAGCAGGCTCCTGGCAGGACCTGTGGATCTGTGGAGAGAGGAGCCCACGGAGCAGGTTTTCTGGCAGGACTTGTGACCCCACGGGGGACCCACGCTGGAGCAGTCTGTGCCTGAAGGACTGCACACCGTGGAAGGGACCCACACTGGAGCAGTTTGTGAAGAACTGCAGCCCGTGGGAAGGACCCACGTTGGAGAAGTTTGTGGAGGACTGTCTCCTGTGGGTGGGACCCCACGCTGGAGCAGGGGAAGAGTGTGATGGGTCCTCCCCCTGAGGAGGATGAAGTGGCAGAAAATAACGTGTGATGAACTGACCGTAAACCCCATCCCCGTCCCCCTGTGCCGCTGGGGGGTTGGTAGAGAATCCGGGAGTGAAGTTGTGCCCGGGAAGAAGGGAGGGGTGGAGGGAAGGTGTTCTGAGATTTGGTTTTATTTCTTATTACCCTACTCTGGTTGATTTGTAATAAATTGAGTTAATTTTCCCCAAGCTGAGTCTGTTTTGCCCGTGACGGTAATTGGTGAGTGATCTCTCCTGTCCTTATCTCGACCCACAAGCTCTTTGTTATATTTTCTCTCCCCTGTCCAGCTGAGGAGGAGGGGGAGTGATAGAATGGCTTTGGTGGGCACCTGGCGTCCAGCCAGGGTTAACCCATCACAGTCATATATCATGGTACTTTCCTCTTTTGCAACAATACGTATAATATTTTTAGTTCCAGTACATCTTGCAAAGAGATTCTTTTATAAAGCAGGAGTACAGAACTGCAGCCACATCATACATAACGGAAATTGAGTGATTAGCAGAATGAGGTTATTATTCTACTTCCTTAAACATTGTAACTACATAACTCCATTTGTAGTGATCAGTCCATGTCCAATAGTTTAACAGCATTAGCTACCCTGAGTATTTAACCAGGGTTTTTTTCTGAGGTCTTTGTAATTTGATTTAACAGTGCTCAGGCTGTTAGGCATAACACATTTAATACTATCATCTGTTGTGCAATGAGTAAAACCTGAAGAGTTAGTAGCCCACAGTAAATAAAAATGTAGTCCAAAGCCTGTGGATAGAGCAAATACTTTCCATGGAATACAAGAAGAGAGTGAAGGAGTCTTAAGATTTAATAAAATATGTGTACTCCTCACAGTGTACTTTGTGCTCAAGCATGAAAGCTCATTGATAGCACTGGAGTGCTTGCTTTCATTGCAGCACTAATTCAAATAAACTGCTATCCAAGCGAACTCATCTTGAGTTAGCTTGTCAAGTGTGAG
This sequence comes from Harpia harpyja, assembly GCF_026419915.1. NCBI lineage: Eukaryota > Metazoa > Chordata > Aves > Accipitriformes > Accipitridae > Harpia > Harpia harpyja. The sequence continues at coordinate 33,605,224 of NC_068952.1, forward strand.
CGTCAACACAATAAGACTCTGGAGCTGCACAGAGTTACACTGCAGAGTAGCTAAGATTGTACCCTCATGTTACAAACACGTGATGACAAATCTGCCTTAAAATATTCTTCTCTCTCTCCCTGCTGCAGCTGATACAACTGTTTGTGTGATGGGACTCTAAATTGTGTCTGAGAGAACCTGCACTGGTGACAATGGCTTCACCTTCTACAGGAGAGGAAGGGATGACTGTCTGGGTATAGGAACCTCTTCAGCTGGATCTTCTGGCGATGGAGTAGTACCATGGAACCACTGCCTGGTGGGCCAGTGAGGACAAGCCTGGGAGCTCATAGATAATTGCAAAATGAGCTTCTGTACTCTGTGCTATCAGTCTGCCCCTGCCCTGGTGGGAAGACCATTACCAGCACATCTGTATCTTTGCTTCTTACTGCCCCCTCTGGGGTGTACTCCCTCTCTTCCCCTGTCTTGTGTGAAATCCCAGGATCAACCATCTTGTGTTCCTCAGTTCAACAATTTTTAACAACCATGGCTCTTCAGAAGCTCCAGGTAGTTCAGCATCTATGAGACTTTCCTTCTGGGCCTGACAGCAACAGGCAAACACAATGACTCGCATTTGATCAACTCCTGCTCTCTGCAGAGATGGTCTAAATCAGTCAAGTGAAATGCAGTGAGTGACTTCCCATTTAGCTGGTGCACAGAAAAGCAGAATTGTGCCCGTTACTCATGCTGGGCTTAAAGGAACAATTCACAGTCAAAGGTCTTCATATCTCATCAATAATCTTCTAGAAACTCTGGTTGATAAAATCTTGTGCTCACTGTGTAAAGGAAAAAAAGAAAACAAGGAGGAAAGAGGATTTTTATTCCTCCTTGTTAGGGCATATATTAAATTGTTCAAGGGGATATATTAAAATGTTCACTGTAGTGAAGGTTTAATGAACAGAAAACTTTGCACTTCAAAATGGCTTTCCTACTGCCGAGATTTCCTCTCAGTATCTTAGCAGGGTCTTTGTCTTCAGTTCTGCTCTATTCTTCCTCCTAGGGACCTCAGTTAGGAGTTCACTCCAAGCTGCTGTTGTTAGCCAGGTCTGGATTCAAACCTTTGGGGATTTTGACTTAGATGGCAAGATTAACTGCCTGCCCTAGCAATTTCCGTGGTCAAATTGCCCACCGTGGTCTCAGATGACCCAGGCAGTGTTCACATATTATTGACCTGATAAGCAGTGAAAAGTTCAGGCTAACACATTAAAGTACAGCATAACTTATCAATGCACCTGCCTGTGCATTTACATTTAACAGTCCTAAGGCACTTCCACTGGCAAGAAGTTACCGGCCACAGTCAGGAGCCAGTCTTCTTGACAAAATAATAGGTCTGGTTTCTTCTCTTCAGCGTCCCAAAGAATTTTAACCCCTCTTGTGAATAGGTGTTATTCTTTTTAACTTTGAATGACTAATTGATTTTTAAATGATAAAATTTCTTACACCAGTTAATGCATATTGCAGTTTTTTTGTTTGTTTGACTCCAAAATACTGTCTTTCCTTGCTTGGTTTTTTTTTTTTTTTTTTTTTTTTTTAAGTTGCACTTGCAGAATATCCTATTTCATGGACCAGGCTGGCAATTGGAAGCAAATGTGTTTGTAAAACAAACCCTAAAATCTGCTGAGTTTGTAACAGAAGTATGGTACCAACATAAGCAGTTCTATCAGAGCACGTGAAACAACTGCAATAACCTCCAGTTCTTCAGGACAGAAAGTAGCAACAGTTTATGAAGGATTTTAGATTAGTTTATTTCCCTTTTGAATAAAATGTAGGTCTCCCTCTTCTCCACTAATAAGGTTGGACTCAATGATCTTAAAGGTCTTTTCCAACGTAAACGATTCTATGATTCTATGATAATAACAAAAAATAATGGGACTGGAGAGGAGGCTGTTGTTCTAGACAGTCTCAGGACAGTAATTTACAGGGAGCTGGTCTGTGGCTTTTCCCTGTACAGAATAGGTGTATCACAGGGTGTTTTGTTTCAAGTAAATTGAAAATTCAGAATTGAAAATGCCAAGCAAATATGAAAGACAGCAGAATCCTAATTAGCTGCTTTCTGTTTTGCAAAAAGACTTGCAGATTTCATACAGTATCAGTGAAGACACCCAACATTGTTACCTATAGAGCAACAGAAGGTAAAAGAGATCACAGCCAAATATTTATTTGCATTATTAGACAGGGATGCTAAATCTGTCAGGAACAGAATGTATAACAGTGCTTACAGGTATTTCTGTTGTTGGTTTGAAAAGCCGCCAAATGGTATACTCAGCTCTTATACTTTCATTCCAAAAATAATTAGGAATTTTTTTTATATTAAAAACTGCTACTTAAATATTTTTCAGCCTGTAGAATGAGTAAATTACAACCAAGAGTTTAAAAAAACCCCCATGGATTGACAAGCTCTCTAGGCCTCTGATGTTAGTATATAACATTAGATAATATCAATAAACATCAAACTCTTTCACAAGCTTGCTTTTAAAAGCTGGAGTTCCTAACTTTGGGGACAAAATATTGCTCTTTTGAATGCCAAAACATAGTTCTTCCTGTCTTCTCTGTCGTGAATGAGGAATGAATGGACACATCTTCCCTGTGGAAGTTGTCACAGAAGTAGGGTCTGTGGTTAGGGTTGCGATTTTGGAACTTATTTTACTTTCTAATATGTTTACTGTATTCCAACCCTGCTCATTAATTAGAGATGCTTGGAGTAAATGTGACTCGCCAGCTGTATGGTCTTGCCTGAAGAGATGGGATTTCAGAATTTTTCTGTGGTTGATTTCCAGTTACTACTAAGGGATGACATGAAAAAGATTTCCTGGAAACTGTGATCATCTGAAGGGAGGGAAGGTAGACTTGGATCTTAGTATAGTGGCTAATGTTCCCTCTGGCGCAGACATGAAACCATCTACGAGGAACTACCTCCTGCACCAGCTAAGACACAAATGCTAGTATAGCATGAACAGACCACTTGTAAAATGACATTCAAAGCAGCATATGATATCAGCATTTTGTGATTTACACTAGCTGGCTATTGGTTTTTGGCTGAAGTTACCACTTTTCCTCAACCGCGGTGTACAAAGGAATTGAATCAGTCACCCTCTATTCAAGGGAAAGTGAAGTTCATTGTCCTTCAGAGGACCTCAGGTTTGAAACCTTCTGGGTTAAAAAGTCTTCCCAATCTAGGCAGTAGCACAGGACCTGTAACAGTACCTGGTTCTCCATAGAGGTAGTAGTGGCATAAGAGCTGATGTCTTAAGACAAAAAGGGAAATTGCAGTCAGTGTCATTAGTGGCTGTCTTCACTGGGAGCAGAAAGTAAGAGTAGTTAAAGATGTTAAACTTAAACTATATTCCTGTACATTTAACTTTTAACTAACTGGAGCCTAAGGTGGCATGTTCTTGCATGTATGTATTTGCTATGGATGGAAAAACTGCTGACACTTGGGTCTCCTTGAAATCGATAACATGGCTCCCATTGTCTTCAGGGGGAACAGAGGCCAAAGCTGCAAATCCTATCAGATAATTATAAATGAAACAAAGAGTTGCAGTATGCAGTAAAACCCTGCATGGCTGTGATTCAGGAAAGCACTCAGTGTTCTTTGTTGGGGAAGTAAATCATGTAGAAACAGGAAGATATTTTCAATGCTTTAAATGCTCCTCAGGAAAACTAAACACAATTTTGACTGTGCAGGTTTATGTACTCCATACCTTCATGGAATTTTTCCACCTTTGAGTTTTTTTGGTTTTTTAATCACAAAAAGCTTGTTTCTTCTTTTAATGTGTTCCAGTGTGCATTCAGCTGATCACTGAAACCCCAAGAAGGCAACAGCTGTTGTGAATCTATAATCAGATTGCCCAGCTAATTAGTGGTTTTAAATGGACTTGGGTTTTTTTTCCCCTCTTCTTCTTGTGATTTCAGTGTCAGTGACACTGTTAATAAATTCTTAATGAGGAATAATGTTATATAAATGTTGGGGAAACTAGGTCTTCTTTTATATTCAAAGCATAGCATACAATTAAAATGTACCATAGATAGAATCATAGCTTCATTTAACTCATCTTAACCTACCCACTCTGAGCTGAAATGAGTATATCCTGCTTTTCATTTGATGTGTCCTGTTGTGTTAAATGTACCATACTGATCTAAAAGTGGCAAATTCTGTGGGTGCCCAGAGTTGTTATCAGAGCCAGACGCTGCATGCTTGCAAGACATGCCTCCACACAGCTCCTCTAGTTAGAAGAAAAAGAAATTTATAAAATGATCTCACTTGTCCTTTCAAAACAGGTTTCTAATCCATTTCCTTGCAAAGAAACCAATGAAAACAGAATTTTCCCATTAAAGCTGACAATCTATTACTCATTTTTTTTCTGTAATGTTTCCTGGTTTGTTTATGGTGTGATCATAGTCATTCAGGGAATAACGGTGCAATGTGTAAGGAATTTTTAAAATTAGTTGGAAATCATTACTTTTAAAAACTGTTATTCAGGATCACTTCTCAGCATTAATTTTTTAAGTATACTGATTTTTTCCAAGGGTTTTCCCCCCAAATTGTGGCTTTTTAAGAATGTGATTTTTAAAGATAGAGTGTTATATTTATGAATCACTAACCAGAGGTTGAAATCTTCTGAAAGCCTTCCTCTGATAACCTCTGTCAAGCAGTGCTGGCAAGTAGGGAAAAAAAATCCAAACAAAAAATGGAAACCCTGCAGATTTTTAAAGCACAACTAAATGTTTAACAGTTTGAAGTGTAAATGAACCTAATTTCTTCAGTAATGTGGAATTTTTAAGGAAATATATATTTATGGTAAATTCTCATTTTTTAGAAAATGGACGTGTGTCATCAGCTATCTTTCCGGTGGAAAAGTCCTGCTGTATTGTGTGTGATGTTAACTGGCCTCAGACCACAGAGAATTATTTATCTCCTGTTTACTGCTGGGGGAGGAAGGCTACGTAAGCTTCTGCTTATCATGCCAGGGCCCCACAAGCCATGAATCAGTCTCCCTATAGGAAATAATGACATTTACTTTAGAGTTCATAATGTTTCTGAAAATACTAAATATTAATTTATTTTTTAGCCTTCTGTTTTCTGAGACTTTAGCACTTTCATTTTCCATGCTTCAATCTGCAACTCTGAGGATATGAATAATTTTTAAAGGGGAAGTGGAGTTTCTTCGTTGACCACATAGATGCAAGAGCTGGGCTTTTATGAAAGATAATCCGATATTATGAAACTAGTGATGAACTCATCAGAAGTGGTGTGGCTGAGAGGACAGCCTTAGAGCATGAGAAGTACCAGGTGTTAATGAACAGAATGAAGGGAAGGTAAATAATTCTGAGCTCTGGCATTGCATCCCAACAGCCAAGTACCTGCATCCAGAGTTCCGCTTAATTGTTGTTCTTCCTTGCAGGCACCAAGCAAATGTTTTCCTACATGCACCCTTTTAAACATGATTGGCTTGTCTATATTGCTGGGCAGACATTTAGCTTATTTACCTAAGGTGAGTCTATCTGATGATTTCTATCCACTTACCACCTGTACCCTCCTCAAATCTTTTATTTCTATGGTCTTCTAGATAAAGATTTGGTACTTCTGTGTCTCTGACTAAGGTTATATACATGCATATGAGTATATGCAGTAACAAAGGTATACACACTTTGAACTTATATGCAGGGGCCAGAGCTGTGGATCAGAAAGGGAAACAGCTTTTCCTTTCTTTTGGAAGTGATATCCCAGCTGTTGTCATTGCAATTGTTGGAGCGGTGCCTCTGCGACTCAGTGGGTAAGCCCTGCCAATCTATTAGCTAAGTTGTTTAGCATGGACTTTGATTAACTTTTGTTCAAATTTAACTTTCTCTTGGAAAACCTAGCTGTTTGTTTTCTGTTGTTGCTACAATTGTGGCTAATATCTTGAGATCTGCATTATAAAAATGAATAAATAAATGATTGTATTGATATGGATTTTTGTTTGGCATCAGCAAGCTATATTTATGACTACCAACAGCTGAAGCAGCCAGATGTGTGTGTACGTGCGTGGTTTTTCAACCACATAGGCTTTTGCACAATAAATCCATTAGTGCTGATTGCTTCCCTTTCTCTAAAAGGCCCTGCTTTTTCACTTCATTTTGCTATCTCTAACTCTAATTCAGCAAATAGCTTTTAGTAAAATCCTAAAGAGTAGGACATTTGTGAATTATATAATTTAATGCGTTAGTCACAAAATAACAGATGAACTTGTTGAGGGTGAGTCATGACTTTATTGCCTGCATCTTCTAGATGTAAAACGGATCTTTGTGGCTTTTTTTTTTTTTTTTGCCTCCAACCTTCTTTATTCTGTTCTGAATGACAGATACCTCATCTGCTTTATGGCTAGGAAGACATACTGGATGAAAAAAGGACCTGCTTTCTCTCTGGGTTTAGTCTGCATTTTTAATTGTATTTGCTCATTACTACCTGTGAAACCTCACCCTTCTGTTTTTTTCTGAGCAAGTTGTAAATATGGCTTCAATATACATTATGTTTAACGCAAGGACAGTCTTTCTAGCATTTTTCACCAGGTCTCAGAGTGGCTCATGCACACCTTGCAAAGCAGGGAGACCACCCATGGAGTCGGAGGGTCCAGTTGCCACTGGTGGCATGTCAGAGCAGAGCCAGGACTGGGAAGCATGTGTGGGACGGTCTCTCGGTGGCAGAATGTCCTCTTCTCTCAAAGGCATAACTTCAGTTTCCAAATTATAAGTCGTTTTATGGACATTTATCACCTTGGACTTGAAACGGAACCCGCAGCTTAAAAGTCAACCTTCTCTCACAACAATTTGTATGCTACTTTGGAGTGTGGCAACTGAAGGCAGCTAGAGGAAGAAGTGATTTCCCCATGACCCCGACTATTTATTTCGTACATTTACCAATGTGTTTGTACATTTCTCAGCACCCAAAGCTGCACGTTGTGACTAAGCTGTTACAACACCTCCCTGCCAGCAGAAGGAGAGCTCTTCCTTCCTCTTCGCATCCCTCCCACTGCCCAGTCCCCAGCTCTCCCTTCTGCCTGCCGCTACTTATGGGACTGGTTAGGGAGCGGGGGCAGCCCAGTGGCTTGGCAGCACAGGGCCAGATGAGGAGGAAGGAAGGGAAAGCTGGGGCAGGGGAGAAGATGCCATCCCCTTTTGGTGGTTCTGAAATCATCTCGCGCCAAAGTGATAAGGCATGTAGCTTCACCCAAAGTTTCACTTTTCCCATCCCACGGGTGGTTAATAGATGAGCCTTTCACATTGCCACACAATACAGAAGAACATTTTTTGAAGACTTGGGAAATGCAACGGGATGGTAATGAGATTTGAAGGCATGGGATAGGTTCCTCCTCAGGGAAGAAGTTGTCACAGTTTCTTCTCAAGATCCCAGCCTTTTTTACAGTCTCCACATGTATACCCTAAAGCAATAGACAATGTAGCTTCTTCATGGAGTAGGTCCAACAGATCCCTCAAGACAAGGTCTGTGAGTCAGGCTCTTACTCATTTCCATGGACATGCCAAGGAGTCTGTTTTTTAAGGCACATACCTTCCAGGCAAGTAGTGCTATCAGAAATAATTGTAGTGATGCAGCGGTCTCTTCAAAACAAGCCAGCGTTTGTTAGTTCAGTGGACATAGCTGGCAGCGTCCTTTGATTAGAGGGCTGAGTCAAAATTCAGATTATGCCTACAGATGCAGGAGTAGCCATGCAACAGGCTTTGCTTTTCCCAGGAAACATCTAGTTGCTTTCTCTCCCTTTATATGCCCCTTCTTATGCATCTTTGCCTACTATGCTATGTCCTTTTAAAATTTTAATTACTGAAATTTGTCCTCAGTTATCGGACCTTCTGTTATATCCACCGTGGTGCTTTTCCCTCAGGGAAACAACCCATTCAGCCCTTGGCAGATCATTTAATACCAGCCTGCCCTGGGTACTCTTTGCCCATATTTCGCTTTCTACAGTCAAGGCTAGTGATTAACTATTTTCCCAACTCTCCCCTGTCCAGCAGCACACAGGAAGCCAGAGAAGCACAAATATAGTTCATAAAAATAATACCCAAAGCCCCTCGCTCCTCACTGAGAGTTTATGTAAGGGTACAAAAGAGTTGCCCAAGGGCTCTTGAAGTTCTGCATAAAGCAATGAGTTAAATATTTCTAGTTCCTAAGTGCAAATGCAACAACATTTCAGGAGTCTGCAGCTGATCGCCCGCATCCTTGAAGACCAGAGCCTTGTGTGCCGAGGGAAGAACGTTGCCCCTTGTGCTTACATATACTTTATGGACTTTGTGAGGCCTTTGTAAAAAGGGTGATCCTGTTAATGGTTAACCGAGTCAACAACAAGACTGGGAAAACTGTTAATGATATATTTCCCTGAGAGCACAGCTAGAGCAATTTGTAAAATGATGTGTGATATCCACATGCAGACACAGACATATCCCAAGGAGAAGTGGGTGGAGTATCTCAAGCGGCGTGCAAGGCTTCCTGACTCACTGCACAAATAATACAGTCAGGGGACTATCGCTTGGAATGATTCCTTCCAAAAACCAATGTTATATAAGGACAAAATTCACTGCAGTCGTGCTAGGTTTTTCATCTTTGCCTGCCCACACTTGGGGTGAGAGCAATAACTTGTGCCAGGGAGTCCTTGACTTGGGAAACATCCATGTCCCTGCATGTTGTTGTGTTGACTGGACACTTCTGTTATGCAAACACTAAATCATATGGAGTACAGGCAAAGAAGAGAACTGGTTTGTACTGGGATGTGGCCCTATGGCGTTCAGTCATTATCTCCATTTCAGCCCCACCTCTGAAGAAGATGGCTGCTTTGCTTATGACCACTGCCTAAGTGCCAGTGGCTGCATATTAATGCCCACTTTGTTCCCTGCCTTTGCATCAGAGAGGCAGATCAGTTTCTCGGAGACAATCCCACTATCTGTGCCACGTTTGCGCTAGCCCTGCCACAGTCTGTAAATTACAGCAGTACTTCTGCTAATTAGCAGGGCATGGACATCTGAACCACCATGGGCATCCTTTTCTGCAGGCTGGGGAAGGGCTACCACTCTCTCCCATCTTTCACTGCCTGTCTGTGGGCCTCACTCATCAAGAGCAGCTGACGGTCTGTTCAAAGCGAGCTTTTGCATCTGTCTGTAACCATAGTGACCAGCTTGGTCCCAGTGTTTGGGGGTTTCCGGGAGCTAGAAATGCAAGTGCATATGTAATGTTTCTCTTCTGTGGCATCTTCTCTCTTTCCTGAAAATACCTGCACGTTCTCCTCATACTATAGCCATGGAGTACAGCAGGCTTGTGGAAAGTAGTTCCCCTTGTCATTTTTTAAATACATTTAGAGCCTCTTTTTTATTTCCAAAGGAGAATCTCTTGGCTTCCAAAGCATATTTTTAAAACATGACTTCTGTGACCGTCCTTCATCTGCTGGCTTTATATAAATAGCTTCAGTAAAAAAAACCACGAAGGATTACTAATACATTGCAAATCATCATCTTAAAAGGTGTCTGTCTCTTCCTCCGTCTTGTATTACAAACTGCGGATTTGCTGGGTAGTTTCCCTTTGCATTAAGAAGACTCAGTATCGCTGCTTGGCTTAGTGCCACTTTTCATTGCTTAACTCCTTTTGCTAATTAGCAGCTCTTCTGTTTATTAGGTTTGTATCAGTTTAATGAGGCATCTCCACTGGGCACTGTTAAATCTGTCTCTCTTGAGCAGCACTTCTCATGCTTCGTGACTAGTTTCTCCTGTCTCTGCAATTCCATTTAGTGAAATCCCAAGCATCAAGTGTAGCACACAGTCAGTGCTACAACATGCAATAGCGCAGGGAAGAGGAACGTCCTAGCCGGAGGTTGACCCCACAGCCCACTGCTTCCATATGTGTGTCCAGTTCCCACAGTGGCTTCTATGCAGGTAAATGACCGTCCCAGTCACTGGAGGCTTTGCACACCCCGGGGGATCTGCAGGCATGGCAGCACATGGGTGAGCCCCAGCCTGAGAGACACACGCTGACATAAACCTTTTGAAGAGAAGCAACATAAAAGCACCGAGTTCTTTGTAAATTATTTGCATAACAAAGTTAGAAAGCTACTGAGTATCAAACTCACTAAAGGAGGTGAAGTGGGTTTTGCTGGGGCAAGGCAGCACAGCCTGGAGAATTATTTTTGCTGCCTCGTGCTCTGTTTGGGCTGTTAGGCTGACTATACTTAGTCTGTCATGTACACAGCTGCTATGGGAGTACATATCTAAATATTCACCAAAATATACCAGCTTTGATAAATGCGCCTCTTCTCAATGAACCTGACCAGCTAGCATAAATTAGTATAGATATTAAAAGCAGAGATAATAAGTAGAAATTTCTCCTTTTGTGTGTACAGCAGATGCCAGTAAACTTGTCACCTTTGCCGTTATAGTGATATCTATACCATAAGCAGTCTATAGGCTAACACTGCCTGCACTGTGGAGATGGAGTAAAGGAGGGCTTTCCTCAGAACAGTTAGACTTAAAAATGAGAATTTAATCCTTAAACAAGACAGAGATGGCCTTGGATTTATTCAGTAATGCTTCAGAGGCTAGAGTGCCTGGGACCTCCATTTATCTGCCACAGAAAAACAACGGGCTGCGGGAGTCATGGCCAGAGCTGTGTTTACTGAGTGTGTAGCGGTCACACAGGCAAAGCTCCCACAGTCCCGGGGCTCTGCAACTCCTCACTCCTCTCGTTCTCTAAGGCTCAGTATTACAAAGAACAGAGCAACTCTGGCCATGCTTAAATCTCTCAGCTTCCATGGAAATTAACTGAAGTGGAAAGTGCTAAACACTTTCCAAGAGTTACTTGACACTCTGCAAGCTGAAGCTGTAGCAGTTTGTCATTTATTTATCTTTCATTTGCATGTTGGCCATCTTGCTGAATGGAACCTGGTGCTTACTTACACTAAAGCCTCTCTGAATCACTCCAGCATTAAGATGTGGTGATGACACCTCAGTCTAAATGAAGGTGCGCCTGTGTAGTAGGCATATGGTCTGCAAAGCCCAAACTACTCTTTATCATTCTGAAAGTCTGGGGCCAAACCATCACATGTTGCTCCTTTGCTGGGGGCTGTCAAATAAAGGTGCTCGTGAAGTGACAAGCTAGAATTTACGATAAAATCTGATAAATGGAGGAAGGAGGCAAAAAAGAGCAAGCAAACCTAATTACCTGCATACTGTAATTGGTCACTGGCATTCTTATGTTCCCTTCAGACAACTGGATCCTTTTAAAAGAATAGATGTAAAGCTTATGATATCTGATGCTTGCCACAAACTGGAAAGTTTGGAAACTGAATCTCAGGACCTGTGCCTACTGAAGTGTGACTAATGCTTTGTGTCTTTGTTACATTTACTTGATCCACGGTTCAAATTACAGCTCAGAAACTGACCACATAATGTGGTAAAAGAGAAGTTTATCTGTATCAGACATAACCTTTGCATCTCTTGTGCCTAGTGTCTCTCCGGGTGAATTGGCATAGCTTGACAGGACGTGAATGAAAAAGGAAAGAAACTATTTCCAAATCTTTTACCCATCCAAAAGCAATCTTTGCTCAAAATTACCCTATGTCTGGTTTCCTTTTATTTCCTACCAACATTTGCAAAAAGGGCTTCTTTTTACTCACATTTCAGGGAGCTTTTTTTCATAGACCAGGTTTAGACAAACTCACTAGCAGGCAAGTGCATAGCAGAAATAACACATATGATTTAAATGACAAGTCACATGCAATAAATAATGAATTATGGATGGTAGAAGTCCAAAGAGAAGTCACAAGGCTAATGCAGCATTTAAATCTTGTTTACAACTTCAAATGAGGGCACTTAGATTCAGTTCTTTGCCTATTTGCCTACAAATTGGCAGCCTTTTGGGTTTCCGTGAGTCCGTGGGTCAGAAAGGAATGTCAATGAATTCCTTTTGCTAATTCTTGCTCTCCATACCTTGCTCTCCAGCCTATTAAAGAAAAACAGGAAGACATAAGAGACAAAGAATCAATAACTGTCCTTTAGCTGAAACTCTAAAAAGAGCAGCCATTGGCCAATGCTCACTGCAAAGGCACCAACAGAGCTGCCAGAATTGCCACGTTTGCTGAAGAAGCAACAAGTGCCTGTGAGAAGCAAAGTGCTGCAGCACCCCCACCCCCGTGCTCCGTGGCCCCCGCAGCTGAACGAGCCACACTAAAGGTCCTGCTTACGCTCTATGTGTCTTGTGGTTAAATGCATGGCTTTACTTTCCAAAAGCCTCGGTTTGGTATTTCTCACAAGCATTACGGTCACACATAGTAAATTCATGTGTGGGCATGGGTAGAAGAAACACAAAGCATGTTTTGATTAGTTGCAGAAGAGTCTGAGGCTTAGAATAAAAGTATCACTGCAGAATGAGTTATACCCCCACTTTGGAACCAGCCAAAATACGTAGTTGTTTACTTTGCACCTTTTGGCACAGAAATTGGTGTGATATTGATCTAACACAATCTTTCTCTTCAGGGTGCATGCTGCTCAGTATCTGCTCTGCACATACCAGCCTCTGTCTCTCTGGCACCAGAGGCAGAGCTGGCTGATGCAGGGAGTTCATTCAAGCAAAAGCAGGGAGGCAAAACAGGCTGACATTGTGCTTGGACTGTGCTGTGTCCCTGGTTACCTCCTCTGCAGATCAGCTATCAAGCCAAACCCTTTGCCATGCCTTCCTCCCAGTCCCTTCACATCCAGCCAGCTTCACTGCCTGTTCTTCCACTTGTCCTTCGTCCATGGTTTACCACCTTCAGCCTTTGTTTCCCACTGTACTTCCTTTCCTCCCCCAGACAAAATTGTGATGGTCTGTTGTCTCCGCTCTCCTTCTACTTTTTACCAGTGGACCCATCTGCAGTGCAAACCCTTTGGAACAAAGACTGCCTTACTGTGAGTTTGCACAGTGCCCACCACACAAACGTCCCAATGCAACCTGAGCCCTCTTGGTGTTGCTTAACCAGCCCGTCTCCTGTACAGGGACAGCAGTGCCCTCCCTCCCGCATGGATGTAACAAGGTGATTTTGGCCCCTGCTGCAGACGCTGTCTCTGAAGGCCCAGCTGAAATCACAGCCCATACAGGAACTGCCTGATGATGAGCATCTTCTTCAAGCAGTAATTAATTCTGTGACAACTCCCTTAAGACTTCACCTGTCTCTTTTACCCCACCTCTGCTCTCCTGCAGCTCCATGGCTTTTCCACGCCGTACCTCCAACAGCCGGTGGAGCAAGGTGCTCTCTGTTTTCTTGCCCAAGACTTTATGGGCTCAGTGGCAGCCCCAGGCGTAATTTGCTCATGCTCCTAGGACTGCTGATGCAGAAGTGGCACGGGAGGAGCAGGGACGAGCCACCCTGTTTCTCACAAGCGAGCAGAGCTGTCCCAGGCTGGTGGCCTCTTTCTGCTCCGGCTTCTGAGGCTGTTGCCTGCTGCCTCCTCCTTTGCCCAAGGCGAAGGAGCTGCCTGCCTGCTTCAGCAGCCCGGGCTGGCCCAGCCTGCCAGAGCAGCGCTGGCAGACAGGGGCCGGCAGTGCCTTCGCCTGCGAGCTGTGGGGCCAGCTCTGCCTCTCACTGCCCAGTGCTGCGTGCTGGTGCTGGCTGCCGCCCATCGCCCGTCTGCAGGCTTCTGGGGAAAGACATGGACTCGGGCAAGACTTCCCAGGCTTGCCTCAGGAGCCTGATGTCAGCTGGTGCCGAGGAGGTTTGGAGACTCCCCCAGGGGTGAAGAGGCACTGAGCCACATGGTGGGGAGCAGAGCAGGGTCTCGTTCACCCGGGCTCAGGAAGACAAAGCAGAGCACTTGAAATTCCCAGGTGTTTCGTGTCCATTAAAATCAACCAAGATACTGTTTTCCTGCTAATATTCTGCTAATGTGCTGGGGTTTTGGGGGGTCTTACAGCAAAGAAAAATTCTGGGTGTGGGCCTGTGAGAAATGGTCCCAGAGGGCTAATGCTCAGGTAGAAAAGGCAGCAGGATGCCCCCTTCCCTGAGGGTCTTTCCAAAGCACCTTTGCAGGGACTTTCCACTGGCTTGTCATCCTGCCCCTGTAAGCAGCTGCCTGGCTCTTGCTGTTACCCTGGGATCTCCATCACTTCCCCTCCCTCAGTGTGGGGAGATCAGGGATTTCTGAGGGGCTGTGTTTGCAAAAGCGGCTCCTCCTACCCTCTGCTCCAGACTAGCCAGCAACCAGAGGTAGCAAAGTTGTCCCCTTGTTGCCATAAGAAGTAATGTGAGCCCTATGCCAGTCTTGCACCTCTGCTGCATGGTTGATTTTAACGATTCCGTACCTTCACGGGGCAGAGACTCTCGTCCCGGAGCTGCCTATGCAACCTGCTTTAAGCCCTGGCTCAGAGCAGTCAGCCACCCATCAAGGAGCCTGCTTACAGAAAAGCCATAGGAAAGTGAGGCTGGGTACTGTTCAGACAGGCAGGCATTGCTGTAAGTGAACCATGCTTTATTTGTAGCGTTTGCTTTTACTCACTACACGATGTCACTCAGCCTGTGGCCTTATTGGGTAGTTTAGGAAAATGAATACTTTTGGTCAGTACCAGCCAGCTGATCCATTCCTATTTGGAGGCAAATTTTGTGCTGGAAAATGCGTGTGTAGTTAGCTGACAGAAAGGAAACAAGGGCAGAGGTTTTCTCTATTACACAGAATGATTTTGTTGTTTAAAATGATGCAATTATAATGAGCCCGATTCATCAGCTCTCTTTAAAAAGTCACACACCTTCAGAGATAACTATCTTTAAATTTTAATTCCGTTTCTAAGTGACTTGGTTTGACCTGTTTTGCTAGAAATAGTAATCCTGCTCATGAATACCATCTGCCCATTCAGACTGCCTGTGTACCAAATAATATCTTCAAGGCTGGAGCTTACGGCTTTAACTATCACATGATACACAGTCCCATGCCTCTTAATCAGAGCATCAAGTGATTTATTCAATGTGCTTTTTTATTTCCTGCCATGGCCTGCCCTCTCAGAAGTTTCCAACAGCTCGAGACAGCCAGAATTCACTCTCGGGGCTGTCTCCTTTCTGACTGGCAATGTTTTTATAAGCAGCAGCCCTTTCTGCTTTAGCTTGCTGTGTTTGTTTCTCTCCTTACAATCTTCCCACAAAGTGGTGAACATTGTCAGATGGGGCATGTAACTCTGCAATGAATGCAGCAAGATCTCCCCTGCCTCCAAACGTTGCAACCTGCTTTAAGGAAGGAGGTCATTTATTTGGACCACACCTGGCACAATGAGACCCTGAACGGGCTAGTCTTTAGGCAGTACCGCAGTGTAAATGTTAATAGGTTGACAAGATTATATGAGTAAAACTACTTGGTGTTTCCATGTCACATTGCTACGGAAAAGCTCAGCCTGTAATCTATTTGGGAACTGTCATTTTTGTATTTACATGGCCATGACCTGAAAATGGCATCTCATAGGTGAGCCATGTGTCAATCAGTATGCCACAGAATGCTTACCCCAAGCTCGCTTGCAAGATGAGCAGCCACAGTGATTTAGATGCATACAGAGCATTCATTTAGTCAGATTTTCTGCTGGAGATATAACTAGACCTAGTTACACCAAATTTCATCCCATCACCAGACCTTAAATCCAGCATTTTTTATATCAAAGGTGCTCCTGGCCTTTTGCAGCTCTAATGAAAGAACAATTCAAAGATTTATTCAAAGAACAATTTGGCCAACAATGGAGGACCATTACAGAAAGCAGGAAAAAAACAGATTGTTGGGTCCCTAATATTTAAATGTTTGTTGTGGGCATGTAGTGAAGTTAGAGCACTAACCCCAATTCAGCCTTCTTCTAGGCATGAAGGACAGATAACGTCCAGGAAAGAGGACATGATGCTGTGTGCCCATGGGAAACATATGTCTCCAAACACACAGCAAGTCTTGGCTTGACTGACCAGGTTAATGACAGGCAATGACATTACACCATCCTGACTCCAAAGGGCTTCTGGATAGATCCTGTATATAAATTGTATTTCCCTAGCATTGATCACAACATGGCCTGTCTTCATCACCTCTGACACCGATTTTGGTGGTAGAATCACTGATGATGACATTTCCACCGACTAACTCTCCTGGAACATCTGTGCTGCAAAGAACAACAGGCTTTCCCTTTCCCTTGGATCACTAACATACACATTTCTGCCTTTCATTTCTGTGTTATAGATCTGGCTTTTTGGGCCAAAGTGGTTTGTCTGTGAAAACTTTGCTTGTGAAATCAAGGGTCTTGCCACATTAAAGACCTGACATCGTGGACAGAGTCCTTGAAAGCATTTTTTCGCATCTTAAAAGTTCTTACAATCCTGTAAGCTAAGGAAGCACATCACTCACTCTTTCCTAGGGCAAACAGAGACCAAAGCTACTGAGGAAAATTTTGAAAAGCTGGATGTTGATCTCCTGACTCGTAGCCTGCGACTATAATCACAAGACCACCCTTCCTCCCATTTTAGTAATAAAAATCAGCAACCAAAACCAGAATGAAATGAGACAAAAATGCCTCTCTTTCATTGGAATGTGCTTAAATATTAAGATTAGGGATGTGGGTTGCTGTTTGTTTTTATTTTAGGTCAGGGTGAAGTTGAGGAAGGGACCTTTCTTATCATCTCCTTTCAAAATGGCTATCTCTCTGAATGTACGTGCACGATTTGATTCTGGCCAACAGCTTCCATCTGTGACTGAGTTGCATTGTGTTTCTCTTACAGTCCTGTAAGCAGAATATAGGAGCTGTTACACTGTACACAGGGTCGGGAGGGAGGCTGGTGGGAAAGCAGTGGAGCATACAGCCGAGGATACCACCCCTAGCCTTTCTTGGCTCTTAAATGACATTCTGCATGTATGTATTTTAGGTGGAACATCACACTGGCGCTGAAGAAGCAGAGCCCTCCAGGATGAGTCATTTGTGTATCCTGTGATTGTGGTTTTGTTTATCAGCCTGCCAAGATAAAGATTAGCATCCTTTGAAGGATGACTAAAAATTGTTGTATGTTGCAGCTAAATCAGCATCAGCTGTCTACATTAGTATTATCTTCTAATTTTTGTAATCTTCCTCATCCATCTCTTAGAGATTTTGTGTTAACAAGAACAGACATCTAGCTTTCTTAAAGGGCCTAGCATTGCTATCACTGGCCTGGACAGCATTAGTGCTACTGAGGTGACACTTCTTGTGACATCCGCAGTGTTAGAGCATGATCTCCTGAGTGTGTTCAGTACGAGTAGAATGTGTTAAAGCAGCTGGTATGCAGAGTGCACGCCACAGGGGAGAGCTTCTGGTCTCCAGTATTGCCTTGTGAAAAATACATATTCAAGAACTGAGCTGGTAAGTCAGCACCAGTGTAAGCAAAACTGACCTCGCTCATGCACTCTGAAGATATTATTCCAGATGCAAGGGTCTTCCTTCTGTCTCCACGGTGTTCATATCAATTCTGTCTATAGTCACGGTGACTTGGACACCAGTCCCAGCTACCTGAAGCAGTAGTTTCTTGTAAGTTTTCCGAACGGGAGCCCTGTTGTACAATGGGAGAGGATGGGGTACTATTATAATCTGCTGGGCTACTCCGCTCAGTCCCTCAGTGCCAGCAGCAGTTTAAAGTCCTTTTCTCAGAAAAAGGATGAAGGTGAATGATCAGCTTTCATTTCCTGCTGGCCATGAATAGCTGAGAGATAGCTGTGTTGATTTCAGGACATGCCAGAACTGTGTAGCAAGAGCCAGAGACTCAAAGATGGCTCCTGAAATTCATGATGTTGTTGTCAGACACCTTTGAGCGGCAGCCTGATGGGATGGCTCCATTCTGCACCTGAAACAGCTCTTTGCAACCTCTTTTAGATCCAGACTCTGACTATAAACTGATGTTCCTGGGTCCCAAAAGGAAGAATAGCAACCGCAGAACTGCTGGATGGGGAAATGAGTGTATCTGTGTCCCCATCAGGAGCTTGGCACTACTGCACCACAGCTCTGCCGGTTTGAAAAGGAACACAGTGGTGGCCACCTGGAAAGTTCTATTTTTCTCACTCAGACAGTGGCTAGTGGCTGGGAGACCCGCAGCGGGCCCTGCTGCAGTGTTTAGAGGCTGAGGCAAATGGTACAGCAGCACTCCGGGGAAATGCAGGTAGGTGAGCTCCCCAAGAAACCTCAACCAGAACTTAAACTGTCTGTTTGATCTTCTTCTCCAACAAACCCTGGAGAACCATAACTTATACCAATCTGTGGTGATGCAGATGTTAAAGGGCATTAAGGAAATGGCTAGGACATGAATATCACATGACTGGACACACTGCATACAGTAATAGTCCATATACTCTCTTTCCACTGAACTACACTGGAGCTATTGTTACCATCTTGCTGAGTGTCTGACTGAACATATACAACAAACATTGATGAGAATTACTTTTGACTGCTTGTGTAACCATGTATAATTTTACTTGTGTTTTCAACTAACTCTCTTACCAGGATGAAAATTAGTAGAAAGTGCTGAAGAAAATGGCTAAATATACTTCTGTAACTGATAATTGACTTCTGATACCAAGTTTTCCTCAGGAAAGGAGCTGGAATGCATGAGCTAAGTAAAAGTTATTTCGAGCTATAATCACAAAAAGTGTAATGCTTGTCAGGTAATGGTAATTGTATAATGTGATATTTGCAATGAATGCATTTAAAGGCAAATATTAATGCACTCCTCTGATAAAAGATCAACTTTGTTTTTCAGTCAAAGCATAGACTTACAAGCAGTGTAAACCAAAACTGTTTGTAAGTGTAATTAACATACTTGTGGGAAACCCAAGCACTTTCTGTAATGAAGATAGCCAACAAAATACCTAGTGCAATAAAAACTGATGAGCTATGTGATATTTTACACCTCATTAATGTTTTGGTAGATAGTCATAGCTTCATTCAAAATGAGTAATATGCACTTTGTTTTCTATTTGTTGCCAGTGTAAAATACTTCAAAAGAAAATCCCGAATACCCTGTGAGTATACATAGTGCTAAGCTGAGCTAACGAGAACATCCTGCAACTAAAAAAAGAAAGAACAGTCTTTTGTGCATCAGGAATAACAAAAGGAGCGACAGCAATGATCATTATATTAAGCCATGCAGCCACTTACTAACTGCTAATCAATAGAGACAGATTTAGAAATAAATGTAAGTCATTTCCAGTAACAGAAGTAAGCAGAGGGCTTGGAAATAGCACAGCAACAAACCTGCTCTGCCCAGAGGAAGCCATTTCCATCACTCGGGCTCCATTGCCATCAGCTGTGACACACGCAGGCCGTGGAAATGGTACTGTTTCAGTGCTGGGCGCGTGCAGCATTTAGGCTTTTCTGTTCCCAAATTGCACATACTTCCAAAATGGTCTGAGCAGAAGTGTCTGTTTAAAATTGTACTTATGGTAAGATTTATGTCCTACCTAGACTGGAGCCAGCAAGTGACAAATTGACTTTGTACAACATGCATATAGACTTGAAAGCCTGATGCTCTCACTCTCTGCCAGAAGAGCATTTCCAGACTTTAAGGTGCTGCAGACTTCTGGACCTTCATCAGGTGGTTGTGCTTGTCTCCCAGTATGTTGGGCAGGCCCTCAGGGTGGGCAGGATCTAAGCTCTACCCTAGCTTTGGACCTCTGCATTCCTGCTCAGCGTGTGGTTCCTCTGCCCACAACAGTCACCTACCTGACAGAGGAGGTCCCCCTTCCCACCCCAGTAAAACTGCATGGGCCCTGGGACTTCCCAGTCACCTAAGTACACCCTGTACCAGACCATCAACCCTATGGATGCTCTGGTTTCCCCTTCCATAGGCAAACATTAGCTCAAGAAGCTAGAAGAAAATAGGCTTGCACAAGTTTCTGGCAGACCTGTGCATAACTTAGCACCTGATGCACACAGCTCTAGATTACCCTCACAGCCCATTTCATCCTCATGAATCTGGGTTTTCTTTGGTTCATATCAGCCCTTTAGTGAGCCCAGGGGAGTTCCTTCTTCAGTTTAAGGCAGTTGCCTTGGCTTCTTCTATTGTCAGTGGAGAGAGAGGGACAGGGGCATTTTCAGGGGCCAGTTCATCCCACTCATGCAGCATACCTGTGTTAGGATGGACTGGTTTGTCTTCTGGAGGTTTCTATCTCTCCCCACTGACCACATAAGGATTTTATTTTAGATTGCATGTCTAATTTATTGGGGGGAGAAGTTAGATGAGACAAACCTCAAGCCTCATCTGCCTACTGCAGATGTCCAACTTCCAAGCAAAACTCTGAAGAGCCATCAAAATTTTTATAAATGCCCAGGCAGATGTAAAAACAGATTTCCCAGTCATCTTATGACATGTAGATACTACAGCACCAGTGCAGGAATTGTTTTATGTTTCTGTGTCAGACAGAAAATTCGGCTATAGTATTTCATAGCCTTATGTGCCAGGTTTTGTCTCCTTGAAATTGAGAAGCAGCTTTTTCTTGGTGTAAGAATAGGAAGGACTTTTATGTCTGGAGCATTTCCAAGAGCTTGCCAAAATTGAGAAGTCAAATTAAACGGTGATTACATGTTTTCAGCAACATTGCACTGGTGGTGATCAGTATCTTCTTCCTTCATACAAGCTGCTCCTTGCACAGAGATTGCCTGAGTTACCCCTCAGACGACTATAAATTTGGAGTAAATCCTCTGAAGTTATGTTGGTGTAGGTCTGGTGACTATAAATGCAGACTCAAGCACAAAACAACTGTGCTTAACCAGCACCTGTGTTGATCAGCGAGTGTACGGTAAACTTTGCCTTCATGGTGAGGCTTAAGAGACTGGTGTGCAGACTGAAATCAAAACGGATGGTGCTTGCAGATGCATGTCCCCCTCCTCCCTTGTGTCGGCACAGTACTCGTGACTATGCCATCAAACAGGTCAGCAAGCTGATCTGGTTGAAAACTTGCCCTAGAAAAATCACAGATTGTTTTTCAGCTGGGTCAGTGGGCTGATCCAGCTGACTGCAAGATCAGACAAGCACGAGCGCTCCCTTTCCAGCACCTGGGCTTAGTGAAACCGTGCCCTGAGATATGGCTGTGACTATGCAGAAAGTAAAATACGAATGTGCCCAGCAAATATTTGAATCAAATCCCAAGACCATATTGTACTGACAGGAGAAGCCATAAAGGAAATTCAGTATATTAAGACTAATGGGTAAATTGGCATGGTGATATGTGGCAGCAAAGTTCAAAGAAGCAGTCTAAACCATCAATTTGTCATGAGAAACACAACTATTACATTGACAGCTCAGCTTACTGCTCAGGGATGTGCATCAAGAGTTAGTGACTTCTCAGTTCTAGCTGGGCTTTTGGCACCTGGCTGCTGCCAGTATGTTCACAGCATAAAGGCAGATCACTGTCTTAAAGGGTTCATGGCTCTGGATCTCTTCCCATTTAACTGAAACCAGCACGCTGGTGTTAGCCATAAGAGAGTTGGTGCCTATGCAGTTGGGATCACTCACATTTAGATCAAGTAATCTGGTATTTTAGAACAAATATAATGTCTTTATTGTGACTAGAATAAGGGGATCCTGGCCTTGCTGTCCTTGCAGATGGAAGTTCAAAAGGGGGTGTCTAAAACTCCAGGCTCAGAGATGTGTATGTAGATTTTGAATTGTGTGGTTTGATCACCCATTTCTTTTTTTAATGTTGGGCTTAGTGAAATAACATCAATTGGAGACCAGAAACTTCTTTTTGACAATCAGCTCAGATTTGCTCATTGAAAGTCTTTTTGGCAGCACAGGACAGAGTTTTGAGTTCTTCACACAGTTGTCTCAGTACATAAATGTGGCCTTAAGGCTGAACTGTTCCCTTTTTATATGCCTGTATACAATACTCAAGCAAACACAATGGAATGGCATATTGGAAAGCTTTTAGCTTCTTGCACCACTTAGCCCAATCTTTTTAGCTGTCTGCATTGTTTACTCATCCTCCTGCACCACTGACAGTAAAAGCCTGCACGAGTTTCTTTTTGTCTTTGTTTCTTTCTTTCCCTTCCTTTTTTTTTTTTTTTTCTCCAGCAGCACTGCAGACACAGTAGCACAACCAACTCAAAAAACCCAAACCAAAGCAACCTCCAAATTCCAAATCTCTGCAGGAGAGGCTGCTTGTGTGAAGCTGAAAAGGAGCCAGAGCGTACCAGCAAGAAAGCTGTGATTTCATCCAGCAGCCTGACAGAAACTCTGAGGCTTCACTGCAGCAGTTTGTGCAGATGCAGCAGCATCCCTCTGACCGGGGCCGTATCAAGTGCTAGCAGAGGAGTCCCCAGAAGGAGGATGCCCATGTAATTCTGTGTCACTGCCCCCTTGCTTTTTAGTTGCAACTCTCTGAGGAAACCAGGTATGCTCTACAGGTTTTTAAACAGTTTTTATTCCTTAGGATGATGCCTAATTTCCAAGGGAAGGGTAAGCTGCATGGAAATGGGGAAGATTGATGAGAGAAAGAAAGGTCCCCAAGGAGGGTCATTCTCCTCACCATGGAGTGGTGGTAGTCAGGTTTCTTGTGGGGGGAAGTGCAGGAAAATTATCCTGAGCGGAGGTGGCTGGGGCATTTGCTTGCAGTGAAGGTTGGCAGGGAGGTTTCTGGTGAGGTCTGGTGTGAGGGCTCAGGGGTGAGTAGCAGCTGTCACACATGTTTTGGTGCTTGTCTGGGGACTGATCGGAGCTGGGGACTGGTATTTCTGCTTTGGCATCTGTGCGTCAGCACCCATGTCAGGTCAGCAGGCAGGGGAGTGCTACTGGCCAGGTGTGGGAGAAGGTTTAGGATGGCGTGTGCTGGGTTGGGGAAACACTGAAGGTTATAGCATTTGCACCAGTGTGACTCTGGGGTGACTCTGCTGAAAGCAGTAATGCTGACAAAACTGTGAACAGGATTTGGCCTTATACTGCAAAACCGAGAAGATTTGGCAGGGGGCCTGGAGGGGTGCTGAGAGCTAGTCTCTGAATGTATAAATGCATGTGTTTCTAAAAAAGTCTGCTGGTTGCTGGATAGATGTCTGAAGCCCTATGAGCATGCATCGCCTTTCATAGGAAACAAAGAGGCTGTTGCGTTTCAGCCAGCCTCCCCACTGAATTATTCAATGCAACTAAATAACTACAGAGCTCCACTGAGTTACATAAAACTGCAAAACGGGCTCCCTCCCTTGCCTTGAATCAATGCTATTTTCTCTTTCTGAATGCTACATTATAGCCTCAAATGGGTGGCTTGGAGCAATGCTCGAGACACTTGGAGAAAGAACAGAAAACATAGTAAGAAGAGCATGGAGAGGAACTGACATAACACTGTCAGAATGCTTCAGACCAAAGCACAGACTGCTGCTGGTTGTGGGGAAATGACAGTGAAATAGAGCATGCTTTGTGCCCCGTTGTGTCTTCAGAGCCAGTGCCTGTCCAAAAATGCTAATCTGGAGACAGCACCACCTGAAGAAAAGCAGAAAAGCACAAAGGCTGAGTGTTGTTACAGTGACTACTTCATATGCTGGGTTTATTCCAAAGCAGGCGATGCAAACCCTGTGTACCATCCATGCTGGCTCTCTTGCACCCTTTCGCTTGCTCAGCATCATCATTCTTCTTGTCAGATCCCCCCACTGTGCCAGAGCTGAAGCTGGTATACGTACCAAATACCTCTAAATGTCCATTCTCTGGAGCTGCCGGGCTGGGGGGAGCAGTTTGTCCCCATTAGAGCAGCCCTAAGGAAATGTCCCATTTGCAATGCTGACACGAGCTCCCACGAACACCGTGACACATGGGGAACGGGCACAGAACCAGCCTCTCACCTCCCCCTGACACCAAGCCAGTACCTCCTGCACCGGGGGACAGGCAGCCACGAGCCCCCCCAGCACCGGAGGAGTATTTGAAAGCAGCCCCGTGATCGCTCTGCATCTGCTTTACTGGCAGCTAAGGAGCACCCCGAAAGCTCCTTAGCATTCCATGCATGGAGGTGGGTTACTGCTTCTGAAGATGGAGACATCCAGTGCCCTAATCAGAAAAAAAGTGTTTGCAAACATGGAACATTTACCTTTGCTGAATTATCTTTCCTTTTCCAGCAAAGATAATTCACAAAGAAATTCATGGCTGGACTGGAAACAAAACTATTAGGTTGCTAATCAGAAATCACAGGGAGAAATGCAATATGAGTCTCATGCAGGAGCAGAAATGTTTTAAAGAGGTTGGTTTGGGTTTTGTTATGTAGAGTTCATCTATTTGTAAAAATCATGGTCAGTTTGCCAGAAAATGATTATGTTTATCTCATAATTTATTCATAATGTTGTGATTAACAACTTTGTGTTGTTGATCTGGCTTATCTATTTTCCTTTAAAAAAAACCAACAAAAACTAATCAATATAGAGTGACATCATATTTTTTTGTGAAAGGCAAAGTTTTGCTGCTGAATCTTTCTAAGGCTACACTGACTGTAATGAAACTCATGAAATATAGAAAGGCCCAACTTAAAAAAAAAAAAAAAAAAGCTTACCACAACAAATTCTTTATGTTTATATCTGACCTGAAGTGACCACAAAGAGTTGCAGAAATATTGAACAAATTGCTAGAAACTATAATATGTAACATAATTAGCAGGTGCATGAACATATGTGATACAGTAAGGAAAAACCAGTACAGCTTTTGTAGAAAAAAATAGCTCACAGCTCTACTGGAGTTTTTGGGGAGGAGGGAGGAGAGGGGAGTCACCAGTGAAGTCTCAGAAATCTGCCACTGGGCTTGTGTTGTTTGACATAGAAGTTATCTGGAAAAAGAAGCATAGTTTGAGTTGAGAAAGTTTCCTGATGGTAAGTTACTCTAGGTAGCAGAAATGAAAGTCAGCTGGGAAAAGGATTTCAAGCTATGAGTTATGAGGTTAAGATGGCAGAAAAAAATCAATGTTGATAACAGCAAAGAAATGCACCCCAGTTAAAACAATCCTATCTTTGCATGAAGAGAGAGAAGTGATGAAGAGAGAAGTCCTAGTACTTGGGTAGAAGAGATCCCTGAGTTACGACACACAGTTTTATGAAGTTGTCAGCCCAGTGCTCAGTGGTGGAGGATGAAAGGGAGTATGATGTTAGGAATTATTAAGGAAAGGGAAGATAGGAAAATATAAGCATAGTATGCAGGAAATTTATGGTGAACTCACATCTTGAATATTGTCTGCAGCTCCAGTTCTCTCATGCTAAAAAGAACAAGAAAAGTTTCAAAGAAGGGCAAGAAAGCTGAAGCAAATGCTACAGAGTGAATGATTAGTCCGGGACTCTTCAGAGTGGAACAAAAGGAGCAGAGGGGAGATTTGACAATGATGTGGCTTAAAACCATGAGCAGCGCAGAGAGAGGGTCTAGAGAGTAATTATTCCCTTTCGCAAAGCAGAAGAACTAGAGGAAACTAAGAGAAATGGGCAGGTAAAAAGTCCAAAACAAAGAAAAAGAGGTGCTTTTTAGCCAGCCATGTAACTGAACTTTGGAACGCTGCAGGACTTGGTGGGTGTCAAAGCCTTACGTGGGCTCACACAGCTACTGGACAAATCAATGGTAGAAAAATTAGTTTCACTGTGTTATTCACTCTTTCAGATTTTTTACAGTAACATAGGAAAAAAATAGAGTAATGTGCTTCCTTGGGAAAACAGACCATTATTCATTCCCTGCTGAAAGACTGCTCATCTCAGCTGACAAATATGCCCTTTCCACAAACCTCTCTGATTTAAGATCGTGGATTCAAGACAGCTCACATGTTATATCTATTACTCCACAGTTTTTATTATTGACTTTAGTGTACCGTTAAAACATAGGTAAATTTTCCTAGACAGGTAAATACTCATTGGAAAGGAGAGAGATAGACTGAGACTGTAGAAACGGTCTGCAAAACCTAGGCCTTACTTTATCTTTGTAATGCTTTCAGCTGAAACTTGGATGATGAGAGTAGATGGAGCCATATGAAAACTGTGTAGTGGTGACTTAAGAAGTTCTGGGAATGGGCAGTGGCTCATTGACCCCTAAAATTTTGCAATCATTGATCTAAATCCACTGCCTGTGAATGTTAATACCACAAACTGAAGAATTTGAGTACCAATGTGACCTGTGCAGATCTCAGTGCTGTGAGCTTGTTCTATTGTCCAGGAGAAGAGTAGGGAAATACCACTCATATTCTTGTTTCTTTCTTGTTTTCTATCTTATTACCTTCTGCATGTATGCAGAAGAGAGAGAATTATAGTAGAAATCCAGGAAGAATTCTGCTGAAATACTTTATAGATTTCAAAGTGAGATTCAGATACTCTTTGTAGAATAAAGGGAGTTATCAGTGAACGAATGTTGATAAAAAGAGCTAGACTTGATTTAAAGTTATTCTGGCATGAACCGGTGTCATTCTACTCACTTTCATGGAGCTGCTGCAAATTTATATTGATGTACATGAATTCAGAATGCATAGTACTTTACTGAACAACTCAGATTTAAAACTGAACAACAGGCATGCTGTCATATCGGCAGCAGGAGCTTTAATTACTGTAATTAAAGAAAATCCGCATGAGCTGAAAGATAGGTTGCACTTTGAAGCATTCAAGTGAGAAGAACATTACTGTTCTGATAAAATCTTTAATTGTACCTACTTACATTTCTCAACAATTTTTTTAGTGCAAGCAGTTTATAATCTTTTTTAGCACACACATGAAAACTGCTTCAGTGCATTTCAATTTAGGCTATGGCTAACTTCGTTTCCGAAGATTTTAATAGATACCTTGCAAAAATGCACTCAGATGTTTGTATGTGGTGGCTGATTCTCATCTGAAAACTCTTAGTTTCAGTAAAATTTATGTTATCAACCTGAAATGCTCCTATTCTTTGTGCTTTAAAAGCTAGTATTGCAAGGGTGAGTTGGTGTACTGTTGGCCGTTGACTTCATTTTCTTTGCTCCTGTTTCAGTTCTGCCATACAACCACACAAGGAAATGTACTGGCTGCTTAGTTTCACTGGTCTCCTTGAGAAAACCGTAGACAATGTGTAAATGTCAAGCACTGCGTTGGCTCTGCCCTACATCTGCGGCTGAGGAAAACTGGGCGGCGGCAGCAGAGGTACCACCAAAGACCCTTGGAGTTATTGGCAGGTGGGAGTTTCACGGGAGAGGCCAGTAGAAACCTCTGTCTTCTTGCCGCTGCCAGCACCGAGGAGGGACACATACATGTAGTCATCCTTCGGCAGCTGGAGGATCTGAAAGAAAGATAAAATAGCACAATCTCTTCTTCTTGGTAAACAGGAAGCCCCGGTTCAGAGGTAAAAGAGACTTCTCTTTCTTCTTGGCTGCAGGAAGCGAACTGGCTTCACGTGAGCATTAGAGAGTTTGCTTCAGGGCAAGGACTCCCCAAGCCCAGGGTTGGGAATTTTGGCTCTCTTTCCCCTCCAGGAGCTGAAGTGCCAGCTGGGGTAGGCTGGACCAAATCCTACCATGGTCTCCAGGAGTTTAAAATAAACTGGCTTAAAAGTGGGATTTAGTCTGCCGGCAACTAACTGGCATCTAAACTCCAGGGCATCGAGTGAAGCAGTTTTCCCAAAGTCTTCAAGTTCTCTGTGGCCACAGAAGAGAGCTGGGTGCTCTTGAAGGCCACTTGTCTCTCTGAGCTGAGATCTGGCCTTCCCAAGGGCGGGCACCTAGCCGGGGGCATGGGGTGCCACCGGGGCTCCCATGCCTGCAGCTCCGTGGCTATGCTGTGTGTGTAACCTTGCTCGGGAGCAGAGTGGCACGTCGGGCTCCTTGCCCGTCCTGGTTTTGGTGAAATACTGGTGTCGCTTGCCTAGGACTTCTTTTTTTTTCCAGGGATTTAAGATGTTTTCAAGTGCAGAAGTGTTGTCTAGGTACCTAACTTCCAGAGAAAGGCACCATCTTGGGGTCTGCACAGCTGGCAGCAGGGAAGTTGCTCTCTTGGCTTGGACCAGAGGTCCATTTAGGCTGGTAGCCATCTGACAGGGATGGGTTGCTTCCTGTCGATAAGGTGAGGACCAGCACGAACAACAGCCAAAAGCAGGTGCCAAGGGAAAAAATAAGAAACGTGGCTGTAAATAGATGCCATGGGAGAGAGTACGAGAAGCAGGGCGTACAAGCCGATTGAAGTTTGTATTTGCAGAAGACTTAACTGCTGTTACCTCGTGTGTATCTAAACTTAGTTTCGCAGGTGGGTGCTGGGATCCTGCTGCCTGAAGCATTCCCAAGATCTGTCTCTGTCCGTCCGTGTTATCCTTGCAGGCAGCTTGGCTTAAGTTTTACAAACGCAATATGCCACTGAGGTTAGCCAGCAGGCCCTGGGATGGTGACTGGAATGCAATCCCAGAGCTGAAACCAGTCTTCACCAGGAAAAGGCGGCAGAGGTCAGGGAGCGGGAGGCCAACGCACCTGGGAGAGGCGTAAGGATGTAAGAAGGATGCACTGGGGTAAGGACACTCCTGCACCCTGTGTCACCTCTTTCTGATTTCAAGAATCAGGAAGGTTATGCCAAACCTAGGCACGTATGTGAATATATGAAGCGCGTGCTTGTTAACATCGCCTGTAACGTACTGCTGCCGCTTTCAGAAAATTAGTAAGTGCCCTGGCCGTGCGAGGTGAATTCCTGGAGAGGGCGAGAGCAGTGACATGGAGTCAGGGCACATTATCGATTTATTTGCCCATGTGAACCAGATTTGACAGGGAGCTGGCCAAGCAGCATTCAGGGCAATCCTTTCCTCCAGGCCTCCCAGCTCCGCAGCTGTAAATCTGCTCCAGGAATTTACTCAGAGCAAATACCCAAGCCGAGTGCAAGCCCTCCCGCTGCTTGCAGAGCCCTCCGTATCCAGGGCCGGCTGCAGCAACCGGGCAGCACCAGGTACGGGCTTCGGCCAGCGGAGCCGCCGGACCCGGGCAGCGCCCCGACCCGACCCGCCGCCGCCGTCGCCGCCTCCGCCGCCGCCGGGGGCGGAGCGTGGCGGGAGTGGGCGGGGCCCCGCTCGCCGAAGGGCGGGCGAGACGCTGACCCAGGGAAAGCACGCCCCCGCCCGGAGGGATTTCCCCCCGCCCCCCGCTCGGCCAACCGGCGGCGCCGATTGGCTGGGGGCGCGCGCGTGATTCCGCCCGCTGCCCACCCGCGCGCCGGTGCTGGCGGAGCGGCGGCGGCGGCGGGAGCGGCGCGGTCCAGTCAGGTGGGGCGAGAGGCGGGGCGGGCGCTGCGTTGCCCGGGCGACGGGGGCGGGCGGCGCGGCGGGGCCGGGCCGGGCCCTCCCGCTACGGGCTGCCGGGACGCTGTCAGCGGGATAAGAGCGGAGCGGGCGGCCGGGCGCGCCGTCTCCGATGGGGCGAGGAGCGGGTAAGGGCGGGGCGGGCACCGCCGCCTCCGGCCTCGGGTTGTGGCGGCGGCGGGGGGGGCACGCCACGCCGACACGGCCCGCCTGGGAGGCAGGCAAGGCAGGCAGCTCGGCGGGCCCAGGCCCCGCTGAGGGTTTCCCCGAGGGGACCGCCCCGCCGCGGGCCGAGGCCGGCGCCGGGAGCCGCGGTGCGTGGGCCGGGGCGGGCTGTCACCCGGCGCCTGCCGCCTCGGTGCCGTGACGATGCCCGCCCATTGCCGCTGGTGGCTCGGGGCAGCCCGGCGGCGGCGGGAGGCCGTGGGAGGCGGAAGGAGCAGCCGCCGGTGGCGCAGGCGGGGCCCTGCTCGCCCGGAGGCTCGCCGGGGCCGGGGCTGGGCCGCGGTGGCCGGCGGCGGGAGGGGTGCGGGCGCGCTGAGGGCCCCGGCGTCTCTCGGGGGCGGGAGTCGGGGCCGGCTCCGTGCTTGTGGTGGCTTTGTGTGAGGCGGGTTGTCGCGCCGAGTGCTTCTTCCGAACTTGTGGCCTCTGCGTTGACCGAAAGGCCACGTTTAACGCTCCGCGTGCGTGTGCGGGCGGCGTGTGCGGGGTGGTTTCCCGTTCCTCCCCGTGTTAGCGGGGTGCTGCGGACTCTGCCTCACGGCGGGCTGCGTTTGTGCAAAACTGGAGCACAAAGCCCTGCTGTCAGCAAGGCGCTTGTTGAAGATGGGAGATTAACAGTTGGAGAAAAGCAAACGTGGGCTGCTCACGGAAACGCGGTAGCGTTGATGGACGTGGAGTACAACAGTCGCAGCGCTTCAGCACCTGAACTGTGCTTTTTTTTTTTTGAATCCACTAAAAAGAGTGGACGGAGGAGCAAACAGAACTCTTCTAGATGCTCTCTGAGCATGGGGAGAACGTGTGAAGATACTCTTGCGAGGGGAAAAAAAAAAAAAATCTAAGAATTGGATGGTACCTGTTATCCCCAAATGAACTAAAGAGCTGCCTTTTACTTACCTATACAGTGGGAGAGAAGGCAGGGAAAGCAAGTGCATCACTGGAAGTGAGAATAAAACCTCTTGTATAAGAGAAAGCAGAGCAGTTGAAGAAATTCAGAAGGCGGGTCAGATGACTGAATGTAGTGGCCTGGGAGTTGGAAAAGCATCTAATGTGGTTATAAGTGGGAACTGGCTAGAGAAGAAAATCTGGATGGGAGGCTTTTTTTTTTTCCTTTCTAGTTGTAGTGCCACATGAGTCAGTAAGGCTTCAATATAAGGACCTAGAGAAACTTGAAGTTAGTGGCACAAGCTTGTCTCACTAACAGAATCATACTGTTGCATATGAGATGGTGGGACAATCTTTAGCAGAGAAACCAGCAAGATCTGTTTTAGTCATGTGTATCATAATCTTATGCTAGGTAGCAGAAAAGAGATGTCTGGAGCACTTAACCCTTCCCAAAGGAAGGGTCTGAATTTGCTTGCTTGGACAAGAGACCATGACTGCATGGAGCTTTTATCATAATGGGGCTACAGTGTGGTAAGGAGTCAGGAAATTACTCTGAGTCTCCTTTTTGCCTTTTACTGTAGGCTCACAGGTCAATAGCATGAAGAAGAAAGTATCCTCTTAGACACGTTAGAAAATCTGTGGTTTAGTGGCTCTGAGAGTTTCTGGTGGATGCTTAAAATGGAGTAAATGAAGAATGAGAATGCTTTCATATATTGTCATAGATAAGAAAAAAAACCCCAGCTTTTTCTAGAGTATTTTAATTTTACTCTTCTTTCTTCCTCATTGTGCTTTGGACAGAGAATCTTGCAAGCCAAGAGCAAGTAGCTTTCAATGCCTTACTTATAAAACTGAAGTTAATAGTAAATGAGACCTCAGGAAGTCAGTCGTCACTTGGTTTGTAGGACTGTATACAGATTTCTTAAGAGGAGCTTTTTTAATGTAACTCCCTTTCTGCTTTCCCTCTTTCCTTCCCCCATTAGTTTTTTTATCATACTCAAAGGCAGCTTTCCATTAAAAATGTTTAATTAATTGTAAGAAGTCTTTCTGTTAGATTAGTAACCATTTGATTACGATTCTTCTTAAATGCTTCTTTTGCTTCCGCCTTTTGCTCAGTTTAACACAGTAAGAAAAGAGACCGTAAGCACCTTGAACAATAGCATAGGATCTGTTGGAAAGTAAAACACTTAATATGTAAACGTTAGAAAAGAGAAACTGCATTCTTAACACTTACTGAAAGTAAGTTGCTGCTTTTATATAGTTCTCCTTACAGTTAAGCTCAAAGAGCATAAGCAAATACTATGAAATATGAACAAACACTTCAGGAAGCTATCAGTTCTGTATTTTTATTGTCAGTGTTTTCTTTAATAGACCAAGTGCATCCTTATTAGTATACAATTGTACACCCTTGCAGCTTGTGCAGGGATCTAATTTCCTTTGTGTTTGAAGAATTTTGCCCTTGTCGTGGTGGTCTCTTTTCTAATAAGGTAATGTTGCATGTAGAGGAATTCTGAAGTAAAACTGGTATTAATAGTTGTCTTATGCGGGCAGAAGGGAGCAGAGGGAACATGGGGTGAAATGATTATTTTGTAAGAGGATTCTGGTGCACCAGGAAGCGCTTGCTGCCCAGAACATGCCCGCTTGTCCTCTGCAGGCGAATTTAAGTTCTTTGGAGTGAACAGCCGTCACTGACAAGATCTTGCTAATACCTATTTTATTCCTTTTTGAGGAGATGTCAGGTTCTGTGGGCTTCTGTAGTGAAGAACTGTAGTAGCTGTTGCCTGAGATGTCACTACTTCATATTGTTGATTTCACTTTAAGGTCATCTTTTTTTATGTTTGTTGGAAAATTGGATTATAATGTTGGAAAAGGATTGTAATATGCAGTGGAGGGAGGGCTCTATGTATATATGTGTGGGATTACTTTGACTCTTGCTTTCTTTTCCAGTTCAGAGACGGTTGTGAGAATGTCAGTTACTCTGGTAAATTATTTCTTGATGAAGATTCATAAGCCTTTAGATAGTATCAGTTGAGCTGGTGTCATCAGAGCTATCAGCGTCTGTGATAGCACTGATCTGGAGATGATATACTGTTTTTAGACTGGGACAAGATCAAGTAGAAGAGATCTGTGGTTGCTTCTGTTCTGTTACCTGGCCTGATATGTCTGAACTGGCTAAGCTGATCGAGCAGCTTGTTACTGCTGAAGGGGGAGATCTCCCTCCTGCCTTCTTCCCTTTGCTGGCAGTGATGACTACCTGATCCCTCAATATGGCAATTAAAAAAAAAAAAAAATCCAGCTGAAAAAACTAGTTTTCTGCAAACCTGTGGAGATGAGTTGCATCGAGAAGGAATTGCGTGAGCACAATGTTGGAGGAAGAGGAAGAGTTGCTGGGGAGGAACAGAAACACCTTCTTGCTAGTCATGAGTTGTCAGGTGGGCTGAGCTGCCTTGTTTAACTGTACCCTAGCTGCTCCTCAGGAGGTGGGGGCTTTTGTTTAGACTCAGCAGGGTGTCTGCTTCAGCTGTCATGGTCATTTGAGAAGAACTAATAAAGGAGCATGGTATGCACTAGATCCAGATTTTCTTTCCCTCTGTTCAGATTCAAGTCTTGCATTTGAACATGTCTTTCAGTGACTTGTTGAAATTAGTGCATGGGAATGTCTTGCCTACAGACAAAACACTCTGTACAGAAGTGATACTGGGGTGTGTGAAGGGGAAGGGAAAGGAGAAGATGCTATGTGCAATCTTGACGTTTTTCTTGCTGTAAGCTATTAGCTCTTTATGGGTCATGTTTGCAGCCTGGAGTCTGATTAAAATCCCATTTTTCTGGGAAGTCAGGGGTTTTGGTACTAACTATTAAGAGTAGAAGTGTGAGTCTTCCTAGTGTGATTTCTAGGTCACTATGCTGTGCTCTGTGTGAAAATATAGCTTAAATCTTATGCTGAGTGTGAGAGCAAGACAGAACAAAATTAAACGCAAAATTCGTTAGTTTATGTATGTTGAAGGGATAAGTATGTAATGCTGTGATCAATGTACTGAAGTCCTGGAATACTGCTGTATCTTGGTACCTGTAAGTGCTGAAACTTCTGTTGTATCTTTGTTCCGGATATTTCTCTTAAGTTCCACTAGCCTTTTTAGTCACTGCTGCACATTTCATCTTCTTTCATATTCTATGGCTGAGGTATTTTGTGGTTTTGGTGTGTTACAGAAGAGCAGGGCTTCCATTCTTCTGTGTCTCTGACTCTCTTAGACTTCTTCTCCCCCATAAGTAACTCACTCCTGCCTGCTGTTACTGTGTGTGGGATTTTGCAGTGACTACACAGTGGATAAGCACTGAAAGGGTTGTCTTCTGCACTTCTGAGCTTGTGTAGTTCACTGTAGGCATGTGGGGCTTGCCCTGTGACACTTGTGTTTGTATGGGGTTTTTGAGCCGTGCAGAGCTGAGGCTCTGTGAGAATTACTCTTACTTAACATTGTGAAAGAGCTTTTCTGTGCTTTCTGGATAATTTGAAAGGTGGGAAGTGGAGGGCAAGAGTGATGAATGGTGGTTTGCGAAAGATGGTGGAAGACTTGTGCCTGTTAGACTGTGTCTGTGTTAGAGTGGTTGAGCAAGCATGTGACAATCTCGGCTAATCCTCACGTTTATGCGTTCTTTGCCCTCTTCTCCAGAAACTTGAGCTCCTTGACTTCAGCTAAAAGCATCACCATGCTCCATGGAAAAGTATGGGAGCATGAAGTGCTAAATGTGAGGTGGGAGGAGAGAGTTCCTGGTTGTTCAGACTTCTGACAGTAGAGAAAAACCTTTATGCTTTCCCAAGAGAAAATTGGGAAGATGAAATATCAGAAGGAATTTCGGTCAGGTGGTGCCAAATGCAAGGCTTCATTGGAAGCGTTAAAACTGATGAGAACTTCATCCCGTTTTATTTCAGCAAATGCCTGACTTCATCTTTTCCTCTGTAGTATTGTGGAGGCATTTACTGAAGATTTGTTTTCTTGTGGGGGATAAATGGCAAAAGGCATCTAACTAGATCTGTTAACCTCAGTAAGCAACTGATTTGGTTAGGCTTTAGTGTATTAACTAAAAGATGAGGAATGAGTAACAGAAACAGCAATCAGAAGGGATGAATAGTTCTCAATGTCTTAATTCTGGAAAATAGTGAACGAGTAAGGAAAATATTTAAGGCTTAAGGAAATATTCCTGGTAGTTTATAATTGTATTGCAGGAACTGATAAAACTCCAGCAATATACTTTCATTATAATATTTCAAGGGTTGAAATTTGTCCAGTTTTGATTCAGTAATTCCAACAGACACTGAAATAGTCTTAAAATTAACCAAAAAGTGCAAGTCTTTCACCTTCCTGTTCTCTTTCTATTGGAAGGCAAGAGAGTTTAACAATCCTAATTTCAAAGAATTGAGAGCAAACATTCTTATAACTTGCTATAGAGAAAACAAAACAAAAGCCCCAAAGTGTAAAACTTTGTGTGCTATGTGAGGTACATATTTATCTTTGTATTACTTGCATCTTTCAATTATAAGGGGAGATTTGAGTCACTGAAGAGTGTGTAGTTTCATTCTTGATTTGTAAATTTCAATTAACAAAAGACCAAAGGAAAGCAGAATTTCCTTTGTGTCTGGATATATAGATGAAATGCTGGGGGGGTGGGGTGTGTCTTTTCAACTCCAGAAGGTACTCCTAATTAATCTAGAACTATTTTTAGAAGCCTAAATTACTTCAGTAATCAAATTGACTTTGTAGCTGGAGTCCTGCTAAATCCTTAGCATTTGCAGAAAAAATAATCATGTGATGTTTGGTTACTGAAAATACTACTTGGCTATGTATGTAGCCTTCATCGGGCACACTTCATTCATCTCCCCAACTACCTCTCAGCAGTGTAAAATCTTGGTTTTGTGTGTGTGTGATAGACATTTATCACTAGGGGACTTCTTAAACATGCAGTGTGGCTATTTTTTACATCATGGGTGGATTTAGGGGTTTCTCCAGTGGTTGAGGATTTTAAGTATTTTTCTATCTAGTAATATGTATACTGGGAAACTTAATACTCCTAGTCATTATTATGTGAAATTAAGTATCATTATCAATTATAGTTTCTCTGTTGGAGTCTATACTGCTTGAGTAATTTTGAGTGCTGTTTAAACTTCAAGAGTGAAATAAAAATCCTAGCTGTTCCTTACTTGCATTCCCACCGGAGAAAAGCTACCTGAAGTGAGATGTTATAGGAGTCATTTTGCCTGCAGTTCTCTTGATTGTCGACTGCGTCTTCTGGGGCCAGTTCAATGCGAGAGGGATCAGCACAGCTGGAACAAATACCTCTTTGCTGTAAAGCCTGGGAGAAGTACAGGGTCTGCTTCCCTAAAGCAACCAAAGCAGTTTTGCACTTTGTAAAGAAGCTGGCAGACTGACCTTAACAGTAATAACAGTGTATGAAACTCAGATATTTAGGTAAATGTTTTTTTAACTCCACCTTCAGAATTGCTACCTGCTGTCTTGTCTGCATCTGATTTAATAATAGAAAATATGGACTTCACTGACCAGTTTTAAAGTCCCAGAAGCAGTTAGTCTACTGCCCATTAATGGCCTCCTTTTTTTAAACTCTGATCATTGACCTTCCCCTCTTATTTAATTGCTCTTAGTAGGTACTTTAGACACAATGCCAAAATTTAGGTTAAGCACCTTACTTTCTAATTTTAATCCTCTACTCAGCTTTCAGTTTCAGGAATAGCCTTTACTCATTCATATCCCTTCAGCAAGAGTGCCTCAAGATACTGCCTAACTTTTTTGCCTCTTCTATCTCTCTGAGTATAGGTGCAAGCAAAATGTATAATCTTATAAATTACAAAAAAATTTGTATGGTCCTCCAGATCATGATTTGAGTGGTACGCGTGTTTAAAATAATCTCCAGGTAGATGCAGTGTGGTCTGCATGCTTGTAGTGTGGTCACAACTACAGCGTTTTTCCCAGTTGTACTGGAGGCCACGCTATCTGCTGTACTGCAGATTAATGTAAGAGGGTATTCATGAAGTTTGCCTGGTCTTGCAGGGCTGGTCTGTGTAGGCTCACTACTGGAGAGGCCCTGAACTTCTGCCTTACATTCTGTAGCAGACTGCTGCTTCCCTTTCACTCTGTGGAGATGAGTCTTCATCTTTAGATTTAGTCCTTAGTCATTACTGTGCAACCACTGCTGTCAAGGCTTGCTTTGTAGTCTGTTTTGGGGGTAAGTATCAAACCTAAAGCTTGGAAGAAGATATTTAGGACTATTACCTGTATATATTTTAATTTGGGGAAGAGCTTGTTATCACTCTTTGAGTAGTGTTCAGAACAAGGCTCACTTGGGAGCTATGCCATTTCAGCCTTTTCACTGCTGAATGTTTTACAGATGATCTTCATCCCTCAGTTTTCTTTTGGAAGAACTTACTGGTCTTTCATAGCTTATTTTCTACATAGATTTGGTCTTGTAGTGGAATATTTGTCAGTTCCTTTCTCTAGCACCATGTGTTTCTTACAGGTGTTGTCCTCTGGCACTTCAGATAAGATCTGGAACAGATCCTTGTCTTCAACTCTGCTAACAGAGCTTGTCTCTAGCATTTTCATGCTATTGGTAACAGCTGGGTGCATTTTAGCCAGTTTCCATGATATTCGTTTCTAACACAGTTAATGTTGCAATGATTATCTTTGAAGGCCCACAGCTTTCTCCATGCCTATTCTAAGGAATATTTATTCTTTGTGCCTGCATGCACTGGTCTGAAATAAGCAAATTTTAAATGAGCTGGAATGGATATAACGTGGCTAACAACTATGTTGTAGTTACTGACTTTGAATAGTATAAGACCACAAGCTAAGCATAAACTTGAGTATAGTATACATACAGGGTTAATGCATTACTTGAGTGTAGGTGGTTATTTGAGAGCCTTTCATTAGTGCTGTACTTTTTATCTTGTAGATGAATCATCTCTCATCTTTTAACTTGATTTCAGGCTCAACAAGAATGCATTCACAGGTGTTTCACGTTGTTTGATGACTAAATAAAATTCCATGTTAAGTTGAGAAGCTGTCCCAAAGCACTTGTGTAATATGCACCTAGCCTGTGGGATTCTTTGTCATTAACTCTGTCTCAATGATATTTCATCCAGACTCAAAAGGAGGAAATTGTTGATAATCTGCTAACTTGTAAAGGGGATGCAGATCTTCATAGCTCAAGGCAGAACCTGATAACCAGCTGAATCTTAGCAAGAAGAACTTTCTTAGTGTCTCTGGTGCCGCCTTAGCACACAGTTGGTATTGCCTTGCGCTGTTCTGTTAGGACAGCTTACGTTGGTCATTATTACAGTGAATACTTCTTAAAACTTTGCACTAAAGATGCCTAAAAATCTTAATCTAATCTACTATTTTTTCCAAATAAGGGTCAGGTATGTGAAGTAGGTATTTATATGTGGAAAATCTAGGACAACATGAAACTAAAATGTTAAAACATCCTATTTTTCTGCCAACAGATTTTCCGTTCCTCTTTCTTACATGATGGTACATATAGTCAAAGTTTTTGGTAGTGTGTTGTAAGAATAGACAGTTGGCATTTAATTCTAGTCCCCAAGGTAAGAGTACTTTCCAAAAAGTAAGTATTAAGCACGAATAGGGTTTGCTGGTGCTATATGTGTTAAACTTAACAAATTCACTTTTTAAGCATCCTGAAATTACAGCAACATAATAAACTCCACTTGTAAAAGCCCTTTCATGAGTTAAACAGGTAATACAAATTAGTTTTTTGCAAGTAGGCTTTAAAATGATGAAGAACAAATCATGATGTGAATACTTCACAATCAAGTAGGACAAGAAGTTGTAGTTTAAGTTAAATGTTGATTAAATGCTGTTTGTGTTTCACTGCCGTGAATGTTTTAGTAGCTTATGATGCACGAAAACTGCATCAAAAGTCACCAAATTGACCTTAATGAGACATTCTTAAAAATGATTCTCCTGACAAAGCAGACCAATTAACTAAATTAAGTAAAGTTGCTATACAGAATTATGCTAGGGATTTCATGTAAGACATGGAAAGCTGTTGTCCATGTTCCAGAAGGTATTACATTGTGGAAGTGGTGTGAGCGAGCACAACTAACACTCAAGAGGAGTTAAGGTGAGAGAGGGATGTTAGCCCTTTCGATCTCTCAAGCTTGCTATGCTTGAGTAATATGTGGTCTGGCCTCTACCATACTCTAGTACAGACTTTACTGTGTATTCTCTCCCTGAATTGTGAGGCCCTGGTAGGCTAGGGCTGTTGCTGAAATCCTAAGTTTTGCCAGTAGCTCCATGATGATGGGTGTCAGAAGTAGAATATTCATTGTAATCATAATGATTATGGTTTTAACCTTTGGAATTACAGACCTCTAAAATATACACACTGCGTATGCTCAACTTTATTTGTAGATCTCTCATGCATTGCTTACACATGGAAAAGCCTGCAGTTAGTTTGGATGTGAGCTGGCTTCCTTTTGGGATGCTTAGATCCTGTGTCACTTGCTCTTTTTGTGCCAAGTTCTCTTTTCTGGTTTTGGTAGTCTTTGTTCGGTCAACCTTTTTAATGCAGCTTATTATATCTTAATGTTGTTCTTGCCTTGCTTTCCAGTCACCTGTGTGCTGCTACTAGTTACAGTCTTTTTATAGTCAGTGGCAGCTAATAAATTAGAAACTGGCTATTTTGAGTTGATAGTCTCCATTGGCCTTCTAGGACAATCTTATGCACTTCAGGGCCATTAGTAGGTTTTCTGTTTAAGGGACTGACACCTCTGTCAGATTCACAGAATGATGAAATGACAGCATACAGTGGAAACACTAGGGATGTAAATCAGAGTTCAGTTAATGGAAGTAATGTCCTAAGATGACACTTTGGAAGCTGTTGAACAGGAATACTGAATTGTGGGTAAATGGGATCTTTTTTTAGTAGTATGTAAACAAGAATATTGTATACCTGTTAAAGTGTTATACCTTCCTCAGTTGTGCTTCTATCATTCGTTCAGAGCTGTTACCAATAATTATGCCAGAGAAAAGTGAGATTCTAGAAATAGTCATGTTGGGGAGAGCAGACTTAAACACTTATGGGTCAGAATATATCACAGGAGCCAGACTAAAATCTAGCAAATACGTTTTAAGTTACCTTTGATAAAATACACTGGCCAAGTTTGGGAAGGGTAGTTTGGAACAAACTTTGTGCCCAAAGAAATTACCCATGAGTTTCATTTCTAACTGTCAAAAAACCACTGAGGCCTGGAAATACATGGCAAATGATAATTTGTGGGTAAGGAGGGGTTTGGTTTGTGTTTTGGTTTTTTGTTTTTGTTTTTTTTTTCTTCACTTACCTTACATTGTGTGGTGCACCACAGGTTTGGGTCTCGATCAGAAGAATGACATCTCTGAAACTGTTGCTGAGAAGTTGACCTGCCTGTACATGTAATGCCACTGTGTGTATCTCGAGGTGCCTGTAGCCTTGGGTATGTTTGCTAATTATAGGTTTGCTGACTTGTTTATATATATCTGATAGGTATTTTGGAAAGTGCCTGTTTCTTTGATTTGGCTAAATCTAGCATAGCATTTGTCTGATCTTGTTTACTTTTTCCTTGGCATTCCTATCCTACAACAGGAATGGCTAGTTTAGCTATCCACGTCACAGTGTTTCCTGACCGTACACAATATGACAATGAGTATTTTTATTTCTTTAAGGACTGTTTTTTCAGAAAACACAGATAATATAATTCCTTAAATTTCTGTCTTTTTCAGTGTAAGATATAATGCTTTCACATCCACTTAGAGGTAGAAATTTTCTAGTTCTCAGAACAGTTGTATAAACACTGAGCTTTGTGGATTAAATTTCACTTTAATACCTAGACAGCAGAATGTAAGTAGACTACATACTTATAGGAGGCTTAAGATACTTGTAGAAGCAGGACTCTCAGGCTCCAGGTATTGCAAGACAAGCATCCCATGTAGATGAGGTGGGAGTTAAATATACTTTAGATTTTACATAAAAGAGGCATTAGTAGGATTATACATACATAAACATACTTGTATGTGCAGCAACACCATTGCTTTGAAGGTCTCAACATAGTTGTCAGTGTTCATTAAAATAATACTTGTTTACCATCTTGTGAACTTGACACACTTTTCCCTGGTTAGTTAAAAGGACAGTGTATGTGTTATTTATCCAAAAAGACTAAACATTTTTATTTTTTACTTTTTTGTTTATTCTGGGGAGAGAGACTCTGAATAACTTGTTTGGAAATAATATTGGTCTAGTGGATTACACAGAAGACTAAAAGCTAGTTACTGAACTCCTTGATGAAATCAAGCACTTTGTCAGAAGTAGAACTGTTCCAAGAAAATTGACATCTACCTGCAGTCTTATGATAAATTCTGTATGTTAAAGAGGTTGCTTTTCATGTGCAACCTAATGACTGGAGCAACATCACCTTAGTGTGTTTTAATAGGTTGTCTGCTTCTGTAGCTCCAAATAGTTAATAAATAATAGCAAAGGACAGAGCAGAAAGTGGTTGGAGATGAAGAGTAAGTAGGAGGTCTCTTGCTGAATTGAGGTGTTGTCTGGTATGTCTGTTTTGAGAATGAAACAAACTTGAAGTGTCTTGTTTTTGCTCTTGTTTGCTCATGTTTTTGAATATCAGAGTTGTTGGGTGGTTAGCAAATGTTCACTGCCTTTTATAAGCTACGCTTTTGGCTGATTGCCGTGCTTTGGTGAAACAAGGCATCAAAGCATCTCAAGCTTTCTGTTGATGCTCTGCTTGAATTGCAGGTTCCTGTTTTCTTAAAGGCTTGTGTGTTGTTCCTGCTGAGAACCTATTTTGGCAATGTCAGCTGGGTATTTGATTCTAGCCTGTTTAAAGTTTTGAATGATATCAAAAGGACAGAAAAGGGAAAATGCTGATTTCGGCAACGCATTAGTTTGAGGCTTTACTCGCATTTCACCACCAGGTACAGACCTCAAGGCAGCACTGTAGGATATGTTCCAGTTTTGTTCCAGGCCATGCTAGATACACATTTCTCTATTGCAGTCTCTCATGCTCTACTTTCTTTTCCTTCCCCAGTTTGCAGAGGAATTAATTGTAGTATTCCCTTAGTTTTATTGTTAACAAATTTTTTTTAAACAGAAAGCAGTCAAATTTGGTGTCTGTTACTAACAAGATAAACTTAGTTTCTGTCATAAACCTGGCAATCTGTGCTACAATTGCAAAAGCCTATTATGGAGTGTCTTAGTATTAATAACGTGCTGGTGCTCTTCATTATGCCTGTTCTCCTCTGCTAACAGAAGCTTGAGCTTAAATTGAAAGTTTAACCCCAAAGTAAATCTGATTAAAGTCAATGTTGATATAATCATATTAATGTTAAAATCATTGAAGAATTCACAAGCATGTTCTCCAGAGCATAAATGTTAAGTACAAGCAATGAGGCTGGGACAAGTATTTGCTAAATGGAATGAATAATGTATAAAGTAAATGTAGCATTTATTGGCCAGTGGTGACTTGTATTCCCATACACGTCATTCTAGAGAATGGGTAAAAGGGCTACAAGTTTTGAATTGGAGGCCAGAAGTTATTGTACAGTGGCTTATAGAAATCATATTTTTTCAAAGTGTTAATTTTAATACCTACTAAAAATGCAACTTCATTGTACTCTGTACTCAAAAGGACTTGCAGCCATGCTATGCCTGGTCAACGTTTGTCTCATCTGAAACAGGAAACTAGGGAAGGTAAACAAATTAGCGACTTCCATGTAGATATACATTCTCTACTCCTTTGCATGATCTGTAAAATAGCTTCTTGTAAGTTTATTTTTATTATGGCTATCACTCCTTTAGTGCAGTAAGATACTCATATAACCTGGTAGACAAGACTGCTTTTATTGTAGATAACATAGTGAGCTATGGGAAATTAAGGCTTGCAGGTGGCTTGTATGTGCCATGTGTACCTTCTTGGGTATGCTATCACTTTGTTTTACTCAGTCACTCAAGCCTGACTATGCAGCTGTATGAACAGCACTCAGTAGCATGATCATTTTAGACTGATATAACTATTTAGTAATGAGCAATTTGAAGAAATCTGACATCTACTTCACAACAAATGGAGGTGGTTCAAGTAGTTTCTTTTTTACCAGTGCTATAAAATTGTTATTAAAAAAACCTTAAAAAAAAAAAAAAGGCTGTGGGAAGGTAGGTTTATTAGAGCACTAATTTGGGCTATTGTGTGAACTGGACACCACCACCAAACTTTGTGCCTCTCCTCTACTCTTGCTGTAGCTGTTGGACAACAGTTACTGAAAGTAATAATTTAAATTAGTGTTCTGGGATTTTGAATTCATTTGGCTTAGTGCTGTATTTTATTATAATGCTGTTGTAGTAATTTAGTAATTACCACTGTTTATTGTATTACTGGACATTCCAGGCCTTTCTGGGCAATGCATTGCTGAAAACATAACCAAGTAAAAGGCCTAGTTCACTCTCATACAGAGTACTAGCTCTGACCTTAAGCTTTTGTTGCATTTTCTTCCTTCCCCAAGTTGTGTTCATGATAGATATAATGCCATCTAATCATTAGCACTATATAGAGTTAGTATATTCATGATTTGGTATCCAAGACTGCTAAATTGGTCATATTTTTAAGTTCCATCCTTTAAATTATTTAAAGAATGGTTTTGGTATTTTCTTTTAAAGACTTAAAGTCCACTGAAGTAAGTACAAGGCATTCTTATACTTTAAGATGCTCAGCTGATGAGCAACTTCATAAAAATGGAAAGAAGTCCAGAGCAAATACAAGTTTCAAGTGCAGAAAATGGATTTATACCACAACAGCAAATAGAAAATAAGTCCCTTGAGAGCTCGTGCAGAAAGGAGCCAGAGGGCAGACGTGATACGGATTGAACTGAGGATGATAAAGATGGGCATGAAGAGGGCGGATTATATGTGAATGTCAGA
Organism: Harpia harpyja; assembly: GCF_026419915.1. NCBI lineage: Eukaryota > Metazoa > Chordata > Aves > Accipitriformes > Accipitridae > Harpia > Harpia harpyja. The sequence continues at coordinate 33,648,561 of NC_068952.1, forward strand.
TCATTCACGGTTAAGTGATTTATTCTTTTTAAAGCTTGTGGATTTTTTTCCTTTTAGAAATAAATAATATCTGTTTGAGGTGGCTTTTATGAAATATGATAATCATATTCTTCTGGAGGGTGAAATGGAATTTAAGAATGTCAATTTTTTTTCAGGGCTAGCTATCTGAAGTCCTGACACATTGTATATTCCAAAACTGTAACAGTCCCATTGGGACTGTACACAGCAGTGAACTGAGTTTCTGGTAGGTTTCTTTCTGCTCTCTTATGGCTTAGTTAATGTGTGATATTTCAGTTTTTGGTTTTTTCCGTAGTTAAGATGACATCCCTGAAGTCCAAAGACAGGTTAAGGCACTCTACCTCAGTACACGTGTTTTGTGCAGCATCTGCTTCCATATTACCAGGCACCACAGCAATTAAAGATGTGTCACTTCAAACAAAAGAAAAATTCTGCAGTAGAGTAGTTCCTACTTAAAGCAAATTGGTTGGCATAATTTCTGAGTAAGATGAAATGCTATGCTGCGTAGGGTATAGTATCAGTGTACCACAATCTGCAACAGAAAGAGAAGGTGACAAGCAGGCTGAAGCCGTAGAGTGGGAGTGGATGTGTTGGTTTTAAAAACAAAACAACCCCCCCAAATCCCACCTCTGCAGAGTGTTTGCTATGTTACAGCATCAGCAGGGCAAGTTGTTCACTGAGTTCTTCTATGAAAAACAGTGTTTTAAATGCTCAAATCTTGTCAGAAAACAAATACGAAAGGGAAGAAGGTTGTCTGTGCATGTGCAGCTTTTTTTGGAAGTTTCTTAATTATTTCTCAGTTCTCCTTGTATTGTTCTTTGTTTGTAGCTTCAAGATGAGGTGAATAATGAGGGTATATCTGAAAGTGTTTCCAAAGACACGTTTGTGCTGTCAGTCCATTTCAGAACTTAATTGCAGAGAAAGAAATGGGTACAACTTAGAAGGAGCTAGCACTTGTTGGAAGGAGTCCTTCTAAAAGAAGTTCTTCATTATCCAGCATGGTATCTCTTTACAATTTTTTCTGCACTGTAGGATGAGAGCATCTTAGTTCCTTACCAATTTTATACTAAATTCTTGCATTAAGAAGACATGCATGATGTCTTTTTGCATTAGCATCAACAAAATCGTACTTTGTCTTACTACTGACGCTGAGAATTCACCCTTTTGCTAGAATATGGCAATATATGTTAAATCCATGTAACAGTGCAAGCAATGCAGGAAACCTGGAGGCTGAAGTTTCAGATGGAAGGACACTAAAACATGATGGACAGCGTATTTTTACGTATTCTAATGAAGTCTAGTACAACTGCAAAACAGCTAGCTGCTTAAGCTGTTCAGTTGCAATGAATTGTCAATGTTAGCTGTGTGGATAAGTTGGTTTTCTGTGAGGCTGTGGATGAAACATGTTGTGCCCAAGCACTCAAAGGGCGGCCAATTATTAGGAGCTTGCCTGGGGAACCTACAGTGTTTCTCTCCTTCCTTGAGGAGGTGTTTCACGTAGTGTTCATGCTCGTCACAATTTTAAGTTTAAAGTTGAAGTTTGTATTTAATTGCCACTTGAGAATATAAAAATAATTAATTTAGTCTTTCTTCTTTCTCTTTTCCTATCCCCATCTTTCCCCCTCTGCCCAGTTAATTAATTGTGGATGAGTGCTCAGCTAGAAACCTTTGTAGTTGAATGTTTGAGGCTTTTCTCGGTTACTACCCTTTGCGTTCCCATTGATAGCAAATGTTTTTTTGGCTCTTTACCATGTCTAGAGAATGAGGTTTTAACATTTAGACTAGCTTGCAACTGGAGCACCCCAATTTGTGGATGCTTCAGTAAACATGGGTTTGGACAGTTCATCTCTATATATGTGTGATATGTCAGTGGATATAACTTCTGAGAATTTTAGGGCTTTGTAAGAAAATGGGCTCAGTTAAAATGTACTCAATGGCACCAAACACAAATATTCTAACACTAGTTTAAAAAATTGGGGTTAACTATAAGGAAGACTGGTAAGGAGTCCTGTAACCATTGAATGGCTAAATAATTAGCACTTGAAAATGGTAGCAAAAAATTGCTGAGAGGTTGCAGAAATGAACTTTGCCTCTGCAATTATTAGTGTCTGTCTTCTAGGAAACAGCAGAGAAAGTATTCAACCAGTCAGATGAAACCATGCATTGGTATTTAAAGCATGTTTAAGGAGCTCTTCAATCTTGTTTAAGTAAATAAGACTATTTCAGGAGAGTTAAAATAGGTTTTTCCTTTTCTTGGATTGAATGCATTTTAAAGATGTGAGGGGAAGCGTGATAACCAGAAACTTGAAGTTTTCAAATGAAAAATTAATAAACCCTTTGACAGTTTAGTTTACAGCAAGGAATATGGGATGTTGGGGCTTTATGAATGCATACTCTCTACAGAAATAATTTTCCTTGAGTTGTTACAGAATCTTTTTTGCTCTTTGTGCAGAGCTCGTAAAGGCAGGGCAGGTGTATGTGGTGGTGTTTTGACTTTTTTGCTAAAGCGTGTACTAGGGGTAACTCTTGCTGGTTTTGGCCATTCTGGAGTAAATTGGGAGATTACTCCTTCTTGTTATCTTAGTCTTTTCTTTGTTACTAATTACAACTCAAAACAGAGGTAAAGTATTCCTCTTAGTCTTCTGTTAGGACTGGAGGGGGTGAAAGGGTTAGTAGAAAAATAACTCTTAAATTGCTTCAGTTGACTGTACAGAGCAGATACAATACTGTTCCTTTCCAATTTTATTAATTACAGCTTCCCCAGTTTTTAAGGTAATAAAGATCAGTTATCTGTCAGGACAAAAGAGAAGAACAGGTTTAAAATGGATTTACATCAGCACTTGACTGCACAGTTCAGTTTCTCATACTATCCATCATTTGTACCCAGAGCCATAAGTGCTTCAAGTATTATGTATGCAGGTAGTGATCACTAAAAATTCATACTGTTTCTAGAGGGAAATGTTTAAACTTGCATACATACCTAGCTCATTTTACATTTTAAAAAGCAATTAATTTTATTATGTTACCTTACATGCACAAATTATTTTCTCTGTAACAGGATTTTGGTTGTGCAGAATCATAAGCTAAAAGTGAAAACTAGAGCTTTAAAGCTCAAATCCCCCCCCCCCTCAAGGACTCTTCAAAAACTTAAATAGCTATTATAAAATGAATCTTAAAACCAAAGAAATTGCGTATTAACCATGATGTATTTTTCTCTTTGTTTAAAAACAGGTGAACCAAGGGTGGTATTTCCAGAATGTAATTTCCTTTTTCTTCCAATTAGAAGATAAATGTGTTAAACTGGCAAAGTAATTCTGGTAAGAATCTTCCTGTTACTCCTACAGAGAATGTCATTATATGTGTAAGTACTTCACAGTCTTGCCACTAAAAGGAGCTTTTTGTACAATTAATGCTAACAAACTTGTTCTTTCTTACAAGATCTTATTTTTGACCTAATAATTGTGTGAAGATGTTTCTTGATCAAGCAGTATTAATGTACCTGTTACATTTAAATATTATGTTGAAAGTTATTCGGCACTCTTTTTGCATGTTCTATGCTTGGACATGATGAAAATATTTGAGTTTTGAAGATTTCTACTTCAGTTTACACAGACATAGAGAGTTAAATATGCTGCAGTATTAAGTGGGTTTCATGTGGATTAAATGTTCTTGTTTCTGTAGTTGCCATCACTGAATATTGTTTTTGTTTTGTCTTCAGTAATCCTCTTGATAGTTTTCTACAGCGACTCTTGCATTTCTTTTGTCTTGTTTGTTTTTGTTTTAAACTTCTCAACGTGTACTAGTGCTATGTACTATGCTATAGCATAAGAGAAAACAGAAAAGTGTTTTTATAAGATAGAATGAATAGACAAGGTATGAGTGCCTTGTGTGCATTATCTAAAGTAAAATTAATCAGTTTGGCAACCAGCTTTTGGGATTTTTTCCTGAACACATACAGTAGAATTGTATCTTGAGTTAAGTACACTGTAGTAGTGACTGCCACCCACTCAGCCTTGCTAGAAGGAAAATACCATGAGGACTGGTAAATCTAAAACATTGTACTTGTGAAATTCCCATATTTATATTAATTCATTAGTCTTTTCTTTTTCCCCTTGAAATAATCTGCATACTGTTGCAATATGTAACAGGGTAGAAGATAATGTATTCAAATAAACTATTAAAAAATGTGTTTTCTGTACAATGCTGTGTAAAAGCTGCCTGTTTTCCCTTTATGCTTCAGGTCAAATACCTTTTAGAAGCAGAGGAAGGTTGAAGATCACATCTAGCTTACAAAGACAAGCTGAAATTAAGTCATTAGCTTTCATTTATGCAGTGGGAGAGAATGCTGTGTGTCATGGGTTTTACCTGATAGGTTTATAAAACGAGTGTTTGGGACCGTGGGCTGTTAGCTGAAGTTTCACTGAAATAAATGAAATGCTCTAAGCTCATCCTTCTCGTTCCCTTCCACCATACTTTGGTATATTGATTCCTTAGTCCTACAGACACTCCATCCTTTGGCGGGGGGAGGGAGGGATACAGGGAAGAAACACTCCTCTCTTCTCTCAGTCTTTTTTTTCATAAGGAATGTGTTTTTTGATGGATTTAATTTCTGTACTTTCCTCTAATTACAGCTCAGACATGAGCAGTGCTAGTAACTCACTGGCACGGGAATTCTTGACGGATGTCAACAGACTGTGCAATGCAGTGGTCCAGAGGGCAGAGGCCAAGGAAGATGAAGAAGAAGAAACTCATATGGCAGCACTGGGACAATACTTGGTTCAAGGCCGTGGGTTTATTTTGCTTACCACACTGAACTCGACTATTGATCAGGTAATAGTTTTTCTTACCTGGCTATAATTTTTGTATTGAGTTTGACTGTGTGGATTTGTCTGGCTAATGTTCTTCTTGGTACTGCTTTTCTTGCCTTTTGATGGTAGAGTGTATGAGTTAATTATGAAGACTAGAAGTTCAAAAGGATGTGTTGCAGTTGCATTCTGTCCTTCAGCAAGAACAGAAAAAGAAAAAATAGCTAATCATATAGCTGTTTGTCAGCTGATACTGATGGTTGCTAAACTTTTGCCAAGTTAAGGCATGTGTGAAGCTGAAGTGCAGTAGCTGGGTGGAAAGAGGCAATAGGTTGGAATCTTCAAGGGAAATAAGCATGTACTGAACCTGCAGTACAAACTGACAATTTTTCATTTGAGAAGGGCCTCCTGGTTTAAGGCAATGAAATTAAAATATACACCTTTCTATTTGGTTTATGGGCCATGAGATATATATTTGCTCTTGAACATGACAGAAAGTAAATATTTTGTAACTTTAGCTCTAAAAAGAAAGCATTTTAGAAGAGGTGATCAGTTTATACTATTTTTTTGTATAAAGTCTAGCACACATCCCTGTAGCTGCAGATATCCCCTTTCTTTCTGTTCTTTCTCTTCTCCTTCCTCTTCAACACTACTGGATATGTACTAAACAATGGGTAGGATGAGATGTGCATTAAGTCTTTGTGTGTTGAAAATGCAGATCCCAGTGTTTAAGAATAATGAACCAAGTGAATCTGGGCTGAGTTTATTCAGCCTTTGTCTGAAGTGAGGTCAGCTGTTAATGCTGGTCAAATTCATTTTGGAGGTTTGCATTTCCTTCATGAGGTGACTTGGGCTAAGACTCGAGTTGGGTCTGCTGGCTTGGTTCTGGATTCCAGTAGGTGCACTGGCTAAACAGTAAACCCACAAGACTGCAGTTACATATAATTGCTAAGAAGAATCCTTACCACTTCTAGAGCTGTGTGGTTTTTATAGTCACTTGAGTTCTGCATAGTTGCTGTTAATAGAGGCTTCAAGACTAGAGCTGCTGGAAAAACAGAAAATGGGGGATTCCATGTGCCTCCTCTCCAAGAAAAACCTACTTCTGAAGTAGAAGGGGAAGAAAACTTGCAGCATTCTTCATGAAACATCAGCAATTCAGCAATTATTTCCTGAGGAAATAAGTTTTTTAAGAAGGTGGGGGAAGTGGAGCTTGATTAATGAGGAAAGTCAAATTCTGGAAGTGTACCACTGAAATTTGAAAAGTTAATACTTTGCTTTTTCCAGTCTTATTATTGTGCTTTGAATGCTGTATTGTTCATTCCCATTCCTAATTAATTTGTCTTGCTGAGAATACATTTAGTAGCAGAAGAGAGTTGGGAGAATGACTTTGAAAAAGCTTAGTTTTCAAGTCTAATTGTATTGCATCAACAGTTTTAGATTTTTTTTAATTGATAGACTCATCAAATATTAACTATTTGTTATATATCTGTATAGCTCTAAAACTATATATATATATATAAAACTCTATATTTGTTATATATATAACTATAGCTACTTAAGTTGCTTATCTTGAAACATTTTAATTTCATTGCTACCTTGAATTTTTGGAGAAGGATGTTGCTTCAGCTGCATATCTCTGAAGTTAACTGCCAAAATGCTCAAGTCAGCTTTTTGCATTTGAAAATTTTTGATCTTTAGGACTGAAACCATTTTGATAGTGCTGCATAGCACCCAGTAAAGGAATTGTGTTTGAATTATGTGCCTTCTACTGCTCCTCTGCACTGAAATTTAGTGATGAAGTCTTAGAATCCTAGTAGGAGTGAGGGTTTGTTAGTGGCTATTCTGGTGTTTTTTTTTTTTTTAATTAGGAGTAACCTTCCCTCTTTCTTCCCGTAAAACTTCACCTTTCTATTCTGAGTCAATAACATCACTTGATAAATGTAAGCTTTCTTTGTTTGCTTAAAGGTGTCATTTTGGAGAAAGTAGAAAGTTTCCCATAAAGTTCTTTGAAGTTACATTTCTGTAACTACAGAAGTTTCAAACTTGTATTTGGCTTCGTGTTGGCTTTGTTTAAATCAATAAGTTATTTGCTTTTGACTTCTCTGGTTTTGTCCTTTGGGAGAGGAATTCCTTCAACGAGAGGGGTTAGGAGAGCTTTGTATAGAAACACTTGCAGAGGTGTAATAAATATCTTAGATGCTTTCTGATTGGCTCTAGTTGATTATAGCACTCTGCAGTTAGGTCATTTTTGCAATGCGTAAAAACAGCAGAAAGGCATGGGGAACTGAATGTTGAATAGCTTTGTAAAATAAAGAAGGTTAATCCATTTTTCAAAAGTACAAAAACATTTTCTATTTTGTTTCTAACATAGGAGCTGACATGTCGAGAAGAACTTCTGACCCTCCTCCTGTCACTTCTGCCATTGGTATGGAAAATCCCTGTCCAAGAAGAAAAAGCAATAGGTATGTTTTATCACTGACAGTATTAAGGACCTAGAAGAAGCAATTTGTGTATTACTACAGAGCGTAGGACTCCCAACTAAAGAGTAGTAGTTCATTGTAATACATGAATGTTCCATTAATGTTCCTTTGTTATCTTTCTGTTTCAACAGATTTTAATATACCATTTACAGTAGACATATGCCTGACCAAAGAGAATAATTCAAGTTCCGTGAAATCTACTCAGGAAAAACTAGGCTTAGATGGAAGCACTCGTTCTTCTCTTCAGACTTCTGTAAAACTAAATCCTCGATCTCGAAAAAGTGGACGTCTGCGCAAAACCACCCATCGTTATTCTGTGCGAGATGCAAGAAGATCTCAGCTGTCCACTTCAGATTCAGAAGGCAATTCTGATGACAAGACTACTGTAATAATGAAACACAGACGCTCCCAGTTACTGCAGCCTTTTTTAACGTATCCAGTTTGGGACAACTACCTTGTAGGTAGAAGTGATTGCCTACCTGTGGAAGCGATACCAAGTTCTAATCCTGATGCCCCTACTCTAGAAAATTCCAGCAAAATTATTCCAGCACATGAGCTAAACCCAGAGAATTTGAATGAGCCAACTGCAGGAATTACTGAGAGCAACATGGATAACTCTCCTTTTGACTTATGCCATGTCTTACTGTCTCTCCTAGAGAAAGTGTGCAAATTTGATATTACTTTAAATCACAGTTCTGCTCTTTCAGCTAGTGTGGTGCCCACATTGACTGAGTTCTTATCAGGATTTGAAGACTGTTACAATGTAAGTAGTAACACAGAAAATGAAGTAGTTTCTGCAGGGTGGACAGAAGAACCTGTGGCTCTGATCCAAAGGATGCTCTTTCGAACAGTGCTGCATCTTATGTCTTTAGACATTAGCAATACAGAAACAATGCCTGACAATTTGCGAAGAAATTTAACAGACTTACTTAAAGCAGCATTAAAAATCAGAATTTGCTTGGAAAAGCAACCTGATCCTTTTGCTCCAGGATACAGGAAAACACTACAGCAGCTGGTTCAGGAGGACTACATATTTTCTAGATACCATCACAGAGCCTTGCTTCTACCTGAGGTTATAGAAGGGGTCTTGCAGATTTTGATCTGCTGCCTACAAAGTGCAGCCTCCAATCCATTCTACTTTAGTCAAGCTATAGATCTGGTTCATGAGTTCATACAGCATCAGGGATTTAAGCTGTTTGAAGTAACAGTGCTTCAAATGGAATGGCTGTGTATGAAGAGTGAGGGAGTAACTGGGGAAGCCTCAGAGCATCTGAAGGCCTTAATCAACAGCATCATGAAAATAATCAGCACTGTCAAAAAAGTGAAATCAGAGCAGCTCCATCAATCAATGTGTACAAGAAAGCGGCACAGACGATGTGAGTACTCTCACTTCATGCATCACCACAGAGATCTCTCTGGGCTCTCTGTATCTGCTTTTAAAAACCAAGCTTCCAAAAACCCCTTTGAAACTGCTGATGGAGAAGTTCATTATCCTGACAGATGCTGTTGCATTGCTGTTTGTGCACACCAGTGTTTGCACTTGTTGCAACAAGTTTCTTTGAGCAGTACCTGTGTTCAAATTCTCTCGGGTGTACATAATGTAGGAATATGTTGTTGTATGGATCCAAAGTCTGTGATCGTCCCATTGCTTCATGCTTCCAAGTTACCAATATTAAAAAACTTTCAACAGCACATATTGAACATCCTTAATGAGTTTATATTGGATCAGCTGGGTGGAGCAGAAGTTTCTCCAAAAATTATACAGGCATCATGCAATATATGTACTGTTGACTGTGATCAACTTGCTCAGCTAGAAGATGCCTTGCAGGGCAACCCTAATGATGCTGGTGTTGCATCTAGTTCCTCTTGCAGAGTTCAGGGAATTCTGCCTAGCAGTGGATCTGAAGATATGTTGTTGAGATGGGATGCATTGGAGGCTTATCAGGATATTGTTTTTGAAGAAGACAAACTACGTGGCATGCAGATTGCAAGCCATATTTGCCACTTAATTCAAAAGGGAAATGCAGTGGTCCAATGGAAACTATATAACTGTATTTATAATCCTGTGCTTCAGAGAGGGGTTGAGCTAGCTTGCCATGCTCAACAACTGGGACTAACTACAGCTGATAAACACACATGCAGTTACCATAGCCAGTGTTTGCCTTCTGAAGTACTTCAGATTTATTTGCAGATGCTCCCTGTGTTGCTTAAATCCAGGTTGGTTGATTTTTCTGTTTATTAATGGAAAACATACTAATTATGTACAGAGCTTTGTATATTTGTTACTGATCAGAACATAAGTTTTATTTGGACTGTAGGGAGCACTTGGGTATTGCAGGGGTGGCAACAAGGTAAATGCTTGAATAACATAAAATGTAATCCTAGATTCATAAGCCATAGAAAGTGAGGGCTGTCTATCGATGAGTTAGTCTTTTACAAGCCAAAGTGTGTAGAAAGAAATAAAAATCTTTGTTCAATGTGACATGCTCTTTGCCTCTTCATTCCTCATGCTAAAGTGAGTCAGGAATGTTGAACAGATTGACATGTCACTTCTCTGTAGGAATTAGACTACTTAGTTTTCTGATCTGTTCCCTTTTCCTTCTAGAAAGGTCTTCATAGAAACCACCTTTCAAAAATAAGGCTTGAGAGGTTTCCTTGTACTGAAATAACTGTTTCCTAATTTACAAAATCCTGTCCATTTAAACATAAGGTGTTTTTTTTTTTTAAAACAAACAAACAAACCAAAACACACAACCCACAAAGATTCTTCCAAGGCATGAAATAGAAACTTTCCAATTTACTGTTGAACTGATGAAATAGTTGTTTAATACAATATATGGAAGTTTATTCAGAATATGAATGTGTCCTGATTCTGATCTTTTCTATTGGAGTCCTGATAACCCTGCTAAATTCACTTCAGTTTATCTGAGACAATTATAAAGAATAGACTAGTATTCCAGTTTATGTAAAGGATTGTCTAATACATTTTTAACTTTTATCCTAACCTAAACTGTATCAGAAGCTATTAATTTCTGAAAGTGTACTTGGTGGCAAAGAGGCAAGAGAAGTAAAGTTTAGATTAAAACAACGTTTAAGATGTATATTCCCATCTTTAAGCCAGTAGGAAATAGGATAAGTAAGTACATGATTCATTTGATTCTAGATTGTGTAACTCGGTTACAGTAAAAGCTGACACTGTGGGAAGGAGATGGGAGGGTAAGGAAGGTGGATGTCTACAAGCAAGCATAGTACACTCTGAAGCTTACATATCCTTACCCCAAATTCTGTATGAACTCAGTGTAATACTTGGGCAGTAGGAAGAAGGGAAAAATACACTTGGAAACAAATATACTGAAAGGTTTTTTAACATTGGACACCCTGGCATAACAATTGCACAAAAAGTTGCTTGAAAGGTGTTCCTGAATTTTATCTGAAATGCATTGTCCATACAACAAATAGACATAGCTAGTAAAATGTCTTAAAAATTCAAGTTTATTTGAGAAGGAATCTCTACTTTCTGGTGAAGTCACAGAACTGAGAGAAATAAAGATATTTACTAGGTCCAATTGCTAATAAAAAGTTAGGGTAAGGAAGTATCACTAAGGAGCAAATGTCATAAATGAAGTTAAACATCTTTAATGTATTGAACATCTTACATTTTTGTGGTCTACGTTTTAGAGGTTAATATTTCCTACATTATATCTTACCAAAAAATTGAATTTTTACTACCAGATGGATGATGCTTACTTGGGATTCTACAGTACTGCAAACAAGTTCCTCATCTCTTTAATTTAGAGTTCAGAGTAATATATTGCAATTACTGTAAACATGATCAGTCCTTGGTATTACTTAGGTGTGTAGAACAGAGGGTTATTTTTGGATAAGATGTGTGTCATCTGAATAACATGAATTTGTGGCTGATTTATATGGTAACTTATGCTTTCTCTTGCAGGGTAATTAGAGACTTGTTTCTGAGTTGTAACGGAGTGAATCAAATGACTGAGTTAAATTACTTTGATACTTTAAGAAGTTATTCTTTGAAAGTGTTAGAGACTTTGATACTCTGCCTTGGTGATCAGCAGAAAGACCAAGCAATGCCAGAACTGGAAGGCCTGAACAGTGAACAGAAGGAGTCTACATCTGACTTGCCTGCTTCTCTTTGTAGCCAGCATGCTGTTTCAGAAGTTCCTCAAAGCCTGAGCAAGTTTTATGCTGGCTTGAAAGAGGCTTACCCAAAAAAGAAAAAGTTTGTGAGCCAAGACATTCATGTCAACACAATAAACCTATTCCTCTGTGTTGCTTTTTTATGTGTAAGTAAAGAAGCAGATGGTGATCTGGATTCAGCTAATGACTCTGAAGATACATCAGGATATGATAGTACAGCTAGTGAGCCATTAGGCCACAAATTACCATATCTGTCACTGGAAAGCCTTACTTTGCCATCTCTGGAACACATTCACAGGGCTGCAGATATTTGGTCCATGTGTCGTTGCATCTATTTGTATAGTTCAGTTTTCCAGAGACAGTTCCATAGACTTGGAGGCTTTGAAGCATGCCGTAGATTACTAATTTTGATAATTCAGAAACTTGCAAAAAATAAGGAAAAGGAACAAGAAAAGAGGGAGAGAGTATTGAGTGAAAGCAGCAGAAGTTCACATGGGAGTCCTCGTGGTGAGCTTCTCAACAAGGATGACTCTGTTCAGCTGGCTAAAAGCAGAGAGGTGACACAACTGGAGCTCAATAGTTCTGACAGTCTTGCTGGTGCAGAACAGCTGGTCTCTGAATGTGTCTCCTACGACAGCTCTTTGAGTAGGGAACACACTTCAGTTTCTTCAGTTGCCAATCTTGAAGGGATAAAGGCTTCTGTAAGAGAAGAGAGTGAGTGGGCACTTCAAGGTATCAGACTTCTAGAAGCTCTGCTGACAATCTGTCTACACAGTGCAAGTACCATGCAGCAGAAGATGGAAGTGGAGATGTTTCACCAGGTACTGTGCAACTTCCCTTAGCTTGCTTTACTCGTATTTGTTATGTACAATGTTATTTTAACAGTAATTTAGTCAAATGTTCTTTTAGAGTTGAAACAAGTTTATGCTCTTACTAGGGTACCATATTTTTTTGTGTAGTACTGAAAGTATACAGTTAAATGATGTACTTAGTCAGGGGTAGTGGTCAGCAGGCATGAAAGAATGAGAGTGGGTGGATGAACAAACTGGCAGTTGCTGTTTCTGAGGTGGCATCTTTGCACGTATCCACTTGTCACTTCTTGTATTTGGTAAGATGCTGGTAAGGATCCTGTACCCCTTTGCTTGTTCTCCAACATGATCTTTGTCCTCTGCTCTTTTGGGTTGGATCCCTGTTCATGCCAAGTCCTGGCTTCTTGGGGACTGGGAGAGAGCCTTCCAGAGCGGCAGATCAATCCAGGCTGGATGAGCTTTCTACCTTGCTTTTTTGAACTGTATTTCTGTTTTATTTTGCATGTATTAGTTACAATTTGGGCCAGCATGGTCAACATGGCTAAGGGCTGAACTCAACATCAAACATGTTTTCTGGATTATTGTATCTTGGGTCCCGGGGAAGACTGTGATCCTGACAGGCAAAGACTTTGTTTTTCTGCATAAAATGGTCCTGACTAGAGAAAAGGGATGGTTTCCTCTGACTACAAAGGCAGTAGTGGATATAGACAACTATGAATTGCTGGCTGACTATGCCTGTATTTTTTCTGGTCAGTTATGGCCTGCTTTTTCTGTTGGTTTTTTTCCCCTATGTAGCCTATTTGTCCAGCCTCACGTTCTCTGGAGGCTGTCTGAGCTGATGGGCTTTGAACAGTGGGAGAGACTTTGGTTTTTTTTTTTTTTTTTTGAAAGAGTATTCAGTGGAGAATGTGTTTGACAGGTAGGATTGAAAGAGAGCTGTGTAGGCAAGATGTGAGCATTATACATAGTGACTCACATGTCGTGTTTTTGACAGTTCTGAGCAGAGCATGGTGCTTGAGAAGGAGCAGTATTAGAGGGCACAGGTACTGAAAGGACACCTGAAAAAACTGTTACTTAAGCCTTGGAGGTGAACTAATTCAATGTTCCACAAAATGTTAATTCACAGAAGACAGCTTTACTGTGCTTTAATGTTTTAATTGCTATCTTGAATTTTACTTGGCAGTTTGTTACAAAAGCAGGAGGAGTTAGGTACAGGAGAGAACTGGAAACTGGAGTTCTGCCTGGCCACTTGCTATTTTTGTGAACTTGGACATGTCACTGTCTGTCTTGTGAACCTCTAATGTTTTGGTGTGGTTTGAATGCATTGTGTACTTGAAACTGTTTCAGAGATGTTTATTTTTGAAACAGTGCTTTCACTTGCAGTGTTTGGGAAACAGCATGTTGCCAGATTTTTTTCAGTGTGCAGATTGCTGAACCAACTAAATCTGTCATGAAAAACAGGGTGAATCTTTCTTATTGCAAGAGATTAGATGAAGTCTGATGGTTTTAGCTGAGAAGTCAGATTAGTGTAGGTGGAAGGGGAAGTTCTTAAATGAAAGTATTAGACCATTTCTGTTAGCCAAAACATAATAACATGAATCAAAATATTTGTCTCCCCCAAAACATAGAATACCTGTGTGGATGATATCTTACTCCAAATAAGAGAGCAGCTTGCTCAATCAAAAGTGATAGAAACTGACTTGGCAAAGCCTCTGTTTGATTCACTGCTTCGTGTTGCGTTGGGTACTTTTTCTGCTGATCTGGATCATTCTGAAGAAAAAATTGAAAAGGTATGAAACACCGACTAAGTAGTCTAATTCTAAATACCACAAGGTTTGCTGAGTCAGGTTTATGTTGTTTGGGTCTATTTTTAAACTCAATAGGACATGTTTAAATGCGTTTGGTTACTGTGGCTGTTGAAAGTTAATTCTCTGATTCTCATATGTAAGCGTGTAAGTTGAATGCTGATTATTGATATGGTCCCCATGTTTACCGCTCAGAAATGAGTCATGCCCTAGAAAGGAGCAAGCTGTGTTACACTTTATGGACATACCTGACACCTGATGTTCTCTTCACTCTTTCATCCCACAGCAGTGTGTGACACAAACTCAAAGGGAGAGCTTCAAACAGGGATGTTGACTGACCTTAGTGGCTGCAGACATCTCTTTACCTTAGAGTGAATGTCAAGGTGCATGTTTATGGTGATAGTGATTTTAGAAACACAGTTATGCTTAATGCATTGGCCACCTGCTTACCAAAGCTTTGGTCAGGTAGTTAGTAAGAAAAATCCATCTTTGCAGAATCCATTTTTTATGTAAGAATGAAGTATTCTCAACAAGTATCTGAAGTTTCTTGAAAGCATATGATTAATTTGTTTCTTTTGCCAATGGGCTTGGAGAAAATAAGCAACTGGAAGGTTCTAAATTACTTGCTTTTCTGACCAAAGATAGTAAATTTGCTTGATGTGTTATACAGACCCATTACACTGAAAAGGAGCCAGTGTCACAACCTGGAGATATTTCTGAAGAAACTGAAGAATCACAGTGCTGTAGTCTTAAACCTTTTGCTGAAGAGGAAGGATATGAAGCAGATAGTGAAAGTAACCCTGATGATAGTGAGACCAAGAATGAAGGTAAATGTGAACTTTTTGAATATACAAAGCAGTCTTTATGACATAGCAAAGCTTGCTTGTCTTTTGAGATGTACAAAAACAGGGTGAGGATCAGAGACCTTTAACAGATATAAATAGTTTAACTTGTTTACTTCAGTAGGATGCAGTTACAGATGGAGAGATGATGAATATTCTTACTGAGTGTTACAGGAATTGTTCTGTCTTGGTTGTCTTGGTTTATGTGACTCTTGCTCTAAAGTCATGTTGCTCAAATGTATTATTGTGGTCTAGAAGCAGTTTTCTCCAGAGATGCTTATCAGTAGTTTGCTTGAAAATCAACGCTTAACTTTTTGTTTAGTACTATAACAGTCTGGTAAAAATTAGCTAGTCTAATTATATCACAGAATTATAGAATACCAGGTTGGAAGGTATCATCTCTGCTGATAATGCCCTTGTTGATGCAACCCAGCATCCTCTTAGCTTTCCTTGCTGCAGCAGGATACTGTTAGCTCGTATTGAGCTTGTTGTCCACCAGGACCCCCAGGTCCCTTTCCACAGAGCTGCTCCCCAGCTGGGTAGATCCCAGCCTGTGCTGCACTCCTGGATTATGTTTTCCCAGCTTACATTTGTCCTTGATGAACTTCATAAGGTTCTTGTTAGCCCACTTTTCCAGCCTAGCCAGGTCTTCCTGCAGGACGGCTCTCCTTTCTGAAGTGTCCACTTCCCCACTTGGTTTGGGACCATTGGCAAACTTCATCAGGGTACACTTGATCCCATCATCCAGATCACTTAAGAAGATATTAAACAGTGTTGGGCCCAGTATTGATCCCTGGAGGACCCCACTTGTGACAGGTTGCTGGTTTGAAAAGGAGCCATTTACCACCACCCTCTGGGTGTGGCCCATCAACCAGTTCCCCACCCACCACACAGACCACTTGTCTAGACTGTAATGCATCAGTTTTTCAAGGAGGAGTCTGTGGGCAATCATATCAAAAGCCTTGGAGAAATCCAGGTAGACAATGTCCACCGCTTGCCCCACATCAACCGAGCAGGTTACTTTGTTGTAGAAGGCGATCAGGTTTGTCAAGCACCATTTGCCCTTGGTGAATCTGTGCTGGCTTTTCCCAATCACGTGCTTCATTTGACTTGTGACAGCCCCCTTGTGATAGACTATATCTCTTTATATTCATTCAACGACTGATGTGCACATCTCTTCCTGTATTCTGATTGTGTAATTAATTTTGAACATGAATTTGCTTTAATTTTTTCCTTTGTGCTGAACGTCTGGATGCCTATGTTCTTGTATGAAGTCAGCATGAGCAGTAACAGCCTTTAATAGAACTGCATTCAACTGCTGCTGTTTACCTGTGTGACTTGGCTTTATCAAGAGATATACAACATTTTAAAAGCATTTCTGAATTAAAAATTTAACCTGAAATATTTCCACGAAACATTTGCATGAAACATATGTCTGAACCAAATAATTTTTTTAAGTAACCTGTTTTAAAGTCCCTCCAAGATGTAAGAGAGGCTTAAATGTTGGGTTTTTTTGCTTTTTTGATTGTCATGCAGATATTCTGTCATGTACATTGTCTGAATTAAATAACTAAACAACTGCTTCCCCCAACCTTTTAACATGAAACAAAATAATGTAAATTTATCTCCTTTCTTGGCAGGCTCAGAGTTCTGTATAGAAGCTTCAGGCTCTATTACAGTGATTTTACTGTCATGTTTCATGAATTGCATATTTCATCATTACTTATGTGTGCCCAGTTACCAGGAAATGAAGGCACATATTTAAAGAGCATGTAATAGGAGAAACTGCATCCTTACCCTTCTGTATTAGCAGGAAAATACAAAAATCTGAAGCATAATAGAAGATTATAGTAACTTCTGAAAACTGCTTATAAGCTAGTGACCATTTTTGTTTTGTACCTATGAAAAGGTTGGAGAAAGTATGTGTTTGGATGTTCTGCTTAAATCATGCAAACTGTATTCAGCTGAGTAAGTTTCAGTAAGACAAGTGCTTTCTTTCAGGAGCAGACACAAAAGCAGAACCAGGATGTACTGGTCCTTCAGGTTATTTTAATGACCTAGCTGAAAACATCAATCAAGGAGAATTAATGTATCCTGAAATCTGCATGTTAGAATTAAACTTGCTCTCAGCTGGTAATGCAAGTTTAGATGTGCTTGCTCACGTGTTCCAAAGCTGCCTGAAAATCATCAGCCAGAAGGAGAGAAATGCCACTGTACTTATAGAACAGGTAAAAATGTTACTAAACAAAGGCAACAGCTTAGCAGTTGTATATCTTATTTTCTTCAGTTCTATAGTATCAGTATACCTAATAGTGATCTCAGAAGCATTCTCACTTGTTATGGCATTTGATAAGACCTGAAACAATGTAAATGACTGATATTGCCAGATGCATTGCATTTAAGTTACCAGAAACTATAGTTAACTGGTGTATTGAGAGATATTTGACCTACAAAGCTTTTGAGTTTCATAGTTGCCTTACTTTATCAAGACTGTTCAATCACTAGGGCTGTAGATACAGATTTCATGACCATCAGGCCATAGGAAAAAAAAAAACAAATCAAAAAAACAAAAAAGCAAATATCTTTTTGTATATGTATTTATGTAAACATTCTAAATTTATATGTATTCAATATGTACTTTTTAGAAACTTCCAGTGACGTAGCTCAAAAGTATTTCATGCTTATATTCTTAAGTTTATATTCGAAATTAGTTATGCATACGTTGATGTCCTCATAATCCTTTGGAATTTCTGATGGTTAGCTTGTTTTTTGCTTTCTAATAACTAAATTGAGTGTGTCTTTCGCAAAAGAGGGAAATATGGTTAAGTAATCTAAACTTAAAGTGCTTGTTTATATAATCATTTGACTAGGAAGCAAAGTTAGTGCTTTACAGCTTAAACCAAAAGCAGGAAAGGAAAACATTGTTTTATTTTAGTACTCCAATTCTGTGTGTGAATTATTAGCTTTAAATCACTAGCACACTCGTATTTCTTTTTTCTGAACTTCAACACATGAAATTACTTACAATTCAGAATAATCTCCATTTTCATTACTCTTCAATGTCATTCAGAAAGGGCAATCTATCAAACTAATCAATTTAGAGATTTTGAATATCTTTAATTAGATATTTTTCAAGTTACCTTTATCTAAGATGCATTTGTGAAGGATTATCTTAAGTACACAGCTTTGATTTTTTTTTTTTTTTTTTGGTAATTACTCTTTAAAGTAATCTTGCGTAAAAAGGTTGGGGAAAGGGTGAATTTGCCTTCAGTATTGCATCACTATATAGCAACATGCTGTATTTTGTCACAACCTGTGAAATCCTGTGATTCTGTTATGGGGGAGAAGACAAGGGACATCTCAGCTGCTGAATTGGTAATGACTCCAAGGTTTCTTTCTAGAATCATTTGGATTTCAAAGTCTCCCTTCTGCAACTGAACTGTACAGAACATGAAAGAATGTTCATTAGCAAATATAACAAATATTTCCATAATTCAAAGTAACTGGAATTGTCTTTACTTTAAAATCAATAGTAGACAAGACTGTTTGAAAGAAATTATTTCTTAGTTCTTTGAGCTGGTATATATTCTTCAGGTATTAATTTTTCCCTGTATTTTTTTAACAGGGAGCTGTTAAACTTCTTTTGGGAGGATTTCTGAACATACTGACACAAACTGAATCTAGTTTTCATGGTGAGTTCAAGGTCTAAGTAACTTAAATATTGGTTTTTTTTATAACTTAATGTATACACACTCAAATTCTTAGTTCACAATGCAAATGCAAAATTGACAAAGCAAATACATTGGCATGTGTGAGTTTATGCAGCTGCTTCTTTAACTTGTGACAAGTATCTAACTTATGTATAAATACAGGGTTATTTCTGAGCTAGTGGAAATCTGTTATTTAAACACATGCTGGCAGATCTGAAAATGATAGTTGAAATCATAAACCCTACGGTGACAGTGTTAGTAAACATTGCTGGGAAAAATAGCAGTTATCTTACTGATTGCATCTGACTCCATCACAACATAAGTTTTTATTTCAAATTTCTTTGTAACACAGGTCTTAGTGATGTCTTGATTGAGTTTTCCGGCAAGAAATAAAATGGGTAGCTAATCCAAGAATGTGGAAGCAAATTAAATGCTTGCCCTAAGGTAGCTTCACATAATGAGGTTGCTCCACAGCAGGAGATGATGTAAACCCATCCCAGGACTTTGATCCCTGGCTTTGTGGGGAGAGCCTTTGCAATGTAGATGCTAGGTTCCCAGACTTTCAGACTCTACTTGGTAAACCTAGGAGCCAAACTTGATGTAGCCATCTAGATTTATTCAATGAAATTTTGAATGATAGTGTAAGGAAGTACTGTTGGAACTCACTAGAATTCATATTGTAGTCATTACTGTTTCCTGAATTTGAAAAGTTTTCACAAAACACTCTGAATTCAAAGTTAATCTTTCCTCATAATAGTATGGGATATGAATTTTTAAAGCTTTCAGGCAATTATTTTCAAGAATATTGTTTCGTCTCCTTAATTTTAGCATGTCAGGTGGTGCTGGTAGACCTGTTAGTTTCCTTGATGAGTTCACGGACATGTTCAGAAGAGCTAACTCTTCTTCTGAAGATATTTTTGGAGAAGACACCTTGTACGGTAGGTATGGAGTAGCACATAGCAAAATTCAGAGGCTTAATGAGAAAAATGAAGCAAAAAAACTCCTTTTGTGCCCAAGAATTTTGGGAAGTAAGGAGACTGTAACAGCAACGTTCTAACTGATCAGAGCAAACAGATTTTGGTTGTTGAAATAATTCATTCTCAAAACATGAAAAGGAAATAGGAGATAAGAAAAGAGAGGGTTTTGAAGTATGTGTTAGAGTCCTGGGAACTCTCTTCAGCATAAGAAAACAACATTCCTCTTGAGGAGACTGACATTGTGTTATGGATGATAGAACACTAATACTGTAAAATTTGAAGTCATTCCTTTAAAGTTATAAAGCATCTTGCTATTTCAGGAATGCTTTAGCAGCAGGAATTACTTGCAAAACTGTCTTAGGTTGGCTTGTGTAACACTGGAATCTACTGCTTATATGGGCTATACTGCTGAAATACCTCTCTGTTGGTTTGTGTGGGAGTCTAATAAAAAACAAGGGGAAGGAAATAAAAAAAATACTGTGGAATCTGAAATAGTACCAAACCAAACAAGGAGACAGAAGTCAATTTCTCAAAGGTAGCTTGCAATAATTAGCTAAGTAACTAGAGAAACTTCTTGGCTTAAAGGCTCAAATAGTTTTGTTATTGACTATGCAATAACGAAGTGATAGCCTGTGTATACATTCTTAGCTAGCCACAAACATGGGGTAAAAGGTGTGGTCTTTTGTTGAGGTATAAGTTAATCTGTTAGCACATACCAAATGTGAGATAAGATTATGCAATGACCACCTGCTGTGGTTCAGCTGATTCCTAAGCATGGTAACTTGAAGATTGATCTGCTTTGACTAAATCCCCAAACCCTTGGGCCATAGTCTGTTGAAGTCGCTACTTGGTGCTTTGTAAATGCGTGTCAGTTTGGACATGGAAGTCTACCTTTGGGAAAACACAAATCCATATTTAAATCAAGAGTGGGGTTTGGTCTAGTTAGATGACACGACTACATGGTGTTAACGGTTTGATTTTTTTTTCTCATTTGTTTGGTTTATTTCTTCTAGGAGATACTACTCAAGGGTGTATTGAAGATTATAGAAACTAATATTTATATGAACCCATTACAGTATCTTGCCTTCCCTTTACTACACAGCACAAATTTGAGTAGTTGTTCTTCACAGAAATCTGCTAGCACTTCCAACAGCAAAACTGCTGGACTACTAAAAAGAGCGAAATTTTCACAGAGTAAGAAAGAGGCAGATGGTGAAAATTTGAGTCACCAGCTGCTTTCTTCTTGGCATGTAGCCCCAATTCACTTGCCTTTAGTTGGACAAAACTGTTGGCCACACATGTCTGAAGGCTTTAGTGTCTCACTGTGGTTTCATCTGGAGTGTGCTCATGAAATGGAAAATTCAACAGAAAAGGGGAAAAAAATCAAGAGAAGAAGCAGACTGGTAGCTGTGAGAGAGAACAGCTTTGACAGCACAGGTGAGGATATAGTACTTCTTGTTTCTATTTAGGTAGCACTTAAGGATTCTGGTTACAAGTATTACTTATCGATGTGCCATATACCAAAGGTTGAATTTTTTTTTCTTACGATGGATATTAAACAGGAGTTGTAGTCTTTCTGATTTTTCTTTGAGTATTGCATCATATACTTAAAGATAAAACATTTCCAGCCTTAGTCCTTAGGTTAGGTTAGTGTCTGCTTCCTTAGAAATTCAGTATTCTTGCTGAATTTGTAACTTCAGTAAAATGTCTTTACGCTACTTCATGTTATGATGAAGAAAATATTAAATGCTGCAGCTGAAAGGTCAGGGGGAAAGATGGATCTCAAGTTTATTTGGTCTCATGTATTGATGAAGCAAGTGGCTTTTGTGTTCTTTCTCTTCAATAGAGAGCTAGTAAATCTTCGATTTAGGATTTAAATATTGGAACTCTTAGCTAAAGATGCTCTGAATCCATCAAGTCAGAGCCTGAGGCTGATTCAGTATGAATCCTCTAACTTTCCTTGTGTGCGCACCATTGTAAATGTCAATAGCTGTACAACATTTCTGTTATACTTTTGTAAAGACCCACCTGCTCCCAAACTCTTTAGAGCAGAATCTTTTGGATTATAATTTATAGGAGGAAAAATTCCTTAAGTTATTTAAATGCCTCCTACTCACAACACTTGGAATACCTTTTACTGTACTTTTTTCTTTTTTACTGTATTTGAATAAAAGGAGGGAAAACCCAATCCTGAATCTTGGATCTCACTAGATCTGCTTTTGTTAGAAGGTTTGTGCTTTTGCTTGGTAAAGTAAAGTAAAAATATTGAATGCAAGATCATGCTTGAAGGGTAGTATGATTTGTGAAGAAAAATCTAAATATTTCTTGGTGCACACTAAGACTGACAGTTCAACATAGGAATGTAATACGATATGGCATGTTGAAAGCATCATTGAATTAGAGTGTATTCAGGGGATTTACATGATTACAAACAAAAACATGTACCAAGTTAAGTCAAGCTCCTTTGTTCTGGTTTACGAGAGACCTAGGTCTCAGAATTGTGCATATTAGTCAGCTTGCTTTAAAAAAAAAAAAAAAAAAAGAAAAAACACCCAACAATCACCCAACTAAACAAACCCAATTCTCTGCAGTACCTGAGCTATTTCTTTTCACACTTGATAGCTGATAGGACAGGCATTGTTGTTGTATTCTAATTGTGTATAAACATGTTTATATTTCCAGAAGAAACAAAGTCTATGGGAATGGAATACCTAAGCCTGGGAGATAAACTTGTTGAAGATGGGTGTATTCATATAATTTCACTGGGTTCCAAAGCATTGATGATACAAGTCTGGGCAGACTTGAACACTGGAGCATTCATATTTCGGTATGGTATATTAGTCCAAAAGCAGTCTTGTGAACATATATATTGTTACTTCCAGTAGTAGCTTGCAGAGAATACTGGTGGAGAGTAGAGAACTAATTTCTATATTAGAGTCATCTTGCACACTGATGGCAACATCAAGTAAGTTTATTGCATATAGATCTACAGGTTTACTTGCTTAAAGTGTTAGTCTCTGGTCTTGCATGTTTCATGTAGTCATATATAAATGTCCAAAGTAAGATGCAAGATCAGTCATAAACATAATGAAATCCAAGGTAGCAGTTCAAGTATTAATGAAGTGACATAATAAATGTGTGAAGATAAGAGCTTTTGTAGCTGTAGGTTTTCATACCTCAGGTGTGAAAATTGCTGTTATTTAATACTTACTATGACAATCTTGGTTTTAATCTTCTGAACACGTTTTAGCCCTAATTTAGTTCTCATAAGTAATGTATCCTTAAAATGGGTCTAAAGCTGCAATTTTAAAACACTTTATTTCACAGCGTTCAAAACACCTGCATTTTTTCAATAAACTGAATTTAACTTCTCTGTAAAATAGAGATAATATCCTTATCTTAAATGTAAGCAGATTGATGCAAACAAGTTAAATAACTAAGTTGAAACCATACCGTGAGGATTTCCCTAGCTTATATTGAACACTAAATATAGCATTGCAATCAAAAATTATCTGTGAAAGTTAAGGAATGCAATCTCAAAGTAACTGAGGCCAAAAAATTGCAGATTTGGGGCTTGAAATGCAAATTTGAAAACACACACACACTTGTTTTTCCTTTTCTGTTGTTTTCATAGTATGTGCATGGATCCAAATGATGAGATGAAAGCTGGTCTGCTGGCACAGGCTGAATCTCCAGAGAATGTTTTCCGTGTGGGCAGGTGGCAGCATTTGGCAATAACATATCTGCAGCAGCCAGAAGGCAAGAAAAATATCCATGGAAAGCTGCGGCTGTGGGTTTCTGGTCAGAGGTAAAGTATACATTAGTTGTACCTAGATATTTATCTTCTTAAAAAGATGTTGTCTGGTAGGAAAACATCTGCACTATTTTGGCGCAAGCTGAAGTTGTGGTTGAGTAGTCTTCTGGGGGTAAGAGAGGGGTGTCTTACACTGCTAGGAATTCCCTAGAAATAATCAGATTTGTCTTGATTGCTTTGAGAATCTTCAGTTTGTACTGTCAACCAATGAGATGTCAATGTTTTTCTTGATCACAAATAAGCGAAAGAGGTAAGTAATACAAGATTTTGAGTAAGATCCAAAAAAAGCTATGGCATGAAGTTAGCTGTAGGCATAATGTCTCTGGTTAAGAATCTGAATTAAGGAGGTATAGTTCAGGTACTGGCAATGTTGTTGAAAGTAGGAATGAAGAGGAGATAGAGAGAAGGCAGTCATTTTGCTCCACTGAGAGAAATGAAGGGGGGAAAAGTTAAAAAAATATTTCAGACAAGACCTGAACTGGCAGTGGGAGGTACTACTTCCTCCACTGAAAACTTAAGGTTCATGCTCCTAAATGAGGTACCTGATGCTAGGTTGGGTGGGCCTGTGCCTGCATGAAATATTAATTAATTAGAGAAAAAGGAATTTATTAAATATCACAGTTTTTTATCCTTTCTTCCTAAAGTCCAGACTATGAAGACTTCTTTTGTGTCCCAAATATGAAGCAGGTGGTCAAAATGCTATGTTGTAAAACAGTTAGATGTCGTAAAACAATTAGATGTATCACAAAAATTCTTTACTATTCCTGTAGAATTTGGTCAGTAAACAAGCAACGTTATTAAAGACATTCCTAAAACTATATCTAGGAAAAAAGCTGTTGCATGGTTTTTCTTCCTGCAGTTAAACCTGCAATTGTAAAGTATAATGCTTGTTTCACTTTGTTCTTGAAACTACATGGAGTCAATTTTTAAGCAACTTGATTTCCTGCCCCTCATTGTTCAGTCTGTGCATGCTGATATGCAGTGAAGTCCCAATATGGAGATACAGGGGAAACTAAAAATACTAGTGTTCTGCACATGTGCAGTTAATGAGGCACCTCTGTATATAGAGTTACTTGCCAATTTGCTAATAGTTAGGCTCTTCCAGGAAGCTTCAGATGACCTTTACAGTCCAATTGGTCTGTTTATGTGAATGCACATAAGGTTAATTAGCTGCTTTCTGAAAGCATCAGGCTTATTGCTTGTGGCTGTACAGCACACTAGCTCTGACAATGTTCCCTGGTATAAGCAAATCCTCAAAATGGTATTTCCCAGCATACGTGAACCACAGTTTTCATGATGTGCATTAGCATATTCAAAGGCCTTTGATGCTTTAGGAATAGTAGAAATTATTGAAAATTTGTGATATTTTAGAACTGTGTATAGTGTTATATACAGTTTCTTCTTTGAGGTCAGGGGGAAGGAATTTCAGATCTAGGAAATCTGGACTGTATGGCAACCCTAGTTGGGACTCTATTCCTCTGTTCTGTGCAGTATTGAATACATACATCATTATGTAACTGAGTTTTAAGGTGCCTAGAGGTTGAAGATGGCTTTAGTAATTTAATCTTGATAACGGCATGGCTTCTCATCTACTAAATATTAAAATCTATTTTAAGCCTAAGCCAAATACCTTAGATAGCAGTTTTGATCACTTCTTAATATTTAAACTCGTTTCTTTATATGTATTTTTAGGAAATGTGAGATTAATTTAGATTACGCCCTACCAAGGAAATCAAGCTTATCATCTGATAGTAATAAAACATTTTGTATGATTGGCCATTGTACATCGTCTCAAGAAGAATTGCTTCGATTGTCGGGTAGATGGAATCTTGGAAATCTGCTTCTATTTAATGGTACTGTCGTATGCTTTTTTCCTTGAATAAGTCTTCATTTCCTCTTCCCCCTCCAAGACCAAAGGCTTAATTTGATTATTTTTTTTCCTTTAACATGCCAAGCTTTTACAATAAAAGCAACTGTACATTTTTTACCAGCATAATATATCAGGGAGAAAGTAGGCAAATGTTTCAGTATTTGGGTACTTCCTAATGTGTCCTTTTGCCACTATTCTCTTTCTTGCTTTTTAGTGCTGTAATTGGCAATTCCAGTTACTTTAGTGTTGCATTAAATTTCTTTAAATAACACCTTGGGGTAGGGGATGGAGAGATGGTGGTACTTGCCCTGTTTTTTTTCTTAAAGCACTCAGTCTCTCCCAGCTGGAAAATTGATTTCACTTACCTGCTTCTAAACTACTAGTTTCAAATTACTTAAAGCATCTTAAAAAGTAAACAAAATCTGAACCACTGACTACTCTGAGTTAAGCATGCTTATTTCTGAATTCAGAAATTCTGGATATTTCTGAACTGCTGAAGTTACTTTGGGGTTTTCTTAGGTGTATAATTTTTCTCCCTCCCTGGAAAGCTTTGTCCAGCACTTCAGGGTGTTTGCTTGGTGCTGAAGGCTGGAACCCTGCTGGTCCTCATCTGGCACTTCTTCATGTGCAATGGTCTGGTCAGGGCTACTACACAAGTGAAATTGGTTTGCCAGGGGGTGTGGTACATGCAAGTGGGGGGTGTGTGTGTGTAGATAGAGTGTATTTGTGCAGGCCACAGGTGAGATGCTTGTCATAAATGTAAGCTCCACCTGGTGGATTTACATGGTCTGATTACAGTGTGCCTACAGCCAGCATAACTGATGCATCCAGAGAGCGCTGGATTTACTGCTATACAGTTGTCATGCACCTGTACATTACAGACTTGGGTCCTTCTGGATGCTTCTTTTGAATTTGCATTCTCACAAACAGATGACCTGCAATGTGCTGTCCAGAAAGGGGAGGGAAGTTCATTTGGCCTTCTACTTCCTACTTTTTTTTTTCCTCCCTGTTAGTTGTAGTGAGCTTTTGTTGTTGTTGTTGCATCCTTCTTGGTTACTCTAACCAACTCTCCATGATGTTGTAGCATGCTGTTGCTATCTGTAATCTTGCTAGGCTTTGAAAACTTTGAGGAGGCTTGGAGAGATTACTTTTTCCAATTTAAAAAAGTGTAATTGATTATTCAGAGCTGATGGTCTTCAGTTCATGCAGATCATTTTTCTGACTTGGTTTCAGTTGCCTTTGCCACTGAATTGATCTGGCCTGTGATGTGTCAGAAGTCACTGATCTACAGGAAGTAGCTAATAGCAAGCACTGGACTGTACTGATTGTTTTTCATCAGCAGGGCCTACGAAAACCAGCCAGCGATCTTCCCTGTAAAGTCTTTGATGCAGTCTCCTAGCCAATGCATGAGTTTTGCTTTATTGTATACTAAAGACTTAACAGCTTCTCTTCTGGATTTTAGGTGCAAAGATTGGACCAGAGGAGGCATTTTACTTATACACATGTGGGCCAGACTTCACATCTGTAATGCCTTGTAAATATGGCAAAACATTGACTGATTGCTCTAAGTACATAAGTGAAGAGATTCTACAATGTGAACAAATCAAAGAACTCTTCATGGCAAAAAAGGAAGTGGATGTTGGGCCTTTAATTGTAAGTTTCTCCTTAAAAATGGTTCTTAATCTCTTAGAACTGATTAAGAAACTGGGAACACATTTCCTGCTGTCTCCCAAAGTGCTTCACTTTCTCAAAGCAGGCAGGAGCAAATCCAATTCTCATTAAAGTCACTGCAGGGTTCTTCCCACTTATTTCAATGGGAGTTGAACTCCACACAAGGTGGCCATTTCATCTTGCTTTAGGTCGAATTCTGACAACTTCTAGGTGTTCCAGCATCTATAACACTGCATATTTAATCTATCAGATAAGCAGGCACCTCCAAATGCTCTAGAATGAATACGTAGCTCTTCTCTCCATTAGTGTAAAGGTAGCCAAGGACAGTTTAGTTAACCTTTTAACTTTACAACTGAGAGGAGAGGAGAAATGAGATTTATCTGGCTTTAACAGGAAGAAAAAGACTTCATCCCAATTCTGTGAGGGTTTTGAGGGAATAAGTCTGCATCAAGTTTGGCTGAAAAGTCACTTTCCAGCTGGCAGATCTTAGCTTCTCTTGTCTTTCCTGACTGAAACAGCCATGCCAGATGCAGGTGTAACTATAGTTAAACTAGAAAAAGAATAAAATAAAACTTTCTTACCAGTGAGCCTGCTATTTTGGGGAATTGTCTTCATGCACTGGTAATTCCTGCTCTATGAATTGTTTCCACTAGAGGGATTTTTCTGATCTTGTTCTACAGCAGCTCTGTAGCTGTAGCCAAAAGGTCATTCTGTCTGGATGTGTGATCCTTCTAAACAACGATACTAAATTTTGAATAGGTTAAGAAGGAATGAATGGAATAAGTAAAAAGCCTAACAAATCAGTCACGCAACTTTTAAGCTTGTTTTGCATAACAAAACACCAAGTAACCAGAGAAGAGAACTATGTGTTCAAGTGATTAATTAATGTCTGCATTTTTGCATAAATGCAAGTGCTTTAAATGTAATTATTTCTCTATTTTAAATAACCTCCCAAATATTATCATTTTACATTTTCTGTGAAAATGAGTCAGTTACTTTTGAGAGGAGCTTTCGTTTTGGTCTAAGTCTTTTCATCAGTAATGAAACTTCTATTGAGATCCTTGTATGGCAAAGCTGATTAAAGGATAGACTTAAAACAAAAAATTGGAGGAATTTTGAAAAAATAGCAGATAACTTTCTATTTTGGACTCGCCACTTTAGAAAGGGAAACAATTTACCTAATAACTCTGTATGCTCATTTTCTTTTAAATTTGTCAGTAATTTTCTTTTTATGCAAAATAGTTGTAATTCTTCTTCAGATGTTAAGAGGGTGATCCTTGGTGGAAATTTTTAGTGCTTTAACTCTGTGCTGCAGCTATTGTATACATTTGTTAAAATGTAGGAATCCTGTTCCATTTTAGTGCACATCCATCCACACAAAACTTAAGAGCATGTTAATGGTAAAGTAGAAATGAACTGCTGAAGTTGCTGCTACTTGCTGTTAGGTGGCTTTTGTGTGTGGCTTTTTGTGTTTGGGGGGTGATTTTTTTTTAATTAAACTTTCTTGAAAAAACTTAAACTTTTCTTGTTTCAGGAGAGTCTTGCTGTTGTTTATACTACATGCTGCCCTGGTCAGTATACCATATATGAACCTGTTATTAGACTGAAAGGTCAAGTGAAAACTGTACCTTCGCAGAGACCTTTCAGTTCAAAAGAAGTTCAGAGCAATGTATTGGACTCTTATCACCTGAAAACACTTCAGCCTGTTGAATATAAAACTCTTCAGTGTATACTACATGAAATTGGAGGAACTGGTGCATTTGTTTTCCTCTTTGCTAGGGTAAGGGGATTGGAGGGGGGGTCCATGTATATGTTCTCCCATATAAAATTTTTCTTGTATCTTGGGTAGCAAACCACATATTCTAGCTGCCTTGATCTAGTCTGCATGTGATTTTTTTTTTTTTTTTCTTAAAGAAAATCTGTGGAAAATACCTGTGGCATAACACAGACTGTATCATGGAGGTTGTCTTAAATTGGAAACTTAATTATAATTCTATTATGTAATGTTTTTTTTTAATATTGCTAGTATGTAAGATGTGTTGTTACATTCTGATTCAGAGTTGGGACTTCTAAATGTCAAAAGAGATTATTTTTAGGAGTGTTGTAGAACTGATCATATTTTTAGCCTCTAATTTTTAAAGGCACTTAGACTCATGGCATATCTTTAACGCTTTAAACACAGGATACTCACAATGCAAGTATTAATGTAAAACTACATAGTGTGCAGAGCTTTCATTTTATCTAGTAAATAGTGAGAGCTTTTTCAAGAGAACTGTTCAGCCATGTTCAAAGTCTTATCTTGTCTAAGAAAAAAAATCATAATTTCAAAAATACTAAGGCTATGAGCCCTAACTTAGATACTACTTAACTGTGACATTTACATGGAGAGGCTAATATTTGTGCTAGGAGTCTCTGAAGTACTACAGTTAATTCAAAATACTAATGTAGGCCTAAAACTTGGTTTGTATGTCTCTGGCAATGGTAGTGTTCTGAAAGGTGTGTGGAGAGTAACAAATGCGCATTAGATTAGAGACGGCCAGGTATTCAGACTTCTGGCTATGAAGACACTGCATGCTGTAATTTTAACATTGATAGTGAAATCTGAGGAGAAAATCCTTACTCATGTTACTGTATTACATAAATTTATGCTAAGTATGTGCTACAGACCCTGCTGTAGACTCTGCATCAATAAAGCAAGCAAACAATATATCAGCTGTCAGACCATACAGGTATACATGTGTATAACTAAGTGCAGCAGAATTAACAGGTGCATAGCAAGGGAACCTATAGGAACCGAAATTCCATTCACATGAGACTTCCTTCTTGTACATTTTTGGTAAAAATACTATTTGCTCTTTCTTGGGGTTCAGGAATTGTAGGAAGCAGAGAGTGAAGAACGGTGCATGGTCTTCATCTATCAAATTGCTTGTCTCTATGGACAAAATAAAACTTCAATGTTTGACATGTCCAGGTAGAGATAGTCTAGACCTTCATGAACCTTAATTTAAAGCTTTTCTTAAACATTAGGAAACATACTTTTCCAGGGCAAACAACAGACTTTATTCTTATTAGTGGCTTGTGTATTTCATGACCTTGTGACTTTGTAGTATAGCAAGAATAAATTGGTGCCTCCTGCTTAAATTTTATTTAGAACAGATTTTTTTCCTTAAAAAGGGATTCTTGTAATGGGACTCTTATTTTCTTAGCAGATAATTATTTACCACAATTGGAATTATCGCTTCGGATATAATATCTGAATGTACACACATAGGCAAAAATTAGTTATGTACATAACCTCAAAATCTTTAAAACAGATTTAATCCAGAAGTTATGATTTAAGACTGCAACAGAGTTTTTAAGGCTTTTTTCTAAATTTTTCTCATTTAAACTGTTTTATTAAATTTGCCTTTTCCTCAGGTTGTAGAGATTAGCAGCTGTGAAGACACTCAAGCTTTAGCACTACAACTTATACTATCTTTAACAAAATACAATCAACAGAGAATACAGGAGATGGACAATTGTAATGGTTACTCTATGATTCATCGAGTGTTGATCAAATCAAAATGCATTGTTGGATTTTGCATGTTGAAGGTAGAGTGCTCTTTTAACCTGATTGTTCAATGTTAGCACCAATTTAGAAACTTCTCTGTGATTTTAATTCTACATTTGAAGCTGGCTCCATAAAGGCAGAGCAGTGATTTGGAGCAAGCTCGGTCTAGGAGTGTTTTGCCTGGAACTAGAAAATCTTCCTAGGTAAGGGGAGAAAAAGGAAGTGTTGAAAGACCCTGATTTCAGAGGAGATGGGGGGCAGGGGGAAGCAGCTTTGTTTCTCAGAGGTCTTCAAGTGAGCTTAAACTTGTAAGCAATTAATAAAAATGTTTGAGTGCACTTGAAAATATTTTTTAAAAAAATTTGTACTGGTGTTATAAGAATGAAACCTCTTAAATGCCTCCAGTGGTGTTAAACTCAGTTACTAAACTCAGTAACTATTTTCAAAGTTGACCAGGTAGATATATGCCTCCCCTGTCAAGAGTTTGATGTCTCTTTAAAGATTTTTTTGATAAATTGGATAGGACAGCTGTACTGTTTTGTGCTTATGACATTCAAAGAAAATTTCCCCCTCTTTAAGATTCTTCTTGAAGGATGCTGCAGTGATGAGATTCTCTATATAAATGAAAATGGGCAATTCCTGCTTGATACAGATTCTACTGCAGTTATCCAAGATGTTCAATTGTTAGAAAAGCTGCTGCTTGACTGGAAGATATGGTCTAAAGCAAAGGTAATTACTTTCATTTTGGAAGGATTTTAAGTCTAAAAGTCAATATTTAAGAAAGAATGAAGTGATACAGGATTATGAGGTCTGAAATTACTGACATCTAACTGGAGAAATGAATTACCAAAATTTTCTAAAATTAATGGTCCTTATTTTTCTTTGAATAGCTGGTAGTAGCATCAAGCTCCCATTATCAATGATGCAGGTGGCCTTAGTGTATTAAATTCTGTAAATGTAATGTATGTAAATGACTTGTTAGTTGAATGGAGTAATTTTTTAGGGAAATTTCTTAAGACTGAGGAACACCTGCTTCCCTTTGGAGCTAAACTGTTGAAAATAACCATCTAGTGTTAATATGGCAAGGAGTATACAAAACTAGTTTTAGACAAGAAGTAATTTTTTTGTAGCTTAATCATTAAAATATGCTTAATTTTATATGAGCACAACTTTCCTAGTTTCTAGTTCTGACCTCACCATTTGCAGTCATTTAGTCTTTCTTAGGTGCAAAACTAACTTGACTTGGTTATGTTCCTAAACTGAATTTTTTTGCTTTTTTTATTCTCAGTGTGTAGACTCAGAAATATATTGCTGAAGCCATGTTCCTGTTTTGTTTTTGTTTTTCAGCAAGGTGTTTGGGAAACTCTGCTAGCAGCTCTAGAAATTCTTATCAGAGCTAACCATCACCAACAGATGTTTAATATTAAACAGCTGTTGAAAGCTCAAGTGGTACATCACTTCCTGTTAACTTGTCAGGTTCTTCAGGTACTTTGACTCTGAAATCCTATTTGTGCTTGGCAAAATACTCAGTTTTACTTACGCAGGGCAGGGGAAGAGACTAAATGCTATAGGAAAAACTACTTCAGTAGACTGTCCTCTGTGCTTCCAGACCCCTTTCATCTTCAACAGGCGTTGTTGCTGTAAACTGATACAGTTCCTTACTGGGTGCC
This sequence comes from Harpia harpyja, assembly GCF_026419915.1. Lineage (NCBI taxonomy): Eukaryota > Metazoa > Chordata > Aves > Accipitriformes > Accipitridae > Harpia > Harpia harpyja. Next base: position 33,680,746 of record NC_068952.1, read on the forward strand.
GTATTTTCTGCTGGACAGAAGGGGCAAGAGATTTTAACCATCTGGTACTATTTGAAAACCTAGTGTCATGGTTTAACCCCAGCCAGCAACTAAGCACCATGCAGCCACTCACTCACTTCCCCCCCACCCCAGTGGGATGGGGGAGAGAATCGGGGGGGGAAGTTAAAACTCGTGGGTTGAGATAAGAACAGTTTAATAGAACAGAGAGGAAGAAACTAATAATGATAATAATAACAATAATAAAATGGCAATAATAAGAATAAAAGGATTGGAATATACAAAACAAGTGATGCACAATGCAATTGCTCACCACCCGCTGACCGATGCCCACTTAGTTCCCAAGCAGCAATCCCTCCCTACCCAGCTCCCCCCAGTTTATATACTGGGCATGACATCACATGGTATGGAATACCCTGTTGGCCAGTTTGGGCCAGCTGCCCTGGCTGTGTCCCTTCCCAACTTCTTGTGCCCCTCCAGCCTTCTTGCTGGCTGGGCAAGAGAAGCTGAAAACTCCTTGACTTAGTCTAAACACTACTTAGCAACAACTGAAAACATCAGTGTGTTATCAGCATTCTTCTCATACTAAACCTAAGACATAACACCTATACCAGCTACTAGAAAGAAAATTAACTCCATCCCAGCTGAAACCAGGACACCTAGGCACTAGGTTACTTGCACAATCCATACATGAGTAGGAGCTGAAGTGAGCTGTGACCCTTTTCTAAAGACCTGAGATGTCTCTTACTAGTTCAAGTCTTCATTACTGAAAAACATAGATACTGTGCAAGTAGCAGAAACTGTCTGTCCTGTATCTCACCAGAGTTAATAGGGCAACTGGCCTGTAGTGCCCAGTCTGAACACTCCTCAAAATTTTGATCCAGTAGTAGCTTCTTCCATGGCATGGAGATAGTAGTTCTAAAAAGGACTTTGGGGAAGTGCTTCAGCCCTTTGATAGACGCTTCTCAAGAACATGATTTTGAAATGGTTTCCTGCTTATAGTACATATCTGTTTGTGAAAATATGTATTGTAACCCCTTCTTTCTACACTGTGTTTTCTGTCTTACATTCCTTTTTATTCTGAGTTTCTTACTCTAACACATGAAATGCATTTATTGGTTTTCCCTTTTTTAATGATTTTTTTTTAATGTCTCCTTTAATCATTTTAATTGCTGTAAATTTTGAATTTCTTCATTTTAATGTGGTATTCCCTACTTCTGGAACTTGTTAGTGGTATAGTTTACTTTTAAAATTGTATATTAATGCAAATGCCTGATACAGGATGTTGCGTAGTTATTTTCCCTGTCATTTGGACATGAGTACAAACACTAATATGCATGCCTATTGGGAAAAAAATTAAGTTCTTCGTTAAAAAAAACTACTCAAATTGGCCAACAATTTTGCAATTTTTTGGGAATGATGGAATGGAAGGTAAAACTGTATAAACCATTCTCTTTGAAAACATCACTTAAATTAACTTCATTTAGTCTTTTCTAAATGTCACCTTGGTGCTTGGGTACTAAAAAGACTGCCGTATGAGAAGTTAGAAACAAGTTAATCACCATGATGACATTACAGTGAGGTTCCCCACAAGTTTCTTGAAGTCCTGTTCTAAAATCATGGTTCAGTTAATAGATTTTTTTTTTTCAAATAGCCATTGTCAAACTATACAGAATGCTTGATCAAGCTGAGATTCCATTGATAATTACATTTATAATTTCTGACATGTATGTTTATAAAAATGGTTATTGAAGTGAAAATACAGAAGACCCAGAGTGGCACTGTTCAGCAAGTTCCTAATATGTTTGAAATGTTAGTATCAGCAACTATTAATTTCTCTACAAATATGTAACACAATGACAGTAAACTATACTTTCAATGGTGATTCATGTCCTAAGGCTCCAGCATTTCAAGTCCGAGTAGTATAGTATGGAGAAGATGCTAATTTTCTAAAATTAAACTTGCAGAACATCTGCAATATTTTTTGTGCCTGAATTTTGAGTGTGCTGGACTTGGGTAACATTGAGTAGGTACAGTAGCTCCTCTCAAACTAAAGAATACAGTCTTTATGACTTAAGCTTTTCTTGTCTGTTCTTCTATTACAGCGTGACAATTTTTTAAAAAAGACAATTTCTGTCAAATGAAAAATGCAAATAACTTAGTTGTACTGCTCTTCCTCTCTAGGAGCATAAAGAAGGGCACCTTGCATCCCTGCCTCAGGAGGTTTGCAGGTCATTTGTGAAAATAATTGAAGAAGTACTTGGATCTCCCCCAGACCTGGAATTGCTGACACTGGTCTTCAATTTCCTCTTAGCAGTTCACCCACCCACTAATACATATGTCTGTCACAATCCTACCAACTTCTACTTTTCCCTGCACACAGGTAGATATGTCATGTTTAACTAGAAATAAACCATAAGATAAAAATGTAGTCATAAATTATATCTAAAAAAACCTCTTATAAATTACTATTCTATGATTATATTCTTTGATTGCTATATTATAATAACAATATATAAAAAATTATTTAAGTATTGGGACTTAGTAAAAGTAGTTTAGAGTATTGAGAGACATTATAGTTAGACTTTGCTTGGCTTACTTGGAAAGCTTTCTTCTGTCTGCAGCCATAGATAACCTCTCTGGTGGTTATGTCTTTAAAGTTTGATGCTGCTAAGCGGAATGCATAATGTTAGCTGCCTGTATGGACACATTTGCCTGTGGGCAAATCTTAGAGAAAAACATTTAACTTACCTGTAAATGAAGCTTCTTCAGAAATACGTGTATATCATCCTGTCTCCATCTCTATTTTCTTGTTTCCTGTTACTGAATTCCTAGAAAAATAAAAGGCCTGAGGAGCGTTTTTAGCAAATGATCAGTTGCACTGCAAGATGTCATTGGCAGGCACCATCAGTGCATTGCATGCAAGTTACTGAAAGTACCTACGTGCTTTGAGGGCTGCAGATCTACGACAACAGCTGTCTTTAATATATCTGTACTAGATGATCACTTCGGCAAAATGAGTGATATGAGCTTTAAAAAAATCTTTCTTGCTCTTTTAAAGAATGAGAAACTGGTAGATGTATAGTTCATGCTTTAATATTAGCATTATACGATGTTAATCATAACTGATGTAAACAAGCATCATCCAAGTTTGAAATGTTTTCTCCTTTTGCAGATGCCTGTGTACCTCCAGTTTTAGGATCAGTTTCAAAGGCAGTACAGTTGTTTTTATCTGTATCTGTCCTCTAATACTAATAGATGTAAAATTCTGAGTAAGAATAGAATGTACTTTTTGAAACTTTGAGCCTTATTAGATGAACCTGTTTGAGAACAGCCACCTTTTTTTGACATGGCAAAAAATCAAAGTTATTACTGCTTGTATGCCTGTGAGGACCTGCAATTAAATATAATTACTTTAGAATATCATAATATTTTCAGTGTTCTGAAGTAAATTTTTAAAGATATATCACTAAATGAAAAAAATTGTTCTCAAGTGCTTTTTCTCAGATGCTCATGGGTCAAGCACTTCTCGTTAGCCTCCAGTGATCAGCTGGAAATGCAACCCAGCTACTGCGAGTCTAAATATATCAAGAATGCAAACTTAAAAACCTTTTATGTAACTTTTCCCCTTATCCTTTCTAGATGGCAAAATTTTTCAGGAGAAAATTGAATCACTTAAGTATCTGAGAAATTCCAGCAGTGGTGGGAAGTCAACAGACAGTTCTGCATTTGTGATTACAACTCCAACTGGATTTACAGCTTTACCACTGGAAGGTAAAATAATGCTGGAAAAAAAAGGACATTAAGACACAGTCCTTTGGCAGAGGACTAGAGTGCCTTCAAGTGTTACTTTCCCACAGGTATTTCTTACAAAGCTCCCCCTGCCCCTTGGAGCTTGACGCCTGAACAGCAGAGTAAGAAGGATGGAATTGAACACGCTACCTAAACTGCTCTTTATTCTCAGGTTGAGACAAATTGCCACATTGATGGCTCAGGCAGCAAAGTGGACCAGAGAGCTGAACAATTTCATTTGTTAAACAGACCTGCTAGAGATGTATGAGAATGCCTTAACCAGGCAATAGTTGAAATAGTGAGCCATAAGCAGCTGTCAGATCTGTGCAAAAAGCATTAAGCTGATGCTTTTCTTTATTTGTGCATAATTGTTAACGTCCATCTAAATACAGTATTAAAGTATTGACATTTAGTTATACTGCAGGTATATATACTGTTCCTACATGATAGAGGATGGGAAAGTATATCTTATAAAGAACAACTTAGATACCTTGGTTATATAAATGAAAATGGAATAGTTTTCTAGAAGCAGTCTCATTATATAGCATGCTAAACAAGCTGAGGTCTATAAAGATAACTGCTTTAATCAGTTTTTAATTCCTCTGCTATAGATGCTGAAATAGTGTGAAGTTATTAGTTCAAGCTGGTAACTTTTTCAGTTGGCATGCTGTCAGTGTGATGTTTCTTGCATCGTTATTGAATTAGATTTTTAATCATACTTTTTAACACAGATTTGCATAGGCAATCAACAAATATAACCTGTAAAACAAAAGCTAAAACATGTAACTTATGCCTAAGCCTTTATTTAAGCTCATGGACAATGAGAAATAAATTCTAAATAAAAATGCATAATCTAAGCAAGTTTACCAATATATACAAAATAGGAGTGGAAACAAATTACTCTGATCTAATTTAGCTGCTCTATGTTTTAGATCATGTATGACTTAGCTATATTCTGTATATCACCAAAGTAATACCTTTTACAACTGATGTCCTGTTGCTGTGTTTCTTAGGAAAAGCAAATTGAGTCTACAAGCACTACTTCAATTGAAGTGGTGTTAGTTCAAGTGTCTTTTATAAAAGCAGTGATTTGAAGAACAGACTGCAGTACTAAATAGTATATGGAATTAGTCATTCTCCCGTATGGATTATATATGAAATCTTACTCTTATAAATTGAGTACATTTTTATATCAATAGTACCAAACTGTTGTTCTTGAATAAAGATTATTCATGTGTGCCAGAGGAACACTCAACATAAATTTTTGTGAAAGTAGGTGTTGAGTGTTGTGTTTCTGAATTTGAATTTCTAAATTTAGACAAAATGTTTGAAATGGTAGGTTTGTTAGATAACTTGCTATCTGCATGTGGGTTTGCAGTTTGTTGCACTACCTGCAAACGTGTGTACAAGCTTGGCTCTGAGATTTTTACAACAATATAGATCCTTCCTGTAGTCTGAAGGCCAGCTTGGTCTGGCTATGTTTGCATATGTGTGTGTATATGTTTATATGTTTGTTATATATATATAATTTAAAAAAACAATATTCCTGTTGTCATCATTGCATTAGTACTAAATGATGTATAGTTTTCAAAAATACTTCTGAATGAACAAAGTCTCCTTGTCCTAGACTAACAGAAAGCTTCTTCTACCAGTCTGGTATACAGACTGCTCTCCCTCTTAAAAATATATTTTATGAAAGACATCAGTAATATGCTCTGAAAGTTTGACTGTTTTGGGTCAAACTGTGTGCTTAAAAGGAAGCCCTGTTAAATAAAATACGCAGTGATTTGTTATAAATCTGAAGTACATGTAAAGCCTTAGGGCAAAAGGGTTGGTGAATAGTATTTCAATGTCCACTGAAACATGCCAGTAGATTAGACCTCTTACACAAGAGCTCCCAATAGAGTAACCTCCTCTATTTGACCCTTGTTTTGAGCAAGGAGATTGAGCTAGACAATCTCCAGAGGTACCATCCATCCTCAATGATTCTAGGAATCTGTACAAATTCCTACTGAAGGTTAGTTGAGAGGATCATAATGTAAATCCAGAAACTGCAGTATATATGCAAAAATTATTTTCCATTTTATGTATCTTTCAGTTTTGACTTGCTAAATAAATGGCTGTGTAGTAGTTTACTATCTCTACTTCATTGGCCAAATCTGAGCTATGCCAGGTGTTAAATCAAGTTTTGCCGCATAAAATTAGCTTGGGTCATCACTGTGCTAAGTGTATGTGGAATGTAACATTGAGGGAAAAGCTTTTTTCTAGCGTAAAAGGAATGCTAAAGATATCCTTATTTCTCTAGGGAACACTTCCAAGGCTAGTGTACAGCAGAAGATAAGCTCTCAGGCACCTAAAAGACTTTGCAAAAGCTTACCAGCATCTCCTACTTCCTCACCTCGAATTCATCGAAAAAGACTAACTGAAAGAATGGGAAGCAGTGTTGATGACCTGCAGATTATTGGCAAGCGTGACTACATTGATCTCCAGGATAGAAGTGGTTTTGTAGGAAGTTCTGAAACCATAAAGAGAGTACAAGAAGAACTCTTTCTTAGCAGTTGTGAGTCTGCAAAAACAGTTTGTGACTCAGAGTTAACATCTGCGGAAACATTTGAAGATATTGCAAAAGAAGAAGAGTTATCTGAAAATGCATTTGAGAGTAAAGAAGCAGATGCAGACCTGAAATGTAATGAAGGTGGTGGTGTTGCAGCTGAGCCATCGCTACGTCGTCCAGACAATCTGAAAGGACTACCTTCATTTCAGAAGAGTCAGAGTAATTTTGCAGGGTTAGGCTTAGCATTTTCGGTTCACGGAAGTTCATCTGCCATTGCTCGCTGGCCAAGCTTTGCTGACAAGAATGTACTTCCTGAAGACTGGGAGAGTCTTGCTTTTTCTTCAGCTAATGAGAATACCCAAAAACCTTCTGAAAGCCCTGATGACAGGTAAGCAGATAAACAAAATAATAAATTAGCAGTAGCTCAGTATGAGCTCTAACTTCACAGTTCTTGGTCTTGATTATTATACTACTAAATTTGGAAGTCTGAAAATTGAGAGAGTGTTTTTAATGGCTGTCATAAACCAATTCATTAAGCTTTTAGTCTATCGAATTGCATTGTTTGAATTTTTGCATTATTTACATAGCAAACTTTAAAAATCAGGAATTTTGCTATCTGCAGTAGGAGTGGGAATTTGTAATGTTAGCTCACAAAAAAATCTTAAGCAAGTAGTTCTGGTCAGATTATCCTTTTTGCTATCTGCCATCCAAAAATAAGTGTTAATGAAGAGTGATAATAGAAGTATTAGAGAAATGTTTGCCACATTTCTTCCTCCTCCTGCCCCCAAGAGTAGCTAACAATTATCCATTTTTTTTGTCTCCTGTTGTAGACAATAAACTGTGGTAAAACACATTCCTCTGTTTTCAGATGTACAGAAGACTGTCTTGTGCTTATCTGTTGTGGATTATATGACCTCTTGCGTGGAGTTCTCCTAATCCTACCAGATGTCATGCTAGATGATGTGATGGACAAGCTTATCCAACCTGATTATCTTATAGTTCTTGTGAACCACCCATCTCCTCTCATACAACAAGGAGTCATTAAAGTAGGCCTCTATAAAATGTTTTCAGCTAAAAAGTTGTGAACTGGCATAGCTAACATGTTGGAAACATGAAGTTTTGTTAATATTTTTAATTTTGCTTTCTTTAGTTTTCTAGGTTTACTTCTGAGTTTTAAGATGTGCTTCCATACCCACAGACTTAAAAAAAAACAAAAAAACCCAAAAAGCCAAAAAAACCAACCCCAAAAACCAACACAACACAAACATAGAATCTTTCAATAGATAATTATAGTCCATGATCTAAGCCAGAGGCCTTAGGAGCCTATGACAGCATTACTGATGTAAATGGAAGGGACAATGCAGAAAGTCAGTGACCATCTTGTCAAGATTAAACACATGACGCACTATGTTAAATTAAGGTGCAAGGAAAGTTTTGACTTCTAGCACAGTTGACTTTCAGTTATTCTGGGGAGTGTGTCGTCCACACACTTGTGGCCTGAACACGGACTTGAGGCTTCAAAATGTTTTCAGAGATTTTTGTAGTATTGACAACGACGATGTTTGTGGATGATAACATTATATAGATTGAAAAACTTCAAGTAGATTTGTATTTTAATTTCAAGAAGAATAAGATTATATGGCTTCATTAACAAAATGATCCAAAAAATCATGCGTGCACTTGCATACACACCAAAGTGCAGGATTTAACAAGTACAAAAAGTTTGAATGTATTTACGTATGCATTCTGTAACTTATGTGTGTGTCCTAGTTTCAGCTGGGATAGAGTTAACTGTCTTCCTAGTAGCTGGTACGGTGCTATGTTTTGAGTTCAGTATGAGAAGAATGTTGATAACACTGATGTTTTCAGTTGTTGCTAAGTAGTGTTTAGTCTAAAGTCAAGGAGTTTTCAGCTTCTCATGCCCAGCCAGCGAGAAAGCTGGAGGGGCACAAGAAGTTGGCACAGGACACAGCTAGGGCAGCTGACCCAACCTGGCCAACGGGGTATTCCATACCATGTGATGTCACATCTAGTATAGGAACTGGGGGGAGTGGGGGCGGGGAATCACCGCTCGGGGACTAACTGGGTGTTGATCAGCAGGTGGTGAGCAATTGCAGTGTGCATCATTTGTACATTCCAATCCTTTTATTATTGCTGTTGTCTCTTCATTAGTGTTATCATTATCATTATTAGTTTCTTCTTTTCTGTTCTATTAAACCGTTCTTATCTCAACCCATGAGTTTTACTACTTTTCCCGATTTTCTCCCCCATCCCACTGGGTGGGGGGGCGACTGAGTGGGCGGCTGCGTGGTGTTTAGTTGCTGGCTGGGGTTAAACCACGACAGTGTGTGACTTCATCTCCCCCAAAATTGACTAAAAACCTAAGAGTCTTCAGATTAAAAGGATAAAGTCAGCTGTCAGTTTTAACAAGGACAGTGTAGATTGCACTTGCAATAGTGCAATTGATGTTTTTAATCTGGAATTTTAAAAATTTTGATTTTGAACTGTTCAAATTGCAGACAAGAACTTAACTTTCAAGGGGGTTATATTAAATGTTCACATTATAATTATGCATTTGTTTTTTAGTTGTTGGATGCATATTTCAGCAGAGCAAGGAGGGAGCAGAAGGAGAAATTTTTAAAGAATCGTGGCTTCTCCTTGCTAGCCAACCAGCTGTACCTTCACCAGGGGACTCAGGAAGTTGTAGAGTGCTTTCTGGAAATGCTCTTTGGCCGCTCTGTTGGCTTGGATGAAGAGTAAGTACTGCTTTGCTTTTGCGTCCTGTAACTTAATATTTGAACTACAAGCAGTGCACTTTGCTGGAGGCAAAGAAGAGATAGCTTTCTAATTCCTATTGTCTTCCTAGTAGTCAGCAACCCTAGAAAAAAAGTTCCTTCAAAACTGTTTTGAAATGTTTTGCTTGTAGCTTTAACATTTAAATGTATTAAACTTCTTATGACAATTGTATGGTCCTTAAGCTGTTTGGAAGCAACTTCATCTGATGGTTGCTGCCAGGTGGGATCTTCTAAACCCTCAGCCCTTCTGAGGGCCTCAGAGGCCTTTGCACTTCAAATGTCCTGTAATCAGTTTAACTCTTCCTATTCTTTCTGATCCTATGTGAAACTGATTTATATCCTTAGAAGTTTTAAGTAGCAGTCACTAGACTTCTGCTACTGCATTTTGGTAGGTGATTAAGGAAAAAGCTTGATGCCACAGCTGCTTCCTTGGCTTGGCCTTGAGTTTAAATCCCTATTTCCTTTAGGGAAAATCCCACAGATACACCATTTCCTTGAACCAAAGAGCCACCTCATATTGACAGGAAAGGAGATTACCTTTAAGCAGACAATTATCTAAGTAAATAGTATTTTTTAGAATTAGTGTGACTGTTTAATGATTGTACAGGGAGAACATGCAGCTAAGTATAGTCAGCAGTGCAAAAATCTTGCACAAACCTCCTTCTCAGTTGCTGCCTCTGCAGGATTTGTAGCCAAATTACTTCTGCCTGTTGGCCTGATCTTCACCACCACCACCCATCCCTTCCACCCCCCCAAAAAAAAGCCTGTTTAACTGCAAGACTTAAACCTGGCTGCTTAACTAGCCCCAAAGAGAACTGTTATTTCCTCGGGATTGATTATGGGGCTGGGAAGGTAATTCTAATGTCTCAGGCTTTTAGGATTGTAAGTCATGTGATGGGCTGATAACCTTAGAAGAGTAATCTAATTTCTTAGTGCACAAGTAATACAGAATCTAAAGCACTGTTCTAAATTCTACAGTTGCAATAAGCCAGAAGTTGCCAAACTTAATTAAACTTCAGCAGTAATGGATATAAGATATCAAACCTGCTGTCAGTCAGTATATTATATTGATGCCAAGCTGTATCTGGTTTCTTGATAGTGTCTGTGCCTGTTGTAACACTTATAAGATGCATCATCTTTCCAGTAATTTTTCTACACTGATTACAAACCCCCTCTGTTTTCATGAAATCTGTATTGTAGACAGTTGGCAGTTAGCTGAAGCTTCAGATATATTTTTAGGCACTTCCATTTCCTTGTGGCTCTTTGAAGTGTTTATTTTGCTCTTATTTCCTTTAGTAGACAGGCATTGTTACTGCAATGAAACTTAGGAAAATGCCATCTACATCTTTGCCAAAATACTGGCATAGACTGGTATTCCAGTTGCATATACTAGTTGCATGTACCAGGTTCCTATTTTAAGGATGTCACTCGCTTATATTTATGTTAATAGATTTGATCTGGAAGATGTCAAGAATGTTGGACTCTTTCAAAAATGGTGTGTCATTCCTGTTCTGGGTCTTATAGAGAACTCTCTGTATGATAATGTTCTGCTGCATAACTGCTTCTGTCTCCTTCTACAAATCATAAATTCCTGCTCAAAAGTTGCAGACCTACTGCTCGATAATGGCTTGCTCTATGTGTTGTGTAATACGCTGGCTGCTCTCAACGGACTGGAAACAAAGTAAGTATTGTATCAGTTGCTGTAAAATAGTCCAGGCACAACCTTAAGTCTAGCAAAAATTACTGTATTGTATTTGTTCTACTTTCTAAAATGATCAGAAAGCATGTACAAAATAACACTGGTTTTGAGGTTTTCAGCTTTAATTATACCTGTAAGTGAAAGTTAATTCAGTTCAAACGGTGGAATATAAAAATTTCTTTCCACACCTTAAACTTTCAAGTGAAATGACATTTTAAAATGCAGGTTTGTTGCATGGTGTGCACTTTGGATGCTCTTCATAATAAACTCACCGGAACAGTAAGATAAAGGCCCAGGAGATGGTAGCATTCTACTATATCTATAGCCAATGTCAAAACTGCAGGAAAAGTCTCTCCTGTGCTGCCTGTGATTTAGTAGTTGAGATTCTGAGTAACTTAAATGACTTCATGAATTACAAACATTCTGTACTCTAAGAAAGGTTATACAGTGAAGGAAGGAGAAATGGGGTTTTGTTAATTCATTTCATCAGTTGGTATCCTGAAAAAAGAGACAGACTTCCCTTTTACCCCAGTATAGTTTTAGTTCAGCATGGCTACAAAATTGAGATATTGCCCTGAATTTTTTTTGAGAAATACAGGACTTCAAACCTGTTCTTTAACTTAGAAATCTGATACTAATACATCATTGCTTTTCCAATAAAACTTTGTTACAATCTTAACGTTAGAATGTCTCAAAGATTTGCAGGCATCCAATTTGCCAGAGTTAACACTGAAGAGGTGTCTTTGATAATTTTCTATCCTTCAGCAGTAATGTTTTTATATAAAGTACAATATAATATTAGATACGGTTGTCATAATTAGCAAGGGGGATAGTAATGGGTCTTGTTATGGGTTATAATCTACTAGAACTGTCATGTTTGTGGTAACTACAACTTTGTTTGCAGCATTCCCTTGAATGACTACAAGTTACTTGCGTGTGATATACAACAGCTGCTGGTAGCAGTTGCAATTCATGCCTGCAGCTCCTCAGGTTCTCAATATTTTCGTGTTATTGAAGACCTCATTGTGCTGCTTGGTCATCTTCAAAACAGTAAAAGTGCAAGGATGCAAAGTAAGTTATCTGCTTATTTTGGGGGTCATGGGACTGGAGAAGTAAATCCCTTCCCCACTGATTTTTGTTTAAATTGATATTCCTGCCAAGGGAGAAGGGAGAGTTCTCTGGTGATGGATCTTCTTTGTCTTCTAAGTGGTTCTCAAGGTAGTAGTTTTCCTCAGGAGCCTGCCTTGTGGTAAAGAATTGAGTTCTCCTAATCTGAACAAACAATGATTGTAAAAGTTCATTAAGGGTATTTAAATGGAAATGTTCTATACAGTTGCATTTAGCTTATTTCAGAGTAATCAAATTCAATGGCTTTTCCATGACAACTCACTTGTGTACTGTCTGTATCTGTGGAATAGTGATGTGACTTTGTGTCTTCTGTGGATCGGAGGTTTTACAGCTCTTGACGCATTTTGTGTTCTTTTACTTTTTACAAACATCTGCTAAAAAATCTTGAAGACAAGTAAAGAATGTCTTATGTCCTTTGTATGCCTCTCTCTGTAGACATGGCAGTTGTTCTGCAGTTAAGAGTTCTTCAAGCAGCTATTGAATTAATAAGAACAACAGCAACCCAAGATGCTCAGGAGCAGGCCGGTTCAGTCCCATCACCATCTGCACCACATCGTGCAATGTTTCAAAAGCGTAAAGGCATTGCTGGTGAGTAGCAAAAGTGTAGTATTCTTGTACTTTCTCCTGTATATTACTTTCAAACTGTAATTTCAGTATACAACAAATGAGTCCTGTTGCTTTGCTTTTTCTGTGGACTGGCTTTAAAAATAAATAAATATTTATTTATTTATTTTGAATAGTGTAGCCTTGTACCCATTTTGAACTTGTGGGGGTTTTGTATTAGGAGGAGGGAGTGGGGTATGAAAATGAAACCTCAGTCACCTTATTCTCACTGCAGTGTCTAAAGCCAGATATTGCCTTCTTTTGGGATTCTCTTGAATTCACAAGTTGCTTAGTAAAGATGTTTTTAAAGTAATTCATAGTGGGTTTAATAGCCAACTTCACAGTAAGGAAATACCAAAATAAAGTTAGTGCTTGTAACTTTAACACAGCTATGACGTAGGGATTGCATTGTTGCACAACTTCTAATTAGTGATCATCCTGAAGTAAATACCTGGCACTCCCAAATTTATTGTTGGGAATGTGAGATTCCCAGATTCCACTGTGGTTGTGCTTGCAAAACATTTGTGCAGTTCTAGCTCTAGCAGTAATACTTTCTCTGTATTTGATAGCTGGTGAATCATTCTGTAAAGGTTTTGAAATATTCTGGCTGGAAATGGATTTTATGTATCTCATATAAATGAAGCTGCATTTAAGACTTTGTAGAAGATACAATTTAAAAACTGGACATGTATTGGAGTTTTTTTTTAAAAAAAAACCAAACCACTATTATTGCATGTTTACTATGGGAATGTTTCTCTTGATATGGTCAGCTTTTGAGGCCCTTCTCCATCAGCCTGGTAAATATAATGAAAATACTTTTACATTAGTGAATCTGGTAAGGCACTAAAGAAAAATAAAAAAACCAGTTATTTCCAAAAGAAACAAGTACAGTCAAGGCCTACCAGTTCCTTTCAACAAAATTTTAGGGAATACTCTTTTAAGTTAGAAATAGTACTTCTATCAAAATTAGTGACAATGGGTATGGTACAAAATGTGTTTGTTTATAAGCTGTTAATATAACTGACTCATTATTTGTGCTCATAAAGCTACTTTCCAATATGCAGTAACTTTTTGTTGTATCATGAATTTTTAATCCTTTATCCTAATAATACAGTAAAACCAGGAGTAGAATACTCTGGTGTTGTACAATAAATCTGATCTTGAGACTAACTCATCTCATGGTATCACTTCTTGAATATTATATGTTTATTTTTAAATAGAAAAGCTTTTAAAAGAAAGATACAAACATCCAAATGACACTTATGTTCCCTTCAATATTAATGTATTTCAAATGTTTTGTTTTCTTAAATGGTATGAATTCTTTGGACGAAAGCAGTTGCTGAGTGACTAATTTTTTGTGCATTTTAGTAGGATGCTATTAATGCTTCTCTGCTTAAAGGCTCCAGAAAGTTTTCACTTGCTCAGTCTGATGCTTTGCTGATGAAAATGCGCTCACTAGCCAGTGAGGAGTTCAACATGATGATGCAGCGGAGAATGAGCCAGGAAAATCCTATCCAAGCCACTGAGGCTGAGTTTGTGCAAAGGTTACAGAGGCTGACTGTTCTAGCTGTTAACAGGCTCATTTATTTAGGTAGGACTTCTTGTTGTTCATTTCTGTTTTGACAGAGCCAATGTAGTGCAATATGAAAAATGGATTCTTGCTTTTGGAGTGTTGAAGTGTTTGAGAGGAAAGATACCATTGACGCTAGTTTAATGGATTTAACCATAAAAACATCATTCTCTCTGTGATTTGTCTCTCGGTATTATGTAACTGACAATCTGGATACAGTTTTTATCTGAATGAACTGAACAAGTTGTTTTAATTCTATGTTAGTGCATTCATGTGTTAACTGCCTGAATTATTACATGAATATTTAACTCTGCCCAAGGGAGCATCTGCTCTCTTAAAATGCATCCGTTTGCATGTTTCTATGAAAAGGCTACATTTGTTAGCAAAACTTGACTTTGGGGGCTAGTTCAAATTCCACAGAAGCAAGAGAAAGAGTAAGTATGCCAACTATAGTAGTAAAGACAGTATATGATTTAATGCCAACTAAAGGATCACAGGATTCTCTTGCTTGAGATGGTACTGATCAATATGTGCCTCTTAAATTTTAAGCATCTGCTGAAGAGTGCCTTGATGTACTGGGTATAACAGAAAACACAAGTCAAAGCAGACTTTCAACATCCCAACTGGAAGTTCCTGAAGAGGAAGGGCAGCAAGAACTGCCTAGCAAAACAAATCCTTTTCTTAAAGAAATGTTCAAAATGTTGGTGGAAGGAATCAAAGTATCCATTGTAAGTAATTACATGTTGTCTGCATTAAAGCATATCTCATAAGGTTCCTTTATTAGGAACTTCTCATGCATAAAGTCTTCTGTCCATAAATGCTTTTTTTACTGCCTCTCTCAGTTCAGCTGTGGCATTAAAAACCTCTGTTCAGCTTCCCAGTTATTCTGCTGTTGTAAAATAGTAAATGCATCTGTTTTGATTTTTACCTTAACGTTTAGCAAAATTCTGCTTCTTGGAACAAGCACACAAAGGTTGAAGACTTCTGTGTAGTCTACAAATCTGCTTTGTCTCTTAAACCTCAAGGTTTAACTTTGCTGGAGCCGATAAAACAAGATCATCTGTGCATCCACAGATGATGGAGAGTTTCTGAGCAATTTGTGTCTCTAATATATTTTAGAGTTGGGAAGGGGAACTGTCTCTCTTTTCAATTGTTGCCAAAGGGCTGAGAGTTTTCTCTTCTAGCATACAGACTTTAGCGTGTCAACCTTTCCAAGGTGATCAGGTTTTCCTTGGGTAATTGGAAATTGTTTTATTGGAAAACTTAACTTACTGCTTCTTGCCTCTTTATTTCTCTTAGGTCATCTTTATAAAAAGTAGCTCAACCTAATTTTCTTTCTAGGTCTGGAAAATTGAGCTTGTTAGGTCTGTTATCTTTCCATCATGCCATACTTGTAGTACTTTTCAAAGGTGGCAGGTTTCTTTTTGTGAGCACAAGCACCTCCATCCAATGCCTGGTTTCTAATCTTTTGAGGTAATCCATTCAGAAACTAGTGATTAACATAAAAGGGCTATTCATTAAAATAAACAAAACCCTCTGATTTTTAAACCTTCTACATCACAATTTTTGCTTTTTTGGATTGTTGTATAGTCCCTCTAACTGGATACCCAGTTTAGTTAGGAGTTGCATTCCTAATATTGGCGGATTGAGAAAAATATGCTTATTTTATTAGAATGAACAAACCCCTCTCTCATTTTTAGTAGAATGCCTTTTAACCTGTAATAATAATCAGTAATCTAAAATTAAACACTTTATTTTGGTAGAGAAATCTTTATTGCCTTACATTTTGATCCTATCAACTGTGTTTGTTTTGTAATGTGAAAAACTTGGTAAAAGGAAGCCCTAACCCTGTAATATTAAAAAATTGTCTCTTGTACTTAGGGCACCAGCAGAATGAACACACCAAAGCAGCAGTGGAAGAGAATCCTCTTGTCATGTAAGGACACATTCCGTACACAAATTGGGAGGCTTCTTGTGCACAACTTGTCTCCGGCAAGGCCACTGCAAGAGAGAAAGCTGGCTTTGGAGTTGGTACATGAAATAAACAATCAAGAGATTATGCGTGACTGTCTTAGCCCAACTTTGCAAGTAAGCTCAAGGGTGTTTGAGAGAAGTTTGTAAAACGTATATTCAATTTTTTTGTTTAAATTTCACAATTTTTTAGAACTGTATGTGGCTACAGTTGTTCACTGCTGTTTTAGCAATGTTTAGTGTAATGACAAATTAATGTCATACAAAATGCCTGTGTGTACCTCTGCAATTGCTATGTTATCCTGAGGGTAGGTTTTGTAAGAGGCAAGATAGGATTATGTCTGGATATGTTTACTCTGTAGCACATCAAACATCACATCTCCTGTGTAGTGCAGAAACAAAAGGTGGTTTTAACATGAAGAATTTTACTGAGGATGCTAGAAGTTAAGGTACCCTGAAAAAGCAGATTAATGAAGGAATTATCCTTGCCTTGGAACTCTAACTGCAGACTTCCTCAAACTTTTAAGAACTGATTGCCACTAGATTTTAAGAGGCAGCCAGTCCTCAATCAAAGCAGTTACTCTATCTTTTCTTATTTAGCCTTTATTAATTCTTAAAGTGGGATTGTGTATTCTATGTTCTTAACTCAAATAGCTGAACACTTTCTCCCCGCTTCTCTGGGTTTGTTAGGAAAAAGCTTTTTTGATTGTACTCTGTTAGTGCAAGCTTTAGAGAAAGCATTTCTTAGAGCCACGATTAGGAATTGGGTAGGAATGTTGCTGTTTGAGATCTTCAGGAACTGCAAGAATGAAATAAATTATGTAAGATATTGACACAGTTTGAGTCAGTGTATACTAAGGAGAGAAAGTATTTATTGGATGAACCTATGACACTTATGTGTTTCTGATCACATATACATTATTCAATTAAATTAACACTTTTACTAGTAAGAAGAGAGTTGATACACTAGCAATGGCTTCTTTGGGGGAGTGTCATGTTGAATGCTTTTACGGGCTGTGTCTGCTTAACTTCATTATCTGTCAGCTCTAATTTAATTTATCAGACAAGGTGTAGCATTCTTGGCAGGCAAAATTAGGAGTCTCGGGCACATATTCCCTGAAGTATAAACAAGGCTGTAGGAGCTGAGTCCTTGGAAAAGAAACTTAGCTTTCCTGTAAGCCATTTGAAAAGTCACAAGATGCTGGGGTAAGTTTTATCATATGGAGGATTAAATTCAGCATGTTCTTTCTAGTTTTATAGAAGCTTGTCTTCAAACATTAAAGCAACCATTTTCTTTAAATCACGGAAAAATTAGTAGAAGCAGCAATCTGTCCAGACTGACTAGAAAAGGGAATGAAGTTGGAGGAAAAAACTGCTCAGTGTTGTATTGTGGGAATGAGAATGACCATACATCTGTTTTCCCTTCTTCCCTTCCTTTCATCTTCTAGCATGGACCTAAATTAGTGCTCTATTTATATGAGTTAATGCACAATCACAGTGATGAAATGACCAAAGAAGAACAAAGAGCAGCAGGAGACTTTGTGAACACATTGAAATGTTGTGGCTATAAATGCATTCCCCTGAGCCCACGACCAAAGCCAGATCTAATAAGAGCTTTGAAAGAGGTTTGTGAATCAAAACTTTATTTCAAAAACTGAGTATATTTGAGACAATTGTCTGTTATGTGGGGTCAGAGTCTTACTGTAGACAGTGATTTTGTTTGCTTGGTGCATGGCTTATGCTTTTGGGGATTCTCTGGGGTCTGAATATTTCTGTCACATGTACTCAACACTTCACAGCAAGCTCACATGTTAATGCTTCTTGGTTAAGCATATTACTTAATCCAGGTAAAGGTGAGAGTTCATAATAAGTTACTAGTATCTCTCATTGTCAGGAAAAAAATTTTATGGTTCCTTGCAAAAAGTTACAAAATTATTTCTAAATATAATAAAACTGCAGGAACTGAAATGAAGTCTTGATGGTTTTAAATGCTGTGAAGGTATCAGTTGAACAGTTCTGTCAGTCTTCCTTTTTTAAACTGGCCTACCCTTTAGCCTCTGCTTCCTTATTTTGTCCATCTAAAAAAAAAAAGTAGCATGTAAAACTTCCTTTCAGGATCAGAAGAAATATGAGATGGAAGAAGGCATAAACAAAGCTGCTTGGGAGAAGACAATGGCTAATAATCGGCAAAAGTAAGTGCCTTTTTAAAGGGGCTGCACAAACTCTGTAAGAATGTTCTCTGTTCAGTACACCCTATTGCAAAGTTGCCTATGTGATGATTACAGGTGTTTTTTCAAATTAACAGTATTGCTAGCTTTTGATATTTTTTTTTACCATTATAAAAACAGTTTGATTGTAGGTATATGCATTTTGATAGGTTGTATAGTAAATGGCATTGTGTGAACTTCAGAATACTGAATCGTTTTTTGCACATTTGGCATTTCACCCTTAGTTTTACAGCTGTTGTATCTGTCCAATCACCTCTCCTGTTGCTGTGGTCTGTGCAATTAAATGTGAGGCAAATGTCCCTGCAACTAACCCTGATCTTCAATGAATAAAATACCGTTATATTCAGCATAGTATTTGAACACTTTTGTGAGCTACGTAGACTACTGCTACTTGACATAATGTAAATTTCGGTAGCTTGTGGTAGAGTAAGAGGTTCTTTCCGTTAATTTACATTTCAGGCTTTGTCATAAAAATCAGATCTGAGATGCACATGCAACATGCTTCAATGTAGGCAACTGTAGTAGCTGTAAAAGTCAGCTTAGTCAAGTCTGTCCAGATAAGAGATAAGACTTTGTTGAATAACTTAAGAGATTTGAGCAGTGGTAAATTACTGTTCTTACTTCAGATTTTTATTGTAATGAATATACATTAATAAGTAAAACATGCTAATATATGGCTGTCAATCTTCTGATTGGCTTGTCTTGTCTTTGGCCACAAGTAATAGCTTTTTTTGAAGGCTAAGAAGCAGAAGGTATTCATGAGTCTTGTGAAAATTGTGTAGGCTAAGTTGCTCTGCGTCTGCTTTAACAAGAACTATGGATATCTCCTGCCAAACTGATTGTATTTTATAAGGGGTTTTGGTGTCTTGCCATCCCTTTTCAGTGTGTTTGACATTTTAAAACACAACTCTTTTTCCTCAGTCTCTTTCAACGTCTGGATACAAAATCTAAAGACATTTCTAAAATAGCTGGAGACATCACACAAGCTGTGTCTCTGTCACAAGGAATGGAAAGGAAGAAAGTAATCCAGCACATCAGGGGGATGTATAAGGCAGAGCTAAGTGCCAGCAGACATTGGCAGGAGCTTGTTCAGCAGCTTACCCATGATCGGTAAGTCGTTCTCTCATCTCAGTGAAAAAGTAGGAGAGACTCAATGCCTGACACATGCTTCTCATTCTACTTAAAGGCACGTGAAATGTAGATGATAGTAAAATTAGAATTACTTGCTTTTGCTAATCATCTGTTGGTTAAAGACTTGTAAAATACTTGATTTATTCTCCTATTTTTTCAGGTGAGTAGCCAAGTAGTATTTCTATACCATTTAGACAGGGGTTTTTGTCAGATACATTTTGCTGTGCCGAATAGAATGAATGTCATGAAGTTTTCATATCTTGCTTTCCATTGATGGAGTAAAAAACCATTTTTTTGGGTAATGTTACTCACATTAGCATCCAGATACTGTGTCTGCTAATCTGCATAGAGCAAAAGATGTTAAGTCTTGACAAGAAACTAAACAGTGGTATTTTTACCACTGCAGAGCTAGTATGTCATGTGTGCAGCAGCTGAGTTTTGAAAATAAAGTATTGGATACATTGTATTGCTGTCTTCCTCAGAATTAGTAACTTCAAGAGCAGTTTTACAGTAGTAGCTCCTAAGTAGTGGGGATAGCTCATGAAAATAAACTACAGAATTCAGTTTTTTGATACTTTTTCAGAAATAATTGCTCAGTGTACTACTGTGGAACTTCTGCCTTTCTACTATTTAAAGAAAAACAGAATGAATAAACATATATACTGCCTCTGCTGCTAAACTCTAACATATTTTGTGTTTTTTCAGAGCACTCTGGTATGACCCAGTCTATTACCCAACTTCTTGGCAACTGGATCCGACAGAGGGCCCAAACAGAGAGAGGCGCCGCTTGCAGAGGTGCTACCTAACTATTCCAAACAAGTACCTCCTCCCAGACAGGCAGAAACAGGAAGGTAATTATAACACCTTCTAGGACTATATCTGAATTGTAATGACTACTAGTGCCTTATTTGTGGGGCTTTTACAGGTGTTATAAAAACTCCGTTATCTTACCTATTTGAAGACAAAACACATTCTTCTCACTCTTCTACTGTGAAGGACAAAGCTGCAAGTGAACATATAAGGTAAGGTTTGGGTAACACCTCCCTTTCCTACCTTCTCCCATTCCAGTGAAACGGTTCTCCTCACTTTTTTGTCTAAATAAACATTAAAAAAAAAAAAAATCAAGTGAGATACGAGACAAATGTCAAAAATAATAGGTTTTTTGCTGTACTCACAAGCAAAAGATCAGAGTTACCAACATGTACATTTTCTGAATCTTAAAACAGTGTAACTCCATGACTTCAAAAATCAGTAAAAGCAAATACCATCTGGTGTGATATGGGGATGGGACTTCTGTGGGATGACCTGATGGGATTTCTTTACCTATTTGTCACTTAGATATCTAAGATAGGCAGTGCTACTAGATCTGGTAGGTCTTTCCATCAGTGTTCAAAAGCAAATTGTGTTTTCATCCTCTCTGCTTTTACTGCTGTGTTACTCAACTCTCCAGTTGTGTCAATTTACCACCTATTACAGGCACTAATACTGCCTAAAACAACTGCAGAGAACACACAAAGAAATAAATACAAATATACTAATATGCAAGTCTAGAAAGTTGAGGTTCTATTTTCTTTCCCCACCTTGGGATTTGAACCATTAGAGTCATGGTGTTGAAAAGTCTTTTCTTCAACTGTAGCCTTTGAGGCTGTTAGTTCTAGGTACGTGCTGAAAGGTATGTAAATCCATAAGCATTAATACACTTTGAAATATTTCAGAGTTAATCGAAGATGTATAAGCGTAGCACCTTCTAGAGAGACTGCTGGTGAACTGTTGCTAGGTAAGTAGAATTTTCAGTCCTCATAAATATCTTTTTTTGTAAAAGATTCTGCTGTGTATATATAAACTTGGCTGATATTTTTTTTAAGTAATTGAGCTGTTGCGTGACTTCTTATGGAACATATACTTTATAGATCAGTTTTGCTTTTCTTCCCTACTGTTTGCATGAGTGCTATTTGGACTGTAGTTAAGTTTTAAAGTTGCAGACCACTTGCTAAAAGATGTGGAATGATAAATTCTATTTCTATCCAGTACTGTCTTGCCCAGGTACTATTCTAAGTATTCTTAACTCCTGGATGCTGTCTATATAATGCCAAGATGTGTTACACAAGTAGTAATATCATGTACCTTTTTGCAACTGTTTCTTCCTGCAGGAAAATGTGGCATGTATTTTGTTGAAGACAATGCTTCAGACACAATTGAAAATTCAGTAAGTATTACAGCAGCTTTTTGTCTAGCTTTAGTTTTTCCAAACTATGACCATGAGTAGCCTTTGTCTACTGCCACTGGGATTGCCGGAGTACTAGATTTAGAGGTCCCTGGACAAGGTCAGCCAAACTGAATAGTTTGGGTTCAGTGTTGCTTCTGATGCCTCTGGCTGTGGAATTGATGGTGATAGCAGAAAACAGCAAAGATGTGGGCCTGGGGCTGGGAGGGAATGAGGAGGGGGTGATATGGGGAGGCTTCTGCACCTTGCTGTCCATTGCTCTGAGTTCATCAGCATAAGTGCGCAGAGCTTGCTTTGGTCTGCACCTGAGAACTTGCCTTACTGGAAGCCGGAGCACTAAGAAGTACAGAAACTCACAAGTGTATGAATTGTGCTGTACTCTATAGCATCTGATTCTTGAATTTTCCATTATATAGGATGTTCTAGCTCCCCCGTTATCCCATATAAGAGAGGACTGTTTCATGGAGGAAACTGGAACTGACCTAATCCTTCTGATATACAAAGGCTCTGATGTATTATTTAAGTTTATACATCCAACAGACATTTAAAAAAAAAAAAAAATCAAGATGTGGGTTATACTGTCGAAAGTTTTGAACTGTTTTCAGGGAGCTCTTTCTTGCATCCACTAAGCACACAGCTCCTGTGGTTTAAGATGTTACCAGCTGTTTTGCTCCTTTGTCCTTCATATAGGACTGTCAGAATTGGGATTCATGGCAAAGCTTTGCTTGCTCTCGTTGGCTGTCTGATACTTTAGCTTAAGAGCCAGTGAAAATACAGCATTGCCTGCTAGTGTTGGATATGGAACTGGAGCAGCTGCAGAGCATGCATGATGTTCCGTGTGCTGCTTTGAGGAGAGTGGAGGATGGGAAACATACATGAAGAAAATCACAACAATGTCTTAAAGCATCACAGCAAAATTAAAGTTTGCCTTACGATATATTCTATGGTTCTAAACTGGCTGCATTGAAGGGTTTCTTGTTTTGAAAATCTGCTATTTAAAGTAACTTTTTCAATTGCAAATTCTGCAGAGTTTTCATGGAGAAACTGAACCAGCATCATTTTCTTGGACCTATGAGGAAATTAAGGAAGTTCATAAGCGTTGGTGGCAATTAAGAGACAATGCTGTGGAAATATTTCTAACGAATGGCAGAACTTTACTCTTGGCTTTTGATAACACAAAGGTAATGTGGCACTGATACATAATAATAGATCGAAGTGTTTTGCTCTGTCTTCATAGCATGTACGTTCATGCATTAGTTTTTAAGGAGACCTGTTGCATGGAATAACTAAATTCTGTCTAATACCTTTGAAAAAACTTTGCTCAGCTAGACTTCTAAACACAATCATGTAAAACACACATCTCTGATGTATTAAGAAGAATCTTAGTAATACTATACGTTATTCCATTACAGCAGATATCTGGAAATCTGTAAAATTAGAGAAACTTACTAAGTCTTGGTAGTTTGAAGCTTTTGACATTATATGATTAAATCTGTGGTATTTTCTTCTAGGTCCGTGATGATGTGTACCACAACATCTTAACTAACAATTTGCCTAACCTTTTGGAATATGGAAACATTGCTGCTTTGACCCACCTGTGGTGCACAGGACAGATTACTAACTTTGAATATCTGACTCATTTAAACAAGCATGCGGGCCGTTCCTTCAATGATCTCATGCAATATCCAGTATTTCCTTTTATACTTTCTGACTACACCAATGAAACGCTGGACCTAAATGATCCATCGGTATATAGGTAATATGAAATGTTTGGAGCTGGTTATTTCCAAATACTTGAACTGATCATCCAGTATAGCTTTTTAACTTCATTGTACTAAACTGCACACATACATGAATGGAACTATTCAGGGACAAGCCTCATCCATAATAACCTGGGCTTTTTACAATAAGTGGCTGCTTCACCTTGGATATTTAAATAAAATGCCTAATATTATGAGTGTGTATATTCAAAGGATGCTATGAATTGGACTTACATACTGCCTTAATAGGATATGGATAGTCCACAGATTTAAATAAAAGCTGTATGTTTAAATTCATGTGATTAAAGACTTCTAGGCCAATTAGTGAAAATTAAATGGAAGAGGAAATAATACTGTAAATGATTTGGCCAAGTACAAAATCATATTGTCTTCATTGTGAATAGATCCAAGTGAATTGTCCCACCCTAATAAATTTCTGTTAAGCCAATTTTAACATTCGCGTGCACAAAGTCTTTGCCTTTATATGATGCCTTTGATTTGACAGAGACACTTTGCATTTGCTTGCCTCTTACTGTGCTATGGGCTTGTCTGTGGATCTGAGTTTGCCCTTAGCACTGACTATAAGTGCCCTTTTTATTTTCTGAACTCTCTTGTAAAGTGCTATTAAGTTCTGCTTGTCCTTTTCATGATATTAAAGGTGTTATTCTTAATAATGCATTATTAAATGGTGTGATTCAACATCTTTATAAAAATGACAAGATATCAGTACTACTTCTGTTGCAGAAATCTGGTCAAACCAATAGCTGTGCAGTCTAAAGAAAAAGAGGATCGTTATGTGGATACTTATAAGGTAGGTTGGATAACTTTTGCTTCTTGCCCTTTTTCCTGTGTATAAATGATATGGGGGCTTTAATTTTTTTGACATATATTGATGTGGGGGGGAAAGAAACCACAAATCCAGTATTTTGTCTATGGAATTCTTATTTCTAGTATGCTGCGTTTCCTGGGAATTGTTTTATAGCATGCTTGGAACCTGTGTTTATCTGTTCCTGTACTTGAAATCATAAATCAATTTAGTCTTTCCATGTGATACTGCTGAGGAGGTTAAATTGGTATCTTACATATGAACATACATATATTTGATTCCAAATTACTTTTAAATGTATGTTCCTCAAAGTTCTAAGTTTTATTCCTAAACAACTTAGGCAAGCTCTTATTTTTGTTATTGGAATGCAGTCTAAGTAGGAGGTTTGTGATTAATTTTTTTTTTCTACTACTTTTCTAGTATTTGGAAGAAGAGTACCGTAAAGGAGCACGAGAGGATGATCCAATGCCCCCTGTACAGCCATATCACTACGGATCTCACTATTCCAACAGTGGAACTGTGCTTCATTTCCTAGTTAGGCTGCCACCTTTTACTAAAATGTTTTTAGCCTATCAAGGTAAGGTTACTTTTGCTTGCACTTGCCTGTCACATCTGGGCCTTGCCCAAATGACCCAGGAATGCTATATGTTACTCTGTTTAGCATAGTTTATCAATTCCAAATAGCTGAGTTCAGTAAAATTAAATCTGGTATGCTTTCACAGTAGACCTATTCTGAAATTATCAAGCTAGACCATAAAGCTGTACATGTTATGTTCATACCTTAGTGTATGTAGAATAAAAAGCTGACCTATATTTGGCTTGCAGTCCATGTGTAACACATAGTAATTGAGATAGAAGAATTCTAAATGTTCTCAGCTAACTGGAGAGCAGTTAACTTGCTTGAAGTTGCAGATGTTCAACTGTTATCGTGTCCATCATCGATGTAACATTTTCATAATTCAGTTTGGTTTTCTTTACAGATCAAAGTTTTGACATCCCAGACAGAACTTTTCACTCTACCAATACAACCTGGCGACTTTCTTCATATGAATCAATGACTGACGTAAAGGAGCTTATCCCAGAATTTTTCTACCTTCCCGACTTTCTAGTTAACAGAGAAGGTATATTAAAAGGATAACAAAACTATACCCAAACCAGCTGTATAGTTGAGCCTATGGGTTGAAACTGAGAACATTTATATCCCTTGACTGAATATGCTAAGTAGTAGATATATGGGAGAAATCTGGCACGAATTTGTGGAATATGCTAAAAAAGCTGTTATGTCATAATTGTCAGAGGTGTAAAGGAGTTTTCTGTTGCCTGATTTTTTCCATTTGAATGAGTATGTACAGTTTGAATGTGTTGGGGGGGACTTGTTAATGGTGCTGCTTTGTTGATCAGCAATCACTGTGCTTAATGGTTAGCTTTCATAGAACCCTATAAAGACCTGTTTGAAGTTACTGTCAACTAAAATGCTGGAACATTTACTCCCCTGTTTCTAGGTTTTGATTTTGGAGTACGTCAAAATGGTGACAGAGTTAACCATGTCAATCTTCCACCCTGGGCTCGTAATGATCCTCGTCTATTCATCTTGATTCATCGTCAGGCTTTGGAGTCTGACCATGTTTCCCAGACAATCTGTCACTGGATTGACTTGGTGTTTGGCTATAAGCAAAAAGGCAAGGCCTCTGTTCAGGCTATTAATGTCTTTCATCCTGCAGTAAGTATTTGTTAAGCAGTGTGTTTGTTTGTTGTACTTAGTAATTTAATGGGGGATAGTTCAGTCTGACTTGCTTGGAAAATATCCAGCATGAGGCAAGATCCCTTGCTTGTGAAGTGTTGAAGAGAAAGAAAAGGCTTTAACCATTTCAGTGTGGAACCGATAAAATCCCAGGGACTGTTGTGAGACTTAATAAAATGTGTTCATCTTTCTTGCCTTGAGATAGGCATGGGGGATGATCAGGTATGGGGTTTAGACTTTCTGGATAGTTTTTGCAGTGGTATACAGGTATTGTGTTTGTGTGTACCTGCTTCCATCTCATTCAAAAGAAGCCTTTTGTTTAGGCAGATTGTGTTGCAGCTTTTGATACAATTAAAATAGTTCAGTCTGTCCTGGGCTGATTACTTGTGTTCTTTCCTTCATGTACATCCTGTGTTTTGTCCCTGTAACTAGCACTTTTCCCCTCCAGTAAATTTGATTTCAAGGAAGTCCTCATTTAATATAAAGACTTCCAGAGTTTCACTACTTAATTGTAACATGGATATCTCAGATTGTATTCTTTAGCTTGAATACTTACTATCACAAGGTTTGCTCAGCTAGGCAGTCCTGATTTCAAATGCATTCAAATGTGGCCTGTGTGTTTAGTGTTCATTTTATAGCTGGAAGAGCTGATAAAACAGTAGTGTTTGGCAGTGGTGGCTTTTTCTTTTCAAATAGCCATCCAAATGCTTTCCTTCCTTTTCCTTTTTTTGTGCTTAAGTATCGATTTAGTTATTACCTTAAATTTCAAATACTAAGTTTGTGTGTGTTCATTGTTTTTTTTAAAGTGAAGTCGAGGCCTTTGTCAGTGTGACTGAGGAAAAGTGTGAGGTACACAATTAGAGGTATGAAAAAGACAAGTAGAGAAAGGAAAGAATTTCCACTCTCCTGAAATATGAAGGTTCTTCCTCCCTCCCCACCCCAAACCAGAGCTTTAATACGCTAATTAAAAAGAAGTACAGAAAACGAACTCTGTCAATTTTTTGTTTATCATCAGCAACCCTTCTGGTTTTGCACAGATTAGTAAAGGTCTATTAAGAAAACCTCTTTGACAGAAATTAGTCATGGAATATATGTAGGAACAGCTCACATGATAAATCTTAAACTGGTAGTTATCTCCAGTAAAGAAGTGGTAACAAGATTACTCTTCTCAGTGGCTCTTTAGTCAGCACAGCCATTATGGGATGGCTTCTGGTCCAAGTCTTAACCAAACTAATGAAGAGTCTGCCTTTAAATTTGTGTGCATGTGTTGATAAATCTTTCCCAAAGACAAACTGGACAAGTTTATTCTTGCCCCTCCCCTTTTTTTTTTTCCCCTCTCTAGACCTATTTTGGGATGGATGTTTCTGCTGTTGAGGATCCTGTTCAGAGAAGAGCCCTTGAAACAATGATAAAAACGTATGGGCAAACACCTCGCCAGCTGTTCCCTTCAGCACATGTTAGCAGACCTGGATCCAGGCTTATCATGGAAGGAGAACTTCCTGCTGCCATGGGATTATTAGTGCAGTTTGCTTTCAGAGAAACCAGAGAACACGCTAAAGAAATAATACATCCAGTATGTCATTTTGATATGCAAGATGGTTTAATTAACATTCATATGCTGTAATTATTGTACCCTTATGTTTATAGTTTCCTTCTTAAAACTGCAACTTACTACCCATATTGTACTGTAGAGAAAACACACAAAATTAGTGAAGTGATAGTGAAAATTATTTTCATGTATTTGTGATGTATTTTGTGTCAAACTAAGATAGAGCTGAATTTATCTTGGTTATAGCAAATAGGTGTTGGATACCATTTCACTTAACCAGTTTCATACTTTCAGTGATGAATTCTGGAATCTGTGTGCAAACCTATAGTAGGTAAACACACACTGTGCTGTCTTCCATCCTCAACTTTTTCATTGTCTGTAGGACAGTTCAACTTTCTTCAAACACTTGTTTTCCCTAAAGTCCAGTAAGAAACTGAATTCTTGCATTTAAAGAAATTGGTATTTTTCACTAAACTATCTGAACTACAAGCTTGCTATCTCAGCCTTTAAAGAAGTGGGAGAACTCCCTTAAAGCTAATAGTTCAGCTGATGATACTACAGTGCTTCATACTTGTCTTCCTAGTATTTTTAGAATACTTCAGCAGTCCTTACTATGTGATTGCTTATAAGGGATGTGATAGGAATGATTCTCCCTTACTAACAAAATAATATTTTTCTGAAAACTTTCTACCACCTTTTAATTTGAACCTTATTTGTGCTTGTTTTAGAGTCCATTACCATGGATAAAAGGCTTGAAGTGGGGGGAATATGTTGGTTCCCCAAGTGCTCCAGATCCTGTTGTCTGCTTTAGCCAACCACATGGAGAAAGGTTTGGCTGTCTCCAGGCTTTACCAACTAAAGCCATCTGTGGTTTGTCCCGCAAGTTTTGCCTTTTGATGATATATAGCAAGGAGCAAGGTATGAATTTGTGCTTATTCTCTACATGCACAATAAATGTGGAAATGAGCCATAAAAAAATTAAATCTGATGCTACTATTATTCTCCAGCAAAATTCCCAAGTTTAGTCACTTTTGCCAAAGATTGATTTATAAATCGAGTAACAGCTTCCACATGTGTGGTGTCTTTCCTGGAGGGTGGATTTTACCTGTAATTTTCAAAATGACATAGAGGGATCCTGTAATTAAGTTGATATTTTCATTAAAGTGACTGAAGCATAAGTATTTAACTTTAGAACTTGCCAGCAGATTCAGTCCAAGAAAAACTGAAGAAGAGATGAAAAGAACATGTGGCAACAGAAAGGAGAATTAAAGGAACGGTTTCTAGAGGCAGAGAATGAGGAAAGTTCAGTAAAAAGCAGAGGTGAAGGATCTTCTGCTTTCAGATAAACTCCTTGGAAGAATTCTTATTGATAATGTACAAACAGGTCCTCATACTTGTCTTTTTGTTTTCTTTGTAATGTGTACTAGTGAAGGTTTTGTTTAAAAATAAACCAGCTTCACATTTAGTCAACAAAAATAAGTAACATTCTCCTTGAAATTATAAACAATCATTTCTCTAGCTGGGAAGTATTGTCAGCCTCTTGTCCTTTTCTCCACTCCCAATAGATGCAACATTTCTTCAGAAAAGCTTTGTCCAGGTTGCAAACTGTCTTTGGAGAACATTGAATGTTTACAAAGTCTCCGAAAACTACATTTGTTTACAATACATTACAGATTAAGCCATAGCCTAACAGAAAATACCTTATTTTGAAACTTTGGGGGTTTTTATGTTCTAGGTTGTAGTAAAACGTGGACCTGAGATTTTTATTGTTGACTATCAAAGTGATCAACTCTTTGTCTGCATATGTGACGCAATATTATATGCCTTCTGCAATATTATATGCCTTCTTTCAGGTGTGAGAAGCATGCACAGTACTGATATTCAGTGGTCAGCTATTCTGAGCTGGGGGTATGCTGATAACATTTTACGACTGAAAAGCAAGCAAAGTGAACCTCCAGTAAATTTTATACAGAGTTCACAGTTCCATCAGGTAAAAAAAAAAAATCAGTCTCTTGGTCTTCAATTTAATATTGCTAGTTCAAGCGGTGGCCTGACTTGGCAGTAGGTATTCTTGCTTTCATTTTTCTTGGAGATGAGCATCCAAACACAACTGTGTTTAATCTGTTTTATTCTCCTTTGGAACGTGTCTCTCATTGCTCCAGTGTATGTTGTTCCTGGATGTGTTCCGGTACTAGGTAAAGATCCCTTTTGAATGCATTTGATTTTTGTAGTTTTTCACTCATATGGAATATTGGTGGGACTTTATAAAAGCTTAAGTTCTGGGCCAAGAAAATGAATACAGGAAAAGATTATAGGTGCCTCACATTAGAAGCAGAACTTCACTATAGTTTAGGATTCCTCTGAAAAAGATTGTCTAAAAGATTGTTAGGGAACACTGCATAATCTCTCTTACACTCCAATGGTTGGTGAGATTCTACCGAAAAGATTTTGGCTGATGATGTGGCTGCAGATCTAGAAGTCTGCAGTAGTTTACTGCTCTTTAGCTGTGAATTCTGGGCTGCACAGAATTTCCCTCTCTACTTTGTTTCTGAAGTAGTAACAAATATGACCCAGAGTAGGTATATTTTAACTCTTGGATTTCTTTAGCTTAGGTATTTTACCTGGCTCTTCTTAGGATAACCAATAAAGAATCAGTTTGACCAAATGCTATGGCATAATGAAAACAGCAGTTAGAATAGTTTCTGTTCTAATTTTTTCTGGCTTTGTTTTGTCTTTCCAAGGTAACAAGTTGTGCTTGGGTGCCAGACAGTTGTCAGTTGTTCACAGGTAGTAAATCTGGTGTCATCACAGCATATATGAACAGATTCACTAGCAATACGGTAAGTTCCATTGTATAGCTTTTATATTTAATGATTTAGCTGTATTCACTACTACAGTCTTCTTTTAAACAGGAAAAGTGAGAAAAGGGGAATATGTTATTCAGGACAATTGCCAAAAAGATCAAGTGCTTGTTTAGTATTTATTTTTGAAGGATCCTCTTTGACATTGTTAAATAGATATATCTCAGCATGTTTATTTGTGGGTTTTTCTTAAGCTATCGTTCACATACTGCTAGCCTTTAGTCAGCCCTCATCATCTGGGTGCATAACTGATTACACATACAGCTCTGACTGTATTCAGGCTAGGGCTTGGAATTGAAGCTCTCTGGCATGATGAAGCTCCCTACATTAAGGAGTAACTTTTTCTGTGAAGGAGACAGAGCCTTTCAAAGCCTTAACTGAAACAGTGGAATGCATTTCCCCAAAGTAAACAACATTTCAAATGCAGAAGGCACTTATACTACAGAGAGCCAGGATGAAATCTCAGGCAGTGTATATGGTAACCACTAAGCCTCTTCACTTTGTCATATTCCCCAAGGGGAAAAGCTGTGAGGAGGGAAGGGAGAAAAGTAACTTGCATTACTTAATGCATTAGTAGAAGATACTGAGATACTAGTAGAAATCACCCTGATACTATGTGGTGATAGGCATGGTATGAAAGCATAAATAGAACTCGAAATTAATCTTCTGGTTTAGACTGAGTTTCTGACCTTCTGTCTTACTTTCTCCAGCAGTAACTTCTACTCTTCATAACTTTAACAAAGAGTTTGCAACTTTCTTGACAGGTAATTTTAGGTGTGTCTACAGGATTACCATAGCAACAACTAAACTAGACTGATTTCTCAAATTTAGCTTGATACAGATACAGGTATTGGCAAACACATTTGTAGTATTGTACCCCTTGATGCTCTTGAATCACTACATTAGCATGGGCTAGAGGAAACCTTGGTATGATCTGCTATGCCTACTCAGTTTCCTCTTTTCAACAGTGGCAAACAGCAGATGCTTAGACTGGGAAGAGCACAAACATACAGTGATTTCTTCCTTGGCTTTCTTCCAGTTTCTGGTGATCTGCCACTCGGACTTCCTGAGCTCAGCAGCACTCTGAGTTTAAAAAATGAAGTAGAGCTTGAAGCCTGCAAGCTTTAGTCAGTTGAATCTTAAGTCAGGCACCTTAACTGCTCACCAGAATAGTGAACTTGTAAATAACCTGTACTGAGATTTGGATTCCAGTAAAAATTTTTTGAGGTACTAAAATAGAAATTCAATATACTTGCCTTCTGCAATGCTAAAAAGAAACTGGTAGTGGGGTTATGATTCTGAAGTTCCCTGCCTTTCCTAGAAACAAGTGATTTTTGTTCAGCTGTACAAATGTTGTCTTTGAGACCATCTTTGCTGAATTTCTCAGCACTGACAGTTTTACATGCCCCAGGCAGACTGACCTTGTGCCAATTTTGTAGCTCCCGTTGTTGAGTCAGTTACCCAAGTCAGGGCTGCAGGGAATGCAAATGGGCTTCCTAGCATCTGTTCTGTATGCATCTTGTCAGCTGTTTGGTGATAAAGTGAACAGTCTGTTATAATGCAGTACTTGAAACGTGAATATTTTGCCCTGTTTCACATTTATGTAAATTCAATGCATAGGCATAAAACAGCAATCATGTTGTTAATTGGATATGGGAATTCAAAGGCATGCTGTCAGATGTCAAAAATACGTCCATGCTGTACTTCAGATGCTCTGTTTTTCCTAGCCTTCATTTAAGATGATCAAAAAAACTAATGAAGTACTGCTTTGAAATTGTGATCTATCTTGACAATAAGTCATACCTTCATGAAAACTTTAGCCAAGGGTTTCTGGATGTACAAATTACTCCAGCCTTCACTTGCTGACTATTAGAGCTGTCCTGCTAACAGAAAGAGAGCACTTTAATGATCTGTTTGAGTAAAACTGGGCAGTGATCATTTAAATTCTCCGCTCAAGTGCCATAGGCAATCATTTGGGGTAACCAACAGAAAAAACTGCTATTTAAAGGTAGATATGTACCTGCATGTTTTTCCACATCTAGATACTGTTTTGGTGGTTGTCATCTAAAAGCAAGTGGGAAGTAAAAAGGGGGTGGTATTTTAGGCATGAGGTAATTATTTCATAACTTATTAGACCTTAATACAGTTGATGCTAACATTCCAGATTGTCTCATTGCAAATTTACAATATTATTACAATAACCTAGTGAAGAATCAATAAACCATTGCTGTTAGTACTACAGAGGGAAGCTCCTAAAGGTGAATCCTGCTTTCAGTTCAAGTGTTGAAATGCAGATCAACAGCAAACACTTAAAGCAGATAGAAGTACAGTAAAACGGTTATCAAAATCAGTTCTTGAGAAAATCAGAAGTCTTGAGTGTTGCTGTTATGGAAAAATTTGGTATAATTTTTGTTCTCTAAACTGAGCAAGGATTAAAGAAGGAGCTCCATATGTGAGATACCACACTGTTCTGAGAATGACAACTGGATACTTTCATAACTGTGTCTTAATTGGATGAGATGCTCAGTAGCAAGAGCAAAAATCTTCCTGTTGTCAAAAAGTATTGACTTTTGCAATATTACATAGATTGTTGTCCTTTTTAGTGCAGAACGACATGTACATTTTCTACAAACTTAAGAGTTAAGCATATGTATATTTTTATCTTGTCTGCTTCTACTTCCAAGCTTTTTGTGGACCTGCTATATGCATCCTGTACCCTCATACAAAAATGCAGACAATGTACTCTGACATGTGTGAGGAAACAAGCAGAAAAATGTTCCTTTCTTCTACAAAGATTATTCTAATCTCTGTACAGCAAGTTGTCTTAATTAAAGCATTAGTATTCTGATTAAGCAGCTCCTTCAACTTAGCCAGTTTTCAGGAAGTCTGAATCATTTCAAATGACATAACTTGAATAAGAAGTGTTATTTGGTGTTAAATTTGCTGCTTTAATTTTTATCTAGCAGTTTCTATATTTAAACTTGACTTCCTGCATATTTTTCCAACTTTGTATCACTGAAGGACTTGGCACCAACTTGAGGAATTCCCAGTGATTTGCTGTACTCAGTGGTAACTGCTGAGCTGGGTTTTCCTTCTGTGTTTCCAAGTGTTTCCTCTAGATGCTAAAATATTGAGGACTGTTGTTTTGCTGTCATGTGGAAATTGCAGTCTTGCAGAAAGCAAATCAGCCGATTCCAGGGTGTGTAATTGAGACAGAAGTAGTACAATAGTTCTTCATTTCAATTCATTGGACCACATCAAAATGTTTGCTTTGATGAAAGCACTGGAAGCAAAAAGTTGAACATAATGATATGTATGGCTTATTGCATTATAAAGCCTTAAACATAATAAAGCATTAACAATGTTGCTAAACTGATGCCATTAAAAGCAATGGGAACCATTTTTTTAAAATCTAAGAATTAAACTTGTCCCTAGGCTTATCCTTTTCAGAAAAAAGACTTTAATTTTCTTTTTCATGAGAGTTCATGTTTTATCTTGCTGTTTTTCAGCCTTCAGAGATAGAAATGGAATCACAAGTCCATCTGTATGGTCACACAGCAGAAATAACAGGCTTGTTTGTGTGCAAACCATACAGTATAATGATAAGTGTCAGCAAAGATGGAACCTGCATCATATGGGATTTGAACAGGTACAAGTATATATGTAACTTTTTCCAAAGGCTTTCTTTTAAATACCTGTTTTCCAACGTCTGGGTATCTTTACCCTTTTAAAGTTAACTGAATTTGTTCCATGTATATCTTAATGTGAGGTCAAACTTTTACTGGGGTTTTTTTGTTTTTTTTTTTTTTCCATGAAGGGTGCTGAAATTCTAGAATGAATATGAAAAATACTATCATTGTGCAAAATGTTGACTGAAATTAATGTAACTCTTAAATATTTTCCTCAAATAACTTTTTCTGTGTTTGACTCTGAACTTTAGGCTTGTTCTCTTTATTTCCTTTAGGCTGTGCTATGTCCAGAGCCTGGCTGGACACAAGAGTCCTGTGACTGCAGTTTCAGCTAGTGAAACAACTGGTGATATTGCAACAGTTTGTGATTCAGGTATATTTGGCAGTCAAGAAAGCTGTTTTGACTTGCACAAAAAATAGCACAGTCTATAGCATTAAAGGACAAGGGGAAATTATTCTGGCAGTTTCAGAAACCTAATATTTAGGTTTTAAACTGACACGGAGACTTTCAACTCCATTTCTGTAGCTCCCAAACCAATTTTTTTTCTGGAAAAGTTGTATTCTTCTTTAATTGGTAAGGGACATGAGTTTGAATCCCTTCTAAGACAAAGTGGTAGCTGGGTTATTAGTTCTTTGATAGAATCAAATAATCCCAGATAACCAGGTAAGATAACTGTGCTCTCTACTTTCAAATATTTTGCTTGAAATGCAAGCCAGGGTACAAGAACTAGCTGTTTAAAGTAGATAGTATGAATTCCCTCTTAGTGCTTCCCTGTTAGTAGTACATGAAAATTGGTCGTTAAAAGTAAATTCATATAGCATTTTGTAAGTACAGTATTCCATAAATATGAAGTGATGTCTTCTAAATCACTGCAGTAGCTTGGTGGTTTGCATGCTCCCTGTCACAAAAGGAGGGAAGAAGTAATTGTTTACTGCAGCACACATCATTCTGAGTCATTTAAACCTTCTGATCTTTCAAGAAGTTGAATTCTTTAACACTTAGATTCTCTTGCATAGACCTAGCTGTGGTCTAGATTTATTTTTTAATACTCCCATGCTATGTTCTATTGCAGTTGGAGGAGGTAGCGATTTGAGACTTTGGACAGTTAATGGTGATCTCGTGGGACATGTACACTGCAGGGAAAGTATTTGCTCTGTTGCTTTCTCTAACCAGCCTGAAGGAGTGTCTGTCAATGTGATTGCAGGGGGGCTTGAAAATGGAGTTGTGAGGTAAGCATTTGAAACTTTTATTTATTAAAATGCTTTATAACTTAGGCTCACAGTTTGAGAGTATGTAGCTAAACTTCATGCTGATATTTGGCTTTAAAGAAGGTGGACAAGCTGTTGTTCAGTTTCCAATCTTAGTAGTTGCTGAATATGTTATTTTTATCCCTGAAATATTTGTGGAATTAAATCTGAAGAAAAATTACTCTTTCTTTCAGACTGTGGAGTACGTGGGACTTGAAGCCAGTACGAGAAATAACATTTTCGAAATCAGCCAAACCCATTGTAAGGTAAAAAGATCTTAAGTATACAATAAATGGATTTTTCTCTTTGGAAAAAAACAAAACCCAAAACCACAACAAAATAGCCTGGACTGTTGAACATGGATTTGACATGAGAACAGGAGGTAAACACCCATGTCTAAAAAGAGCAATGCAATCCTACTAATTATTCATGAAAGCAAAATGAGCACGTGTACTGTATTTGTAATGACAGTAATAACTAGGTTCTGTTGCTGGCAGATAGAAATTAGCAGGATTCCCTTGAGAACTGAACAATAACTACTCTTCTTTTGCTTAAGTTTAATATTTTTCCCCAGAATCTGTGTAGAAATCATGAGATAATCTTAACTTTGTCATACTCAAATAGACAAGAGTTTTTTCTCCCTCAGAAATAAATAAAAACACTGCACTTTCCCTGACTTTTTTTTTCCTGATGCCAGAGGGAAATGGTGCAGAAAGGAGTAAAGGAAACAGAGGAGCCTGGAAGCTGCCATTTTGGAGTCTTGTGTAATTTTCTCTGGGTCCCCGTGATGATTTATATAAGCAGAATTATTCTCATGCCAAAGTGTTTTCAGAACACAGTCAAAGGATTGAATCTTTGATATCCCCAGTGGTACAGTAGTCTGCACAGAGGTCTTAGAGTTATGCCAAAATTTTATCATCTTTATGTTAGCATAGTAACAAATCACTCTGAAAAATTTTGTTTTGACCATTGCTGAAATATCATTTAAAACCCAAACCACTAATTGCCATTTCTTAGAAATGAAAAACATCGTCTCATAGCAGTTATTGTCTTTCTGTTACCTTGTTTAAGCAGCATCTTTCACAAAGCTTGTGGATAATGATTTAGTAGCTATTGAATAATTTAAAGTTTCCTGCTTAAATGAGACAGAAAATGGATGCTGACCTTCATGTTCTCTAACATTACCCATGACATGACTGAAGGGCTTTACTACTGTTATAGCTCAAGAAATGCCCGGCTGAACAAAAGTCCTATGCTAAGCCATGAAATCCGATGGTTTTAGTTTCTGCCTTTGTCAGCAAGCAAGTTCAGAGGGCACTGTGTTCTGTTGCTGAAAAGCCTTCCTTTCAGGAGTAGAAGGGCCAGCCCAGGGAGAGACTAGGATGCTGCTACTGATCCTACCCTTTTCTTTGATGCTGCAAAGAAATGAGTACTAAACTACATGGCATGTCGAAGTGCTGAACAAAGCTGTAGTTCAGCCTGTTTGGTTACAAAAATGAATAAGCAGGTATATGCAAACATATTACTGTGTTAATGTACTCACTGTGTCTCCACTGAGAGCTAATCTTTGGCTGTATTCTTATACGGGTTTTTAATGTTTTCTAGTATTTTAAGTAGCCAAATCTGATACAAAAATAGATTGTCTTCTTGTTTTTCAGCCTTACATTTTCCTGTGATGGTCATCACTTGTTCACAGCTAATAGTGATGGAAATGTTATAGCTTGGTGTCGCAAGGACCAGCAGCGCTTGAAGTTACCCATGTTCTATTCATTCCTTAGCAGCTATGCGGCTGGATGATGACTATTTTTGCTGCTAACTCATGTCTCTGATGCACTTTAAATCCAAAATAGATTATAGAATCTCTTATTTAACTGGATTTTGAAGTAGTTTGAATGTCTCTAGAATGACTGGATAGATTTTTTTTTTTCTTTAAAAAGAGCAGTCTAAGGCTAAGGTGGTTGTAAAGTTGCATATGTGCATTCACAAACTTGAAGCATGTCCAGGTCACCAGGAAGCTCTGGTCATGTACTCCAATACCAGCAAAGTGACTCATAAATGCTCTAACATATAAGTCAAAATGCTGCAATATAAAATATAATAGTATTTTTTTTAAATCACTTCTTGGACAGAAGTATTTAAAAAAATTGACTGATAATGCTTATTCCCCCTCTTATGTTTTAAAATATCAGTAGCATAAAGTTCCATAAATATCTGTTAAAATGTCAGCATATGTATATCTGATTAGTTGAGAGTGGTATAGTTAGCTCTGGGATAAGCAACCCCAAACTTAAAAATCCAAGACCACTTAAAATTGCTTTTTTTGAGAAGCAAAGAAGTTAGTAGGTGCTTTTTGCACCATCTTATGGTATTGTAATGCTAAAAATTGAGTTTGTTACCTTTATATTTGTAATTTTTGCCATCTTCTCTGTTAGTCTTTACAACAGGTAAAAATAAAATATTTTTGTCTTAGTGATGGGTAGACACCTCATGGCATCATGAAGCAATAGTTAGATCACATTTTGGTTTTGTTTTTTAATGTAGTGTTAACTCCCTAACTTTGTTACACCTAGTTATTGCAATTCTGTGGCAGAATATATATTACATACACACACAACTTATCTTCCAGAGCTCTAAAAAAAAAAAAAGGTGTTAAAGAAGGCACAGATGTGCTCCAGTTCTAGTGTCATTGAAGTTCAATACACTGTAAAATGTTTGAATCTAACTGCTTGAATAATCAATGTTCATAGGCATCAGATGATTTGGAAGAGTTTACACAGATACACTGTGCAAATATGTTATTTATTCCTAGGTGCTATTTTTTGAGGGGAAAAAAATAAGCCTCCCTTGTGAAAGGCTTAACAAATTTGAATTCTTGGGCCAGACCAAAAATTAACATTTCAGTTGATGGATTTGAAGACCTCTAAACCTGACACCATGAATGAGTGCCTACTAGTCATGCAAATGGTAAAACAAGAATGCTACGCAAGTCTGATGTAGTTACATTTTTCTTTTAAATTGCTTTGCTTTTTCATCAGTGACATGTTCTGCTGTCGCCATACAGACAAACTGCTATATCTTCTCATGTTTAAGGTTCATCTGCCTTTAAAACACTATATATGAAATTGTCAAGTTGTGATGAAGATGATATACACACAAGAAGTCTTTACACTTCTTTTGAAAATTCCAAACAGTCTTCAGAAATTCTTGCAACTTCCTGAATGAAGAACTTTTCAAACTAGAAAAACTTAAGAAAAATATTCTCATAGTCCATGACACACAGGCTGATCTTTGGTTCAATTAAGGAAGTGGCTACATACTGTATGAATTGAATTTTAAACTGCGTATATTGTAGCAGCATTGTATGGGATGGCTTTAGTCATGTTTTTCACTGTCTAAATGTTAATGTAAGGTACAAATACAGACTGAAAAGTGTCCTGGCTCTTGTTGAAGTGATGTGCTTTATTTAAGAGAAAAAAAACACAAATATTGTGGTTTGGGGGTACTTTTGTGCTCCCTGGTTTGGGGTGTTGCTCACAAAGGCTTATTTTTATAAAGTAGAATTCCACTTGTTACAAATCAATATGCAAAATTGCTGGCCTTGTAAAGAGTGCAATATTATATATTTTTATGTAAAAGTAAAAATGATTTTTTGAAGCAAGGAATATTTATTCAGCTTAACATTCTGGAACTATTAAAATAACATTGCAATAGTATCTGTGCATGATGTACTGAAATTTCCTGTAAATGTCACATTCCACACTGTCTTTGTATATACACTGTCATGTTGTTGGGTAATAAACAGATCTTTGTACCAAATTGTTTTGAGATTATTAGAAACATGGTTTTAGCTTAGTGTTACATCTCTTCTGTTAGGGATCTTGCACACCTTGCCCCAGATTAATTTCTGCTGATTCTCATGTCTTTCATGTGGGGAAGTTCTGTTTATGGACTACATCACGTGGCTGTCAAACTGAATGGGGGGGTGTAAGATTGGAAGTGGGAAGCCCTAGGCATATCATATCACTTTGCACATGTGTGCATGTGTCCTTCCTTCCCATAGGATGTGCGACTACTATTTGGATGAAGTGATGGCGCTCAAAGCAGAGACATTCCCCTTCCTCCCAGCTGCCTCCTCCCTGAAAAGCTGACTGAGCTAAGGAAAGGCAGAAAAGCAGCTCTTCTCTGGATTCTGAGGGAAGGAAGAAAAAGGTGCTGGGTGGAAATTGGCAGACTGGTGTCTCTGGGAGGCATCTGACAGGATGCAAGGCTCTTCCTGTTGGAAGCCAGGATTTGGGAGAGGTTCATGTGGCAAGGCTTATCTATCTGATACCACTTGCAGGATTCTGTGGTAAACCCAGATCACTATGTTCTGATTGTTGAGATACGTGGTGAGAAAGGGAAGGGGAGGGAAGAGCTAGATACTCACTCATGGGGGGGAGAGGAGAGGGAGTCTCCAAACCATTACTGAAAAAGGGAGCCCTGAACTCAGGTTTAGAGGTCCACTGTTTAGACAAACCATGACAATGAATAGGAGAAACAAAAGAAGATCAGTAGAGAACTATTATCTGTGAACTGAATTAAACGTGATTAAAATTTTCTGCAGGAAAAATGGTTTCTGTGAGGAAATAAAAACACCTTTCAACTTTCACTCTGGAAAGGATCATCTTCGCATTTAAACCACATCTGTCTTTGGAGAAAGAGTTGAAAGAGTTCCTTCATCCTGAGCAAGAGCCTCCCCCCTTCCAGGCTTTCTTGATTTACTATGATTGCAGGATTTACTATGTATTTTATGGAGAGAACTCTAGAGAGCAGTGGGGGAAAATAGCACCTGGTTTGCTACTAACAAACTTTTAGTTTACCTTTTAGTAGTTTTCATGCTTTGTTTTGTTTAAAGCTGTACTGGCTTTTTTTTTTTCTTTTTGCATATGCAGATAGAAGTCACACTTCTATATACTGCTACTCTATCACAAAAAATATAAACCAAATACTATTTAAAAGTTCTGCTTGCATTGAAAAATACCCACTGAAACATTAGTTAAGCTTTTAGAGGTACAGACAGCACTGTTTTATTTGCAACTGTAGTAAGTTACAAACTACTGACAAATGACCTGGATGTAGAGATTTACTTACCATTACTGCTCTAGAGGGGGGTCAGAAGGCCACTGATTTTGCATCTGGATTTCTGAAATAGGCTGTGTTGTGTATTTTACAATTTGGGCAGGTCACTTTTGAAAGAGGATTAAGAACTATATGTGACTAGTCTGATTTAGACTTAAACTATCCTGGGCTACCCAGCAGAAAGTAGTTGAGTAAAAACATGAGCTTGCTCACTGTTTCCAGCTTTGAGCTAGCATTCCCAGAAAAAGATTAAAAAAATCCAGATTCTCTAATGCAATTGAATAAAGCCCATATAAGCCTCATGAGAGGCTAGTTCATGTAGATTCAAGGAACAGAAATTCATGCTAGCTGTTTACAGGTATTGCATTCAAAGCCTATAGGCCAACTCCACAGTAGGAGATGCCTGGTTGTGATGGAACATATGAGTTTGCAGATTAAAAAGAAAACACATCTATATACTATGTGATGAAAATACATTTTAAAACAGCCACTTTCTCCCTATATTTTAGCTTAAAGAATAAAATTGTTAGAATCCTGTGGTAAAAATACTGTGTCAATCAGTGAGAACTGTCTGATTATTTGAACCATCTAGCATGTGCTCTTTGTCTATTAGCATGTAAATCCTTTGTCTAGTAAATAGAGCCTTTTGTAGAACCATGACACAATTAGATGTGAATGAAACAGCAGCAGCATGGGCCAGTTAAGTTTCTGATTGGTTTCTGGAACTCCAGGTAAGGTAAGCTTGTATTTATATTCAGTAATGTTTACGTTCTTCCTGCCACATTTCCTTCTCCCAAGCCACCACCCTAAACGCCATTGACTCAGTCTTCAAAGAGGCTGCCCTTGCTCTAAAGCACCTTTAAAAATGGGGCTCTTCCCTGCTCTCTTCCATATAGAAAATCAATGTGACTTGGAAATGCTTCTCCTCTGTAAAGATGAAATGAGAAAAAGTGCTGAGAGCAAGGCAAGAGAAAAGGGTGGCACACGTACACCTCCCCAGAGAGAACAGCCGGTGTACTGGGGAGAAAAATAAATGGGATTGCTGTGGCGGTACTCCTGCCAACGTGTTAAATATTGGGGCAGACAAATTTTTCAGTTAAAAATGTTAATTGGCGCTTTAACTGCCGCTGACCTTTATGGTTGACTCCCAAATTTGTAATGGAGAAGTATACAAAAACCAACCTATAAAGCTGACTTGTTTCATTCTGACATTCTAGCCTTGACAAGGTCCCTTTTCCACAGTCGTCCCTTTCTTCAGAGTGGGGGATTTTCTTTTTTTTTTTTTTTTTTTTTACTTTATCCTTCCTTTGTTCGGCGTGAGGAAGGGACAGGCACTATGGGCTCCTACCCAAAGCCCGGGTCGTACCGGCTTTGCCCGTTCCATGTTTTAGAAATAGTGGAGGATTGTCTGATCCCTAACGTCGGCTGGAATGGGGGAAGTAGGTGGCTGCAGCAGCAAAAAGGAGGCGAGCCCTCGCCAGCAGGCTGCTGACAGGTGCCGCCGCCCGGGACGGAGGAAGGTAAAGCCGGGCGGCGCGGGGCGCGGAGCCGTGCCCGCCCCTCGGGTTTCCCTCACGGCCAGGGCCGCCTTCCCGCCCTCCGCTCTGAGGGGGGGGGGGGGTGCCGAGGCGCGAGGGCGGTGGCGGCCGTTGGCCGCGGCCGCCCCGCCCCGCCTGTCAGCGCCGGCCGCGCCATGTGCCGCCGCCGGGCGCCGAGCCGGGCCGCCAGCAGCAGCCTGCCTCCCTCCCCGCCCGTCCGCCGCCTGCCGCCGCCGCCCCCGCACGGTGAGTGACCCGGCGGCGCCGGGCGAGACCCCGCCGCTGGGCGGGAGGGAGAAGGTGGCGGGTGGGGCGAGGCGGGATGAAGGGCGGTCGAACCGGCGGCGGGGGGCGGCCCTGGCCTGGCGGGCGGGCGCTGCCGGGCGGGCGGTTGGGGGGGTTCTCCGTCGCTGCGGCGGCTCCGGCGTCCTGCGAAACCCGCGGCCGCCTCCGCCCGCCCGGGGCGCGACCCGCGCTCCGCCGCCGGCTCCGCGCGGCAGCCCGGTTGGTCCCGTCGGCAAACGAGGCCGCCGGCAGCCGCCGGTGGCCGCGCCCGGAGGAGTTACCGCGTATCGGCAAAAGTCAGGTTCGAGCTTTGGGGTTTGCCGCTGCTGCCTTCGGCGGGGGGGAGGGGGGCGGGGAGGGATCGTCCTTCTCTGGAAAAGCGGCGGTCTGGGGTCTCTGCCCAGCGCCCTTGCGCCCCTTCCTCCAGCCGGCCGCTGCGAGGGCGCAAGAAAGTGGCTGCTTTTCCTGCTGACTGGTTCGCACTGATGGAGGAATAAATCTTACTGCCCGGCTGCTGCTGGCGGTAATTATTAACGTGCGGTGCTGTAAACTGCTGCACAGCAAAACGATTAAGGTAGCGCAGCGAGACAGAAAACTCGGAATAACAACTTGAAAAACGTTTCTCTCCCGCGGGTAGTGAAGTAGCCAAGCATCTCGGAGGCATTTTCTCTCCTTTATATGTTACAATTCAGTTCACATACGTTTTAAACAGGATTTAAGTGGAATAATCATCAAACTTCCCCATGTATTTCTTTAAAAGGTCACAACTATCTTTTAAAGTTTGCCAAAGAGGTAAAATAGTAGGTAGGTCTCATCTTTCTGTCTCAGACTTTCTGGATCTCTG
Source organism: Harpia harpyja (assembly GCF_026419915.1). NCBI lineage: Eukaryota > Metazoa > Chordata > Aves > Accipitriformes > Accipitridae > Harpia > Harpia harpyja. Next base: position 33,723,897 of record NC_068952.1, read on the forward strand.
ATGGTTTGCTGGACTGTATGTGCCCATAACTTGTATGCTGATGGTAAATATATTGCATAAAAAGATTGTCCTTGTGAAATGTCACATTGGTTTAGCCATTGTTGCCTTAGGTTTTTAAATGTTGAGAAGCAAGGTGGTATTTTTGGATAAAAGATTTGGGCATGGTGGCAAGAATTTTCGGAGCTTCACGGGTGGACTGGGTATAGTACCTATGGTAGATGAAAACTGAGCTGTTGAAGTTTGGCTGTTTTGCAGTTACATGATCAGCGCTTATTTTTGAAGTCACCATATTTACGGAATGAAAACTATATTCTGTCCTTATCGTGAACAATAGTCTTGCCTTTAATCATTTCTACTCGTACTACTACTCTTCTCCTTAGTGGATGGAGTATTAAATTGTAGTAATTCTCTATTATTTCTTTGTGCAGCCATGGGATAGAGAAAGCAAAAGGATTCCTTAGCCTCCCTTTCTGTTTACAGAGCTACATCAGGTGTGGTAAATCTTGGAGTGAGAACTGAGATAGCAGGGGCAGTCATTCCTATCCCCTTCATGCCCTGCAGATGAAGGGGAAATTACCTATGTCACGTGGAACAGTGATGCTAGCTCAGATAGCTAGTGCTCGTAGTGCAGGGGTATTTCTTAAGTTTCTCTTACCTTAGCAGCTGTAGAACTTCCCCCCCCCCCCCCGCTTCCTTTGATGTGCCGGTTTGGCATCAAACAGCTGTGAGGCTGTAAATTTTGCTGTTTATATTCCTGGTGTGTTTGCAAGTGAGTAATGAAATGTGGGGATCTTTCTGCAATTTAGAATGTGATTTGCAGGTCATTACTCAGGGGTGATTCCCGCCAATGTCACTGGGACTTGGTTGTGTGATTGGGTTAACTTTTCTATTGCGTTGCATGGTCCAAGGAGTACAGAGCTTGTGTGCAAAGTGTTCTTCAGAGTCACAAACCTGAGGTTCTCTAGCCTAGTAATTTCAGGTCCGTCACTTTGGACTGCTGAAAGAAAATAGAAGGCAACAATTGGGTTTAGGGCTTTTTAGATTGAATTCTACAGGTCACTCTTTTGGTATGGTATTTTAAGGTTGTACTTGGAAGCGGAGGGGGGGAAATTGCAGTGCAGCTTTTCATCTCTGTTGCTTGTAGAAATCCATACTGAAGAGCTTGAAAATTATGTTTTGCTTCTATGTTACTCAAATTTTCAGATGACTTCTGCATTTTACTAACATTTACAAAGTTTGGTAAACATAGGTTGCGTTTCTTACCCCTATGCAAGGTCAAGCTGTACCTGCAAATATTTATGCAACTTCCTGGGTTATCATAAGATAAGTTGGCCTTTGAAGTGCCATTCTAAAAACAAATAAAGAAAAGTTGCTCTTCACGAGCATTTTTATGAGCCCTGGAGATTAAGATCTTTGGCACAAATGAGTTAGCTGCACCCAGAAAATGGAAAAAGTTCAGGTGAGGTAAAAAATACCCAAAACCCCAGAAAATTCAGCTGGCTGGGAGGCTGTTGCTACACAGCTTTCAGGAGCAATGCTTTAGGAAGCAGCTGGCTAGCATGGTGTCCCAGTCAGCAGAAACTACTTGGCTGAAAAAGGCCGTGTAGCTGCTGTCACTATTCTTTGTTAACACGATCAGTGTTCCCCTTAAAGAAAAGAGTCAATAGAGTCTAGATTAATGAGTGCACTGCATAAGAATACAGTGGATCAATGAGCTCATATATAATCTGAGTCCGCTGGCATGCATCAGTAACATGTGGACTGCATGGAATCTGATCGCTAACATAGTTACTGTAACTACAGAGATTACCAGGACCTGTGTATGTATCGAACTAACTTAATATGAGGCTGCTGAAAAAACAACCAGGAATGAACATTAGCGACCCAGCAGAGTAATTTCTGGTTCAAGGCTCTTCAGGTAATTTAAAAGATGGGGACAAGTTATTCCTTTTGAGCTTCAAAAGCAGCGTGGCCAGCAGGTCAAGGGAGGGGATTCTGCCACTCTGCTCTGGTGAGACCCCACCTGCAGTACTGTGTTCAGCTCTGGGGCCCCCAGCACAAGAAAGACATGGACCTGTTGGAGCGGTTCCAGAGGAGGGCCACAAAGGTGATCAGAGGGATGGAGCACCTCTCCTGTGAGGATGGGCTGAGAGTTGGAGTTGTTCAGCCTGGAGAAGAGAAGGCTCCCAGGAGACCTTACAGCAGCCTTCCAGTACCTAAAAGGGGGCTACAAGAAAGATGGGGACAAACTTTTTAGCAGGGCCTGTTGCGATAGGACGAGGAGTAATGGTTTTAAACTAAAAGAGGGTAGATTTAGACTAGACAGAAGGAAGAAATTTTGTACGATGAGGGTGGTGAAACACTGGTACAGGTTGCCCAGAGAGGTGGTAGATGCCCCATCACTGGAAACATTCAATGTCAGGCTGGACGGGGCTCCGAGAAACCTGATGTAGTTGAAGATGTCCCTGCTTGTTGCAGGGCGGGTGGAACTAGATAACCTTTAAAGGTCCCTTCCAACGTTCTATGGTGCTGTGGTCCCATAGGCTGCCCCCCAGATACAATGCAAAGCTAATTGTGCCTTCCCGGGGGTCTAAAGGCCTCGAGAATACTTGACTGTTTAAAAGGAGCTGTCTTAGGAGAGAGGGTCAGAGCCATTTGTCAGGCTGCAGTGTCAAAGGAAACACCGAGGGAGATCCCACGAGAGGGTGTTTGAGGGAGGAGTCTTCCTCACATTCCAGGGGGTGGTCATTCAGGGAGAGGATGTGTAATAGACTCTCTTGTTATTAAAATTTCTTTTCTCTCTAGAGCTTTATTTCTAAGGAACAGTATTATGTCATTAAAGAATATTAAGCTTAAGATTATTAAAGAATATCACAGGTCCTAAGGAGAGCAGAACCAGTTCTCAGACAAAGCTTTATCTGCAAAGAGGACCAGTTCATTGCAGCCTGGTTTGAAAGTGAGTACAATTCTCATTGTCAACATCACTTCATATGTAATAGGGCCTTAACTGATGTGCAAATACAGTACGTATTTGCAGAGAATGAGAGAAGGCAGAGGTATATGTAGCTTTGTAAGTGAAATGTGAAACAGGAGAAATCCATCTTATAAAGCTCTGGAACCAGAACTGTCTGTATGAAAAAAAGAGATTAGATACTTAAATGGATGCTAAGAACTTCCAGAAATAGGGTAGTTAAATATTTAAGTGTGTGTAAAGGCCAGGGTAGAAGCAGGATTTGGAACAGAACAAATGTTTGTGCTTCAGAGTATAAACAAACGTCTTACTTGGGATAAGTGGAATTTTCTCCAGTGGCTAAAACACCTAGCGCCAGACTTTTTAAAATTTCTTTTTTATGAAGCCTCTTATTCTAATTGTTTTCTGATACTGTGAAATAGTTTGCCAGAGAAGATATGTGTTTTCTTTTTTAAAATTTTCCCCATTTGCTGTTTCAGAACATAGGTAAAGGCATATTATGTTTGTGGCGCGTTTTGGAAATATGGTTTGGATTTTTTTAAAGCATTTTTGTGCCTAATAGCCTTTTCAAAATTCCATTATGGTCTTAACTCAATCTCTTTTTCGGTAGATACTTAAAAACTAGCTGGAAGTACTAGAAACAGCGTTCTCACCAACCTCAATGTAGCCAGTGAATGTTCAAATTGTCTAGCTCTAATGTTTATAACTTCTACGGTTTGAGTGAATGAATTGCCAGAAAAGCTTGGGAGATCTGGAATTCTCTGGACTGTTCATGGAGTTTCAGTTTCTTACTTCGGTTTTAAATTAGATGTATTATTCAAAATTAGATTTCTAATTTGCCTCTGGGCTTGGGCTGTGGCAAATGTAGAAATGGCTCTGTGACTTCATTTAGCTTTGACTTATTTGGCTCTGTGGTCATTAGTAGTCTAGCTGTGGAGATGATAACAAAATTTAAATGATTCATACTTGTGGGGGTATCATTTTGTAAACAGAGATAAATGTGTTTACTCTTATCTTTATACATAGGTCAAGACTTAAAAGCTAGGGGGTTGAGACAAACAGAAAGTCCAGAGATGAGCTGTAATTCAGAACCTCCTGCTCTTGTGCCTGTCTCGTATCCTTTCCGCTTGTCCACTGCAAGTCAAAACACATCTGAATATTGTTTGGAGACTGTTGGTTGGTTGTGGGTTTTTGTACCTTGTGTGGCATTTTATGCAAAGCCAGTTCCTCCGCATGTATTTAATCCTGTGAGGAATATGAGTTAAAAGATTGTGAACAAAGACCAAGATAAAAAAAAAAAAAAAGCTACTGTGTTCTTCTGACATGATTTTAGTTGTCAGAGTGCACGCAAGGGGGAAACTTGTGTTCTATTCAAACGACACACACGTGTACAGAAAACCTGTTCTTTGTCTTGGCATATATTAAAACTCTTGTTTTATTTGGCACAATGAATATATTTTAAGGTAGCATGTCCCCTGCCTAGACTTATACAAGTGCTGAAAAAGATTGGTTTGCTTCTTCAAATTAGTGTTGAACACATTTCACCATCATATTTGTATTCCATCACCCCATTTTACAGCACAGGTTACTAATTTTAGAAAGGAGAAGAAACAGCTATCTTTGCCTTGTCTTTGAACATCTGTGTTTTGTGAAAACAAAGCAGTTAAAAAGTTACTCTTCCATTCTTTTTGTGCTCTGGATTGTATACTTCTATTGACTCCAACATGCTTAAGACATTGGACATAGGATTTGCTTTTTTACAAGAGCATTTCTTGTGTCTGTCTTAATTTCCTTTTTGCATCTTATACCCCAGTGACTGGATCAGGTAAGCTGTTGAGGTTCAAGAAGGGAAATTTGTGTAGTTCTAGGTGTTCACTTCTTGTCCAGAAATAAGCCGGCAGTATTCATTTTGAAAGACCTGAGCCTAAAACTCTTTTGGCAGCAATACAAAATGCCTCCTTTTGTGTGTTTTCTTCTTCGTCCCATCTGTGTCTCGCACCCTGTGTCCTTTGCATTGCCTAACTTCGTATTGGTTTCTAACACTCAGTGCTAGACTAATCTTGCTTCAGGTGGCACTTGTGGCATGCCATATATACAGGATCATAGGCGAGTGTTTTGGCTGATTGAAACCTCAGCACCTAGTCTTACTAGGTAGTATAACTAGTCCAGGACCTGTCTAGGTCATCTGTATCCTATCTTATCTTTCTTTCCATGTAGGCTTAGCCCAACTTCCAATGACTTCAAAGTAGTAACCATTATTTGTGCTGGACCAGCGCTGTATAATGGTGTCAGCATGAGGTCTCCTGACATGCAGACCACCTAGGGCGTGTATGTTCTAAGTTTATTCAAGGTTCAAATGTAGTCATCTTGACTAATCTGGTAACAATGCTGAGGACTGCATGAAAACAAGGTGACTTACTCTCAAGCTGTCAGGGAGTAGCAATGCAAGAAAACCAAACACTGACGTACCTTGATTAGATGTCCCTTCCCAAGAGCTGCAGATCTCTTAAAAAATAATGCATTCCTATACCGTATAGAATACTGTACTGGTTTTTAGTCATCTTTAGACTTCACTGGGGATGTGTAAGCAAAAAGTTGGAAACCACTGCATGATTTCTTCTTAATCTGTTACTTCATTTCTAAACTCCTGAAATCTATAGTCAGAATTTTGACTCATTCTCTATCATAAAAATTTCTTTCTTTCTGATGCTTGGTGAGAGCAGCGTGGCATTCATTTCCATCGCGCATATTTCTGAATTTGTTTTCATGTTACTAGGTGTAACTGGGGTGTGGAGCCAAACTGCGTAATGGCTGCAAGGTCTGTTTGTGAACAGCTGCTCTGCGTTGGCAATCTGAACCAGGGCAACCATTTCTACACTGAAATAATGGCCATGTACTCTGCATTTGTATGTTGTTTGCAGAATTCAGATTGAATACTGGCAGTGGAGGATGCAAATATGTAATGCAATAAGGTGCTATTGAACAAGAGAACAGAAATAAATGGTGTCTGGTTTGTATTTGTGACCTACAGCCTCGCAGTGTCAATGTGGTGGGTAAGGGTTGGTTATATTTCAGAAAACTGTCCTCTCACTGATTGCTGCATTTGTGTTTTTAAATTGCCATTTTAAAATTTGTCTCAACTTTGTCTCTTCTAGGAAAAACAAAATGAAGGAACTAGTGTCAAACAGTACAACCAATATATCTCAAGCCAGGAAAGCTGTGGAGCAGTTAAAAATGGAAGCATACATGGATAGGATGAAGGTAAACTTAGACTTATTGTTGATATTTTGAATTCACTCACTAGTGTGTGGTACAGGTTCCTTTTAATATTGCAGAAGGACTCAATCAGCTGAAATAAAAAAAATCTGTGTTGAGCTATAAAACAATATTCAGTACTGTGAATTAGTTACATACTAACTCCTTGGTTCTAGTGAAGTGATTTCCAAAGACTGGCTTCTTGTCTGCTTCTGTATGAGTGCCTTTTACATCTGTCAAAAGTGGTATTCTGTGAAATATTTAAAATGAGCTGGCAGATGCACAGGTGCTCTCCTGTGTCACCTGTAGCTGAATATAAGTGCAGCTCAGGTTTCTCCATTCTTCTCCTTTAAGAAATGGAATAAGTCTTTAAGATATTGCAATACTTTTGAATAATGAAGAGATTAATTGCTTTGATTTGTCTTGTTTTAGCACAAACATCATTGCACAAAAAATATATATGATTGCAATGTTCAGTTATGATTCTTCATACTTGATAGCCTGTTGTATGTGAAGATCTGGTTTTATGATGCCTCTAAATGTATGTGGATTTAATATTTTAAATAAAGGCACTGTTAAACAGAGGTTCTCAACATTTTTAACCAGAAAAGCCTGTGGATTATTATCGCCTGTCATTCTGCCTTCCACTAGGCTAACGTTCTGTGAATAAATCAAGCACCTAAAAACTAATAATGTTATAAAAAGTTTTAAGAAAGCAATGCTCCTGTCTCTTGCGCACGGTCTCTCCCTGCCTCTGAAAATGGGGAATGATTATCTGGATGAAAAATTCAGCCTCTACAAGTAAGAAGAGTTTAGAGATGGAAAGACTAGAAAAAGGAATGCACTTAAATAATCAGTTTTTCTGCAAACAACTGTAACTTGAGTTGTTACAAACCGTAACTGTTTGTAACTGAGGTTACAAACTCAGTAAGGCAGTGTAGAAATGTTGTATATTAAATTTTCCATGTAGTCTTAACTCAGTCTGTTTGTCCATCCATCCTGTGTGCTGAAATTCTGCCTGTAGTCAGCGTGGGGGGCAATAGCACATAATTACGATTTTAAAATAGTATCAGATCATAAACTCACTATTTAGAAAGATTGTATTTATAATTCAGAAATATTAGTGCAGTTCACATGAGTAGTCAATATTGCTTATAAGAAAACAGAAATTTCAGTTGCTCCATTTTGTTGCAGTTTTTAGCAATGTCTTGTAAGACCATTGAATTTGGAAAATCATAGTTTCTATCTTGTATAGTATCTTGACAAATTCATCACGTAATGGAGGCCTGTTCACAGGGACAGGTATTTCTATTTCCTTCAGTAAGGGAAGGTCTGCCTTTTCAGTGTTCAATGGGGTTAGTCCCCTGATTCACGTCATATTGCAGCAGCACAAACAACAGAACTGACAAGAAGGAACGGGTGTGCATGAGTGGCAGAGGAAAGGGTTGGGAAAATATGGCCCAGTTTATTGGAATTTAAAATTGTTGATACTTAGTAGATTGTCTTGTACTTGCTTTTATATAATCAGTGGTAACTTTCACATACCACATCATTAGCTCAGTTATGCAGATAGCTTCATTAGTTAGATGTATAAAGCTTTTAATTACATATGTAAGAAAGACATAGGTTATTTTTACAGTTAGTTTAATTAAAAAGAACACAGTTATTAGCAAGTGTGCCAGACCTAAAAAACAGATAGCTTGAAAGTGCAATTATTTCACCTTGGAAAACAGCTTGGGACCAAAAAGGCACTGAAGAAAATCTGATGTGTTTCAGTATTGTGAGGGTTCCTGTGCTGACATAAACCAAATACAATTTGCAAAATGTTTGTGTCTTGATTTCTAGAATTTCTTTGAATAAGTATATGAGGGATTGCGAGAAAATGTTGGTTGGCTTTGTATTCCCTCAAGACCTGCTTTGCCGTTTAATCTTCAAACAGTTAAGTGTGTGTTTCAGTATAGCCAAAATTTACCAAGAGACTTTCCAGTGGTTTCAACAGGAGATTTTGAGTTCTCGGATCATAACTGTAAAGTCAGAGAAAATAACTTATTTCCTTTTTTCTAGTGTTTTGCATCTGCTTAAACTAGTTAGACATTTAACAAAAGATCACTGCTTTCCAAATAATTTAATTAAAAACTGTTTTGCAAGTAGCTATAGCAGTTATTCCCATAATAGACCAGACCACATTGTTGACATTAAAAAGGTGCCTGTGTTATTGGCTAGGGAAATCAGAAGTTCCAGCTCATTTTTCTACTACAGAGGCACTTTGTTTTCCATGCACAGTAGCTGCTGTAACCAGCCAGAGTTGGGTCTGCTCAATTAAAATTTTGTAGTTAGCAGTATGTTAGTTGCCCATTCCCTGCCGTGTTCTGGATTGTTCAACTGATTTAAAAATCAAGTCCTATAACCAGTCAGAGCAGCAACCAGTGCAGTGTTTTGAGGTTCCACAAAGACAGCTTGCTGTTGAGGTGTGAAAGAAACAGAACAACTTAAAAGGATAGGATGAAGTTACTGGTGTATTGATAGGTAGCTGGAAGGAGTATTACTGTGGTGGGTTTTTGTAAACCATAAGAATCCCAGAAGGATTGGAAATTGAACCTGCCTTGCTTCCCCACAGAAGGAACTGCTAGAATTATAATGGAGAAGCAAGTAGAAAGCAGGAGGCATAGATTCCAAGCTAGGAAACAGCAAGTGAAATCAGATGAACAGTGGCCTCATGACTGGTAGAATAATGTGTCTTCCAAAGACGCTAGCAGTAAAGTTGGGAAAGCAAAGGTAATATTGGTGCTTTATCACAGTTGTCCCCAGAATAAAGCACTACTTAATCTTCTCTTTGCAGGCAGAAAAGCAAGGAGTGCTCTGACATTTAAGAATCTTGGTGTATCAGTTATTATTCCATTTTCTTTTTTCTTAAGAAAGTAGAAAATATTCCTAACTGGTTCTGAATAGTGTTGGGAGATAAGCAGTGGGATTGTCAATAAATGTGTGTGAATCTCTTTGTTTTAGATGTAAAGGATAAGCAGGGTGGGTGTCATAGCAAGGATGGTAATTAGTCACAATCCACGACAAGACAGATGACATAGTAATTGCAGCATTTTGCCCTGTCATTGAAGCTTATAATTATTAGTGCAGCTAACAGGATTATGTTCTAACTTTGGCTGTTTTTATCACCTCTGTTATTCTGAAATGTAATGGTAAAATTCCACAGTCCTCCTGAAGACTAATTCTTTAAAGCATCAGGGTTGAGTGTTTTGTTGTTTTTTTCCCTTTTGGTAATTTGACAACCTGATGTGTTTTTCACTACACAAAATAAAAGTAGTTGTATAAAATGTGAGATCGGCGTGATACCTATATACTCCATTCCCTCTATCTATGCACTTTAAAAGATTAAAAAAAATGAAATGTTAACTTTCTGTTAGAATTCATCAATCAAACTGGAGTCTGATTTTTTTTTTCTTTAGCCACTTTTGCAATATGTATAAATTACTTTGAATCTGCAGACCAAGCTGTACTGCGTAGGAGAGCTGAAATGATAAATGTTAGCTTCATTTGAATATTCAAATTACACACGTTTATTTTAATTCTTGATAAAAGCTATCCTGAAACTGTCCAGCAGCATTTCACTACAAATAAACCTAAAGGTGAGTAAAAGCTATGATTGAGTGGCCTTCATTTAACTCCCTCCATGACACAGATAGAATGATCAGCATGTTATTTTGTATAGTAACAAACCACAGTATTGGCCATTAGGCAGCCTCTGCATGCTGACATATGCTAAAGCAGCCATCTCTGTTGTAGCCTTAATGCAATGCTCAATGCAGAGGTCTTCCGCCACAGTTATTCAGAATAATAACACAGCGCAAGAAACTTGCTGGAGGCAACATTGTATTTTGCTCTTTTTTTGGCAACAGTTCTGACTTTGCCAACACTGCTCACAGCCACAGGAGCCAATATTTTTGCTGTTCCTGGAATGCAATCAGCTAAGCTAACTCCTCTTAGTGAGTGGTCGTTATTCCACTGTGCAAGCCTGAGCTACTCTACTTTTAGTGAAGAAATGGCCGTAATTCACTTTTATAACTACTGTAACCCCAATGGGAGGATTTTTCCTCCCCAAACCTTTTTTTTTTTCTTACATACATTCTAAATTCTTGAAAAAAATAAATGAGTCGCAGTGGCCTAATGTCACCAATACTCTTATGGCACAAAGCTGCAAAGGTTACAAGGTTTCAGCTACAGCTGAAATGGTTTAATATTTCTTTTTTCATTTCATGCAAAATATCTTGTATGCCAAAATGCTGTTACATTTCTGCAGGACTTTTCAGTAAGCATAAACCAACATCCTGAATTTGGAGACTTTAGAATTGTTCATTTTAGAAGTATAAAAATACTAAGATACTGTTCAAGTTTTAACTAATGCTATGAATAAAGTACTACTTATCATAACTTACTAAGCAGAAAATAGTAGTCTGACTTCATTGAAAAGAGCAATGTTTCAGTTAAATGAGAGCTATGACACATGATGATCAAGTTTTGCTCCTGATTTATCATTTCTTTTTAATCCCATGGTCATGTACCTAAAGAACTTTTTGTGTGTATGTTTGTTTGTTTGTTTTGCATCCAGAGGAGCAAAGGGTAGAGAGAGTGTTTGTGGAAAACCTTACAACCAAAGACTGGGAATAAGAGCTGAAGCAGGCGGCTTCTACAGAAACACACGCTTCAAGGAGAATTCCTATTGCTTATGGGCCATTAGCATATACATGTTTTAATGAGTATATGCTCCTGACCTTCCTTCTGATGGAGTGGAACAGCTGAACATGAATCTTATAAATTGATACCATCTCGTGTCACTATGTTAAATAAAATATCTGTAAGGATTACTAGGCCTAGTGAGAGCAAATTGAGAGTTGTGGCTTCTAGTAGTTTAAAGGATAAACCAATCTACTCCTATTTTATGATAGCCTCCATTATCATATGTTATATGAAGAATAATTATGCAATGCTGATTGGTTCAGAATTAAGTGTTACAGTAGTTCTCTCTTCTCTTCTATTAGGTATCCAAGGCTGCAGCAGATTTATTGGCATATTGTGATGCTCATATTGCAGAAGATCCCCTTATTATTCCAGTGCCTGCATCTGAAAATCCCTTTAGGGAGAAGAAACTCTTTTGTACTATCCTTTGAGTCAGTTTTCAATTAAAAATGTCTTCTGCTAAAATTTGGTATCAGTGTTGCATGCTTTTAGTTTTAGCATTTTTTCTTCAGATCTCAATACTTAGCCTATAACTACAATATTTTTAGAAGGTAGTGCATTTTCTGGTAAAAAATAAAAATAAAAATCCTAAAAAATTCAAGGTAATCCTTATCTTTCAGACTAATGTCTAAGTTTAATTTCAGTTCTTTATAAAGATTCTTTTGGTCTTAATGAAAGCATCGAGTACAGCATCAAATTGTAGATATCTTTGCCAGTCATAGATCTTTCTGAGACCTAAATGAGTCATACCAGTTCTGAAGCTATTTTTAACATTCTTATTTTCTTTGGAAGGTGAATTTAATTCATTTGCCTTTACAAATTTATATCTAAAAAGAGTAGTGTGACCTTTTCTCAAGTAGCACTGTGTAGGAAGAAATGCCAGTGATTTATGATGTTTGGAACGATCAGTCTTATACCGTAAGTGGTGTTTATAAATATGTTTTGTGAAGACTGTAATAAACTTGACTACAAAAACAATAGTTGTAAAGCAACATTGTAACTACAGGCAAAATGAAGATGTATAGTTACACACCAGGACTGCATCAATAAAACTGTGTAGAGAAATGTGGCTGCTTGTATCTTGTTTTGAATGATAATGATTTAAATTATTTTAGAAAATAAACTGAACTGTAATACATCAGCTATTCCCAGGGGTCATTGTGGAGGGTGTAAATTTTGCCCTGATCTATACAGGGAGGGGGATTACATTTTCTAAGCAGCTCTCTACAGGCTTTTGCCCACGAGAGCAAGATTTTATGGGGATGGGGAGTAAAGGTAAATGAATGTTGTTGAATGCAGCGAGACCACTGTGCCATCAACAACTGCTAAGTTTGTATATTTTGAAGCCACAGATTAGTCATAAGTTACCAGCAAGTAATTTGTGGAGGTTCTGGGAGGTTTTTTGTTTTGACTTTGTTTAAAGTGCAGTGAGAGGAAAAGATTGAGGTATGGAATATGACTGATCTGTCATCTTCATGAAGTAAAATTAAGCTCAATCAAGGCATCTGATGGAAACAACTGTTACATTATTGACTTTGTGGGTGTTTTTTTTTAATTCTTCTCCTTCAAAAAAAAGCAAAAGCTCCTCTCTGGTCTGACACATTAGGAGAGTTCCCTCACTACAGTACTTCATATGTACAGTGTGTCAATATAGTGGAAATATCACTCCTTGGAAATGCCTGTGAAGTCAGCTCCCAGCGTAAGTTTCGTTGGAGGCAGTTTTGTTGGAGAACTTCACTAGTCTGTCTGAGTCAAGGCTCTGAACAGCTACTCATGATGGAGCATGCTTCCTCTGCACAAACTTGTATTCCATGAGCATCTTAAATACCTGCAAGGCAAAGACTAGCTGAGGAACTGAGGGCCTTGGGATATTCTTAAATGCTGAATTTAGATGCTAAAAAAGGGCTGTTTGGTGAATGAAGCCATTTGCATTTAACCCAAAGTGCACATACCTGCTTGAGCTTATTTTTAGCAGCTTCCATCAGTGTTTGTTGTACTGGTTTGTGCAGTGGAAATACAAGATGTCTGCATCATGCAGGTCTTGTTTTCTTTGCCAATCAACATGGATATTGTGCCGTACCCAACTGCATTCAGCTACCAGTCTAGTCACACGAGGCAGGTTGCTTCGGACTGTGGTTCTGCTGCCGACCAGCTCATTCACCACACGGAACCTCCATGTTAATTTACTATTTGTAATATTATTATAAAAAACCCTGATATTCTTTCTAACCAATAGGGGTTTGGGATGCTTTCATTTAAAGGTTTGGCTTTTAATTTGGCAGCTGAAGACATCGGTAGTCTGGTAGGCACAGAGCTGCTTCACAGTACCTATTCTGAAAAACATTCAAATGTCTTGAACAGGTCTTGTCTTGGCCAGGTTTGTCCTTGGTTGCTATTTCAAAGTTTTCAGCTTAAGATTCCCATTCTTAACTTCTAACAAGAATATTTCTTAATGCAGGGTGTGTTCAGCTTTATTTTGGTGGTAGAGAAATAGGCTTTAGTTAACTGAGTAGCTATTTCATTGACAGTGAAATAAAAATGGCTTTCTGAAAATATTTGTTAAAAAGGAGCAACAAAATGCTTAATAAGGTTCTTTAGGGAATCCTTCCTACACTGTACATGATTTGGTAACTGCTCTGATCACCATGGCAACATTTTCGTTTGTCCTTCCGCATGTATGGTTTTAACTGGAACAGCAAGGGAGGGGAATATAGGGCATACAGCTTTATTCTCAAAGGCTTTGTAACAACTTGCATTTGTGGCTCATCATTAACATTCCCATCTAAAATAACAAAATTGCTACAGCTTATTACAGTATTGCAAACAGCTTGCTTTCTGTTTCCAATTAACGTCAGCATATGAGGTCCTGAGATTGAAACATTTCACAGCATCGGTAGTTTCAAGAGCTGCATTTACAAAAATCTAGTACTATTCAGTTTCTATTCAGAAGAGGGAAATGTCATTGTTTTGGACATAAGGTTTTTCTCCAAAATTTTTCTTCAAGTAGTTGTGAATGTATTGGACTTCTTATGTTTTTAATATCTGGTTCACATGTTTGTGGTTTCTTTCGTCAGTTCATAACTTTCATCAGGTAAAAAATTTTGTCTGTTAAGATGGTTTCATTCTTCTAATTTTAAGAAAAGGAAACACATGGAGTGCCATAAATTGCATATTTATTTTAGCAGATGTCTATAATGTATCTGAAGAGGTTAAACTGTAGAAGCATAACTCCTTAGTGGAAAACAGGACAGCTTTAATATCATTGGGCCTTATTTACCAGTTCCTTGAATGAATATATACTACCGGCAAATTACTAATTTGAAGGGGGGGTGGCACACCTGGAAGAGCAGCAGTTCAATATAATTGTAACAGCTTTGGATCACATAAGAATATATGACTTTATTCAAGAACACCATCAAAATACTGACACCCTGAAGAGAATGGCATCATCTGGGTTTTTTATGCCAGCTTGATCCACAAATCAATATTTAAAAGAATGTCTTTTCCTTCAATACTTCCAAACCATAAAATGTCTTTGTCATTATTATATTTTTTGCTGCTTTGACCTTTGTGGTGGTTTAGATAATCTGCTATTGATAGTTGAGTTTCATGCTCAAACATCTTGCCTCAAAGCCTACACAAAAATATCTGAAAGTTCTTGGATACTTTTCTAAAAATAAATACATATTTTATCATGAAGTATAGCATGATTTAAAAAAAAAATACCCTCCAAAATGTGGCTTTGTCTAACAGTAAGGTTTCCTGTTGGCTGAAGCAATGAGTTTTTATTTTCATCAAACGGTTTTGATTCCCACTAACTTCAATGAGAACAAGACCAGGCCTGTTACCATCCTAGCGCTGTACTCTTCTCTCTCTCTGATTTATTTCATATGCCATTAGGCTTGTTGCTTTGTATTTCAGGCCCAGAAAATAATGCATGCTCCCTGTTAACAGTGTGAGTTGGGGCTGTCATCTCACAGAATGAGAACTTCAGAACAGAAGTTGGATTCAAGAAGTTTTAGACGTATTAGCAATCCTTTCTTCATATCCTAGTGCTTGCTGCTCTGATGAAATGAGACTTCCCAATGGTGGATTCATGGTAAATTATAATGCATCAGTAGCACTTGTGGAACCAGCTGTTTTGCATTCCTCAGATTAATCTCCTTGGTTTACCTTGAATTTAAAATGTTATCATTTCAATACTAAAAGCTATTTCCTTTCTCTCTATTATGTACCAAATTCCCTTTCTTTGCTTCCTACACCATGTTTTACATTAGTAGCAGGTTGCTTGGCTGGTGCTGATAGGAAAGATTTTAAGATAGCCTCTACAAAATTATGGTCAAAGGAGGGGGAAAAATGGAGGGAAGCTTAAATTAAGCTATTCTAGGTCACACCACAGATTAAAATAAATACAAACAGTGTATCAGTGACACAAAGGTAAATACAGGAGGTGTCGCCAACTGATTCGGAAGGACATCGTTAACAAAGCATGTGGAAGGGGCTAATGGGACAATGGCTTTCTTTGCGGTGACTTAAAATAGGATCAGCTCCAGCAGAAGGAAAGAACACTTTAAGAACAGACTGTAAAGGTGCATATTAAAGCCTGGAACTTTAATATAACAGTTGTTTATCCAGCTGGATTTCTGATATCGAAGTAACAAAAGATATACTTTGGGAGAACCTGATTATATAGTTTTTCCTTCATTGTATAGGGGTAAAAAGTCTGTACACATAATTCTAGAAAATGCCATAGTTACGGCTGTCTTTTGGGGCTGCTTCAGAATCTGGATTTGTTTCTTCAAGGAGATTAAAGAAAACTTGGGGGAGGAGTAGTTCCTAAGATAAAGCTTTCTTGTACTGAAAACCAATGCTTAAAGTCATTAGACTGACTTAAATAGTACTGTAATGTGTGAAATATAGTGGGCAAAATTACCAGAATAAGTGCTATATAAAATGTTACAGGCACCTGCATATTTGGTCTTTAGGGAGAATGATATTTGGAATAAATATTGTACATTTGCGTCTAACTGAATTCAGCTTTATAGCACTATTAAGTACAGCCATAAATACCAGAACTGGTATGGGAACAACTTTTCTGTCTGTTAGAGGAAGATGTATGCCTGAGTTTGTCAAATACATTTACACCGCTCACATTTGTGAACAAACAAAACGAGCAGCTTTACCCTAAAATAGGGTCTCTTATTTCCCAAATTCTTGTTACATGTAGAAGTTGCACAGGATCGTCTATTACTGCCACCTACTGATAAAGTGATAAAAAGCCGACTGAAACAGAAAAAATTACCTACGTCAACTAGAAATGACCTCAAAGCGAGATTTTAAACTCATACACATACTCTCAGAAACAGAGTGCCAGCACTTCTTTTTTCATGGTCTGCACCCCGTAAGGTATCGCCTGTCACTGTGGTATTGCTGGGGCGTGATTCAACCTCACACTTCAGTTCCAAACTTCTCCGTTTAGGGAAAGACAAAAGTCATATACATGGTTTGGTTAAATAGGTCAGGTGAAAAACGCTTTGCAAGTTGTGGAAATCTTCGGGTGTACCCGCTGGAGTTGCTGTGTACTCCCTTCTTGAATTTCAGTTTCCAGTTTCACGTGTAACTCAGCTGCCTGTTCCTCGTTGCCACCGTGCCACCAGTTGTGCCACCACTTACACGTTTGCCTTTTGCTCCCTTGAGCGGGTGATGTGACCGCAAACGGCAGTAAGGACTGGCTCGAGGGCTGAGCAGACCCGCAGCGCAGGGAGCTGCTAATAATCTCTCCTGTTTGCCTTCCTCTTTGCAGAATCGTGCAACCATTTTCACGTGACTGACATGCACTATTCCTTCACACTCACGCTTTGCTTCTGGCTGCTGGGGTTTTTATTTCAGGGTGGGTTTTTTTTTCCAATTTTTGGAGTCTAGGCCAAACACTTCCTTATAGGCCACAGCATAAGCATACAGCCAAAACAGAGCTTAGCCCACTACTTAGGCTCAGAATAGCATTTTACGGAAAATGCACTAGGCATGGCATAAGGATGTTTCAAAAGACCGCCCATTCCACAAAGCCTGTTTGTTGCGTAGCCTCTCGCTGTACCATATCCTGTTGTGCCTTTGAACTTCAGGCTGTGTACTTCAGCCCTTCATTCTTTCTATAGCATGCTCTAAAGAGGCATGCAATTTTTTTCAGTGAAAGGAAAGAATGAGCCAAACTTTATAGGAAAGAACTATTGTGACTTTTTAAAAACCTTTGAAGTAGCAATGACTTTAAAGATCTTTACAGTGTAACAGCCTCTCTCTGGCAAGTGTGGCTCACATGACTTTTGGCTGTAAAATTATCCTTAACTTCCTTATTGCAAAGACTGTTCACTAGTGTGGTTCTTGTAGTGATTCTTGTCTGAGAGGTTTCCCCCTGGAGAGCACACCAGCTTTTATCCTACTCATCGGAACACAACACACAGATTTCCAATATATACATCTGCAGTGCTGATATGAATGTATTAGTCATATCCTTAAAAGATAGAGTGAAAAAACTTCAGATGCTAAGGTTCTCATGAAAAAATACCTCAACAGAAACTTTGAGAATATAAAGGATGTTATAGATAATAGACTCTCTGAGGTCTATTCTTCTTTCTTAGACAGCACATGCATGTTTTGTTCTGGGAGTTTGCTTCAGACTCTGGAAAATATGAAATATCTATTCATGAGAAATTAGAAGGCTGTAAAAGTGATTATGTTTCTTTACAGTTCTGCCCATAGCAGCTAAAACAAATACTTGCAACAAGGATGTGAACACATTTAGGGATATTTAAACAGAATCTGAATGAATGCAAAAAATACATTAAAAGATCATTAAAGAAGCTAAGTTAAGCACTCATTTAAGAAATGCCAGAGTTAAATTTGCTTATGCATCTTCCATTTGCCTCTCTCATTTGTATGCACTACTATTCCAGATTGCCATTGCAGGAATTCCCACAAGGCACAGTATAGGCAATGCTCAGTTAATAAGCAGTTACTCGGTACTATTTTGGTGTCTTTATTCATTGTGTAGCCCTGGGCCTGATTTACTCACAAATTCTCCCTTCAATGTAGAACTATTCCCTGATGAGCTTCTCTGTGGTGCTCATCACGAATTGCTTCACAAAGTATCTCCACAGTATCCTGGAGGAATGCGAGGGTGGAACTATTCCCATCTTACAGGGGGAAGCCGAGGCAGACCCTGATCAGAACCGGTGAGATTGTCAGTACCTGCCTCTTCAGCGTAGCTAACTCTTTCAACATCTCAAACAATGTTCCCATTTGCTCAAGCTTCAGTTACGAATCCTCAACTCTACAAACTGGAGTGACTTTTGCAAGTCAAACACCCAGAAACTAAGGGGAAAAAGCAACATGAAATGTTCGGTTTCATGATTTTCCTGGTGTCGCACAGAGGCAATGACAAAACTCAGTTCTCCCAAGCAGCAAGGACCCTTGGCCTTGTAACACTATTCCATGGTTCCACCTCATTCACCTTGCATCTTCTGCAACAAATGAACCAGCCATCTGGTGCATTCTCCAGCAGAGCACGTTCATCCTAAAGCACAGTAAGCACCATGAGGGGAAAACAGCACCAAGTCGTGTAAATTTTTTTAAATGAAATGTAGCCTGAATATTATCTATCCAGTGATAGATAATAATGAAATTATAAGTAATATGTGGCCAATCTGCTTTGTAATCCCCCCAACAGCTTAACTCTTTAGCAGGCATGTGATTAAAAAGCGTATTTGCTGTTGTAGGTCTCAGCAGGACTTCCTATAAACCTTATTCTCTTCTGTACCCACATCCTGAAGTCTTTGTGCCAGTTGTTAAAAATAGCTGTATGCTAGCTGCACATGAAATAGCTAACCCCAACAGTGGCTGTTGCCTGATTATTGGATATTTAGTGGTGTTCCACATCTCTGCAAGACATTCCCTTGTTTACTCTCTGAGATGTGCCTGCCAGGATTTAGCTGCTACCATATAGGCGGTTTTGAGTCCATTTCTATTTTTGATTTTCATGAACATGACAAAGAGTCAACTAAGACCATGAAATTTATTATTGCTGTATAGGTATGTTTGGATAACTGTGATGTCCTGCAAGCCAATTTGTATGGTAGTTGTCAACTCTTGTGCAGGTTAGGCTAGGTCTGATTAAAAACAAAAATCCAACTGAACAACACCTTTCCAGAAGATGACAAAGATATTCTAATTTTCCCCTCCCTAGAATGAGGGATGGTGACTTAGTGTTTTCACTGCAACCCTCAGCCCAAAGAACTGAAGTGTGGAATAGCTTCAAGAGAGTCCATTCTTCAACGGGGAAGCACTGGGCAGCCTTAAGAAAGAAAAAAAAAAAATTCACTGCAACTTATGACACCCCATAGTACTCTAGGTTCAGAGCTTCTTACAGATCCCAGCTACAGGCTATTTTATGATCAGCTGCTATGAAGGGGTTGCAAGATTAAGTTCCATTGCAACCATGCCCTGAAGCATTTAACCACTGTGATGGAAAGAGTCAAATTAATGTGGTTTCTCTGAAGGCAATACTGCCTCCTTGACCTTTTTAGGTCCTTGAATCTCTTAATAAAGGAGAATGTAGAGTGGAATTGGTAGTCATACCATATCTGGATTTTTTTTCAAGTGACTAGTAAGTCTCCCTTAAGACACCATTAAGGAAGTTAGCCATCGGCAAAATTTTGTTAGAGTCTTACCTCCATTCAGTGTACAAATAGCACAGGCCTCACGCCACACCGGCTGCACACTGCGTGCTGCCCAAAGCTTTCTAATAGCATCTCTCTTCATGCCTGTCCATCACGGTACTTAGAGCTGGCTGGTCACATACCATTGACTTTTCTTTGCTGCTGCTAATGATATGAACTGGCAGGCCCGTCAGCAAGACAGCTTGTTTTCCAGAGATCAGTTTTCGCAGGATTCCTTTGTCTGTCCTCAGGAGACCCCAGCGACACTGATGGCATTAATAGCCCAAGCCGAGGAGTCTGGCAACTCCTCTGCATCTGCACTTCATCTGGATCGGAAAGCTGAAAAGGGAGGCAGGGAGACATCGCTTCTGTTTGGGGAAATAAACAAAATCTATTTCTTCTGAACATCCTAAGGAAGGTAAGGAAAGGATTGATAATTCCTCAATACAGGCAGTGAATCTGTTTAGTTTATGAAAAAAATAAGACACGCTCTTGGGATGAAAATTTACAACCCTTTAACAAAATCCTTCGTACCCTGATCTGTAATATCTTTTAATGTTTTTTTCTTTAAATAACTAAAGGCACAGTGATTTTGTGAAAGGTAATGTATCAGTATTACTGCAAGGTGTAGAGAAAGTTACATCCCAAATCCCTAAAATGGAATCTCTCACCAGTCGTTCCTCTGCTTTCAGATGGAGCACACAGAGGTCGATAAAACCCACAACTCCCTGGGCACAAACCCTTCTAAAACACACACAGCTCTACCCTGCTTCTTGCTCTTCTCATCTGCTGCTAGTGTCCTAAAAAAAAACCAGTCACCCGCTCGGGGCACTAATTAGGCAAACAAACATTAAAAAACTGAATGCTACAGACTGGCTAGCTGTGGTACGTAACTACAGCTCTGGTATCCATCATGTCTTCTCTGTGTCTAGACAGGAGATGCTTATCCAAAGACATTATGCAAATTTAACAGAAGCATCTTAAGTTTGCAAGCAGCCTGGGGACTAAAATTTCTGTCTCTTCTATCATCTCCAGCTCTTGTGCCCAACATGTTGTGCCTGTACTATACACTTTGTGTGCCAGAGGTACCACCTGAGTCTGTAATGTCAGAAGAGTAACTCTGCTCGGAAAGCGCAGAATGAAAATGGTGTATTTTTGTATAAATGCTACCTAGAATTGGCATAACCCAAATCAAAATTTTCTGTCTTCCAGGAAAATAATTTAAAATTACCTGGAAGTTATACTCCAGATGCATTTGTCTTTTCATGGTATATATATTCGTGATTCTTAAATCTGTGAAAAAAATTTCATTTTTATACGGCCAAGGCTTTTCAAAAAGTGTGCCTAAATCTTGGTGCCTCAAATCCATGCTTAGACACTCTGATATCATCTCACTTCCCCAAAATACTAGTCCTCATAAAAGCTCTCAAGAATGCTAACTGAAACTGCTTTGCTAATGGAAATTTCTGAAAACCAGGTTTAATGGTTGGGTCTGGTTAACTCACAATTCATACACAGGTGCACATTTTCAGTGTCATACATGACATGAGAAGTACCACTGCTTGCATCTTCTACAGATGATGAAGTTGGGAGGCTTAGGTTAAATCTTTGGCTTTAAAAATCTTGCAGAGACTGTGATAGAAAATGGAGTAGGAAAGGCCAGTCTTCTACAACTATACTGTATGTTTAACCATCTCCTACATGACAAAAATGCATATATAATCATCCTTTTGACCAGGATACCCTGTTTCTGTAATGTGGAGAAACACATTTCTCCTGTTCTGTACATTACATAGTCCTTTATCGTTGAGCATGGTAGGTAATACCATATAGAAGGCAAGATATTAAGGAATTGGGTCCTCTGTTTTGTCTGCGAGGAAGAAATGATTCCCGGACATGTTTATAAGATCAATCCCCATCAGTTTACCTGGCCTGGGACAAAGTTTGGGGAGTGAACCTAATGTATTGACTACAAGGAATATAGGCAAATATAGAGTAATATTAGCAGTTGGACCAGTTTTTATTTCTGCAGCTGAACCTGCTGAAAGGCAAGTCAAATGTAAATAGTGATTAATAACAACAGCATTTTTTGTGCAAATGCTTTCCGTAGTACTATTATTTGCTGACAAGTACACACTCAATTGCATATTAAATATGTGTAAGTATGCAAACAAATTAAAGTTGATGTATTTCCAACACATTTCCCTTTTGCTGTTTAAACCCACTATATAAAGGTTAAAGAAGTCATCAGTTTTCCTTCTAATATCTCACGCCAGTTGATGAAAAATGAATCTTAATGAAGCTGTTTGAAAGGGCTTTAAGCATTTTGCAAACACTTCACAGCTTGGGGATTTTAAGAACGATTTTCTCTTGAAAACTTTTCATAAAAACTCAATCCTTTCTTTCAATCATACTTCATACGTATCAGGTTCTATTACTAAATTATGTGTTTCTGATTGATAGAATAGCACCAGCAAGCATTCATTTAAGCCTTATGGCTACTACACATAAACTTCTAGTTTATACATTAACTTCTCAGAAGCCTCTGCTTATTTTTCCACATCACTTTTACAGGTAGATTCACCCTGCAGGAGTCCAAGGAAACATTTCTCTTTGTTATTGGCGTTCAGAGGGAGCAGAGACAAGTAACTTCTCAAGGTGCCGATAATCTTACGCTCTCCTCCATCCAGTACCATTCAGACCTCTTTAGTCAGCGTGGGGCTCCGCAGGCGTTTACCTTCTTGGCGGGTCGGTCTGTAGCTACCCAGTTTCTCAAAGCGGTGGCTGTCGGTAAGATGCGAAGCCGCGCTTGGATTATTTACATCTCCTAGAGCACTCCTGCAGGAACAAGAACGCTACCGTCGATTCTCGGCCGTGATCCAGCCGCAGTTAAGGACACTCGGGTTGTCTAAAATCCCCCCTGGAATTTCAGTCCAGTAACACGTTCCTCACTGGCATGAAACCCTCCATGAACAGTTCGCAATGCCGCTGCGGTTCTTTGCCAAAGGGAAGCACTCTCTCCTCTTTATTGGATTAGCAAAGGATTGTTCTGGAAGGCTACTTTGTGCCTACACGACGACTTTTGAGAAGGGGCATTCAGCGGAGAACCGTAGCGTTGCACAAATACAGATGAACCGGGGAAGGGTGTCCCCCAGCCGCTGCCCCGGCGCAGCCCCCGCGCCTCAGCCCTCTGGGGCTGCACCGCAGCGGCAGCCGCGGGCACGGCCAGCCCGGCGGGAGGCGAGGCCGGCGGCGGCGGCGGCGGCGGCGGCGGCGGCGGCGGCGGCGGCGGCGGCGGGGGGGGGCCCGAGGGCGGCCACGGGCCAAGCCCCGTGGCTCCCCAGAGGGCAGCAACCCCTAAGGATAGCGCGCTGCTACCGCCCCCGACGCCTACGCTGCCCTGCCGTGTAGAACGTGAGGTAAAGCCGCGCTTCCTCGGCGTTTCCCCGCGGGGAAGGACGCCCGCCCGCCCGCCCGGCCGGCCGGCTCTCCCCACCGTGCGCGGCGAAGCCGGCCCCGCTCCCCTCAGCCTCCCGGGGCCGCCCCGCCCCGCGGCATTGTGGGGGCTGTAGGCGCTCGCCGCCGCCGCCCGCGCCGCCCGCTGCCCGCCGGGGCTGAGGCGGGACTGCAGCTCCCGGCGGCCGCGGGGCAGCGGAGCCCGGCCCGGCCGAGCGGCGGCGCGGGGAGGAGCCGCGGGCGGCCGTAGTCGGCTCGTCGCCGCTGGGAGAGGCCGGCGCGGAGGGGAAGGGGCTGGCTGTGGCGGCGGCCAATGCGAAACTGGCTGGTGCTGCTGTGCCCCTGTGCGGTCGGGGTCGCGCTGCACCTCTGGCTGCTGCTCAGCTGCCCCGGCGGCCCCGAGAGGCAGCCGGCAGGTAGGGAAGGGGCGGGCGGCGGGGGCTGCCCCGGGGCACGGGCACCCCGGGCGGGCGGGGCTCCCCCGCCCCCAGGGGCCTGGTGAGGAGAGGTCGGGGGCCGCGGGGCTGGGGGAAGTGGGGTGCCTGGGGCCGCGGGCGGCTGGGGCAGTTAACGGGGCCGGGAGGCGAGGAGCCGCGGGGAAAGGGGGGTATGTGGGGGGGGGGGGGGCTGTGGCCGTTAAACGGTCGGGCCGTCCCCCTGCTGCGTAACGCCGCGGCCGTGCCGGCGGCTCTGGCGTTTCTGTGGCTGCGGGCAGCGTGTCTGCCGGCGGGTCTGCCTGCCGGCTGCCGGGCTCGGGGGGCTCCCGGGCTCGCTCGGGACGACGACAGCCCGCCGGGGAAAAGCGCCCGGAGTGCCTGCGTGGGTTCATCGTGAGGTAACGACTCGTTAGGCCGAGCCGCGGAGAGCAGCGCCGGCTCCGCGGTTTACACCGGAGGTACCGACTGCCGTGGCGGTCCGTGGGTTGTCGAGGGTGCGTCGCAACTTTCTGTGGGGCGGCAGCCCCCTCTGCCCCACGGGTGCCCTCCCGCTCCCACTGAGGTGCGTGGGGAAGAAATGCCCACGCGTTTCACTTGGGTCGGGTCATTCCCAGTCCTAGGAATAGCTCTTCGCGCTGTGCCGTGTTTGCCTTGGCGGTCTTTAAAACCCCTTGTGGTGCAAAAAGCTATTCACAGGATCGGCACAAGTGAAATCAGACCCCTGAGGGCTTGCTTACACCTTGTGCTCCTCATAAGACAAGTTGTAGTCTTCAGGCCGCAAATCTGCAAGCCTGGTAGAAACAGGCATCTGTTGGGGCAGAAACTTTTGCCAACTACCCATAGGAGCTGTTTGAGAACATTAACAAATATTCTACAGGACATCTGAAAAAATTATGAGGGAAAAACGGTGGGTTTTTTAAATTGAGATCTGCTTAGAACTCTGTTTAGCGACCCAGTACCCTGTTCACTAACGAAGCCACACTTTGCGACCGGTGCCTGTTCCCTGTGCAGAGTGTACACAACTGTGAGGAAGTGAGAGTCTGCTGATTTCCAGTGGTAATTAATAATGCAGGTGTGAAAGGAGCAAGGTCAGTGCATTTGCATAGCCTAAAGGCCACAGAGTTGTATGGGTGTCTTTGTATTCTGGCCATTGCACACTTGAATTATAAAAGAACGGGAGTTCTAGTTGATAGTGTGAAGTGTGTTTGAATTGTCTGGCTGGTTTTGTTCCTCATTTTTCACGGTGCTGCTTTTGTAACTTAAGTGCATTAATTTGGAGTTAGAAGTGGCAATGTGGAATCTCACGATGACCTTTCCTGCAGAAATGTGTTTTCCGCTAACAAATATTTCTAAAGAAAATCCAGAAGTTTCTCAGTTGGGAAGGGAGGGAAGAAAAGCTTTGCTCTTCAGAGATTCGCTGTTTCAAGTTTGTGTTTGTTACTGTGAAACTGTGTCGCATTGGATAATGTTAGGATAACTAGGATTTTTAAAAAAGCTTTTTTTTTAATACTGAAAGAGTAAGTGTACATTTTGTTTGTGCTAGTGTTACTTAGT
The DNA here is from genome assembly GCF_026419915.1 of Harpia harpyja. NCBI lineage: Eukaryota > Metazoa > Chordata > Aves > Accipitriformes > Accipitridae > Harpia > Harpia harpyja. Next base: position 33,749,030 of record NC_068952.1, read on the forward strand.
TGTAACCTATTGAGTAATGCATTCACACTGAGGAGAGAAAAACTGATGCCTGTTATAAAAAGAGAACTTCCATAGGAAAATGTTCAACACTGTACATGTACTATCTCTTTGTAGGCCTGATCCTTGCATGATAATTTAAGGAAGAGATTGCCTCTTAGCCTTCAAAGTACTGCGAAATGTACAAGCTGTAGGTATGGCTGCCTTGGCAGAGGAAAGAAGGATGAGCTAAGGGACCTCTTCTATCTCTGATGTCTTCTGTGTTATATTTTTTTATTATTCAGAGTGTTTTAGGAACATTAATGAATTTGTATACAAGAGTAAGAAATGTCCCTATATATTAAAAGGCTTCTTGAACCTGAAACTGTTTAAGAGGATCTGGTACTGCCTGATAAAGCCAGTCTTGTTTCATTTGATTATTGAGTAATATTTTTTTTTTTTTTCTTGTTTACTGCTCCAGCTGCTCTTTATTACCTACTACCTGGAATCACTGGTATGAATAAAAATTAAATCTGGTCATGGGACAGTATTTTACAATAGCTGTGACATAAAAATGCATTATTTGTGTATCCTTTGGTATTTCTGTGTAGTGTCTGTGTGCCTCAATAGTTGTGTAGTGCCTCAACAGCTGCAAAATTAGCTACTAGTAGAGGTCAAAGGCAGAGTGAACAGCAGTTCTATTTTTTGAGGAGTTTAATTCCCCTCTCAATAGTCATCACACACACTCACGCAAATGGAAATTTGTTAAAAAGTTGATAACCTGTTATGCTGATTATTTGCCTTGATGTCATTGACTCGCTAACACAAGACTGGAATAGACATCTCTGGCCATCAATTCTGCTTACTTTTTCTAATAAGCAACGCTTGAGCTCTGTCTTAAAATGGCAGCTGGGCAGCCTACATTTATTTAGTGAAGATTTGAGGTAGCTTTTTGTTTGTTTGCTTGGATTCCTAGCAGTCTTAGGAAGAGGCTGTTCCAGAAGTTTGTTGTCCTGATTATAAGTGTTTTCTCGTTTCTGGCCTAAACTTGCTTGCAAATGGTTTATGCCCTTTGGTTCTTAAGCCTTTCAGTTAAAAGGGTCTTTTTTCCTCCTTCAAGTACACCTCCATCATGTAACCATAGAGATCAAAGGTTTTAAACCTTTATTTTCTTAAGCTGAGCAATTTAGGTATTTCTAACTTCTACTGGCAAAATAGGCTTTCCATTTCCAGAAAGCAGTTAATTTTTGCTGTCTATAGGTCAGATGACTTTAAATGTAAACAGTGTTCCAGTCTTCACTCATTCCATCTACTTCTCTTCTTCTATTGGAAGCACCTCCTTTAATAAGACCTTCTTCTAAACTACCCCATGTGAAAGGCCTGTAGTCTGCCTGCATGCTTTGGCCCTTGGTTGTGTCTCTTCCTGTGCAGTATTCTGACTTTCTCTATGTTCATGATGACTTTCACCTTGGTATCACAGAAGATAGACTACACTTCTTGTAGACAGTACTCTTTAATTGGAAAAAAAAAAATAGGATCAGTTCTGAGACCAAAGACACTGGCCTTTGCTTCAGCGTCCTGACTTTGGTGGCTCCCTGCCTTCTTTTTGTTCATCAGTTAATGGGACTGTAATTCGCACTTCTGAGCAAGACTTGTGAAAGAATGTGCTTTTAGGTTTAATTGAAGTCCTTGTCTAACTGGTTACAAGCAAGTGCTATCGAAAGGAAGTTCGTGGGTAGGAAGCTTTAGTTAATTTTTGTAAAAATTTTAGATAAATGCTAATTATAAAATGACCTCAGAAACTTGAGAAAGAACAGACAGACCTGCTTTTAGCACTCCAGGTGGATTCATTGCTAATCGTGTGTTTTAATTGATGGCAGAAGTCTTATTGAGTAGGAAATTACTCACTGTAGGGCTTCGGTTACAGTGCCTGATCAGAAAGCCCCACACATTCAATGTAAAATGCTGCTACTTTGCTGATGCTAATGCCCTTTAATACGTTATTCCTGTTACATTTCTGGGGGTGTGTGGCAGCTAAGAATTGGCCCTTTTGGTTTTGTTAGAGTCAATCTTTTACTAGTGAACAATTATGCAACAGATTAAAACCCACCATTTTCTAGAAACTGCTTGTATGCCATCTGTTGTCCTGTGGTTCAGCATGTACTTCTTCAGGCACTGGCCTAATGGAATCATATACAGGGTCAGGCTGGCCTTTAGTGATCTGCCTTGCAGAATTAGGGCTGTCCCCCTCATGAACTAGCCTGTGTACATAACAGGTGAGAGAGAAGGAGGAAGAGCTTAACCTGCTTTTGGCTTTTCAGTGCTGAAATAACGTAATGCAGAAGCAACCTCTGAGGTTTTGAGTGATGCCATGCTCTGTAGGGAGAAAGTCTGCCAAAATGTGATACTTTCTTAAGAAAAGATGTTGTCTGAAATCTGTTAAGCCTGTCTGTCAGAGAGGCTTGGTCACAAAGTTATTTCATCTTTCATAGGCATGTACAGACTAATAGGCTGGTGGCCTTGGAAATCGAAACCCTCTATCAACAGGTCACGTTTTGCATTGGCAGTAGCTGTGCAGTTCTGCCAGTTGTTCCCCAGCCTTCATCTGTGAGATCTTACTATAACGTTGTTTTCCAGGGATGGGCCATCTCCAACAAAAACAATCCCCTCACCTTTGATGGGCATGAAATAATTGACAAAGAATCCACAACAAAGCTGACAGTATTTTCCAACTGAATTGGGATTTTTTTTTAGAGTTTGCAGTTATTCCGTGGATGTTGCCAACTACTAATGAGCAGCACTGGAGCTGCATTTTTGTGTTTTGGTGCTGGAGCAGGGGGCAAAGAGTACCAGTTCTGCCAGAGTTGCAGAGCAAGATTTGTGGCTGAAGGAAGCTCTTCACCAGTTGTCTGCCAAATTGCCCATTGAGTAGGCCAGAAGGGAGCAAGTAGCCTTCCCTGGGAGCAGGTTTTTGTTCCGTGGCATCAGGGATTGGTAACTAGTTTTCAAAGGATAAAGGTGCTGTGCTTCCTCCTGCCCTCCTTCACCCCGCCCCCCCCCCCCCCCCCCCAAAAAAAAAGAAAAAAAGGCAGGGGAGAACAGTTTCAGTGTTGCAAAAAGCATTTGCTTTATTCCTTTTGTGTCTATGCTTCTGATGCTTTGGCCATTGTTCCCAGATTTGTCTAGAAGTATGCGAGTGCTGTGTCAGTAATGGTGTTTAGAGCACCATCATCCCACCAGTATTACTACTGTCACTTTGCAACTCAGGACCCTGCTGTTCTATTTCTTTAAGGGAATGCTGTTGATGTTAAAAAAAAAAAAAAAAAAAAAGAGATAACTGCCTACAGAGGTTTTCCTCTTTGAATCTGTAAAGCTTGTTTAAAAGCTTGTCTAAAGGCTTGTCTGTCTCAAGGAGTACCGTGCTCCCGCAGAAACCAGGGGTGCACATCTTGGCGATTTTTAGCTCTGGTATAAAGTAGGTGCTGCAGGGGGGTCACGTAGCTCTGCTTGCAGAGAAACGTGTAATGCAGATGAGCTATAGCAGATTACTTTAAGTGAAGAAGATTAGAGAGGGGGAAAGCTCTTTGCTTTGTCCTTTTTCTGAGTGTGTCAGCATTCTCTGAATATAAACCTTTATATTCAGTTAATTCCTTCCTTCGTGTTTGTTTGGATCTTTCACAAAGCAGCACAGAAGAAAAAGGCATTAAAAAACAGGAATGTGGTTGCAGTCGCAAGAATAGGCAGAGATAACAACCTGGAATGTGTGTGGGGTTTTTTTGGAGGGGTGTTGTTCCTTTTTAGTCTTATCTTATCAAGTGGATTAGTTGAGAATATTCTAAATAACTTCTGCCTGGCCTACTTAGTTCCATTCACTGATTATTTTTTTTTAAGAAAAAGTAGCTGCATGGGTAGCAGAAGATAGAAAGCCCAGCTTTCTGTGGAGCTCACTCATGCTAGCAGTCTCCAGTGGAGTTTCTCTGGTGCCTGATAATGCAGGTAACCCTATGCTGCTGCGTTTCTCAGTGCAGGCACTAACAACTAGTCTTTTCTCTGTCCAGTCCAGTTCCATGAAACATGGGAACTTAATCACTTTGGGGACTGCACACTATGTCAAACTTGACTGAAAATGACTGCCAAATTTAGTAGTTGGTACGGGACTCATCAGCAGAGATATGTGCAGCAAGATCATATTTACCTTGTTTGTTGACAAAATCAAACTAAATGATCTCTCAATCTTTTCATCTCCTTATAATGACAGTAAATATAATTAACAGCTTAACTTGACATTTTACTTGAGAATCAGTCTCACAGGAAGAAGAGATGCATGTTAATCTCTGTAGTTTGGGATTTTGAATAAGTTCAAGAGCTGTTGACTGCTGCTGATGTGGTTAAAATCTGACTAGGCCAGCAGACTGCCTGTCAGCAGTGACCTCTTTCCATGGCCAACTTAGCAGGAGACACATCTCTGCATCTTTAGCCTTGTCTTCTAAGGGCACAGCTTTCTGTTCTCTATATGCACTTGTTTACCTTTTCCTGCAGCTCTTCCTAACTTTGATCTGTTGGTAGTTCTCAGTTAAGCTTGACAGGCAGGTGGAGGTCCCAAAGACCATCGTTTTCACCAAGTTTCATGAAAACTAGTGACCAAGAATCCTGTGAAAGCTTACCGCAGCTCATACTGAGGTGAAAAACTGTACTAATAGAAATACATGTATGGTCAGACATCAGACAATTGTGTGGTAGCCTGTCCTTACAAATATCACAGCCCAAGAAAGCTTCAGTAGGAGCTTGTTACTAACCATGTGAAACAAGACTCCGGCAGACCGGACTTCAGTAGTCTTAGAGCTGACAGAAGTACTCCTTACAGTTGCTGTATAGAACTAAATGGATCTCAGCAGCTGAGAGAGGGCTGCTTCCTTTCATGTTTTTTGTAGCTTTTGCTGTGGGTTAACAGCCTCAAGCAAAACAGCCAAGTGAAAGCAATTTTGTTGCTGGTGCTACAGGAGTGTAGGGTAGACATTGCACATTTGGCTACTTGTGTTCCATTGAGAAGTCTTGGGCTGTGTGATGCAACTGAGATGCAGCTTTAAGACAGTAAGAATTTAAAAGCAAAGCAATCAGTGATAGTGTGACCTTTGAATTGGAAAGGCTTCCTCTCCTTCTGCATCCCTTCGGTTAGCAGCACTTTTAGGGTTTATCATGGAATGTGATATGTAGCTTTTTTTCTCCCCCCTCACCCCCAACCCACAAAATATACAGATTTGGGTTTTTTGTTTGTTTTTGTAATTGGAAAATTTAAAGGCTTAATTATCTTGCACAACCAGTTCGAGGTAAGAGTGATGTAGTATGTATTTTTTTAGCCTTTTACCAACACTTAAAATTTTGGCCTAAGAATGCACAAAAGTAGAACATAAGATAAATAAGTTTGGTCCCCAGTGGCAAGTTTTTGATTGCTTGTATAAATTGTTACTATTGACTTGGAGGTCAGCAATGTTTTCTCTTAAATTATGCTGCATCAGAGCATATATATGCACATATCTGAATTATCCTTATAAACGAATAACAGCTTTAGTCTTTTCTTCCCCTGTGCCTCTCACTTTATGTCCCATTTTTTTAATAGTGCTCGTTCAGAGAGAGACATATGAATCTCTTTTCCTGAAAGTTTAGCAACTGTTACTCCTACTTTTCCATAGGAAGTAGAATCCTTTGCTAACAAGCAGAGAGCTTATTCATTAGGTTTTTGTGAAATTAAGTTTTCTTTTTTTTCCATTTTCAGTGGTTTTAAAAGTAAAATGGTATAACCCTTGGGACAGAGAAGACAATCTTCTGAATATAGACCACTGTAATGCTTCCTTACTAAGCCTGAAGATGGCCTAAAACAAGAAAGAGCTGTCTGTTCTAAAAGCAGTAGGATATTAATTCTGAAGCATCTGTTACATTAACTTTGTTCCCACATGAATGGTTCATAAAGAAAAGCTTCACTCATTTTAAAATATAAGCTAATTAAAAGTATATATATTTGATTTGAGTAGCTTATTTTTTTTAATTGATTTAAGCCAATTTACGCTATTCTGAGTCAAGTCACCCCATAGACTTCTGCTCTTAGTTTTATTTTTCTTTGATTTTGATTTAATGAAATGGTTCTGCTTCTAATTAAAAGTGATATCTTAAAAACCAAATCTGTGTAAACAATACCTCATGTGCAGTCTACAAACACATTAGTCCTCCTATGAGATTTATGTTGGAAGGCTTGTGGTTAAGGCTGCAGAAGCTTTTTAAAGAGTAATCAAAGGATGGAAGAAGAACAGGGAAAGAAAAGGGATATGTGAGAAGGAATTATGAGACTACAGAGGAATTTGCTATAATGTTGTAGTCTTACAAATGTGTGGCTGCCTTATGTACCTCTGCTGTTGTCGAGACCTGACGGATCTTGGCTATGTAATGACCTCCAAAGACATACAGAGCCTCTGGATAGTTGGTATTTACCAGCATAAAGGAAAACTAAAATTGTATTTGGATTGAGCAATGTGTTTGACTTTTCAAGTTTCTTCAGATGTTATATAGGGTAGTAGGTTTGTTGCTCTGTCAGCAAACAAATCACATTCCTGAACCTTTTTTCCAATTCAGTGTGTGGTTGTTATAAGAGATGTAACAGTTGACTTCAGCGAAAAACCAAGGAGTGGAACTAGTGGCTTGCTGCTTGGGTTTTTAAGTCATTGTGAGCATAAGTTGATGTAAACTTCTCTTAATAGGTTAATGTTCAGCTTAAGTTATTGATAAGCTTGTAGCTGTTGTCAGTACAGATTCATTTAAATAACTGTGGGACTTAACCTTTTTTTTCCAGAAAATCAGTGTTTGCATGTTTAGAACTAAAATATTTAGTGGGAAATAGACTGGGAAAGGTTTGCCTGTGGAAACATCACTCTACTTTCCCTGCTCTTCTACTGTTCTGAGAATCAGTTGCAGAGCACTGTTTTATTTGGCTTTGGGACTAGGGAGTTGGGTGCAAGCCATTATCAATAGCCCCTAAAGCCAAAAAAAAAAAAAAAAAAAATCTGAAATATCTTGATGTTGATTCAGCAGAGAGCAGAGCAAGGCCAAGGCCCCTCCACTGCATGCTGCACACTGAAGTGGAATGTAGGGCTAGATGGGTGTCTGGTGTGATTTGGCGTGGCAGTTCTTGTGGCGGGTGCTGTGAGGCCCTAGGTTAGTGGGCAGTTGTAACAAGACCTATCTATCTTCTCAGTTTCAAAGTGGAAAAAGGGGATGCTGGTACAGAAGGTAGAATCTGGATTATAATTCAACTCTTTTCTAGTGGGAGTATACAATACAGACTTGGCGATATTTTTGTCTTTTTAAAATTAGATTTTAAAAAAATCTTATCTATGCTGTATGCAGTAGTTTAGAGGACCCTCGCATTTACATTTGTTTTCTTTATCTGCAGCCTAATGGAAAAAAAAATGTGATGAGTAGAAAGCAATCCTTTACTAAAGCTAAATATAAATCTCTCAACTCTAGAATGTCTGATAAATTAAATTAAGCAAATTCACTTTAGCTACTTGCCTGACTGTTTGCAGGCTCTAAGTCAGAGCTTCTCAGGTCTATACCTGGTCATAATCTTACTTGAAATCAAGTCCGGCTTTCATGATCTCTAAATTAAAACAGCACAAGCTAAATCATGGATTACAAGTATTGGCAGTGACATCCAGCTATGAATAAAGCCAGAGCATTCCCCTGTGTAGGGATGTAATACCCTGTGTGAAGGCAGAGTGGTGTTACACTTCAAAAGGTTGGAAATGATAGGCCTTGACATACTAGATTGAAATGATGAGGCAGAAAGGTAGTCCAGCAGTTTTAAAAAGGGGGGAAATGGGCATATTTCTGAATCTGACAGGCCTTGTTGAAATATTTTTTTTTTTCCTAGGTAGAATACTGGTGAATTCTAATAGTGAAGGCCTGGTACCAGTGATGACAAGCCCCAGGCTTTAGGATAAATCATGCTGGAGGAGGTATCAATGAGCAAGCAGAAGGCCTAGACTGTTTCAAGAGTTTTGCGGAGGGAACAGTAGGACCTTGCGTCTTTCCCACAAGGTTTCTGATGGCTGATAGGAAAGAGAAGCCCAGCAAGAGCATGTTCTCAGGGGGCAGTTTGATCATAAGACAGGCAGGCAAATATTTAAAGAATGGAAGATGCTGTCAGTCAAAACTAAGGCTTATGTTCTTGCCTGCCTCGTGAGTCACAGTTTCTTAGTTTTGTCTACGTGCAGTGACTTGCTTAGATCATTGCAGTAAAGTTTTCCTAGATTGCTAGTGAAGGTTTTGGCATGTTGAAAATGTGTCCCCCGATTCTGAACCAAGAATGCAATAGTAATTCTGCTTCTTGATTTTAGTGTTTCAGGTTCCCAGTACTCTTGCTTTTGAGATGCATTTTAATTGTTGCTTGCAACTCAGGCTTATGGTAATATGTGCATATAATAAATCTTTGTCGCTTTATATTTCTAGGTCCACTGGCATTCTTTCCTCAGTGGAAGCTGAAACATTATGATATTATTGTAGGTGTTTTGTCAGCTCGACACAATCATGAACTGCGCAGTGTTATAAGGAACACTTGGTTCAAGCACCTGAAACAACATCCTGCACTGAGCCAACGGTAATCTCTAGTGTTTTGTAATTTGGGGCTTTGGGGGGGAGTGGGGGGAAGACTATAATGCTTAAATATCTTGATCTAATCCTTTCTTTTGGGAAGTATTTCCTTTTTTTGCTGTATTTGTGAGCATCTTGTACTCTGCTAATTTTTTTCAATCTGTTTAGTAATCTATAAGAATACTTCTTTTTCTGGGCTGTAACTATTTTTTATACAAGGAATAAAACGTAATTGTTTGACTGTTCGCTGCTGTTTGTTTTTGCAGTTAGTTGCCAATGTTCATTAGTGATGTATAAGACTTTCCCTTTTTTGTGTTGCAATGTACGCTTTGTATGGTACGCAACTTGAAATGCTTAGTAATCCAGGATACTTGAAAGCAGGCAGGATCACATTTGGTGAGAGAACCAGAAAAAACCCTCACAACAGCCTCAGCTGTAAAGTTCAGGTTTATTTCCCACTGAACCAGGTGCATGAGACTGCTGCAGTGTGAGTGACCAGCAGAACCCTTCCTCATTGCTTGCATAGACCTGACAGTCTACAGACAGCTCTGTTCTTGCTGAGAAACTTCTGCTGCAGTTCATTCATGGAAGCACTGTCATCTTGATAGGCCTCACATCTTGGTACCTGCCTTGCACTGAGCCATTTACCGTTCACAAATTTGGTGTCAGCATGCAGTTTGGAGTGAAGCATAGCTACTTCAGTCATCTAAAAATGTGACCTTTCATAGCCTATATGGAGTTCCAGGAGGATATTTAGCTGCTAGGTGAAAGACTAGGCTAAAGTGGACCCTCTTGCTCTTCGTACTGCTTCTTGTCTCCCGATTGTGGCACAACCGTGATTGGGGCTGGAAAGAGCAACCTGTTGTTTTGCTACAAAGCAAAACTGAGACATTTCATTGTAACGAGTAGTCTGGGGTCCTTGTTCCTCCTTTGATGCTATGTGTCTCTTTTCTTATTATTTTTTTGATTGCCTTTTGAATGCAGAATATTTAAACAATCTTGAATTAAGTAACAAAGCCAGGCGGGGAAAGGCAGGTCTTCAGGATCCTTCAGTGTTGCCTTAGGTCTTTTTCTGTTTAGTGTGCTGGCTGTCTTGAATCACATTCCTAGTTGCCAATCTTCCTGCGTCCTCATTATGAAATGTAAAACACTAATGGAGGTTTGGAATTGAGCCCCTATGAGGGGATTCATGTGGTTGCTCTACATACAGACTCTAATTACTGATTTTTTCAGGGGTTCAAAATCTCAATCCTGTGAAAGACAGGCTGTTGTGATGAAATAAGTTTGTTGGAAGATGGAGGGAGGAGGGGAGAGAACTGGTGTTAATAAAACCAAATTATTTTAGTGTCCTTGTGAAGTTTATAATAGGTGCGCATGGTTGTGCTGTGCCAGTGGAGGACAGAGAAGACCCATACTCCTGCAAACTTCTGAACATCAGTAACCCAGGTATAGAAGTTAACTTTTAAAAATACTGTGAGCTGAACTAGAACTAGTTGTCTTTTCTGAGAGTAGTTTGAGGTGCTTAACTGAGTCAGCCAGTCCTGAAAATAAGTGCTGCCTAGAACTTGCTGTCTTAACAGTTGCATGATCTTCCTGTAAGTACCATGTGCAGGCATGAAAGGGAGAGATCTTTGGGGATGTAAGGGGAGGCCATTGACTTCTAATGGATTTGCATTTTCCTTGCATCAGGGGACAGTCTCTCCCATATAATGTACATTTTTACTCAATCCCTGTGTAAAATGAAGTTGGAGAGAGCTGGAATGATCCGGTCTAGTGTCATATGTGAAGAAAGTAGCAAGGTGTCAGAGTCTTGAGTGTCAGATAGACTTCTCTGGTGACAAAGTGAATTCTAAGCAAGCCTGGCTGATAGGTTTTTCAGATTCTGCTGTAGAGGGAGAGCAATTAAGGAATGTACCATGGGGAAAAAATGAAATGCTGCCATACAAAAATTCCTAACTAAAATTGTAAGTTCTTCCTGTCACCTTTTTTCTATTTAATTTTTGCTCTTTAATTGCAAGTTAACTAAGGACTGCTTGACACTTAAGCCATGATTCACCATAAAATGAAGCTTCTGTTACTTTCTCTTTGAATGGCAACATCCACTGCTTAACCAGTCTCCCAAGAATAAATGGTACCTCAGGGCTTAGGGAGGCAATAATGCCAAAAAGCAGGCATCCAAATTAAGTGGAGGTGTATGCCATTTTGATACATGAATAATTATTTTAATATGCTAATATACAGATATTCATGCAGTCAATTAGCATTTTTGTCTTCACTCTGTGGATTTATTGTGTTTCTAGTCTTTTTCCTGTGGCTATGTAGGCATTGATTTGCAATTGCTGGTAGCCTGCAGATTGCTGCATCACTCTGAATTCCTCCTTGCTGCAGTCTGCAGTATTTTCTTCTCCTCCAGCGTTTGATTATCCTTGTGCACTTGCGAGCCATGCTAATTCATCAGAATGTTTTGCGTGTATCTAGTGTGCTCTGTGTGCACCCAGTTCAAGAACTATGAAGTCTTCTCACATTACCTCTGTCCTTTCTTTTTCATACAGTTTTGAATCAGGAAATTGAAGCATTCAGTCTCCCTGAGGACGTACCTTCTGTGCTATCTGAAGACAGAATTGTCAGTGTGAACTTTCGTGTACTTTACCCCATTGTCATTACCAGTCTCGGAGTATTTTATGAGGCTGATGGGGTGGGATTCCAGAGGAACATCACTGTGAAACTGTACCAGGCAGAACATGAGGTAGAGTATTGTAGTTATCTTTTGAAAGTGGACTAAAGCACGTTGTCTCTTTATTGTGGATTAAGTTCTTACAGAAAGCAACATGCTGTGTTGATGATTTAGAAGTACTTAGCTGACAGGCATATGAACTATATTTTTCTTCTGTTGCATTGTAAATTCTTATTTCACAGAAATATATACACATGCACACATATCCCGGATGAGGAAAACATGAACTTCAAAAAATGCTATGAGTTAATTTAAACGTCCTTTTGAAAGAGCGCTTATATCTAATTCCAAGACACAATTTTGATTGCATTTGAGGTTCTAAAGTATTGATGGGTATTAATGAATAAAAAATAAACTGTTGAATATATTTAAAACATGTGCAGAAAGACACATTTGATGCCTTCAAGCAGAGAGATGCAGGACAGCTGTAACTTTTTATTGTCTGCCTTCTGGCAAGACATTTTGAGATTTCTAGAAACTGGTATTATTTATGGGTAATAATCAAACTTCAGTGATAATTCCCCCCGCTCCCAAGCTGTTGTGGGTTTGATAGAATAGCTTAGTGCTAACCTGGAGGAAAAAAGTCATTGAGCATAATTGTTGCATTTGGTATATTGCATTTATCTCTACCAACAACTTGATAGGCCAATTTCAAGACTCTGGCTATGCTAGAGTAGAAAGAATTTTAAATTTAAGCTAATAATTAAAATTAAGTCCAGAAAATATACTGAAGTATGGCTTTTATGATGAACTTTCAATGAGTTGCATTTATAATAGCAAAAAAAAGAAAAAATATACTGTAATCAGATTTATGTTTGCTAAATGCTAGAGTTCTAAACGTTGAGAGCCTAGTAACTTGATCTGCATTAGCTTTTTACTTCCAGTGAAGGAGAAAAATTAGTATCATAGGAGTGCTTGGAGACTGTTTTCTGAAGATTGGGACTCTGGCAATGTAGCATCTTTATGTCATTTGTTATTATCTAAGAGCCATTTGGTGGCCTATGTAATATAGTAGCAATTAAGTTTTAGGGTTCAGCATCCTCTGTTGCAATTAATAGTAGTCAGCTATTTAAACAGAAGATAGAAAGTCTGTAAGCTGGGAGATGAGTCCAAGTCTTCCAGATGATGTGCTCTGTGGGTTGGATTCTAGTTGAACTTGCACTCTTGTTCCATTGTTGCTTGCTTCCACCGTATCAATCCAACACTCAAATTCTGTAGAGTCTGAGACTGTTGTGAGAATAAAACTTTCACTAAGTTTTATACAATCAATAACCCTCTTTCCTTTGTAACTAATTGAGATGATGAAGATTTGCATAATCTCACAGCACTTCTAATGTGTGGTTTTTTGTTTGTTTGTTTTCTTTTCTGTTGTTCACAGGAAGCTCTCTTCAGTGCTCGCTTTAGTCCACCAAGCTGTGGAGTGCAAGTGAACAGATTATGGTACAAGCCAGTAGAGCAGTTCATTTTGCCAGAGGTATGTGCAGTATCGGAACTGCCTGCAGTTCTTTTAAGTCAGCTGGAGAGACTGACTGATAAAACTGGCCTTTGCTTGAGACAGAAAAAGGCAAGTGAAAGCTTCTAGAATGTTAGTTGAGGGGATATGCTGAAATCCAGAATTTCTTTTTCACCATCTCATTATCACTGGTATTTTATAAAGCAAAGCCTGAAAAATACAAATTGATTAAAAAAAACTACATTGACAAATAGCAATTTCGGAAACCTTTTCAGTTTCTGAGTGAAAATTGTACCTGCTTCAATTCTGTGGGAGAGTTTACCAGAGAATGGGATGGTTATTTCTCCCTCCTGCTTTTTCAGACATTAGTACACAAGATAGGGAGGGGAGGATGGCACAGATTTCTAGGGAACAGCTGGAAGAGAGATTTCTGCTTCTGACGTATTGGATATAACAGCAAGATACTGTGTGTTATGTTTGCAATGATGGTATTAGTTGAATAGTTGTAATCGAGAAGCTCTTACTGAGGGCTACTGAGATTTTGGTTATTTCTTCTGGCGGCACTAGTGAGGAATTTTTCATTCATTGAACCATGCAAGGATACAAGAATTACACCTTCAAGAAGATCTTTAGTAGGGTCTATCTGTAACATACTAAATGGATGCACAGAAGACTGACATTTGGGTTTTTAAAACCTGTCAACATCCTATGGCAGAAGTGTTGTGTTGTTTTTTTGTTTTTTTTTTTTTTTTTTTTTTTTTTTTTTAAATGGGTGCCCCTCAGAAATCAGAAATTTGGGAGAAGACTGCTTTTTGGACAGTAATGAGTGTTAGCGTTCTTGCTTGTCCTGAGATACCATTAGCTAAGCTAATGAGGCAGAATCTAAAGTTTTGGGGTTTTTTTAATCCTCTTTGGGATTGGGGTTGCAGTCCAAGAGTAGTGTTTTGGTATAGGGATATAGAACCTACTTGTGGCTTTTTAGGAAGGAAGGGGATTAAACACAGAAGGAACAGAATATAGGTAGGAAAAAACCTGGTATTGTACAGTGAAAGTTTAGTGAATACAAGTTGACTCAGAATGAGAATTCTAGTTCAGCAGACCCTCCCACATACCAGGAATTGTTCCTGGTGGACCAGTGATCTCTCACTAGATATGTCAGCTGCCATTTTAGGCTGTTTCCCTTCATTTAAATATTCTCCTATATAACTGGACCCTTGCTCCTATTTCTGTAAGTTGTCTTTGGGTCTGGGTTGTTTTGTTATGCAAGAAATTAAGTGTTTTATGAAAGAATGGAGCAAGAGAAGACTGAAGGGGGATGAGAGGACATTTGGGGCCAGTTTAATCCCTGATTTATTCCCCTGTCTCTATAAGAATGAATGCATTTGGAAACCTGCTCTTTTTAAGGGGAATCTGCAGCTGATTAATTGGTTTATCCTCTTAATTGGTTTATCTTCTTAAATATTTTTTACTGAATATTATGCAAGTTTGTTAGGCTGGCAGGAGACCTTTTGGGTGAGCAGACCTCTTGCAGTATTCTGTGCATATGTTTTGACAATCTAATTTGAGATCAAAGTGATTCAGGGTTTTTTTACTCTTTTTAAAAAGAGTATTGGTTACCCAGTAATTTGGTAGTGTAACATGCAAGCCTTTTCCCTGTAAGGCTTTGTTTTGAGATGCTAAATTTCTAGGCAGTTGTAATTTTGTTATAAATGATTGTGTTTTTCCAGAGAGGCAGATGGGAAGTATTTCATTTAGAAAGGGGATATTAGTATTCATATATTTCTTTGTGCGGGCTTCCTTAATCTGATACGTGTCATGCGCTGAATGCTTACAGGATAACATGATGTTTCTAATGTAGATTAATAGGGTTTATGCACAGCATGTAGTCTCCTGTAATACTTAGGATGCTGAACCATACAAGATGATTCAGAGGAGACAGAACGCCCACGTGTTCCTATCTACTTGTTTGAGAGCAGTAAATTTAGTGAACTGTTTAATTGTCACAAGATGGTTTCTGAGACAATATCTATTCTCTGCCTTTCCACCTTCAAGAAGTAATGGATTGTAGAGACTGCTGAAGAGCTTCATTCATCTTCCAGCTGAAGTGCTGCTCTTTCTGCTTGTCTTGGCGAAAGGGAGGGAAATGCAGCATTAGAATAAGCATCTGGCAGGCCAGATTGTCAAAGACAGAATCAATCATTCAGCTTTGGAACGACTGAAAGCGCAGAACAACAGAACCACTAGCAGATAACTAAAACTCACACAGGGGTCCTTACAGCCAAGTCTTAGCAATGCACTTATCTTGTCAAAAAGCCACGGGCCGCTTGCATGAAAATGGGACTCCGTACTATGCATACTCTGTATTACTAATGGGGAGTGGTTGGAAAAACAAAAAGCACAGCACTGTTAAACATTAGGAAAGGAGTTCGGCAGGGCTGCATTATGTCAGTACACCTGTTCAGTATTCACTGTAAATGTCACTGCGCTCTGGCAGCAACAAGGCTGGAATTTAAATGGGGAAAACCAGATGATGTAGTCTCAGGTGTGCCAATAATGTTTTGCTTTAAGCATTTTCAGGCCTCAGTTTTCAATAAGTGGCTTACAGTAAGAATAGCTGAAGGCTAAAGTCATTAGAAAATTTGCTTACAAGTCTCTCAACCTGGAAAATAATGATAGTTCGCAGCTTGAGGACACCTTGCGCTGCGGTTCACTGGTAATAACTGATTAAGACTCTTGGTACATGTTTGGAGTCAGTATCAATAAAAGTCAGTGGTGAGAATTTTAATGTTTCTGGTTGCTGAGGAGTGAAAGGATTCTCAGGCTCACTAAAGAACTTACCAAAGGTTGTGTCTGTAAACAAGGCACAGAAGTGGGATTAGAGCCCAGTCCCTACAGCAGAAGACATTGGAATGGGAGATGACAGCCACTGCAAATAGGGAACTTCAGCATGTGGGTTTTATTGTGCAGGGTGTTCAGGGGTCCTGCCACTAAAAAAAGTCTTAGTAGTGGTCTGTTTGTTTTGATAACTGACAGGTAATTAAACAAAGAAGGCGAAGGTATTGAGCATGCAAGTCGGGCTTGAATAAACACTGACTAGCTCCGTTATTAGCTTATAAAGGTGGCACTATAAATAATAGGTGGGAGACTTCTGAAATATGCAGCTGTCATTAAATACCGAGACTGCTGCAGATGTTAAGACTTGCTTCTAGAGGAAAGCAAAGAATTGAGCTGAACTCTAAGCTACACTTAATGGTGTGTCAGTAACTGGAGAGTTTCTGCAGAAGGTTTCTGGAGTACAAGGAAGCTAAAATGGGGAAGAGCTGAGAGGTTAGTATAAGTAAACAGACTTTCTACAGCAACAGAGATGCATGTACAAAGAGTTGAAACAAGTTGTTTCTCTGTTTCAAGGTCCACACTAGCTACTAGTGTTTTTCCTATGAAATTGGGAGAAACAAAACAGAATGTGCTCCTCTAGCAGTCAGGAGTATAACAACCATACAACTACTCTGTACTAGCTTGTCATAAGGGTGAAATTGCTTTAAAAAGATTTAAAAATATAATACTATCAGTACTCTTACCTGTACAACATACCACTTGTCCCTTTGCAAGTTCTCAGGGGTCTTCAGGAAAGTCTTGCATAAAATGGGTAATAGTTGGACTGTTAGGTGGATTAGTTTCAAGTTGAGATGAAATGCTTTTAAATGCAAGAATTTACACACCCCCCCACCCCCCCATGGAGTGACATAACTTAAACTGACAGTTAAACCCAGAAAGTTTTGAAGATACTCACTTGTCTTTCTCCTCCCTTCCCTACCAGCCAATATGTGAGGTCAGAGTTCTGTGACTCTCCTACAGTAGCTTGTGACAGCTTTGCCAGGATAAAGGTGGCTGCATTTTCCTTTGAGTTTTGCTGATGTCAGGGTTGAGTCTCTGATCCCTGGTTTTGGCAGATAACTAAAAAGTACTTATTTCCAAGTCTGTTTTAATGTATTCTCTTTGTAATGCAGGATTTTATAGTTGATTTTTAAAAATTCACTTCAGGTCCCCTTTAAATGCCATCTTAATGATGTTAGAAAGCCAAAGACTTTTACGGTAGACTTCTGTTAAAAGTTTAATGTTCCTAATATGAAGATTCATGATTAGTCTTAAAAGCATGATTACTGAGTTTGAGTTTCGCAGATGTATCTCTTTTATGTGTGACTTACTTTTATTGAAGTGTAAGTAAAACATGTGTTGTGCATTCAAGCTATATGTTGTGTGAAGTTGACTATTTTAAAATAAAAGAAACCCCAAACTGTTTGATTTTCATCCTTTGAAGTCTTTGAATACCTGCATAACAGTGTTTTGCTCTCTTACCAGAGTTTTGAAGGTACCATTGTGTGGGAAAGCCAGGATCTTCAGGGCCTTGTTTCAAGAAACCTTCATAAAGTGATGGTGAATGATGGAGGGGGTGTTTTCAGAGTCATTACAGTGAGTCACCTCACCTTCCCTTCTACCATGTTTCTATTTTTTTATAAGTCTTGGGTATTTAGCATTTTGCTTTCCTGTGTTTCTCTGTAAATTGTTAATTCAGTTGGGCTTCTCCTGTTGTCTCAGAGGGGAAGTTTGCTTTGCCTGGAAAAAGGACAGGGGCATTCAAAAAATGATGCTAGTAAGTGGCATTTTCTTTTATTTTGAAGGGAGTGAAGTTCACCTGTTGTCTTTCTCAGGTGTGAAGCAGTATCGGTATATCAGAGATGGCAAAATGTGGGTCAAAAATTCTGTGCTAAAATCCCAATTGATGGGATTAAGCCTGTTTTTTTTGCTTTTTGGCGGTGTACCTCTTTTCCTGTCAAAACGTTGCTTGCTTAAACAAGCTGTGCTGTTGTAATTTAGCCAGAATAACTTTACATTTTGCTCTCAACTTCGAAACAACTTTTCTGAAAGTTTCAGTGGTACTGCTAGTTTTAGGTGAAACTTCAAAAAATGCCACAGAACTTTACAGTTAAAGGTCTTAGTCTTAGTCTTTCATTATGCGGGTACCTAAACCAGAAGAGTTTTAAATTAATTTCATTCTCAGTTGCCATAAAACTTCACATCTTAAAATTGTAGGGAAAAACACATCAGTAATGAGAGGTGAACTGATTTATCTCTTTCCATTAATTTGTCTCTAGCAGGCAGGGGAAGGCTCACTGCCACATGAACTCACAGAAGGTGTGGAGGGAATAGCAGGTGGTTTTATCTACACTATTCAAGGTAAGTCTACAAAATGTAGCATCACATTTGATGTTATGATAAACCAGGAACTTTAAATTACATTTCTGAGCTAAAATTTGTGCTATCTCTATGAACTTGATCAGCTTAAGTTTTCTTTTAGTAGAAACAATTAATTTCTTCCTGTTTTTTTTTTATGCCTAATGTGTCAATGTCCTGATGTGGTTTCTTTGCTTGCCCTTTGTCAGCCACTCCAATTGACTTGCATCCCTATGTCTTTTTATTAACAGAAATACCATTTTTATCTAGACTCTCTTCTCAGTCCTTGTTTTTTGTTACCAAACCCAAGTTAAAAAATATTGTGCAATGAAACTCTTCCCTGATAATTTTCACATTTTTTTCCAGTCCTGCTACTGTTAGAAGTACTGTCATGATGTTTATTATTAACTGACAAATAGTGACTACCTAACATAGCCTGCTTTTCCACCCCTGTCGTTGCTGTTTTACACCTATTTCAGCAGAATGTTCAGAGACTCTATAGGAGCCCGTTCCAACGTCTAAGATTTTGGCCACATAGCACTGGAGTTGATGTATTCTTATCCGTCCATCATAGCCAACATAAGCAGTGACTTTCAGAGTGTTGTTCCTGTGTTTTTGTAGCTAGGCCTGGCAGATATTATTGGGCAGTCCTGTTGTCTTGTCATCTGTGTAGGAACCTGAACTGAGGTGTGCTAAAGCCCTTCCATCCTGTTTGTCAAAAAGTTCTTCAGTACCACAAACTATCTCCTTACAAAGAAGTTCAGTATTCTTGCAGTATTTTTTTAGCTTTTACCTGCAGTCAGCTATGTGATGTGCTACATCAAAGCAATGCCAATTTGATTATACTTAGCATAGCGGTTTTTTTTGTTTGGATGTTTATTTTTTATGCTAGATATATAGGCTTAGGCGTAACTGACGTAACAGTAGCCTTTTTCCTCTACCAGTAAGAGTAATAGTGAAGTCCCAGACAGCTCTTAAAAACTTGAATCCTTTTATTACTGAAAAGGAAAAGAACACATTTTTACTTTCTGTATCAGACCTTATGCAAAAATATACTTCTTTACTATTCTGCAACTTTTAACATTTCATAGAAATTTTAAAATTAATTGTAGGATTTTCATAACCCCATTGAGTTGAACACTTCTTCAGATTCATTTTGTCAGTATGTTGTGTATGATCCAAGAGAAACATGTGAAATAGTATGTAGGTATGCATCTTTGTTTAATGATGGGTGCTGTTTCTTTCAGAAGGTGATGCTCTATTAAAAAGCCTCCATACTCGCCCAGAAAGGTTTACAAGTCACATACAAAATCTTGAAAAAGAAGATGCTTTATTGAAGGAAGAAAGCGGTACCTATGACGATATTGTTTTTGTAGATGTTATTGACACTTACAGAAATGTTCCAGCCAAACTGCTGAACTTCTACCGATGGTACGTTGAAAGTATTTTCTCTTAGGAATGTTGCTGTTTGTAGTGCAAGATGATCCAGCATGTTACATTATCTGACAGGCGCCATGAAATACATACCTTATATGATTTCCTTCATTAAGTTATATTTCTCTCTCTCAATTTTGGGGGCATGTAGTGAGTAAAATAACAGGATCTATATTTCTTGAATGCTGACCCTTGGTGCCTCAAATAAGCTTAAGCTGGCAAGACAGGCTTCTGCTCTAAGAGTCCAGGTGTGAGAATTTTCACGTCTCCTTGTAATTTCTTTTAATTTGTTTCTGACTGAAAACTAGAAGCTTTAGTCTTTTAAAGGATGGCTTTTGGCCAGCTTGTATACTTAAGTGTTTCAGTTTGTAGCCATTGACTCTTGTCCTGTCACTGGGCACCACTGAAAAGAGCCTGGCTCCATCTCTTTACACCCTCCCTTCAGGTATTTATATACATTGATGAGCTCCCCCCGAGCCCTCTCTTCTCCAGGCTCAACAGTCCCAGCTCTCTCAGCCTTTCCTCATAGGAGAGATGCTCCAGCCTCTTAATCCTTGGTGGCCCTTTGCTGGACTCTCCATCCAGTATGTCCATATCTCTCTTCTACTGAGGAGCCTAAGGCTGCATGCTGTACTCTACAGGAGTAGGGGAAGGATAGGAAGCTTGTGTACAGGGGGGATGGAAGGTTGGGAGGAAGAATTTTCATAGTGTATTACATTGTCTGTGGTGAATCTAATACGTTATTACCTCTAATTTGCAATTCTTTCCGTTACTCTGAGACAACTGTTTCAATTAATTGATGTTGCTGTGGAGTAAGAAATATAGCTCACAGTTTTAGTTGCTTGCAAGATAATGCTCTTATTTAACAAATTTCATGGTTACGAATGTAACTGAAAAACTGAACCATGCTTTCAGTTCTAAAAAGGGAGTTTAAATGTCAACACTTAGATCTTTGTGATAATTTCTTACAGGTTAGCAATTTTTTCAAAATTTAGTAATAAAAGGCTTAAGGAAAATGACTTTCTTGTTAAGAGAAATTACCTTTAAAGTCAGTTTGTTAATCGACCCAGGAATAATCCCTAGCCTCTTAAGCTTCTTGGGTTGTTTTACAAGTGACAGATATTCAACTATTTCAGACAGTTAAAGATTACTTTTTTCATATTTGAAGGGTGCTTTACTGAGAAAGAGTAAGTACTAAGTTGTTTCCACAGATGTTTCTTACAACCTTCTACAGTTGTATTGTCCTTGAACTGACTGTCTCATCCTGAAGAGTAGGCTACTGACATGTAGCCGCTGGCTTTTAACAGCTGTGCTGCCATCATCAGCAGGGATTCATACCCTTCTGAGGTCAATACTGTTTAAGACTGATTCATTAGTAAATCCACCATCTGTCCTGGAGAACAAAACTTCAAGTTTGTTTTCTTCAGCTCATACACAAATCCATGTTGTAAGATCATCATAGGATGCAGCTCCATCTCCTTTCTATAGGACAAGCAGTCAGCCTTTGTCAATAGGGAAAATGTTTAAAAGTCAAGGGTAGGAAAGCCATTCCTTCCCTCTTCCCTCCCCCTCTGCTTCCCCAAAAAACCCCTGTGCAGTGTTCTGTTGCGTAACTGTAGTTTGTGGGCTGCAGCTCAGCATCTCATCACTTTTCTTTTTGGCTACAGGACAGTTGAATCAACGAGTTTTGATTTGTTGCTGAAGACAGATGATGACTGTTACATTGATTTGGAGGCTGTTTTTAACAGGATAATGCAGAAAAATTTGGACAGGCCAAACATCTGGTGGGGAAAGTGAGTTGTTTTTTTTAACTTGTCTTTAAGAGATACCATGTCTTTAGTGAACGGTTTACTGCTTTAAGTCTGTTTTCATGTGGGTTCCCTTTTTCTGCCTGTGGAAGCTAGTTATAAAAAGCAGGACTTTTGTATGTGTAGAACTTTGAATCTCAGAATACAGAAATCAATCCTTTACAATAGCTTTCCAGAGTGTGCCTTTACAATGAGTTGAACTTGCTGAATATCTTACCTAGTTTTAAAATGTGTTGTATGTCTTTGTTGTGGTACTTAAGTAAATAAAAGTATTCCCGTGGTACAGTAAAGTTAAAAGGCAAGTACATACTAGAATTGTAAACATTACTTTTTTTGAAGCCACTGTGATTTTTTTGCATGGGCTTGAGCAAGTGGGGTAAACAGGAGAAACAAAATTGCCTTTATAGCCTGTACTTTATTTTGAAGGCTGTGAATGACAGGCATTGCTACCCATTTTGCTGCTGTCTGAAATGGTAGATCTGATTCATGAATTCGAGTGAAGTTCCCCAGCCTGTATTATTACACTTGTGAATAACTAGGAGGATCAAAATAGCCCATCTCTTCCCTTCCATCCATGGAATGCATTGCTATGCTGGTATAACATCCAATATAGCAGAAATGCTACGCTGCTATAAAATTCAGTATAGCACAACGGTACGATGTGTCTTCCTGTTGCCATCTTCTTACTGAAGAAAAGCTGGCCTTTGCTGCTAAAGGTGTCTTGCTTCACAAATCTGGTACTGACTGTTGATTACTCGTAGGGTGCTTTAATAAGGTGTGTGGAAGTGTGTGTGTGTGTTGAAGTGTGTGAAATAGCTGGCTATCTTGTGATTATCTCAAAGATCTGAGTGGTGGGCATGTGTTCTCTAGCCTGTACAAAACCCCTGATTGCCTGATGCCTGTTAAATTTTCTTGGGACTACCTTTACCACAAGGCAAGGCTAATAGCAAAGGTAAGATAGGTTCATTCTAGCAATGTAAAAGGTTGGGAACTTGGTGATAAGATGGAAACCAACTTGCAAAAAGAAAAATAATACTAGGTGTAAGCTGCCTGGGCTGCTGTTCCAGCTGATGTAGGGAAAGCTCTTCTGGAGCATGTTCTTGGCTGTAACAGCTGAGGATATGATACCAAAGAGATTGCCCTCCTTCTCCCTGGTGTCCCCACCTATGCAATGGTGGGTGTCCCTACTTTTGTGTTGCTGCCTGCCATGGGCCTGCTCCTTGGCCAGAGTGTTCTGGTTATGTGTTCAGCTTTGTGGGTAACGACTGAGTGTACAGGAGTCTTCTGAGTGGTTTGGGGGGATCCTTCCAAGCTCTCCTACCTTTCAACTCCATGACATCTTGTATATTTAGACTTGAGCATTGGTGAAAGTGCAAACAAAATGCTGTTAGGCTTCTCTGAGAGCTGGTTCTGGTGTGTGGAGACCTTAACTTCCTGAGCAGAAGGCTAATATATCTGGCCTTTGAGGTGACTTTATTGATGGTCTCCCTTCCTTCTGTTCCTCTGAGCATGTGTCTGAGAACTCAAAGTTTGCATTCTTCACCTAGACCTTATTAAGCTCTCTCTAGTTCAGACAAGTTTCTTGTTTGTTGTCTGGTGTTCCTTATAATCTGTTAATAATTAATTCCTGTATTCTTAGAGAAACTTATCATTGTGAATTCTGAAATTATCAGCTTGCTCTGGCAGAAACCAAGGATGGGATCTCAGGGAAACTGGGAAGGGAATGCTTTGGACTGAGGAGTACTTACACGTGCTGTTGGTTAATAGCCCTTTCCTGATGCCACTTCATATTGTGCAGTGGTTTTGTTCATTAATTTTAAATCACCATTTAAAAAGCTTATGTAGCTAATCTAGAGCATTTCAGGACTACAGGCTGGAAAACCAAATGGTCCAGGTATCCTGCTTCAGAACTTTGGCTCATCTTGGAGAGAATATACTTAAGTTACTGCTATTCTGTTCTTTTAAAAGTGCAGTCAAAAGACTAGTCACCCTCAGGCATGAGAGCCGTCTCTGACAGATCACTGATCATGTCTGTAAATGACCAAATTTATGATGGGGTAGAATGTACCAAGCTGTTTCTGAGGGAGACTGAATCTAATATGAATGCTGTAAACGAAAAAGCAGTTCACTGAAGTTGCCTCATCTACCATGCTATGGAAAGCAGCGACAGTTCAGAATGGCACCTTTTCTTGACCTTAATTAGGCCGAAAAGAAACTTCAGATACTTGAAGTTTTCTGTGAAGATATATTTCATTTGTAATATGAACCTCCCCTTTTCCTGGGATGTAAGATACACTGTTGAGTATAACATGCTTCATGTTCTAGTAATGTATTTCTAGGCTTGTGTCCTGGTTTCAGCTAGGATAGAGTTAATTGTCTTCCTAGTAGCTGGTACGGTGCTATGTTTTGAGTTCAGTATGAGAAGAATGTTGATAACACACTGATGTTTTCAGTTGTTGCTCAGTAGTGTTTAGACTAAAGTCAAGGATTTTTCAGCTTCTCATGCCCAGCCAGCGAGAAAGCTGGAGGGGCACAAGAAGTTGGCACAGGACACAGCCAGGACAGCTGACCCAAAGTGGCCAACGGGGTATTCCATACCATGGGACGTCACATCTAGTATAGGAACTGGGGGGAGTGGGGGCGGGGGGATCGCTGCTTGGGGACTAACTGGGTGTCGATCGGTGGGTGGTGAGCGATTGCACTGTGCATCATTTGTATATTCCAATCCTTTTATTATTACTGCTGTCACTTTATTAGTGATATCATTATTAGTTTCTTGTTTTTCTATTCTATTAAACCGTTCGTATCTCAACCCACGAGTTTTACTACTTTTCCCGATTTTCTCCCCCATCCCACAGGGTGGGGGGGGGAGTGAGCGAGCGGCTGCGTGGTGCTTAGTTGCTGGCTGTGGTTAAACCATGATAGCTTGCCTTAGAACAGCCATTGAATGAACTTAGGAGGATCGATAATGCTTTCTTCTGCAGACTGAAAAATTAATTTTGCCAAGTCTTGCTGTGGAAATGGTGTGTTAAGGTATCGAGTAATCTTATTTGGTTACTGACAAAAGGAACTGACAAGTTGTGCTGGGAGAGAAGAGTTGGACAAAACATCATCTTTTCTGTATGTCTTTAGAGACCTTTATGTAGGGGTGACATCTTCAAGCGTAAATTTGCTAATAGTCACAGTCTTCAGGTAAAGCAAGTGTGAGGTGTAGTGAACAATGCTGAAATCACTGCAGAATTATAAAACGATTAGCAAAGCAGGTGCCCCTCAGTCTGGAGGGGCTTGCACCCTTCCTGCTGGGACTCGCTAGAGTGGAAGATACTGAGTCTGAAGTGAATTCAGGTATCAGATATGACTTTTATCTAGCTGGTGCATTAACATGTCAGCTTCAGCTGTGAATGTGTAGAGTCTGGTAACAGATCTGCCACTCAACTGTAATTCCTCCCTTACGGGGCTGTTGTCTGAGGTGGTAATTCTTAGTAGCTCACTAAAGCTTTTAGCTGCTTGTGCTCATGGCTGAATTCAGCAACACTTGAACCTGTTCGCAAAAAGGGGGAGAACCTGCTGCATTGATGTAGTTATGCCATTTAGCTGTGAGTGCCTGAAGTACCTGTAAGGTCAGGGGAGTGCAATACCAGCCTGTTCCTGAACAGGGTGGTTCTCACTGCCTGACGCAGCAGCTTAACAGGGTCTGTATGGTGCGGCAGGGTGTTAAAGCTAACTGTGCCACCCCGCCTGGGGATGGGAGTCAGTGTGGAGAGACTGTGCAGACAGAGAGCACTGCTGGCCTTCTGCAGGCCTCTAGTAGTAAGTACAATCTTCCTCAGAGAAGATGACTGCCAGGAAGGTTTTTTGTAATTCAGTGATGGCAGCCTTTGTTGAACATCCACTTTGTTGAGTTTCAGTTGGAAAATAGCTTACAGAAGGTATATAAAAAAACCAGTACTTTGCCTTGCTTCCTGGTTTTTAAGCAGTCACTGGTTTTATCAGGAAAATGGTTTGTGCAACATTGCTGTAACAGCATGCCTGCCGGAGGCACCAACTTTGTGTTGTGTTGATTAATCAAAGGGGGTTAGACACAGATGTGCTGTTACAGAACATAGGTGAGGAGGCTTGTGCTTACCTGGATCAAAACCCAGCAGTGGGTGCAGACATGCTGAAGACCTGACTGTCAATGTTGCATTTTTTTCTGTTCTGAAAACTTTCTCTTATTACCTGAGATTTGAGACCAAACAATAATTACGCTTTTCAGCTGTTGTGTTCTATTAGATGTGTGCCCTAGAGAAATAAGGCTAGGAACTATAATTAGGATCACCTTCTACTTCTTCCTCTTAATACTGTTTACTATCAGTGTTACTTCAGTTGTTAGCAGTGTTCTTAAGTTTCACAGAGGGCTTTGTATAAACATCTCATGTCTAACATGGTCCTCAGTTTCAGACTAAATTGGGCAGTTGATCGAACTGGGAAATGGCAAGAGCTGGAGTACCCAAGTCCTGCGTATCCAGCCTTTGCTTGTGGATCTGGCTACGTCATCTCCAAAGACATTGTTCAGTGGCTGGCAAGCAACTCTGAAAGATTAAAGACATACCAGGTAGTAAAGCATTGGCTCAGTTTTTCTGTCTTAAGCTGGTCTCGGGGAGCAGCATGTGTACCGGATGAGTTGGAAAGAACATTGCTCAAGTGTTAGCGCTGGTTTTTTGCAGTGCTTTTGGTCGCTACGCTTAGGGTCTGTTCTAGGTCAAAGCACAACCGTATTGGACTGAGAACCTCTGGAGCGGTAATCTTGGTTTTTGTACTCTCTTCTTTTAAGAACAATGTATTATCACAGGAAAGCTGGGAGAATTAATTTAACACCTCCAAAACAGTCAGACATAGCTTTTTGTGGTTACCATTTTTTACTGCTGGTACATGATGCAACTTATTCTAGTTCACAAAGTCATGCTTCATGCTTTCCTGGTGCTAATATCTGTGGCTTTTAATTTAACGTGTTGTCTCAGGGTGAAGATGTGAGTATGGGCATCTGGATGGCAGCTGTAGGACCCAAGCGTTATCAAGTAAGTTTGAAGGAATTCTCTGATTTCTCTTTCTCTGTCAGAAAGAGAACATGCCTGTTGCTCCAAGTAGCATAAAATAGGGGAAAAGTTTTTTCTTAAAAAAAAAAAAAAAGGAAACAGGCATTGGATTAAAATCCAGAAAAAACTTGTGAAGGTGTAGTTAAAAGAAAACACACACCCCTTCTCAGCAGCCCCCATCCCCACCCCTCCAAGTTCTCTGAATAGGTCTAGCAGATCAGAGAGGGACATATACCTCTACTTGGTGACCTCTGTGTGCAAAGTTTGTTGCTAGAAACAAGGAAAATCTGATTTGTGGAAGTAAAGATTGTTGAAGACTAAATTCTTTGTGAGAAAAACTATTGAAGTGGTTTTCTCTCTAACAGGATAGTCTCTGGTTGTGTGAGAAGACATGTGAGAGTGGCATGCTGTCTTCCCCCCAGTATTCTCCACAGGAACTGAGAGAGCTCTGGAGGTTAAAGGAACTGTGTGGAGATCCTTGTAGATGTGAGGAAAGATGATGGACTTGCCTTGGAAAACAGGGTAGTGTATAATGATCATGGAAAAATGTACATTTGGATTAATTCTTGGAACAATAAGGAATCTTAAGGTATCTTTTAATGTTGGGTTTCAACTAAAGTATAACAATATTTGCACATCCCTTTTGATAATTACAAGTGGACTGATACTATTCATTTTCTATAGTATAGATGTTGATCTGACAGAAACCAAAATGTTTAAGATAAATTTCCTTTTTATATTAAGTCAAAGACCTACTTGTAATTAATAAATGCACATAAGAATGCCAACTAGCCTGTCTTTTGTAAATTGAAGTACTACTGACTTAACTCAGTATAGAGCTGTACCAGGATCCAGTGGAGAGCTGTGCTCCGCACCAGGGCATCTGGTAAGTCTTGCTGCAGCAGGTTTGGTGCTGTCTGAGGGGTTGCTCTCATCTGTGCAGGGGCTGGGACAGCTAGGGGTTAGGATTTATGTTTAGTTTGTTTATACCATTGTCATTTTAGATAAAAAACCAGTATCAAAGTTTGCTTATACCAAATCTTGAAGTACTGCAAACTTGGCCTGATGAGGAGGGATTTCTGATAGCTCAATGTGTTATTAGATATGAATCTGAGAGTACACAAGTGAAAGTAAAATCAGATTGAGAAAGAATGTAAAATAACTAGCAATGCCTTGCAGTATGCTGAGAACTTATTTATACTGTGGTATCTTAATGCTGTAGGGTAGAATAAAGGTCTTTCAGATTTTGACCTTAGTCTAAGGCTGTGTAGATACTTCTACAATTACTGCTGTTTCACTTTTGTTTGCTTTAAGGTTGTTGGAAGTAGGCAAAAACAGAAAGAGCAAGTAGCCTCTTTCAGTTCAGCACTAATTTTGTCCTATTATAAGCAAAGAGATCACAATTAAATCATGTACTCAGATCAGTAAAACAAATTCTCACTGCTGTAGTGGGAAGGTAGTATAAAATCTTAGCAAAAGGGTTACCTTGAGTTTTATTTAAATGAAGCGTTTAAGCACTATGTGGTATCTCTCAAGTAAGACACTTCAGCCAAAAGCAAATGCTTTCATGGAGACTGACAATTAAGTTTAGGAGCTGAAAGTATTATTGTATAGCCCTCTGGTGCCACATATAAAATTCACATTCTCTCATACGTGAGCTCAGGCACAGGCTGTCCATACTGTCTGTGGGCAGTCTGTAACTCTTCTGCAGTTCCGGTGCTGGCTTTTCCTTCAGTCTGTCAAGAGCATCCCTTCTTACCACCGTACTAACACACAGTCTCCATTTTCTATTGAGTAAAACTGCAAAGGCTTTAAGTCATTGTCTAGTTCAACTTCTTTTCCTTCCAGCTAGAATAAGAAAGGAAAAAACCCTGATCAGACTTAAACTGAAATCTGTTCATGTAAACTTAACTACAGATCAGGCAGTTGCAGTCAGGGAGGATCTGTCATATTACAGGAATGAAGTTAGGCCCTAAATTACAGCATGAAGACTGCCCTCCTTTAGTGAAATCAATTTGATTAGGTAGTATTTTAGAACATGCTACTGACCTCTAGCAGCATGCAGTATTTTATTGTTGAATTACCCATTTTTAACTCACTTTAGAACTTTCGTAGGACAGTTTCAGTTCTGAACCAGGAATTTTAAGTAGGCGATACAGCAATCCTTTGACCCGCTGAATAGTCATAGACTCTGTCAAGGGGGAAGAAAGAAAAGTTACTAGAAAAATGCTGCTACCACTGAGCTGTAGCAAAGTAGTAGTGTTTAAACTATACTTGCTTATAGCAACAGTGAAAGGCTGTATTGCTGCTTCAGTTCTAACACTGCAATAATGTCTTTGGTACCTGAAACCATAACTGCTAATATCAAATTGAAAATGGTTTTTAATCTCTGGTGGATAGGACAGGATATGCTACTATGGTTTAAGCGCTTTGATCCCATATACCAAATTAAAGTGTTACGGCTTCATAATTTACTTTTTTTGAGTTTGTATTTACTACATGCTAAACTAAGTGACCTTTGGGACACATACCAGTCAGGTTCTGACTACTTGCATCTGGCAACTGTTCCTTGAAGTTTTCATTAGCAGGAATTGGCTCTCCTGGCACAACTAAATGAATGTCACTGTGGAACTAGTGCCATTCTTAGAAATGATGTTATGTTAGTTAGTCCCAAACAAACTGCCAGCAGTGTTGTAGAGTGGTTTATATTATGAAGTCAGTTACACGAAGGGATATTTTTTGTAATGGATCTTGAATGAGTAAATGTAGTTTGTTCTAGAGGTGATAACTGTGTTTGCAATAGATATACTCAATATTTTGGTTGAACTTTCACTTCTTTTGAAGCTTTATCTAAAGGCACAGCAATAGTGAGTTATTCCTGTAATACCACACATTGTACTTAAACAAATATTTTTCTATCAAACATTTTTGTAAAAGCTGTATCTATCTGATTTTATGCGACTTGTGATAATAAATGTGATTATTATTTTAGAATAAAACTTGAGTAAGTCTTTTCTCTCAGACTCCATTCTGATACATCTTTCCAAAACATCAGTTTGATTTAGAACAAAGTCTATTCATTCTAGTCTCCCTACAGGCACTAAAACTTCAAAAGACAAATTTGATACAGGTCAGAATTAGATTTCTAACTTAATGTATTAGATACCAGACCTCAGTATCTAGAACTGTGGACTACGTAGTTGGCTCTTACAACTTCATATTCTTGTTACTTGGTTAGCACATCCACTAGATTTCATATCAGTTAATTAGCCTTTGATTGCCTCAGACACACTGATCATGAAACCAGCAGCAGAGGTCATAAGACAAGCATCAACTTCAAGCTGGACTGAAAGTAAGTATGAAGGTCAGAAAAATAATTACTTTTTCCAACAATTTCTACTTTTGTCATTTCTTTACATGACAGAGGCTTCAGGGGAGAATCTTCAGGAGCTGACAAAGCCAGAGGCAGCTGCCATTCTTTAATACAGTTATTTGAAAAGGAGCTACAAATCAACTGCTTAAACACAAGCCAAGACTTCTTACCTGGTAGCTTTTTCTCTACTGGCTTCTGTTCGGGTTTCTCAGGACACTTAATTGTCAAAGCTTAAGGAAGAACAGTGAGGCATTAGTGAGTGAACATTAAGCCCTGTTCTGTCAGGAGCACAGAGTCTTTCTAGTCTGTTTTTATTACAAATTGTTTCCTCTAGCTCAGCCTGATCTTCTAAAAAAAAAAAAAAAAAAGGATGTAGCCTGTATCTGAACAGATAAGGTAGCATTTAGTCATTCTCTGAAAAATTAGAAGTAATTTTATGAAAATTAACAAGTTTTTATTCATCTTTGGTAAATTAGGGAAAATACTTTAAAAGTGACTCCCTAATACTTAACATGTTTTTTTGGTCAAAAGGAGTATTTACCTGAAAATGCTTAATTTCTAGTTAGCTTTTTAAAATAACCTGCAGTAAAATGGAAACTGCTTACTCAGTTTAAAGCAGGTTTTTGACCCTCACTATCTCAAAAGCACTGTACAAACACATTTTAAGGAAGTTATTAGCCTAATTCTTTTACAGAGATTAAAAGACTGATCCTTAAAAAAGGTTTCTATTATGTCTAGCCAACTACCTTCCTTGTTCTATTTAGCCTTCCACCTAAATGCAATAGAATGTAATGCCTTAAAATACTATTTTGCCCATGGAGTAGAAAAAAGGTTCAGTTCTATGAACTGGGAAACAAAGCTAAGTGAATTTGTAAGTAAGTCTGGGATGTAACCTAGTTTAAATGTATAGACAGCCCCAATACCAAAGCTACCCCTATTTTTCCTGACTGCCTTAAAATTAGGAAGCTATAAAAAAAAAAATTATCAGAAAACAGCACAGCTATTGAGGTTAAAATCTCAAACGTCTTCTGTAGAGAAGCCATGCACACTGTTGGAATGGAGTATTGATCACTGCTATTCTCCCTTAAGTCTTAATTAAGAAAATAATTTGGCTTGGGTTGAGGGGGAAGTGAGATACAGCACGCAGAAGCAGGTATCTAGTCAAACTCATCACTACACAGTTCAGAGAAGCAGAATTACAAGCTGGAACTCTGACATCTCGAAGGCTTTTGAACCTTTTGTTCTCCATATACACCCAGGAAACACTAAGCTTGTAAAATATCTTAAATGGAGAAGGAACAATTTTGACCATTTCTGGCCTCTTACTCAGAAGCTGATTTTTCAGAGTCAAAGGCTGTCGTCCCTTCAGTTCTCCTTCTTCAGGTGCACCATATTCTGTGTGAAGGAAAGTGCAGGTAGACATGAACCCTTCAAAGACTAAACCTCAGCAGTAGACCCAAGAGCATGGTGGTGTTGGGTCAGGTGTGAGCCTGCTGCCTCAGTTCCCTCAGCAGCTGGGATACCAAGTATACAAAGTGGTAGGCTCCTGCAACACCAAGCACTGCAGACATGAGCCTTCATCAACTGCTAGAGCATTTAGGAGGGTGTACAGGCACATGGGATGGGGTGGAGCAGGTGACAGGCACATGGAGGTGCTGCTTAACATGCCCACTTTAAAGAAGCCCCAGGTGGAGACAGCCACTGCCTGCTCACCAGTAGAGTATGGGGCAGATGCTCGCAGGTGTCACCCGGGAGGCAGCAGTGCCCAGAAGGGTGCAGTACTATGCAGCTGCCCCGTGGAAGCAAAAGCCATTTGCACACAGGCCTGCCAAAGGGTGGGCTTTGCTGAGGCAGCAGAAGCACATGGAAAAAGCATCAAGGGGAAGGAGAACTGAAGAGAGACCGAACCAGCGCTACTGCAGTGCCAGAAGTGAGGAAATGCTAATTTTACTGTACTTTTGTACTTACTAAGACAAAGCGATGGGTATCTGGGATGGGCAGCAAGAAATTCTTCACTTGGTTTGTTTTTCTCCGGGTTCCAATTCCCACCAGCTGCTAGCCAGTCATTTCCAAATATTTTGCGATAATCAAGCTCTGCTCCTTTTCTTTCAGCAGGAAGGATCTGTACTGGCACAGGAATGGCACATAATGTAATTATACAACTTTCCAGAGAAGAAAATCTAATTAATGACACTGACTCCTTGCTCTCACTTGGGTGTGCAGTATGTTTTAACGCAACCAAGAATCTTACAAACCCATCCCCAAGTACTGACTGATCCATATACTCAGTACATTTTAAAGCTATTAAGAATCTTACAACACCCACCTCCATGTACTGACCGATCCATAAATGAATAGCTAAGCAAAGATGTTACTGCATATGATGATGCAAGGAGGTTTTTTGTAGATATGGAACAGAGGCTGCTTCTGCTCTCTTTTATGATAAATGTTTGCTGAAAGTTTGATTTGGTTTAGATAATGCTATTCTCCTATTACAGAAGGCAAATGCTTGTATTACTGTCAGTGAAACAGATTCAACTATGCTGCTTTTTCTTTTTTTTTTTTGGCCGGAGTATGGTTTTGTTAACAATCCTGCAACTTCAACACAACTCAGGCGCTTGAAAAAAACCCACCATTCCTCCATCTTGTCCTAGTCCCCACTGAGTCAGCAGCGTTCACAAACAGGGCTGGATCTTGTAGCCCTATGGCATGCCCCATTGACTAGGTGATGGAATAGTCATCACTTTACTTTTCCTGCACCCAAACAAACAGTAGTCTTTCTTAAAAGAAACTGAAAACAATTCCTCAGGTAATGATTTAATGTTTTTCTCCAGACTCATGCAATTTGTTGAAGTATCACGTACCTCAGACTTGTTCAAAACCTCCAGTTGACTTATCTTGGCAATAATTAGCTGTCTCAGGGTCTCTGGGTTCTTCTCTGTGTCCATGAAAGGGTTATTGTGACACTGCAGCGACTGCAAACTCGACAGTTTATCAAGCTCATTGATAGTTGACCACTGAAATGGAAGGGAACAGTCTTTGGAGGAAACATAAAACATACTTCATTTCAGAACAATACACAATAACATTGACTTTTGCTGTACAATGACCATGACTGAAACTATTCTTTTGGTCAGCAGAACCAAGAACTTTCATCCTGTTCATTTAGCTAAAGAAAAAACTGCATTACGTTTAACTAAGTTAAAAAAAAACCAACCAAACAAGGAACTACTCAGCATTTTAGATCAATAGAATTCTGCGAGAGGAATTATGAGGTAGCAGAGGGATATGACTAGCTACCATAAACATGTTTGTTTAACTAACTGAGATGTTAAGAAATGTTTTTAAATTTTTAAATTATGCCTCTGTGTTGATCAAAGTATTCAATAGTTACCTCAGGATCTTACACATATGATCAAAGAAATTTTAAAAAAGCAAATTGCAAGTTACTCTTAAGCAAAGATACGTGTATTTACAAAATGTGAAACTATCACAATCTAACCTACCTGTGATATCTTATTGTCATTTATTGCAAGGCGTTTTAGTGAAGGAAACATTTTAGTCTTGCATCCTAGGAAAAAGAGTAAGTTTATTTAAAGTTTTCACTATTGTCTTGTAAACAGAATTACAAAGCTATAAATAAATTACTCCTTTTACATACCAAATCCAGCATCAGGAAAGTGTATAGAAGATATTCCAGTGTTTCTAAGTATTAGCTGTTCTAATCTGAAATTTAATAGATACAATGATTACTGTACATGGTACGGGAAGTTTTTTGTAAAGAAATACTACCTCAATTTCTTTTTACACAAAGATCTAATAAACTTTTGACATGATGCATAATCACTGACAAATGAACAGCAGCTTCACAGACAGTACCCAGACTTCAGCAGAGTGTTCAGGGAATGAATTTTTCAGACAAAGTGCAATAATTTCAAGCTTTCAAAATGGCTCCTGGATTTAAACAATGTGATTTTCCAAACGATTTTTTTAAATAGCTTGTGGCTAATTAAAATCATGGCTGCTATTCTGGTGTACAGTGCAAGATAATAATTCTGCAAATAGCAAACCCATCATATTAGTCCCACAATTTTCCAGTCACTGTAACTGAAGTGCTTAAGGAACACACACCTACTTTCCCTGGATGGTAATCCCAAAGCAAGGAATCGTAGCTCAAGCCTGTAACTACCATAAAGACGCTGCTATTGAGAGTACAGTAAACCAGAACAATCTGTGTAAAGGGTATTGCCACAGACATTCTTTTGAGAAAGCAGAAATACATTTACCCAATGCAGTATGGGAATTATACTGTTTGGGGGTTTTTGTTGTGCTTCAAATTAAAAAAAAAAAAACCAAACAAAAAACCAACCCCCCCCCCAAAACCCCAAACATCTCTTTCAAAGTCTTTAAGCTACCCCAAAAAAGCACTGAAACTTCCAAAAGAGTGCCTGTGCAGAGGACGTGCCACACACCTCTACCAGTCAAGTAACAACAGTAACCTTCCCCATAGTTAATAATCAAGAGCAGATAACAGAGACAGGGAAGAATTATCACCACACTTTTTACCTCCCTCCAACCCCTCTTTGTTTTGCTTTCTTTACAAAGGACAAAAAAGTAGGCACCAGGGGTGTAAAGTGCTCATGGCAAGTGTCCATCACCAATGACCTTTAGCCTGTCAGCCTCAGGAGTGACACCTTCCAACAAACTGCCCAACGGCTTTCTGCAGGCTCCAACGACCCTGAAATGGCTGTGCAGCTGCTGCTGAACCTGCATTACACTGTCATGGTCAGAAAACTGTTCCTAAGAAACAACTTCCATAGCTCCTTTGCTTTGCCACTCCACACCAACTCTACAGTCCTGTCATCTTGGATAAAACCCTGTGCATACTAATATATAAAGAACTTAATAACGTGATAAATCACTTCCCTTTTGTAAGTATATAATGGAAACCTAATAACATACATACAGCTTAAGAATGTTTTACTATACAACAAAAATAAGATTAAATTAAAATAGCTCCATTAAATAATTCAGTTACTCTCCTCAAGAGGGCAAAATGCCTCCATTTCAAGATTCCATAAATCTTCCATGCAAAATCAAAACTACCATATTTCAGTCAACAAAGACTATGGAGATGAACAGCCAAGGACAAAGAATTCTCAGCAAATTTGTTTTAACAGCTACCTGGGGAGATGTGCTATTAGATGCAGCTGATTTCCATCCAGTAACTGGTTGTCTGAAAGATCCAACAACTTCAGGGTCTGCAGGACATTATCAGGCCTGCCACAGTGGGGAAAAAAACCCCAACCAAACACAAACACAGAACATTTGAAGTTATTTGTTAATGAAAACACTAGTTTTCTAAGTGTATAACTGCATGCAAACGATTGTGTGCATTTGTAAATGTTTTGAAGTACATCATGTGAAGTTTGCATTGTTTATTTTACAATTATGTCATGGTGATGTAAACATTACAGGAATGTAACTTTATCTGCGATATAACTTTGCAGTACATCAGTCACAAACGACTGACTGATGTTACTCATCTTACCTTTCCAAAACTGTAATATTATTAGAAGTAAGGTACAATTCTTCAAGTGCTGGCCATCCTGGAGCACAAAGAAGAACCTAAGAGCAAAACTTCATTTAATATAACAAAAGTTGGGAAAAATTATTCCAGAAATTATACTTTATGCAGATTTCCTCAGAACACGTTCAGAACAAGCCATAGCTCCCCAAAACAGGGAAACAAGTGTTACGGATTGCCTAGCCCTCCCTTTCTTCCGGCTGGTTCTTTCCTGTGTCTGGATCTACCAGCAGAGGTGACATCAAAGGGGTTCTGCACAGTCACAGGACTTGCAGTTCCAGGCTTGAGGCTAGCAGCTCACCTACCTCAGACTGTGTGACCTGCAAACTGAGTTTGTTTATTATTTTATTCAGTGGGGTTGGAGTGATCAGATTTTCCCTATGATGAAGTGAGGAAATGGCAGTATACACTCGACTGCTAATGGTTCTGGAACTTCTGCACATCTCATCGGCTCTGACAGACTTTTAAAATGTCTTAATTTATCAGAGCTTGAAAGCTTCTCTGTCATGGGACTGTGCCAGCACATGAAACCACTAAAAACCAAGAATTGCATTAAGTCAGCACATATCCTGAAGTTTTCAAGTACTCTGAAGAAAACAAATTAGTTCAAAAAGGCTACAAATTGAACAAAGATGCATTTGTTTTAAATCTTATGTCCTGAAATTACATTAAAATTATGATTTTACTTCATAAAGATTTATTTTTTACAAACATCTACAGCAGATAGATAACACAACTTTTAAAAATAAACACATATTACAAAGCAATAGAAAATGCTGGCATAAACCCCAGTTTTGTGGGCAATTGTGACAGTGTCAAAAAATTTGCAGTTTTAGCAAGTGGGAGTTCCATAAGCACTGGAACTGGCTGGTTTTCTATAGGTTTGTGCCTCTGAGTCGCAAATTATTTTTTTCTCTGAGGTTTTTCTTGTGTGTATTCTCCAGAGTCAAATCAAGTGTGAGCTCATCCTGCTACTCCTTCCTTGGTTAGCAAACTTAGAGGGGCTCTTTCTTCCATCTACATTCCTATTTTCTTGGAACCTGTAGGTAACAAATTATTTTTAAGCCCCCACCTCTTTTCAAAATGTGTTTGTAACTGGCTAGCAGATTCAAAGTTTTTGAAATGCAAGAACAGAGACGTACACATGCACAGCATAATTGCCTAAAGCTTGTTTTAAAGGAGGTTACGAAGCAGTGAAGGTCAGAAATCTGGACAATCAAATTCAATTTGTTATGTATATAGCTAAATGATTCTCCTATACATGTCCACTATCCTACACACCAAAAAGCCTCCTTTCATCAACTATCCTTCATTCTCTCCATTACAGCTGTATGAAGTTATACAGCTGGATGTATATATAACTGTCTCATTATATATACAATATGAAATATTAACACTGAGATCTCTTCAAGTGTGGGCATATGATTTGGGGCTCAACTGCTTCACACCAAAAAATACAAAACTTCATCCTGCTGCTGTTGCAAATATTCTGGTAAAGAAATCAAAATTCAATCACATAGTAGAGTTAGGTTTGATTAAGAAGTAACATTGTGAAGCATAATGTATAGGATTGTTAAGTTTGAAATGTAGCCATAGAAACTTTAGGAACTGTGTTATGTGTGACTATAGGAACCTTAATATTGTTAAAGTTTGAAATAGCTAACCAAAGAAACCTCACCAGGAAGTTACTGGTTTTTCTATGTTTTGTTTCAAGAAACTAAGGAAACCGTTACAGACACCAGTTTGCTGCTTGGAAACCCCCTTACCCTTCCCATCTTGATTTGAGCATCGAAGATTCCAATCAGTAGAGCTAAGTGTAACTGACCAATGATTGTTTTTAAATAAGAATATTGATAAGGTTATATAATCAAAGGACCAATCATTATAAAGGTTAAATTTAAGAACAAGCATAGTATGCATTTTTATGTAAAGAGCTTATGTCACAATGACCTGACAGAAAAAGTCTATAAAAACTGATGGATTTTGATACTAAGTTGGACACGCCTTTGGAGGAGCGATCCCCCGTGTCCCCAGCGCTGCGATAAACAAAGCGCCTGCTTCTTAACTTCACATTGGTGTTAAGGAGTTTTCTTCCGGATTTCAGTAACACTGCCATATCTGTAACACATGTAAACTTATAAATTCAGATACTTTTCCTGCTCCAGAGCAAAAGCAGGACACACCAATATTTTATCTCTTTAATTTGGATAGTGTTTCCCTATGTTAACAAGGCAGACCAAAATAGTTTATCTATTAGCGATGAAGAAGCATGAAAAGAAGCCTGCACAGTCAAGAGAAATTAGGTGCATGTTCACTACAGAGAATCTTTGGGGGATTCCCCCACAAAAGCCCTGTGTTGTGACGGATGGAATAGAAAAACTGCACAAAACTGAAGTATCAGAAGACTTTTCAACAGACTGACCAAATGACTAAAAAATTGCCAAAACCAAATGACAGTCACATCACAATTCTAAGAAACTCAAAACTGCTGAATTTTCAACTGTTGCTTAAAACAGCTTCCATACAGAAACAAAAGTTCACAGGTCTGAAACCGAATTAACATTCAGGAAAGATTGGGGGCTTGTTGTGGATAGCTGGTGGGGAGGTTGGGGTGACTAGCCAGTGGAGTAGCCACTGCTGATCAAAAAACTGAAATCCAAGACCTATTGCAAAAGAAATAAAGACAAGAAACAATTGTCACCATGTAAGTCCATGATGTTCCTGTATTTTTAGCCTCTTTATCCCAGGAAGCAAATAACATAAATTGGAAAGGCACAAAGAAGCTTAAGAAGAATCATCAAAGCTATGAAACAGAGAATAGCTGTTCTCAGTTACTTGCATATAAAATATTGGGAATTATTCAATGAAATGGTCAGGCAGCAAGATCAAAACCCAAAAAGGATATTTTTTCATACAGCACATAATTAAACTGATGTTAAAAGATGTGGATATAAAAATTTTCAAATGTGTTCTTAACATAGTTAGATAAACCATGAAACAAAAAATCCACAAGTATTAATTAAATACAGATATATAGTCTCCAGCTCAGGAAGCCCCAGAATTTCAGATTACTTTATAAGAAGCTCGTACCATATGCTTACCCTTCGCCAAGAATTTTTCCCAACTACCTCCTACTTGCCAGTGTCAGAAACATGATCCTGCACCTCTGCTCTAACCCAGATTTTTCTTTTACCCTGTATAATAGTAGATTATTTTATAAATATAAGATCTTAGTTTGAAAACAGAATGTCAAATATAACATTATGATCTAAACGCTGAATAAGAAAAAATGGTTTTGGAGCCATAAATATGAATTCATTACTCTCAAATGCATTAATTAAATTTCTAAGTCAATGGCTTCTAATTGTAAGACATTTACAGGACATCTTTCCCCCTTGAAGGTTATATATTACGTTTTGAATAATCAATTGACAATTATACAGTAATAAACTTTTAAAATGATATATTAATAGACATCTCAGATGTATTTAGATATATGCATATAATATACTAATGAAAGAACTTTTTGGAAAACTGATGCTCAAGGCATGTAAATGTGGAGTTACACAGAATTGCAGAACAGTTGAGCATGTCCCTCTACTGTGAAAAATATTACAAAACAGAGGAGGAACAAATGAAAAAAACACCACAAGTCTGCTCTTCTTTAAAACTATTCCATGCCATATATTCTTACATATGGCAATAAGTTATTTTGAAATGCTGTTCACCATTAAATTGTTTTAATTTTAATTAAAATATTTCCAGGATTTTCAGACTTTGCTTATATTCCCATTGACAATCACTGTATTTCTCTTTTGCCTGGATCATATTCATTATTATTGTCTATTAAAAAGTTGACTTTTCCAAGTAACTCCCCATATAGCTTAAGCAGTAACATTTTCAAGTGGTTTGTTCACAGATTATTAATGTCAGGTAGGTCTCTTTATTTTTTCCCTTTTATTTGGCTGCTGTGGAACACCACTTTTAAGCACAGGCTTATGTCTCCCCACTTATAAAGGAATGAATCAAGCAAATTTCAATTTTATAAAAAAAGATTTCGGAACCAAAAATGTCTTTATTGCCTATGATGAATCGTCAGCTAGAGCAGACTTTCAAAAACAAATGCAAAAGCTACGTAATTTTAAACTCCTCCGACTAACCTGGAGCTTCTCTCTTGAAGGCTACCCCTAGAGAACTCTAATCTGCCTGAAGCAATGGCTCCAACCAGCCTTTCGGCCACCCTGATATGGAGGACAGCTGCTGGCAGCTGCCAACATTTTAAACACCACAATGCACAGATTTACTCTGATGAGCACTAGAGGACATTTAAAGTGTTTGTAGCCACTTAATTCTTCCATTCACTTCCCCATTCATATTGCTGCTATTATGGAATGATTATCAACTGTCCTAGCATAAACCCCACTGCTGGTTTAAGCCCACAGTGAATGGACACTAAACTGAAATATAGCAATGACCCTCCTCTAGCCCTGCTGCAAGAGAAGAGAATGAAGTTTCTTTCTACTTAACTCAAACCCCAGTTTTTGTAAGTGCTCTATTACTGGATAGTAGCTGGCAGCAAGTATCTGAAAATTCAGGTAATTTCACAATGCAGTACATACAAAATCTGCCCCTGACAAATCCAAATAATGGGCTGGAATTTACAAGCCGTTATAAGTAACATGGCACTACTGAGATGTGCTTCATAAGCTCCATCTCTGAAGAAAGGCCCACTGATAACATATTTGACAACAGGACTCCACTCTTAATAAGACATCGTATTAGGGGAGAGTCATTTAAATGTTTGCATGTTTCAGTCCCTGGAACAAGCCAGAGCTTTGTTTATTCTGTGCTGTATCTGTGTTGCATATAACCAGGCTTCATGTATTTCGAGAATTGTCAGTATGTGCAAAGACACTAAGCAAATCTCCTGCTGATGCAAAGCGATGCCAAAACAAGTACTTTGTGTCATAATGACATGCGTTCTTTCCATTTGCATTTGTTCTATTACATGCATAAAAATACAGATAAGCCTTTAATAACTACAAGGAAACAAGAAGTTTTCATTCACCCAAACCTTTGGGACATGAAATTATATTATACTCCAACTGTTTTATCTTGACTTGGCAATTTACAAACCTGGATGAAGTTAAATGTTTCTTATTAGACTCCTGTGACAATATCACTTCCTACATTATGTAGGAACTACATTAATTAATACGTAACTAATACAGTTACACCGTAGCACCTTTTCTAAGGATGATTACATTCAGTAGAATAACATAATGCATAAATGTTCATTGTGCTTTCCTTGCCTCATAAACCTAACAACATAAATAAAAATAAAACCACGAAAGGTTATTACCTCTGTCCATGTTATCTGAGTTTGATTAAGTGCCAGAATCCTCAATTTTGAAAATACACTGGATACAGAAGTTGATGTAGATGGAAATTTCATTTTGTTTTCACTGTGTAAAAAGAATAATTATCAGCATAATGAGTAATTACATTTGAGTGACTAATTTGGAATTATGTGTGAAAGACAAAAACAATTTACACAAAGAAATTTAAAAAGTCACTGCCAAGTTGTCACATATTTTAAAATATTATAAAATACTGTCTAGTTATATTAAAATGTACTCCTTCCTCATTTACTTTCCTACTTCATGAATGCATAGTTATTCATCTGTGGCCTCCTTCCCCCCTTTTCCTTCCCTAAGTTTTGAATATGAAAAGAATGATTTTCATTACTATTAAATGAAACAAAGTCAGATTTTGGGCTTAAACTCCTTAGTGTCAATTGAAAATAAAGAGCCTACATGACTATCCAGTCCCCAGTAAAACAAAAGGATGTAAAATCCACTCTAAATAGCAATATAACACTATAAAACAGTTAAAAGATTCTCAAATCTGCAGTCTTCAAATTACTTTTCATTACTCACCCCCAAACAAAAGTTTTTATTTCTTTCCTAAGATCTGATCTACCTGCATATTATGATAAAAATCTATCACTGTAGTTACAGTTACATACTTATGGGTTAAATATCCCCATTTAAACAAGCTTTTAGAGAGCCAGGTGGATGGCTAATCACTTTTATTCTTCTTCCAACATTCCTTGCACAAAAAATTCATTAACAGACTTACCTGCTAATGTCTTTCTTTTTTCAAGTAAACAGGTCAAAACAATAAAAACCAAATTCAGACTATTTCACTTTGTAGTTATAAGGATCAGATTCTGTCATCAATCCCATTTTGCTTTCCAATTTTATCACAAATAACTTCTGAAAACCCTTCAGTCTAGACTACACTTCTCAATGATGAAAAACTAAAAAAATTATTGTAGGTGAATTAATATAAATTCTCTGTATTCTCATGCATGCTGATAATAATAGATCATGAGAACATACGCTCTAGGCAAAGTTAGATTTACAAATAGCACCCAGGTTGCAAACAGCTGTTCAGTGCTAAATATTGAAGAAAATGGAAAATCTACAACTATTCTAAAAAAATACATTTTTGTCACATTAACTATAACAACAAATAAAAAACCTGGGGTCACTTTTTTATCAAATTAACTTGGTATTTATTTCAATTTAGCTTACATCACTTTCAATTGTTTTAGCTACATTATGCATACTGTACAATGAAGGCTTTGGAAGCTGCTAATCTCAACACAGATCTCCAAGACTCTAAAAAAAAAAAAGTCTTATTTTGGGTTTCTGCCTTCAGTCCTATTGCCCTGCTGCTGTCTTCAATGACTAGTAAGACCTCCAAAACAGCTGAACAACTCCACTTGAAGAGTCAGCAGTCAAGGTGTTAACCTTGACAATAAAACAAACTTCCTGAAGTTGCACCTATAACATTAACTTCTCAAAATTAGTGGTTTAGGCTGCTAACTATTTACAAACTTTAATCTATTGTGCTAGTCCACACCAGAAAATTATTCTGCCATGTGCCAGCTATAGTGTATAGGTGTATACTAGAAATGTTCTTCATTTTGAAATTATTTTGTGAATTCTTTCTTGTTTTGATGGATTTGCAGCTTTACTTCACAACATCCTCCCTCCTTTTCCAATGTCATCACTGTACAAGAGATTTTCCCCTAGTTTACAGTTCTTAACAGCATCATCTCAGGGCAGGAATAGACTGGGTCTTGGAATACTTAAGGTGGGGTTAAAGCATTATGGATATTTTAGTTTGGCATGACTGTTCGTAAAGCATCATTCTTAAACAAAAGTGGGCTCCTAAATAAAGACTTGCCTGGGCTGTCAGAATATATCAATAATAAAAACCAGAGATAAAGTCTTAAGACACTTGGAACAACTTTAAAAGAAAATGAAAATATATTTACTTTACACTTTTTCTATGTAGCAAAAAATCTCTAAGCTCATGAAAAAAACCCAAATGGGTTTGCAAACCTAGAAGGCAAACAGATAGCTACTGCTAAACCTAACTAAAAAATGCTAAGAGAGATTTTTAAGTGATGAGGATGTGTTACTACTGCACTTTCACAGGCAGGCTGCAAACTCCTGCAGCGGTGCCACCTCAAGGTCTTGGCTGCCTCTGAGGGGCCCATCTGCCAGCAGAGTCCCCACACCCTGCCAGTAACATGCTGACCCTGCGCACAAGTATCCGGAGAGTCTGACCTGCTGCACATGCACACAGCAAATTTGGCTATGTCTGCTGTGAAGGTGGTCTCCTTGCTGCAAACCTGACTCACTGCACACATGCAAAGCGGATGCATAAACGTTAAGTCAGTTCTGCCTTGGGGCAAACTAAGCTTTAAAATTTAAAAGAGAATTAATTGTCTTAGATGTCACAGAAGTATATAAGGGCACCGTATTAAGCTGTAAACCTAAGTTTCTATACTCCCTGTTTCCTCATTTCTAGAAAAGTACTCTGAGTAACTTTTTTTTACCTTCAGTCTAACTGCTTAAAAGAGTCTACAGCACCCTGTAAAAATCTATAATGCATTTTATTCCAGTCTCCCTAGCCAACAAGCCAATTTGCATTAAAATGATGAAATCTGTTATGCAGAACACATTGACAAATGCCTAAATCCCTGTAAATGTTTAATGGCTGAAATCTGTATTCTATTTTTCAGACAACTGTGATTTTTCTAATTTTACAAACTCCAGTCAACATCCATCTGTCCCAAGCACTTCTCCAGAATTTAGTTTTATACAGATGCTAAACTCCTAGGGTCCTAGTCTTTCCTTGAAAAGGGATGTCTGAAAAATATAGCACACACATGAGTTGTTTAAGGACAAGATTTAAACAAGAAGAATTTAAAAACTTAGCTCCCACTAAAATGAGTATTGAGGCATCCAGTTACCTTTAGAAAGCTGACTCCGTAACTAAAAGAGCCTCTTCTTTTTTGTCCCTACCCCAAAGGAACAGAAACCCAAATATAAATATTTATACCTGAGATTAAGTGTTTCCAGATTTTGAACTTGAGAAGCAATAGCTGTTACTGTCTCCCAAGATGATATCAGATTTTTTGATAGATTTATATGCCTGATATCTGAAATTTCACATTAAGAAACTTATCTCAAATCTGAACTTCCTTTTTCAGAAATTAAAATTAGGGTTTGTTTTTGAATCAAACAAACAGAAATAGATTACACTTGTTTAGGCTAAGAGATACTACTGCTCAGTTACAGAAATGGCTTACAGTTTTATAAAACAGCTTAACTTTACAGATCCTAAAATGGATTAATTCCTGTATCGACAGGAACTCTTACCAGTCCTTATAAATGAACAAGTAATACCTGCTTTATACTTCTGCAACATTGCTACAACACACATTATATTGAATACATTATTTATTATATATTGGAAACCTCTGGTGCCTACAGAACATTATCAGTTGGATTTTTATGGGGTTATCTATTCTAGAGTTAAATTAAAAAAAAAAAAAAACAAACAAAACAACCCATGTCTGGAGCCTTCTGAAATTGCACTTACAGTAGCAACTTATGACAAAATTTCTATTTTTATCCACAAGTTGCATTGTCTCTCAAAAATTGTAGATATCTACTTTCTAACTCTGTAATCATTGCATTAAGCTTCTAAATATAAACTGCATTTTAAAACTTTTTTTTAATAAAAGGAAACAAATATAATTCATTGAAGTAAACACTTGGAATGCTAAAATATATACTTTATTTGTGGTATCATGTAATATAGCAAAAAAGGATACTAGGACATGTTCTGCTGATTTCCTCTTTCTGACCAGCATGGCTTACTGCACACTCATGCACTGAGATATCTACCAGTCGGTTCAGTTGGCTAAAGGAGAAAGAACATTCTGTTAAGTAATCTTCAAACAGAAGTAGGCATGTTGTATAAATACCTCGTTGTTACAACTAAATAATACCCTTTTCATACATATCATCTCCTTTAGAATTAGCAATGTGCAGATTGCTACATATCAGTGTCT
Source organism: Harpia harpyja (assembly GCF_026419915.1). NCBI lineage: Eukaryota > Metazoa > Chordata > Aves > Accipitriformes > Accipitridae > Harpia > Harpia harpyja. The sequence continues at coordinate 33,793,781 of NC_068952.1, forward strand.
TTCTTACTCGAAAACAGACACATCTCCTCTGTTTTTTGCCTCTACATTGCTACTACAAAATAGGTCTGGTTGAACCACAACCCCCTCCCCCCAAAAAACCCAACCAACCCTCATCCAACTGAAAAGAGTGACAAAACAGACAAAATATAGCTATGAAAATTGGAATTTAATTAGAGATTCCAAGTTAAACAGGTTTCTTGTAATACTTTTTGCAAGAGGTTCTAAGTTATTTGAGCATTCTTTGTATCACTTAAAAAAAGACAAAAAAAAAAAGAGTATTTTCGACTGGTTAGTATGTTCTTGGAGACAAAGGGAAAATCGTTGTGGAATATCAGCTCAAAAGGACATTGCCACCTCCTGAACTGATACCTCTCTACTGCTGGAGGTCATTAAAACTGCAATCTATTACACATCATTAAGTTAATTCCTTTCCTACCCTTCCAGATAAATGAACATGACATGAACTGACCGAAAGACTTCTTCGCTAGCAGTAGTGACTTTCTGCCTTCCCTCTTTTAGTTACCCTCTCTTAGTTACAAAGTCATTACTGAGATGAGTAAACAAAGATGAAATAACACTGTACAATATTAAGAAAATATTAAAATACAACTATTTAAAAAGGACCGTGCATGTGTATAATTATTGACAATATCATGATAATTTATCTCGCTCATTCCTCCCTAAATATCATCACCTTCTACTTTGTGAAATTAAAATGAGGATTGCGAGCACACAAACATGACATAATCCCAGTTCCTATCCATAAAACAGGTAAATTATGAAGCCACAATAGGAAGATTTCTTGTCTCTTCCACCACAGTGCAGTTTGGCTTACTTTTAGAGATATGACAATATTATATGCAAGGCAGCCAGCTTCCTTTCCTTACAGTTGAACTACTACTTGACTAATCAATTGCTAAGAGTCTATCTTAGATTTTCATATATTACACTTGCCTTTGTTGTTCTGCAACAGAATCCATGCCAACAAATTCCACAGTCTTCTTTCCAAATACTAATGTATTCTCTGTTCCATGTTGAACACCTTGATCATTCAATCCGTACCGATCCTTTACTGCAGTAAGAAAATCTACTCCAAAATTTGCCTTGTTTGGCCGGATAAATGATCCTCCTCTAGGATGCCTAGAACAAAGCAGCCAGGAAAAGGTGAAATATGAAAAGTTATCGTAACAACGACTAGTCTCAAAAGTACTACTTATTACTTCTTTAAAATACTGGGAACCAAAGCAGTCAAAAAGCAATTCTATGGGCTAATTTTAGACATCACTGTTCCCACTCAGTGAGACCAGGTAAGACTTGCAAAGTATCTTTGATAGTATTTGGCCCAACAGGTTCACGTTGTGAGATGCCACGAGAACTGAAGCACCAGATCTCCAAATGTACCTACACATCAAAATTACAGTGTCAGTGCCATTATTAGAAATAACTGCTCTGTTGTTTCCAAACTCATTATGAACTTGGTTTTTCCAGAAAATTAAGTTTCTACCTATGGATAGACACAAAGTTACCTAAATCATACAACAAATGTGTCTGGAGTCTTACCCACAGCCTAAGGCCCATAGGAATACTCAGAATAGTCATTGCCTCATTATATTTGACTTAAACAATTCACCTGTAATTCTAAGAGAATGCAGCCTTGTCCTTCCATCCACACAAATGACACAAGAAGCAAATTGTACCACTTGGAACTCTTATACAAACTCAAACTTTTAAAAATTCTGATACTAACTTGGTAACAATATTGTACTAGCTCGGTAACCATTTTGAAACTGAATATTCAACAGAATTATCCAGCTAATGTATGTTCTACACAGTCCTATGAAGTTTCTTAGTTTTTCTTGAGCACTGAAAAAACTTTACTGCATGACAATTTCTTGCCATGCAATTGCTTTGGCAATTTCTATCAAACTTAGCAAGGAAACATAGTACCTAGGAAGAACTGGCAGAGACAAGTTGTGGGAACGGTATCACAGAGCAGATGGAGGATCTGATAGAAGGATCAGTCAGAAAACAGCAGGAAGAAAATTGGTAGTTATGATTACCTGTCTGCCTTCCAGCTGAGAAGAGTACAGACTTTGGTTGGAAAGTACCCAGGAGGAAGAAATCACTTATGTAAATAAAACTCCTCTTTCCAAAACAGCATGTAAACGTCAAGTGGCTAATTAGCAAACCATAATATAAACCACCAATGCTACAGAGTTCAAAATTCTCTCAGAAAAACAGTAACTAGAGACCCTGAATCCTATGGACCTATTACAAGTCGATGGAATAGCTTGGGCATTATATATTCACATTTTTATTTAAAAATCAGTACCAGAAACTGCCTGTACCAGTTTAATTCGTTAACATTTCTAATACTTATTAAAGTACTCTCATATCCTAAAGAAAGATCTGGGTAGAAACTAGACACTGTTTACTTCAAAAATATTTTCAGTCTAGTTTTGTAGTGACTAAGTTTAGAGCGCAATGATTACAAGACAAGCAGAAAGGCATACTCTTAGAGAATGTAAATCCAGTGTGTACTTTCATGTTCGATAAGTATTTTCAGTTCTCTACATTTTTAATCCAGTAACCTTCCCTTAAGTCTTTTCTTCCATTCCTTTGAAGCTCTTCACAGCTTGCAAACATTTGGCTAGTTTAACTGTTAAACTTCCTCAAATGTAAAAATTATGTGACTCTTTCTTAACACCACTTCTTAAAACAGTAAATGACATTTTCACCATCTTAACTATAACATCTCTTACCTGTGAAGTATATCACTTTTGCATTTAATTAAGTCAAACAGCTTCATAGATGGCAGGTAGCGCAGGCTCTGGAAAGAAAACTTGTACTCTTGTCTATCTGTGATTCGCCCTAGGTCCTGCTGTATGTTTATTCTGACATCTCCTGTCCTTTTTCCTATCCCCTTGATTCTCCCCATTTTGTCATCACCATCCCTCTGCACTCAACAGTTCTGCTACTTTTCTTCCTCTGCTCTCCCCAACTCTTTCACCAGAGCTAATCTAGACCCCCACATCTGCACCGCTCCTGTCATGCCATTTATCCCTGGCGTAGACAAGCCCCTTGGGTCTCTCCATCAACATACCCATTCCTAAGACCACTTCTGTCTTCTCAGGTCACCATTTCTATTGGCATCTCCTTCCTCATTGTCTTTGCAGGAGCCAGTTCTATCCCTAGGAAAAAATGCTACCTTGCTTCTTGTCATTTGAAGCTACAGGAAAAGTATGGTACATTTCTCTCTCAAGACCCTTCTGTTTTTTGTTTTGATCATAGCAAGATCAGAGGGTTTCTCTCTCCTGTTCCTATCACTTCCAAGCACTATGCATGCTATCTTATCTAATGTATACTCAAATCCATTCCACAGCCTAAGTTTCTCCTTCGGTTCCATTCTATTAATTTGATCTACTTTTTTCAAGAACTGTCACAGAGAAGGACAGAAAAGGAGACTGCAATAGTAACCTATTTTCAGGCAAAATGATTGTGTTCAAGGAGAGAGGTCACTTAACCTGTAACTCGTTTTCCCTAAATACACTGCCTGTATTAACTTGCACACTAGGGAATATGAACCCTACAAGCCATATGTACATATCAGACAACTAATGTACGGCACCTGGACTCATGAAAAAGCACACCTATTAGCAATTAGTCTCCATAACTGGGAACTAAAGAGATAAATACTAATCCAAAGAGTCATCCAGCATGCATCTCATGAGATGGAAGAACCAGTGGACTACTGATCAACCTGACTTAAGCTGCACATTCAGAAATCTGAGAACAGGGATTTTGCTCCCATGTGTGTAAAATGTCCTGCAGCCAGGACAATACACTGTGCAGAAATGAAGTGGTAGAAGATATGCCCAATTTCCTTAAGCAGAAAATACGAAATATGCCCAAATGGGGCTCTGACAACCAGCTGGCTCTGGTTAATACTGACACTTCTTACTGAATAGAGAGGTTGACCCCAATCTCAGAAGTCAGCTTGTAGGACACTTCCTATTCATGATTCAGTAGCCTCAAGCAATACAGCCCATCTGCTAGCATGCCCAGGGCCCTTGAAAGATATTCATTAAAATTTAGATTAGCTATCAGCTTCCACTGGTTAACCATTTCCCTGAATAAAGAGGAAATTTGGCATCATTATTCTCTGTTAATGTAAAAAAAAAAAGTGGTGGCACTGCTCATCATTACAGGCACATGATGGCTCTTCATACGCCAGAGAAATGTCACACACATACACTTCTCAGTACCTGAAGAATAATGCAGTAGTACATAAACTGTGTTCTGCCAACAGTTACACACTTGAGCTGTCTGACTGCAGAAGCAAGCTTCTGAGCCAAGGAGAGATATGTCAGCTTTATCAGCCTAGACACTAAAGGTGGATGGAGGGGCTTCTTTGTCCAGTACCGGCTGTTTGCAATGATTACCTCAAGGCAATTATCATCATGACTGGAGCACACACACTACAAAGGTCATAAGGTGTCATAAAATACAGCCAGTTGAATCCATGCACATCTTTCTAGATAGGTTCTGAACAGATCTCTTCCTTTTAGGGGAAGGTGCTCAGCAGACCAGACTTCTTTTAGAAGAATCTACACACTGCAGTAAAGAAAACCCTTCAAGTTTTAGAACAGTCTGTGGCAGCTGTCGCATCAAACAATGCTTATAAATGACACCTAATACTAAAGTGCTATGGTATATCAAATTCCTGACTCCACAGCAGAAGCTTTGCAAACATCAGCAAGTACTTGAAGTTCTTGCAAGTTTACCTTAGTCAAACAGACCTGAAAGCTGAGTCTGAGCTTTCACAAAAGACAGACAGACATCTGCACTTCCAGATGCTATCTTAAGGTTCTGCTGGAGCACAGGACGTGTTGGAATAGTGGTTAGGGACAACAGTTTTGTTTCAACACTGTTCTATTGACAGCAGAGAGCAGAAGTCTCTGATGGCTACAGTGACACACAGTGAAACAATCAAAACTTCCTCACTGAGATCTTCTGAGGTTAAAAGGAATCTTGGGAACACATTCTCCCCTTGCTAAATGGCAATCGCTTCTTCTTCATAGACACTAAAATGATATTGACATCTTCCTGTATTTGAAGGGTTTGTTTGTGCTCTAAGTAGATATTCCTGGAGGAGAATCTGTTATTCTTGAAGGAGAGATAGTCTAATTTAATATAAACAGATCTTCTTTTGGACAGGAGCATAAATTTCATGCAAACAGTAACATCTGATTGGTCACAACTGCTGTTTGTATATTTAAAAACATGTCCACACGCAACTTATAAAACTGACTGGAGGAAAAACTGAAACCATGTAATGCTTTTGCCAGGATAATTTGGCATTTCAGGACTGCACAAGTATACAAAAGTCAAAGTTCCCACCAGAAGAAAACTTAATAACACAAGGGGGGAAAAAGGCCACAAAGATCTGAGAAGCAATTGCAATTCTGCCAGGCTGAAAACATCACAGAAAAAAGCTTTACTATACCTCCCTCTGTTTCTCTGGCTTGCTGTGAAAGTCAAACCTGGGGAAATGGATTACAATTTAACATGGTCAATACTTCTAGTAACAGTATCTGCTGAAATACCACCCTGGAAAGTGGTCTGTGAAGAACAAAACATATTCCTTAGCTGGGGGGATGTGTTCCTTTCAAGGATGACTCAAAGTACTCTAAATGTGTGATACAGCAGCATGTCACTCCCATCTTGTGAGGTAAGTAGAGAAGTATGTGATCTACTGCTGGGTAATCCACACATCTTCCCCAGCAAAATGGCAAGGATAAAACCAGCTGCTAAAACAGCAATGCCTGTGTAAACACTATGTGTGAATGGAATACCCAAAACTGACTGAGAGGAGGACTAAGGAGGAAGACGACCCTTCTGCCAGATTACATGGGGGAAGGAAGGACTCCACTTGACAGGAAGCATAAAAGAAGCTTGAACTGTGGGGGGAAAGAAGAGGGTACACCAGCGCAGCGGTCAAAACCTGGTTTGATGCTGTCAAAAGTCACCCCACCAGCAGCACATACATCTCTGCCTAGGCCCGACAGAGCTGCCTCCTAGTCAGATGCCGAGGTGAGCCTGTGCCCAGCAAGGACAGACATCATGGGGAGCAACATATATGCCCCACATCTCAGTGTGACCTGGGGGGTGCTTTCCACCAGTATGCACGTTACTAGACTGCAGGGAGCAGCGCAGGGACACAGAAGCTGGAGCACCAGTGTCTCCCACAGGAGGTGTGTGCAGCTAAGGCACTCACGTTCCCAGGGGAGGTGTGTCTGCTTGTAACCCCCATCTCCCAGGGGAGCACATGCATATAACTATGTGAAAGAACTTATTTGAAAGCATACTCATGTTTCAAAAGCTGTATATAAATTTTAACACTATTTTAGGCTTGATTACTCCTCATTTCTCTTGAAGGACTGTAGAGCACAGCTTATTTTAATTACATGATACACTACTGCAACTGACAGCTAAAATAATAGCTTCGTCCGTTATCAGGAAACAAGACCTTATTATGAAAAAAAAAATTTCACAAAAATGCCACTAGAGTATACATTGCCAGCTAATCCAGAGCTGATGAACATGCCCATGACGTCAACATAGTTTGAAGTACAGCTGTTTTGTTCTTTGGTTCACATATTCTTAGGAAGTTCAATTAGCACCACATAATATATGACCCAGATAAACGTACTGCCATGAAACATAAAAGTTTAGGTTATATTTCCAAAAAACCTCCTACAAAGACCACAAAGCTGTAAGCAGACCTACTGATTTGCCCAAATAAGGGCTACAAAGAAGATCCTCTGGTAGTAAGAATCTCAAATTCAGTTTTATTTTCCTCTTATGTTCTTATTTTGAAATGTCACTCTAAGATTTTTTTTTTTAAAGCATTCTTTTCAAAATTACCTTAAAAGGGAGTTAAAAAAATGTCCTTTCATTGCATTTGTTTACAGTACAAGCTACTCCATCAGCTGCTTCTGCTTATCAGAATTCAGGGAGTGAGCAAAGTAGGCTCACTGATAAGGTTTGAGGGGAAAAAAAAAAATTATTTTTATATGCGTATACACATTATATAAAGAAACATAATTTCCCCCTCGCTCTCAAACAGTAGTAGTAAAGAGGTGACATTTTAGGTTGTGGGGTTTTATTTTTTTAGCATCTTTTTGGTAAAATAAGGTAACCATTTTTTACTTAAGTTTGCCTACATCTTCACAACCGGTACATGAACTACAAAGTAGTCTGCACACAGAAAGTTATGTCTGTGAGTCACGGTTGACTGCTGGTACTATTATGTATTCTCTTAGACTCCAGAAGGATTTTCTCTGATTGGAACAAAGTTGATAACAAAGAACAAGTATTGTAAGAACAACATATTTAAAGATCACTACATTTAAATTTGTTGCAGGTATACGCAGCTTCACTCAAAAAGTTGATTCTTACAACAAGAATTGGGATCATTATGTGAGATCTCATCTCCTGGGAGCACACTAATGGTTGCTAGAAAAGCAAGAGTCTGTGCACGTGTACATAGATAATATACACACACAAATGTAAAGCACTGAAGTTTCTGAAAAACATCCACAACACGTTCAATTGCTTCTTCTGTCCAGAGAGATTCGGAATGGCCAGCCAATTACTTTTGTTATTTCTTCTACAGCAGAATATAACTAGCCTCAACTTGGAAACTGCTTCAATTAAATTCAAAGCATTTAAGAAGCAACTTCTGCTAATACCTTCATTCAAAAGACATGGTTGCTCTAAGACCATAATTTCCAGTTCTTTTTCTTAGCTAAGAAAAATCCAGCAATGTTGATTTTTTTTCTTGCATTAAGTGTGCTTATCCTCCTTAAGCCTTGTTTTATTATTATTAGATACAAGGGAAAAAATACCCAGTCCTCACAGGTGTGTGTGTGGGTTATTTATTTATTTTTCTAAAGAACAGATTTTATCATCTCATTTTCTGATAATGAGGTCTCCAGGGCCTCCACCTTACACAAACGTGGAAGTTAAGAAGATACATACTAAGAATTCTGATTTGCACTACTGAACGTAATCTACCATTTCCCCGTTTATGACTGTTTGGCTCCAGGTAAGAGATAGTACTCCCAGAAAGGATTTCAAAATAGCTACTTTTTAATTTAAAATTATTTAATAGGTAAATTATAGATAAATAGATAAATAAATAAATAGATAAATTTGGTCAGAGACCAAACAGCTCTACTTGCTGGCTTGAGAAAAACTTTGATCTGAACTGATAATGAAGTATATACTTTAACAAGCCCTGAACTGCTCTCAGGTCTCAATACAAGTACAGCAGCCTCCTTTGCTACATCAGGGAATTCCATTTATCTCCAGAAGACCTTCTGGCAGATAAAAAACTATACCTACTTCCCCCACAATCTCTTTTTTTTTTTTTTCCTTCTATGTGACATTTTAGAGCAACAGTTCTAAATCCCTTCCATATGATATTCATATATTCAGATAGAAGAAGGTGACAAGACTCATCTACTCATAAAAATGGAAATGATCACAATTTTCACAAGCTGAAAACACATACTCAAAAGTTAGCAAATGCATGCACTGTTACTATATGCTTTTAGTTATTCTTTTGGAGGAAATTCTCATAACAAATTTTCTCTGTTGAAACATCCATTGAGAGCAAAACAAAGTACATGTACAAATACACCACCTCTGGCTCTGGAAAAATCTTTGAACCATGACTAGCCAAAGCTACAGAGACTCTGGAAAACTGTCACTACGTACTTTTCTTGTTCTTTCACACATCTCTAGTCATCTGCTATTAGCCAATGTCAGAGTCAGGAAACTAAGCAAGACAAATTTTTGGGCTGACTTCATCCAGCTATTTTTATGATTTTCATTTACATGCAAGTTGAAAAAAAAAAGATGACTTGCTTATCCTCTCATCAATGGCTTTAACTTTTTCAAGATAATTAACATGAGGAATTAATTTCAGAGGAAATTCTTCTTACATTTTCCAACAAACCAAAGGCAAAAACACATCCAAAAGCAAGACCACAGACAACTTTTAATTTATTTTCTTGGTTTGTCACTTTCTTTCATACCTTCAAAAGCCTTCTATTAATTCTGAGTGCTCAATGTCACAGGACTTGATTTATATCAGATTCATTTCACTCGAATGAGCACTTGAACAGTTAGGAACAAACTGCAGTCAAACTGCCCTTTTACAGTTATTACCAGCCTTGGAAAGTAGGAGGTGGAAAAAGACCTAGAAATCTCTCCATTTCATCTCATTAATGTAAGATTGGCTGTGATCCAGTGGTCAAAACATCCATGTAACACCAGATCCTTCCTCCAAAAGCTGCCAATAGAAAATGATTGGGAAAAATACGACAATAGGGCAAATATTTTAATGATATAGCCTCAGAATACTCTCTCATCCTTCACCACTTCAATGCTCAGGAACTTACTGAGCTAGCAGCCCTTAGTATGTAAGAGCCATTGATGACTTTTTTTTTCTATGAATTTGTCCAGTTATTTTTTTAACTCACAGACTTTTAGCTGCTGCAGTGTCCTCTGACATGGAAATCAACAGCTTGCTGCTGTTAGCATCAACCCTGGAGTCCTATATTCCCCAATTTCAAACATGGTAAGTGCTCGAGTCTTTAAACTTAAATGTAATGCATGTATATACTTAAAAAAAACCCCACAGCTACACTGTGTTTTGCATGTATTAAATGCAAGCGAACATACTTAATTCCTCAGCTATACAAATATAATCCAAATCATTATCAGGAACTTGGTATTTTCCCTTAAAAAGATACATGCAAGTCATGTTAAGTCCAAATCTAACCTATATTTGAGACAGTTAATATGGACCAGTATTTCACTTCAGAATTACCTAAGGCAGGTAAGTAGGACATACTGATTTCTTCACTAAGGTAGAAGGTCTAAACCTACTAAAGGTAATGCTAATAACATCCAAAAGTCACATTTTATTACATACCTCTTTTATTACATACCATGACTTGTATTTTCTAAGTATTTACCATATCCTAATCCCTGTGACTGGATTAATAGCAACGCAACAGCCTTTATGGCATAGCTAGTCACAGCATTCAGGTTTATCTTTCTAATATCAGCCAACTGATAACAAAAGGGTTTGCCCTAAAAATTGGAAAAGGGCATTTTCCCATGACCATCTTGTCAATACGCACGACACGCCAACACTGTGAATCAACTCACCTGCACTTAAAGTACTGTGTTCCTTCATAGGTACCATCATGCTTTCCTCTCTGAGGATCATCCCATTCCACGCCAAGCCAAATTCCTGAAAAATACGGTAGATACATTTTCAAATTTATGGCATCATAGCCGTAGAAATCGTGGTTGGAAGGAACCTCTGAAGTTCATCTAGCCTAACCTTCCCTCTCAAAGCAGGAGATTATCACCAGCACTAAAACAGGTCAGCCAGGTAAGTTTTTACCTAGCCAGATCCTGAAAATCTCCAAGGATAGAAAGACTCCAACTTATCTGGGCAGCCTATTCCAGTGCTGCATTACTTCTGCAGAGAAAAAGATTTTCCTGCTGTCCAGTTTGAACCTTTCCAGCTACAATTTGTGGCCATTGTCCCTTGTTATATAATCTAATACTAGTAAGAAGAATTTGGCTCTGTCATCTCTGTAACCGCCTGTCAAACAGCTGCAGGCAGCTATTAGATGCCATTTAATTTTCTCTTCACCACACTAACCAAGCCCAGATCCCTCAACCTCTCTCCACAACACACATACGTGATCTATGTCCTGGACCACCTTGGCAGCCCTCCACTGGATCATCTCAAATTTATCCACATCCCTCTTGAATTGGGATGGTCCCAAAGCAGATACATTATTCCAAGTGCAATCTTATCAAGAACCCCTGCCCCCAGAGGCGGATAACAGCTTCCTTTGATTTGTTGGCCACATTCATCACTCCAAAGTAACCCAGTACAGCACCTATCTTGCTTGTGACAAGAGCTCACTGTTGGCTCATATTCATGACAGTATCCACCTTAACTCCCAAGTTCTTTACAATAGACCCTATGGGTTGCTAGTGCTTCCTGGTCCATTCTGATACACAGGTTTATTTCACACTACATGTGGAAATTTGTCCTTGAATCTTAGGCCCAAACCTAAAGTTCATAAAGCTTGCTCTGGATTGCAATTCTACCTTTTGTCACATCAGCCAGTTGAGGGGGAATGCTGTTCATTATCTGAGACACCAATGAATATGTTAAACAATATAGACCCCAGAATTTATTCCTATAGTACTCGTGCATAATCAGGTATCAAGTCATTGATTACCACTTCTCCACTTGACAGACCTCCAGACTTTCAAACCACTTAACAGTCCATTCATCTGGCTTGTATCTCTCCAGCTTCCAAATAAGATTCTTTATAGAGACGCTGTTAAAAGACTTATTAAAGTCAAGGAACAGTACATCCCCCATCCTCTCTGTCCACATTCCCAGCCATATCATCACAGAAGGTAATTAGGTTTGCCAAGCACATCTTTTTCTTCTTTACAAGTATCAAGCATTCCCAGCTACCATCTTGTCCTTCATAGGCTTGGAAATGGACTCCAAGGGAACATGCTACGTGACCTTTCCAGAAACTGAAGTGAGGCTGATGAGTCTACAGTTCCCTGGTCATCCTTCTTGCCTCTTCTAGAACTGTATGCAAGGCTAGTCTCCTTCCAAGCATCAGCAATCTCCCCATCCTGTCACCACAATTTTTCAAAGGTGACATACAGTGCTCTCACAATCAGACTGGTCAGATCTTTCAGCAAGCTGGGCTGAGTCTTATTTGTCATCATGAATTTGAATATGTTATCAAAGCAGCGCCTAGTCCATTGATCTGCTGCTGCCTTTCTCTCTCCTTCTCGGACTATGTCAGTACACAGAGATTAGGGAACAGACTGTTCATGAAAACTAATGGAAAAAGGAAGGCACTGAATTCTTTCCACTGTAATAAAAAACATAATCAATTTCAACCAAAAGTACTTCTTATGCTCCTTTTGACAACTCTGACTTCTAAAAAAACCCAACAACTTATCTAGAAGTTGCCATATTTACACAAGAACCACGAGGAAAAAACAATCTGTAAATTGCCACTTAACTTTTTTTTTTTTTAAATTAAGTAGAACATAATTAGAATTTTGAAAACAACCATTAAATGTAAAGGTTATTTACTACTGTGACGTTTACCTGCTGTAGGAGGAACGCTGCCAACGTAGTGCACAGTTGCATACTCCGTGCCGCACAAGACCCTTCGACCCAGCGCATCAGAAGGCACGCGGGCAGTCATGCTGGGAAAAACGAAGGCCGGGCTGCCCACAGACCTGCAGAGACAGAAGCGATACCCTTAGCGCACACAAACCACTGCTTTCATAAGCCCCCCTACCTCCAGTTGCTCTGTAACGGCCCAGCAGCAGGCCGGACTCCTGAAGCCGACGTTTGTGTTCCCCCGCCCCGCGGCTCTCCCATGCCCCGCACCGCCGCTGCGGAGCCTCTGCCTTCGGTCGGCCTTCCAGGCCACAGACCGCAAACCGCCCTCCCAGCCGCGGCGGGGGTCCGGTCACGGCGGGCCCGGGTGAGGGAGCGGGGCACTTCCTTCACGGCACCGCCGGCGAGAGAACAGGCGGCCGCCGCCCCGCGAGAAAACGTCCCTGCGCGCGGCTTTAGCGGCCGGTAAAGTCAGTCACCGACTCTCGGCCGCGGGAGAAGCAGCAGACGGAGGACAAGCTAACACACCGGGCGGGAGAAGCAGCCCCGGGCCCGGGCCCGCACGCCGGCTCGTCCTCTTCGCACCCGCGCCTGGGGGACGGAGCGCCGGCACCGAGGGCGGCAGGCACAGCCGGCCGCTCTTCCGACCTGCGCCGGCTGACGGCTTTCACCCCGCCCCGTCCGGCCTATCACTGCGCTTCCATTGGCCCCAAGCCTCCAGCACCGCCCTAGCTTGGCCGCTATTGGCCTACCCCCATCTCCGACCTCGCTGAAGTCATCGCCTTCGCGATGCTCCCTGGGTAATGCGGTTCGCCGAGGGAGCCGCGCCGCGGGGACTTGCCGCCCCTGGACTACACCTCCCAACGTGCCGTGGGGCGAGAAGAGGCCTGCGGCGCGGCGCCCGGCTTCACGGCCGCCGGGGGCAGGAGCCGGAGGAGAGGCTGCGGGGTGCGAGCTCGTCTGCCGGGGCAGGAGGAGCGTCCCGGTCGTTACCGGCCGCCGCTGAGGGGATGCGGCCTAGCCCAGTGCGGAGCGCCGAGGTCTAGCGGTGGCAAGGGCCCGTGCGCGGGCGTTGGGGCCGGGGGGCTCGGCCAGCCTGGGAAGACCCGCAGACGTGAGGGGGGCAGGCGAGGAGGCGGGGAAGTTCCCCCAGAAAACAGCTGCCGCGTTAATGTTTCAAAGCGGCGTGTGGTAGACAAGCCATACACGACTGTCAGTCTGATATCGAGCAAGATACTGTTATAACTGATTCAGCACGTGGCTGACCAGTAACTAAAGCAATAAATCATCATCGAGCAGTGTAGTTTCACAGGACCTGATCTTGTCAGGCTGCACTGGCTGGGTCTCTTCAGGATCAAACCACCAGTCTGTTCCATTCAGCTAACATCGGTGAAACGTGACTTACTTAGCACATTTAGAAACAAGCAAGCACTATGCATTTTTCTGCCTAAATGCACGTTGAACAAAGGCAGCAAGGCCACATTTAAAGGCTGGGGCACTTTCCCGGGAGACAGTGACTGAGGAGAACACGGACAGCTCGGCAAGCAGCAACAACTTACCCTGGTGCAGCATCCGGCCACGGGAACTAGTGTGCTGCTTGGATTTACATAAGCAAGCATACAGAACAGAAAAGTTGTATTACCTCAGTATTTGGCACTGCTACAGTTGTTACTGCATTTATTTCAACACTCACTATTTGAGAACAAAATCAATTAACTGGCAGAGGATCCAGAGAAGAGATGTAACAATTTGAGAACATGGCTTACAAAAAAAGAATCAAGGTGTCCAGCATGTGTAGATTAACAGCAAAGCCAGAAAGATTTGACTGTATTCTTGAAGTAGCAAGTGCTGGGGAACAGAAATTTAGTAAGAGCTCTTCAGTTTCATAGGCACAGCTGTGACAAGATCTAACAGCTTTCACACAGTTTGGTGGTTATAAAAATTGAAGTATCCCAGCTGACATTTTCCACATTTGTTCATCTCTGATCTGCTTCATAGCTCAAAGCCTCATAACAACTTAATTCAAACAATCATTTGAATTTTGGGACCACAAAGACTGAAACAACCATGATAGTAAGTAATCAAGAAGCTATTTCAGTGCTGTGCCTCCGCTTCTATTACATTAAATAATTCCATACACTCTTTTGGCAGGCAACATATTAGTACTCTTTGCTCTGATTCTATGATACTGATTACAGAATTCAGATACAGGTATTTGGTAACACTAGTATACTCCAATCAACATAATCTGGATAATACGTAAATTCTTAGGCACACTGATGGCTTGCATCTTCAAGCAACAGGCTTTGACAGCATGCTTTACTGTCTGGCATAAAGCAGCTGCTCCCCAAATGGACATTCTAGTGAATACCTCTGTGCCTTTACTTTAGGGTCTTCCTTTGCCAAAGGTGATGTGGTGTCTTAGGCCAATTAATGTCTTTGGAAAAAAATACATACTCTAGTCCTTCCACATCTGTGGTGGTGTTGCTGTCTTATCTCAGTTCCTCAGCCCATTCACCTCCCACAGAGGGCAGCCTTCGAACAATCTGTTCCAGTTTTGAATGATGCTGAAGCTACATAGATAGTGGTACAACAGCAGAAACAATGGCAGTAAGCCCTCTTGCTCTCCTTTTCTGACTTGCTGTTCCCGAGTACAAACCTGAGAGCATGCTCTATTTTGTTTGACTGCATGTCAGGAAAGGTGTTGACAACAAGAAAATACTTCACACACTCTTTCTGATCCCAGCAGCATGTTTGATAGGCGATTGGCCATTCTCAGAATCTACAAGCATGTTGTTGAACTCATGTATTTAGTATTTCTAAAATAATAAGAACAGCATAACTTACTGTTTATTCTTTCTATCTCTTTGCATTTCTTGTTTCTTCTGTTTTAGCACTGTAATAAACAAATAGCTATAGATCATCCAATGTATTTGACAAGAAACAGGACAGTCCCAATGCTAATAAAACAACTAGTCCCATTTAACAGTTTCACTTTGTTACCTAGAATTGCTACTTCTGCATTTTATAAGCACCTCAGTGAAAAAGGATTTAAATTCAGAATTTATTGAACATTCATTTTGGTTGGTGTAAAATATAAGAGATTAGGTTTATAGCACAGTTTTTACATTTCTGGGAATAGCAATGACAATTCCTCCATATGGTTTTTACTTTGACCTGTACACCCTATCCCACCCCCAAAAAGAAGAGAGCATAAGTAGCAATAGGTTCTTCAGTTAAAGCCACAGAAAAACTGTAGGAGTTAGTTCCATGCTTCATGTATTAACTCCATAATTATCTGAAATTCTATTTTTAGAGAACTTCAGGGTTTTTCCTTGCAAACACTTTTTTTTTCCCTTTTAATTTGTTCACATGGCCTTGGTGTCAGCCTGATTTTAATAACTTAAGTTGGTGAAAGTTGTTAGCTGAGGGAGGCATAACAGAAGTTCACTGCAGAATAACATATACTAGATTATAGCAAGAGAACAGGCCAGTTTTTGTGTGTATTTCAAGACAGCATAATCAAAAATATATGTTTGCCATTTTTCCTTTTTACAGACTTCAATAATTACTTTACTGAGTGATTAAGTAACTTGTACCATATGCTCCACAAATAACAACTGAAACATTATGAAGAGAGTGACAATAATCTACTGTGATCAAGAAAAGATGCAACTGCTTACAGACAGCATATAATTCATATACTGACAGAGTAGAGAGTATTTTCATGGATTGTTTTGGAGTTCAAAAGCAGAAAATTAACTACGATTTCCCTTTACATCAGAGTTAGTCTTCCACAAAAATTCACATCAGGTTTTGCAGTGCTCTCCCTGGAAGCATCGTGTTAGGCTTTCTTTGGGTATCTCCCATGGTTCTCTATGCTGTAGTAAACAAAGATGCTCAGTAAATGCCTTTTCAATGAGTTAAGTGAGAACTCATTTGTTCCATAGGGCACACAGGTGAGGGAGCGCTATCAGGATTCATGTGGTTTATCCTGCATCCATACTATAAATTTCACAGATAATATGCTTGAATGAAAGTGAATTAATGAATCATGGATTACTCCTAGCCACACCTCACAAAGGTGCCTTTAAAGTAATTAAAAAATGCTGCAGAAAAGGTGAACACTGGTGCTCAGCTATGATAAAAGTTATTCAGGAAGGATGTTACTATGAGGTAACAATCAAGTCAAGTAGGCAGGTAGCAGGTTATGTTTCCCTGGCTTCAAGAATAGAAAAATTGTTAAAGAAAAATATAGTAATGAAACAATGTACTCTGTTTTACCTGTACCTTTAATCAAAAGGTTAAGATGATATATGCAAGTTATTTATATAACTATCAGAATAAATAATTTTTAACTTCAATATCTCTTACATTCAATTTGGAAAGCAAACAAGGGAAGCTCAGAAAAACTAACCACGCTCTTTAGCCTTTCCTAATGAAGTGAAGAAGATCTTGTAAAATGAGGTGAAATTACATGAGGCAGCCACAGGAGCCTAAAACAGGTTTTCTTATTCTCTCAAATCCTTTCCCTGGCTCTGCTCTAGCCTCTGTCCACCTGCCAGCTCTGACATTCATCAGGCTCTTGCTGAGTGGGATAATTCATTAACCCAGACAAAAATTAACTCCTCTCCCCCAGGGCTAGTGAGTTGTTTCACAGAAAGGCCTAATAAGCATTACCACCAAAGCAAAATGGGTGCTGAAAGCAAACAGGTAGCAGAAGGAAAGGAGCTCAAGCTATATAGGACAAAAATAATTTATAACAATATATGTTACAGGCTTTAGCTTCTTGGAAAAATCTTTTCTGGCATTTCAGGAGTGCAGAAAATCTTGGATTACTTTTGTGAAGGCAAACAATGAGCCAAGATTTACCATTTCAAAAGCAGACCCAGACTATTTTGTTTGTCCAGGATCAAAAATGAGTTTGATAGTATTGTGTGTGCTACAGTATTAGTAGCAGCATACAAATATAGCTGAGAAAAGAATTACAATTAAAGTACTGAGCAAGTAATACAAAGAACATAGTAAATATCAAACCTGAAATGTAAAATAAGATTAAGACAGAACAAAGAAGAGCAATGGAAGCCTATATAGCTCTTACACATGCCTGGCCCAGTTCAGTGGTAAAAGACATATTAGAGTTCAAACCAGTTTTATTTAAGAAGGTGCAAAAAAACCCCCAAAACAAACAAAAAACCCCCACCGCACCACAACCCCCACCCCACCCCCACAAAACCAAAACCCACAAATCCCATGTTTTCATACCATGTTAGCATTTTAACAATAACTGGGGAAAGAAGCCATAAATATAGGAAATTTCCATAGTACATGGAGTCATTTAGATATTTAATAATTAGCAAAATCAGCCATAAAGTTGAAAGCATGAAGAAGTATCAACAGGTACTTTCCCAGTGCCATTAACATTTTTAGGCTGTTTGTATCAACAACTGGCCAATACATACAAAGTTGCTCTTATTAGGTACCTGAACAGCCTGAGCTCAAAGGGAGAGGTGGTAGACAAGCTGTCTCCTCAAGAAGGTCCTGAAATGATGCAGTTTTCACTATAGCTGATAGGGATAACATCAGCCTTTGAAGAAGCAGAGACAGATGCCTCATCTAATGGCTGGCCACTCAGAGACAGGTGACAGCATTCATTTACATCCAGCATTCACTTACATCCAAGCAAGCACACAATCAGAAAACCGATTGAGGTAGAGAGAAATGCTGGAGACTGCCAAGTATTTGCATTTCTCTTTATATGCACTGGTAACCTGATCAAAGTAGAACTTGTTGGCAACTGTAGGAAGATAATAAAGGGAACAGTTCTGGCTCAAAGGGACTGACATTGAAACCAGCATACCCTTTGTTTCCCCACGGGCATTTCCACTTGCAACTCAGATTTGCATTCCACAGCAATGCATCTCTTGTGAAGATCAGGAAAAAACCCTACTCCCTGTGTTGTGGGAGCCATAGCAAGAGAGAGCAGCACTTACACAACTAAACTAATTCTGCAGCCACAAGAACTCTCATGCTGCTTTAAGGAAGTTATTTTCCTAACATGTCTTAACACCAGGAGCTTGTACCAGAGTGAATATTGGAGAATATTGATGAGGATGCACAGTCTCATCTTATGGCACCACATATAAAGTCTACCTTGACTACGGAGCATCATCACTGCTGATGCTTAATACTTAAAGATGTTCTACCTGCTTAACAGATGAAGGGGAAAGATCCCAGCCTCTTCCAGTTCCTGAATACATCAAGAAAAACCCTCAGAGGCCTCAGTTCATCCTAACCAAAGTGAAGAGCAATGATACCCTGCTTCTGGGCCTTTTAAGATATACCTTCAGGTTATGCTTTGAATATTGGTATCAAAAGCCTTGAAGGCAGAAGAGTAAGAGCTGTATGGTTTCTTGCTGGTCCAGCTTTTTTCCCTTCTTACCCATTTGTGGTTTAAAAGGCCTGCAGCTGGAAAACTTCCAAGGTACTTACTCCTAAGTTAATGCAGGCACATTCTACAAAATATGGTATTAGAAAAAGTACTGGGGTGAGTTGCCAGAATGAACCAAAGAAGTGATGACATAGCAGAAGACTCCGATGGTAGAAAAGTTTTACGCAAAAATAAGAAAAGCTACCTCATTAGGGAAAGTTTGATTACACAACACTGTTTACATCCAGCAACTGAGCAGACAAGAAATGGCACTAAGTACACTTTGCATTGTATATGTCAGTTACTATATCCTAATAGGCACAAGGGTATCTTTTACAGTAAGACTAGGAGATTCTCCTGACAATAGTTTTTCCAGTGCTCTCCCCCATTCAACATCAGCTGCAACAGTGCTTTGAAACTCCCAAGACACAGCACAAAATAAATGTTGTACTTTGCTGCTGATAGTATTTTCTCATAAACCATTACAGATTTACAGGCTTACTACTAAGCACCACAAGTTATGAAAAAGGAATTACAACTCACTGTCATTAACATTAAAGACACCTTTCACCAACTTTAAGCTATTCAGTCCCAGCAACCAGGTCCATTCAGTGAGAAAGCTGTTATTCTGTGCCTAATCACAGATCAGACAAAGATTCCTCCTCAGCATGCAGATAAAAGGGATGGGCTATCATCTATAACTACATAATGTCTCTGACTGAAAGCAGTCATCCTGAGTTTTTTCATGCTTGATCACTTTCAGAAGAATCTTAACTGCCCAGGGAAGACACTAGAGCAACCTTCTTCAGTTAGTGTTTGTCTGCAGTGGGTTGACACCATGACTCTCCCTGCTTTCCAGGTACAGTAAATGAACACCTGCATAAAACTATCCTTTATCTGTCAGAAGCCAAGTATCTCTGGCCATTTCTTTTAAGACTGTGCTTGAGCTAACACCACCGCTGATAGCACCAGTCCTACCTTTGATTCAAACCACTAGCTCCCCACACTAAAGCAAAGCTTTAAGTGGCTCTGAAGACTAAGGGAACTGAACCTAATTAAAGCCATCCCAGCCAAGAAGAAAAACATCTCTGCTTATGTTTTGTTCACCTTTATATACATATTTCTACATAGATGAGCAGAGGGTTTTGTCACTTATCAGCCCTCCCTCAATCTTACTCTCAGTTCCAGTTCTATTTCAGTATGTCTGTGTACATAATTTTAAAGCACTCTTTAAGCAATTAACAAAACTGAAGTGGTATTATAGCTTGTAGAACAAGATGCTGTACTTTGTTTTAGCAAAAAATGACAGAACTTGTCTCTTTGGAGAGACCTATAACATGCCTCCAGACAGCAATTCAGAACAGGAATGCAGAACAAATTATGAACCAACTCCTGGAGAAGCCCCTCTCAATTATAAGCAGAGATTAAAGAGACCTGCACCAATTATTGTGTCCTGAAGTTACCTGGTGTGGATCCCATTCCATTTCTAGTAGCAGCTTACTATGTTGCTATTTACAGACACATGTAGGAGCTCTAATGCATAGATTTTAGGTCCCTGGCTACAAAATATTCGACAGTTTAAAAATCTAAAACCAGGCAGTCAAAATTATTCACTGCAGAGCTGGAATCAGCAGCAAATTTATGCTTTGCTGATGTCATGGAATCTTTTCTCCAAGGTACTCAGAAATCTTTATAAAGCTACAATTCAGACTAAACATTAGTCTTATTTGCATATAAAATACTATTTTTCATGATTTGCATTCCCCTGAAAATATCCCCAGCAGCTGGATAGGATTTTCACTTTAGAACTTAGGAAGCTGATCCATCTGATCTTCACAAGTCTAACTTAGAAATATCACACAACAGTTTTACGTGCAAGCATCTTTTGTTATTTAACATTGTACATTTTGGTTTACTAGAGCATTGTCTGAAAATGCACAATACACTCAGGTCAATCTGATTTCATTTAACACAGAATTTCAGCCAGAAACCTAGAGTAGCCTGGTTAAAGATATGAGAGTTTTAGGCCTGAAATAATGCTGATGATTTTGTAAAGATGATCACATTTAGATTCAATGCTTGTTGCGGTTCTGGTATATCTGCTTCAACAAAGACATCTATCTGTAAGCAGTTACAGTTAAGACTGTATAGATAATAGTGCATATATTTCAATACTCAGTGACAAATTGTTTTTAACAGTGATTTCTGTAACATGGCTACAAAAAAAAAGTTTTAAGCAAGACTGATTATCACACCTCTCACAGTCTGGTTATTTTCCTATCTTAAAAAGGGTTTTAATCCACCCCCAGGAGTTAACTTTTTAATTTTCAGGTTCTTTGAACATTTTGCTCAGCTGTTCAACTAGTGCTACAAGTTCAGGGTTTCCCCCAAGTGATTCAATTTGTTTATAGGCTTCAGATTCAAGCTCTTTCAATGTATTCCGAGTGTACTCAAAGGAACCCACATTTTCAAGGTAATGTACACAGTATTTTTTTATATCTATGTTCTCTGTCCTTTGACGTAAAATGTTTTGCACCTGAGTACTTTCAGGTCTCGACCAAATCGCGTGAATGGTTGGGAATGAGAACTTGCCCTCAGTTAAGTCTTCACAAAAACTCTTGTTTTCACTATATTCTTTGGAGTGCAAGTTGGCATAGTCATCTCTTATTTGGAAGAAGAGGCCAAGTGTGTTAAGAAGTGGCTTTAAGTCTTTTTTATAATTTGAGAACAGCTGCATGAGGCCTACAGCTAATCCAAAGAGACCACCTGTCTTTTGCAGTACCATAGCTTTATATTCAGCTTCTGTAGGACAGGTGTAAGTATCCCTCCAGTAAATATCCAAGCCTTGACCTTTATGGAGTTCCAGAAGTTGACGGGTAAAAACTTTAACAGCATCTGGATGATCAAGGGTTAAAACCTTCTCTAAGCCAAGGAAATACACATAATTAGCACAGTTGATTACAGATGGAATTCCATAGATACTGTGTGCCACTGGAAAGCCCCGTCGTAGCTTTGAGTTATCTTCAATATCATCCACAAGTAGGCTTGCATTGTGCAACATCTCTGTCACTTCAATGATAACCTATTACAAGAAGAAAAAAATTATTAACTCTCCCACTGTAATTTAACCTCCAGTTTTGCAAGACCTTATCTAAAATGGATAAGGTTTTAAAGAATTGTATTCTCTATACTGAGGCTCCCCTTTAGACCACTTGCTTTTACCATTAATACAGATTTATGATTCTCTTAATCACCCAGTTTGCTCTAAGTCCTGGATCATGTGGTCTGCCTTTTGTGTACTGTTTTCAGATTCAAAGTGGACTTACTCCCTGAAGTGCTTCTACTTGTGTGCTCCTCTTAACTGTTGCTACAGTTCTAAAATACGCCATTGTCTAGGAGTCATGCAGTAACTGTTATTAGAAACATGAATAGAGGAAAAGTCACAACATTGTGTTGCTTTTCAAGTTCAGATTCACTAACCTGAGGTCTCCCAAAGTCAGTTCTTAAGAGTGTCAGGTATTTAACACATTACACACATTTGTCATTAATGAGTTGTCATACTCAAACCCATTTGTCTTGTAGACCTTGTTTTGATAAGTGGAGAGAGTTCATCTTTCTTTCCCCACACTTTGTATAGTTATTTTCAGTACTGAGCTCTTAAAGGACATACTATTCTTTCTGAAACATCATTTGGAAAATTCCTGGCAGAAAGGCAACAGCTACAACTTCTTTTGGGAAGCTTCCTGCACACTTGTTACTACTAGGTAGACCAATATCATACACCATCTGAGGTACACAAACTGTTCAGAACATCAAGCTTGTAGCTGACTACATTTGACTAAAACTGAACCTTAACAATTCCAAAGTGGGACAATTCAACAAGAATTAGAGAGTTTTAACACTATATACTGTTTTTATTGCACAGCTGTTATGCAAGGAGCAGGTATATTCAGCACCTGCTTAAATGGAAATAAATGTATACAGTATGCAGTTTTACATGCTTAAACTCACTGCAAAACACATCTGATTAAGATATGATTTTAAAGCTAATGAACCAATTACACTTGCTAGCTACAAACACTGCACTCAGTCAACATTCATGAAAACAACTGCTTCTAAAAAAATACTAAATTAAATAGTGGCAAGTACCTAGTATGGTCCTATTTGGTAGGTGCTGTAGGAAAAAGTAAGAGGGACTTTGCTGCAAGCATTTTCTTGAGCAGCAAGCCACCTAGTGTTCAGTGACCACTGTCCCAAAGATTAAAATCCAAACCCCAGCTTTGTCCAAGATATGACTGCAAGAATGACTTAAGAAGAACTAATGACTCCTCTACCAGTTAGAAGTGAGCCCTACTTTGACCTGTAAGGATATGTTGTTGCCCATTGACTTTAAATCAGAAGATGGAGTACTTACTGAAAGCAACTTTGCATACCTATTTGTCTGAATATTCTTTTAGTCCATTATGTCCTTCTCATTCTCAGTACTAACAGGAAAGTTCCCCTGTATTCTGTGAATTCCTTGGATAAGCTTATTCTAGCATTTCTCTTGCTAACCTATTTCATATCACTGTCAGTTTCATGACCTTTTGCAGCTTCTAGACATTTAAGGTTTAATTGAAACAGTGCTTCATGACTTTGTGTGTTTGAATTAAGTTTTCTTGTGAACTTAAGGAAAGACAGTGTCAAAAATGCTTCAAAGTTGAAAGTAAGGAGCGAAAAAGTTCAGACAGCAGAAAAAGGTTATTTTAGAAGACATCAGGAAGTAGGTGAGGAAATGAAAAGGCTGCTCTTCATAATGAAAGCTGAAGAACCAGTACAGAGTGTTATGCTTTCTTAGAACCCAAGCCTATCTAATCAGTAGCTGCTGCACTATCACTCCCACACATACATTTCTACCTCCTTACCTGCAATAGCTTTAAAATTTGCTTGGCCTTGTACTAGGCCATTTCAGTGCCGCCTTAGAAGAAAGTTCATCTGAAAAACCCAGTGTTCTCTAATTCAACAAGCTGAAGTGTCTCAGTGCAGTGTCAGATGGGTACTAGAGATACAGTAAGTGGAGAAAAAAAAAGAGACCACTTGGCTGGGGAAAAGTGAAATGGTGGCAGCCAATAGCAAAATCAACTACCAAGGAAGAGTAGCCTCAACTGTATCACCTAAATGAACTACATGTAGACAAATTATCTAAAGTAGAAAAATGTCCTGTAATGAGTGCCAGAATTTAGATTTTTAATAGAAGAAATACAAATAGCTGGAGGGAATCAGGCTGCTAGACACCTGGGACATCTTAAGAAGATTATGAGATGTCAAAAAGATGACTAGAGGTGGTCCTCCAGACTTCAACAATCTTAAGTTATTAAAATTAGTACAAGTATGCACAAAAGCAGTAACAATTGTGTCAGGATGCAGATTAAAAGATGACAGGGTCTTGGGTTTGTACTCAAATGACCCAAAGAATAAAAATATTAAGTTCTATCACAAACAGCTTAAGTGGTAAAGGAAACATTAAAGCATCCATTTTCTTCATAAAGATAACCAAAACAAGCAGTCTAAGTTTTCCATAATGGTTACATGATTATCAGTTTAAAAGTGACATGTAGAACTAGTAACTTCTGTTCAGAAGCACTGCAGCTTTAGTTTACCATAGAACATGAGAGAAGACGGACCTGTACTGTCACAGGTGCTCAGCAAAAGGGCAACAGTCAGACTGCAGCATAAGAAATCCCAGTTGGACAGAATGGAAGATTTTGTTATCATGGCAGGGGTTCAGCACAGGAAGACAGGCCCTGAGAGGCTGCAGAATCTACATCCTCAGGTCTTCAAAACTCAGCAAGGCCACCAGAAGCCTAAAGTAGCTATAGAGCAAGCCCTGCTTTAAGCAGGGGGCTATCCTAGATAACTTCCAGAGGCTTCTTCCACTTTGAATTCTGATCTATGATATTGGACTAAACCCATGCATACAAAATGTATTATATAGCAACCTGTATATTATTTGGATATGTAGCTGAGCACAAAGGGTAAGATGTGTCTAGCTGGAAGCCAGAATAAGTCTAAAAAGTTACATAGACAGGTTGGAAAATAGAAAAGAAGAGTTACTAGATGATGAATGCAGCCTCTTCCTTCATTAAATCACTTAAAACCATTTTGCTCCTTGACATCTATGAAGTGTCACTCTTAAGCCACCCTAAAGAAGACTCCTTCACGAACTCTAAAAGGTACTTCTGCCAACAATTAATGAAATTAACTAGCTGTGTAAGTGTCAAAAACCATAATTAGTTATTTTAATTCCTTACATTGTCTTGGACACAGAGAATCTTTTGCACTCTCTATATGCAGTTTAGCAAAACTGTAGTCTAACCAAGAGGATAATTTTTCATTTGACAATCCAGTGTTTAAATACACAGCCACACATCTTGCACAGATTCATCCAACAGAAAAGCAAAAGGGAAGGAGAATTCCTAATTTAATGCTTCTCATTAAACTCCCTAGAGTAGGGACTCCAGAGTGTATGATAAGAAGCCCACAGTTTTAGGCCCAGAACAAGAAGTGGTTTATAAAATTGATTTAATTGCTGTCTTTGATATTCTTGTATCAAAATCAGAAGATTGTATTTTCAACCCCTATATTTGTGTAGTTTACAAAGTAACTGTCTAGCTTCTTTCATAAGTCATTGAAAACTCAGTGTTAATAACTGAGTTAAGTAGCTGCTTATCTACAACTTAAAAGGTTGAGCACACTTGGAAAGAAGTAACTGTTCTACATAAGTCATGGAAGTAATTTCTTCAGTGTTACATCACAGTCAAAGCTTTGCACTAAAGTTGTTTTCCTAAAAGTTTACTTTAATATATTCAGAAACTAGTGCATTAAAGATTTCTGATCATTTATGCTACGTAAGAGAATCATCTCTTATCGGTAGTCTTGGAAGAAAGATAACAGCCCTTTAAAAATAATTAGCCAGTACCTGTATTTTATCTTCTGGAACATTCAGCCAGTGATTAAAGGCCTGTGACAGTTTGGTTCTCACTTGCTTACCTACAATAAAAATATTACAGGCATTTATAAAAATCACATAAGGTTCATTATTAGTGACAACAGTTTGTCTTAACTATAGCTGATTTGAGACCAGTAAACTGATCAGTGTGATCACCAGAAAGTGCAAAATATATCACAGTGTGTAGCTTGTTTCCTCATTGTATAAGCATCAGTTATCAGCAGCTTCAGTTTTAAACATTTCACAGTAATATGCAAAGCACACATTTACAGATTACTGTATTTAGTTTTGGCAGTTTAATTAGTAAGTGATCCTGAGTAGATTGGTAACCTGTACAGATCAGCTTACTACTTCCGAAAGTAAGCCCTAGTTTGCCAGGCATGTTGATTTTGTGTATGTAACAGATTAGGAAGTTTCAATTATGATTCATTATTAGTTGAAGATACAGATATTTGTTGAATATTTATTTCTCTCCATTTTTAGGTCTCTCTTCTGTAGTACTCTTCACTTGCTACTGACAATTTGTAAAACAGGAAAGTGACATTTGATATACTTACTAAATAACTCTAAAAAATCTAAACAGAACATTCTGAACAGGATAGAACTTTCCAAGAATTCAGACATTTATCTTATACCCAAGAAGTCTACCTACAAATAATAGGATTTGTTCTGCTTTGGCTAAATCTAGTTTGGTGGAGCCAAGCAGTCACCGTTTCACAGGAAGGAAAGACAAGATCAAAAGTCCAACTTTAGTGTTAAAACAAGCATTACTATTCAATCCAGACACACTTTACATGACCGAGTTAATTTTACTAGAAGTTAACCTATGTGCCTATAAATTATTGATGCCAGCTTTCTTTAATAAATTGCTAGGAGTCATGTACAAATATTTATTCAGTGTCTACTGATGATCAATATGAAATAAAGTCACCCCATACCCACACTGAGACAATGCTGCTCTGAACTTTGAGAAGCTCAGCTATGCATAAGATCTTTGAATTACTGCAAGACGGGTTTAGACAAACAGCTCTGCATATGTAGCTCACATCAACAAGGCCTTTGGAAAGAGTTTTAAATAAACTTCAAAGCAGTGCAACTTAGACAGTGGGTTCCATATTACTCATCTCAAGATCTACCGAGACATAACTTAATGATTCTGCAGTATTAGTCCTCATATTGATAATGCCATCTTGCCCATAGCACTGAAGAAATTTGAACATTTGAATCTCTCCCTAAGGCTTCTCTATTGCTCTGTGAACAGCACATACAGAACAGAATAATAAAAATGGGTAGGTTCACTTGCAGTGATATACCCTGGAGAAACTGGACTGAGGATTTTTTCTTCTTCTAATTAAGTCACCAACAGGTAAGCAATAGCTTTGTGATTCAGGCTCTGTGGGAACGGTGATAACCTTCCTCCCTCGCTCAGAAGGCTTCAATTTTTGTCTCAGTTCTCAAAGATTTCCACTGCTTCCCATCACCACCATCTTTTGGTTTTCATTAGAAGAGACTAATGAAAAGATGCTTCCCCCCCCCAGCTTTGTCCTTCGGCTCTATCCTGTGATACAGGCACTGTTACCTGGCCATACACTATCATTGGCTTGTGTTCTCCATTTTTGTTTTCTATGCTCAGTTTTAAACACTGACAACTTTCTGCAGGAGGGAAAGATTATTTTGTCTCTCAAACAGCAGAACAGATATTTTAAGCTCCCCATATCAGGTTTGCTCCCTTTCAGGAAAGTACATAGCTGATTCTAAATTTTGTTTGTTTGTTTTAAATCTGTTTATTTAAATCAGTAATTCACTGACTTAGAAGTTCACTATTTTAACACAGGTAGCCAGAGCTCAAATTTAAATATAAAGTTAGAGTAGTGCCCAAGAGTTTAAAAGCCTCTTACATTAACTAAGCACCACCACTAATTCAAGTTAGACCTGCTTCTGACAACATCTCCTGCAGTTACTAAGGATTTGAAACACTTCAAACACTCAGCCTTCCCCCCCTTCTTCCCCATGTAGTTAGATCAGATTTTGGCCAGATTGGTTCCCTGATCCAACTCACTACACACCTGTGACCACCGGTCAAAATGCCCTGCATCAGAGGTTCAATATTTTACTTTAAAATAATTGCATGAGTTAACTGAAGAGAAAAGATTGCTCAAAAATATTGAGAATTACTGTTAAAAACATCTGCCAAACTGTATGGCTTGCCAGTTCAGTATTAACAAATATTTCAGTACCTCCATAAAGAAAACTACTCAGAGATAAATATCACATTAAGGAAGTGTACCTTATCTACAGCTGTTTCTTCACTTCTAAATTACATTCATATAGACAACACCTACTTTTTCACATTAGGCAGCTAATTCTGTTTTTCTGAATGTGTTTCCTAGAAAACATGCTTATGGAATGCTGGATGTTCAGCAACAAGTGTTATTTTATCATGAGGAACATAACTACTAGCACACACTCTAAATGGATTATTAACATGCACAGTGGATTTAGGCACTTCAGTT
Organism: Harpia harpyja; assembly: GCF_026419915.1. Lineage (NCBI taxonomy): Eukaryota > Metazoa > Chordata > Aves > Accipitriformes > Accipitridae > Harpia > Harpia harpyja. The sequence goes on from NC_068952.1 coordinate 33,821,974, forward strand.
CCTTAGTACAGACTGCATTTGAATTGTTAGACTTGTCCACCTTGACTAGCAGGGCTGTCTAGACACTGGCTATTCAACAAAAAACTACTATCTGTAGAGCGAAGCATTCATCTTTCCTTTTATAGGTGCAGATTTGCTTGTGTGAGCCCCTTTAAAGGAACATTATTGCTATATAAATGCTGTTTTATCTTGTTCTGAAGTCAATCATACCCAGTCTATGTGATATTACAGCAATTTTCTGTATGCATGTTTTATGCCTACAGCCATGCTATGATGGCAAAAGACCAAAGCTCTCTAATACTGGTCTCAAAAGCCTATATGCAGAAGCCTCTATTCCTTGCCACACCTCTCCTCTCCCCAAACTAGACAAGACAACAATCCAGGGACACTAGGACAAAATTAAAAGGAGTAGAACTTAGCACTGGCAGAATTATTCAGTTTCTTCACTGTCACATGTCACCGCTCTGTTAATTATTCTAAGCAGGCTATTGTAAAACTGAAGAATACAGAAGTCTAACTTCCAAAATTAGAAGCTCTACCTACTATATAGAGCTATAATAATAAACATTGCTGCACCAAGGTTTTATCAAAGTTATGCTAAATGCTTTTGGTTTAATCTGCTTAAAACCCCAATATTAGCCAAATCAAACAGCAACTATGGAAAGCTTTTCTCCTTAGTAATGTTGGGTGGAAAGGGTGAGAAAATATTCAAAACATAACAGATTCACTCTGATGAAATTTCTTCTACAGATAAGAATGTAACCCCCTTATCCTTGAAACAAAGATCGTTAGATTAAAGATGTTGTACTGAGGACAATCCCTCCCACCTCTTTAGACAGATGAGATCTTTCTCTAAAAAAAAAAAAAAAAGAAAAAAACCCTCAGCCTGACTTCCTCTCTCTATACACAATTGTCTTGTGGCAGGGTACAGACCCCAAACCCACAGACCTCCAGCTCTGGACAGGCTACTGATCAGTATTTCTTCACTCTTGCTGCATTAAAGTGACAACAAATTATGCCCTTAGGGCAGCACCCCACTTACAGTGAGGGTACATAGAAGGGCGAGAACAGCATGGGAAAGAGCAAAGGGACTATTAACCTAGCCCTCATTAGAGCCTCACTAAGCTAATTCAACTCATTACCCCAGCAGAAAACTGTCTGCTTGTTGCTAGGTTAGCTTTCTGCCAGCTTTATGTACTGAGTCAGCTTATGAAATGGATCTGCCAGAGTTAGTACAGGGTAAGCAGCAGATACTGAAAGCCAGAGGAAGGGGGCATTGCCCTTCTGGAAGAAGGAAGCTACTATACTACCTCAGCTATATTGTATACTTTCATATTTAGCTCTGTCCTCTGATGATGAGGGCTAAATGGATAAATTCCCCAAGCAGATCTCCCCACACAGCTATAAGAACACTACAGCCAGCAAAAGTGAACTGCAGGAAGACAAGCAAAGAGAGCAGGCATAGACACTTTTAAACCTGGGTAGCCACTTGTGATGGATTATTGTCACTGTAGAATTGTCTGGCTTAAGTCTCCTGTTCCAAATCGGGTTAACTAGTCCAGGGTTGTGATCCTGATTTTTGCCTTGTTCCTTCTTCTCAGGATCCTGAATGCCACCATCCTAACGCCACTACAGCCAAGGTTGCTCCCAGTCTTCGTGTCCTAGACAATTCTTCCTTGTTTCTAAGTGTGAGGTCCAGCATAATGCCTTCTTTCATCAGCTCCTTGATCATCTGTGTTAGCAAGTGGTCACCAATGCATTCCAGAAACCTCCCAGATTGCCTCTGCCCTGCTGTGTTGCTTCTTCTACCAGATACTGAGGTAGCTGAGGTCTCTCATGAGTACCAGGGCCTGTAAATATGAGGCAGCTTCCAGTTGTCTGAAAGCCTCATCTACTTCTTCCTGCTCAGGTTGTCTGTAGCAAAGACCCACTATAGTGTCACCTTATTGATCTGCCCTCTAATCTTAACCCGTAAACTCTCAACAGGCTTATCTGACTGAAGGCAGAGCTCCATGCAGTTCAGCTGCTCTTTCACATAAAAGGCAACTCCCACTCCTTGCTATCCCAGACTGCCTTATCCCAGGCAGTCCACATCCATCCATGGCAGCACTCCAGCTGTGCAGGCTATCCCACATCAGATACCCCAATAAAACTGCAGCCCTGCAACTGCATGCCGACAAACTCCTCCCATTTGTGCCCCATGTTGTATGCATTTGTGCAGGGGCACTTCAGAGAGGCACCCAATCCTGCAGATTTTCCAGAAAAAGTGAGAGCTTCCCCCATCATGTTGTCCTGTTCATAATTCCTTGTTTGAGTGCATACACCTGGGATGGGTTGCCTTTAGCTCTGCTCTGTTGATTACAAGGTGTCTCTTGTCCTTTGTTTGCAAGTTTACCATCTCCTTACCTTATTGTGTATAGGCATTCCCCTCTATTGTAATTTCTAGTTTAAGTCCTTTCTCACCAGGTTGCTCAGCCTGTTGGCAGGGACACTTTTGCCCTGACTTGGGTAGGGGGATGCTATCTCCTGGTAGTCCTTGATCTACAAAGGGAATGCCATGGTCATAAAACCCAAATCTCTATCAGTATCAGCTGTGCAACTAACTAGTTGTTGACAGGCAGAATCTCTCTGTTGTTCTTGATGGTAAGGGGAAGGGCATTGAGCTTCATCAAGAAAAGCCACCTGGCTTCCTGTGCCCTTGGCCCTCATTCCAAAAGCCACAGTCATGCTTAATTAGCTCCAGGCATCCCCTTGCTATATCCATTAGTGCTCAAGTGGAAGAGCTGCAGGGTTAAGTAGACTGAGGGTGAAACACACCTTGGCAGTCCTTCCATAACATCCCTGATCAGAGCTACCCAGAAGCAGCAAAGCTCCCCAGAACAGAAGCTCAGATGGAGGCCTCTGTCCCCTGCAGGAGTCAGTGTCCCCACTACTATCACTTGCTGCCACCAGGTGCTGGTCTGATGCTTGGCTGTAGACAGAGCTTCCAGCCATGTCTTCTTCCAGTGCACTGAACCTATTTGGCAATTGCATATCTGCCTGAGGAACAGGAATCTTTCTCCTGGTGCCAGAAGCCATCAGCTCCCAGCCTTCACCACTGTGAGCATATCCATTTCCCAACTTGATATGCACAGACTGTTCCTGCCCCTCCTTCAATATACCTGGAGGTTTCAAGCTCTTCAACCTGCAGGGTCTTCCTCTTTTTGTTATTTCTGATGCTGTGCAGCCTGCTGACCCCCTTCCATGGCTCCTTTGCTTGGTGACACACATTTTCCACCACTCCACACCTTTTAGGGGCAGGGACATCACTTTCTTCTGGCCCAGTGGGTGCCCCCAGGCAGCCCTGCAGCTCAGAACCTGGAGAGCTGCAGCCTCCCTCAGGAACTTGGCTTGAGGCCTCTGATGTGCCAAGTGTAGTTGTGCCAGTGGTAAGGTTCATGCCCTGTGGTGCTTAACTCCAAGCTGGTCAAGTTCAACAACCCAGCAGACAAAGCTGAAAAACAAAAGCCAGTCTTGATTGTTTAGCTTGCTGAACAAGCCCAGGAAAGACTGCAGCCAAGACCATAGGGAAGTGAAAGGGAAGATGCACAGTCATGAATGGGATCAGAATCTACCCCTTTCAATAGCAAGCTGTTGACCATACCAGTTTTACTGCAACTGAAACTCCATATACTCCTCAGTGCTGCAAAAACAGCTACTGCTGTTAACTCAGCCACTCAGAGATAAAAGATTCATCATATGTGTGAATCAGGCCATTTTTGAGACAAAACACATTGGAATTTGTAAAAGTTAATCCTGTTTATTGCACTGTGTTTATGAGACTAAAGGACAGAATACTAGACTCAAGTACAACATCACTATAAGCTAGTATGGCAATGTTCTACTGCAATGAGTTTTTACAAGAAAAGTTACTGTTTCAGAATGTATGTTCTCCTAAGCACTAAATTCTGCTAGTGAAGCAATACACATTAATTACCATACTAGCAGTTAAAATGGCAACATAGTAAAAAAGCCTTAAGTGCAGTAGCTTCTCTATCCTAGTGCTGTTGAAGTCAAAGAAATAGACAAGCTTAGTTCAAGTATCATCCCCAAACTGTTACCATTGAAAGTCCTATTTCATTAATGGGAAGCAGAGTAATCAATTTCTTGTATTGAGGGATTAATCCTTAAGAGTTATAAGAATTTGTGTTCTTACACTACAGACAACATTATCAGGGACCATTTTTTTTTTCCCCAAACAACCTTAATAGTGTTACACAATCCCTTTTTAGGTAAACAAAGTTTGATATGTATCTAAATTCATTCAAGTTCTCATAGGTTACGAAACCATTTGGAGAGTTTGTTTCCTAACTAGTCTTAAAAGATAAGCAACTGGACTATTGCAGGGCCATAAGTGTACATACTTGACACTCAGCCAAGCTTTCTGCAAAAGCCCCTCAGAGCTCAAGCTGATCCAACACAGAAACAGCTCCTTGTCCCCCACTCATGTGCCAGCTCACTAACAAGATGAGAGAAGATTAACCAGGCAAGTTTTTAACAGGTTAGGTGATTGATACTACCTAATCATTTGGTCTACAAGCTGAGAACTGGCGCAAGTTAAGAAGCTGGAGAATACTGCCAGAAGCATAAAGAAGATGGGATGAAACTGCCTCTTTCAGCAAGAGCTTGCTAGATTAGCTCAGGCATCTCATTTGGGCTCCACCCTAATTATGAACAGCTAGCATCTGCCCAATTTTTCCCCCTCATCAAGCATTGGTGCTCATACCAATTCCGAGGTTTACACAAGTAACCGGCTCCTACTGATCTGTACTTGGCATAGCTGACTTTGGGCAAAGCCAGTGTTTCAAAAACAGTAAACATCCAGCTATATGATTGTGAAGCCTCACTGCTTCACCTGAGTGAAGCCTTCCACAGGTACACCACTTTTACCTGCCTAGTTTAAGAGAAGTCTTCCCTTTTGAATCACATCACTGTTTCTGCATAGAGAGAAGCATATCTTGTCTCTCACCTTCTCCAAAATGTAAACTAAATTAAGAAGAGATCAACATGTTAGAGTGGACAATCAGATTTATGATACTTTAGCAGTACAGGATATAAAATGCTTGCACTGTCAGTAAGTATAACATTATATAAGCCATCAGTATAGAGTGATCAGGGTTGAACTCACAAAGTATAGTAATTTAACCACAGGAGTCAAGGTGAAAAGGTTAAGCATATATTCTAGATACATCATTTAAAGTGAAAGCTAACCGAAGAGCTATTAGTCAAGCACTTCTGCCTATGGAAGCTCTTTTTGGCACTTTTTGCCTGTTGTATATTTTCTACTAGGAAGCTGAGGGGTTTTTTTGCTGGTATCTACAATAGCTTAAAAAATATTTAGCAGCTAAAAATGCAGAGGTGTTACAATATACCTTGGTTATATGAGATAATCTAACCAAACAAAAAGTACACTTAAAGGTGGTGTTGGAGGAAAGTAAATTTCTTCAGGACTAGCTCTCAGAAAGCTCTCTGGAATGTCATAGACTCACTCTCAGGGTAGTTCTCTATCAAAACCACCACCCAGTTCAACATACCCAAATGGAATATACTGTGAGGAAATAGAAAACGAGCTTTCTGGCATTCAAAAGGTATGTTACTGAAATTCTTTCCTTTTCTTATTTTTCAATTCAAGTAGCACTAACTGCCAAGTCAAATGAAATCACTAATGTAGACAAGACAATCCTGGATATTTGTAGAGATAAATAATGAAGTTACACACAAGTGTAATGAATTAGGACCCACCCTGCTGATATACAGATCTTGTTGCAGATGTGCAAAAGCCACTTAGTACTGTGCCTGTGATTCATTATGCTACTTGTCTAGACAGAAGGTCTCCTACCCCAGTCAGATAAAATTTGTCAGAATTATTTTCCATATTTTTTATCTTCCTTAACTATACCAGTATGCAGTATAAGCTGGACAGAAGGCAATCATGCAATAGCCCCAAGGACAAAGTAGTTCCACCACTATTTTTTACAAAGATTGTCACTCTGATGGCTTGTATGGTTTTTCTTATACTTCAGGTATACAAGTAAAATCCACAGCAATCTAACTGTTCAGTCAAAGAGGCTTCTGAGAGGCATATCCATACAGTAGTTCTCTATCAAACTGCCTCCTGAATTCTCCTAAAAGAAGTACTGTTCAAGACTGAAAACTTCACCTGAATGTGTTGCTAGTGACCTGATACCACACAAGGACTGGTTCATCCTCTGGCAAGTGAAGCAATCCAGGGACAGACAAACCTGGCCATAAGAATGCCTGGCTCTACACATACCAGGGAGAAGAAATTACAGAAAAGAAACAGGCTATTTAAAAAAAAAAACCAAAACCCCACAACCCATTCAGTCCTGTACAGCAAGCAGATAAAGAACAAAACATTGTCAGCCCTGAGTTTAAGAATGGGATCAAGTCTTCAGTACTTGCCCTTATCAGTTTTAAAAAGTAGCAAGTCAGCTACTCTGAATGGAGAACAGAGTAACTGAAATACTATTTACACTGCAACACAAACAGACTAAAGAGCTATTGCACCAATCTCACCAAAAAGAGTGGTTCTACAAGAAGAAGAAAAGAACAAATATTGAAGAGTGTTACTTTTAATTACTCTTAAATCTACAAATCAAGAACAGACAAACTTCTTGGCTTATACTTCCTGAGACAAAAGTTGCCATAAAAACAATTTTGATATTTAAAAACAACACAGTACAAAGAAACTTGCCTGGTAGTTGAAGTAAATACTGGTATGGCTCTAGGATTCTTTTAGATGTTTCATCCATCCCATCCATTTCTTTATTTCATAAGAGGTAGTTCACTGTTAAAGAAAGTGTTATTAACACTACTTAGATGGAAAAATTAGGGAAGTAAAAAAATAGATGCATACAATTAATGAAAAGTCAGCTGACTTTGAGGTTAGGTGCAAATATTCCAGTTTTCAACATGACACCTTCAGTTAATACTACCTTTACTACATAAACTTTTCCAGATGTCATTTAGAAAAGAAACAAGCATATGTACTAAATACAGGGTTTTTTTTAATTATTCATGAATAGTTCAAACCAACTCCTAGACTTTGTTTGCTCTTTTATATGCATTAGAGGGCTTAGACGATAAAGTATTTAAAACATTAGCATTCACAACAATGAAGCTTCACTGTAAGTCTTTAGAGAAGACACTCGGCACATATAAAACCTCATATGACTAACCTGATTAGACCTCCCTAAATGCTTTCCCCCGTAGAGATGCCTAAGAGCATAAAACATACCTCATACCAAGGCAACCTAAACAAGGTGAACACTGGCTTCAGCCTTCTGATAGAATTCTTCAGTCCTGTTTTAGAAGGCAGAACAGGAATATACCATTTTCTTACCTCTGTTTAAGCATACAGACATCTCTACACACTTTCCCATGTACTATATACATCATAGCCTCTCATGATAAATCTTCTAGGATCCATTCCCTACACAGCTCAACAATTTTCTATTGATTATGTTTCAGTTCACATACCTTTGGTCATTTATATCTGCATTTTTTTTTCATACTGTTTTCTATCATAGATATTCTGTCCTTTCACCTCTAGCCTTACTTGCTGCACTGCAGATGCAGCAGCTCAAAACAATTCTTCTAATGTCATTTTAAGACAGGAACTGCAGCAGTAGCATAAAGTCTCATGCTGCTTCAGCATCATTTCTTAGCTACTTAGCTAGCATCCTGGAAAGGATGTATTTTTTGCCACTGGAGCAACTGAATAGTTACATAAATTATCCACAAAAATAACTATTTTAAAGTGATATTTATAAGTATGGACTGATGCATTTTTAATGTAGGAACATTAAGGGGAGTGGTTAACATGAGTGGAATAAACTATGTTCCACACTTGCTTAAAATAATCCAGCAATACTTTCCCATCAAAAGCTCAGAACATCAGCATTAAGATCACTGCTTCCTCTTACGCTTCCTGGACAAACTGGTATTCCTCAACATTCACGACCTTTCCCTTTCAGTATAGCTCAATCAGTTCCTGTCTACTTCCATTCCCACCCTCCACACCCATAAGCATTTGCAGCAGTCCAAACATGGGAACTGATCCACATTAATAATTATTGTCCAAGCTTAGGTTTGGATCCGTTCCTTTACTTGCTTCACTGCATATGTTAATCAAACATATCAGCACTTCAGGGGCAAGAAAGGCTATTCAAGCAAACACAGTTGCCAACAAAATGCTCCTAAGACTGCACCTTTTGGGAAAGCTTTGCATAGTTTCTTAGCTGTAATGCCACAATAAGCAGTACAGCCTTTCCATCCTATCCCATGGTACGCCAGCACAACTAGCGGTCAGGCTGCATGGTAATCTAAATCAGATTTTACACCCTTGACTATTTTGTTTTCAGCTTGTTGGTATAACTGAAGGGATAGGAACTGCTTTTAAACACCACACCTGATTTAAGCACTGCCACTAAGAGTCAGCTGTCAAACGGTACCCTTACAAATCAAGGGTAAGTCTCAAAGGACTTCAGTGAGGAAGTGAAATCAAAGATTATCACAATCCACCCCCAGATGTTTTAAGCAGAAAGAAGCTGGTAGAGATGGATATAAGGACACACTATTAACTTAACAACTCTCCTGTGACTATTATTTGTCAAAAGCCACACAGATGGTTTGGAATTGAAAGTGCCTAGCTATGCAACAGAGCTGGGAAGAGATGTTAGGGTTGGAATTGCTTCTCTGTAAAAGTTTCTGCTTAAAAGTAAATATTACAGTTTTCCCTCTCTCCTCAGGGAATTCAGAGGTTTCTTGCCTGTCTGTATGACATCAAGACAATATTGAAAATCCCCAACTAACTTGAAATTCACTAGTATTACACAGCAACAAACTAATTTTTTTGCATCTGCTGGCACAAAATTAGTAGGAGTCCACCTGAAATGCTGCTTATCAGCAGAAAATTAAGCACTTCTCCCACCAGTGCCAAGATTTTTTTTTTTTTAATTAAAAGGGAGGCAAAAAAGCTCTAGCAGACAAAGAGTGGATGGTAACTTAGCTTAAATCACTACAGTTAAACTTTTCTAGAATGCTATGCTACCTTTAAATGAAGTGATAGGTGACCTCCGCTAAGGAAAAGAGAAACAGTCTGATTATTCATCAGTCAGCTACATGTCTAACACACCCGCCAAAAAAAGAACAGTGAGCAGAACCTCCCCCAAACTTACACAAAGAAAGGGACACTTGATTAAAAAAATATGTAAATGAAGTTCCTTATAAAGGCCTGTAAGCAAGAAAACCATGATGAGACTTGTAATCTTACTGCTTTTTGCACAAAGTTATTGCATTTGACACACTTGGAAAATGCTTGATATTAAGGGTTTCCTGCCTAGGGGAGTGACCAATTTACTACGGAAGTTACACTGTTGCAGAAAGTCTTCTCAGCAAGGACATTTAGAGACAAGATCTCAGTCAGCACTTCCTAATAAAAAGTAAAATTGCCAGGAGTTAAACAATAAATGAAAGGGAATGCAAAGCCTTTTGTTACTAAGTGCAAGAATTGATTACATGTACACTTATTCAAAGGATTAAAGCAGTTAAGGCCATTTTGGCTTTAAAACCAGTTTCCTTTTAAACCAGTACACAGCCTTGCTGCATTTCAATTCATGCATGACTAAGTTTTTTCAGTTATTTTTCAGTATCCCCACTTAAGTATACAGAATAGCCGTTATTGGCACAGGCTGTGCAATCACAACAGAGAGCCCACGGAACTGTCTTTTGGACTGCAACAAACCTTCTCTCTAACAGTCTCTTTGAAAACACACAAGACACTAGAATAAGGTGGTGACATGGGCTTCCATAAGTTAGAACTACTCTAATACTATACTTGAAGCCGTGATCTGTGTCTAGGAGCTTCCTAGAGTGGATGAAAGTCATATTAATTCTAGGTTACACATCAAGAAAAATCTTCATTTTGGAACTTCATAAAACAGCTTCTAACCCCATCCCTTCCATCCCATTCTGCAGAATATTCTCCCCTCCTCCAAATTAGGGGAATATGATCACTGAAATGGTCCAGGTTAAATATACAGATGGTATTTTAAAAAGCATCATCATCTCGGTGACTCCAATCACAGTACAGTTACACAGAAAATAAAAGAGAACCACCAAAGGAAGAGAGCTGTAGTGCAACAGGAACCATCCAGAAAGTTCTTAAATCGGCTCCATCACAGAACTTAGTGCACTGAGACACTGATTTCACTGTAATCAGTGAAAAAAAAAAAGCCCCAAATAGGGGGATGTAGGAGTGAGAAGGTCTGTTTCAGAAGGAATACACAGAAACTGTTGTGAATGTGTATTGTTTCAAAGAGGCTATCAAGGCTCTTAATCCAAATGTAATTTGGACAGGATGCTTGTCACCCTAGTCCACATTCTCATTCTAATTAGCAGAGTCCTCTTTACAACCCCCCCGAGGCTGATTCCGAGCAAAACCTTGTATTCAACTTAAGGACAGGCAACTTCCCACAGGTGGAAGGATAACCATACACTTTCCCTGAAGATGCAGCTAAGTAAATAAGCAGCCTTCCATAGCTGCAATTTCAACACTAACGTCAGAACAGCAATAACATACTGTTGCTGGAATTGTGCTTCGATTTTAATAGGATTTCCAGATATAATTGAGCATGAAGGCTACAGCAGCCAGACAACAATACCTGGGCTATCAAAGCCCTCGCACTATGCTGTGACAGCACACAGGCAGGAAGGGGTTTTAAGTCGCAGGCTGACCCGAAGACAGAAAACGAGCGGGCAGAAGCCGTGACTACTTCTGAATGGCTTCTCAGACTAAAACCCACATTTCACAAAGAACACGAAGCTGCTACCCTGCTTGCAGATGCCTAACCCCCGCCCAAAACATCCCGGTCACACCACAGAAAGAGGGTTCATTTTTCGGAGTTCAACGTAAGAGATGCGAACGCGACGGAGGCGGCAGAGCCTCTCTAGCTGCACACACGACCCAAAGGCAAGCAGCCCAGCCTCGCCAGCGCCATTTTAGATAAAGCGAGACCGAGAGCCGAGGGCTCCTCGCTCCCCCTACCCGCCGTCCGCCCCCATTTTCTCATCTGCGCTGTCGGCAGCCGAGCTCAGCCGCCGCCGAGGGAAGCGCCGCCCGCCGCCAGCCCGGCGCAGCCCCGGCCCCCGAGCGCTCAGTCAGTCAGCCCGCCCCGGCGACAGCGCCGCTGCCCGCCGGCGCCACCCAGCACGAACGGCGGCCGCCGGCTCCGGCCCCCCCTTCCCCTCAGCCCCTTCCCGGCCCCCTTCCAGGCAGCCCGCCAGCCCCTCCTGGGCGGGGCGGCCGCGGCACCGGCTTCCCCCCCGCTCCCCTCCTCCAACCCCCGCCGCCGGGCTCGCCCTCGCCGCCCGACCCCGCGCAGAGGGGAAGGACCGGCTCCTCCGAGGAGCGCGCCCCCCTCCCCTGCCCCCGGAGCCCGCGCCGGGCGGCGACAGCGCCTCCCACCAGCAACGGCCGGCTAACGGGCAGGCGGCGCGGGGCAGCCCCGCGCACCCTTGCCTCAGCCCGGGCAGCCACCGCTCACCTCGCCGCCGCCTCAGCCAGCCAGAGCCGCGCCCCGCTCCCCCGAGCAGCCTCCGCTCCAGGAGTGGCGGCAGCGCTCGGCGGGAGGAGCGCCGCCCCCTTCCGCTCCGCCGGGCGCCACCTTCCCCTCTTGGGGGAAAATGCGCCACCAGCGCCCCACCGCGCAGGCGCCAGCCTTGCCCCCTCGGCTCATTAGCAGTCGGCGAGGGCCCCGTCCCCTCGCGGCTGTCGCGCGCGGTGCGCCCTGGGAAGTGTAGTCCGCTCGACGCGCAGCGCCGCTCTTCGGGCCGGTACGAGCGGCGAGCGAGAACAACGTCACCCGTGAGCACCCTCGGCGCCGAGTCTCAGTTTCCATAGTAGTGGAGAAAAATGATGTCAGTATTTCCGACGCGGCGGCCAATGGGGCCGAGGGAAGGGCGGGCTCTGCGGGCCGGGGCCCAATGGAGGAGGCGGGGAGAGGGGCGTGCCCGTCGTCCCCCCGTCAGTCAGTCAGTCAGTCAGTCGGTGTGGGAGGGGGAGGGGGACCGAGAGGCTCCGAGCCGAGCAGTCACCGCCGCCACCGCCGGGTCCGCGCAGGACGGATCGGCCCTTCCGCACGCCGCGCGGAGCCGCCGCGAGCAGAGCCGTTGCCGGAGCGTTGAGCGGGGGCCGAGGTCGGCCGAGGGGGCCTGGAGCTGAGAGGAGGCTTCGCTCCGTTCCCTTCCCTCCGCCCCCCCCCCCCGCCTCAGTTCGGGGGAGTAGCGGGCGGGCGGGCGGGCGCCGCGGAACAAAGGTAACGGCGCCGAGCTGGAGAAGGAGCCCCCCCCCCCCCCCCCCTCCACCGGCAGCGCCGCCGGCGGGCGGGGAGGCGGCGCGGGGCCTCGGGGGGAGCGCGGGGCCGGGCGCCGGCGGCGGGGCGTGCGTGCGGGGGGGAGGGGGGCGGTTGTTTTTCTGCTCGTAGGGAGACTGCGGCGGGACTCGCCGATCCTCCTTCCCCCCCCCAAACACCCAGCGGCGGGGCGGGGGGGAGGGGGATCGGCTGCCGCCTGCGTGCAGGAGGGACCGGCGGCTTCTCCAGCCCCCTCCGCCGGGAGAGGACGGAGCCCCCTCCTCCACACACACACACACACGCTCCGTGTCCCCGCCGAGCAGGTCGGGCCCCTTTCTCCCCGCCCCCCTCCCTCCCCGTCCCCGCTCCCTTCTTTTCTTCTTCTTCCTTTTCTTCCCCTCCGCCGCCTCCCGCCCTCCCTCCCTCCCCCCGCCCGGACCCGCTGCGCCGAGCCGGGGAGTTGCGGCTGTTGCTGCTGAAACTCCTGCCGCGGAGTCAGCGCTTTCCTTTATTTGAGGGGGGGGCGGGAGGGGGGGAGAGGAGGAGCCGCCGCGATCCGGAGCCGCAGCCCCTACAAAAAAGCGTGTGTGTGTGTGTCGGGGGGGGGCTGCTACCGACACCCCGCTCCCCCGCCGCGCACACAGGCACTCTTCCTTCTACAATGGAGGAAGAGCCTCCCTTCCTCCTCTCTCCCTCTTCCCTCTCTCCGGCTCCCCGCGGTAAAGTGGGGAGGGGGAGTGGTCCCAGGGCTGGGACCCCCCGCGGGTCCCCTCCCGCCGCTTGGCGCCTGGGGAGGGGGCGCAGCGCCCCGGGGAGGCAGCCAGGGACGCCTCCCCCCCCCGCCCCGCGGCAGCCGAGGAGGCTGGGGGTGGGTTGTTGTTGTGGCAAGTTTCTCCTCTTCTGACAGAAATGGCGTCAATGGCAGCGAGTGTAGGGGAAGCCGCGGTGTGTGGGAGCTGGAGGGGAAGCAGCGGCCGAGGAAAGAGGGCAGGGGGTTAACCGGGGAGAAAGGGGGGATCCGGGGAAGGAAAGGGGGAGTTTCGGGAGGAGCCCGGCGCCCCCACCCCGATCCCTCCCTCCCCTCCCCCCGCTCGGTGCGAGCGGCTGGTGCGGTGCCTTAGCGCTTTGTTTTAAATTCCAGGTCCAGCCTCGGCCGCTCAGCCCCTGTCGAGGCTTTTACCGCAGCCTGAGCTCATCATGAAGGTAAAACACTCGCTTGTGTGCCTGGGAGGGGAAGGAAGGGAGGGTTGCACGAAGAAATGCTGTCCTATCTGTCAGTCCATCTGTCCCGAGCCCGGTGCGAGGCTCGGTGCTGGTGCAGATCCAGACTGCGGGCTGCTTCGCCCCCACTGCTGTGTTTCGGTGCCTTAGCTCGTTTGCTGACGGTGGGGCAGGCTTTGCTCCGCCGCGTTACGCTGGGGGAAAAACTGTTAAGTTCGCTGAGTGGGGGGGTTGTTCTCCTTCAGAAACATTGTTTGTAGGAGAATAAGGACATGGCTGCCTGGGCTGAGCTTGCTTCATGGAGGAGCAGGGGACAGTCGCCCTGCTTGAGAAAGTAACGTTGCAGGGGAAATGCTGGCTATACAACCGCGTTTACCTGAATAGAGGGTACACGGTAGATTTACTTACTTTCTATTTGTTAATAGGAGTTTTGTTGAATGAATAATCTTGATATGATCAGGGAAGGTGCATGTAAGATTCTCTGCAGTGAAATGATTGCTGTAAGGTGCAGAAAGATTTTCAAACAGGTTCTAATTTTCTTCTCAGTGCTCTGTAGTATTCACATACCTCATTGTCACTCATTTTTCTTCTCTTAGGCCTTTCTAGACTATTTATTTTCAATGTATTATGCAAGTTTTATAGAAAAAAAATCGGATTCATGGAATAGAATGATTTCTTCTGCATGTGGCAAAGATCAGTGTACCTAAAAGTAGTTTTTAACAATTGGGTTTGTTATTTTTTTTTAATCATTTTGCTGATATGTCTCGCTCAAACAGCTGTTTATGTTACCATGACCCCCATGTAATTCAGCTCTCACTCCTGCTGGGCTGCAGTAAATCTCATTTCAAAATACCGTAAATCTTATAAAAAATAATTGTTACAAACCTGTGATACATCATCTCTTTGGTATTTATTAATAAAAAAGAGCAGTCTGTATGTAGGGTCTTGCACTATCAGAGTTGTGCCTACTGTCTGTGAATGACTATTATGTAAAATGTGTACCTAGTACTATATTCACTGCTGGAAATGATAAATGATGTGGACTGTTTTAATTTCTAGATTGATCTGAATTGCTGAGCAGCAAACTAAGTCTTTTTGTACAGCTGTTAAAGGTTTAGCATGGTTTTTTTACTTTGGTGACTTAATGACAGTATCTTTTAAAAAATGATGTTTTAATTGCCCTCCCTCTGATCTTTCTTTAACAAGTGTTAAGATCTAAAATACTGCACACATCTTTCTCATTAAAAGTAACCTATTTATGAATTTACAACAACAGGCTGTTGAAGTAGTATGATATGGAGCTTTCCAAATGTGGCTCATTGCCTAGTGGGGATACAGGAGATGGAAGCAAGAGAAATAGGAGGCAGTATAGGGAGCTTTTTTCCCCCAGAAGGAAAACCACTTATTTAAATGACAGCTAAATTTGCATACATTTCTAATATTCTTTTTCCATGTAAACAAATCTTACAGTTACCATAGAGATTAGGTTCAGATACTGTGGTTATAGAGCCATATAAATATGTAGATAGACAGTTGGGAGGATGAGGAGGTCGAATCACAAGTGGAATGCAAAGTGTTCTGTGAAATAGTGATAGAGACCCACTTCAGGCTGAATTGAACATATAACAAATGCTTAAATTTAAAGTAGCAAATACAGAAACCTGTTAATAGAGCCATATTAAAAAAAAAAAAAGCTCCCAGCTTACTTATTCTTTGATAAGGTTTGTGCTACTATTGCATTTTTATTTACTTTTTAAATCTGGATTAATTCTGTCAGGGTGTTCCAATGCTAAGTTTAAGTCTGCAGCTTTTGCAATTTGTATGTGTGTAGGGTTAAACTTACATATGCTTGAGGTAACTCCCCAGTGCTTTATTTACTGTGCCCTGTAATGTTAAGTGAGGTTAATCTGTAAGTCATTACACTGATGCTTTAGTTATTACAGTGAAACTTTTAACAGAATTGTAGCTCAAAAGAAATTTCTAAGATTCAACAGTCTAACCAAGAGTGTTTTTTTAAGATTTTAGGAGTAATACAGTGCATCAGTCTTTCTGCCTGGCTTAAATTTGTAATTTATTTTCTAAGCTTACAAGGATACAAGTTAGTCCAATAAGAAGCAGTAAGGGAGAGTGCTTAAGAGAATTATTAGCTTTCTGTTCGTATCACCACAAGGTAACATTGACTATACTAGATCAAGATACTGTTTAAATATGACTGTATATCTGTGTGCATTTATTTTGTAAGTTATTGAAAGAGTATGCCTCAAGGACACTTCAGCATGTAGAGAATTTAATGCTTTAAGGCCTAGTTTTACTTTGAGTCTGCTGACTGCAGACTTGCTGCTGACTGCACGATTGAGGCCTCTGTTTTTGATTTATGCCTTGGTCATTCTTTCATGTGCAGAGGGTTGTGTGTTCCGGTGCACAGAGCATTAGAACTGGATTCCTTGTCAGTATCTTTGTCTCTCTGGGTGAACTTGAACAACTCATTTAGCTTTACTGACTCATTTTTCCCATCTGTGTAGTATGGATAGAATGTTTATCATTCTTTGTAAAACACAGTGAGGTATATTTAGGAAGAGTGCCAAGGCGTATTGATAGAAAGCTGTAAGTCACTCATGCTCTTGCATTTCGGAACCCTCTGAGACAAGAGAGGTGTGCTGCCTGCTAAGAGATTACCACCTCCAAAGCTGTTGATGTAATTGTTCTCCCAGCAGTAACCCAACTTAATCCAAGTAAATAAAGTCCCTTGTATAAATTAGTAACTTTAGCCTATTAAGTAGTCCTCCCGTGGACTGCAAAGACCACTTGAAGGCAGTCTTGAAATATCTTGAAATATGTCGTACAAGAAGTATTCAAGTCTTAACATAATTGTGCTTGTTATTGTGATGTTCTACTAAATCAGGCTTTTTCCTGTGTTGAATGACCTCTGATCGTAGTTAATACAGTTGTATAGATAATGGCTAGGACAATTCATATGTTGCAGTGAAGCTTTTTTGTTTAACTTGGGCAGCTTCTGCATAAGGTCTTTTCACATTAAGTATGCTTCGAAAGCATGTAGAATCTGTTTGATTATTTAAAAACTAATTGCATGCCATCAAATTACTACCTACTAAGTAGGTAGCAATATATATAAAAACATTATTATAGCTTGTTTTTATTTTTTCCCCAAAGCTGGGAAATAAACTCCAGGAAAGCAGAGTCTCTGCTTTTAAAGAAAAAAAGAAACACAAGTTCGGTTTCACCAATGATTTGTACCAAGAACTATTGTAAATAGCCTCTGAGATTTTGAATATGTATCGCGGCATTTGCTTGCTATTTAAATATGTGAATGAGGGTAGTATACCCACTGTAGTTAGAAAGTTCACTGCTGACTGGAGATAAAAATAGTGGATGTCCCAGAAGCTAGAGCCATGCACTATGAATTAAGTGATCTAAAATGCTTGTTTAAATGTTTTGACACTATTTGTATGTTAAAGTTTTTCAGTCTTTAAAATACAAAATATTTAATGGTTGTAGATATTTCTGTTTGGTAGCCCTAGATGTTCCTGAGTGCTTGCTCAAAGCTGCCACACTAACAAATTAAGGAAGCTGTGTACAGTTTATGCTGGATTTTTATTCTGTTTTTAATTCATCCTGAATTTACATTTTGGTTTCAGTAGTCTTTTGTAGTGACCTCTCTAGCTCTCCACAGAGATCACTAGTGCACGCTGATGCTCTAACTGCTTTCCTTTAAAGCCAGTCAGCCAGCTTGTATTCTCTGCCAGTATGGCAGAGGACAAAAGTGAAATATCTGGTAAACTTTTCAGTCACTAATTTCCAACTTCGAGCACAAGTCAGCTGAAAGTCCTATTGCTCTTATGCAGCCTGGAAACCAGTCATGGAATGTAGTGACCTTTCACTTTCTGGTTAACTATTTGAATTACAGCAGGAATGGAGATATATAAAGGAAGAATACCATTAGAGTATTTTTTGTGCTGGAGGTAGGAGAACAGGTAAGTCTTAAGAGGTGGTTTTCCCCTGTCATTTGTTTTTGCATTATGAAAAATTATTTTCTTAAATTCTGCCCTGATGTTCCAGTTTGAACAAGTGATCAGAGGCAGTTATTGACTTCCTCATGCTTGCATAATTATGTAGAAAGGAAAGCAGACACCACTTGCACCAAGCAATTACAAGTCATGTTGGAATAATCTATGTTATTTTGAAATTAGTTATTTGCACTTTTGAAATGCCAATCTTAGTATATTTTACAGTGGCTAAACAACATGGAATTCTTGAAGTTAAATCTGCATGTTTAGTATGTGACTGTTGAGTAGCTGAGTGTGTTGATAAGAACTCAAAGGTAATTAGACCACCTAGTGGAAAAAAGGCTGTGTTAGGCTGAGAAGACTACAGTTGTAATAAACTACGAGCATTAGAAAAGTTAAGTTGCCTGTATTATTATCTTCAAAGTTGGTGAAGGGTTTTTGGATCAGTGCTCTTACAGCAGCATGACTATTGTATCAGGATACTGTCTAAGAAAAATGTTAGTAGACAAAATAATGAATATGCATAGCTTCACTAGAACACTGTGAGGTGGTTATTCAGTTCACTTTGTAATCTGAAACAAGTATACATGTAGTGCAGAAGCATGCTGTGATACACGTTGTGTGTCTGTGTTTTCAAAGAAACTCTGCATTGTAGTTGAGAAGCCTTTCAAAACAAAATGCAATGGTTTTGAGGCATTAGGCTTTACAGTCACTGTCAAATACTTAATCTGACTGCTTCGCCGGTCACGTAAACTGAAAAAAAGGGGCTGACTTTGAGAAAGGTGGAAATGATACTGTTATCGCAAATTGGTTTCAAATTTTTGTTTAAGTCCTACAGATACACACATTTTCCTTAGAAAGATATGCTTTTGTAATAGGCTGAAGACTAAAAATAAAGGGAGATTGAGATTTCCTCATTTGAAAAAGTAACATTTTATAGAAATACCTAGAGCTTAAATTTACTTGGTATCTTTGTGTGATACAGAGCCAGCCAAATGCTAGATTAATTATCAGTTCATACTTAACTTGAAAGTAGTTAACCTGGTGTGAAATGCAATAGTAGGTTCTCTGCTGTTCTGCTTACTACAGTAGGCACTTCAGCTGTTTTTACAGAAATGTACAAATCGGAATAAACATGGATCTTGAACTGTTTTGCCTTAAGTATGATTTGGGTCACAGCTGAGAAATGTTGGTAAGTCAGGGCTTGTATGCTGCTTGCTTTTTAGTTGATGTGCTTCAGTAACAAATACTTCTTTTCTGCCTTTCCGATTTAGTTGTCCAGTTACTGTGCTTACTACCACTTACTGGATATTTGCTTCTGTGTGCATGGAATGGATTTTTAAAGACTTCCAGAAGATTTCAGAAGGCCTCCAGGGAACTAAGGAAAATTGTTTAGCCTTATGCATAAGCTAAATGTTAGTGATTTAATAAGTGTTAGAATAATTATTTTAAAAGGTTTTGATAGAAAGGCAGAAATCTGGGTGGTTGGCTTTGGGTTTTTTTTGTTCTTTTTTTTTGTTAACATGGGATGACCAGATGAGAGCATATTTCAGGGAATTCAACTATGGAAAAGACAGCAAGCCACTTTGATATTCTGTACTTGACAAGACATCTATTTTCCTTCTGAAGATTAGTTTGAACCAGGGAAGAAATTGAATAAAGCACTATTGTGCCTTTTTTTTTTTTTTTTTTGGTTGGCTTGGAAGGCAGCATATAAAGCAGTCATGACCTGTTTAGCAAGAAGTGTTTGTAAGCAAGCTCTGGAAAGGCAGCTGTGAGACTGTCAGAGCAGGGTGGTGGAGGGTGTTGCTGAGTTACCTGTAGAAAACTAGGACTCAGGTGACCTGCCTGCATTATGTGCAACCACTGTGTGACAGTGACTTCCTGAGTGAGTGTATATTAATTAATTGAATGTGGAGTACTATTTTGGGGTTTCCTGAACCTATGGGGAGCACTATGAAGAAGATTTTTTTATGAGCTAAGCAGAAACATTGTAGTACCTAACTGTGAGAAGGTATTTTCCTTACTGTGAGCAAAAGTGGTAGTCATCTCCAGTTAACCTGGAGTTACTTGCTCCCATTGCTGTTGCCTTTGAGCCTGTATGTGCTCTGGAGTGAAGAGGGTAGTGTAGTATGCCAAGGAAAAGACCTTTAAGCATCCAGAGCTCCCAAATTATGTAGTGTTTGATGGTGACGTCTGCAGACCACCTTAAAGAGTGCGCTATTTGGAGACAGCATTCATCAGTTGTCATTTAAGCTAAGCATGAATGCAAACATCTAAGGAGCTCTGTTGCAGAGCAGATCACTCAGGCTGGACTGACTGGTGAATAACACCGTTCTTGGGCAGTGAGTTTGCTGTTCTTCTCTTTGTTTAATCTGTTGGTTTGTCCCCCAACAACCTACAGCACAGGATTTGATTTCATAAGTAGTTTGTCTAATTAAGTTTGTATGGTCATGGAAGAATGCAGTCTTGTCTCTTTCTTCCACTCCTGGCTGTTTTTTCTTGTTGTGTTTTGTGCCAGCAGTCCATTTGTGTGGTCCCAAGGTGGACCGAATCAAACTGAAATTAACTCAACAACGATCAGATATATATACTCTTCAGTTGCAGCCAGTCCTTGACTTGGCTGATCCTTATGATTGGGGTGGAGGAAGAAAGGAGAGGAAAGCAGAAGTACACCAAGACTGATTTGGATTGGTTTAAACTGCTTGCGAACATGCGTTCTTCCCCATCCCTCTGCCGAGTTAGCAGTTTGCAGTCATTAGGCTAAACATTTTGTAAACTGTCTGCAGGTGAAATTGCCACAGAGGTTTTTCTAGGCTTGACTGCTAGCCAGAATGCTGCACTTTTCTATAGGTTTGAAGTCCGTGTTTTCTAGGTGGTGTCGAGCGTAGAGATTAAATGGAATTGATGCTGTGACTTGAAGGTGACAAATAAAATTTAATTTTTGGTATGATAAACATTGATTTCAAGTTCAAAAGATGGAGAGGTTTTAAAGAAGACGTGGTATTAGACTCAAAAAGGAAAGTATTCGAAGTATTTTTTAAGGAGGCCAACATACGCTTTGCTTCCTCACCTCCCCCAAATTCTTATTCAATACTTTGAAAGAATACCAAGACAATGTCTTTTTCCCCCCAAACTAGAGAAACAGTTGGTGTTATAGTTTTCTGGAGAAGAATATTTATAAATACTAGATTTCTGTGCTGTAAAGGTGACAATCTTCATGTAACTAATACTTATGTATATATTCTGACGATAGGTGTTTTTACCAATGGGTGGAAGAATTAAGCAATTGTGCTACCTTTATTCCAAATTAAAACAGTCAGAAATGATAAATTGGGGAGAAATTGCATCACTCTGATAAGGAAATCGAAGGGAATAGAAGTCAAGCTTTTGATTCTTTGTATGTTAAGAAGGCCCAAATATTTATGGGTAGATTAGTGGAGACCCAGTGACAGTCAGGAGTTAATGCCAGCTGGAGATGGTAGAGTAAGATGTACAACACTTTCTGCTTATTACCAGAAACTTAATGCAAAAGTTTGGATGACATTTGTTACCTTCCTTTCCAAGAACTGGGGTTCTCACTGAGCCTTTGTCTGGGATCCTTTCCCTTTTCCCTCTTAGAAGTCCTTCTAATATTATTGTTCATTGTTTACACTGTCCTTCTAAGGGCAGGGAAATGGGATTTGACTTCAGCAAAATTCAGAACCAGGTGTATCTGATGCAAGGTTTCAGCTGGTAATAAGTAATGTAATAGGGAGTAATTTTTTTGGTTTTTTCACATTCTTTTCTGATCTGAAGAAAGTGTTTCCGTTTGTGGCAGGGCAACCTGATCCACTGTGACAATTTTTTTTTCTTCAGATTTTCAGCTATCCTCTCAACAGCAGATTGCAAGTGCTAAATCTCTTATTTGTACATTTAAAATAGTTCACTTCATGTTTTCTTAAAGATAAATGTAGAATACATTCTTCTAAGATCACAAAGAATGCTTTAAATTAATTTATAGTGGTGGAAGATAGACCTTCCAATATCCTGTACGAGTGTTTAAGTGAAAGAGGGTTAGCTTAATCTTTTTGTTAATGCTGTGACACTTAGGTTAATGTAACTTCTTTTCCTGGGAGAAATAATAAGGGGTTGAGACATTCTGGAAATGAGTACATGTTATACCAGCATTTCAGAATTCAGGAATTTCTAATGGAATATGCGTTTTCCCTTTTTAACTTCTTTTGCTGCACTGCTTATTGAAAGACAGATGTTGCTGTAATATTAAATTAATGTTACTTCAAATTACATCACTAAACTTAGAAATAAAATATATATAATTCTTAATCTTTGTGCTTCCATAAATATAAAAGCATTTTTGAAAACATACCAGTAATTTTATAAATTTCCGCTTGAATTTCTTTAGAAGGTTGTCATGCTCGATGTGCATCAAGGGAGGTGGTGTAGTACTTTAGCATAAGTAAGACTGCCCTAGAGTTTAAAAATTAGGGTATGATACGTACCAATACCTTGCTGCCTGAAACAGAGACAAAAATGCAGACAATAGTTCAACTTGAAGTAATTTCCATTTTGTGAATGCAGATTTATTCTGAGGTGCTCTTCCAGAACTTTATAATGACAATCCACATACATTTACCCATAGAACATGATTTGGGTAACTGTGCAGTGTCTTTGTCTTCTTTGCAGAATTTCATGCCTATTTTCCTGCAGTGGTGGACAATTTAAAAGACGTTAAAGCTTGGATTCATTCCTTTACTTATAGATTACTAGTGCAGCTTTTACATTCCTAAAAATCAAGTAGTAAAAAAGATGATGTTACCTGTTGATGGACAGGATTGGATATATGGGCTGGAACCTGCAGAGTCATACTTAAAATATATTCTGTTATTCTTGATCCATTTTGGAATTGGGCTGCTGAGGCTGCTGTTTTAACTGCATTCCTTGGAATAATTTAACATTAAGTTCCAGAAAATATTAGTATGTATATTAGATGTCTGTCTGCAGTAATTCAGTTTTTCTTTGTTGGTAGTTCTTTGGCTGTTGAGCAGATACTCTGATTTCAGTTTACTTTGCCTGATGCTAGCCAAAATGTTTGGATTGATAAGATAAACATATTTCACTGTATTAAAATAAATCTCTTATTTCATACATTGCCTTTTCTCAGATAATACAGAGTATATATTTATATGTACACTTACAGTGTAGGGTGATTCAGGTTTTTAGAGGCAAGTAAAGTGAATGAGTTGCTTTTGTTACATTCTGCATAGTAAGAAAAATCCTCTGTTGATGACAGCATAATAATAGTATATCAGTGGTAAGAGAGATAGATGTATGTCCTACTGTGACAGACTTTTTTCACTGGTAGTGTACATGGCATCTGTAGCATCTAGATAGCAACTCAAGTGGTAGTAGGTCAGGTTTAAATGAGTGGAATGTTGTAATTTATATCTCTTCAGTAGCACTGATTTCAGTTCAGTAAAATTATACTTACTCTATTTTGCATTAAAATAGAGAGCAATCCTACCTGTTTCTGACTGGAATAACTTGTTGTTCAACAGCACTTAATTGAACATTTGAAATGTTATAATAAAATCTTAATTATGGTTTGACAATAAATATCAAACACAGCATCTATTATGTGGAATAAAAATCAGTCATGATACTTAAGCTGGCCTGATCAAGTTTCTCTAGATGTGTATATTGTATTTACTTAGTTGGAATTTTGAGGAAGCAAATCAGCTTTTATGATCTTCATAGAAATATATATTTAAAAACAACCCAAAAGACCCCCCCCCTCCAAAAAACAAACAAACCAAAATCAAACCCCAAACCAAAAAACCAATCCTTCAGGTGCTTGATTCCAGACATTTCCAGTTACAGTTCCAGAACTTCGCTATCTTACTGCTGTAGCTGGATATCATTACTATGCTTGCTCAGAATTAAACTTGGGAAGAAAAAAATAGACTGCAATACTTAAATGCCATCTGCAAAAGAGACTACAGGAAAACTCCTTAGTCTTAAATGAACTGCAACATATTTTCTTTTGTCTGGCAGTTTCTCTTAATACAGCTTTTGTGCCCACTGAAACAACATTCCAGCCAAGTACACGAACGAGTATGTGGGCACACATCAATTGCTTTGAAAGGCCAGTGTGAACTCTAGCTGGGTATTCTGCTTCTAGCAGTGGTGATGCACAATATTTCTGCGAAAGCAAATATTACAGTGGGCTGATCAGTCATATGGTAGTATTGGAAGATTACGTTTATTCTTTAAGCTGTGTATTTCAGAATTTCTCTTCAATTATCTTCTTAGGCTTAGGGAAAAAAATGTTGATCATAAAACTATAATTAATTAGAATTTTGTATGTAGTTGATACTGTAACCTGCTAATTTGACAGAGACACTGATATTTTATTGACAGGCATTGTGAGAATGCTGCATTGTCTTGGGTACTGAAGACCTCTTGGGAGGTCTTGTTGAACTTTTGAGAACAGAACGAGGTTTCATGTGGAAAGTAACAGTAGAATTGTTGATGTACAGAAGACTATCAAGTAAAACTTGGATAGACTTCTTCTCTTTCACTTTAGTAATCCTAAATGTTACTTTTTGAAAAGAGGCTAAAAAAATGAAGGTTTTAGTATAAGAGGCTTAAAAACTTTTAAGAAAAAAACTGGGCTTTACAGAATAGTTTCAGCACACTTGAAAGCAGTGAATAGAATCTCATATCACCTGTGCAACTTCAAAAATTTTACTCTCTATTTTTTTAATATGTTGGAAGAGTTTTGTGGAATCAGAGCAAGGATCTTTCCTTAAATAGCCACTCCCTGGAAATGGCTGCCATTAGTCACAGGCTAAGCCAGCTGAAGATGTTTTGGAAACAGGTGCAGCGATGAGTAGCCAAAGAAGCTGAAGCATTCTGGGTAGTTAAATTGGATAAAAGGTATGAAACAAGTAATTTAGGTCCTTTCATTTCTTAACTTTTGAAAGGTAACCTAGCTGAATACTAGCTGCTTGTATATTGTTCTTATTCCCCATAGTACTACGGTGACACTTTTACTTTCTGTGTAGTGCAAATCTAAAATACATTAAAACTATTCATAATTATGCAGCACTTGACAATTTCCTCTTAAACTTGTCTTCAACTGCTTATTTCTCTTTTCTTAATATCTGTGTTACTTCTAATGCTTGCGTTCTTGGTTTGCTATGGGTATTTTCTGATGGAAAATTCTTGAAAGGGTTTTCAAATAGTGGAACTTAGTTGAACAGGAAAAGCTTGCATCTCTGGTTTGGATAATTGCCATATTGATTATATTTAGCTTTTTTCCCAAAAATTCCTTTCACAAACCTAAAGCTTAGATGGTGAACTCTTACATTTAGGTAGAGAAGAACTCTGGAAGACTAGTGCTGTTGTGGAGAGGGATAAAAAAGAGAAATGATCAGTTTTCTTGTAATACCCTTGCTACTGACCACGCAGGAATATTTGGTCAGTAGTATTCTCAGAAAATGTGTTGAGATGGGAGAGGAGTTTGTATGTGTGCTTATATTTGTTAGATATCTACAAGTTATGAACTGTGTTCCTACAAGTTAGGAAACTTGTAAAACTAGCTCACAGAAGAATATTCTCTAAAGAACACTGTAGTTTTTATGGGGAAAAAAGGCAAAAATTAAAATTATGGACTTAAGATTTCAGTCGTAACGTGGTTTTTTTTTTTTTTTAACCATGTAAAATTGTACTGAGTTATGTACATCTTCCTTCAGAAGACATAGTCCTGGCCTTTCTATTAGTCTGGGGAAAGTGGGATATGCAGATAAACTGTTGGCCTTTCACAACTTGGGGGGTGGGGGAGGGAGTTACAATTTACTTAACAGTTCGAGGAACTGTCTGTCTGAAAGAAAAGCGCACTGTGAAAAATAATTGTCTATATTTTTCTGGCAGAATATTACATTAGTGAAAACAAAGTTTATTCAATAGAATATTCTGCCACAGCAAGGCTCTTCAAATTTAACATCACCCACAGTAGCTCAACCAGAAGTTGATTTGTGGTATGGGTTGCCTTGTGCTATGGTTTGGGAAAGCAGCATTGTGATTTTTGTTGGGATTACTTCAGGTTCACTTACGTGGTGCTTCTCTTGGGAAGTTTACAGTGCAATGTTGTGCAGAGATACCTGTGCCAATATGGAATTAGTTCACTTGTCAGAGTACAAAGCTCAGCATGAGTTATAATTTACTGTAGTTTTTTCAGATAAATTACTCACTGTACTAATTTCTGTGCTGCCCTAGCTATCCAGTGTCCAGCTTAGTTAAGGCATCTTTATTCTGCAAGGATATGGATATATCATGTGTCAACAGTGGCCCAATAGGTGCTGGTAAGAAAACACCAGTAGATTTAACAGAAAATGTTCTTTCCTCTCCGAGGCTCAGATAATTGGTTATGTGGATTATATAGCTACAGTCTTAACTGATTTACTGTCTGCTCTTCTTGACTGGGAGCTTTCTGTAGACTTAACCAACCATTTTATAGTAGTGACAGACTAAACTTTTGAATCTGTTTCAGAATCTTGGATGCTTCTGCATAGTGCAAGTATGTGTATAGTCATGCTAATACTTCACTTCTCTTTAACCTTGCTTGTGTCTGACTCCAAAAGCTGTCTTGTGAGTGTCTTTAATTCAGTGGTTTTTGAACAGTGATCTGCAGGTGCTGTGGGTTCTGTAGCCTGCTTCTAAGGAGATCTGAAGATACAATTAAGATAAGCAAGCTTGTTGTTTTTTTTTATTCCCCTCCCCTTTTTTTACTGGGAGAGGAAGCTGAAGAATTGTTTGACTATTTTGAAAGATGTAATATCTTTCTATAAAGTTATATCTATCTATCTATCTATCTATATATCTGCCCAGAAAGATATTATGCAGATATATATTTATATTGTTGTAGGACTTACAGGCAGTTCAAGGATGGTAAGACTACTCCAGGCATCATAAAACGATAGCCTCTGCTGGACTAAGCCGAAGGTACTACTGATGTTTTGCATGTGTATAGTTATTGTATGCTATTTGTATCGTAACTAATGTAATGCTAAATAATTGTTTATTAGGAAGAAGAATCCTCTTCATAGGAAGCTTGGAGAGAAAAATCAGTATTTGCTAAGTGTAGAAGGGAAAAAACATAGGGAAGGATAATCTGCAGGACACTGAAAAATATATCTAGAATGTATCATGCCAGATACATTGCAAAGAGACCAGTATAGATATACCTATAAAGCATGATATTTTAATCTCTACTTTCCAAAGTTTATGCTGCAAAAGTAATAGTGGTCAGGGTAACATTTATTTATATAGCCCCCCCATATGCATATATTTTAATATCTAGAAATTATCTACAGTTCTTTAAAAGGTTCAGTTTGTTGGCTAGCTTGCCTTTGAATTTCATTCCAGTTTTAGTCTGTTATATTAGCTGTTTCAAATGCATAATTGTGGCATAGGGAATTCCAGGAAAGCCAAATATAAGGGCTAACTACTTTTAAGCCAGAATATTGCACTCTAAGTGTATTAGTTGTTTTATCCAAATGAGACGTGTTTTGTTAGGTCTTGTGTAATGTTTTCCCCTGGAGACTAAAGAATAGCAGGCTACTGACTAGGAATAAAAGGCTAGTTTAGACCAGAAGTGAAGATCTGCCAAAATGTTCTAAACAAGGATTTGCTTACACTAAAACCTAAGGAAAAGTCTAGGGATTAGTTTATATCTAGGTGAATTCAAAGATAGTCCAAAACCCAAAACAAATGAAAAATGTTTGAGTTTGGCTGGTTTGCAAAATGAGAATCTTAAAAGTTACTGCTGGCACTGAGCTAGAAAGGAAGAAAGACTGTCGGTCTGTGTATGCTAAATCTGCTGAAGCCAGCGGAGAAACTTGAGGACAGTTGTGCAGAGTAAGTCCCTGGAAAGTGAAGGAGAGCCTGGTTTGACTGTTCTGAAGTGCATCTTCAGGTTCTGTTACTTGTGTTTGGATCTTAGTGAATCTGAGGCTTACGCTTTTATGTGAGATGAAAACAACCTATTGGAAAAGCAGGAGAAAAGGAAGAGGCAAGTTGGTGGAGAGAACAGAACTTTTTCTGTAGGTAAGATATCTTTGTGCTATATGCTTTTAATTTAATATAGACTGAAATGGGGATTTAGATGACTATATCTCCACCAAGTCTGAATTTTGCAGAAGAAACTAGATGCCAGAGGTGTAATTGACTGAAATTATCTTTGTAGTGATATTTAGCCTTCCTTTAGTTGAATTTTTTTAATAGCAATGTCAGGCTGTGTGAAGGGGGGAGGAAGTCTACATAGCCATATTCCTGTAACCATAGTGTGTCTTTGAGTGCATGTACTGTGTCAAATGGTGCTAATGAGCTCACCAGGTTAAATCCACACAAGACCATGAGACTATTGAAAGAATATGTCTTCTCATATTTTGATCTCTTTGCCATTATGGATGTAACCTGAAACTCAGGTTTTCTGGATCCAGTGCACTTTAGTGTCTGCCATTGCTGTTAAACTTGATGGAGTTAAGGTTTATCCTTTCCTGTGCAAAGTAGTGACTTGTTCTGAGGAATCTTGCTTGTCCAGCTGTATGGTTCTGGACAGTTTTCTTGTTCTACTGTAGATCTCTGCTCCTTGAAGGCCATTTAAAGATTGTCTGAACACTGGGTCATTGTCTTGGTACAAGTTCTCTGTAGTCCAGTCATTAAATGTCACACTTCCTGGAATGTCAAGCCAAACTAGTTATTTTTGACAGGACTATCCCCACAGTTTCTATTTTATGGGAAATTCTGAAATTTTTGAAGTTCATCCTGAAATTATTTCTCGGTTTAGGATTGGACTTCTTATTTTACAAAAAAAGATTAATAAAAGAACCAAAACTATTTTGTTTGGTTCTGTAATATAGTGGTAATGGTACTTTGCTAGTTTCCTATAAAAATCACCACTCAGTCTATTCCTACAGAATGCTCAGCTGAATCAATATTTTTTAATACGAAAAAATGTTTTACTGGAAAAGCTAATACCTGCTTTGTTTGCAAATAGTGTGCAGTAAATATAAAACTTAACATAAACTGTTTTTTTGAGTGCTATCCAAGTAGATTAGACTTTGAATAAAAACTTGCATTTGACCTTGCATATACTCCAGTACTGAAGTGCTTTCAGCCAGTTTAAGGCCACTTTAGGGATTTAGTGGAGATGTTGGACTGAAAGCTGTTTGTTAGATGCCCAGATCTCTGACTTGCATTCAGGGATGAAACCCAGTTTAGAGGATCATTTGAGGAAGAGATAGTTAGCTTGATTACCTAGTTATCAAAAAAAAATTAAAAAACCCCCCAAGTAGCGTGGTAAATGTCATCCTCCTCATCCAGCTAGGGGCTTCATACATTTAATTTTTAGAATTTGGAAAAAAAGGAGCTAGAAATCTAGAGTGTGCAATGAAAAGGTAAATACAGAAAATGCTATCACATACACACATGAGATGGTGGGGAAGGGAAGAGGAATATTTTCTAGTTTTTGAAATTTCTGTATTTTTTTGCAAGAACCTTACAAATTCTAAACAATGATTATGGAGTGCTACTTCATGTTGTAGTCTGAGGCAGACTGCCAGTTTACCCATTGATTTCTCCTCTTCTACTTTGTTAACTCTGGTGTTTGATCTTACAGTGAAATTACTTAACTCACTGAAGTGGAAGAAAACTAGTTCAGCAAAAGTAAAAAGAAGCAAACAGCTATTTGTTGAATTGGTGAGTTGAAACACTTTAGCCTTTAATCAAAGGTGTACCAGAACTGATGCAAAAGGGAGGATGGACAAGGAGAGGCATCATTCATGTAGGTTTGAGTTTGGAGCGCCAAGGCCTTCCTTTTTTACACTCGTAAGTTGATGTGACTTGCATGGAACTGCTGCGGTAGTGGTGGCTGCTATGCAGGTATCATTCCTGTAGATTTGAGTTTGGAGTGCCAAGGCCTTACTCTTTTACACTCGTAAGTTGTTCATTCAACTCACGAAAGAAACATGAAAGAACACACTATCTCTTTAACTGTTGGTGATCCTGTAGCAGCACACACCTCCCCCTCCCAGTTTCAGAAATGTAGAACTACTGTTGGCCGTAGGTAGTGTCTGTCACCAACTTCGGTTGTTTAAACCCATTTTATTTGATATATTTTTGATGGCTACGTTTTGTTGTTTTCTGTAGGTAGGCAGAGATCTTAGAATATTTATCCTAGCATTCCTGGGTTTATTCGTAAAGGATTGAATTGGTTCAACCCTTTTTACTAGACTGGTTTTCTAACTTTGCGCAATGATCAAAACTGCATCCTGATCATCATTCAAAGCTACCAGGAATAAACAAGTGTGACTTGTGTTCAGAACAGTTCTGCTGGATTAGATTTCTAGCATAAAGAAGCCATATACTTACTTTTGTACCAGTTAGGTCTTAAAGCACTTAATTTTTTAGAGTTTCCTGTCAGTTTTGCAGCATTCAGGGCTGTTGTGATGCTTTGCTTCTTGCTGTTTATTTTGTTAGCTCATACAGTTCTACACAAGACATTCGTATTTGGTTCTTATACAGGTAGTTATGTATTTTGGGTTGTAAGTACAGCAGAAACTATGTTAGTCATTTCTCACTTTAAAGAAAAAGGTATCCGATTTTAATAGCCCCCATTTCTCCTCTTCCCCTCCTGCATTTAAATAAAGGCCCTATTCCATCTGTTCCTTTTAACAGATAAAGCATTATGAATATTGCCATTTCAGAAATCTAATAAGCAACTGTATTAACTACAATCTATGTTACCAGGTCTTTTTGTAAGTACTAAGAAAAATGCATTATGAAATTCTAATCCATTATAATGGTATGCCTTTGAGGCTAAAAAAACCACAGCTGTAATAGCCACAAGATTGCAGGATTTCAGAGCAATGAATATGAGGACAAGGCAGCCAGCTTTGGCCTAGATAATTTGTGGAGAGGAAGTGGGGACTGACTGCAACAGTTGAGCTTTTAAAACTAAAGAAGTGAACAGATTGTTGCCAAGCGGAGTTGTGTACAGTGTGTTTTTAAAATTAGTATTATGATAAGTAAGTTGAGCTCTAACCAGAGATGAAACCATGTGTATACTTCCTGTCTGAGACATCACACAAGTGCCTGGGGGTGGAAGACTTGAGTTTTGACACACATCAGCACATATCAGAAGTGGTAAAGCTGGTATTTCTTTTGCTGGAAAAGGAAAGAGTGGTTTTCCTGATCGCTTCGATTGGCTATTTAGTATATGGGGTAATTCACAGAATCTTGAAAAGCACAGATAACTCTTCAGAAGTCTTTCCTGTTCTGTACCTGCCTTTATCACAATATTTTGTTTTAATTGTGGGAGTTCTTGTTGATTCAGAATTTGAGCGTGAATACCTATAGCCAGATTAGGCTTAGTCCGAACTACTACTTCGACCTTTGCTTGATCATTCCTTTAATGTGTATTTAGTAAGACTGTTGACTTAAAGCCTCGAAGAGATGGAATATTTATTTCAACCCTTATGATCTCTTCAAGTAACTAGTTACACAGAATATTAACATCCTTTTTTTTAAACCTAAATGCTCTGTTCATCCTGAAGCCATGGGATTTTTTTAATGCCCTAGACTGCAAGATTACAACATCTTGGCAATATTGCTTCTTTCCTATGCAATGAACAAGCACTTTAGTCTGACACTGTAGGCCAAATCTGGTGAAGGACTGTAGCTAGCTAACCTGTGGGTGTTTGTGATACTTGTCAGTACGAGTGATGGCACTGCAGAAGTCTCCTTTGTATTATGAATGTGCAGGCATGTGGGACTGGATGTTCTGTCTGCTGGGCAGAAAGAGAATTAGTCAGGTAAGAGCGCTTTATGAAGTGCGGTAGAATCTGTTGGATGGTTAGCACAGGACCTGTCTGCAAGCACCTATGACTCGTTCAGGCATCCCATTTCCTTTGAGGTGGTTTGTGTCACAGATTTGCAGTAGTCCACATCCTCTGGAGGAGTGAGATGGGTGCTTTATTCAATAAGCCAAGATTCCCAGGACAGAATCGAAAACTTTTCACTAGCTGCCTTTTAACCTAAGGTTGTAGTGTCTGGGATTGAAGACAGTCAACAGGCTAAGCTGGGTAGCCATCAACAGTCAGCACACTTGCTAGAGTTTCATGGTATGGTATGTGCCACATTAGCAGTTAGCTGCTATTGAAAATGGAACATGCTGCATGCTATTTCCTCCTCCCCTGGGGGGCAGTTCTTGGGGAAAAAGAGCCAAAAAATAAATGGAACATGAGGCAATGTCATAGTTGTGCCAAAAAGGCAAATGTCATGCTGGAATGTTGAAGTGTTATTTGAAAATTGTGTGAAATAATCTGTTTGCTTCTCTTGCAATCAATTAGGCCATACCTGTGTCCATTTTTGGGCACCAACTTGAAGAAATACGTGAGGTAATGAAATTAAACTCTAGAGGAAAGCAATTAGAAATACAGGGTGTCTTAAAAATATGGCCTTATAGGTAAAATTTACACAATAACTTGGGGTTTTGTTTTTTTTTACTTTTAGAGATGAGATTACTCTAAGGAGTTGCATCTCTTGAATGCTGCAAAGCAGAAGCACACAGGTGTCCATGTGCAGTATTGATAAGACAATAACAGCAGCAAGGAATATTTAGATGAGATATTATGAAAAACTCTGTAAGCACTGGAATGTTGTGTGCAGGCAGTGTGGAATATTCACTCCTGAATTAAAGAATACATATGACAGACATTTGTTATGAATAATACAGCTTAAATGATCCTACTAAGAGGAATGGCCTTGATAACCTTTTATGTGTAATTAAGTTTTTGTTTGTTTATCCCAGGAATCTCATTCATCCTAATTGAATCTTCAATAAAGTGGTTACTTTAAGTTATTTCAGTCTCTTTGTAGGTATTTTCTAAACTAATTTTCATAGTTCTTTCTGAATGTCTTGTCCCTGGCCAGCAGTTCTACGCTGAATGACTGGGCAGCAGTTGAGGGAGCATGGCAGAGTTAAAAGTCCCCTCTCCTGTCTAAAATTTCTTGTGTTGCTGTATGGTGTTAGACATTTTATACTGCTGTGCTTTCGGCAGACTCTTGTGTACAGTTGGCTATCTGCTACAAACATATTTTGTCTGTAGAACCACAGTGCACGTGATCTTAGTTCCTGAATGCTTGGATTTGTGCATAGCTTTGATGTGTAGATTGGTTGTGCTTAATTTACTATAAATTATCTGTCTTTAGAAGGGATTGATTCTTAATAAGAAAAATGCTGTAATTTCACTTTGTTTCGTATTTACATTGTTTTGTTTCATATTTGTAGACAGCTGCATGTAGCTTTGATGTTACTTTTGGTACTCCCCCATCGTTCTCCTAGTTAGCAACAGTGGCAAAAACCAAATCCAAAGGCTACGTGATTTATTTTTTTTTACCAGAGTAATGATGTAATTTAATGTGTTATTCTATTTTAATGTGATATTAAAAAAAGTCCTTTATAATAAATTACAGATCAGCTACAGTCATGATTTCATACAAATATACAAAATAACATCTTAAAAATAAATGATTAAAATTTCAAAATAGAATTTTATCAATACATATTTAAACATTATAAGACTAAGAAAAACATAGCTGTAGTTAGTGAATTGAGTTGGGTCAACATTTGAGAAATCTCATTCTGCTGGGGGATTTTGAATTAGTACGTCATCCCTTCAGCTTTCTCTTTCTGTTCTAATCTAGGAATAAAAATAAATCCTCCCCCCTTTTCCTTCCCAATAATTAGTTTAGAAAGTGTTGTACTAAGTACAGAAATAAACCAAGGCAAGACGTTTTCTTTTGTATTTGCAGAAAAGGCAGTCATGGTTTATGGTTTGCTTTGGTGTTTTGTTTTGGTTTTTTTTAAGGTTCAGTTTTTCAACTTGGTATGAATTTGCTTCTGAAGTTTACACAATAGAAAATACTTTTAAAAATACATGATAATAAACAGAAGCTTAATATGCTACAATTTCAGTGGAAAAAACCCCAACATTCTAAGATAATGATCTGATTTTTATTTCTATTCACCATTCTTGTTCTCGCTATCAGTTTTAGTATCTGAAGTACTATATTCTTCTGTCAAGCAAAATGACAGTATATTTATCAGTTATCTAGAACAGATTTTCTGTAAAATACAAACAGTTCCTTTCACATGCATAGGTTTTCCTGTTCTGTATACTGTTATGCTGAATTTTTTTAGAACTAACTTATTAAAAAGTAAACAATCATTAAATTATCTTTGACTGGAACTAGAAATACTGCCAAAAAATTATCAAATTGTTTTAAAAACAGTGGTGTTTTTTCTCTTGAGATTTCATTGACTGTTGATTTTTCAGACTTCACATAATGCTATATTAGTCACTTCATTATTTTGCTCAGGAACAGCCTGGACTGGTTTGTTTGATTAAACTATCAAATAATCTTTGTTCCAATCCATTTGTAACACAAGCATATCATTATCATATCATTCTTTTCAGTGCTTTGAAACATCCCAAGTTTTTCATAACATAAGCAGCATCTCTAGACAGAATTGTGGCACATTTTTAAAACTGAGGCAAGTTATCCAGACCTAGTAATTTAAATAATGCTCCTAAGCATTACCTGAAGCTTTTAGTTGGAAAAAGAGTGTTCGTCAAGGGAAAGATTTAATCTAACTTATTTTCAAGTGCAAAACAGGTACTAAGGACGTCCTTTTTACTAAATTATTTTACCTTCTAATAACACGTTATTGATTGCTTCCTTTTTTGCCTTAAAATTCTTCAGACTTGAATACATTTTGGTTCTTGCACTAAAGACATGAAATCTGAAAGACATCTTTCAAATATCTGTGACTAAAAGAGAAGTCTTCATTGAGAAGCTCATTATTTCAAGTTAATTGTTACTTTTTTATCTCTACATATGTAGAAACTTAATGTTCAGACTTCACTTGGAACATACAAAAGAAGTCTGACCAAAATTAATGAAGTTGCACTATTTGTAGTACTAAACTCTAATGCTAAATAATTTGAATAGTTGGTTAAACCTTACAGAAAAATTGCAACCTGGTAGCTATAGCAATGATTTACTTCGAAAAAGATTTTATATTCAAGGGGTTATTGTGGGAGCAGGCATTCAAAATATCTTTCCGTCATGTGGTCTTTCAGCAGTACAGAACAAGAGAAGAGACCTACAGAAGGAATTGTAAAGAATTGGCATTATTTTTAGAGAGACTGATCAGCAGTTCTGGAGTGTTTGATTAAATAAAACATTTTATAGAGTGATATGCTATAGTGATAGAAAGAATATGGGATTCCATTCTTAGGTCTGAAAGTGCTAGAGAAACATCAAATGCCTACTCGCCTTTGAGTAAGATATGCATTAGCCCCATTCTGCAGACTTGAAAGTTGGTACATGGCTGCTGGGTTGCATCGTTGTGCAGGAAGTCTGTGACCAAATTAGGAACAGAATCAGAATTCAGTGGGTTTTATTCAGTGTGGTAGGGAAAAAAAATAAATCTACATACTGTATTTTTTTAAGCATAGTCACCTTTCTGGATTTTCTGTTTTGAATAGGAAATGAGGTGATTACAGTTTGAATGTTTGGAAATGATACCACTCAGAAAACTTCTGGATGGAGAATCAAGTTGCTCTTTGACAATGATTAGGATAGACTGACTTTTAAATATTTTAATTTGAAATCTTTCTCATTTTCTGAGTAAAATTAAAATACTTTTGTAATTCTGTATCCATCAATTTAGCGTAGTTCCAAAAAAAAAACCCCCCAAAAGTAATGGGATTACTAATTGTGCTGGTTTTGACTAGGATAGAGTTAATTTTCTTCACAGTAGCTAGTATGGGGCTATGTTTTGGATTTGTGCTGAAAACAGTGTTGGTAAACACAGGGATGTTTTCCTTGCTGCTGAGCAGTGCTTATACAGAGTCAAGGCCTTTTCTGCTTCTCACCCCACCCCACCAGCGAGGAGGCTGGGGGGGGCACAAGAAGTTGGGAGGGGACACAGCTGGGACAGCTGACCCCAAATGACCAAGGGATATTCCAGACCATATGATGTCATGCTCAGCATATAAAGCTGGGGGTGATGGCCTGGGGGGGGGGTTGCTTCTCGGGAACTAACTGGGCATCAGTTGGCAAGTGGTGAGCAATTGCATTGTGTGTCACTTGTTTTGTATATTCCAATCCTTTTATTAGTCTTGTCATTTTATTATTGTTATTATTAGTTTCTTCCTTTCTGTCCTATTAAACTGTTCTTATTTCAACCCATGAGTTTTACTTTTCTTGCCCCAATACTCTCCCCCATCCCACTGGCTGGGGGGAAAGTGAGTGAGTGGCTGCGTGGTGCTTAGTTACCAGCCGGGGTTAAACCAAGACACTAGTTCCATACAAATTCAACTTTATACAGAGAAGTAAAAATAATGAAAATCCATTTTGCATTTAAAACAGATGCATTAAATAAAGGAAGTATTACCTGTGGTTACTGAATTGAACCTCTTGTTTTGGGTCAGTTGGTCCTGCATGATCTTAGAACCTGTAAATCCTTTCCACATAGCTCATTTTTATTCAGAGAAGAAAATCAGCTTTTGCACCTTTTCAAGTTTTTAAGGACTTTAAGCTAGGCATTGAACTGATCTAACCGAATAATTTGAAACAAAGAAAATACTCCCTTTGCACTTGTAGAGAACGCTAAAGCTGTCAGAAGTTGGTTTAGTACTTCCAGACATGTGTCTGCTAGGTTCTGGTAACTTCGAACTTGAGGCAGGGGGAGCAGGGGAGAGAGAGAGAGAGAGAGAGAGAAAAGGGAAAAAAAACCTTTTTGCCACAATTATATGCTGTATAATGTTTGCTTACAAGACTGGTGAAATGTTACTTGAAACTTCCTGTAGATTTTAAATTGAAACTTGAAATAGGTTTCATTACAAGCTCCCCCCCCCCCCCCCCTTTTTTTTTAATTTAGAAATGTTCCGTTTGATCATGATGTTCCCACTGTAATTTTGATTTGTGGGCAAAATGTTGATAACATTGAACCATTTTCCTTCAGAAATTTCAAAATTACTGGTTTTGCCTTTCTCTGAAATGTACAACGGTAACAGAACCAAAAAATCAAGCCAAAACCTGATTTTCAGCCAGAAGAAAATTTGCCTAAAGCACACTCTTACTCTTGGCCTTTCATGTAATAGCCTTTTCATATGAAAAGCATCACTGCCCTTCATTCTATGTTGTAGTTTGCAAGTTTCCAGAAAAATTCTTCCTGTTTCCTGTTGCAGTGTTCTCATTTCTGGGAGGTGGAAGATGGGCCAGTGGATTTACTCTTTTAAAGGAGTTTTTTATCTTCTGGGCTTCAATCTTTGTTTCAGATATTGCGTTTGTGTCTGAGGAGTTATGTGCCTCAGTAACATAAGGTTTGTAGAAAGGTTTTAGAAGTTTCTCATCTTTGTTGCTCTGAAAATACATGAGTTATATGAAATCAACTATAAATATATTATGTGCCAAATTGAGTATATTAAATGTGCTATAGTAATAGTTCTTTCCTGAAGATGTCTGCTATTACTGTGAAGTTGAGTGTCTTCCTAACCATGGCAGGTTGAGCTATAAGCAAAATCTTGTACTCTAAATTACACTCAGTAGTTTTGTTTATTAAGAGATTGATTCTGCAGTGTGTGGGCAGATCGCTGCTATTGGGTGCAACTTACTGCAGTTTGAAAATATTTAAAGTAATAATCTTTATTTAAGTTAAATATCTTAGTAATTGGGAAGAAAGTTTTTTAATGGTTTCTTTGTGGTTTTTTTCACCTGTTTTCATGAAAACAGTTCTTCAGAACTTGTCTAGGAGATGTTGGATTTACCCTTGTTTTTCAAAAAATGCTATTTTTGAAAACTGAGTCTTTTCAAGCCTTCATTGCCCCCAAGTTTCTGAAACCCTGTTGAATGACTTTGGGGTGGCTGCTAATTCTGCAGGATGGAATGCGAGTTTAAGTTACTGGCTATGTGAAACTTTTGCCCTTCATTATAAGACTTCAGGATCTGGCTGGGTTTTGGGTTGAAGTAGTGGGGTATTATTGGTAGGTTTTCCCACTGATTTGTGGGACTGGGGATGACTGTAATTGGAATAGTCGAGTATGTATGTGATGCTTCCTCTTGCAAACTGGTTGCCTCCATCTTAGATTATGGAAGATGCTGAAACCATGAGAAAACATTTCCTTTGGAAAGATAACTTCAAATTACTGTTGACAGCAGAAAAAAGTTTTGCCACTGTTCATCTTGCTTAATGTGAATGAGAAGAAAAACCTAGATGTTGAGCCTTATGATGTTTCTTTTTTAATTTGGATGCCTGGTGGGGGGAGAAAGGGTCTTGAATCTTTAATAAGCTTTTCCTGAACACTGGTTATTGAAAATAAACATGTTAAATTTCCATTTGAAAACTAAAAACTAAAACCAGTCCTTTATTTTCAGTAGTTGTGGGATTGGAGTTTTGTGTGTTTGGTTTTTTTGCTTCTTGAAAATGTTTCACTAGTTTCTTGACTTGGGAGTCTTGTAGAGTAGATAAATGCTGACTTTTAAATGTTTAATACAAGCTGAAATCCTGGCTTTTCAAACTTTGTATATATGATAGACAAAGGGAAGGTACAGACCCGGTTTTCTCTTTGCCTGTTAATCTGAAAGCAGTCCTGCAGGCTTTCCTCCTAAGCATGTCTGCTATGTTTCTAGATTGAACACTTACTCTTGTTTTCATGTGGTTTACTTGGAACATCCTGTGTGTGGTGCAGAGGAATACAGATTAGGAGACAGAAATAATATATTCACACACACTGTATTAGACATGCTTATAGGCAAAGGACAATGTAAAGCAATTTTATCAGCTGCTGTATGGCATGACAGACTTTACAAAGGAATTTGAATATAGTAATGCAGCACAGTTGAAAGAGGAGGTGTGAGGATGATTTCATCCCACATAGATGGAAAATACCTAAATGTCTAGAAAAACTGGAAAACTGACCTCTTTAACAGCCTTAAAAGGTATGTAAAAGCATGATGCTACCATTTTAGATTGCAATATTAAAATGTTTATTCCAAAGTGCTCTGGAGGGGTCTGTGTGTTTCCTCCCTCACCCTTGAAAGACCAGAACTATTACTACCCATGTAAATGTCCAGATTCAGAAGATGTGCAGGTTGTTTTATGTTGTGGGCATCTAGCCATTTATCAGTCCTTCCAAGTATAATCAGCTCGAAGGCTGGAGCGGAACCCTTCCAGCAGCCCGCTTTGCCTGCCAAAGAAAATTCAGCCACTGAATTGGTGGAAATTGCTGACTGGTCACTTACAGAATGCTCCTTATTTAAGTGGTAAACCAGCTTTTCAGCTGCGGCAGCCTGTGCTGCATATAGAAAATCCCGTCCATCCACAGCAGTCGTGAATTGTGATAGCAAAGAAACTATTCATCCTATTTCCATTAATAAAACGAAATTATGTAGTAGTAGTAGCAGCAGCATGGCGGTTGCCCATTATTAGTCTGGATTTCCTAAAGGGAGGTGCAAAACGGCAGGAAGTCCTTTTCTTTTTATCCCTTCTTGCTCACCCAGGAGAAGGCTGGGAGTTGTTGCGGTGGGTTTTTGGCTGTTGATGTAGGATAGCACACCGCATCCTAGGCATTCTGGTGCTGTTCCGGAGGAGCTGCGCCCGCAGCCACGGCTTCCAGGGATTTCAGGTCCCGGCGGCGGCGGAGCTAGCGGCGCGGCCGGCGCTGGCCGGGCGAAGGCGGCGGCAGCCGTTTGCCCTTACCGCCCGGTGGCAGGGCCCGCCCGCCGCCGCTCCGGTTTCCCCGGGCGAGGCGGGCCGAGGTGCAGGGTAGGAAGCGGTACCGGGCGGACCCCGGGGGTCGGCCCTGCCGGTGCCCGGCGGCAGCGGGGCACGGCCCCTGCGGCAGCCTGCTCCCGGGAAGCCTTGCGTGCGGCTTTACCCGGCAATCGCCTTAAGGGGACAAATTTAGTTTAACGGCAATCCGCGCTTAATCTGCCGGAGCCCCGGGCGCCTTCGGGGAGCGCGGGCGGGCGGGCGGCAGCGCTCGGCCCCGGCTCGGGCAGCCAGAAACTTCTGGCAGCTTCCCGGTTCGGGCCCCTCCTCTTAAAGCGGCAGGGCCCGCGGCGGGGCTGGCCGGGCTGGCCCTGCACCTGTGCCCCGCGGCTGCCAGGCAGGTCCCCGGAGAAACGCTGGTCCCGTCTGCTCTTCTGCCGTCCCTAACGAGCTGAGCAAAATCACCCGGGCTCCATTTTCCACCGGCAGCCTTATCGCAGCTAGAGCATCGAACCGGCTGGCTGCAGCTCGTTGGGGAGCTGCTCAAACTGCTGGTAATGTTCAGCTTCCAGTAGTCAGCACCCCACTTCAGCGAATGCTGGGGAAGGTCTTGCCCCAGTCTCTTTCCAAAACAGCCCTTCCGTGCCCCCAGCCTGGCTGCGGCCCCACACTCCCAGGGGAGCGAGGCGTCCGGTACAGCCCCCCACCAGTTTCTGTCTGGAGAAGGATGTCCATCTCCCATTGTCACCCAGCAGAGCCTGCTCCCCTTCTGGTAGCCCGGCCTCAGTCATTAGCGCAAACAAAATAGTGATTCCTCACGTAAGTGCCTGGTTGGTGAGTAGTTTTGATGAGGCTCTTAAATACTAGTCTTCTGCCAATAGTAAAAAAAAAAAAAAAAAAAAGCAAACCTAGAGATTATCACCAGCTTCACTTTTCCCTTCCTCCTTCCTGTGTGAACGGAAAGATGGTTCGAGAGACTTATAGAGACATAGAAACATTGAGAGAGAGGAAATCTGGGATGTATATTGAAGCTGCTCTGAATGAAAGAAATTAATGATCTCATTATAAACAGATGATGGCATGTGCTGGGCATACTTTTCAGTTTTCCTGTTGAGCAAAAGTTTATTGATGGTTTTATGATATGCTACTGAAAAGATGATTCTTCTCTTGCACTTTATAGTTTGTAGATATTACGTTCTGATATAAAATGTAAATGCAGATTCAGATTACCTTGTTTTAAAATAGAATGAAGGCTGAGACTGCAGCCCAGAGATTTGGAGACAGTAACGTATGAGACTAGTATAGTTATCTCAGAATGAAGTCTTTAATAATTTTAAGAAGCTCAGAACTTCTTATTGTAGGGTAGTCCAACGTTGTGTCTCCCCCTTCCCCTTAAAGACCATTGCAGTACTTCTTGTTAAGAGAATTTCAATATGCTTGTAATACCTTTTCCAAGATCACTGAATTATGTTCTCAGATTTTAGCTGCATTTTAACATACTATTTTTTTCTGGTAAACTGCACTGAAAAGCAAAGAAAGAATAAAAACAAATCTTGCCAAAGCATGTCAAAATTAAATAGGCAAAGATACATTCACTCTGAGTGTAAGGGTGTCTATTAAATGACGTAAGCACAAAGCAGAGAAGGGATAACCGAAAGGTAAAAATAGCTGTATACTTAATTTTAATCTCTAATTTTGGTGGAATTGAATAAAATCTGCTTGAGAACAGGTGACTCATTTAGAGTTCGTGAAAATGACAAAGTCTTGGTAAGGATTATCTGAAATTAATGCCAGACTTTGATCATTACTGTTTACTTTTCTGGTTTGCATTCTCTGTGATGCAACACATCTTGCTAGTTGTTTTAACTTACGGCTTTCAGCTGATACTATCAGTCAGAATGAGGGAAGTATTTTGAAAATTTCAGTTGAGTGAGTTGGGGGAAAAAAGCCCATATAATTTCTGTTGCAGCGGAATAATAAAATTGCAGAAAAATTTCCTATATGTATCCACTGAAGATTTCACATGGTTATTTTAAAATGTGTAATGATTCATAGTGGTAATTAAAGAAATGCATCAGTATAAATTTTCCTCTCAAAAGCCACTCCAGTACTGTATTTTTAGTAAACATACCTACAGTGGTAAGCAAATGGTCCATATATTTGCTATTCTTTTGAAATTACTCTATTTACAATGGTAAATACAAATAACTCATTCCAGTGAACAGAGTGAGCTATTGTAAAAGTAACTTCAGGAGATTTGGGCTAGGGATTGATGTTAATTTGTGTGGTAGTAACAGAAATCAATTCTTACAGCTGTTCGTTCTTGAAATTAATATTGTTTTTGGAAGAGGCTTTTAAAAAATAAGCCAGAGTAGTGATAAAGTAGTCACTAATATTGGTGATTATACTCTTAATAAGAATTTAAAATCCTGTTTTAAAGTTTGATTGTTGACTTGCCTGTTCCTCTGCCATAAACTTCCAAACAAAGACCAGAACTTCAGATTGTCTTGGTTCCCAGCATTGTAGACATCTTTTTTTTTTTTTAGTTAAATGTTCAGTAGTAGTGAAGAAAAAGCATTCTTCATTTTCTGTAAGTTAAACTTAACATTATGAGTTGGTCTTTCAGATAGTTTGTTTGGCTGTATAAGGAGGTATGGACTGATACTGACACAACCAGCTCTTTAAGTGTTTGTTTATAGGAGAATTCTAGCTATGTCCATCTGTGTGGACCCATCTGGGATCTGTCTGTCTTGTTAAAGTAATTTCAATACTCCACACTTTAAGTGTGGAAGATGAACTGGCATGAGAGACTATCAACATTGTAGTGCTGAAAGAGTTTCTTCACTAAAGAGCGGGGGAGAGCAGGAGGGATGGTCCCCTCTCAGAGCTTTACTGACTTTGCAAGAAAATACATCGCTGCTTTCCCATGTTCAGATTTGTATTGCGTGAAGCAGCCACTACTTAGTACACTGTACTGAGAGTACAAAGCAAAACTAAGTCTATCCCTGAGTCCCTGTTTCAGCATCCTTCCAAGTGGAGTAAGAGAAAAGCATTGGAGCCTGCCT
The DNA here is from genome assembly GCF_026419915.1 of Harpia harpyja. Lineage (NCBI taxonomy): Eukaryota > Metazoa > Chordata > Aves > Accipitriformes > Accipitridae > Harpia > Harpia harpyja. The sequence goes on from NC_068952.1 coordinate 33,864,545, forward strand.
TGAAGGCAAGTGCATTTACATTGTTAGACAAGCAAGGAGGGAATGAATTTCAGAATCCCCACACTCTTAACAGATACCTCATTAATCTCAGTTGCGTTTTATTGCTATTAATTCTAGAATAGGAACAGATATGTGTTCACGGATATACTACCACCAGAGTAGTATATCCTACTACTCTGCATGCAGTCACGTACCATGCATGCAGAGAGAGAGAGAGAGAGAGGGAGGGATTCATTAGAGCATTCATGTTTCTGATGGTCTTAAGTGCAAATTGGTAACAGTTTTCTAGTACTCTGAAATATATTCTGTTACCTGAAAATGAGAGGTAGGCTTGAACAGAGTCAAGGTAAAAACATCATTAATATGGAGTTAACCACTGTAGCATCTCATGTCTCTCAATTTCAAGTTTCGCAAAACTTAAATTTCTGAAAAATCATGCATTGAAGCATTCAGGTACATACTTGCATGCCTTTACTTCTGATGTATTGGAGCTGGAAACAGCCAGTGGGAATTACCTGCTGCTGAGTGCAAGCACCTCAGTGTCAAATAGTAGCTCTGAGACCTGCGAAGGAGATCACGTCTATACCCTTCCCACAAAGAGCCTGGATATGCCAGTTGCCTCTTGTAGGCTGTGTTTGAATCCATAGGGGTACAGAAACATGATGTGGGCTTAGACAAGGGCTTACATCTCTCTTCCCAGCTCTTATTTGGAGCTGCATGGAGGATTGCAGCTCTTGGAAACATACCTCACTCTTGCTTGTCACCCTCTGCCTTCTCTCTTCTGACCCATATTCTATGAAGTGATAGGTGGTTCAGTTATCTAGAATATCCTCCCCCAGATAACACTAGGAGAGGCTGTATGAGAGAAGATGGACCTCCTTTGAAGGAACAGAGCCTTCATGAGCTCACTCTGCATACTAATTAGACCCATGTTCTCCTGCCCCCAAAAATACGTATTTCCCTCCTCTTCTATTTTGTGTTTCCCTGTTTGGGTGTCACCTGTTCCTCTGTTGCTTGTTACAGAAGCTTGTCTTTTGTCTGGGCCCTTCACCTTCGTTGTGCCTTTATCTTACTGTTACTCTCCTACTGTGCTCTGCCCCTTGGGCTGCTCTCCTGGTGAGCCCCCACCTATGTAATTTACTTTATTCAAAAGTGAAAAAGCAAAGTCTCTTCAGAGTTGTTCTACTTACTAATGAAAAATGAACCTTAATTATTTAAGGAAAATGAACACCAGTGTCTTCATGAGACTCACCAAATCTTGAGGCAACTAAAGGAGAAGGTAGAACACTTGGTTGGCCTTCACCATTGCAGCAGAACTGGTCATCTGCTGTGTCTTCAGATGTCTTCAGGTGCAGAGGTTGGATGGAGGTGTACGTGGTTGCAGACAACTGAGGTATCAGTTTACGGTAGTCATTGTGATACAGATACGCTGTCAAGTTACGTTTTATTGGGCTGTTTTGTAATGCTTTGTCCACAAGAGCTAGCGAGACCATGACAGCTATATTGCCAGTGTCCAGTAATCAAAACCCAGTTGTTTTCCTTTCTGTTCCAGGCCATTGATGAGCCTCCCTATCTAACAGTGGGCACTGATGTGAGTGCGAAGTATAGAGGAGCCTTCTGTGAAGCCAAGATCAAGACAGCAAAGAGACTTGTCAAAGTCAAGGTATGTGGTTTTCCTGCAAACGCTTTTTTTTGGGGAACCGCCCCCCCCCATCATCAAAGTTCAAAACAGCACAATGTGAAACTTCTTTATAGCCTCAAGACATCTAAGAGGCTGTCCTTTCCTTGGAGGCTGGCAGTGCAGTCTTTGAAATAATAGTAAGCTTATTTTTGTTGGGAGGGGAGGGGTTCCCCCCACCCCCATGCAATTAAATACATTCCGTTTCTTTCACTGCTTTGTCATCTGCTTACATCCAGTATTTGTGGCCTTCAATGCCATAGGCTGACCTTAAAGTAATTGATCAAAGTATGACAAATGTAGGCTTATGTATGGGAGAATGTTATCAGAAAATGGCTAAAACTCCTCAAAGTAGGTTTAATGTGGTTTGTTTTACTTCAGGAGCACAGGTCACTGCCATTTAGCAGTGGCAACTAGATAATGCTTCAGGAATAAGATGAAACCCTGCTGTCTTCCAACAAAGACTTGGCATATTGAGTCCTACAGAGTAGCAAGCGGGGGATCTCTCCTAATCTATGTGATGACTGGTTAATGACTGAATGAATCAATATAAGCCGCATGCAGTACAAATAAAAATTGTGGAGAGGGAATACAAGAGATACATTTTAACATCCCTTGGAAATTTAAAGTATCATTTCTAGAAATGAAGAGAACAATGTTTGGGCTTATAGTAAGTCTACACTGCAAAATGGCCTTATATTTCTGTTTGGATAATGTTGCCCTAAAAGCTTCTAAACTGGGAGCAGGTCCTGTTTTTCTGCTCTGCTTCTTAACCTCATACAGAAATACAACAGAGCAAGGATCAAAAGCACTTACGAAAAATAAATTAGATTGTTGCTCTGCAACAGAGTTATAGTGGCAGAATATTTTTCTTATATCTACTGTAAATATAAGTGAAAATGTGTGAATTGTGAGTGGTGATAACCTGTTACAGAAGAGCCTCCATTATAAATTGTCATGCATTGCTTGAATCTGCCCTCATGCTATGGCCGATTTTTGCCTCTAGTACGTATGAGGGAGAGAGCAGGCTATCTCCAAAAGCCTTGGTGGGAAGGACTATTGTCACTTAATAATAATGTTAACTGTAATGAGAAGATGTTAGTCTTAAACTTGACATCTTTAAAAAGCCTTTAGAGCAAATTAATGTGGTCTTTTCATTTCTTTAGTCATAACTCTTAACAGCATCAGCTGGTCTGTGCTTTACAGCACCATTGAGTTTAAGCAACTAGGTATTGGTATTTGAGCTGTTAAGTATCAGTATTTAAGTACAGGAATTGTGTTGTGCCTAGATCAGTGAAGTCTTAACTCCTTTCAGCTCTTCAGAGGCCTTTCAGCACGCCTTCTTAGATGGCCACTTGCATTTATTTGTTGATAAATATTTTCTTATGGGTTTATTACTTGCAGTTTGGTCACTGCAATGTTTTGCAGAAGGATCTTGAAATGAAATGGAATAGAATTTTTACTGTAAGTTGTTTGTGGAGGCTGTGCCTAAAGCCCTGTGGATTCAAGTTTGTGTGTGTGCGTCTTCGCTGTTACTGTATAGCTTAGGGCACTTAAGCCCCAGTACTGTCATTGCTTTGTAGAGTAATGCGATTTGTGGTTGAGGAGGTTTTTTTTGTGTGAGTGCAGTAACTTGTTTACATTGTCTTTCTTCCACCAGGAACGTATATTTCCTAAACTTAACAGTGACCCCTTGATTTTCTCTAAAAATCTTTTCAGCTCTTTCTGGCACATGTAGACTTCCCCCAGTGTTAGCTCCAACCAAGATTCTTGTTGTCAGGTGTACTTTGTCTGGAATTTTCGTAGTTTATCTGCTGCATTTATTTTCCACTTGTTCAACAGTTTCTTCCGGCCCCAAGGTATTTTATGCCCTAATCTCCTAGAACTACTGGAGGAAAAGGAAAGTCAGTTAACTTCACAATATCAATTTTAGTTTGAAGCTTTCATTTAAGTTTTATAACTAGATGCTCTGTTGAGAAAGGAGGATGACAAAATTTTTTCAATATGGAGTATGTCATCTTCAGGCAAGTAAAATACATTTAATCGTGTCTCCTTTTACCTGCTTTCTTCTTCTGTTGAATTCTGCTTCCTAGAATAGTTTGAGGGATACCTTCATAGTAACTTTTTTATCACCAGTATAATTTAATAACTTTATTCAATGTAACACAAGTGCTCTGTATTTATCGTTTCAGTATCAACAGATACTGTATTTCACAGTTTAGCAGTCTTCAGCAGGTTCTGTACCCAGTACGGAATTCTACGTTAACAATGTAACTGCATTACACACTTTGCCATGGAAAGCAGTAAAACTTAAGATTTGCCTGGACTTGTGAAAAGTGTTGAAGGCAGGACAAATTTGACTAAAGGGAAGACTTCTGGTGTTAAAAGAGTGGTAGTCCACTTCATCTTCATAGGATCTGTTACAGCTTTTCTTAGAGAGCTATCTAAGCCAGTTTATTTTGACAGTGTCTCCTAAAACAATTAGCACCATCATCCACACCCACTTGTATTTGGGCACCTTCCACAGAAGTTTCAGAAGAAACTGTTTTCTGTGTAGGTCTTTATTAAACAGAAACTAGTGAAGCATCTGCTGTATAGAGCCTACCAGGACTGTCTTTTCAGGATGGTGAAGAAAAGGGAAATTTCAACTGAATCGAAACAGGTTGATGATGTGCTGAATGTCTTAATCTTTTGCCTGAGACAGAAAGGATCCACACTGACAAATACTATGGGAATTAAAACCCCCAATAACAAATACTGACATTGGTTTTCTCAGCTTCAAGAAAGGCCAGTGGTGTCGCACTGAGTTTGGAGTTTGAGTATTTCTGTTAATAACCAGTATTTTTTTTTGAGTATGTATGAATATCTCAAGAAGCAAAAAGCGTTGGTGTCAAAAATCTTCTCCCCGAAAAGAGTCAAAGCCCCAAGGCATCTTTAAAAAGAAAAACCATTCTGGGATACACAATAGTGATTTGCTTTGTTTACCTTTCATCATAGTACATTGTGGCTGGCTCATGGTTTTGGATAGAGTTCCTTTTTGCTGTAAAATACATTTAAGATAATTACAGAAAGTAAATAAAAACAGATGTCTCTAAATCAGAGTTGATATACTGGATATTTCATATGAGCCAATAGTGACCACAGGTTTCAGATTACTTTGCATCTGAACTGAACTTTTGATTTCTAGATAAATCCCCCAAAAGAGAGGAATAAATATCTGTATCTGTCAGGCTGAAGTTCAGAAGCATAGTCTTTGCTTAATTAATTGCTAGCCTGAATCCTTTGTCTGGCTTTCAGGTTACAAAGTATGATTTTGTCTGTCTGGTGGGCAGAAGGTATTTACCATCAGTAGGTGGGATGATACAGCTCTAAAAAGAACATACTTTCACAACAGTATGTATTGCTGTGGTTCTAACAGAAGATGGACAAGGTGAATATTTCATGAAGTAGCACTTGGAAGGCAATAAAGCATTTTAGTGCATTTGCTTTCTAATCAGCCAGTCAAGGTAGGCTCTCCTTAGTCCTAGTTGTAGGTCCTGTTCTCAGCTGTTTGCTCCTTTCAAGGTTTACAAAACTCCTTAAACTTTCTTCCTGAGGAGGCTAGATAGGAGAATTGGTGTTAGAGGACGCTGTTGTTCTGAAGGAAATTTTGCTATTGGTGTGTGCTATGGAGAAACTCAGCAACAGTGAGAACATAACCTTGGGTACACTCATGAACCAAGTCCTTGGATTTAACGTAGGATTGCTTTAGTTGAGAGTTACTATTACATGGCTGAATCTCATGTTACATTCTTAACTTATTGTGCATACTAAATAAAACATCATATACTCCCACCAAGCAAGTATGTTCTGGTGAACATCAGAACATAATTCGTGTGTGTTAATAAAATGTACATAAAATGTAATGTCAGAATTTTCTGTTTCCCTGAATTTTAAAATCACAGTGGAAATAAAACTTCAGGTGTAATTGGTAGGAGGATCCTGTGACTTTCAGTGTGACCAAGTTAATTTTGAGTGAAATGAATGGTGAATATCTGTAGCATCTGATACAGATATCTTAATCATAAGTTTGAATTTCTAGACCATTTTTTTTCTGAGGATAGCATGTGTAGGATTAGACACAGCCAATGACATGGGAAAATACCTTGGAAATACTTACAGGATTTACTTATTCCAGTTTTGAAAGACTGAAAAGTTAGCCATCCGTACATTTACTTCCAGTTGACTAGCAGCTGTTAAGTAGCTGTGTAGGGTAGGCTGACACTAACTGAAAGGCTATTTGGGTTTTTCATTTTGTTTAGTTGACAGCAGCATCCTGTACTTTTTTGTGAGTCTTTCAACTGTGAGTGAGGGAAATGCACTTTAATCAGCAAAAGCAAAAAACCCCAGTGATTATGGGGTTAGATATAGGTGTTAAAAATGTTTGATTCCAGAGCATTGAAACATAAATGTTTCTTAAAAATTATTTGTGCTCAGAACTCTTGAAACTTTCTCCTTTCTTGGTGTGGTGCTAGAGCAGTACAATTCAAATCATTAAGAGAACTGCAGAGATTGTTTTGAGCCACGAAACACTGTTGGCAAACTGTTGTTTGTCGCTTCCTTTAGAGGTAATGCTTCTATTCTGAAAGATAAACAATATTTTAGAAGTTTTGACAACTGAGAAATTGTCTCCTCGTATTCCTAAAATATATAAATGAAACACAGTTTTCAGCAAGTGGAATGATTATGGTGACTAACAGTAAAATGAGAGTAAGAGAAGGGCCGTTGACATCTGCATGTGCTTATGCTGCTCAATTGTATCATGTGATTGTCAGTTGAATTATATTTTTTTAGGTAACTTTTAGACATGATTCTTCAACAGTGGAAGTGCAGGATGACCACATAAAGGGTCCCTTAAAGGTAATAAATTTGTTTTATATTTTGCTAACACTTTGAAAAGCATTCTTTTTCAGTATTTGACATAAATGTGTATATGCAGTATGGGGTGAAAGTGGAAGGTTCAATTTACTACACAGGCCAGATAGGATCATGAAGCATAAAAGGTAATGCTGCAAAGCTAGAGTTAGTGTACTGTTCATGTTAACTTTTTCCTTTGTAGTTAAAGGTGATGCAGCATACAGGCTGATGCAAGCCTCTTTGTTCTTTTTGGCCTTAAAGCTAAGAAGTTTGGCTGGCTCTGATTTTTAGTCACCGTTGCTTTGGAAAACTCAGCTGGAGGATTTGGTGGGCAAGCTCTTACACAAGAGAATGACATCACTGACATTGGTTCTTGTTCCCCACCTGCTGGCAGGAAATAATCAGCTCAGTTAGTTGGCTGATTTTAGAGGAATGAAAGAAAGAAGTTTTAAGGGATACAAATATATTCAAGTGAAGCTGGAAAAGTATGGTATATTTATATGGTATATTTAACATAGAAACAGGTTAGAAATTAACTCTGCTAAATACAAAAGTGTTAACTTCATTGCCTGTTTTGGAAGCTTTCCAGTGCTAAGTGGCTTTTGTATTTTAGGTAGGAACTGTTGTGGAAGTGAAGAATCCAGATGGAACATACCAGGAAGCAGTTATCAACAAATTAACAGATGCAAGTTGGTACACTGTAGGTAAGAGAAATAGTTATGTATTTGAATAATACTCATGACTTAAAAATAAGCTTGTGACCTGGACATGTCTTAAGCACAGTGAGAGAGATTTTTGGAGATGCTTAGGTATTCAAAGTTTGTATAAAAAACCCGCCAAAACTAAACTTCTTATTTTGGGGTTTTATAAGCAACTGTACTCTTCACGATGTGGAACTGGGACCCCAAATAAAGACCTAGTGAATTGCTCTATTATTGGTAACTACTTCTTAGATATTTAATATACTGTTGTTAAATATTCTGAAGCAAAGTATGCTACTTCCTTAAAAAAGGAAAAGAAGTGCTTGTAAAACAGACGTTGCAATACTTATTTTTCCCTACTCTTGGACTTTGGCCTGATAACAGCTGCTGTAAAAACAGACATAGCTTGTTTTTTAAAAAAGTCTTTTCCTGTTCATTTTCCCTATTTTCTAATGTGACATTTCAGACTTTAGATGATGTATCCACATGCCCGCAAGCAAATACAGCTTTTTTTTTTTTTCCCTTTAAGTATTTTTTTAAAGGCTTTATATACATGGGTTTACTTTTTGATGCTGTGTACCAGTAGATCAATGTGTCTTGGGGAAAACTGGTCAACTGTAGAAGAACGTATATTCCATCTGTGCGCTGGTAGTCTTAAAGGTACTACACAAAGTGTATTGATTCTTGAGAAACTACATATTCCTCTCCTTGGCAGATAACTGGGACATGGGAAGATGAAGACCAGGTCTTGAAAGAACATTAGCAAGACTTGGTTGTTTTGAGTTATTAAGGGTTGTTATTGGTGAAGTGATGTTGAACAACTAGGGACAGACTAACCTTTCCTAGTCATAGTCCTTTTAGAAAGGAATAGTAGAGCTGTAAGTTTAGGTAAGACCTTCTAGATAAGTGTTGCAGAAAAAAATATCTGTTTTCTTATTGGAGAAGTAGAATGTAGGAGTAAAGGAGAGACCAGGTTAGGATGGGGTGAAACATGAGGTATAAAGACAAGATTAACTTTATAGATAGTGTTTTGGTAATTAATATAGAAGTGGATCAGATATGACAGCTTTTAAGAACAAATGGTATAGCTGGTGTTAGAACTATGTTGTATGTGTATATTTATGCTTCTGAGAAAGCATGAGGTTAGCAGTTCAGCAAGAAGAGTAAGGTGGGAGTCTATGTGGATTAAATTTTGAAGGTAGGTGTCATGGAGTTGCAGTGTGTAAATCAAAGTAGATATCTGTCAAAAATCCTGAACTTGAGAAATAGGAAGAGGAGATGTAAGAGTTGAGACTGAAAACAATATTTTGTAGATAAAAGCAGACAAAAGCATGTTGACCTTGCAAAATCAGTAAAAGTAGCACAGCTGCTGGCTGTGTAATGCACTTTGAGAGAGAAGTGACTCTAGCAGCGGATGACTAGAATAATCTTTGTCACGAGGGTGAGTGGAATGAGACTGAAATTATCTTTACAGACGGTGATGACTTTGCAGATCTGAGTGAAAGTCCTACTTCAAGGGATAGCTGCCATTTACCAGATTTCAGAATTAGCACACCTCTTAACCAGCAGTTATCTAATGTTGTCCTAGCACTTGTTGGGAAGTTTCTAATTACTTGCATTGTTAATGATTTTGTGAATAAAATTACTATGATTTAGTGAAAAACTTTGTGAAGGGACAGACAGATCTGAAGTAGTACCTTTCCAGAAGTTGTTACTTAAGACCATTTGTGCTGCTGCAGCAGCAACATGTAGAATTTAGAGGAATAACCATTTTTGGGCTGCTTGAGAAGTATGGGCAAGGTTGCTTTAAGAGCATCCTTGTCTGTCTTGTATTCATAAGATATCTGACTAGAAATTGTACATCAGTTTGTTTGTATGTCTTTTTTGGTGCTACTACTTTGCTACCAAAGGAAGATAGGAACTAAGTTAAATTAAAAAAAACCCAACCGGTATAGCCTTTTAAAATAAATATAGCACAGTTACGTAAATACATGAAGTGTCCTTAGTTTATTTGCCTGTAAAAGTTCTTCAAAACGCTCAAGGTATCCCAATCCTGGTAACTAGATACTGTTTCGTCATTCATATAAATGTGTCTTTAGAAAGTTCAAGGGATGTTCTTAACTCTGTGTTTACTAGGAGGAAAAAAAAAATCATAGGATTGTTTGCTTTACTAAAAATGCACAATTATGCATGTTCAGAAGTAGTCTTATCCCCTTCTGCACTTTTTTGTTATTACATTGCTTTTTTCTCAGAATTCAAAGTGGTTTTAATTGCATGAAGTTGCTTCTTTTTTTTCTTTTTCCTTGCAGTTTCAGCATGGATGTTTTTAAATGCATTACACTCCTATATGTCTGCTCAGTAGGTTGTTTTGAGGATGTCCCATTAGATTAGAATGTCATACGCATTACAGCCATATGTGCTGTGCTGGCCACACAAGTCTTTCAGGGAGGTGAAGCTTTTCCTTTGAACGTATTCATGTTACGGAACAAGATTAAGAATCCCTCTGGCAGGGAAGAGGCCACAAGCAGATTACCACATAGGATACATAATGCAGCTACCTACCTAGCTCTGAATAGGTTTACCTCTGTTGTAGTCAGCTTATCCCTTGAAGTGGATAGATTATTTTTTTTTTAAATCTGTCATTATGTAAGGAGACTGTTACGTTAATTAACATGAACTGAATTAGGAACCTGCTGCCTTCACTTAACCAAGGGGGGGCTTAATTATGCATTGACCATTTGAGACGCAGCTCCAAATCTGTGTTTTCTTGTGCAGTTCTTGCCCTTGATACTTTCCAACAAATTTTGAAGTGACAGATCTGCATCTATAACTAATATTTTATCACTAAACAGTACTCAAAAAGTTACTGTAGTATAAAACACAGACTGGGGAATGGTAGTTACAAGGGAAAGTTTGTTTATCAACAGTACTGAATTTTATATAGGGATGAAAAATTCTCAGAACTAGGTAGAAGTTACTTTCCTATCAAATAAATACTAGTCAAGAATTTTGATGGACCTTGTTGCTTTTTGTATATTTTTACTTAAATTAGTAAATGTTGAAATGAGTATAGTACCCACTATCTGAAAGCCAGACATGGCTGAACATTAATCTCTTTAATCTTCCCAGGCATCTTTTGCTGGTTGACAGCCATTCTCCTAACACTCTTATTTTGACTCTTGTTTGTGGAAGTGTTTACATATTTTTAGTTTTCTGCCACAATTCTAAGGAGACTGACAGAATCAGGCTCAGCAGTACTGTGGATGGACAGAAGAGGAGATTTGAATGAAGGTGAAAGAGACATGTTAAGAAATTGCTGAAACTTTTACCTTTTAATGTAATATTTTAATCTAATGTTGGGGTTGTTTCTTGTGCCCCCAAAAGTCTTCAAGGTCACTGCAGTGTGGGGACAAGAATAGAATTGTTATCACAGCTGGGGAGGGAGAGGATGTCAGTTCTTGTCTCACTGAACAGTGCAAGCATAGCCCAAGAATTAAAACTTATCACCAAGTATTTGTCTGTTAAGTACCTGTAGAAGACTCGACAAAAGCTTTCTTTTTATATGACCAGTTTATCAGCTTCTGAAGATCCCACCTTGAATGTGTGCAGCACATTTCAGGATTCAAAGGGATAAAGTATGTAGCTGAAGCCAACTGTATTATGAACTTGTTTCCAGTTGACCTAGTGACAGCTGAGGTAGCAGAAAGTCTAGAAACCAGGAGCTCCACGGTTCTCTCTCTACAGCTGGTTTTGATGATTGTCTGCACTTTGATGATTATCTTCCTTAGGCTGATATGACTGTTGTTTTATAGCATAGTTGAATGAAGCTAATAGAGAAAGATGTTGAACTTCCATATAACATTAAACTGTAACTTTTTTCTCAAAATATCCATTTATGTTTCTTCATAGTAAGCATAGCTTCCAATTGAATATTGTAGGAGTTCTGGTTATGTAATAAAGTTCTGTAAAAATTGAAAATGTTTGAAGAATAGTTTTTCAGTTCTAGCTTGCGTTGATTTTTAATTTTCTGTCCTGATCCATGAATTGTCTGCTCAACTATTGATTACTTAAGATTACATTTAATATATGCAAGCATGGAGTAGCTACGGTGAGACAGCAGCTTATGTATTTGGTCCATCTGTGCAAATGCTTTACTGGATATGCAGCAGTATCCAGGTACAGCTTTGTTGTAAGGACTGTCTACAAGAATGTATATCTTATTCTTTCTGACACCTAAATCAATCACTTACTGATATCCTGATTTAAAAAAAAAAAAATAATCTTTTTTTTTTTTCTTGCCTTACTTCTTACCTGGTTACAGTATTTGATGATGGTGATGAGAAGACTCTTAGACGCTCTTCCCTGTGTTTAAAAGGAGAAAGACATTTTGCTGAAAGTGAGGTAATTGAAGAATTTTTATACGACAACCTTTTATTTAGAAAAATTTAAAAGTGGTATTTTTAGTACCTCAGTCTTCAGTGTGTTATGTACATCCATGCTACTAAAAATGGGGATTATGTAAAATACAGTCTACAGAGTCTGGCTTGTTCTTTTTTTAAATCAAGAAATACAGTTAAATTTCACCAAATTTGTAAGTTCAGAAACAAAATCTGCATTTCATATTTTTCATTTTTTTATTATTAGTGCTTCACAGATGGTAGATCACACAAAAAACAGCAATCACACCACTACTTTGCTTTATATAAAAAAATTATCTGTAAGTATTCGTTGGAAAAAATCAAAACATGGTACATGAAAAAATTAATGTACATCTTTGGACAGAATTAAGTTCTGCTGGATTTTAGGCAGATGATCAAGTCTAATTTGTAATAGCTGATAAACTTGAAAGATCGGTACTTTTCTTTTAAAAGGCAAATTATAAGTTGCTGTTACCTGTTAATTTGAAGACATTTATCAGTATTTTGGAGCTGGTTCATGTCTTAAAGGTGACTTGCATATTAAAATATGCAAACATTTGTAGCAAATTTCAAATAGTTAAAATTTCAGAATAAGGGTTGTTCCTTCTTACTATGTAAGACAGTATGGACTGATGCGCAGGTTTATGTAAACATGTTAGCTTATTGGAAAGCTACTGAAGATGGGGGTTTTTGCTCTACATAAATATGCTTTATTATTGTAGCCAGCTGAGCTTGTTGCCTGCTCACTGCGTTCTTTGTGAAGGTACAGATGCCTTCTAGAATCCCCAGTCAGGTTTGAACACATGTAAAGAGGGCCTAATTAGATGCCTAAATCTGGATTCAGATATAAATGCCATAATTTTAAAGATTGTGTTCCTTTGATTAACTCTTTGTTATTAATGATCAGCACTCCTGAAAATTAGATTACTTCTGTTCCATAAATACGATTTTAATATGGTTTCAGGAGTATTACTTTAGAGTAAGCAGGTTGAAAATGTTAGTCTATATATATATTACTTTGCGACCAGTTTGGCTAAATGAGAGTCATTTCAGATTATTTTGTCAGATTCAAAGAAACCTTACGTTCAGGTGACTCCTACTTTTTATTTTGTCATTCTTATTGTCTTAGCTTTTGATGTCTTGCCAAAAGTCACTGATACACAATTCCATTGTCACCAACCCTCAATGAAACACATGTTGTGCATTTCTAATAATTACCTCATGATTGCATAGCTACTCAGCAGGGAAAATTGCATCTCCAGTTTCTCTTTGTGATTAGACCAGTACCACAAGATTGTCTTGTTCTGATGTTGCTTTAGCTTCATCTCTGACATCCCAAGTGTGTGGGATCTTTTGGGGTGTCCACGACACTCAGAAGTAATCATGCACCTACTTTAAGATTTAAAAAGCCAATTTTATTGTCTCTATGTTCAGTTCTGTCTGACACAGAATACTTTTGAGATTCTTGTTAGTGTTTCACGTTTAAAAATTCATACACGACTCAGAAGTGTAATTTGGAGGACCATGTTTACTTTGGAAAGCTTTATGCCTTCTTTCAAAGAACAAGAATAAGTGCATATACAAAAAACTCTGTGTGCCAGGAGCCTTCAAATCTGGAATGGTTATCGTTTAAACAGATAACAGCATTCTTAGGGAAAGAAGATACTGTATGTCCATGAAGCCCTTCTGTTGATGCTTTAGCATTCTCCTGGAACAGAGAAAGTTCGTTCTTTCTCTCCCTCTCTTTTGCTTTGATGGTAATAAAGCATCAATTAGCACCCTCTCAATTATCAATATAGCACATCTTTTAAATTGTTTTAGAATTTTTCTCTCCCATATCAAATTATGAATTACTAACAAAAATACAATTAACTTGTCATGTTTGCTGCTACTGAGTTATCTTGCAGTTTCATTTCATCGGGGACCTTTGTTCATTTATAAGTAGATGATTGGGTGTTTAGTCTGATGATAGGACAGGCAGAAAATTGATCCTGTAGAGATGGAGTATCCAAGGTCAGCAGAATACCTGATACTTAATTCTCTGTGTTTGAATGGTCCAAAGGCAGGACTTCTGGGAAGAATTGTCTATGTGTGTTGGACAAAAGTTAATTATTCAGAGGTGGGGAGAAAGTGTTGAACGCCCCCGCCCCCCCCAACCAAAACACATTACTCTTTGAAATTAAAGCAGTGACGTGTCTGCTGTACTTCTGTATTTCTTTTGTAATGAGAAAGTCTCTCTATTGACAAAAATTACTTTAACCAGATTATACAAACTTAGAGTTTGGAGAGTAACTTATGCCAGGTTTTTTGTATGTGTATGTATATGTATTTTTTTCATTTCAACAGACATTAGATCAGCTTCCACTCACAAATCCTGAACACTTTGGGACTCCTGTCATAGGAAAGAAAACAAACAGAGGAAGGAGATCCAATCATATGTAAGTTTAACATCTTTATATCTGTGCTGTCTGTATATAATTGTGAAGCTGTCAGTGTTTGTGGAGTTTTATTAGTTGTATGGTCAGGCTTCTCTTATTCAAAAACCAGGAAGCTATATGAAAAGTGTTGTTTAGCACTCAGACTGAAAGTTGGTTTTATGTGTATTGTTGCATGCAAGAATTACAACAAGTCTTCATGTAATCAGTATTTAAAATAGTACTGGGTGTAGGCAAGTGGGTTTTTCTTGTTTTTGTTATTTAAGTGAAAAAAGAAAGTGGCATACCAAGTGGAAAGGCGTTGTCAAGCTATATTCAGAAGCTTCTCTGTAGTAGAATAGTAGTATTATAAATGTGTTGGACTCAAACTAAGACCATTACAATGCAGTCTTTGTCCAGCTGATATGAAGTTGTTGTAGAAGGTACTAGAATACTCATGTAGACCTTTAGTTTCTCACTACAAGGTCTCTGAAGGGCTTTTAGAAATAGGTGAACAGTATTGGGGTTTGCAGCAAAGTGTTTGATAGAAGAACAAAGTTCAAGAGTAGTGCCTTGATTTCCTAGGTACCAAAATTCTTGGTAGTTGTGATCTTGAAAAACTAGTGTTAATACTCCACTGGCTGTTGTTTGTGGGTGGGGAGGTCTTTTTGTGTTGTTGTCGTTGGTTTTTTTTTTTTTTTTCGTGTGGTAGTGGTGGTGGTGTTTGGTTTTGTTTTGGTTCTTTTTAAAGTTTTGAGGTGGTAGTGGTTGGGGTTACCTTTTCATGCACTGTCTCTTTGATAGCTTGAAATAAATATTACCCTCTATATGTAGAGGTACTATAAATTTACTCAATTATTGATTTACTAATTTGTGATGTATTGAAGGAAAAAGAGGGAAAAAGCTGGCATGTACCACAGAAAATGTGATTGCACCATCGTTGGTGTCTGTGACTGGGTTGTTGTCTCCTCTGTTTCCCTAACTGTACAGGACATTATTGGGGCAGAAACAACACACTTATCTTTATCTTATGATTAATACTGATTGAACTGTGTAAAAAGACAAATTGCACAGGTACTGGTATAACTGAGCTAGGTTGCAATCGCTCTAAAATAGTCCTTGACTTCTTTCTCTTGCCACAAAAGATTCTCAAACCCCAGAAAGCAGCCTGAAAGACTTTCATACTGTACTTTAAAAGAAATCACTGCTTTAAGAAAGAATGTTGGGGGGAAAAAACCCCAATGCTTTATCAGCACTGCAAATGATGACATAAAATTAGGGTGGGGAAAATGAAACATGGAAATTCACCTTAGACTGTAAATCAATCTTGTTACACAAGTGCTAACTGTGAGTCTTCTGTTAATATCAAACTCTGTACTCAAAAGTATTTATGTGAAAAATGGAAGATAGCTTTTAAAATTCTGCTTGCTGTGCTCATGGAACATGCTGTGTATTTTCTGAGAATTAACCTTCAAAGTGACTAGTAAATAAAATACATAGAGAGAGCCAGGAGGGCTGATTTTTTTTCTTTTTTTAATCAGTTGCAGGTAATTTTAGTTGGAGTAGTTTTGTACATTTAGACTCCCCATATGGTTAAAACCAGGTGCAACTTTGTACTGGAACAGTCGAAACAATGAGCCAGAACCTTTTTTTAATCAAAATATATTTGCACCTTTGCCCATCTACTTACATTCCAACACTTCATTCAATGTGAAATTGAAACAGTCATTGAAATGCTTCACTGCACATATTTAAAGAACTGTTTCAGGATAAATAGACTTCTTTTTCTCTTTGCTATTCATCTTCATAGCTGATGTTTCTTCTTCAGATATTTGTCCTCTCTCAAAATAGCTTTTTATTCTGTATGGCTGTTAAAGTAAAAGCATAGAGAGATTAAGAGGAAAGACAAAACTGTTTAGCTTAATGTTGGTCCAGAACGACAACTGCAATAGTATTTTTGAACAGTGCTTCACTAGGGCAGAATTCTCATTTTGAATGTCCTGACTGCATTTCTATTCCTCCATATGGATGCATGATGATGTTTTGTTTGGTTTTTGCATGTATTACATGTAGGTGCGCCTTTCTGAGTTTGTAATGTTTGAGTTGTTACTACAATATCCTTATAAATACTTCTATTCATTTCTATCCTAAAACACTTAACAGGCTATTCAAGTCGCTATTATTTATGCCTCTTTGACAATGAGCGTTGGATCTCCTGTAATTATAATAGGCAAGTTTTGAATAGTTGAGTTTTAAGTCTTTTTCTGTTGTTTAGTCCTGAAGAAGAATCTTCATCCTCTTCCAGCGATGAAGATGAAGATGACAGGAAACAAAGTGACGAGTTATTAGGAAAAGTTGTGTGTGTGGACTGCTTCAGTGTGGATAAAAAGAAAGCTCTGTGGTTTCCAGCTTTGGTAAGAGTTTCATCTTTAGTTTAATTTTGTAAAGTTTCATTCATTTTCTAGGCATCAAAGAAAGGTGGTTTGGGGTTTTTTGGTTGTTTTTTAAATTTTTGATGGATTAATCTGTATTTTTATTAGAACTTAACATGTTTCTTCAAATTGGACTGTATCATAATAGTCTAAGGAAATATTACATATGTAAATATGTTTGTTTACAAAAGTGATTGCTAACATGGCTTTAGTTTTTCCAAACAGCCAGAGTTTATTGACC
Organism: Harpia harpyja; assembly: GCF_026419915.1. Taxonomy (NCBI): domain Eukaryota; kingdom Metazoa; phylum Chordata; class Aves; order Accipitriformes; family Accipitridae; genus Harpia; species Harpia harpyja. The sequence continues at coordinate 33,881,325 of NC_068952.1, forward strand.
TAATTCTAGTTCAACAATGTGTTTAGTGCTATTGAACTAAAATTTCAGGGCTTTTTTCCTAGGCTATTGCATGTTGTTTTTCTGAGCTTTCAAGTTTTATCAAGGAAGAAAATAAAGAAGTGCAAAGAGAGGGGAAGTTTAGTGATTACGTAGATATTACTTTTCTAGGTTCAATATAAACACATTTGATAATAAAATAAAATTTTTTTCTTTGTTGCTATGGGAGGTAGTGAAGAATTGCCAATAAATTTCCTTTAAAACAACATTGTAGTCTTTTAGTACAAATATTTGCTATCTTCCTTTATTCTGTTTTAAAGACACTTTTTTTACAAATAAACGTCTAATAAAGTATCACTGTTAGTCTAAGGATTGCATATAGACTGACTGATATATTTTGAAATTAATGTATTTCCATATGTGGTACCTTCTAGTACCATGCTTTTTAATTTTTATTTTATTTTATTATTAATTGTAAATATTTGAATAATTTCTCCCTAGCAATGAAAGCTTTAAATGTTTATCTAGTTTCAGGAAGACCTGTGCTCTGCTTTTGAAAAGATGCCATACAGTAACATTTAACTCTTCTTGGTGTGTGCAATAGCTCTCAGTTGCAACTTTCTACTTGTCACCTCCTGTGTCTTGTAATGTAGTCCAGAGGCTTTCTACCAGGACTTCTTTTGGAAAAGTTGGTGGGAGAGAATGAGTCATTGAAGTCTTTCTACAACAAGGGAGAGGGCAGAATACACAAGGAGACTTCATGTTAATGACAGATAGCTTTAACAGAGGTTTTCAGTAATAGACAAGAAAATCGAGCTGTTTCTTTACTGAAAGCTGCCATCAAGATCGATGCAATATCGCCTACCTCACATTTGCACTCTGAGAAGTGGTCAGTTAGACTGGCTTGAGCTGTTTTATGTCCGTGTTGGGTTAGCCCTTCTAGCCATGCACATGACAGCAGTTTCCATGGCAGCCTCTCTGGTAGGTATTGGGCTTGCATGTGACTAATGTAGTGCTACTCAGGATAGCTGCGGGTCAGACCTTAAAGTTTATCTGAATTGTTGCTTGTGCTCCCAAGGTATACTAAAGATAAACGCTGTTACTTCTTTGGCTTTCATTTGGAGATTGGTATAGCTCATTCTTCATGGAAAGCTTCCTGCAATGAATGAGAAGCAGTAGGGGGATAAAGTTCGAGGGTGGAGCTCGTTAACTCTGAAATAGCTTATCCTAGATTAACTGTTATTTTAGTGATCAGGTTTATAGCTCTGCAAATAAACATCATATTGCATTTAACCTGAAGGGTTTTGCCAAAGAGTAGATCTATGCCCCAAATAGCTGCTTTTTTTTCTTTTTATCCCCTCCCCTGTAGCTATGCCTCTCCATTCTTTTTAGCTTGTAAGCAGGTTACCTCTACTGTATCAACAAAGTAATTTTATCTTATTACTGATAAATTTTGCTTTAACTTTGTATTACGCTAATTGTAATTATGTGAATAATGAAATGAAAATTCAGGTTTAATATGCTGAAGAATACGTATCCCAGACTTACTTTGTTATTAATGATATTGTGTACAGATGTGTTTTGTGTATAAGCACAGAGGACATTGTGCAAGTTTATTATGTGAAAAGAAGTTCAGGGATTAGTCTAAACCTTTATAGCAAGTAACAGTTAAGATTAGTGGTGGAAACTGATTACTTTGGATATCAGTCCTATAACCAGATAGCCTGTCACTTATAAATCTGTAGAGGTCTAAATTTGGTAAAAATTATTCTGAGGACCCAGTGATTGACTACCTTGTTTTAAGACTGCATGCATGGGTTTTTTCTGGGGGTAGTTTTTTTGGTTTTGTTTTTTTGGGGGGGAGGGGGGGGGTTGACAGCAGTGCGTAATTGTAACTGTAAAAAGGCCTGACAGTTGCTCCTTGTGTCAGGTGTGATTTAGTAAGCCTTACAGCATTGCTTAGTTTTAATGTGTACTTAAATGCTTTTGGAAGGTGCAGTGAGGAAGTCTGCTTGCAGCATTTTCAGGAAATAGAGTTTACATAGGATCATCTCTCTCATCCTCTATGACTCCAGTAGAGTTTGTTTTGCAAGGAAATCGAGAAAACTTGATTCAAGCAAAATTGAGGTGATGTTGCTTGATGTGAAGGCACTAGATGAGGTTGTGGTAAGCTGTTTTCCAATCTCTGAATGGATTTCTGATTACTGAGATCTTGATGCTTCTAGAAAACCAATAGCTAAAGCCAGAAGGGCCTTTCTCCGTTTTTAGAGAGCTGGGAGTCTGTACCTGTCTGTTTCAAATGGGGGATGATAATCACTGTCTTTTACCTTGATATTAAAACACTGTTGCAAACTATATCTCAAACTGCCTTTCAATTAGTAAGTTGTAGTTTTGTAAAGTAATTTCTTTGGATACTGTAGAATGCATTGAATTTGGAGACTTAGGCTGTTAAGTTTTGTTTTTCTTGAGAAGCATATTTAGCCTATGCTCTGTGATATGCAAGCTCTGCTTCCAAATCAGTTGGAGCTTTTGACTTTACCTTCTAAAATGCTATATGGCTGGTGACCTATGTAAGGAGGAAAAAAAACTTTTGTCATGCAGTATCTTTGTGTGTTTGGTGGAAAAAGTAGGACTGAAAGCAGTTGGTGTAAGAGAGGAGAGGTATTTACCAGGGCTAAATTAGGGCTGCAGTCATTTGCTGCTCCTTGGGGTTTCGTAGCAGCCAGAATTTTCTTAAATTTCAGGGAACTACACACATTTTGAGAGAAGAGAGATGAGTGATGGGGAGGGTTGCTTTTCTGTTCTGTATCTCTGGAAATCCAATATATATTTTTTATTAAATTCCTGAAGCTTTTTTGATTAGCGACTTGTATACGGGTTTAACAAAACCTAAATAGCATTTAAATTGCAACAAATAATTAGTATGTTGTCTTAGTGCTAGACTTGATTAGTCTACTTCTCGAATTAAAGAACCTATCATAATACTTGTACTTGAGGCACTCTTTTCTCCTAGGTAGATAACTTATGAATCCTCCATTATAAAATTGCATTTCATAGGTTCCGGATGCCTTTGTTTTTGAAACTGTGTGTGATTACATCCTTGCAATTCCTGTAAGTTTTTCAGAAGAGGTCTCTAACTCGGGTGGCAGCACTTGGTGGAATTTCTGTCCTTTTAGGATGAGGAGTAGAATAAGCTATAGTGGCATGACAGGGACTTAACTTTTGTCAGAATGCTGTTCCTACTTATGTCTCTGGCAGCAGCTGTCAGTTCCCTCCAGGAAGCGAGCATGAGCTCGTGCATTCAGTAATTTCAGGAGGTTATCACTCCTGCATTTTGAGGGATCTCAGTTGTTCTCATGTCAGTGTCTAAAGAGAAAAGAGCCCCAAAGGTTTTTGAGAAGCATTCGTATATACTATTACTCTCTTGTTTTTCCTTTTTCTCTCTAAACTTTGCATTTGTAATATCTTTGCAGGTGGTTTGTCCAGATTGTAGTGATGATATTGCAGTGAAAAAAGACAATATTCTCGTTCGCTCTTTCAAGGATGGCAAATTGTGAGTAGGAATGTAGAGGTTGATAACTGAATAAAATCTCTACCGGTCAAGTGAAGTGTAGTATGAGATGCATTGGGTAAAGTATTAATAACATCAGTAAGCTCAGTAAGTTTCTGCCAAGATTTTTCTAATGTTTAGAAAACCGTTAACACCCTACATTGTGATGAAATTAGTCTTGAACTTTGTCATTATTAATAATGGGATGCATAAACCTATCTGTCTTAGTTTTAATTTGATTGTTACAATGGTGGCAAACAAAGCAGTATTTCGTGACTTTGAGAATGGCCTGAGACTCTTTCCTGCTCTGGTTGGAATAGAGCACTGGTTTTCAGAGATGTGGCTGTAAGCTTATACAGCTACAGAAAGGGTTGGGTGGGGGTGTGTGTATGCATGCATGTACACCACATGCATACACAGAAATTCTCTTTCTTTTTTTTGAGGTAGTAAGTCCCATTGTTTATCTCAGTCTAGACTACAACTACATATTATCATGCTCTTTGAAAAGAGCTGTAATACTACTCAAAGTAGGAAAGAAGAAACATAGAAAACCAGACTGTATGGTATTTGCAACAGAATAAGGAACTTTGTGTTCTTAAACTCTTGTTGGTCAGGGACAGGGTTGATGGGTGACAATAGAATTATTTTTTCTAGGTTTTAGTTTTTATTTTAGAAGTTGCAGCTATCTATTGTGCTTGGTTCAATTTAACAGAATGCTTTTGCAGAAAGGATATAGAAATATTTAACAGTTTCATTGTGGTTTAATTACTTACTAAGTCTAGGCTATCGCTTTACCATTTGGTAGTTATTCAGGCATCAATGCACGTCACTGGACAAACACACATAAGCATGTGTGCACACAAACACATACCCCTCCACCCCCCAAAGCTGCAGTTCATATTTGCTTCCTTAGATATAGCCACAGTAGAGCAAGGTAGGGTTTTGTTGTTTGTGGGTGACTAGTTACTTGCTAAATTAACATGAGGTTTTTGTTAAGCAATATATATTTGGGAGATTCCAGAAACTACCTGTTAGTGGAAGAAGAATGCTTTCTTTAATATGCACTGAATGCGTATGAATGGTCTAAGCAAATTTATGTAGAATTTTTGTTTTTAATCCACTAACTGACTAATACCATACCAGACTAACACTATAGAACTATCAAGATATACTTCATATGCTTCTTCTGTATGTTTAGTAAGTGTGTTATAGTCTTAGTGATAGCTCTGTGTTATACTGTTGATTTAGCTTTAAAATATTTTAATTTTTTTTTAACACTTTCTAAATTATCTAGCGTTTCTGTGCCAAGAAAAGATGTTCGGGAGATCAGTGAAACTTCACCAAAGCCTGATGCTTTGTTAAAACAAGGTAAAAATAACTTTCTGTGAGAAAGTACATGTGTATGTATTTACTTTGTTACGTAAATTGGACCAAATTTATGGTAGATTGGTTCACGTCTTAAAAATGCTAAAATACAGGATCTTTTCCTGTAGCATAATATGTTGAAGGAGAACACTTCTGAAAATCTAGAGGAACTTTAAAAAAAACCCCAAAACCAGAACATTCCCCCCCCCCAACAATAAAAACCCCCACACCCCCAAAAAAACCCTAAACAAAAATGCCCCACTCTACTGCACTTGTTTTAAATGTAGACATGCCAAACAAGGATATAATCGATGCACACTGGCTTTATAGGTTATTTAGTATTTGGCCTTTTGCATTAGACCTTCATAGAGTTATTCTCACCATAGTACCCCTAATAGTTATAATTAAGTTGCCTTTATGCACTCTCAAGACACTGGAATTGTGGCTTCATTTGAAAGTTTTAAGTTTGTGTGATCAAACTCTTGGAATTAGCTTGTGCTTATTTCTTCCTCCTTCTCCTCCCTGTTCAATATATGTAAACCACAGTGCAAATGTGTTGGAATAGGGGTTCTCTCAATTAAATTCTCATATATGCCCTAATACAGAAGATCCTTATTTGTGTCTATAGACACTAACATGGTAATAGTCCTAATAATAGCTCTGAATAATTTGATGTGCAGAGGACACTAGGCCAGTTTGGCTGGGCAAGACAAGTAAGGATGGACAACATGGGGCTGTTGTTGAGGTTCTTGGAATTTGGGGGTGGTATTGTTAATTAGCAGTCTTTCCTCCTTCTCCCCTGCCTCCCCCCTCTCCCTGACTACTTTTTTTGATTAAAACATTTGGTCAAATTGATACTCCCTGCAGTGCTAACAAATGCTGGTCCTTTTACAGCTTTTGACCAAGCCCTTGAATTCCGTAAAAACAGAACTGTTCCTAGTAACTGGAAAACAGAATTGAAAGAAGACAGCTCCAGCAGTGAAGCTGAAGAAGAGGAAGAGGATGAAAAAGAAAAAGAGGATAACAGCAGTGAGGAAGAGGCAAGTGAAGTTAGTAAAGGGCATAGATACACAGCTGATAAAAATTAGCAAGACTGTAATATTTAAGTAGGTCTTTTTAACATTTGGGACCATGTAACATGTTAACATAGGCAACATTATTGCCTCTCAGCTTTCCATAACAAAGATGAGTTAATGTGAAAATATCAACTTGAAAATGCTATTGTAAATAGCTGCTCACATAAATGGTGATAAACTTTTCTCCTGCCTGTAGAGGTGTTACCCCAGTACATACCTGTGACTTACCACACATTCCAAGCCACAGGGAAGTTTGCTACCTTTTACACAGGAGCTCCATCTGAGGAGGCAGCTCTAAGCTGTTACTGACCTGCGTTCTTGACATAGTGGAAAAATAAACCAAACTAGGCTGGCATGGTCCTGCTGTTGTCTCCTCCTCCCTGGTGTCTCTGTCACTCTCTCCTTCTTCCCCTTCTACCTTGCCCTTTCCTGCCCCCAAATTGCTATGCTAGGCCTACAGCTGTAAGTCCTCTTGTAAAGCAGGTACTGCAAGTAGTTTGGACTGTCCTTTCCCTGCTTCTAGGTGTAGAAAATAGAGTTTACTGGTTTTGGAGTGGTGAAAAGTGAAAAATTTTGAAACCTTTAGATAATTACCAAGAAATCTGAGTTGTTGTACCTCTCTCTTATCCTGGTCTACTGAAGAATTGCTTCACTACAAGCTGTCGCTCTGGATACCCTGATGTAAAGAAGCAAAAGAGCTTTCAATTAAGGCATTAGCCCATGCACTCCTCTTCCACCTTTCTTCTCGAGTCCTACCTCATGCTTGGTTTTCTAATTATCTGTTCTTTCCTCCCAGCCTCCTGTTCAGATAAAAATGAAGACAAGAGGAAAGAAGAAAATTAGTGGAAAGAACTTTATTTCACAGCTGGCTGTGAGGCTGGAAGAGAGGCTTTTGAATCTTGTACTTCCTCTATACCTTCTGGTGGTACTCAAAATCTGTATCTGCCCATTATCACTTTTTCTCTCAGTATGGTTTGAGAGCTGTTCTCTAATTTGTTATGCAACTGCCAGTAATGCAGTAGACTGAAATTCCCATCGATAGTGGAATTGTAAAGGAGAAACTGAACTGGTTTGGGCCTTAAATGGTTGTTACTGCCTTTCTCTCAATACCTCCTCCCTGGAGATTGTGGCTCTGGCCTACCAGAAGATGGTGGTCCATCTTTTATTCGTTCATTTATTTATTTTAAGATTTGTTGGGAGACTGCAAAGGTGTGAAGTAAAAACTTTGCCACCTCTCCATGCTGATGAGGTCATCCTGCCTCCTCTTTAAGCTCACAGGAGATTATCCAGCTCTGATCAAAAGTTACAAAGCCCAGTTATTTTGAGAAGCAAGGAGTACTTCCTTGGGCTTAGCACAATTCCTGAACTTTCAGAGCAGGTTCATGTCCGGCCATGGGCATGATCAATGTAGATAGGTTTGTACCTATGCAGGTTGACACACAGTCTTTATATAGTGCTCATTCCCTCGCTACTTTTAGGTGAAAAATTCAGAGTCTTTAGCTACAGTGTTTGTAAATATTTGTACACCTTCTCTCTAGTTCCTCTTAGTTGCATGTGATGTTGTATGAGCTAGTCTTTCCATGTGCTAGACATGAAGATCTCATCTCAGGCAAATATTTTGGGATTTACTGTGACATCTTGTGTGATTGATTTCTTCTCCAGTATCCAATGTTTCAGTCACCTGCTGAACTAGCATATTTTTTTATTATTATTTTATTTTTCTTCTCTCTCCTCAGTTGTCAATGGCATGTGCGCCTTCACCTGCCTTCGAGCAGTTTCTGCAGCCTATTCTCTCTCTCCACTTCTTTTTTTTTTTTTTTTTTTTTTTAATTAGTTTGTGCCTGTAACCTCCTGGCTATCTGGCTATCAAGCAGCATCTCTTCTCAAACAGACCTGTGGGCCTGCTCTTAGGGCTTTGTTATCCATGTGCAGATTGTTCTAGTGCTTTCCAGGACATGAAAAATTCTCACTGGTGGCCCTCAGGCCATCCATGTGGTCCTGGTACCCATGAACCAGAACAAACAAACAAAAAACTCGCCTCTTACCTGTGTCACTGCAGGCTTCATATATAGATGCTCCTATCCTATATATATATTCACACACACTCCTATAGGTGTTCCTATATATTTCATGTAGTTATATAGGTGCTCCTATCCTATAGAGATAGGAGTTGACATGCAAATCCTCTCTAATTCTCTTCTAAGAGGAGGAGTGAGGAGTTGCTTCTCCGCACCCTCCTCCCCCCCCTTGTTTTTTTCCAAATGGAAGAGACTGGAAAACAGCCTTCCTTCCCATTACTAAATCTGACAGTAGGTAAAAGAGTTGACAAAGACCCTCTCTTTTAGTGCTGGGGTGTAATAAGATGTGAATTTTGTGTTGCAAAAAGCATGTTGCTGCTTTTCTGGACTTCATTATCATATATATAAGCCACTTTCTTTTACCTTTGTGACATGGACAGATACATTAGAGACTGCAGAGTGACCTGCTAGCACTATGGTTGTCTAAGTTAGAAATAAGCAAAGATGACAGACTATGACATGCCTGCTTCAAACCATTATCTGGGAAACCTTGTCATCTAACTTCATGATTATTTAAGAGATTCTGTGAATGTTCAGGGATTATTAACAGATATTATTATCGTAGTATAATACAAGCTGATTTTGTAGAGATTCTGAGACAGTTGAAAATGCTTTTCAGAGGCATGCAGGGTCTTATGCTTCCCCCCTTAGCATGCTTTCTTAGAACTTTTTCTTCAGGCATTGGATCTTATGGTGAGAAAGGAGTGGCAGTGTTTTATTCAGCTTCTTCATCACCATTGCTTTAGTTCCCCTAATACTTAAAAAGCATACATTCCTTCTTAAACCCTTTGTTGGGTTTCCTGAAGGTTTAGTTCAATGACCACCCCCTTCTCCCCTAAATGATTTGTGGGACCATTTTCTTATGGTAGGTGTTCTCTTGTTGGTGAGGAACATGAGAAACCCAGTAGGTGCTCATGATCTCTTTGCCACGATCCAGCATATGCTGGTAAAAGTCCTTTCCAAGTACCTGTCACGTGAGATTAAAACAAACAAAAGCAAACTCCAAAACTGTATTGATTCCACTCAAGTTGTTTGTTCTCTATGCTCATATTCAAGTTTTACGATTGCAAGCTGAATCCTTTGCTTGCTAGTAGTGTTTCCTTTAGCACCTTTGTCTGTGAAATGTGAATGTTCTTAACCAGGCGTTTGTCTGTACTATATGCAAGGCTGCAGCATCACTTCGTGCCTGTCGGTGAAGAATTGCTAGATATGCCTGATGTCTGATGCCCCCACCCTGTGAGGATGTATCTAGTCTACTGGTTGCAGCTCTCTACCCAGCCTTTCCTTCTTGCTCATTGAAGTAGCCTGCTCTGAACTTTGCTGGTATACTAGGTATCAGATAGATGCTCATCACATAATGTCCCCCGCAGAGACTTTCCTTTTGCATTGCCTTTGCAAGACTGTGGAATGTGTTAATTGCATTTCTGTTGATAATTATGCCTAAATGACAACTGTTTCAGCATATTATGAATACGGGTTCTTCAGTTTTTGCCTCTTTGCTCTGATATGTCCTCCAAGTGCATTTAATGGAGGAGTAGTAGTATAGGATAAGTAAAAAACCTACTCACTGGTAATAGTTATAGCCTTCCTTGACCTTATTTTCAGCCATCCATCTCTTTATTATATAGCTTTGGCAGATGTTGTGGGTTTTTTTGTTTTCTCTTGTTTTTTTTTCTTTTCTGTTGTGTTCGATAATGATACTCTGTTTCTATTGATTCCTCAACTGTCTTGCTGTAACTTTAAAGACAATACGTTTTGTCCCCTTGCTTCAGGGTAGGTGAAGCTTTAATATTTAGTATAAGGAGGCTGTTGAAGGATGGAGAAGATAAACATGGAATGAAAATACACTGAAGAAAAATAATTTCTTTTAGATTTACTGAATAACTTTTATTAATTATTTTTTGAAACTTTACAGGTAGTATTAAAAAAGTATGCAGAAAATTAATTAACTTATATTTGGCATATTGTTTTGAAGTAGCTTAGTCATCAGAATTTCTAAGAATTCTGATTATATTAACATCTTATTGTTACTGGTTGTGGCAAGTCGCATTTCCTAAGGAAATTAGGAAGTGTTATAAAATAAGCCATAGTGCTTTGTTGTGAAACTCCACTGTTTATTTATCTAAGTAAATCTGATACAAAGGTTTATTCATACAATGAACTGAACATCCAAAATATCCATTGTTACTTCAGTTCTGGGATTGATCCTGATCACCATGTATTCAGCCGGTACCCCATGGCAGTATGCATGCAGTGCCATTGGCTGCGGTTTGCCAGTACTGTGGATTAGAACTCCTAAGAAAGTGCAAGCACTATTTTCTCTTTCACTTCATCCCTGAAAGTGACTTAGTGTATCCAGGCATCAAGGAATCACTTAACTGCAATAGAAATAAACCTGAGATTTCTGATACAATCTGTTGATCGTTAATAGTGGTGTCTCCCAGACTTTCTGCATAAATGGACAAAATTGAGACTACATCTTGATTTATGATATCAGTTATCATACTTCAGTGATCAATCAAAAATCCAATTTCAATGTGTCTTTACAGTTATTGTTTTATATATTTTGAAAAACTGTTTGTAGTTTATAAAACTTACTTCCATGTGTCCTAGTACTGAGAGCATGCTTCTCTTTGTATGGTGTCCTGTTGCTGACTACAGTAAAAAAAACTTGAACATTTGAACCTAAATTACAACTGCCATATGTTTCTTAATGAAGGACTGTAACTCAAAATAGTGATAATTTGCTTGTGTGCATTACTTTGAACAGGAGGAAATAGAGCCGTTTCCCGAAGAACGAGAGAACTTTCTTCAGCAATTATACAAGTTCATGGAAGACAGAGGTAGGCATCTTAATCTTTGACTTGTAGAAGCTGAAGATAGATGTATTGCTTAGCAGTACTTTAAAGAATTGAGTCTGTAAACTAGTGGTGCTTTGCAGTTCTGTTTTGGAAACAGCGAGACTGTACTCATCACTTCTGACTTCCCTGCTCCTTAGAAGATAAGTCTGTCACTTGACTCTTCTCCTAAAATACAGTCACTTACTCCTGCTTCCAGAAATGAATTGTTAATACCTCATATATCCTAGTATATTTTCTACTTAGAGTGTGTATAATCAAGTATTTAATATCCTCAATCATATTAATGTATATGCTCAGTTTAATAACTTTAAAATACTTAAATAAAATAAAATTTAACCACCCCCTACTTCTTAGGATCATGGGAAAAAGCATTTAGTTTGTGCTACTTTTCTTGTGTGAGTCCTGATCGCTTAAATGCATGAGCATTATCGGTAAGGTAGATTGAAATGTTTTTAAAAACAAATGCCATTTATTATATCAAATCTTTACCAGGTATTTATACACTGCAAGTACAATGTCTGTGGAGGCAGGGGTGAAGGTGATTGTATTTAAATTAGTATTATAACTAGTTAAATTAATATCTTTTTTAATTACATGTGAAGATGAGTTGAACTGTTTACAAGAGTTGACAATGTGGTAGCTACTGCTAGTACAGTAGCATAGGAAGTTTCAGCTCTGAAGCATTGTGGGATTTGTTCTTGGGGAGGTATTTTGATTGTAGTAAAAGGACTGCGCTGGTATTTTTAGATGTAATTGTTTCAGCGGGTGAAATAAAAATATGTATAATATAGGTAGCAAGAAAAGTTGCATCATTTGTGCATGTTCAGTAATATATGGAAGAATGCATATGTATGAATTAAATTACATTACTGAACTACAGGGAAAATGGGTTATTAAGACTCTTGGGTTTTAGTTTGATGCACCACATGCATGAGGTGGTCAGAGGGAGGGATTTACAATACTGTATTTAATAGTGTAGTAGTGCATATGATGTGGATTTCATGTTATTCTGAAAAAAATACTTCAAACCACTGTAATAACTGCCTTCGTTCACAGGGACTCCTATTAACAAACGACCTGTATTAGGATATAGAAATTTGAATCTCTTCAAATTATTCAGACTTGTACACAAGCTTGGAGGATTTGATAATGTGAGTATTAGTATGAGTAGTATTCCAGAGCCATAAAATCTGAGGATGCTGTTTATTTTTGTTTAGTGATAAAGAAGAGTCTTACACAGGAGCTTTAGACATAGGAAAATTGAATACTACAGCTACGTAAGACACCCTGTAGCTCTGAAAAACATGCTTTAACAGGAACCAGAAACAAATTACATTCTAAATAAATGCCACATCATCTCAGCATGTTTAATTATTGCTGCATAAAATCAGCCAGCATGTGTGTTTCTGTGATATTTCAAGAAATGTTTGGTAAAGTTGTTACCTCAGAAAGTGAAAAGAGTCGCTGCTCAATAAAATCTCAAAGACAAGTAATCTAGTTTAAGGTCTGATGCGGGGCCCTTAATTCCTATCTGTTCTGGGCAGTATATAGAAGCATTTGCTGACTGGGATTAGTGGGATTGGTCTTGGAGCAGTAATTGAAGCATACGGAATTCATGGCCAAGCAGATTCTGTTACTGCTTTGGACTGCTTCCCATAAATTTAGCCTGTCAGTTGCGGAGGTATGTTTGTGCAGTGATACCTTTCTGATACACAAGAGAGGATCTTGTACTTGGGTATTGCAGTACATCTGCTTTACCTTCACAGTTGGTTAGAAATGAGCATATCACACTGTCACAAAACTGTGACACCAAAGGGCATATTAAGGACATAATGAAAGACCAGTAGCCACTGTTTCTGGTGCAGTACTGCCAGGTCTGAGTATTGTTAATGCTTTGAATGAATTTTTTCTTTCAATTTAATTAAAGTTCTAGCTCTGATGAGTTAAGAATTACTTTATGTATAAAATAAAAATGATGTACTGATTTTTCTGATCTCTATTTCCTTTCCTTTGTTTTATTACCACCCGGAGAGGAAAGCCTGCTGTGGCTTACTGAAATGCAGAAATGCTAAATTGCTTAAAGTAGTTACATTAGACTACGGTTTGCTTTACAGTGAAATACTGTGTGTGTGATAAATAGTAATTTTATAGATCAGAGGAAGTTACTTATAATTATTTTCCAAAGTTGTAAACTTTGTCGACTTAGTCGTCTTTGTGTCAGTGAGTTAATTCAAAAACCATTACTTCATTTTCTTTAACAGATTGAAAGTGGAGCAGTATGGAAGCAAGTTTATCAAGATCTTGGGATCCCTGTATTGAATTCAGCTGCAGGATATAATGTTAAATGTGCATACAAAAAGTAAGTAATAAAGCTATTAAGTTTGTGCTAAAACAGCCCTAGAATGAATGGAAGTGATCCTGTGGTAGTGGTAATATACGTAAAAGTCTGTAACTTTTTGGTTATAATACAGGTTTTTAGGCTTTAAACATACTGTTCATGTTTAGCTTCTGCTAGGTAGCATGTTCTTTCTTGAAACAAACTTGCTTATCACAAGCAATTTTTTTCTTTTAGATATCTGTATGGTTTTGAAGAGTATTGTACATCAGCTAACATTGAATTTCAAATGGCATTGCCAGAGAAAGTGACAAGCAAGCCTTGTAAAGACTGTGAAAAAGAGAAAGAATCGAAGATGCGTGAAGAACCAGAGCAGGATGTAAAAGAAATAAAAATGGATAAGGAGGAGCGCAAGCAGGAGGAAGTAGCAATAGTACAACAAGAAGAAAAAAAGTTAGCTGAGAATGATAATGAAAGTAAAGAAAATGATAAGCCCTCTGTTCTGGTAAAATATTTTAATGTTCATGTTATATCCTGTTTATAAAGTCAGGTGGTGTGTTGGTAACACTGAATTCATGTCAAGGTTGGAATCTCCATAATGGATTTAAAAGAAGACAAAAATGTGCTGTAAACCTAATTCAGAACAACACATTTGAGCCATATTTATCCCAAGGTGCCTGTTTTAGGGGATCATGATGTCAAATTGTCTGACTTGTTAGGAAGCAGCTGCAAGATTCCACTTGTTTGGGGGCATCCCAGGTCAAATGGAGACTAATTAGTGTGCAGCTTTATCCTGACCTGGGTAATGTGTGCTCACAACTAACTTACAGTGCTGATACTTTTATTTGCATTTAGCTATGCTTCTAAGCCCTCCTAAATCTTGCTTTTACTTCTCTGCTCCAGTGAAACCAGTGAAGCTCTACAAAGACCTGGGCCGTATGGTGTACACAGTGGTCTAATGTAGTTCAGTTGTCCAGAGAGACAAATGTTTATAGCTTTTCAAAATCCAATGTTGACTCAGTGGTTTTAGCAAATGAAGTCTAGGGCAATAAGTTGAAGTGCTGCACTGTACGGGCTTAGCAGTTTGCTCTGGAAGCAGTGTAGCTCCTCAAGTCAGTGTGCAGCACAACTGTAATGCTTTTGCATGTAAGTGGCAGCCAGCCCTGGTCTGTCTGCTGGTATTAGCTCCGGGGTGAATACCAGGTGGGCCAGTACTGATCTCTGCATCATAAGTGAAAAGACACCCTGTTAAGTGTTCATCTTAGGGATTGCTTTGGAGTTCAGGTCTAAGAGCAGCATGCCTGTATCATTGTGAGAAAACTGGCTAGGACACTGCCTGCAACTTCAAAGTCTGTTACGTTTAGCTTGAGATTTTCAGAAGAAAAAACAGTGGAGGTGTTATAATTTTAGAACAAGCCCTAGACTCTAGATTTTTTTACTCGTATGACTTCAGTGTGTCTTGTCTGCCTTTTCTTAAATCCTTTGTATTTTTATTTCATCTTGCAAGTTAACTAAAGTTTTATTATCTTAGGGAAACAAAAAAAATTTGCCAGATTCTGTGTATACTCAGCCTGATCAAGAAAAGGACTTAAATGCAGTCAAAACTGAAGATGAAACCAAACTAGAAGATAAAGAGGAGGAGAAGATTAAAGAAATGGAAAGCCCTACCATAAATGCAGACGCTGAAGAAAAAGAAAAATCAGGGTAAGTTACGCTGTTTATAATCAGTTAAGGCATCTGATGTGCATTCATTAAATTTTACTATTGTAATTTGAACTTCAAATCTGACATCCCTGTTGGGAATTAGACTCGTCTCTTCCAGAGACCTATGTGTTCCTAACTTTGTCATTGTTAGGGCCATTGAAGTTTGTGGATCTAATTTAAAAAAAAACAAAAACAAAACAACAAAAAAACCCCAAAAAACCAAAACCAAAAACAGCTTAAGTTTTTGCAGGGTCCAGGCCTAAATATTTATAAGATGAGTGAGAAAAGAATGTATAAGGCACAGGTGACTATTTGATTTAAGACAAAAATATTGCAGCCATTGCCAGTAGTATTTGTCTACTTATTTTGGTACAAGTATATCACAAACTTGTGGTTCCTGGCTTTTGCTGTTGGACAGTGGTGTGTTATAGGTAACATGGGAAAAGATGGAAGTACCTTGCATCGATCAGTAACAGCTTTGCCTTTGAGTAGGCGTGATACTGGCAGGAGTCTCTTGTGCAGTCCTTCAGATGGGAGTTTTGGAAGTAGAAGACTGAAGTAATAGGGATGCTCAGGGCCATGTAATCAACGGATGTGTGCAGGTGATCTCATTTCCTTTATGGAATGGGCAGGTTTTCCTGTTTCAGTGCAAAAAATAAACAACCCCACAAGTGTGTTTAAGCAGCCACACAAAAAAATATGAAGTTTAAAACGGAATATAGTCCTCACTAATCCCCAGTGTATTAACAATTTATATTCTTGCACTTAGCACCCTCATACAGTATGATTTCAAGTGATAAGAACAGAAAAATGGCTCTTACAGGTCAGACTGAAGGTCTCTTTTTTTAATACAGTATCTTGTCTTCAACAAAAAACGGTAACAGATGCTTAAGGGAGAAGCTATTACAAGAGGGAAAGCAGATAATGACACCTCCTTATACTTTCACAGCAATCTGTATATCAGGGATGGGGGTTTTTATACTTAATACGAGCTGTTGCCTGACCACTAATTTCCTTGTTCATTCCAGCAATCTTTGCTATTTAGTAGATCAGCTGTCTTAATGTTCTGTCTAAGCATCATGAACTCTTAATGCTTTTTCTGGCCTATTAAGAGTTGTGACAGTATGGCGTAGTTCAGTATATTGATTTCTGATTCATTGGTAATAGTTCTTTTTTATTTTATTAAGAGTTTTGATTTCCATATAACAGATTCTGGAAGGATCCTTCTGTAAAATGTTTTTGTTTTCCTAAATATTTTCAGTGAGATTACGTTGGCCATTTCTGTAACTCAGAAATGTGGAATACAGAAAAATCAAGTTTACTTGAATTCTGTTAGAAGAGTCTTTTCTCTGTGGATGTGATTTCATTTGTATCCTATGTGAATTTTTCTTTTTTAAAAGACGAATTGCTGGAATTTGTTACATTTGCCATTTTTAAGGTGAACTAGATGAGTTGTACTGTAACAGGTTTGCTAGATTTTCAGAATTATGAAAGATTGATTTTACAGTGCTACTTTCAAAATACATAACTAAATAGCTGGAAGGCTTTGTGCTGCTTAGAGAAGAGCAGTTTTTGAAGTTCCCTAAATTGTGTATTTGTACGTGTGTATGTTTGTGACATTACTTTGTGTTTTATTTATATACTTGGAAAGTAGAGTGGCTTAATACTTACCATGCTGCTGTAGTAAATGGTACATAAAATTATAAGCTGCATTTGCTTTTCAGTAATCCTTCATTGTTTCATTTTGGTTTTATCCTGATTCATATCCCTTTGGGTTATTTATGACATTAAAAATTGTTATGAGTTTTCTTAGTATTTTATTTATGAAAACAACAAACAACTGTGGAAAATACTGTTTCCTCTTAATTTTCCCCAATTCATCTGATTGTAAATGAGTGCTTTTCTCTGCGCTTTTCTCTACTCATCCAGTAAAAACTCTTCTAACTAGTATTTTGCTATTGTGATTCATGAAAGATTGTAACAAATTGCTTAGAATAGAAAGCCTAGCTCTAAAAATAGATGTAGGTGGTGATGTGGTCAGTGCTGGGGATATGTTTCAAGGAATAAGTTAAACTTACAAAAATGAAACATTTGTAGCAGTTTGTAGCAGCAGTCTGTAAGTATTTATAAGCAGTAGTACTGTAGTAGTGCTGTTAGCATGATTACTTTTCGTCTTTTCCCTCAGAGATTGATAGGAAGTACAAAATGCACTTTTATCAGCTTTAAAGAGTTTTTAAGAATGTCACTGTCATCCTAAATGCTAAACAATGTTTTTTAGCGATTATACTATAAAGGCATAAAGGGGTTTTGTGAGCCTGGAATGCTGGTGGGGACGTTGTACTAGATGAACTCCCCCTATCCCCAACTTTATGGGTAGAAGTGGCAAAGGTTACACAGAGGGGGAAATGCTGTAGTTTGAGTTCCTTGTTGAACTGAAATACAAAATAAAAAATGCATTTTTGTAGGTGGAAAATGAATCATACACACAAAAAATACCCAAAATGTAATCAAAATAGATCACTGTGGACTGAATTTTTGTCAGTGTATTTAAAATGTATTCCTGGAACGTTTTTTAAGCTATGGACCATCTTCTTTCACAGTCCTAACCAAATAGCCAAACAAATGAAATCTAATATTACATGGGGCAAACTTGTAGAGTTTGCTATGTAAATTTATGTCTGTAGGACTTTGGGCATCTTCATGTAGCTTATTTGTGTATAGACACAAGGAACCAAGAGGGCAGAAAAACTTCTGGGTTTCTTCTTGCTGAATTTCTGTTGGGTGGGCTGGATCTAATTCCCAGCTTCCAGATCTCAGGAAGTACTACTAGAAGCCAGGGTTGTTTATTTTCCACAGGTTTTGTTCTTCCGTGCAATCCCATGTGTCTCAGCCCTTTGAGATTGCTACCACTTGAATGCTGTGGTCCCTTCTGCACAGACTTTAACAATATGATGAAGAGGAAGAAAGGCTGAATGTGGTTCTCTTCCTTTTTTTCCCTGGAGTGCCTGTTTCTTGCCTGCTTGTGTATCTGTGAACACTGAGAATAGAGATTCAAAGGCAGCTTGCCCCTTGTTCTATACATGCTTTTCTTGTTGTTTCTGTGGCTAGTGGGAGATGCATGTTCTAGATACAGTTTCGTGCAGCTTCTAGTCATAAAAACAGGCCATTAATGTGTTATTTCTCATTGGTCTGTCCCAGAGGGATCTTTACAGAAATGGCTTTGTAAACCTGTCCTTTTCCCTAATGTACAAAAAAGTATTCGTTCTTGCCCAATGAATAAACAAGAAAGTTTAAAATCCTCCTTATTTTGAAGTTCCTGCTAACTTGATGTTGTGTAAGTAACATCTTCAAATGTAGCATTGCATAGTTGGTGCAACTTTTCTTTGTAGCATCTAACAGCATCTGTTGGAACTATTCAAAGACTTGAGTCAAAAGCCAACAAATTGAGAACCAAGGGGCTTTTCTGCACAATGAATAATGAAGACAGTTAAATGTGTTCCCAAGAGACTGAGGCCAGGAGCCTAGCAGAGTTTTTAAAAGGTGTGGCATTTTTAATGTGAGCTAGTAAAATAAAAAGTAAGTCTTTAAAATTTTCGTAGTAGATACAATTTGTGAACTGAAGTGTAGGTTAATTGCTAGTTAGCCAATACTAGTAAGAAATTTTTTTCTCAAATGATTAATTCAACTCCAAGGGGTTTTTGTTGTTTTTTTTGTTTGTTTGTGGTTGTTGTAGTTTTGTTGTTTTGGGGTTTTTTTTAACACTTTGCTCTAAAGCACCTGGGACAGGCAACTGTCGGGAACTTTGTACTGAACTGAAAGATTAAGTGCTCAAAATCTGGTTAATAATTTTTGCTTTCCAACAAAAATTTGCATCAGGCTTGTATATTGGTAGTACTTGGATTTTTGAGGTGACCAGGCAAACTTCTTTGAAGTAATCCCAGTTACAGTACAGAAAGATTGCAAGAGGCTTTGTTCATGTGTTTTCCTTCTTTTGGCTGAGGTGCTGCCTTAACTGTAACACCAGGAGGGGCTGCCATCTCTGGATCCTTACCCCCAGGCTGTCATTTTCAGTACTCACAAATAGTTCTTGCTTGGTCTTATGAAACTTCTTGGATTTTTTTTTTTTTTCTTTCTTGAACACTGCCTGCTTTTTTATTTCCTCCAAGGAATGCATGAACAAATGTTCTTAAAGAATACTTTAGAAACCAAAACACTTCTGGCTGTCTCATACTGCTGGTTTAGTTCTTCATGGTATGGTTTTCTGGGAATTGGTACTGTCAATGACAGTATCAAAAGGAGAAAATGCTAAACCTCTTTGGCTAATAATCTTGAATGGAGTTAAACTATTCATTCACATGCAAGGGAAAAATCTTAATCTTAGAGCTGTTATATGTATCGTTACATGCAGTAATAGCATTTTCCCTCCTATAAGCAGTAGGAGGGAGCTAGGAGTAATAAAAGCAGTAGTTGAAAACTAGGTTAAGATGGGCATTGTTTCACGTGGAGGGTTTTACTAGGTTTTATTACTCTCGTAGGGCAGGGCGACTACCTGCTGTGCCTGTGCTGGTGATGGCTTCTATTTGTACAAGTGTTAAATTTTCTGGAAACACTTGATGGGGATTTTCTGAAAGCAATTTACAACGGGGATTATGTAATAGTCAGAAGCTCAATTTCACATATGGGAGATAACAGATTGTTAGAGGCAATGTTTTCTTCAGTTCCTTATCTGTTAAAATGACATATCAAAGCTTTATGGTGGTGAATCTAAAATGGTAGCAGGAAGGTTAAAATGTTTTGGAGTGAAGGAGATTTGATACAGAAGGCGTATCTTCTAGCTTCTGGATTAGTTTTGAGAACTATATATTGAGATAGTTTTCTCCAGTCTGATTTAGGTTTATATGGAATTGATTAGCTTGGGAGAAGGGAGAGAAATGTTGTGTTCATTGCACAGTTGGTGTGAACATCTGCTCTGAATCCTAGACTGTTGGTGTGTATGTAAAAAAGTACATTTTTGACAAGCGTACTTGGGTAGTTTCATTTATAGGAACATATTTCTGTGCTCTTATTTGTGATGTGTGTTCTGTTTATGTATTACAGCTGCTTTTGTATTGGAAAGGAAGTTTTTGTATAGTCATGTTTTCAGAAATGGAGTCTAATTGATTTTTTTTTTTTCCCCTTAATATAGAATACACACTGATACATACGTATACGTAAGGATTGCTTTTGGTACAGCAATAAGCTGCTAATGACACAACAATAAAGGGTAGAGTGGCAGTGTAAATGTACCAGTCCTGTGTGTGCATCACGTTGAATGGAAGGGAGGTGTCTTTGATGTGGAAAAAGTGGTTCTCTCATCACATTTTACATAGCTTCTGGTCACTACGAAGGTTATTAACCATGGTAGCTGTCACTGAGACTTAAGTGCATGGGTAAGCCCTTAAACATTCATCAAATACTAGATGTTTTCAAGCTGAGTGTGAACCAGTGCTATAAAAATGAAAAGTGCTCTACTCCTCAGCCAGTCTTCTGAACCATCCATTATCCTTTTGAGGAATGTTTCAAAATACTTAAAAAAACCCAAACCAAAACAAAAAACAAAACAAAACTTGGCTGAATGATTAGAAGCAATAACATGAGGTCCTTTCATTTGTCTTCTCCATAGCAGCAGAAGGACACACTGGTTACAGAGTACATGCTTGCATGGTTGACATGTAATGTACTACTCTCAGATGTGATTCAATTAAAGTTAGTGCCCTTCCCCTTCCCTCAGAATGATGGACCATAACTGTGCATTTATTAAGATTTTCCCTGTGTGTAGACAGAAGTCCTTGGAGCTTTTATTTTTAGGTTTTCTTTGCAACTTCAGAGGGAAAACAAATACTGGTGAATTTTTTGGGTTCTGTTACTTTGTTTAATTAAAGATGAGATTCTAGTGTCATGGCGTAAGTACAGGTCTTAACAGCCTCTCTGCCTTAAAACTTAAGGGCATCTTAATACAGCTGTGATTGAGAAAGTCACAGCGTGAAGGAGACTCGACATCTTCCAGCTCTGTATTATGTGAAGTAGAGGTTAAGTAATGCTCTAGGATGAAAAAAAGGGAAAAAGAAGGGAAACAAAAATAGAAGCTAATTGCTAAACTTGAAGTGTCAATTTCACTGGAGTTTATTTCTGCTAGTGGTTCAATTAACTGTAATGACTTAATTGAACCAATAATTGAAATAATCTCGCTTCCTCAAGTTTTAGAATAACCCCTGAAAAAAATAATCTTGCATTTGCCATCTCACCTGCTGTGTGTGCCAGCATGGTGTGTCAGGGGAAATGTATTGGAATAAGGTTAGGTTTGCTGCAAAACCAGGATCCTAGGAGGCAGATTTAATGCTCCGTATCACACCCTGTCTCATAGGTTTCACCCAGGCTTTGTGACAACACTGTGTTTAGTGCCAGAGATTGTGGGTTGAAAGATATTTGCGTGATATTGCAGTTCATTTAGTGGTGTAATAGCATGCGCTATTTCATCTATTAACAACATCTGTTCATTGATATACTTACCCTTATTATGGGGTCGTTGGTGTTAAATCTTTCTATTGACTGAGAATTACCTGCCATATATGTATTTTTGAACACTTGGAGTATTTTTAGCCTTTTAACAATTTTACAATGTCCTTTGGAACTAATGATAAGCAGTATTTGTATGATGTCAACGTTTTAATGGTTTTACTTTATTAACAAATATTTTTTTGCATTTTAATTCATTAATTTCCCGCTTCTGAAGGTTTGTGTTCCCATTCCGTGGGAGATGGGTTGAGGGTATTCTTTAGTCTGCAGTTGTAATTGGAAGTGCTTTCGAGTCCTCCTGACAAGCTTTCTGGTAGTACTTTGGTTTCTGGAACACAGTCACACTTGTATTGCTGTGTCTCTTGTACAGTGTGCCTGCACATCTGCTGCTGCCTTGTTTCATCAGCTGCTGCTTGGGTCGTTCAATTTGTTGCAGCTTTGTGGCAAATATTGCTTGGTACTGTTTTTAAGTTGCTGCGGAGAGGCTTGTTTCTTTCCTTCTTCTCCACACTGCCCTGCCCATAGGATTTTGGCTAAATAGTATTAAAGGAAATCCAGTGTTCTCCTGCATACATACATGGACAGATGAGGTTATGACTGCACGCTGGATGGCTGCAATCACAATTTTCTCTTACAAACCTCTGTTTCATGGCAGTCATGGCTTCTCCTTCACCTGTACTGCCAGGTTTGAGCTTTTTATGGCCTTGTAAAACAGTCTCTTTTCTTCCTTGCAACCATTGGAACATGTTTTGGGTTGGTTTTTTTGTTGTTGTTGTTCCAGGAGCTATATGAGTATGCTGCTTTTTCTGCTCCAAAACGATGAATATTCTTTGCTTTTGTTTGGTTTCCTAAAATCTCCAGCTTATGATCGCTAAGCAAATAATTCCTTAGAACACTTTTTAATTGCAGCCATCTCTGCTTCCATTTTGCTTTTGCTTCCTGACATTCCCTCCACCTACGTACAGTCTGCTCTTCACATCTACTTGACCATCCAAGTTACTCAACTTCACAATGAGAGTTTCACGCATCTCTTCCGGGGAAGTTCTGGTATTGTCATGGAGTCTTTGTAGAATATCTGTTGGGACACCAAGCAAGCCATAGGGTGATTAAGGTGTGAGAGACTCCAAAACTTGTTCAGCTTCCAAAGAGCCACTGCCACCATAATTGCTATTGTCTGGAAGATCCTGAATCTCCTTCATAGGCATGCTTTTCTTTGCAGACAGCATTCAAGGATTGTGGCATTAGTTCTTGGGGAAAAAAAAAAATTCTGGCAAAATTTGGTTTGTTACAGTTTTGAAAAGTCTTGTGAGTAATGGGAAATCATGAGCTCATCTTGTTCTTGGAGCAGCGGTGCCTCTGTTCCTGATGCCAAGTTTTTTTAGCTTTTGTATCATAACAACTGTTAAGCTGAAATTAGCTGCGAGTTTTTATTCAGTGCAGCAGAGAGTATAATTTTAAAGCATTTAAATTACTGGTTGGTGCTTTTTGTTGTTAGCTGTGGAATTCTGTTCAGGAATTTTTCATCTGAGTCTTTGGGGACCTTTATTCATGATTTCTTTGGGAAGTGAATTTTGCCGTATGATGTGTAGTGGAGATGAAGTGAGCTTTCAAGGCTCATTCATTTATCTTGCATTTTTAACTCTGGTATTAACTTCACTAGCAAAGTAGCCCACTGAAAGTATATAATAAATTGAAAATCTTGGCCTTCCAGAAAAAACTGTCGGGTCCATGCCATGTATAACTGAATAGATGTGTCTTCTCTGATTTGATTTAGTTACTACACCAACAAAAGGAATTTTTAGCATTTGTCTTGTGGTGTGCACACATATATATATATATATTTATGTATTTATGTGTGTGCATATATATATGTGGCAACACTAATTTCTGAAGTAATTTCATAAAATCAGTGTGGTTATGCTGCAGTTGAATTTAGCTTATTGTTCTAAATTCTCTTTTGCCAGCTAATTAGATAATAATACTGCAGTTTTACTTCTACAAAGAAGCATTTGAATAATTAAAATGCTATTTGATCCTTTTGCAGAGAGAAAGTAGCTTGGTTTATCTGAGTATTTTCTACTGAAAATTTCATGGAAAGATTTAGATTATTAATACAGACTTTTGTGAGGTTAACTTAAATATTGGTGTGAATCAGACTTGGAGCAGCACTTATCTTTTCCTACCCAGTCTGTAATGCATCCAAACATACCTTTTCCGTGTCTCAAGTTTTTCAGATTATTAGTGGTCTGTAGTTATTGTGAATTTAGTAAGTGGCCCTAATGTGTTTTGTATTGCACGGAGTGTGGGATTAGAATAATGTGAGGGCCAATAATATTGTTCTGTAAAGCTATTTAAGATATTTTTTTCCCCCATTAACTTTTTAATGTAGTCTGCCTCTTTAATCTGATTGGAGGTAATTTTCAGAACACTGAGCAGCCCATATAGCTGCCATTGACTGAGACTAGCAAGATTTGTGGGTTCTTAGTGTTTCTGAAAATTGGTCCAAATATCTAAAAATGTATTCCAAATTAGCTTACTTTTGAAAACAGTGAACACCTGCTTCTGTGTTTATATAATAATTAAATGCAAGTTTGGCTTATATTTAGAAGACTTTTAGCATAATTGGCAAGGAGTACCAAGGTCATCAATTAGCACAGGTTGCTTGATTTGCTAAATAATTTTGCATAAAGGTGGTTTGGGGGTTTTTTTGCCTAAAATCGGGTTTTGGTTGCAGTCACTTCAAGGCGTTGAGATAGAGATTATTATAATAAAGCAAGGATTTTTTGGGGAACCAAGTTTCAAGAAGCACTTGTAAAACTTGCAGGTTGAAAAATGGAATTTAGGGAACTTTCTCTCTATATGGAGAAGGATGAGTTTGAACTGAAAAAAATGGTATTTAAACAAAGGGACTGCATGAAAGAAAATCATATAAAGATGAGTTTGAACATCTTCTGCTCATACAGATTTTTATGGATTTCTTTTTTTTTCTTATAGTCAAGTCATTTTTGCACCTTACAGTCACTGGATTTTGTGTGTATTGCTATATCCTATTTTGCTGATGTTACTCGGCCATAGTGCAGTTTCACATATTTGGAGCCTGCAGTTTCCCAGTCTCTAATGCATCCACGATATTTATCAATATATGTGGTTTGGAACTGAAAAGCTTATGAAGTATCTCATATTAACTCTACAATTTTTTAAACCTTTCAAGAGATGACACGAATAAGGAAGAAGATGAAGATGAAGAAGAAGCAGAGGAGGAGGAAGAGGAGGAGGAGGAGGAAGAAGACAACAATAACAATGAGGAAGAAGAGTTTGAATGCTATCCACCAGGCATGAAAGTCCAAGTGCGGTATGGACGAGGGAAAAATCAAAAAATGTATGAAGCTAGTATTAAAGATTCTGACATCGAAGGTGGAGAAGTCCTTTACTTGGTGCACTACTGTGGATGGAACGTGAGGTAACTTGAGTTTTAGTTAGTGATTACTTCTTGAATTACTTCTAAAATACCCTTGTGTATTTTAAAAACTAAATTAATAGACATCTGGAGTCCTAAACTTTCAGTGTTGGTGTTCTGTGAAGGTCATTGTACTGTATGAAACTATTAGATTTTTAACACTATATAAATGCAGTACTCTAGTTATTTAGAAAATCATCTTAAAATGACTTGTTCAAAGAAGGCTTCCTTCATTCCCCATCTTATTTTTAGATCTCTCCATACAACAAGTGACAGCTCACTCTTTCATAAATTCCTCCTCTGGTTCTCTTAAGCCAATTTTATCTCATACAATATTTGAATAGTGCACTTAGCTGAGTCTGTATACACACTCTTCTCAGCGAAGCAAAGAGTACGCTAGCAGTATGGTATTTAACAAGAGAAGTACAAGATTCTTAGTGGCAAATTAGTGTGCAGCAAATAATTGCATTTCATTCAGATCCGATTTCCACCCCTCCCCACCTCTCCTTCCCCTGTGGCTGCCTCAAGCTTCCAAACAAGACTCTTCTTAGCCTAGTGGCTTCTTATGCTTTTCTTAATATATGCAGGATTATATGCTTTTTATTGTCTCTAATAGAGCATTAATAGAAATAAGTTGAAGTATAAATATATTTTTGCCGTTTCGGACTGATTTTTTTGCCATTTAAAATCTGAAGCAACTTTGAAAACAGTAGAGAAGACTAAAGCTTCTGAGTGGCTTTTAAGCCAATTACCAAGTCTCCTGCTTTTTTCCTCAGTTTCAGTGTATCTGCTCATTGTCCTCAGCTGTCATCTTTTAAACTTTATTACTGTGTTCATAGATCTTTAAAAAAAAAAAGTCTGAGGCAAATCTGCTCTACTTTTTATTTACTTATTTTTCCTCTTCTGGAAAATCTGAGGCTCTTGTGACCTTCTCTCATCTGGACTTTGATTACCATCCTACCTCTGACCAAGGGGGCAGGACAAATCTCATTTATTCAGTGCTAGCAAAGGTCACAATTACAGAAGCATGATACTTCTCTCCTTCCCTTGAATATACCTCTTTGCATCTAGGCCTGGTGATTTCCAGGACCACCTAAGCCACTGCTGAGGAGGAACATCTCGATATTGCCAGTTTTGATATCGATCTTTTGTAGAATTTTGATCTACATATATATATATTGATCTACAGGAATATGATCTTTCACATAAACTGTCTTCAGGCAACATTTGTAAGCATAGTTGACTATGAAGTCAAGATATTAGGAGAGATGCAGCCTGTTCAAGTTGGAATTTGGAATGTGACTAGGGTTTCGATCATTATTGGGGAGGACTTCCTTAGGAGCGTAAGTTGTGGAAATTTGCATCCTACTTGCTGAGGATTACTGTGTACCATTCCAAGAGGCTTCTTGCTTTTAAACTCTTTGTTTTGGAATTCATGTGTAAACATAGAAGTTATTTTCCTTTTTGAGTAAATACTATGCTATTATACATGCTATGAGTTGAGATGATCAGAGTTTTATTTGAGCAGTACCACTTTAAATCTGAAAAAATGAGAAGTCAAAAAAGAGCCTTCACCTTGGAGATCCTGGCACCCTGGTTCTTAAAGGAGAAATCAAGATTCTGTTTTTTGAACTCTGCCTTTTAAACAAATATGCGGATTGATATCAGAGGCATTATTTCTGTGACTAGGATATATTTGATAAGCATTTTTAGTAAACTTGCACTCATTTGAGAGGTGAGGGGAGTTGTTTGGTCTTTTTGGCAGCAGGACTTGCATTTACATTCTTACCTGGTGTTTTCAAAAGAGCCCTCTGAAAGGGGCTGGGAGAGTAGGATTCTTCACTGAAAAAGATGACAGTGATTGAGATTTAGCTATGGGACTGCGTGTGAACTCTGCTACTGTGGCTAATTTTTTTAATTCAAGTAAAATTACTTAAAAGTTTTGGATTTGACAGTAAGAGAGGGTAAGCCTGAGTTTAAGGCAGCATCTAAATGCTTTTGATATTTTAATATTGTGAAAACAAGTCACGTACGATGTAATAACTTGATTTGGCTCTTAGTCAGTCACAACTTGGAAAAATCACTGGTTTACTTGGATAGGTAGCAATTCCTTCCTCTCCTTATTCATTGTGGTTTACTTCTAGTGTTTAGCAGTGACAAGTACTGTAACATTAGGTCATGGGATGTACCAAACTAGGATTTTCTAATCATCCAGGATTTTCTTAATTCTGTCATTCTCCTGCCTCTTCAGGTTGACTTTCCTGTTTCTGCTTTTGGTCAGTATGCTATTTAATGGCCTGTTCTTCAAATCCATAAGTCTGAGCAGGAATCCTAAATAACTACTAACGTTTCTTACCACAAGGTAACTTCAGTATCGGTCTGGGATTCAGAATAAGTGTGTGTGTGTGTGTGCGCGCGCGTGTGCACACCCTTTGGGGTGCTTGGAATGGAACTTGGTAAACTTGGTTTCATCTTTGTTAATTTTTTTTTTTAAACTCTCTGACACTAATCACTGTGGAATTTATTTTTTTAAAATAGAAAATACAGAAATGGGGTATAGCTTAACAGCATTGTACAGGTGCACTACTTTATGCTAAAGGATCTTGTTGGCTCCTGAGATTCGGGTGATATGTGTCTCTGATAAAGGTAAAGAACTGTAGTGTTCAGTAGAGCCTGACTTGTAGTGAAAGGGAATGGTAAAAATCTCTACCCTCTTAGAGAGAACTGTTTATGTTACCACGTGTTAGCCAGAAAAAGCCTATGAGAGAAACTATTTTTTCTAACAGGCCAGTCATGTTCTGAATTATGTATGCTTTATATGGAACTAAAACTTCCCTGGGGTCTACAGTGCCAGTTCCTTCTGTCATAATTTTAATTTTCAGCTGCCAGTGCAAAGAAAATTTAATTGTATAAGTGTTTGAGTTTAATTTCTTCTGCAGTATGTTCCCAGTAATTAAAGGCAGAGGATGTATATTCAAAAAGAGTTTAGGTTGCTTTAACTCCTTGTGTTGTATGGTATAATATCACAAGACATGTTATTCTTGAATGTTTCAAGTGCTTAAAACTAAGACTTATTACTTTCGACACTTGTTTCTTTCCTTCAGAAATCTGAATGTGAAAGTGCTAATTTCTGTCTTGATTTGTTGAAGCATTAATAATATACATATTTTGTACTTAACAGTCAACCACTGAAATTAAAGGAACATTTGTAGCCAAATTTCAGGTTCTTGAGAGTAGTGTATGTCAAGGGCAGGAGAATTACTAAAATAAAATAAAAAAATCAGAGTCCTCATCTAATATTCCAGTATTTGGTTATAAGACTAAATCTCCTTTATTTGATCACAGCCAGAGAAAACACTTGATTCTTCCTTGTTAGCAGATACAGACAGTATACTGGAACTTTTCAGTGAATTGGCCAAGGCTTGCTAGTTCCTTGAGGTCACTTGTCTTCCTGAGAAAGTGGTATGTTTGCTAGTATAAATCTAGAGGCTGGAAAAGTACACTTTCTTCCTTGTTTCCCTGCTAGTACTTCTGTGGAGGATCGACTATGCAACCTGTAAGAATGTGTTGTGGTTTATTTTAGCTTGCAATCAGTGCATATGGATGTAATAGAATTAGTACATACTTTTATGCAAAGTGCCAGTTATTTTTTCTGCTGTATAGCTATTCATTTCATTCTTCCGTTTTTCTTTTTTTCCTTCCTTCCTTCCAGTTCAAGCCCACCTTTCTGGCAGGCATTCATTTTAACCAGTAAGGCAGAAAAGGTTCTCTCCTTACTGGCTCATCTTTGTCTTCATTTTGGTAAGGCAAAGGGGATGTTTCTTCTGAAGGCATTCCAGGTTTTCATATGAAACCTTATTTAAAAATAAGTAAATAATAATTTCTTACTAAATCCCTCCTCTTGGTTCTCAAACAAGTCTGTGCAAACTCTTCTAGGAACACCTCCCCATCTTACCTCCTTCATCTCCACACCCAGCTGCTCACTTTAGGGAGTTAAGGTAAGCAAGTGTGGAAGACGGCACTGCAGTAAAACGACCCAGGTCATCTGGAAGCACATACTTCTTGTAATGAGAGCTGAAGAACTTCTTTCATAATGTTTTTGGTTTTCTTTTGTTTTGTGAACAGGCTGTCTAAAGCAAGATTAGAGATGAAGTA
This sequence comes from Harpia harpyja, assembly GCF_026419915.1. Taxonomy (NCBI): domain Eukaryota; kingdom Metazoa; phylum Chordata; class Aves; order Accipitriformes; family Accipitridae; genus Harpia; species Harpia harpyja. Next base: position 33,910,458 of record NC_068952.1, read on the forward strand.
AGTTTTCCTATTTTAATAAGGTGCAGTTCTTATAAAGAAAGGCTCTAGTCCAAGTCACACACACTGTTCAGATGCAGCTTGGCATCTGGTGCACTGTACAGCTTTCAGGGTGCTTCTCTGTCATGCGGTAGAGGAGAATGTAATTTAGGGTCAGGTTGTCAGCTGTGACTTGGGATGTATCCCTTTTGCAGGATCTTGTTTCAGCCTGGGGTCCAGTTGTCACAGGTTTAGGGAAAATAAACGTGTCTGATGTGTGAGTAGTGAAAAGAGCTGTGCCATGCAAAGGTGTGAAGCGTGGGGATCTGATTCCCTGGAGAAGATTCAAGATTTCTGTGACGCTGGGCCTCCTTCCAGGGTCTGACTGCAGTTCCAGGTGCAGTCAGGAGTAGAGCAGGATATGCTTCCGCCAGGAACTCTGTCTGTCATGCGTAGGTTTTCAATTTGTGCTCCTTGAGATGAGGAGTTGTGACCACTGCTTCTAATATGTAACATTTAAGACCTTGTGGTATCTACACATACTCTCTTAAGATTCTGCACTTCCTCTCTCCTTCGCTTCAGTATGCCCTCTAGTCTATCAGCTGTTGCCCCAACAGGCACTGCCATTACCTGGAGTCATGGACAGTGTGTGCAGTGTGCAGACTTTGAATAGGAGGAAGATTGTTTTCTTATTGGAAATGCATAGAATGAGAGAATACAGATTCTGTATTATAGCAACATGGTTGAGGCAGAAAGGACACTGTCAGAATAATCGCTTTTCACTCTGTATTTGTCCAGTCCTAGTGCTGTTTTCCTGCATGCATTTAGACCTAATGAAATACTCTTACATTTATGTGGGTTGCAAAGTCCATTTAGCAGTCTACTTAGCTATATTCCTTCTAGAAAGCATGTCTTTGACTTGAAGAAAGATTACTTCAAATAGGGTTTCCCACAGTCTCACAGAATATGGGATTTTTCGATACTGGAAATTACTCTGCAGAGTTGTATTTCAGTTTTGGAGAGAAATCTGAGCCTGTTCACCTACATGTTACCTGGTAATAGTACAATTACAGCTGTATCTGCAGCAGTATAGGTAATCTTGTTATGTTGTAGTCTGCATGGTCTGCTGCTAGATTTTGTGATTTTTATTGTCACATGGAGGGGGAAAAAAACCCCAAGAAATTGTTTTGGAAAACTGTATTATTATGTGAAATTTAAGTTAATAAAATACAGTATTTAGCTTCTGGAATTCCTTGCGTAGATCTTGATCTTAACTTAGAGGATACAGGAAAGCAAGTTGGAAACTTGCATATTTTTCTCTAATCCTTTTAAATTTATATGTCAATATTGTAGATATAATTGGCAGTAGTTGCAAAGAAGCTGATTTGGGACTGTATCAGCAGTTGTTGAATATATAAAAATGGTAGTCATGTGAGCCCAGCTGGAAAGCCAGCATGGTCATGAGTGCATTGTGCTTGGCTCCATCTTGTATTAGTTCTCTGTGTGTGTGTGGTTTGGGATTTTTTTGTTGGTTTCTTTTGTTGTTTTGTTTGTCTTTTTTTGTTTGGTTTTGTTTGTTTGTTTTAAAGTTGGTTTCTTCCCATCTGTTTTCACGTTTACCTAGGGGGATCAGAATTTGTGTGGCTGTACCTTGAGACAAAAGTAAATACATACTAATTTTTAACTGACCTATTTCTTATTCAGACGGTTCTTGAATTCACAGCTGAAGTAGGACAGCAGATTATCCTTATTGGGAGAAAAAAAAAATTTGTTTGAATTGATTCTTGAGATTTTTCAGGAATACACAATGAAACTGGCAAGTACAGTACCCTAGTTACAGTATATTCTCACTAATAATGTACTTCTCTGGTCTTGGATTTGTATTTAACAGGTCCAGCCTTAGAGAATAAGGCACCTGTTGTTAATATCTTGGTGCTATTTAGTATGTTTTTGTCTAGTATCATTCTGATATAAAATGGAAACCTTTAACTGAAAACAAATTGAAAAGTGTTAGTGTTAAGTTAGTGACTCAAAAGTTAGTGACTCCTAAGTGTTAGTCACTTCAGATACCACTTTGCAGACACTCAGGCTTGAAAGAGTTTATATTTGTTAACTGGTCACATTTTATGTAGTTGTAAATTTATTTTATTGTTAAGGTTTTACAGTATGTATATTCTTGAGGATCCATACAGAATTATCATTCTGGTAGTTTGTTTTACCTGTATATGTGGATTTCTTGCTGTTCAGTGCAGACTAGAAAAATAGAAGCTTTCACTCTTACCCGTCAATATAAAATAACTTCGTCCTATATATGTCCCAGCATATGAAGAATTGAACCTTCTGCTGAAACTTCACATACTGAAAAGTACACAAATAACTTCTTTATTCAAATTCCAATTCAGTTTTTATATGGCTAATAATTTTCTTTTTCCACCATTAATTTCTCTTACGATGTCATGATTATCTGCTTAAAACCATAACTGTGTACAATTTTTTCTTGCTTTTAGGTATGATGAATGGATAAAGGCAGACAAGATAGTGAGACCAGCTGATAAAAATGTACCAAAAATTAAGCATCGAAAGAAAATAAAGGTAGTTTCTCTCCCTTTTTCTTCTTTCTTCCCCCCCCAGCTTTGGTTTAATACTTTCGTAAGTACTGCGCGTGCCCCCCCCACCCCCCCTTTTGATTGGCCTACAAATGCTTGACGGTAAAAGCAACTTCCTAGCCTTTTCAAAACTAAAACTTTTTTCATCAGGGTTTTGTTTTTTCACTTTGGGGTGGGGAGGGGAAGTTTCTCTTTCCTGCTTTCCTATATTTTTTTATTAAATTAATGTACGCATTTATTGAAAATAAATGAGAGGGATCCATTTTATCATCAGTGGGGGGACCCAGCTCTGGGTGGTGAGATTTGGGAGCTCCCTCTGCTGATTCTGGAGAGCAAACCTATGACTAGTCCATATGTATGTGACTATCATTTTATTTCATAGCATTTCTTTCAAAATTCATTCTTCTAAAACTGATATTTAGGCTTAGGTTATGGTATATTCCTTGGGCAGTGGGATGCAAGGAAGCTTTTCCTTCTGTCACAGATGTAAGCGCTCCCTCCTGCCCCCCCCGCAGCACCGTGGCACCTCTGGAACCTGAGTTTTGTTCTAGAACTCCCTGCTCTTTGTGACAGAGCAGGGTGCTGTAGCCCTGCCCTGGCACTGCTGAGCCTGGCACCCTGTGGTGCCGCTGCTCCTAGAGTGCTGTCTGTGTTTGCTTTCCTGTTTGTTTAGTGCTGACAAAGTTCCTGTCTTCAGTAGAAATGTCTTGGCATGGGCTGTGGAAAGGTATTTGTAATCTTTTAAACAAAGAGGAAAGCTTTCCTTTTCGGGTTGAATGTTTAAGATAACTGTAAGCATTGCTTAATTGTAATCTGTGTTAAGATGTATGCTCAAATGAGAAGAGTTTTGAATCTTTTCTTTCACATAGAATAAAAGTGACAAAGAGAAGGAAGAGAAGTATTCTCCTAAAAACTGTAAATTGCGACGTTTGTCAAAACCACCCTTTCACACCAGCACGTCACCAGAGACTGGGTCCAAACTTGACAGCGCTGAAGCCAAAAATAATGAACAAGCTCCAGTTAAATCAATAGAAATTACTTCTATCATTAATGGGCTACAAGGTATTGTACTTAAACTTCTTCCAATTCTCTAAATGGCCTTTAAACAGTAGTAAATGACAATGTCGAACAACTGATGCAACTGTACACTTGAGTCTGTCTGGCTAATTATAACACCATCTCCAGAAATAACCCTTGAACAAAAGCAATATTCACAGTTTCTGAAAACAGGTATTGTGGATTCAATGTACGTTAACGGTCTTAAGAATTATGTCCTTTGCTTTGCCATCCTTTTTTTGTTTGATACACAGCAAAGCATTTTTACTTCCCATATTATTTCTGAATTTTTAATTTTTTATTTATGTAACTTTTAGGACCCATGATTTTTTTTTTTTTTTCCTTGAAAAACAGAATTAATAAAGCTAGGTTTCCTGTTAGCTCGTGTGTTGTTCCTAACATTGTTTTCCCCTACCCACACATTTACAGCAGCATTATAATAACTAGTTGCTTCTCTTCATCGTTAGTTTAGTGCATGTCTCCAGAAGAAGAAATCCTATATGGTATAGGCAGTTTGGGTAACCACCAATATTTGTGAAAGTTGTATGAATTTAATAATCTTTCAGACTTATTCGAACTTGGATGACATTGGCCACTGGGTTCCAAATTTGTAGGTAGAATAACAGTCAACATAATCTATTAAGCTTCGTTTCCTTAGGAAATGAGAAACAAAAAAGCAATTAGCAGTGATGATAATGACACTATTATTAGCGCTATAATTAATCTGTAATTAACTTCTGATTACAAAAGCACAATTCGACATACACCCTCTAATATTTTGGAAAGCTAAATGTTTTCCGTATTGCCTAATTAATTTCCAGAAATGCTCTTAATTGTATGCAATTTTTTTATCATTTAAGTCCACAGATTCATGTGGAGGATTAACTTTTTATTTCTGTTACTTGCAGGTTTTTGTTTTTAAATATGAAAGGCTCTAATGTTTTACTATTTCTTTTTCCTCCAATTTTAGAGCTGCTTGCTCAAAACTTTTTACAGGGGTTTTTGGTTTTTTGTTTCCAAAACTGGAATGATTAATGCTATTGTATTCAACTTTCCTTTGAAGGGCACAGCAGAGTAAACAGGTTGAGAGGAAAACTTGTTGGACCTTATTTTTGGTTATTTTTTTAAATGTGGTGGTCTTGGCTTCTATTTCAAATGGCAAATTTCGATACCTCATATTATAATAGTAGTGTAGTTTTGATCCTCTAAGGTATGAGAAAAGCAAGTGTTAGAAGTCCATTTTAAGTGATAGAGTTCTTGGAACTTTAGGCAAAAATGTTTACCATAAATGTTTAGTTAGAAAAAAGCAAACAACACTGAAAGAAAGGGTTATGTAAAACTTGCTTTCAGATTGCATCTTAGAGTAGCATTTAAGATCCTGCCTATCTTAAAGCAAATAAACCAAGAGAAGCACCTGAGGCAACATTTCTCAAGGTATTTTGTCCTGTACACCTCTTCTCTCTGTTAGTGTGCTCTTCTCTAAGTTTGTCATATTTCAGTAAACCTTTTCTTTAAAAGTTAATTCGACCTTGATAGTTTCCGTGAATTTCATTGACAGTATTGCTTTTCTTCTCTGTCATTGGTTACGTTATCATCTTTTAAAAGGTGATGAGTTTTAGTGAGGAATTGAGAATCAGATGGGAGGTAGGATGAGAAGAGTTAAACTAGCTATGCCAACAAAAATGGGTGTTACAAATCAAGGTGTTACCCATATATTTGAGCCAATTATCATTGTTTTTCCTTGTATCCATATCTTTTCCCATTGAATGGGCTTGTTGTTGATTCCTTCTGCATTATATCTTTGTTCTTCCTTTCTCAGTTTCTTTAGTCCTGACCCTGAATTTTCTTACTATTGTCCTACACTCTTATTGTTCATATATTTCTCCAACTGCCTTTCATTATTGCTTTCACTGCCTTTTTCCAGGCTGGTCATCAGGTTGGTTTGTTAGAGATTACCCAGTGTCTTTGTTGTTGTTCTGTCCTTTTAGACTGTGGATTCTCTGGGGAAAATACTGTCTCTGTTTTGGGCTTTGGAAAAATGGTAGATAATGGTAGTATTTGTAACCCATAAGAAATATTCAGAGTCTTTGTTAAGCACATCTTTCAATTTCTGCTTTGGTTAATTATGCAGAAGTTTGTATTTTATGGATTGATGCACTCCATGCTTTCTCCACCTCTTCAGAAATTCCTGGAGATGTACTGTTTAATACAGAATTTTCCTAGTTTATAGTCTAGCCATTATACCTTCTAATGGAACAGGAAGTAAATTTTTGAAGTCTTCAGGAGGTTTCATTTAAAATACATACTACTAGAGATCCCTGTAGCATCTGTTCGTATCTCGTATCTGTACAGTTTTCTTTAGTTGTTTAAGAATTCTTTGTAACCAGAATCAAGACAAACTTTCCTTTTTTTTTTTTTTTAATTTATTTATTTTTAATTAGCTTCTGAAAGTTCTGATGATAGTGAGCAGGAAGATGACCAAAGTGCCCCGAATGTACATGCTGATGGCAAAGAGGAATCTCCACATGAAGCTGTAAGCCAAGATAAAAACGAACTCTGTCTAAAAGAAGAACAGAGCGGTTCATCCGTCCCAGAAGAAACTAAAGCTCTGACAGATGTAGTAGTGCCCAAGTTGGGATCCAAGTCTCCTGAAAGATTGCGAAAAGAGATGGAAGAGTTATCTGGAGATACTGACTCCGATGGAGAAGATGAAGCCACAAAGAAGAGAAAGGATGTAAAAAAGGAGGTAGTGGATAAAACAGCAAAACCACAGGTAAAACGTGGTAAACGAAGACACTGTGTTGCAGAGGAATCTTTAAAGACTGTGTCGCCTAATAGAAAGGATGAGAAGTCCAAAAACAAAGACTCCCTTAGTTTAGAAAACAGCAGTAACAGCTCCTCGGATGAAGATGAGGAAGGCAAATCTAAACTGAAAATCACTCCAACTAAAAAGTACAATGGACTAGAAGAGAAAAGGAAGTCTTTACGGACAAGTACTTTCTACTCAGGATTTTCTGAAGTGGGAGAGAAAAGAATAAAGCTTCTAAATAACTCTGATGAAAGACTTCAGAACACCAGAGCAAAGGATCGGAAAGATGTCTGGTCAAGTATTCAGGGACAATGGCCGAAGAAAACTCTGAAGGAACTGTTCTCGGACTCTGACACTGAAGCTGCTGCCTCCCCTCCACACGCTGCTCCTGAGGATGCTGCAGCAGAGGAGCAGCTTCAGACTCTTGCAGAAGACGACATTTCTTTGCCTAGCTCTGAACTTGAAAAATCTTTGCCAGCTAGTGTGGACGTTAAACCTGTTGAGGAGAAAACGACTGAAGTGGGTGAAAAGAAAGTTGAATTCCCAAGCAGTGGCAGTAATTCAGTGCTAAATACCCCTCCTACAACTCCTGAATCGCCTTCATCTGTAACCGTAACAGAGTCCAGTAGACATCAGTCCAGTGTCACTGTCTCTGAGAGGCTGCCACCAAATCAAGAAGAGATACGAAGCATTAAAAGTGAAACAGATAGCACAATAGAGGTGGACAGTGTTGCAGGGGAGCTGCAAGACCTCCAGTCTGAAGGAAATATTTCTCCAACAGGTTTTGATGCCAGCGTCAGCTCCAGCAGTAGTAATCAACCAGAGCCAGAGCACACTGAAAAAGGTAAAGGAAAGGGTAAACAGAGCTGTCTTCAACTTTACCAGCTCTCATTTTAGCATTGCTGATGTATTTTCATTCTGTTATGGTTACACTGCTGGAAAATTAGTTATTGGAGGAAGTAGTAGCCTGCTGTCTACTTCAAATGTGTGGAAATGGTATAATCAGCTAGTGAATAAAATACAGTCTGCCAGGAAGTTTCTTGGCCTTTCATTAGGAATTGTGACGGTTTCAGTGAGGAATAAATTATATAAGAATAAAGTTTATACCTGACCTGGCAAGAAAAGCCCAGAGCAAACTGTAATACATTGTATAGGGAATATTTATTGTAGCAAGACAGATACATTTTGAGTACCTTGCTACAAGCAGAAGATACTGTTTCTTACATAAAATTTTAATTCTCTGTAAGTTGTTTATTTGGGGGGAGAAAGTGCCAATTATTGCATGCTTAGGCAACCATTTCAAACTTGCATCTTAGGAAATTAATGTTTTAAAAAAATACAAGTCAAGCTGATAACAAACATTGACTTTATTAGCTACGTTTCACTTTCAGATGTGATTTTGCAGATTGAAGTTCCTATTCTGAGACCACTAGAGCATAGGGGATAATAAACACTGTGAACACCTGTGCATGTGATGTCAGTGTACTGCTGTCTGCATTTTAACTGTTTGCAAGGCTGGATCCAAAAGCTTTTTTGTGAAAGTCACTGGTTCTTTTGCAGTTCCATCAAAAGTACAGCTACTTTCACTGTGTTGAAGTGCCTAAAAAATTATTAATACAAAGGAAAAAAAATACATGTCTGAATATAATCCTGAGATGACAGAAGTGGTTTCTGCATCTCAACAGATTTCAGTTAATAATTAACTGAATTTTCTTAAAATGCCCTTAAAGCGTGTTACCTTCATCATTCTGTTTGCATTATCATTTGAAAGAATGCAACAAAATGTGTTTCCTTGAACAAAGGAGAGAGTTTGGCAGAGGCGAATATGTAGCCCTCAATAAATATGCCTGTATTGCTTTGTTAATTATAGATCCATAGGTTTAGAACTTAATTTGTTTGCTTTTTTATTGAAAAGGAAATTATTGCCACGTGAAAAAAAGTTTTACACTATTGCACACCATCACTTTTACATGCATTAGACTTTAACTTCCTCTCTAATTTTGTCAGCACGCTGCCTATTTTAGAAAATTAGATTTCTTAATGTAAATGGTTTTGTTACAGGAGTAATTTTCAATCTAAGTCAGGTGGCTGTGGAACAATGTTTGAACAACTCTGAAAATTTGTTCTTTTAACAGGTGTACTAGAATTTTTTTAATCTTTTTTACTTTTTCCTCTTGTAGTCACAAATAACAGTAGTCTTTTTCCTTTGGTTTTTTGTTTGCCTTTTTTTGTTGCCTTGTTTTTTAACATTATTTAAGATTTTTTTTTTATACTTTCAATTAGTGTAATTACTGATCACAAGTGATAGTTTCAGTTTTTTCTCACAGCTTCCAAGTGTGACAGGATTTTTGAATGTTTGTCAGTAGTTCTTGATAAGCTTTTCCAATAAATGTATTCTTATCTAATTTACAGTATTGAAAAAATTAAAAGTCCATGTGGTTCAAGAGAAATTCTGATGGTGCATACGGGAAGGTTACTTGCAGTCATCTTACACGTGCACTCTAACCAACAAACTTCGTCTGCCTTCCATCCTCCTTCACCTTCTCTTGTCAATATAAGTAGAAGGCTGAGGCGTAGTAAGGATGGGCAGGAACAGTTGCATTGTTGCCTACAAACTTAAGCTCTGAAGTGTATTTTCTGAGACAAACGCACGGCACTGCAAGTATTTATTTAATTTGTTTGGGGTTTTGGTTTTTTTTGTTTTTTTCTTTCCCCAATTATAGTCTGTACAGGCCAAAAAAGACTTAAAGATGCTCAGGGAGGAGGAAGCTCCTCAAAAAAGCAGAAAAGAAGCCACAAAACATCTGTGAACAACAAAAAGAAGAGTAAAACTAGTAAGTACAGCAGCTCAGTGTGAAACGAATGTGTGAAGGTACTGTCTCATTTGTTTGAACGATTGTAGGAGATGAAGTCTGGAAATAAAAAATGTATTAGGACAAAATGTTCTCATCAGGGAGTTCTTATACTGTTTAAATGAAGAAACTACTCTTGCTGAATGCCAAAGTGTTTTTAAATGTCATGTGTTATTTCTGGGCCTATTTCTAAGAGGTCCTTAATATTGTATAACTCGGGAAAACTAAGAAAACGAGTATTTCACACTTGGTAGAATCGGGACAGGAATCTGTGGCATGATAGCTGCATGTTTTAGAGGAAAGACTGGGACCTGGATGAAATTATACTTTGTATTTTCTGCAACATGAGTTTTTGGAGGTTTATATCTCTTCCAGTAGCAAATATGAGCATAATTCCACAAGAATATAGGCTCTATTTTCTTCCTGTATCATCTGTTACTTCTTCAGTAAATAAGGCAGCTTTTGCAGCTTTTTTTGTAGTTGTAGAAGCTAATTGGAATAGAAACCACAGTACTGGGGAAGAGAAGTTTAATAAAAGCAGAGGTGTATTAGAGAGACATATGCACACGTGTTCAGGAGACAGCTAGATCAATTACTGCCTCATCTCACTGTTAATAAAAAATACCAGGGAACAGTCAGCTAGAAAGTGAAGCTGGGAGGATAGCTCTAAAAAATGCAGTTAAAGCAAGGATAGAAAGCATATGCTATGCCTTTTTTCTTCTCTATTCCTCCTCCCTGCCACCTTTTCTTTCTTTTAACAGCTTTTAGTAAAAGTCTGTACATTCTGGTCTGGTATTTGCTTTCACCCCACCCATCCTTCTTGTTCATTGATCTCCTTTTCACATTCTCTCATCCTTTTTCACTCCATTTCACTAATCTCCTCCTTGCATAATCCTTATTCCTTCCCTCACCCCAGGAATTAAAGTAACAAAACAAACTGAATTTGCAGAACTAAGACACGATTTTTAGCCTTGCCATTGTTCCCTTTGATTTGGTGAATTTATCCCTTTTTCTCAACCTATGTCTTCGTCACGATACAAGCATTTCAAAGCTAGAATTGTTTCTTGTACCACATACATTTCTTGGTGTGTATGCGTTCTTTTTGTTAGACTTCAGGCACTGCTGTATGTAATAAGGGCAATAAATAGAAAAAATGTGGAGTCACTTGTGAGCAAAAAATTCTTTTTGTGAAATCCAGGTTTACCAGTTAAAGCTGCTTTTGTGGCAGCTCCAACTCTTGCCTTTGCATTAAGCCAGCAGGCAACAGCAGCTCTGCAGCCAGCTGAGTTCTGTCACACCATGTGTAACTTGGTGTTCAGTTTTTCCAATGTAGATCACCAGATCATAAAGACCAGAACCAAAAGAGACTTTTGGGGTTCATTTTGTCAACACCTAGGGCAGGTACAACTGAGGCATAAGTTTCTCTTGATTAATATTTATTGAACATGTTTTAAAAAACAACTCTAATGATGGAGATTCTGCAGCTCCCCATGGCATTTTATTCCAGTGCTTCCCTAGACTTCTGTTGAATTAAAATCTCTTGCCCCTGCTTCCACCTCAGTTTTATTTTTGTAATATAAATAAGCTTCATTCTTTCAATCATTATTCATAAATCATGTCTTTAGATTATTTCTTTTACTGTCCTTTGGGTGATTAGAAAACTGCGTTCAGTTTAGCCTGTTGCTTTATAGTTAAAGTTTTTTTCAGTGTGAGGTGAGGTTCTTCTGTTTTGGGTCAGCCGAAGATGTTTTTCTGCAATTAAAGAATTTGATCATCGTGTCTGAGGATTTTTGTAGATGATGTCATGCAAATTCAGATTATTGCTAACCATTTTAACACAAAAAACCTAAAATAAATAAAGGCGACATAAGGCTAAGAAAAAGGCCAATTGTTCACTCTCATTTCTGCTACACGTCCTAGGAGTACAGTGAAAAGTGTTAGCTCTAAAATGCGATGGAGGTTTGTATATATTGAATGCTGTATTAGAAATTAATATTAAAAAAGATAAACAGGAGATAGGACATAACAATCAGTCTTGCTAACTGTTTTAGAAAAAGTATAGCCCCATAAGCAGAAATACGTGGATAATTTTTACACCTACATTGACACATTGGACCGCCTCTTTGCCTTATTTTCTAATGTAGGCAGTTTGTTTATGGATATGGTTTTAAAGTAACAAGTATGATGCTGTCTTGAACCATTCGGAGAGTAGAGTGCACCTTCCCTATACAGACCTCGAACAGTCGGGATTGTATTCATGAATCTCCTTACAAGATGTGTGTCCCTACACCACCCCCTTACCTTCTTGCACGCACTTTCAGCAATATACTTAGCAGTATTCAGGGTGGATTGTGGAGCCACAGTCTGGTACTTTTATCCACCCTCTAGCTCTGTAGGATTTTGGTTCTCATAGGTCCACATAATAGCTATGAATCTGCCTGCACAGCAACTAGCTGGATGGTGTTTCCAGTGCAAGGTTTCCCTTTCACAGCATGCCAGCATTAGAGAGGCCCCATTATATACCTGTTTTGTGGTCCTCTATTTAGGCACTAGTGATGCAAAGAGCTGTGTGCCAAGCTTCTATACCAGGATGGATTATAGCATTTTAGACTGAAAGTATTTTGGTCAAACAAACTCCTGTTAGATGAAAATCAGCATAGGGATAGCTTCTGATAAGCTTTGGTTTGGGCAGGAAGGTTGTTCTGTTTTGTAACAATATATCTTCTTGTTTCTTCAGCAAACAGCAGTGACAGTGAGGAACTATCTGCTGGTGAAAGTGTGTCCAAGTCTCAGTCAGCAAAATCGGTTTCTACTGGCATGAAATCTCACCAAACCAAATCACCCGCAAGAACACAGTCTCCAGGAAAATGCGGGAAAAATGGAGAGAAAGAGTCTGATCTCAAAGAACAGAATAATCGTTTACCCAAAGTTTACAAATGGAGTTTTCAAATGTGTAAGTATTTTCTTCAAAACACGCCTAGTGTGGTCTTGCAGTATAGTATAAGAAGGCTTTTTGATTTTTGTGTGTTTTGGTTTTTTTCCCTAAAATTATTCCATCTTCAGTTTGCTTAATTTTGTGATAAATCCTGATTTAAAAAATAAATCTTTTTTGTTGTTGTTGGGTTTTGGGGTTTTTTTTTGCAATTGCAGTGCAGGAAACTGCCTGTATCGCACTCTTTTAATACTGTTTTTAGATTTGACTCCTGCGCTGACTTGTTCTTACTGTCCTGTGCAGACCTGTCATTCTGGCATGAATGTTACCCACTATATGTGCTTCTTGTGTTGACATTTTCTTGCTGTTTTACTCCTCGTTCTCTAGTTATTGTTCAGACACATGTTTGATTTGTAGCTTTTTCCCCTTCCATTTTGCCTTAGTGAACCAGGACATGTTTACTATTTCTAGTAATACGAACTTCCAGTGTGTTTGTGTCAGTCAGCTACAGGTACACGTATAGCTAGGGGTGAGCAGTATTGAAAGGCTCATACATTTGCCTATCTGAAAAACAGTTCAGTAGCTTATTAATGCCTTGATATTAATGTGACGACTTAATTGCCTCCGTGTGTGTGCTGTTGCAGCATTATTTGCAGTGGGGAGAAAAGAGAAGTAAGATAAAATATTAGGTGATTCAAGCCTTCTTCCTTAATACAACAATAAGTAAACAATTGAAAATAATTATTTAAAAACAAAAGCTTGTTATTTTTAGCCCTCTCTCTTACAGCGTCTGGGTATTTAATTGTATAGTCAGCAACAAATTGTTGTCCCTAGTACTGACCATGGGTGTATAGCATTGCATGAGTTGCTTTCTCTTTGCTTTTAAAGGTCAAATTGAAACTGTGTAGTGTGACTGATTTAAATTACTTCTTAAAGTAATCCATAGTATCTCATTCAGTATTCACAGATTACCTTAGTGTATGTCAAGTTTCTGAAGTTCTCAGAGCATTATGCTCTGTGTTTTTCTGTGCTCTGTCCCAGGCTGCGTGAAGGCTGCTGTTCCTCACATAAAGTGGGAACACGGAAGAGCTGGCACAGCATGCTGTCCAGACACGTGCGCTGAATTCTTATTTTAATTTTATTTTAATTTTATTTTAATTTTATTTTATTTTATTTTGCCAGCAGTGTTCTTTCATGCCCAGGGAATTTTCCACTTAGCCAGCTGTTTCTGCAGTGAGAGAATCTGACCCTGCATTTTTTTCTCTCCAGCCCTGAATCTCGGTGTTACTCTACTTTAAAAGTATTTTTCTCCTAGTACTTCTTCACAGTCAGGTTACATTCTGCTGCTCTTCAGGACTGTGTAATGTAATAGGTGTTTGTCATTTACGGGCCTACTGAGGTTCACCGGCCTACTGAGATTCATGGGGCAGATTTCCTGTGCAACGCATTTAAAGAGCTTTTGCTCCCTTCTTTCTTTCTACCTTGGCTACGTTACTGCTAAATTTGCTTGGCAGGAGTTGGACTTTGGAGTGCTATTTAACATGTTTCCTGCTGTTGCAGAGGTCTAAGACTTGCAAGGTTTCTGAGCTTTCCTCATCTTCCCACAGCCTAATATAGTTGTGGCTTTTGGTCCTTGGTGCTACCTTCATTATAGGTTGAGGTGCATTCTGCGCCCCACGGTAGTTTAAATGATTCTTAAATGTCTTTGAATGGAGCGTCTCCAGTGTGACTTACCTGTGGTTGAAAGGGACTGAACAGAGATTGTTCCTCCTGCCTGTGCCCCCTCAGAGCTGTGTGCCATGCTGTGGAGAGCTCCCAGCTGGAGACAGCTAGAGGGGTAGCTCCTGTGCCAGCTATGTCCATTGACATCCCTGTGTGGGATGCCAGCGAGGAGGTCCTGTATAGTTATACCTTATGGCCCATGTGCTGTGAACTCGATTAGAACCACCCTGCAACTATTCAGATTTGTGTTGTAACCTGCTGCTTTGGTAACAACCAAGACAAGTTGGGCAAGACTGACCTTCTTAGTGTATTAGGCCAAACTGAGCTCTAGCAAGGACTCAAAACAACAGGCTCAAAGCTAGTTTTGACTCCTATGTTTTTACCAGTTGTCTTTTTTTTTTTTGTTTTTTTTCTTCCTTCCTATGTGGAGGGGAATGCATGCATTTTCTTTCTCTCCCACTTCCTTAAAAAAAAAGTGTATCTATTTATTTTAAAAAATAATAAAAAATGAACAAAGTTTGTGATAGCAACAGCAGCTGCTGTTTATTGCATTTCTTGGCTTTGCTGTCTGCTACCTCCAAGCACATCACTAAGATTTGAGTACTTCCCACTTCACTGAAATTCATACAGTTTTGGAAATGCTGCAATACAATAACTAACAGAGATTGTTTAACTTGCAGCTGACTTGGAAAATTTGACTAGTGCCGAGCGCATAACAGTTCTCCAAGAAAAATTGCAGGAAATCAGGAAGCATTACCTGTCCTTGAAATCTGAGGTGGCTTCCATTGACCGAAGAAGAAAGCGCTTAAAGAAAAAAGAGCGGGAAAGTAAGTGCTGGGAACTAAATTATGCTTTGAGGGGGCTAAACTGCATGTCATGTTATTAAGGGGTTAAAAGGAATTGGATGATTTTTAGGGAGTTGTGTGCTATTAGGAGTGTGGGTTTGCTTTTTTAAAAACACTGTATACAGTTATTTTATGACCTTTAGAAGGTACAGTTCAGATATCCAGTGACTATATAAGGGGAAAAACATTAAAAAGGCATGCAATCTGTTTAATTCTGTTTAGGCAGAAGTACTTTATACAGGAGAAAATGTACAGAAAAATAAACTAAGCAGTGAACAAAGTATCTAAGGTTATTAATAACTTGGAACTTTTCTTCAAGTTACACAATAATTCGCTTGTGTGTCTAGTTAATACTTTCTCCTTAGAATAAGTGATTTATTTTATGAGTTTAAGGGAGACCATCAGTTAAATCTGTTATTTCCTTGAAGCTGCTTTACCTGTTGCTCTAGGGAATGTTCTAGTGTGCCTGTTTCTAGCAGCATTAAAAGGATTATTTTCTCCATCTTGTTTATGTGCACATTTAAGAGTTCACTGAGTATAAGAAGAAAGACTGAAATGCCAGGTGTAGCAAGATTTTGTGGCTGCAACCATCACACAGGGACTGCAGTTGCTTCTTGCCTGCCGGAGCAGGGTGTATGTGCAGATTCAGTGCTGGGACAAGGCCCTACCTGTGCTGACTCCCACAGGAAAGAAAGGGAACAGTTGACTGTGCTTGCGGGTCAGGAATGAACTCTGCCATCCTCCAGCTGGGCCCTTGATCTGGGTGGCCAATGAACCAGGGCTGCAAGGGGCAATGCCATGCTGTCCTGCACAGGGCCGAAGCTGTCTCTCAGTATTTCCCACAAAAACCAGGGAATAGAGGCTTTTTTCTTTTTAATTACTGGGCATTGGTTGCTGGAGTCAGTATATACCAGTGCTTGTTGTTGAATGGGAAATGTTTTTATTGCTTAATTTATAAATTTTTATAACCTGTGTTCTCCTCTTCCTGTGCAGGTGCTGCTACTACATCATCTTCCTCCTCATCACCTTCCTCTAGTTCCATTACGGCTGCAGTTATGTTAACTTTAGCAGAACCATCTATGTCAAGTTCATCACAGAATGGAATGTCAGTTGAGTGCAGGTGACAGCAGGACTTGCCAAAGCACTTTGCACTTAATGGCTGCTGAGGGCCACTCTTTTTTGTTTTTGTTTTTGTGGTTTTTTTTTTTTATACTGCACAGTGGCACAAAATTCAGACAAGCACTATTTTGTATTTAAAGTTGTTTCTTGACAAGCTAACTTTGCACTTAAGTGCACTTTTATGAAGAAAAAGTACAACAAACTGCTTTTCCTCAAGCAATAATTGTTTCCAACTTGTCTGGGAATTGTAAGTCTAGTGACTCAAAGGCCTTCCACTGTGGCAAATGGAGGCTGTTCACTGCCTGTAGAGACAGTACAATAAGCATATAGTTGTTGGGTTGATCTAAATAAATGTGGTAAGGCTTACTGTATTCCCTGGTATTTTGTTAAAGCTGGAACATTTGATATTTTTCCATTTATTTATGACAAATACTGAACCTATTTTCATTTGTACAAGCTAATTGTTTTTTAACTGCTAAGTCACCTTATAGTGGCTTTAATTGTATACGTCAAGCACATGTATTCAATTCAAAACCTGCAGTTAGTAGGATGTTTGACATCAGTCCTGATAACCAAATACGAGGATTCCTTTAAAAAAAAACAAAAAAAAGACTGACTAATGTTTACAGGTTTGAATTAGGCTTAAATAGGTTACTCTGGGTTTTAAGAACCCATTAATTGGAATGAAACTACTGTACTTTGCCATTTTTCTATAAAACAGTATTTTTTTTTTTAATTTTGATAAAATACATTATGAAAAAGAAAGAAAATGGCTAACAAACTGTATTAAATCTTAATGTATAAAGATTGTATTTAGCCAGTTTAAAGTGTATATTTATTCATAATGGATTATAACAGTTATATTTTTGTGTTTTCTTGTAAATGTTTCTTTTCCCTTAAAGCAACAAATATTTCATTTGTAATGCTTATTTTATTACGAGCTTCAAGGAGAGGACTTCAAGACGGAGTAAGGTGTGAGGTTATAATTTGTGGTTGCTGATATGAACACTGCCACAAAAGGGTAGTTGTTTTTAAAATAAATAGCAAGCTGAGTGGTAGACATTTAATTTTTTAAATGCCTTGTACAAATTCCAAAACCAACTTCAAACTGTTTTCACTTGTATTGATTTTATGTTGTATGGATCCCAAGCTCTCTCCTGTTAATTATATACCTTTGTAAGACATTTGTATATTGCGGAAGTGTTCATTCAAGCTATTTAATACCTGGCACTGTTAATACACAGTACTTTATTGTACAGGTTGTTTTACTGTTTTAATTGTAGTTCTGTGTACTTCTTTTGCCTGGGGAAATAGGGGCTGGCATGTTTTTCTTTGTTTTCTGGCAATACAACATGTAAGAATTCAAAGCATTTTGTTTGTAGATGCTAGAGTGTCAGAATCCTTTACATTTGACTTTTCTAAGAAAAGCATTTTCAGTCTTCGTAGTGTGTGCTTAAGGTTAACTGATTTTATTGAAAATGGTTTCAAAGTATTCAGAATTGTACAGGACTGTAAAAATTTGTTGACAAACATTGAAGGAAAAGCTTATAGAAAAAAGCTATAAAATATATATTAGGTTCTGCAGAAAATGGAGAATTATGTAATATATTGTACAAATGTAAGCAAAGGCCTCTGAAATAAAATGCCATAGTTTGTGAATCCCTGATTCTGTTTCTAACAGTTTAATTAAGCAACTGTAATGTGTTCATTAAAATGTCATCAAGCTGCAGAATCAGTGTAGAGATCAGATCTTCGATATGGTGTAATAGGCATATGAAAGATAAACTAGAC
The DNA here is from genome assembly GCF_026419915.1 of Harpia harpyja. Taxonomy (NCBI): domain Eukaryota; kingdom Metazoa; phylum Chordata; class Aves; order Accipitriformes; family Accipitridae; genus Harpia; species Harpia harpyja. Next base: position 33,928,166 of record NC_068952.1, read on the forward strand.
CAGGTACATTGGCCTAATTTTCCTCTTGGTGATTAATTGAAATTCATCCTCTTTTTCAGTGGAATGGGAAAGCGTGGCCCATTGACATCGTTAAGGCAGCGCCGCTTGAAAAAAAGATGAATGTTGATTCATGTTAGTTCAGATAGTTTGAAAACAAAAGCAAGCTCCCGAAGATATTTGCTGACTTCTAATACCGACTGCCTCAAGTTCAGATTCCGTGGAAGTGAAACTGGAATAAAACTTTTAGTGTTATCTGCTTACCTCATGTCTGGCTGTAGTTCAGTTGACCAAAATACTGTTACACCTGCAAAATGATAGATTACTGATGAGACTGATAAATAACAAACGACAATAAGCTTTGGAAACATTGACCGTGTTAATAATTACCAGTGATCTGAGACTGACGGGAGGAATTTTAATAATTTCAGTGGGGCTACTCAGAGGCTATTTATATATGTTTAAGTTTAGCAGAAACAGAGTCATAATGTTCAGTTCTGCCTTTCAGTCTCAGAAGGCGTAACTGGTATTGATTTACCTGGCAGCTACATCTGAGCAAGCAAGAGCAAACTCAGCTGTCCACTCGCTACTAGTTCTTGATCAGCTCTCAGTTTTAGAGCCAGCATTTTTGCTTTGATGTGACAGTTGTCCGCTCTCGTGTTCTGCGAGAGGATTTGTTTGTTTATTTGTTTAAAACAGGGATCACTAGTCACTTCCCCACTCCCAAATTGAGTTTTTGCATAAATGGGATTTTTGCTGTTCTTTAATACAGGGATTATTTAATTTTTGTTGTACTTCTCATGCGGTTTAATGACTAGTCAAGAATCTGTTCTGGATGTTTTGTGTTGCACCTCTTCTGTGAAGTGTGTCTGCAAATGGTACTCTCCAGCTTCATGTTACTTGTGTCCCAGTGGTTACAGAGGAAGGTGCCTTTGGCAAACTGTTAGCCAGGCAATTTGGTCCCATGTTCCAGCAAGTCAAATCTGAGCTGCTTTTCAGGTTACATACTGTAATGCAGCTTTAAATGTGGCCATGCTCCCTGCTTGGCATGCATGCCGTGCTTACGGCCGAGAAGGTTTCCCACTTGCAGGGATTGCTGGGCTGTGCCCATGCCCTTGAGTCCCTGCTCGGACCATGACCCGAAAGGCAAAGTGAGACAAACTACCCCTCCTTCATCCTTTACACCTTGGCTGAGCGACAGCATCAGTTTTGCATGTCTCATGTTTGATCGTGTTGGGAATAGCTGAGAGCGTAGACTATCCACATGTGCTGAGAGAAAGCATGCCTTGCTTGAAGGCTGTCTGCATTGCTCCCGACTCCCTTTGTTTACAGTCTCCACCAATGCTTGTACGTACTTGTTACTGTGTAGTTTCCATCATGCGGTGAAATTTTCCTGTCGCCGCAGGGCTCAAACTCACTTTCTGGCAGGGTTCCTGGAGGCTGCATGCCTTTTGTCGAGCTTCAGCAATTACAAATCTCTGCAATCAGCCAGCTTGGAACACTTGACCGATGTAATTTTGCTGTATTTTGATGGTGCAGCCTGTTCTGCCCCACCTGTGTCATCTACAAAACCGCTCTATTGTGTGAAGGTAGGTTGGAAAAGCCCATACAAGTAGTGCAGCAGCCACCTGCCAGTTTTTAAGAATTTGTGTGTTCTCTTGGGCTGACCCCATCAATGAGGGTCCCTGCCTTTCCCAGCATCCAGAAGGCCAGACACGAGATGCCTGGTGCACATGTCAAGACTTAATGCTTTACTTTTATTCCATAGTTGGATTACTTGTTTTGCCTTCAGTTGGACATTGGTGCCAACAAAACTGCTGATGCTGGCAGCTCAGAAAATGCGTAAAATGTTACAACAGAAGAGCTGTTCGTATTTGCTTCAGCCTTTAAGTGCCTGGTAATTTTCTATGCCTTTCCAATTATCACATCATCTAGCATTTAAAATTACATTCAGGAGAGGCAGGTCTAAAAGGAGATCCCAGTTAGGTGCCTAATTTCAGAGAGTTAGTTAACAGATCAAACTTCCTTATGCATCACCTGCACTGTGTCCTGGGATGGAAAACAGTCTGTTTGAGAATTAACCTAACAAAAAAGGGTCTTTTCCAGTTGGATCAGTTATCCAGTCCTATCCCTGTAGCTGCAGCAGCAGGCTGATCCAGAGCACTTGCCTCTGTACTGTCTACAGAGCAAAGGTGGGGGGGAGGAGGTATGACTGGTTCCTCCTTTTCCTGTCCCCCAGGCTACGGTCCTCGAGTCCCCCCACAAGTACTGGGTTTCAGGGATTTTTTTCATCAGGAAAATCCTTACATGCTTTAAAAGCTGGCTGTGGAGCCCAGGGATGGATGAAGCAATCCAGAAGGAAACTGAGCACCCAGGTGATGCTTTGGGATGATCTCTCTGGTGGTGTAATAACTTCTTAAGACTGTAATAACCCCATTTTGTTTGTAGTGTGTACCAAGTCTATCTCGGACCAACAAGTCGCAGAAACCGTTGTGTTTTGGTTGCTTTTCACACCCCTCCCCCCTTTCCCTTTTCTAATCCTTTCCCAGGTTTGTCTTGAGGTGAGCTGCTCTAAAAGGGGCTGCACGAGCACCAGAAGGATGCTTTCTGCCTAGAAATGTAAGTGTGAAGTCACCCACCCTGGCGATTGTGCACCGTAAGGGAACGGTTTGAGCAGGCCCTTTGCCGCACGCTGTCCTTCAGTCTGGCAGCGAGGCAGCCGCTGCAGGCCAAACTTCTTGACCGTTTCCATTTCATCTGCCCTCGAGGACGGTGAGAACATCTTGCACAGACTTTAATGGGGGTTTGTGTGGCTGTTTTTTCTGTTCTTCTTTTTGGTTTTGTGTTGTTTTTTCTAAACTTCATCCTGGATGTGGGCTGGACAGCAGTCCTGAAGACAGACAAAAGAGAAAGGATGCTCTAAGAAGTGCTTCTGCAGCAGCCTGGGCCAAAGAAAGTTACGCTTTCTGTAGGCAACAGCACCGGTGGTTTTTAACCTCTTGTAGCACTCCCAACCACCGAGGCCATTTTAAGTAGAAACGGCTTGCGACGACAGAAGGGAGGTCATCACCGCGTAATCCCCGTCTCCCTCCTCAGCTGGAACCGAGCGCAGCAGCCTGGGAGCCGAGGGTCTCGGAAAACAAATGACGTATCACGCGTCAAAAAAACCCCAACAAACCAAAGAGCGCGCACCGACCCTCGCTGCGGTCTTGCGTTCCCGCACTGCCGCCGCGCCCCCCACGCGAGGCCGGGCGCTGCCCCGCGAGGCCGTGCCTGGCAGAAGCTCACGCCCCGGGGCCGGGCCGGGCCGGCGCGCGGCGGCAGAGGCAGGGGGAGGCGGACGAGCTGCCTCCCCGCGCGGCGCCCGGCCCCGCGCCGCCCGTGTGTCGTCCGTCCGTCCGTCCGTCCCGTCCCCGTCCCCCCCCAACGGAGCGCTACGAGGGCGACCCCGGCGACCCGACCCCGTCCCGCAGCACCGCCTCCCCCCCTCCCCCTCCCTCCTCCGCGGGGCCGCCCCGCTCCGGTCCCGCGCGCCGGAAGTGACGCGCCGCGAGCCCGTTCCCCCCCCCCCCCCTCACTCGGCGATCGGGGATGGGCGCCCGCCGGCGGGGCGCGGAGCCGCAGGACGCACCGGCGGCGGCGGGAAGGGCGCGCGATGAAGCCCCCCCCCGTCCTCCCCGCCCGCGGGGGCGAGGCGGGGTCCGGCGGGGGGCGCAGGCGGAGGAGTACGTGGTGGGGCAGGTGGCCGACAGCCTCTGCGCGGGGAGGGCCGCCGCCGCCGCCGCCGCCCCCCCCGCGCCGCTCGCCCGCCTCTTCAGCGCCGCCGCCCCGCCGGTGCTGGTGGCCGTGACGGGGGTGAGCGGCGGGGCTGGGCGGGGGGGGGGGTGGGTTGTGCTGTCGCCGGGTGTGATCCCCTCAGGGCTGGAAACGCCGGGGGCGGGGGGGCAGCGGGGTGGGCGCACCGGTGAGCGGGCAGGTCTGGAGTTTTGTTTTTCAAGTTAATTTGTGTTTGGTTTTTTTTTTTTTTAAAGGAAAATAAGAAAAGAAGGCGTACGGAAGAAGCGGAGGAAGTGTCGGAAGACCAGAACTCATCTGTCACACGAGAACCCCCTATAAAAGCAAAGAAAGCCAGAAAAAAGGAGCTTTCAAAGGCAGAGAAAAAATTGGCAAGCAGGTGAGTAGGTGACACCTTTTTATAGTAAGATTCAAAAAACCAACATCTAGATTAATCATAAGATTACGAGCTTAGTGAAACAATAAAGTTCTATTCTACTATTTGTCGTGAACCTCGCATTTAAGGAGATTATTTTTAAGAACATTGTGAAAGTTTCCTGCAGTTTTCTCCAGAAGGTAGTAAATACTTCCAACTTCTTGAAGTTTTAGGTCTGTGAAGTGCAAATCCCCTGTTAGAGAGCTAGCAGGCCTGGAGGTTGTAGATAGAGGCAAAAAGTTCTCTCTGGCGCGGAGTGATGCTTTCTAACCACAGTTGGCTTTACCCGGCAGACCTGCCGTGGAAGGAGCAGAGGCGGTTTCAGCAGCAGCAAGGTACCGGGCAGAGTTAGATGTCAGTATCACGCTTGCCCTCCGCCGTGACACAGAACTGCTCGGTTGCACTGTCCGTTCTCGCAAATGCTCGGGGTTCAACTGAGGCGCGCGCGCTGTCAGCGCAGGCGGGAAGCTAGTCTCTGTACAGTGAAGTTTGTTTGAGCGTAGCCCAAGGCTAACGCCTTGTCCTCCCTCTGGCACTGTGTGGTGAAACTTGTTTGCTGTTCTGGTGTCGGTGGCCTTCCAGAGGCTTCTTCAGATCTGCTTGTTGTGCATCCTGTTATGGCAGGTTTGGATAGGTAGAGATTTATTTGTGCACGGATGGATCCCAAAGGATTGTTTGTCCTGAGTGTCCTGGATACTGGGAAGAACTAAATCTCCCCTTAGTTCTAGCGTGCAAAGATTTTGTGGGGTTTTTTTTCTTTCCTTTCAATTTTAGAGGCTATCAAATTATTTAATTCTGAATTCTTTGTTTATTAGCACTACTAAATAGCAAATGCAATGTCCTGGGGACAGCAAGTCTGTGTTACGGAATGGTCAGATATGTTTGTTTAATGCATAATAAGCAAAATAACATTTGAAACTTTATGTTGAACATAATTTAAAATGTAAGTTAGATATTTATCTTGGAGGCTTCAATTCTTTGACCTCAAAAACTCTGTTTTTTTCCCTGTCAACCATAATTTGCTTATCTTTTTCTGACAAGAGAGAGCGCTTTGGAGCAGGCGGATGAAGACGAGGAGCAAAAGCTGCTTCAAAACAAAGCAAAACAAAAAAAAAGGGCTTCTCATGCCATCACCAAAAGCGTTGTTAATTCAGATACAGGCACTACTGTGAAACAACAAAAGGAAAAAAAGGTGACTGATGAAATGGTGAACAGAAGAACAGTGTTTGTTGGAAACTTGCCTGTCAACTGTACTGTGCAGGTATGTGACTGGATTCTGTCAGCTAAAGGAATGAAAAGAATTACAACAGTCTGTAGTTTGAGGGGATGTTTATAGCTGAGAAGTCATACATAGTTGTGACTAAAATGGCTTTTTGGGAAAGTAGGAGATAATGCTTGTTACCGGAAAACCTTAGAGGCAATCTCTTTTGTTTTAGCGCAGTTAGGCTTTTTACAGCAGTGGATGCAGTTGCTCTTTCTTTGGTAGAATTGGTTAGTTTCTTTATCAGTGAAAAATGACTTAATAAATGAGAACTACAATTACAAAGTTAGTCTGCTTCTGATTTCGAATGCAAATAATACTTCAGATTGTTGCATAAAATATGTTAGATTTATACTTTCTCCCATAGTAAGGGGTACAAATTCAGTTTTGGCAATCTGTAGAATAAGAAGCTGCCGCAAGAAACATAGAAACAGTTACAAATTACTTGCGTATTTTTAGTAGCCCTTTAACGGACCTTGTGTAAGTAGAATGAAAATAGCGTAAAAACAATCTTACTAATAAATATTCAACAATAATTCTTACTACCAGGATGCAAAAATGTATTGAATATTTGTAATATTTTCTGTTTAGGCACTGAAGTCTCTTTTTAAAGAGTATGGACAAATAAAATCCATTCGATTCCGGTCTTTGGTACGTTATTTCCTCTAATGCTATATGACAAAATTATTTTTTGATCTTAAAGGGTAGTATTCATAAGGCTTGTATCTTCATTAGTTCAGAAGCGGGTTTGGGTGTGTATTTTTTGCCATTAGAAGAAGCCTTGGAGATCTTGCCACAGAGGCACTGCAGATGCATCTTTCCTTTCATCACGTTTTACTCTTCCTGTAGCAGCAGTTGATAGTATGAGAGCTGTATTTTCTCTGGAAGAAGAATGCCTTTATTATTGCTCGTTTAGCTAAGGTATTACTTACCTCTTTTTAAATTATAGTAGCAAAGACCTGTTGATTGTAAATCAGCATACTCTGTAAAATAGTTGAAGGTAACAGTCTGGGAACTCAAGAAAGGTAACAGATGAAGTCAAAGCAAACTATCTCATTCTGAGGTCTTTCTAGACCATCTCTAGGAATAGCCACTTCCTTCATTTGCTCACTGTACTGGCTACATTGCTTTGGGTGGGAATGGTACCTGTTTAAATTCCTCTTTGTCTTCAAGAACAAATATTTGAGATAAATTGACACTAGGCCTGCTTAACTAAAGCTCTTTTTATCTTAAAGGTTCCAGCAGAAGATACCTTATCCAAAAAGTTAGCAGCAATAAAGTAGGTTCCTCTTGTGAATTTCATCTTTATTTTTCAAGGCAAAAATAATTTTTAAGTGTTGATTGTTACATGTTTGGGTATATTAATTTTTTTTGTTTTGTGTTTCTTTGACTTTTGTAATTACCTTCATGTATATGTAAGTTTTCTTGACAAGCGAAAAAGAATTATGTGCCTGGTATACTAGTACCAGTACTAGTTATCTTAGGTTGCATTTCTTCTATTTTAGGAAGGAGGAAGATGCTAATGGTCTTTAACTTCTTTGGATATATTTATGAGCTGAGGAGGCTTGATCAGGGTGCAGATACAGGCTGTATAAGAAGTACAGTGAGACTCCCTTGGATGTCAGGGGCTGGCTTGACCTTTAAGAGAAAGGAAGTTGTTACTGTGCACAAAACCAGAGGAGGCATAAATGTGTCTTAACAAGAAGTGCTTGTGCACTGCACACCATCAGAATTATTTAAACAATATGTGTCTTTTTCATGTTCTAGGCATAAGGTGCACCCTAATGCGAAGTTCGTTAATGCTTATGTTGTATTTAAGGAAGAATGTGATGCCATTAAGGCTCTAAATGAGTAAGTCTCAGTTTTGTTCCTCATTCCGTGTTGAAGGGGTAGATTTACAGATAAATTTAAACTACTTCCTCTCTTTTGCTTGAATCAGAAGAAAATGTTTTTTCAAACTTAAAGTAAATTTGCTTTTGGAATAGTGCTATGCAGTGACATTGTAAACTAACTAACGCTTACCCATTTCATTTTTAAAACTTTTTGCTTTTGGCTACAAAAGAAATGGAACAGAAATTGCTAGTGGATTTCACATCAGAGTTGACATTGCATCAAAAACCAATTCGGTAAGTAAGATGCGTGACTAGAAAACCTGTTTTCTGGGGTTTTTTTTTTTTGGGGGGGGGGGGGGGGGGGTTCTGTAACAAATAACTTACTGTCTTGTACCTCTTGTTTTCTTTAGCATGACAATAAACGATCCGTTTTCTTGGGAAATCTCTCATATGGTAAGTCTGAAATGGATTGTTATGCATCATTACTTAACATTTATGGAATATGATGACGTTAGGGTTTTTTTATTTATTGATATTTAGGGTAGCACGTTTAGGTAGCTAAATATCTTGCTGAAATTAACTTTTTAAACAGCAGTTTTATTTTTTAACTGAAACACCTAAGGGGGTTGTAAATTTCTGTCAAGTTCTGCAGGTCGTTTTCTTTATTGTAGCTAGAACTGCAAGCACTTTCAGTTCTTGTTGTCGCTTGACGTTTTTTAAATAAATATGACTAAACTGCATAGGCCATAACTTTCTGAACTGTTAAATGTGTACTGGTGCCTGTTTGTGAACAACTTCCAAGTGATAACACAGTGATGGCTTCTCATTTTGATGCTGTCTGTGAGCCACAGAGTGAGTGACTCTCTCCAGGCAGCTATTGGCAATCGGTTGTTACCCATGTGGAGGTGCTTACTGTATAGTTGAGGTCAGTGCTTGATGAATATTCAGCAGCTTCTGAGTAGACTGGAGAGTAGATGAAGGGATCGCCATCTGGTGTGGTCCGTATGAGGGTATTAATGGAGTTGGGATGCTTGGGACGAGCATCTTACTTGGGGGTGGTGTGGATGCCTGAGTATACAGGCTGAAGGCATGCCCTGTGCCTACGGCCTGACGCAGAGCCAGTATCATGTACTGCTGACGGTAACGCTGAAACAAACAGGCTTTAGACTTCAGCCTAAAACTTGACCTGCCTGATAATCTGGATAGGTGATAAACCTGATTGTGGTGCCTGTTGTGTAGAGCTTGTGTCAGTACTGTATGTTCCTTTGTGAGTCCTGCAGAAAAAACAGTCTGGATGTTTGCAGTGCTCTGAAAATGTTGTCAGCAGCTCAAACCTTTCTCAGCACATCTAAGTCCTATTGCTGTAATTAAACCTGTACTATTAAATTCAGCCCCTCCCCTTAGCAGAGATACGATTATATCAGTGTAAAGGGATTTACTGTATTATGAAGCGTACCTATACAGAAAAGAGAATAACTTGTATTTTTGTATTGGTACATCACACTTGTCTGTTCACAAAGGCCTGAGACTGAGAAAGCCTCACAGATGTGGCCATTATCAAAATAATCATATAGCAACTGTGGCTGGAAACTGTAAACCCCTTCTCCCCCATTCAGCTAAAATTCACGGCTCAGTCAATGAGCGTTGGACCCCAAGAACTGCCTGGTCAAGCTCATTACCGTCAGCATTAATTCTTAGAAAGAGATTCTGGCATAAGGAGGAGCTACAAAAATGTAGCACGAACCTTAATGTCCACTATGTTCAAAGCACAAATGAAATTACTTCAAAAACTTATTTTGGTCTTTGCCTTTGTTCTTTGTGATTTATGTTGTGTTCTTCAAAGTTAGTGAATCAGTAACTGTCGAAGTAAATAGCCCTTTATAAAGTCTGCATTGTTAACTGGCTGGAATTTTTCTGAACCACTGATATTTGTGTACCTATACATATTTATGTATTAATGTATATTTTTAAATATATATGTTTGTGTACCTGAACTGGTAGATATAAAATACTTGGATTTGGGCCAGGCTTCTAAAGCTGTGTGTCGTGACTGAAGAGGCATCTGTTTCTTTGTGCTTGCCTGCAGACATCAGTGACGATGCTGTGCGAGAACACTTTTCTGTCTGCGGAGGTGTAGTAGCAGTGCGAATTGTGAGAGACAGAAAGACCAGCTTGGGTAAAGGCTTTGGCTACGTTCTCTTTGAGGTACGTATGAATGGCGTGCTTCAGGACACTGGGAATTCTTCAAAATCTGAATAGGGATTTGCCTTTATAGCCTTTTAAATTTTTTTTTTTTTTAGTCACTTTTGGGGATTTGCATATGACATTAAATGGTAGCATTGTTGTGTGTGCTAAAAGCAGCTTGGAAGACCAGTTCTGTGGAAGCAGATACAAAGCAAGCTATTTTAGGTTGTGTACAAAGAAAAGTTGTGAAATGTTGGGGTGAAAGAAATGAACTTTAAGGGAAAGGCTTAAAGGAAGGACAGATGAGTTCGCTTGGAATAACTACAATGTTCTCCCATTTCTTATGTGTCAAAATATGAGTGGAATTATTCCCTGCAGCCAGTTTGCTTACTGCTGCTCTCTGGGTTTCAGTACAGCTTGCTTTCTCATGCCAGTCTCCCAGCCTCGTCTTCCTTAGTTTATTTCCTGCAGCCCAATACCTTTTTGTCCCCAGTTTCTCCTTCACCTCTCTGCCTCTGTCTTTAACGTCTCACATAAGCTGTTTTGTAGCCCATTTTCAAGTATCTGTGCCTCGGTGCATGGGCTACATGGGTGTGCTGGTGTTTCTGAGGAGAGCAGAGCAGTTGTATCACTTGATAAATAGAGCAGTTTGCACGCTCTTTTTTGTAAAATCTTGCTTACAACAATTAAAGGCGACTGTTTATTTGAAAGCAGTTGATTGGAAGTGACGCTGCTTTTAAACGGAATGTCTGTTCTTGTAGAATACGGATGCTGTACATCTTGCTCTGAAACTCAACGAGACTGTTCTGATGGGAAGAAAGATACGAGTGAAGCGCTGTGGAGAGAAGTGGAAAGCACCACAGAAAAGTGCAGATCAGTCTCGTGCTCCTAAGGACAGAGTCGATAAAACATTAAAAAACAGGAGGTGCTCTAATGATTCATTTGTTGGTGAAAAAGCAGTCCCGTTAAAGAAGAGCACTAAACCGAAAAGACTAAGAACTCTTCCTAGGAATAAAGCTGGGAAGAACAAACAATTTTCTGATAAAAAATCAAATGTATAAAAGCGTTCAGTATTGTTATAAAGATCGATGTATACAAGAGCGTTCTGTCATAAATCCTGTTTGCTAATACAGCTGTAGTCGTTCTTAGTATTCGCTCTGGGGTTTCTGGCTTCTCCTGGAAGGCAGCGGGAGGAGTATTGTGGCCGTAGCCCGGTCGTGGTGATGTCCCGTTACGGCCCAGTCCCAGGGATCCCTCTCCCGCCGAGGTCCTGCTGCTGCGGGGGTCACCCCAAGTCTTCCTTCTGGAGTCGTGTGGAATTACTCAAAACGACTACCGAAAAGGTGGCTGGTGCGCAGACCGAGTCTGTGGCGAGACGCAAACCGTTACCTAGGTGCTTTTTTGGTTCGTTTTTGCGGTGTTCTGTTTTTCTTCTTTTTTAATTTGGTCTTTCGGGCCTGAGGGCTGAGGCCGGCCTGTCCCCACCTCGCAGCAGGCGGGTCTCTCCCGGCCGGCGGCGGAGCGGGTGGTTTGGCCCCCACCGCGCTCCTTGGGGGGGTACGTGTGTCGTGTCGTGTCGTAGCCCCACGACGCCCCTTTTCGGGGCGCGCCCCCCCCCCAGCAGAACCCGAGGGCTGAAGTAAGGCAGCGGTCCCGCCCGCGCATGCGCCGCGGCGGCGGCCGGCCTCCCCGCAGGCACTAGGAGAGGCGCCCTCTGCCGCCGCTGGCTGATGACGTCAGCGGAAGCCGAGCGGGGTCCTTTCTGGCCGCCCGCTCGCCCCAAGGTGCCTGCGGAGCTCGGCGCCGGCCGTGCGGCGGGAGGGCGGGAGGGGGCGGCGGGAGCTTCCCCTCGGCGCCGGGCACCATGATGGTGGGCAAGACCAGCGCCATCGCGGCGGGCCTTTGCGGGGCCCTTTTCATCGGTTACTGCATCTACTTCGACCGCAAGAGACGGAGCGACCCGAATTTCAAGAACCGGCTGCGGGAGCGTGAGTGTCCGGGCGGCCGCCGCCGCCGCCGGCTCCCGCGCGCGCCCCCGCCTTCCAACGGCCGCCGCCTCCCCTCCCCCTCACCGGGGGGGGGCGGCACGTGGCGCCTCCGCAGCGCCCTCCTGCTCCGGGGCCGGCCGCCGCCGCCTTCCCCGCTCTGTCACCGTCCCCGTGTCCCGTCCCGGTCCCCCGCCCCCAGCCCCGTCGGGGAGCGGCCTTCTGCCTCCGCTTCAGCCCGCCGTGCCGCCGTTACCGGGCGGGAAGGACGGCAGAGGGGAGCGGGAGGCTGCGGCAGGGCCGGGGGCCGGCGGGCGGCCTTCGCCCAGGGGCGGTCGCGGGAGTCGGGCCCCGAGCCCCCGCTGGTTGTTGCCCCCCGGCGTCCCGTCACCTGAACCAGGGGACGGGTCTCCTCGTCGAAGCCTGTTTTCTGCCATTTCTGTAGTTATTGGGTAACTTGTGGGTTCTGCGCCAGAAGCTGGGCTTGGAAACAGTTCACCTCTTTTTTTTTTTTTTTTTTTTTGTATTGAAATCTTCTTATCCCACACGCTCAGCCGTGCTGTTCTCACCGCTGCATGTGCGTGGTGACGTTTATTTTTTTGCTCTTGGAAGACGACCGACCGGGTAAAACGATGCGATGATCTCTTACACTGGAGTTGTTGCCGTGGTGAGGCAAGAGCCCCTGTCAGCCTTCAGGTTTTCCATCTGCTGCATTCTTAACCCTCCTGGCAGCTCTGTTATTAGCTTCCAGGATAAGCACGAATGCCAGAGAAAACTGTTGATTAATCCAAAATGTGGAGCTCTTCTCCTGTGGCTCTTCATTATTTCACATCTTCAACATTTATTTAAATAAGTTTTAGTAATTAGCGAAGGTTTTTAAGTGCAGCTGTAAGCATCAGTACACAAATTCCTCCAAGGTACTCAAATGAATCATGAGAGATCAGCTGATACTTGTGCTGGGTTGCTTCCATCATGGGAATATGTATAGTATGCCTTTGATAACTAATCCGAAGATAAGAAGTTACCATTAAGGTAAACTTTCCCAGCAAGTAAACGTAACGTGATCAGCAGCTTCACGGACGGAAGAGTCAATAACTAGATGGGCTAAAAATGAATATTTACCTGATAACATTTAAAAGTGACTTAAACGCTTTGATTCTGTTGTAATGGATTGAATTTGTTGAGTGACCAGTGTCGACGCTTAACAGCGTATTAATTCCACTTTCTGTAAGCTCTTCCACAGCAAATTACATCTTTCGAATACTTCATCTTCAGGCCCTTGCTCACGTATGTAGGATCTCAGACGCGTACTTCTTGTGTGTGTCTTCCAAGTACTTTTTGCCCTGCAGTGAAAGTCATTCATTGGGAATTTTTAGTATAGGAAACTGGTATGTGCTTGTCTTGCACAAGCAAACTTGATTTTTGGCAGTATAATCAGCCGTGTTCTTTTTATGATGTTAAATATGTAGTAGAGAAAATAGTGGATTACATAACATTTTTGCAGAAGCACTGAAAATTATTTTTGCATCCCATTGCTTTCATGATTTGAGTTTCTGTCCAGTAATGTTCTGAATAAACCTTAGACTTGCTCTGATTAAGAATTAAGGCTTTCCTTAAAGTGGAAAAAATCCATTGTGGTTTGATAGGAGATGGCTGTTGTCATTTGGAGGACATCACCGTATGACTTGCGATCCTTGGACGTGACATGCTGGGCTGCTTTTAGTTGCAAGGCTTTAGATAATACTAAGGAATTTGTTTTAATTTTTATTTTTTAGTACTGTAACCGATTCTTTAGTACAGATGCTTCTGTAGTAGTGCCAGTGATCTGATTATTATGGTGTTTCTACTGTTGGATAGTAAGGCTTGGGCTGTAAAATATTTGACCAAAAAAAGGTCCAATGCAGCAGCCAGTTGCAGATCTTTAGATGAAGATATACTGTTAGTCAGGTAATAGTAGGGGTATTTGATGAAAAACTTGTAGAAACCACCTTCACAGCAGATCTTTTCCCCTGACGTTCTTAGGATAAGGTTGTTTTTCAGCCTCTATGTTGCAATGTCACCAAAATTTGGGAAGGACGGGAGATCCAACATGTCAGTGGATTGCCTGTCATACTTGGTCAAGCACATGCTGGCAAATGAAGAACCTGGTTGAGTTTTTTTGCTGTCCCCGTTACATTGTACATCTCTTTGGGCTGTGTTAGGACCAATTTACCTTGCAAAGGCCCATCATAAAAATGAGGTGGCCAGATTCAGGTTTCAGGAAAAAAAAAATTGTCATTTCCTGGGAGGCTCGAAGAACTGCTGGACTTTGGTATTCCAGATGCCCTGGTCTTATTTATTTAGCAGGTTTTGTGGGGGTTTTTTTTAGCTTTTCGTGTTGTTAGTTAGGGGTCATGTCCATATTTAATCTCGGGACCAAAAGGTAGCAAAGCTGTAAATATCTGGAGCTGCTTAGCTTCCACAGCTATATTTTAAGATAAGATTTTAGATGTGTTTACTATTCATGTTCTTGAATGTATAAACCAGAACTGTTGCGTCTGCAAGTATAGACACTGATCTCTTCATTCAGAGACAGCCAGAATTTCTTGACCATGCTGAACTTTGCCTCAGAGCACCTTCTGCCTGGACAGCTGAGTGAGAGGAGAGCAGAAGGCAGACTTCACGGATGGGAGCTGAAGATGCAATCGGCTTTTTGGTCATTCTGCTCCTTTGTGGGACTGGTTGTGAAGCTGCTGGGGCAACTTGGGGATTTTTGCAACCTGTGCCAGCATGCCAGGTTATCCTTTGGTTCACGTTTGAAACTTACTCCCCGCGTACAAGAGCTGTGCCTGAAGGACCTGCAAGTCACGTGCGGTTTGAGAGCCGCAGTCCAGCTTTGTTTTGGATGGATGCACATGCATTTCTGTGTTAATTAAGAATCTTTCTATGAAAGATTATTGCCCTTCCCCTTTTTTATATGTGATAAAGTCTTTAGAAAGGAGGGAAGTTTTTCATTTTCTTGGAGGTTCCTGAGGGAAAACAAAACATTTTTGGGTTTGTTTTTTAGGTTTTGGTTGGTTCCCCCACCCCACCCCGCAAAGCCATTGCTTTTTGCTTGTCGTATTACAAATATAACTTTTGGCTGTGGTTGCAAAGATATTTTAAAACTAGTGTTGCCAACCAGTATGGGAAGAATTCCTAAATTTCCTTTAGAGCTATTTGGTTTTTGTACTAGTTTTAGCTAGTAGACTTTTAAAGAGATCTGTAAAAATGTATGAAGAAGAGGAAGAAAAATTACATGGTAATCGGACTTGAAAGATTCTGTAGATCAGTGTTCAGTTTTAAAATCTTGGTGATTCTTCACATTCCTTTACTATTTTTAGGTTAAAGTACACGATTTCATATGGTGTGATCAGTGGTCAAAAGCTTTTATTAAGTAGTTAGAGTTAGCAGCATGTCTTTTTCTCTTTATCTCTGAATGCTTAACCTGGTGAGTGATACGTGTTGTAGTATTTTAAAAGATGTCATAGTCACACCAAGAAAACACAATTTTCTCCTGAAAACGATGTACAAATGTTAAGCTATTACTCTTTGTACTGTTCATTGATGCTTTCACTGAATGCACTACAGTTGCTACATGGCTTGTTTTGACAGTGAAACATTTCAGATACTACTTTTTTTTTTACCGTTTTTTATTTAATCTTTAAGGTTTTATGTATTAGCAAAACTGGTTTGCATAGTAATGCAGTTTAAAGTTTTGTGCAAATTAATGCTTCATAAAACTTGGAGTGAGCTAATTGAAGGCACCAACTTTGAAGAGATAAATTCTTCTTTAATATTGAAAACAACCATAATGATAAAATTATAGTATGCTACGGTTCTATATGACACATTTTTCTGTATATGATGCTGTAAAATAACGTACACAGGTCAATAAGTTGTAGAAATTCAGGTGCTAAGGGTTATTAAGGTATCGTAGAAAGTAAAAGGGTGAACCGTGTAGTTAGAATGTGAACTCCCTTTATATAAAGAACACTCGATCTTGTCCGTAGATTGCACATGTTACATTATCACTACTAGGAAACAGTGTTACTGAATGTCTTCATCATGTGGACAACTGCAGATTTTTAACTTGTTGCCATTAAAACTTGTAAAATTGTCTCAAAAGAAAAATCAGGACTGTGTGACAGTTGTTCTTTGTCAACACAGATGTTCACCAAGCAGACACGGAGGACAAATAGTAAGAGTACAGTTGTTTAACCATAGGCTGTTTTTGAAAGTTACATTGGTGTAACTATTTCAGTTGATGAACTGATGACTTACAAAAACAATTATTCTAAGGAAATAACTAGTATTACTATAATTATTCTTTCTTGTATGAATAGCTGCTACTATAAAATATCTTTATACCTGCCTAATTGTGTTAAAAGCAAGCTGTATGTCACCTTGATTGCACTAGTTTTGCTGGAACAGTGCAACATTATGCCCTTAGGTTGGGCAATTAAATCTGTAAATGTTTGTTTGCTTTGCTCAGGTTTCAGAAATGTATGCTTTAGTATTGCTCTTGCTGTGGGATGATGAGGTACTGCCACCCATTTAACTAGTTCCCAAGTCTTTGCTATAAAGCAGCTGAGAAAGTACACTTACATACTGTGAGCTGCTAAAGTTCCTGTTGGTGGTGCACCATTATAGTTCAAAATTAGATAGCCTTGACTTGGTAGGCTGTTCTTCTGTGGCTAATCATTGTTAGAAATCCTGTAGAGAAATCCTGTATTATTACTCTTAATTCTCTTTCGTTCTTCATGCCTGTAGCGCATGAGGTATGCTCTGCTGCAGGCCCTGCACGGTTGGTGTTTACCATAGCCTGCAGGAGAATTGCCGTTTTGAGTTGGTATGCTACTGCCAGCCCTCATTAGGCCTCCGAATTATACTCTCTTGCAGAGAGTGGGTTGCAGTCTTGTGTTCAGTTTTCAGTATTTGGAATATATTCCCAGGGTCTTATTTTGAAAATAACTTTGATTTATTCACTATAATCTGAAGGCAAATTAAAAATGTAAGATGTTTTTATCCTTACAGGAAGGAAGAAACAGAAGCTTGCCAAAGAGAGAGCAGGGCTTTCCAAGGTAATACAGCGTTCAATAATGCAGTGCTATTTTGAAAGATGTTTCATTTGTATTATTTCTAAGATTTGTTTAAAGATCTGTTTTGATTCCAGCATTACAAACACTTCTGCAGATATGCAGTCTTTATTTTTTTTACTGCTCACAAATAACCATATGAAATGGTTGTTCCTTTTTTGTGTCAGATAGAGGCCTTGTACTAGAAAGTACAACATTTACTGTGTGATTTGATGGTGTTTTCCTCTTTACAGTATGTGCAAGGACTTTTCAGACTTAAAAATCATTGATGGGATACAGCTATAACTGAACCTGATATTTTTTCGCTAGAAGTATTTGATTTCTCTTTCCTTATCACCAATGGATCCTGGAAGAAAAAATAGATTTATCTTCACCAATTTTAAGAAATATAGTTGTGATAAACATAACACACCTTAGAATTTATATTTGCTACAAAATTGTGTACTTAATAAACTGAGTAGAGGTATTTCAGGCTCTGTCTCTACAGGTTTGTGATGCAATGATATGAGACCTGAGTCTGATTTTCAAAAACATTCTATGTACATTTAACTTAGTGGTGACACTTCTAATTTTTTTTGCCAGTTTCAGTGTAATAGTATGGTTGTGTGCGTGTTTGATTTCAGTTGAGAATGTTTTCTGCTAACTTGTTTATTAACTGATGTTTAAGGGCCAACTTCAGTTTTACTCTGTGTGTTATAGTTGCCTGATCTGAAAGATGCTGAAGCAGTTCAGAAGTTTTTTCTTGAGGAGATTCAGCTTGGCGAGGAACTACTAGCTCAAGGTAATAGCATAAATTTTTTTGAAGGGTAAGTTGTAAAATAATTTTTCTTTACCTTTGCTAGAAGATGATTTTTATATACTAAGATCTTCTGGGGAGTCAAATTCACCTGGGAAAATCTGTTTACTTGTTTCTAACCTCCTGTGTTCAGAAGATCCAGCAAGGGAGGAGGGAAGAAAAGTGTGGACTGAGTCTCAGGAATTTAATCCACTGTTGATGGATGTTTTATGTAAATACTTTACAGTGTGGAAGAAGGTTGATTTCAAAACATTATGATTTGTCATACAGGTGAATATGAGAAAGGTGTTGATCACTTGACCAATGCCATTGCTGTGTGTGGACAGCCGCAGCAGCTACTACAAGTTCTACAGCAGACTCTTCCACCACCAGTGTTTCAAATGCTTCTAACTAAGCTCCCTACAATAAGCCAGGTATGTGAAACATTCCCTGTTGTTTTGGGTTGAAAATAATTGAACTATTTCTCTTATCCGCTACATTGGTCTTGAGTACTGTTTTTTGTAATAAGTATTTTGTATGTTTGGTTTGATTAAAAGAAGCTTTTTTTCACCTGAAACATTAAGAGGTATATATGAAAAACACCATGTAGCATTAATAGCAAACAGGGTGAAACAGAAATACAAAACTTCTCTCATGCGTAGGGTATGCTAAGCTCTTCTAAAGTAGAGAAGTCTGACCGCAGGTCTGATACTATAACCGGATCCACTGTTTCCCAAATACAAGTTGGGGGATCAGAAAAGCAGTAACTGTCTTGCACTGGGTCTTGAGGGGGTTTTTTTGGTGTGGTTTGTTTTTTTTTTTTAATTATATATCTACAAGTGTCTGTAAGTGCTATAAAAGTCCATTAGAATTAATCTGTTGCCTTTGCTAGCCTGTTGCTTCTGGGCCAGCTATAAACACAAATTGTTAACTAGCACCAGAACACATGACAGTTTTGGAAGATTGGGGGTTTCCCTGATGATAAAAGTGTTCGTAGCTCTGTGTATAAAATGCTCTCCCTTTTTAGCCTGAGTACTGTGCAGGGAATGTTGGTAATATGCTAGCAGGTGAGTCTATTGTGAAATAAATGTTTTATGTTCTTGGAAGTGCAAGGGTGCTGCCTAATGGTGTTACCTCACATAAAGCAGAGACTCAGTGCTGTGCATCAGTCAGCTCTGTTTACAGCTCAGGCCTGGTTACATTTCGGTTTAAGGTCGATATAGTTAGTAAAAACACTGAAAGGTGTCAGGTACACAAGATGTAAACGTTTGGGGAAACAATGGAGCAAAAATGTTTCCTTAGAGAACAGTGCCAAAACCACACACAGAGGTAATAGCTTGAGGCTGATAGGATATTATTTATCTGACTTCGGCTTTATTAGGTGTTGCACAGTACGTAATTTCTGCAGAACTCACTTCAAAAACTTATGTCAAATAGATTACTGTTTTTAACAATCAGTTTGCTCAGTAATTACACTGCTTAATGTTCAGTGTAAAATTACATTGCTTGATAATCAGTTGCCTACTGTCAATTTTATGTAATTGTGAATGAGTTTTTCTCCTTCTTACAGAGAATTGTAAGTGCACAGTGCTTGGCTGAAGATGATGTTGAATGAGGTCACACCACAACAGGGGGAAAAAAATGTTTTCTTACCCCAGAAGATGAGCATCACTAGGGGGATAAAGGGGCAAACATAGTAGTTAATGGACTGTGTACCACATCGGGTTCTACCAGAGTTAAAATTAACTTTGTGTAGGTGGGTTTCGCAGGATTTTATTTATTATCCCAGTGAAAAGTGTATTTTGATAAGAATTCATTTTATAAATACACTGTGTTGAGTTATCAAAGTATCACTAACTTCATTATTATTAAAATATGCAGTTGTAATGTTGTACATATAAAGACATAAAACTACGACCTATTAAAAACCCAATGCTCATTTTTGAAAAAACAAAGTTATGGCAATAAAGATTTATCTGCACTTGTGTGTCCCTATAGTACTACTTTAAATTTCAGAACATTTGGGTGTCAGAGCAAATGATCTAAAAATGACTTAACATTAAAATTTATTTTTAGCGTTACGGCGGGGAATGGTAATAGATGACTGGCTGCAGAAAGAATGACAACTCCATTTCTGTCAGGAACAATAACATCCAAAGTGATGCAAGTCAAAACTGTATCTGGCAAACATGAAAGCTCTGTTAATGCAGGTGTCTGAAATAAAGCTGTTAGGAATAGAACCTGGGGCAGATTGTAAGAGCATGAAGGTTGTTTTTTTGGAAAGCTTGAAACCTTTTTGCAAGACAGGTGGCTAGCATTTCAGTCTCTAGTCTTGAAGACCATAGAAAATGGCTCTTAACAGTCTTTGGCATTTGCCTTACAAAAAACTGCACTGATAAGGTAAGACAATGATATCCCCAGGCAAAACTAGCTTAGTGGAATTAGAAAGATGTTGTAAAATTTCGGTATGGTGTGATACTGCAAACTTGAATTTAGGTAAGTTTTCCTTTGCCAGTGAAAAGGAGGCAAGTAATATACAGACTCAAGTGAGTAGCAGTAGCGTACTTCTGAAAGCGAGTTTTCCATGGATAGGATGCTCTAAATGTCAAAATAGACTGGCTTCTACTGTTTTCTGGTTTTGTGCTATTGCCACTCAGGTGGCAGAAGAACCACTTAAAAATGTAGCTTTGTATTTTTGGCTTGGTGACTTGTTTTAACTTAAGGAGGAGAATGCTTTGAGGTGTCTCTTTCAGACCAGCTGATAGTTTGTGCTAATGATGCCAATACATTAATAGTAAGGTACTAGGTGGCATAGTCCAAGTAGAAGTGAGATACTCTGAGAGCAGTTTAGTCAACATTCCTATCTGTCTCTGTCTCATTTCAGCCTGGTGTAAGTTTCTGTAAGGGCAGATTCTTCCAAATGGTGAGTCTCAATGTTTCATAAATTGCCTCACACAGAATTTTTGAGAGGTTAAGTGGATAGTTTATGGTCACCTAGCAGTCAAATACCTGAGTTTGGGAGTAGAAATGGCTCTTACTGAGTCAGTCTGCTTAGACGGTTTGCCATGGAACAGATATTTCCCCTTAACACCTTGAAAACACAATTTTCAAAGATTTGAGGTGCTATTGAATCTTTCTGTAACGTGACAAATACTGAAGTTAATGGCTGGTACAAACAAAAATTTCTTGAACAGCTGGCTGTAGTTTAGTCTTTTTGTTGTGCTTGAATTGTTCAGGTAGTGTAAGGTAAAAGTAAAACTTAGTAGCCATAATCTTCAGGTGATAGTGGCTGGTCTTCTCTTTTCCTTTTAATTTATTTTAGAGGGACCAAGTTATTCTGCACCTAGAATACTTAATAAAAATACTGTGAAATTGCAGAAGGTTCTATTTTTAATGAGTACAGTGAGGCTTTTTGGAGGAGGTTTTTCTTTCCCTTTCTAACCCTTAAAGGTAAAAAGTAAGAATTCATAGGTTATGCTGACAGAACTGTTTGCGTGTTTATCTGCTGTCCTTGCTGGTGGTGGTCGCTTCAGTGGAGTATCTTTCTGGTTCAGCTTTTAATGTCGTCTTAAGGTAAATCAAACTCTTCCACTCTGCCTCAAAAAAACAAACCCAAACAGCATAAGACCAAAGTGGCACCCTTCCTTCAACCTGAACAATTTTCTACACTCTTTGGTATAATGATGACAATCTGAATTCATAATTTAGCTTACGGCAAAGCTCTCCTGAGCTACGTATGTTTTAGCAAACTTGGGTGTCAAATCTTCTGATTTCAGTGCAAGACTTGGTGGTAGTCTGATTATGTCTACAAATGGTCATTGCTTTAAGAAACATCATAGACACACATACTACTTTAACCCTGTTTAGTTTTCTTGATCTTGCAAAGTTAGATGCAAGCAAAATTTTAGATAGCATAGGTTTAAATGAAGCCTTAAGTACAAATCTGTTCTCATATTTGGTAACCCAGAAGTACCTGGTTAGTATGCTAGAACAAGCTCTGATACCTGTTTTGAGTGCCTTGGCTAATAGGGTGGGAATGAGGAATCCTTTTAACAAGGCTTAAGATTTTTTTTTTTTTTTTTCCCAAAATCTCCTGATGAAGCTAATACCTTACAAACTGTGAAGACTTGAAGATACTGTCTAGAGTAGGAGTTTGCTGTTGCTCCAACAATGGCAGGCTGACACTGCTGTAGCTAGCATGCACAGCCCACACATGTAGGAGGCTGTAATTTAGAACTGGTTTCAGACATAAGCAAAGTGCAGGTCATCGGAAGTGCAGCGGTAATGATGGATGTTAGTGCATCAGTAGTAGTAATGCCGTTGCATTAGCTGTGCATAGTACTGTATTTCTTTCCACCTGTGTGAATTAAAAAAAGGTGGAAGTGAGCCATTCCAGTTGTGGATTTGCTGCTGCTGAGCTCACAGCTGCTGGTGAATAAGATCTGTAATCTTATTTTACTGCAGGTAAAACTACTAATCTTTCTCCCAGAAAGAGCCATCTTCCCTTCTGTGGTGCTCCAAGAACAAGGCACTTGTTTTTAGCACTAAGAGGATTTCTCATAAAGGAAATCAGACGTCTGTTTGTTTTATGTTGGGCAGTCTCATATCATCAGTTACGAGCTTCTCAGGCAGCTTTCATAGGAGAAAAACCCGGCTAGTTTCATGATCATGCAGGACTACCTTTGATGTCTCACCATTAAGTTTTCTAGATAATGGAATCGAATCCAAAACCAGAGTGATCAGGCACACACTGAATCATCTGGCACTAATTTCCTTACCCTGGGGGATGACAGAATATTATTGTTACCCTTAACTTGAAAAATGGAGAAGTCCCAGCCCTGCTGTGTAGGAGGCCAGCCAGCCATCATCAAAGTAAAGCTCCAGCTATTTATGCACCCAGAAGAATCTTTCTAAAGTTTCATTTGTACATCTGTTGATGGTGTGTTTCAAGTCCCTTAGGCTGAACAGTGGCCCTATATGACCGTTGTGTTAAAATTAACATGAGTTAAACTTCAAGGGAATCTTTGAAGTGGTCACTAAGTGCTTTTAGTGAGTGTTTCAAAGGCATGTTGTACTATGCACCCATGCTTCTGCGTTTTTTAAAATACGGCTATGAAAAGGGCTGATGTGAAAAAAAAAAGTTTCTTCGAGGCTTCTGTTGTACCCAAGTCTTGGTTTGGTTTTTAATTTGTGTATTTACACTGACCAGTATAGCTTACGGTCTCCCTTATGCAGTGACCAATAAAAGCCTGTCGGCACAGCAGTCAAATCTGACCAAAACCCCATTGGAAAGAGCTGAAACTTGTGCTTAATCCACAAGGAGTGGGCTAGCTTTCATCAGAGGCGCTCCAGAAACTGAGCTTCTGGTGTTTTCTGCATTTGTACCAAAATGGAGCTTCCTAAAGAAGAAGATGTGGACATCTGATGCTGTTCTTGGAGGGCAGAGTTTGCCATGTCCCGTGTATGAATGTGTGAGTGAAGCCACAGAAAACAGCTGGCCCTTCCGTGATGTTGCTGTACCAAACTGTCCAGCATACTGGCACTAGATAATGGGCAGCTTTTTCAAAGTACAGTGGTTTCTGTATTTTCTTGAAAAGAAAATCCAGGTTCTCACTTCTTTCCCTGCAGTAGGAGCTTGAAGGTGCTAGTTTTACAGAATATTTACTGGACAGCTTTCGATAAGGTCACTCCCTTGTTTTCCAATCACTGCTGTAACCTAATAATCATGAAGTCTTAAAAGCCTCTGCACTGTAAGCTTTTGACTCCAGACACATAGTTCCAATTCCTGTTTTGTAAAGGCCAGGCCTTGATTTAATGGGTTGTCAGATGCATGTCATCCTGCAGCGCTTGCTCACAATTGCCATTATTTCCCTTACACCCTGAGGATGTTCTTGACTCATCTTTGGGGTGAGAGCATGTCCGTTGGTGCTCGCCCACTGCACAATAGTTCCTGAATGGAGTGTTGTTGCAGCTAGCACAATTTGCTATTAAAATAGCAATTAAAAACTAGATTTGGTCACACTATCATTTATTTGAGCAGGTCTTAATCTAAACAGCAGAGGGCAGTTTTGCACACATGTTCTGTGCAAGCTCATCCTGCAAAATCCTAATTTTTAGAATCTTCGTGATTGGTGAGGTGATGCAATGCAGCATTTTGTCCAGACAAATTTGGCACAGTGTATAAGACGGGATCAGTAGGGCAGCAGTGACGTGTTTCTACTGACACCTAGTTCTGGCTTTTTAAATCCTGTGTTTTTTGTTTGTTGTGATGACATGATTAGAAGGATTTTCCTTTTCTTTCTCTCTATCCCTCAACATAAACCAGGTATATAGATAAGCCGGCTGCATTGTACGACTTAAACTCTGCAACAAAATGCAACTGAATCTCATTCCCAGGCATGCAGGAGAAGAGTTTTCCCCCACCCAGCTGTGATTTTTCTGGATGAGTTTTGCTAGCTGGAGTGAAAGGAGAGCACTTGTTAACTGCAGTAGGGGTGGAAGAGAAATCTGCATCTTGAGACTCTGCCTGGAGTTGGACTCTGGCTGTGATGGCCTGTGTGAGAAGGGTCAACCAAAAAAAAAAAAGGCAAGATGTTATATGTTGGTGACAGGATGCAGTTTCGTTGCTGGTTGAATTTCAGCTTAAGGTGGCAAAATCTACTCACCCTGTAGCTGGATTGTAGTCTACAATCCTGTAGCTGACTTGAAGTGAGCTGGTGGGGTCTCTCTCATGCCTTGGAGGCAGCTATTTGTATCGTAGTGGTATCCTGGCTTGAGACAAAATCTTAACTACTCCTGCACCTCAGGAGGGGTTTTTCTCTGCTTCCTGGGCTCTGTTTGCAGGGGGAAAGTGTATGTTTATGCCATACAAGTAAATGGAAGTTTTCAGCCCTTGTAGCTCTCGATCAGCATTTTTCCAAACATTCACCTTGTTAGTAAGAAATTTTTCAAAGTCTGCTTAAAACATGGCAAGTATGTAGAGAAAGAGAGCTGTTTAGTAAAAGGTACTGTCTCTGCAAACTATGCTTCTCCTTCCTTAGGTCAATCTAGATATGTTACACCCTGTAAGATAGCCTGGAAGATACAGAAATTTACTGTAACAAACCAATCTTTTTGCCTGTTTTGGCGTGTATGTAAAAGCGCATTTCCTGGAGCTCTGAAACAACTTGGTTAGCATCTTTTGTTGTATTTAATATTATTTAATGAGAAGGAATGTACATTCAGCTTTGATGATTAAAATGACAATGATTATTGCATGAATTTGTTAATTATAATGCAGTGACTAATTAAATGGAGAAATGGAGAAAAAGGATTCTCGAGCAAGCATGTTCTTTGAGAAACTCTCCTCTGGTGTTTTAAATTGATGGTACATGCCTAATCAATTCATAGCAGTATCTCATTATTGGTGGGAACAGTCTGGTTTTAATGGAAATTTACTTTCACCACACATTGACCTGGTATAATGTAATTGCTTGGTCCTGCAAGTTACTGCAATGAAGACTACCAACTCCTAGAATTATTAATTTATAGTTTTTGCCTATATAAAGAAGAGAAGCCCCATCTGACCCCAGGTTGCAGCCTCCGTGTTTATTGAGTTCTAGTTCAGGTGTTTGCTATAACACTCAGCTGAATTTGCATGATAATGAGGGGTTGCTATTTGATTTACATTTCATTTGCTTTTATCTCTGCATCTGAAGTTTTGAGCTTTAACATCAGGTCCCTTGGCTTATGTTAGAAGTTGTCTGACAGAACTAAGGGCCCTTTTTTACTTCTCTGTAGGGATGTTATCTACTGGCCATTGGCACTGGCAGAATTCTTAGCATGAAATTATTATTATTACTTCTGTATCAGCAGAGATGTGTGTGGCACTCTGAAGAATCTGTCAAGATGAAGTCTCTGCTTCTGCAAGCTCACAGCCTGCGGTCCTGATCCTGTAATTTACTCTGCATGGTCCTTTCCTCATGGAAACCAAAGCAGTCAAGAGCAGGACATTGGGACAGTGACACAGGAAGGGAGAAGGTAAGGTTTAGGGTAGTATGATTGTTTTGGTAGTTATTGGGTGGGTGTTTTGTTTATCTGAATTATGGATGAAGCCCTAAAGCTTGCTCCTCTTCTACATCGCATTATTTTTAGACTGGTTGGCTAATCAGTGCTAGTTACTAGTATCGTCAGGAAAAAGCAGACCTCAACCAACCATAGACCTGCTTATAAATCATGAAACCTACCAAAAGGAAAAAAGTATTAAAGGCACTCTATAATTGAAAAGATTGGAAGCACTACCCACCCCCAACTGAAATCAAATAACATGAACTGTAGAGCACTGGGTTAATTACTCTGCTGGCAGTCCTGCAGTTCATAAGTGGCTTCTGCATTGTAAATGTAAGAAGCAATCTTTCAGAAATCTGGCTTGCTGTTTGATAGCAACTTTAAAAGGAACTCTGACTGTTCTGTCAAAACTTAGTAATCAGCCTACACCATAGTGCCTGAAATTTGGTGACACCATCATGCAAATAGGAAAGCTGGGACATAGGTATTAAATAAATAAGGCAAACAGCTTAGCAGTGCAGTGAGTCAGTGTCCATCCTAGATGTTGGATTGCAAACTGAATACATGACAACCTGATAAAATGGTTGAAAACTGGAGAGGTACTTTACTGAGAGAAAGTTGTAGCCCGGTTGTGGACAGCTGACCCATCCTTAAAAACAATGCAGCCTTCTAAAACTTGCTTCTGATGCTCAAAGTCCTCATGGTTAGAGCAGATGCTACCTGTTGGCCAGGATGGCTCCATCCTCCTTTTTCTGCTTTGGAGCCAGTATCTGGAAGGGAGAGGAGGATATGCCTGGAAGGAGATGGGTATGTGGTAGCCATATATCCAGAAGGTCCGGTCGTCAAACTGGTATGTCCTGCCACCCTCAAGAACCAACAGACCGTCTGGTTCTTAGTGGGAGCTTGAGCTAACCACTTGGGCACCTTGGCTTCTCTGGGCAACTGTGGAAGTAAGTGCTGGTAAGTTAAATTGGTTTTCTAAAGGGTACAGAAACCCTGGGATGGAATCTGTTGATATTGGGGCAGTGCTCTCCCCATGCTATTTGTCATAAAATGTGAAGCAGGGAAAACAATTGGCTTCTGTGTAGAATCCCTCCCTTCATTTCAGTTGTTTTCAGGATTATGTTTGTTATGAGACTGTGCCAAGGTCAGGAGCAGTGTTTTCTCTGCTGGGTTGCCCTCAAAATATTGCAGCAGCAGGCCTGATCGATAATATTTGTCATTAGACTAGATCTTTTCACAGATGGGTGTCTCCTACCTTGAGCAGCACATTTTCAATGAAACAGTGATCTCACCCTGATTTCAAAGAAAAAAATTAAGAAACAGATTGCAGTCTGACAGAACCAGCAATGGCTCAGACTCGGGATCCTTCATGGCCTTTGCTTCTTTTTTAATCTTACCATTCAAATTCTGCCTCCCAAACTCCTGGTAATGTTGCAAGTGTTGTGTGCTTGGTCTCAGGGGGTGACAACATAAGCTTTATTGTTGATTGATGCAGCAGGGATTTTGTAAATTCAAAGTATTTGTAAGTCATCATAGTATTCATAGTCACCAAAGTATTTGTAGAGCTTTTGAAGAAATGCTGCTCTAAGACTGATTCACTGGAGCAGCATAGATTATCTTCATTTTGGGGAACTTAAATGCATTTTCCTTTCTTCTTGGAAGACCACACTATTTTTGCTGATACCAAAGAGTATCACTGTTGTTGACGTGGCCATCTAGGGCACATGCAGTACAGCTGTGCTCTTGTGAAGCTTCACAGGACTCAGGGACCAAAGACATGGAGCTAATGATTAGCTAGACAATACCGTCCTTTGCATCAGGGCCAAATGTAGTCTGCTGCAAATCACCTTTCATTGCCTATAAGGTGTGAGAGCGGTCATTTATTTCCAGTGGGAAGTGCAAGAACAGAAAGTACTTTGCCACGAGGCAGAGCTTTGTGGGCAGTCTTGGATGCCTGATGCAAGGCTTCTTCCATTGCTTCCCCAAATGATGATCTTTTCTGGCAGACTTCAGGCACTGGGAGTGCAAAAACACTGGCTAAATAGAAATCTGCTGCAGCCAGGACCTTCCAATTTAACATCTTTCAATGAACGCCAGAATTCACATACACCAAAGCTCTTTCTTCTTTTTAAATCACTGTGTGAAGGTCATACAAAATAATTCATTTGCTGCCCTTTGCTGGGTGTCTTCCAAAGGTGGAGTGCCTGCCTTTTGCGAAGGGGCTTAGCATTTTGGCTTTTCTTTTTTTCAGTGTTGAAAGGTTAACATTTGTATTCTTTTCAGAATACAAAGGAAATGTGTCATCGCAGAGGCACACAGAGGAGTTAAATTTTCAGGGGTGGCACTGCAGATAGCATCTGGGCACACAGGTACCAAGGCTTGGTCCGACACGATTGGGAACAGGGCATCAGCTCTAGATTCAGGCCTGTCTCCTTGGGACAAGGTAGCACTTGCGGTTCCTGCCAGCCCATCGTGTTGCCGTAGGCGTCCGTATGACAGTCACAGAACATGCTGAGGCTGCGGTAGCTTTGTGTGCAGCAGCAATGAAGGATGGGAATCTGCAGGCCTCAGTGTAAACACCAGCTTTCCCCAGCAAAGCCAAGTTTGTCTTAAACTTCCTTTTGGTGGAATTTTTCCTTTTCCCCTTGCCTTCCTACACCTATCTTTTATAGACCAAGGGGGTTTGCAGTTGTCAAGCTTCGTTGTAAAGCACTGAAAGGAAACTGGGCCCCATGTTCAGGTAGCATGCCCAGAGACAGGCACCAGGCGAGGGGAAGGCATGGAGAGCCTGCAGAGCCCCATCTGTTTTGGCTTCCCAGGGCCGGTGCCACTAGATGGCAATGTGGTACTCCTGCAGCTGGGACTCCCCTTTTCTTTCCTGTAAAATTTCTTGCTTTTTCTGTATTTATTTCTGCCAAACTGATGATTGCACCCACCACCCCGGCAAGAGAACAGAACAAAATCATTTCATAGAACATTACAGCTGTTGTGCCTTTTTCTTTTCTTTCTCCCCCCCCCCCCCCCGTTCTTTGTCCCACAGCAGGGTGCAGAGGTTTAAAAACCTTCTTTCTTAATCTCTCTCCTTCTAAAAACAGAGAAAACACAGCCTCTTGGGAGCAATTAGCTGTGAGAAAAGCATTTCTCAAACAATTGCCAGGAAATATTGTCTTGACCGATATTCCTGATGTAACACTGTCGTTCTCGGTACTGTTATTCTAAGATACTCGACTGCAAAAACAGCAGGGTACAGATCTGTAATGTACAATCTGCAGCTTACCACCTACCTTACCTTTTTATATCCATTTACTTTCAGTTTGTGTCCTCCCCGCACCCCCTGTAGCTATTCTGTTTAGGAGAGTGAAGAATTATTTGTGACTCTCCTCTTGTGACTAGTGTATCAGGCCAAGGCTGTGACAAGACACGGCTGAAAATTAAGGTTATGCCTCTGCTGCCCTGGTTCCTGATTGAAATTCAGTGGCAGTGTGCTGCAGAGGAGGTCAGGCTGCACGCTTACAGCGATCCCTTCTAGCCTTAAACCTGGCAGCCGGAGAGTACGTGAGGTTGGTGAAGCCTGAATTTCAGTGGGAGCAGCTGGAGAGCAGGTATACGTGAAACAGGCAGCAGAGATACACTGAGACCAGGGTCTTGACCCTGAAAGTTCTCTCCCCGTCGTTGTATGCATGTAAGATGGACTGGGCTGTAGGGTGGGGAGAGGTTGGAAGAATGGTGGTAAACTTCAAGCGCTAAAAGCCAGCGTTAGCAGTGGCTAGGAACCGCTGCTAGCTAGCCAGCTAGCTAGATGTATGTGCACGCATGCCCATTCGCATGCACAACCGTAACCATTTGTATTGTGCGGTTCAAATTTTGTCCCTCCTTACATAAATTCATGGAGATTTGAGAAACGAGCCTCACTCTGTGGGACAGGGTGTGAACTGAAGCACCTTCTGGAAGACAGACAGCAGTGTAATCCTTTCATTCAACCCTGTCTGCAGCTGCTTTTTATAAACTTGGCACAAATACGTACCCAGTGAGGCCAGGCCTGTGTAGCTGGAAAATATTTTCCACCATCCAAAAAAACAGAAGATTGGAAAAAGAGCCCAGAAATTGTGCATAACATGGAATGGCCTCGCTTGTGGTTTTTTTCCATGACTTCCTCAGCTCATTTTTCTGCTGCCAATTTTAGAAGCCCATAAGTCATACTTGTTAAACTTTCTCAGTTAAAATGTAACTCTAAGAACAAAGTCATATGATATGTTGCAGCCAAATAATCCTTCCAGAGCCTCTGATGGGAGAAAAGCTACCCTGATCTGGCCACCTTGCGGACCTGCATGGGCTCCTGTCCCGGGAGAGGCAGGGCTGAGGGGGCAGATTCACAGTGTGAGGCCCGGCTGCGCCGCCCTCCCGGGTGAAGGCTTCCCCGTGGACTTCAGCAGGCGTTTCTCCCTGCTTTTGCTAGGGTAGCCAGGCCTGTGGTGGGTTATGCTGCGGGACGGTCGTTGCAGAAATTTCAGGTCCTCCTCTAGAATGACTTTAAGCAGGAGGCGAAGCAGCGGAGGGAGTGAGGGGGAGGGAGCACAGAGGCTGGCGGGGTCCGGCAATGGAGGGCCGAGACACCGCTGTAGGAAGGTGCTGCTGCCATCAGGGTGAAGGAGCTGAGGGGTGAGGGGACAGTAGGTTGCCAAGAACAAAAGTGAATTTGCTGGAGGGTTTGAAGAAAGGGCATCCTCACTTCAGTGCGTTGTTAAGCATTGAATCAATATGGAAGTACTCGCATGCCAGGAGCAATATTTTTGTTTGCCAGTTTTGCTCTCTTTTATAAGGTGATTGTGCTTACGCCGGGCCCCAGATGGTTGCCTTGAAGTGCCATCCCTTGTCCAGGGTCTGCTCTCTCCCCTCCCACAGAACAAATCCCCGGTCACTGCTAAATTTACACTGGGGCCGTAGCCGAGAGCGGGACGTGGCTGTCGGCCCTGCCAGCCGTGGTGCTCCAGCCTGTCTCCTGCCAGGCGCAGCCTGGGTCCCTGTGACCTGGTGGCTTGGGAAGAAAACTGGGGAGTACTGGTCTACCCCCAGGGCTGCCTTGGGCAGCCTCTGTGCCGAGGAGTCCGGCAGGGCGTGAGGGAGCAGAGCAGGCAGAGGAGAGGCGGGTGGGAGGAGGGAGTGGAGCCATGAGGGGCTCCTGGCTCTGCTCACCCTTCCAGCCCTGCCTCCCCCTTGTGCTGGGGGCGGAGCAGCATGGAGAATCTCCCTCTGGAAAAAAAATACAAAAATAAGAAATTACCTATGTTTTTTTTTCCCCTAAATATCAGCTTTTGAGTTTGGTTCTGGCCCTCGGTGTAAACTGGGAGAGCGTCTGGAGGAAGCTGGGGAATCGCACTGCTGCCGAGCGGCTGCCAGGAGCGGCAGGCCCCAGAGACCGCCTTTCTGCAGCAGGGCGAAACGCCCTCGCGAAGCCTGTGTGGTCTTCACGGGAAGGGAGGAACTAAGCAAACCCACTGGAAACCGGCGAGGGTGTTGTAATGTTTTTTGGACAGCGGGTTTCAAAAACCAGCGACTGCCTCTCTCTCTCTCTCTCTCTCTCTCTCTCTCAATCCCCTGGCAGCTGCTTCCCCTGCCATGACATTGAGGGAGGTGGTGGTGACTGATGTAACCGCGGCCAGGGAGAGTCACTTGCCGAACGCGCGGAGGCTGGCCGACGGCCAGAGAAATTTGCTAAGGCCGGGTTTTCTCACAGCGGGCTCCCTGTCCCTGTGTGCATACCTGTAACGGGGCCAGGTGCTTGGCACGGTCGCCTCCCCAGCCAAGTACACGAGGCGGCGGAGCTACCCGAGGCAGGAGGAAGAGAAGAAGGAGAAGAAGAAAAGGAAGAAAATGTGTCCTTGTCCCATGTGAATGCAGACCCGATAACGTCCCTAAGCGCGCGTTGTTTGTGTCACCATATTGTAATTAATAACAATGCCTGTTCGCTGAAGCCAGCTGATCTTTGTGCTAATGGCGGGAGGCATGGGGGAGAGGGTGAGAAGAGGCCTAGTAGTTTTTTTGCTGGATCACCACCTTTAAGTTATTGTGATAGACCTTTAAAAGGATCTCTTTGTATGAACTGGAATATAATGCTCAGCTGGGCTCTTAAATTCTGGCTCTGTTGAGAAGAGAGATCCTTTCATATCGATTGTCATTTCGTATGCAGTTCAGGCACCGACTTGTGGAAAATCTGGGCCAAGAGAGATATCATTAGGTATTTATGGGGGTTTGGTTGGCTCAGCAGTCAGTTTTTCCATTGTCATGCCATGACAGTAGTGCATTACATACACCCTCAGGAGACATCCTTCTGCTTCCACAACAATAAAGGACTTTTTTCTTTTTCTGACTCATCTTCAGCTTGAAAAAAAAAAACAACCACCACCAGTAAATATAATTAGCAACAGGCAGATATACTGTATGTAGCTCAGAGCCCAT
This sequence comes from Harpia harpyja, assembly GCF_026419915.1. Taxonomy (NCBI): domain Eukaryota; kingdom Metazoa; phylum Chordata; class Aves; order Accipitriformes; family Accipitridae; genus Harpia; species Harpia harpyja. The sequence goes on from NC_068952.1 coordinate 33,960,032, forward strand.
TGGGATAGTTCCTGTTAATATATATGCTCGTGGCTGCTCACCCCATGCTTAGACCTCCAGCTGCATTCCTGATTATACTTAGATGTTTTAACATAGCCTGGTGATGTTGTAGGCTGAGGAGCCATTTCTAGTTTGGATGAATAGGGGGAATATATTTAATGCTGGGATTGTCTTCTATGCACATACAGGAGCTTTGGCCAGACTCGCAGCTCACAAGGCAGGAGAGTACAAATGGCTGCGCTGCGCCGGATGCGAGGTCCACTTAGCTCTTTATCCTGCCTCTGACAGGGGCCAGCAGCAGATGCTGTGGGAAGGAGGACAAGAAACAGAGCAAGTCTAGACTGATCCTGCCCCAGTGTGCCCTCTTGGCTCCCAGCACAGCTATTCTCGCTCACCAAAGGATGGGGGAAGAGGCAACTACTGCCTTAGTCCTACTGTTCCCCAGACTCCTTGAGCCCCCGCTTGCACAGTGGCCCCTGTTTGCTTTGCTTCCCAGATGTGGCTCCACGTGGGATGGAAAGCAGACCCAGGTCTTCCCTGCTTCGCTTTGGTTCCACGTGGTCACGTGAGGATTTCTGGGTTAAATGTGTCCTGGCCCACTCAGTATTTCCCTTATGTAAGCATGATGGAGCTGGGAGCAGGTGGCGTGCAGCTGGGCTCTGCTCTCTGCCAGGTGGGTGTTCCCTTACACCACAAGCCAAAGTCCCCGCCATCCCAGTTAGGGGCTGCTGCCCGTCCTGTGTGTGCCATTGGAGCACCGCAAAGATGGGACCCAGCCTTTGGGTCCATATTTCACCTTGGGGTGAAGGCTGACACCAGTCACATGGCTGCGAGCAGGCCAACTGGGAGATTAGTACAGCTTTGTTTATTTATTTATTTTAACCTGTGACTAAGATGGGGGAGTATTTGGATGGGAGCTGCTCCTCCCAGAAAAGTGCTGTTTATATTTGAGTCTCCTGAGCAGAGTCAGTCGGGTCTGAAGTGCTCATAACCCAGCAGTGGTATGTGGGCTCTGCTGGCATGTCCTCACGTAACCTGGTGTTCACGCTGCCGGACAGTGTGTGGGCTGGTTGTTTGCTCATCCCGAGCGCAAATGGCCAGAAGTTTTCCTCTGTATTCCTGATGGCTGAGCTCAGAGGGGCGGAGGAGAGGAAGAGCAAGCTTTCATCTGAAAGTGGCCAGGCGTTGCGTAGGGCCGTACCTGGGGTTATGCTGAGAAAAACGTGACGGTGTGGGTGGGGTGGTGGCTCTACAGCCACAGACAATATTGCAGGGCTCACCTGTGCAACATGCGTTTCGCACAGTCACTAGTAACACTGGTGTGTGTGCAAGCAAGTCAGTACCTGCTGCCATGTGATCAAAAGGAGAGATGCTTTTAGAAACATGCGAGGGTGGCATGAAAAAACAAGTCAGCTGAAGTATCCTTAGCTTGTAGGGCACCTGTGGGCTAGCAGACACAAGTGAAAAAGCACACAGAAACTCCTCAAATATCGAGCTGGTGTTTATTTCCATTATCTCTACCTAATTCCACCTGCGTAAGCTACTTATTTCTTTGAGATCTTGTCAATTCAAGACCCTGGGTGTAGACACACCTAATCTCTGGGGCAGAGCCAGCTCAGCCAACTGAAAATGATTTCCCAAAGTGAGGGTCTTGTTCCCTATGGCAGGGCAGAGGGCAATGCAGAGAACTAGCCAAGAAGCATTTAAAGCCAAGGGCTTTAAATAGTACCTGACTAGGTGGCTAGTGAACTAATGATTTATGGGAAAATAGGATTTTGTACTCTTGAGCTAAGGGGAGTTTGGAGAATCCTGTCCCCATATGTCATCAGTTGCTAAAACAAGTCTCCTGGAAATGTAAAAAGTCTGTCTCTCTCCCCTCCTTGCCCTATAGCAATATAAGTAGCACAATTTCATCTGAGTTTTGTGATAAATAAATGAGTAATCCTGCCTCCAAGGCTGTCTGGGACTTCCGCACCACATCCTTGCTCCAGCTTGTACCACAGTACAGTGTTTTACAATGTCTGAGATGGAGAAGATCTATTCTGTGTAGCGAGCTGTAGTATGTTCACCGGTCACAGCGCTGTCTGTGGGGTGAGAAATGGGGCAAGACTCCTCTCAAGCCATCGGTCTTGGGCATTTTCTGTTTTAGCACTCTCTAATTCTTCAGTGAATTGCCTGGACAGCTAATGACTGGGGTCAGGCCTGTTGGCCTTTGGTCAGCAAACTAAAACCTGGTTTTTCTTCTGAGCTGTTTGTGAACAAGGCATAGGCCAAAACTTCTTTTAAGCTGTCATGGCAAGGGCTAGAAAACAGGAAGAAACCAATGCCAGCTCAAGTGCGGTGTATGCTGAGAGTGGTGCTCTTATTTCCAGCAGGGAGGGCTTCGACTTCCTAAACCAGCAGCTCAGCCATGGCAGTGCAGCAGAAACCCTCCTGAGAAAGGGGACTGTGGAAATTTCCCTTGTGTTGGTGGTACCTCCTGGTCAGGGCCCAGCAGCTGTGGGACTGCAGGGAAAGTTTGTGTGGTGCTTGCTCGTGTGTTTAGCGAAGGGTCTGCAGGCTCCAAGCTGCCTGTGCCCTCGTGTTCGTGAGCTTCTTAAACTATATCTTCAATGGAAAGTAACTGGGGGAGAGGAAAAGCAGCTTTCTAACCATGTTGAAGTTGGCCTTTTGTCAGTGAAGAAAGACCTAGATGTTGGTGCTCAGAGGCCCTGGCTGGGCCGGGTTTGATCTTGGGAACACCTATGTAAGGATAGGGTATTTCCCAAGGAGGCAACTGTGTAAAACTGGTGTGAATGAGGCCAGCCTCGTGGGGTTCTGTTCTCCAAATATGAGTTTTATATTGAGGTCAGTGGGAGGCAAAGGTGTGTCAGTCCTTGGGTGGATGGTTTTTTGCCGCTGCTTGAGCACAATGGCGAACCTCCGGGAAGCCTTCCTGAACGAGCTGACTACCTGCACCTTGTCTGATTTATGTCCCCCTGGCTTGTGCTGACACACAGCCTGGCGTCGGCAAGCTTTCTCGGTGCCTAGATCGCTGCTTCCATTTGGTTAAAACATGCAAAGTATCTTTCAGAGAGAAGGAGTGGGGTTGCGAAAAGGAAGCTGTGCGAGGCTTAGTTTGCATTACTGAATCATGCCGGGCTTGGTTTGGCAATTCCCTCTCTCTAGGCCCAGAGTTTCAGCAGTTTCAGGTTTCAGCCCAGCGCAGCATCAATAAGTCCATTCTTCCAGGAAGGTCAGACCCACTTTCATTCCATCCCTCCCCTTCTCCCTGGGAGAGAAGGCTGTTTAATGGCAACAAGGGTTCAGGGTACAGTCTGAGCAGGAGGAAGCACCTTTGCCGTTTCTTGTCCTTCTGCAAGCAGGCAGGGACAGCCGTCTCCTTTCCCCACATAACCACTCAAGTGTCCAGCTGCCCCTACGAGGGTTTGGCTGCCTGTACCTCGAACGGAGGCCAAGGCAAGTTGCAAGTGCTTGGGACCTCCCAGGACTGGCCCGCAGCTTAGTTTTCCCTCTGGGCCCACCAGCTCAGGAGGAACTCTGTGCAGTTGGGATAGATTTTGGAGGATGTGCTTTTACTGACAGTGCCTAAGGAAAATTTGAGGTGTTGGAAGACAGCGTATTTGTGTCTTAAAGCTGCTCTGTGTTACTGAAGGACAATTATGGTAATGAATAAATAAATGGACCAAAATAAAATTCAGGAAAGAAAACAGCTCAACGGGAAAGTTATGAATGTAGCCGTCAGCCCGGTTTCATTCGTTTTGGGCTGGGTGACAGGTGCAGGCACAGAATTCAGTGACATTCAAACCTTTCTCTACAGGTGAAGGGACACAAAATGGGATCTAATTTGTTCTTCATGGGGCATCACTTTTTGGCATTCTTTTTTTTTTTTTTGCAAGAAACTACAGGTAATTTACGTCAATGTCATCAAAGATACATTCTTGTTACTCTCACAACTGTGACCTTGTATCCAGCTAAAAAAGTTATAGCGGGTAACCAGTGAGATGCTCAGCTTACATCCACAAGGCAGATTTTCCAAGCAGCAGCTACGCTGGCAGGGCTACTTGCCATGCTGTCCGGCCACATCAGTGCCAAGTGATTCTGGGAAAATGCGGGCAGTGATGCCACAGACCAGTAACGATGGAGGTGAATTCCTGGAAGATGCCTGCCAAGAGCAGCAGCCCATGGTGCGGTGTACCGTGGGATGCACTACTGTAGGGACAACTGAAATGTGGGAGGAGGGGTCAGACCAATCATGCTGGCACGTTGCAGTGTCCTGTCCACACAGCAGACAGCAAACTTACTGAACCAGTCACAGAAAATTGGCTGCCTTGGCCAGGAGGAAACAGCTTAGCTGTCACAGCTTTCACTCAGAATTAGCTATGAGCTGGCCAGGCATAAATTGCTTTTAGAGTTTGTCCTGCCAGCTGCATTACCAACAAAGCAAAAATTGTCTGAGGAACAAGGCTCGGGTTCACACGCTTAAACCCTACCTGTCGTAAGGTTGCTAAACTTTTCCCTAGGGCTGATACTACAATATTTACTGTATTGGCATGCTGTCTTTTCTGTTCGACTGCTGCATGATCGTATTATAACATGTCCTGTTGTCAAGGACTAAACTCGGATCAAACTGCCTGAAGAGATAACTGTGGCCTTGATTGCTCCATGGTGAAACCAGGGTAAATTACTGGATGTCAAATGAGCTATTCCCTGTTTATTTCGGATTAAACAAGCTTAGAATCTGGCCTTCAGATCATGTTATTTCTTTAATTCAACTGGGTCATATTTATAAATTCATGTAGTGGTCAAAATGATCCAATAAATGCCAGCGCACAATCCCAGCACTTGCAAAACATTGAATGTATATATTGGCACTTTTCCTATTTGCTGACTGCAGGACAAATAGGTTTCGTATTGGGACATCAAAGTCTGTTTCAGCAACTGGATGCATGACAAAGCCATGTTATAATCTGGGTACTGATTACGGCATTGAAACGTGTTGGCTCAGCATGTGGTAGATTTGGATGCGTGGATAGATCAACTTTTTAGTGGCCTGTGGCTTGATTTCAGCATGGAGAAGGTTGTCAGCATATTTGTGCTAATGAAGGAAACGGCATGGGAAAGTCCTTTCCACTGCAGATAGAGCCAGAGCTCAGGAAATGTCTTTGCGCCTCAGTGTTTTTTGTAACAGCCAGTTTGTCTTGAAGCAGAGAAGCAGCTTTGTGTCTTAACCGTATTTCTAAACTGTGCTGAAGCTTGTTTGGGTCTTGTCCAAGTCTTGTGTTTTTACCTCTTTCTGGAGGATGGATTGAATGGTTAGGTCACAAACACATTAGGAGAGCTGTATTTGGGGCTGGCAGTGCAGGCTTAGAGTCTCTGCCTTGATTTGGTTTATTTGTAATGTTGACAGTAGCAGAACACCAAGAAATAAACACAAGTTTGTGCTCATGCTTTGCTCAAAGAACTTCCTTGCTGCTGAAAGTAACGCTTTTGCCCAACAGTAACTTTTTTTTCATTCAGGCAGTGTTTTGGATATGTTACGCTACTCTTAACATATTCCCATGTTCAAGTTCCCGAGAAGGCAGGCTGAAACGTTGCCAAGTCCTTTCTGTTACACTGAGTCAGCTGCTGTGATTTTACCTTTGCTCTTGGTCAAAGTATCACACTCTATTATCTTTTTGTTGTTTTTTAAACATAAGAAATTGCAATACAAGTGTTTGTTCCATGTGCCTACATTTCCTCCTACTTCAATGAAAAAACCAGCACATTACTTTTATTATTAATAAGACAGGTACACCTAGAAGCCCTTGATGTTTTCCCAAGGGATTCACAGCCCAAACATAAAGGACAAACAAAAGTGGGAGAAATTAAGTGTCTTTATTTGCATTTATGAACAGGGAACTGAGGTAACCACAATTAAAGGGGCACTTAATTGCTTCTTATTGAAAGACCAAACAAAGAATTCTTCAGCGAGGCTAAAAATAGACCCAGGACCAGCAGACCTCTGTTCTGCAGACAGCTCTGAACACGGTTCTGCTCACCGGCCCCAGCAATGCCCAGTCCAGCACAGCCATACGTCCATGTGCCCCTCCGCCTGAGCTCAGGCCAGCAGCCCGGGTCTTTGTCAGCACCTTCACTAGGTCAGCACAGTTCTCCTGTTCTCGGTGCAAGGTGCTCCCAGAGCTGCTGGCCTTCTGCCCCCTCCGCTCTAATAAGAATTCTTGCTGAATTGACGTCTGCAGTCAGGGCTTGTGGTGGCTGCTTGTATTGACTGTTGAAGGCCTCCAGAATGGCAGCTGCTGAAAAACAACTGCTGTGTGTAGGAGGTCATGGCAGACCTTCCCCAAGTGCCAGTCCATGGGAAGAGTTTTGCAGCTCTTACAAGTTGAAGGTGGAGTCAGCTATAACCTGACTTACCTTCCCTGGCATTTTGAAGTCTGGTGAAACATGACGCATAATGACACTTAGTCTGCCTTTGCAAGTAGCAGGCTGCCTTTATGCCAAAGTGTCTCATCGGTGAACCTCACCTCAATGAGGAGTGCTTATTCAGATGTAACCACGAAAATGAGGGCTGGCTAAATAATGCCTCCGACTGAAAGGATCCACTGAAGCTCATTATAATGATCTTAATGACTTCCAATTCAGCTGTGTCTGTGATACCAGAGTGCAAAGGTAATTATGGAAGTGCTAAATACTATTATTATTTGATATTAGTGACAGGGTGGGGGTGAGACCTGGTGAGTCCTTCCCCCATCTGGCCTGGAGAGGAATGAGGGTTGCCCCCTTCCCTCCACCCCTCTCAAGGCCTGGGAAGGAAGGACTGTGCAGGCAGGGTGGAGCCAGGACTCTGCTCCGTCTTCCAGCTGTGGCAACCTTGGCTTTTACTTTGCCTCCGTGGTGTCAGGAGGTGGCTCCTTTGCCCAGCAGGAGCTTTGGTGCACATGCAGCAAAATGGGAGAAAGGTGAAATGCCTCCGCAGCAGCCTTCCTGCCTCCCTCTTGGCAGCAGAGGAAGCGAACACGGTGTCTCTCTCTGTCCCCCGCTCGTTTTGCAGGTCTCTCCCTCAGTTTACTCTCTCTCCTGTGGCCCTCTGGTACTACCTGACGTTGCTGGATTTTCCCTTCGTGCTCTCTCCTTACCCGTTGGATCTCAGCTGGGCCCCACCAGCACAAGTGCTCCTTGGCTCGCACGGGATTTCCGTTTCCTCTGTGTTGGCAGCTCAGACTCTGAGGACGAGGAGGGGGGCATTCAGACCTGGCTTTTTAGGCATCTTGGATCAGATGACCTCCTGAGGTGCCTTCCAGCCTCCATTATTCTGTGATTTGGAGGCCCTGGCTCACTACCGACATTGTTCTAGCCCGGGAAAGTGCTAACCCTTTGACCCATGAGGAGTTTTTAAGGAAACAGTGATAACTTACATGGTTAACTGTTTGCTGCCTGACTTGTGTAGGGCCCAACAGACTACATGATCTATGGGAACCCTCCATGCTGCGGGGGTCTGTACGGCAAAGCTGCAGGCACGAGCCTTGCAGGCCCTCCCGGATCACGGGTGAAATGGTGAGAGCACATTCAATTCGCTCTGCTCACTGACCGTGCCAGCCTGCACTAGGAGAAACCTGTGCAGTGATGATTCAGACTCAAATGATTACTTGACCCAAAGGAAGGCTTGATGGAACACTGAGGCTGGAACACACCAGCAGTGATTATAAGATGATTCACTGCCTGTGCTCTGCCATTCAAAACATCCTCTGTATTGCACAGGCAGGGCCATTCATGGAGGCTGCAAGGAGGAAGTGATATTTGCACTTTTAGCTGCCACCTTCTCACCGAACCTTTCAGCCGCTGCCCCTGGCATGGTGCCTGTCTCCCTCTGCGCATGCTGACACTAGAGAGGTTTGCTGGCAGGGGGGCAGCTCCCTGACGCTGCCATGCGACTACGGCCAGGCACCTCCTGCTGATAATGTCCATCCTCACCCTAAGAGGGTTTGGCCAAAAGTGTAGTGCCGCCAGGCATCCCAGTGTCCCCCCAACGCCATCCTGTGCAGTGTGGAAGCACGTTGTTGGACTTCAGTGCTAAACTGAGGGGCAGGTGGGAACTCAAGGTTCAAGGGAACTCTGTGCTCCAGCCCGTAATTTGCACATCATTCTTCAAAACTCTCATAAATTCTTTGCGCTGTCAGAAATGTGGAGCTCACACAGCCCAGACTGCTTCTGTGTTTCTTTTAGAAGGGCACATAGCCTGCTGTCTCTTTTCATTTCTGGTGCTGCTGTCTATACTTTCCTTCTTCCTGTTCCGCCCACCTTTTTGTCTTCCTCTCCTCTCCTCCAGATTTTCTTCTGCCAGATACGTGCACTCACATGGTTTCACCAAAATGGTCTGAATGCACTGACTACACTTTCCAAAGCGCTGATATTACTGCATGCAAAGCAGGGAAGTCCTCAGCACCTGGGAAGTACAATTTTTCCTGACCCAGGAACTGATACTGCTTGTGGCAGTTTGCTGGAGGCACTGGTAAGATCTGAGGCATGGAAAGTTTACTCATGTTGGCTGGGACTCACAAACGTGTTGGGGCTAATAACGCACATGGCTTGTGTTGTGCTTTCCCTGAAGCTAAGTTGAGCAACATGTTCGTTAACGAGTTAGGCATTACTCAGAGCTCCCAAACCTCATGTTTTGCCAGTGACAAAGTTGCAAACTTGTAGTACAATGCTCCCAACGTTTTCTGTGTAGTGTAATGGCCAAGCTCCAGCGGAGTTGTGCTGCATCCTCTTCGTCTTAAGGTTCTGCCTGAACTTTTTTCAAATTTAAGTCTTCAGCTGTCACGCACTCTTGCCAGCTAGCCTATATTTCTGAATAACTAGGTGAATTATCTCTGGAAAATAATACAGCCGATGAATTTAGCCCTTTCTTCCTATGAGTGAACTGTCTTCAAACTGTCTTTCAAATGTATTTTATGTGCGGTAGTATTATTTGTGCTTTGTCTAAGCGTGTGCTAGCTATGGATTCTCTGTGTGCTCTTGGATGTAACTGTGGTTTTAAGTACCCACTGCTGGTTATTCATAGCGCACATTTAGTCATTTAACAAACATGGTATTAGTTCTGCTCTCTAAGTGGATGACTAATACTCTTATAAATAGGAGGAATGTGATCTGAAAGGTCACGTGAATGTTCCCAGTGTGAACATATCCCCAAACTATGAGACTTCTCATTCCAGGAGCACGCTTGCAAAAAAGAAAATGCTCATTATTAGGAAGAAGAAAAAGGGTTCAAAGCCCATCCAAGCAATTTCTCTGCTATAACTCAAACAATTTGCAATTGTTTGTTGAGTTTTGCATTGCAAAAGGTTTTTGCAATGTTTGCTTTTCTCTGCAATCTCTCCTGACCTGCTTGGGAACATAGGAACTGCCCTGTTGGAACAGTCCTGATCTCTCTCCTGTGCCAGTGCCCTCCCTTGGAACATAACAGGACCCGAACATTTCTTAAGTAGATATAACTTTCTTCCTAACCTCTTTCACATCCCATTGGAAAGCAAGACAACGCCTAACACTGCATTCCAAAGGAAATGAGAAGGGTGCACAGTACAGGTTTCTGCACAGTCTGTAAACCAACAGCTTTCCTCAGCTCAGTACCGTGGAGGGAAGACGCTGTGCTGCCCAGGCGGTGGAGGAGGAACGGAGGGTGCTGCCTCTGAGGTGGGGTGCTTGCTAATGCAGCCTCCCAAGAGGTCGGGTTTCTCTGTTGGAGAATGCTGGAGGTAAAATGCAGCAGATCAGCTGTGCAGGCACCCTCGTCTTTTCATTTTTATCAAATGAAAACAAAATAACTGAATGCTGCTGCTCTCCTGCCATTGCAAGGTTTGGTTTATATTCACAGGAATACAAGGCTAAGGAAGGGAGGACTGGTGGCCTCAGGACATCCAGCTTCATTTCATGGCTGTGCCACATAGTCGCTGAGGGTATGTCTGTAGCATGTGCTTAGCCTGGGTTTGAGCCCAGTCTATCTTCACGCACTGCCGGTTTGGGCAATTAAAGTCCTCGGCTGGCCTGTGGCACCCCCTTGGTCACGTCTGAGGCCTTCCTTCGCTGGACCAGTGAGGGGAGGGCCATCATGCTGGGGCTGGGGCAGGAAGGTCCTGCGGAGGCCACGTGCCAGAGGTTGGGCTGCTGCCACTGCCACAGTGATGCCAGCCCGGTGAGGCACCTCTTCTGCTTGCTGCAGTGTGAAGTCAATATGAAGCCCTTCCAGTGGAGAAACAGGCAACCATGGCACCGTCTTCCCCCCTGTCTACAATTCAGGTACACCCAGGTGCTCACCTGCTGGGCTTTGGGCTGGTGGAGCAAAGCAGGGTGAGATGCTCCTGGGGGCAGGTTCAACTCCCAGCTGGGAGGTGGCACTGGCTGCATCAACACTTCTCCGCTCAGCCTCTTCAGTGTCAGATGTGATGGTTTAAGCCACCTGTAGCTGAAGTTAGTTTGACTTTGCACTGGACCAAAGTGGAGGAGAGGACTTGCACGGCTGGCTCGGAGATGTGTCCTGATCAAAATAGAGGCAGGTACGTTGGGTCGCTGGCCAAAGCCTGAGGTACAAGCCTGGGTGGCATGTAGCTATGTCTGTGCTAATAAACCAGGCAGGGGCAGGAGCTGTGGCTCTGCTTTGTGGCTGAGTAATGCTGTCTGGCCATGGTGTGACAGATGAATCCTGTTGCCCTCCAAAACCATGTGGCCACATACGGACTACCTATTGGGAACAGTCCCGGCCCATGCTAACTCCTGGACTGTGCTTGGGAACAGTTTGGGAGAGCGCCGGTTGGCCTGGGCCAAAACTGTACCCGGGACCGCACTAAGAGCTGGAGGGATGGATGGTTGAGCTCCCCCACTGGTGCCCTGATTCACTGGCTTGATTTTCTGCTCTAGATGCTGCCAGTCTGGCTGGTGTCAGGCAAGTTACCTAATGTGTGATATAAGAAAGAGAGGACTCTTCCAGCTTTATTTCTAGCCTTTGTCCCTTTGTGCCCTCTCTCACATGGGGGTAAGAGTGCATGCTTACCTACAGAGTAGTGAGACTGCCAGAATTGGATACATTGGGAAACTGGGGTGTGGTATAGGTGAAAGTCCAAATTCACTGCAGCAGTTTATAGAAATTCGATTCAGTGAAGAGTTGGGCCTAAGGTATACACATGCCATAAAGATGGTATTCCCAGTTCACAGACCTATCGTAATTTGGTCCATCCTTATTATACAGATACAGAAATGCATTAGCATTAAAATATGTGGGCTAAAAGCAGTCAGTTGTGTCCTATATTTTCCTCCTGCCAGCCTTTGTCTTGACTTTAGGTTGCAGATTAGAAAGGACAGCTGAGGATCTGGGTCCCCCCAAGCAGTCTATACACAGTCAAGAAGTCCCAGAGAACTGATAGACTATATGTGAGGTTTCTTTCTGAGCACAAGACATGTTTCCTAACTTCAGCAGTCTCAGAGGTTTGATTTCAGTGGAAGATAGTATATATAAATGATACTTGATTGGGAAGTGCGTATGCAGGGCTTATGAAACAGTGTGCGTGTCTGCATGTGCGTGCCTTAAAATACAAAGGTGACTGCAATATATTATTTACCTGCTGGCTCAGATTTATCTGCCTGCCTTAGTGACTCCTGGTGCTTGTCTCTCTGATTTTGTTCCTAGAGAAAATTTCAGTGCAAAGAACTGTGTTTGAGGGTGCTCTCCTACAGCTTGCATTGCGGGGCTGAGTGGTACATTTAAACTGAAATCAAATGTTCCACTCCGGTTATTTTGGGTGTGCCGACATTTGCTTGCTTGTGGGTGCATCTGGATTTCTCCTCTCCCTTGGGCAGTAGCAGAAGCGTTTTTCTTATTGATGGCAAGTAGCTGGTAGTGGTGGGGGCAGGTCTTGTTTGTGGCTACTGGCCAGCTGACAGTGGACAGTGATAAAAACACAGAAAAAGATGGGAAAAAAGGAACAGGTAGTGTAATTACACCTGATAAGGATCAGCACGACACTACATGTGCTATATACATATTTGAAACCTACACACGTAAACACATAAAAGAAAACATTCAAAACGTGCAATCAGGTTCTTCCACAGAACAGCCACAATTACATAAAGAAACAAAAAAGGATTTTTTTATACTGTGGTACTGTCAGCCAGAGCCTCCCCTCTGACTGCGCCTGAGAGAAGAATGTGTTAAGTGTGAGCAGAATAAATGATCCGTTCGTAACCAGCATGGCAGACACCTGTGTAGCACCTCACTGCAGCACCTTCCTATGCCGGTTGGGTGTCAGGGGCAGGCATCACGACTACTCAAAAGCAAACCTAGTTGCAGCAGATCTTGAGCAAGATCCTCAGAGATGGCTGTTGGAAAAATGCACCTACGTGTTCCAGATAGATCTTTTTTTCAGCCCTGTTCAAATCTTGCTGTCTACACTTGGACAAACGCAGATGTGGTTTTACATGTTGCGGGGCAGTTGCAATTCTGAACAGGAGCCATTTTGCAAAGGAGGAAGGAGCAGCACCTACCCTACTCCCAAGCTGCCATCTCTCTCCTGGGGTTCAAGAAAACCAGAAAGCAAGCCCCCAAAGCTTTCTCCTTTTCCACAGTGACACAACAGAACAAAACAGGATTTCCTTCCAAGCAGTAACAGGACAGGCTTTGCAGCATTCTTACAAGGGTGAATTTAGATGCCAGAGAGTGGAATTTCCAAATGCATTTTCCTTCCTACACCTTTTCTTTTTCATCTCCATAAATCTGTGTCAGTTTTTAAAGAACCTGTTTTGGGAGGGAGGGAAAGGGGACAGAACAAGTGGTGAGCTATTCAGAGCTAAAAGAAGAGATTCATGCTGCCAAAGGTAAGACTGTAGAAAAATGTGTCAGTGTAGCAGATGAGAGTTCTCCTCTCTTAATGCCTCTCCTGAAGCATCAAGGTGTACGTGTTTCTCAAAGGGGCTGTACATCTCAGAGGTAGTCTATGAACTGCATGTTGAAATGGTTGCCATGGCAGTAACTAAGTTAGAAAACGTGATTAGCCAGAGTTGGCCTAAATAGCTGAAGGGAAGGAAAAAAGAAAGAAAGGAAAAAAAAGGCCAAGGACTTTCTGTTATTTCTAGTACAGATCCATCAGCATTAGACCGTGCCAGGAAGGGGAAGTGGCACTGATGGAGAGGAGCACGCTCCGCACCCCAGCCCCAGCTGGGGTACCACCACCAGCCCGCGCTGCGAGGGGACCTTCACCCCCTTACAACGTGCCAGCACGGCAGCCGCGCTCCAGGGAGGGCCTATTAGTACAGACCAGTCCTGTTCGTGTTGATTTGGTGAAATGGCACTTCTCCAGAGTGGGAGGCGAGGCCAGGGCACTGCTTGGCCTTCAGTGACCCAGAGAGCACAGTCACAGCGCGCTCCTGGCTGATGCAGGGCACAGCCACATTAGAAAGTGGGGGACTGGTCTGCAGAGAGGTTGCAAGGCTTGCCCCAAGTGACAGAGAGGGCTGCTAGCCTGGCTGGGGTGTTAATTGGCGAACTCCCTGTCCCTAGAACCATTCCAATTCTTCTAGCCCACTAACCTACTTGAAGCATGCCTCTGAAAGGTATCCCATCTTCATCTGGAGCCTGAGAACTGGAGAATGCAGCCCTTTTTGTTAATTCATTGCAGTGGTTTATCACACTTGCTTGTTAAAAAAAATAATTGCACCTCATATCTAATTTAAATGCGTATGGTATTAGCGTTCAGCCCCTGGTGCATGCTGTGTTCCTCTCTGCTATATTTAAAAAAAAAATTATCACTTCTTGAGACCCTGTGGGTTTTTATTGTGAAGGTTTCTTATGCACTAGAGTCACTTTTGAGCTTGTTTTTGAAGAACTGAAGAAGCAGAATTCTTTCTCTCAAAGGGTTTTCTTTTAGCTCTTCTCAGGGAAAAGTGGAAGACTAGGAGACTAAGGTGAAGATGTCTCGATACCAGGTCTGGATGGAAAAACATCCTCTCTAGGAGCTGTGGAGTGCCACATTAGGGGCCAGATGCCCAGTGTAAAATCAACAGAAGAGATTTATGCAAGCTGTGAGTATACAGGTAGGTGCTCGCAGGAGCAGAATCTGTTAGCCCAATTCTCTTCTCTCATAGCTTTCTAAAATAGAGAAGTTTAATTTACATTAGCCTGGAGTGCTTCTGCTTCTTAGTCTGTTGATTGAGATAAGATGAAACTACCCAGGCCAATCCATAACATTTGACCACTTACCAAGGATATTGTTCTCCCCTCCTGTCCTAAGGGATCTGTAGATTCCTCTTTTAAGAGGAGTACAAACCAGCAGTACTTACTGTGGTTAATGGGCATCTGTTTTGGCTGGCAGAGCTGGGGTGAGAGAGATCATATAGCCTGCACTTCAGGAGGAAGAAAAGAAAAACCCACAAGACACCTATTTGCCCTGCATAGCAGGTTGGCTTTTGCCATTATTTGCAGGAATCTCTTCCACTTCTTGCACCTCCTAAATCCTTGTCATCCAGGTTTGAGAGCTGGGACTATCTTCTTTGGCACCAAGTTAACGATACGTTTTTTAGCATGAGCAGCCATTCATATTTTACATTAGTGTTCCTCTCTGTTCCTTTCAAGCAATAATCATAAATATCAGCTTTCATTCCTAGAGCGCCTTTCATCCCAGGGGCTCCCAAAGCACTTTCCAAGCTTAACAAGCTTATTGTAGAGTACTTCTTTAGAAAGGGTGAAACTTGCTTCCCATTAAAGCCTGATTTTGGGAAGAAAAACCCCAAATTATAATGTCTTCAATACGCGAGGGAGCCTTTGCAGCTGTTATTTACTGTACATGTTCCCTTACCAAAAAAGACTGCTTCTTGCTCCTCCATCCCCCCATCTCCCCCAGCTTAATCCAGCAGTGCTCAGTTACCTGGGTGGAGAAGAGTGCAAGTAATGAGAGATGATCGTCCCCTGTGATCTGAGGAAGTGCTTTTTTCTGGAATCCTATTGTTGCCCTCAACAGTTTCTTCTGGCAACTCCATTTCTATCCAGTCTATTTTCTCTTTATCGGGGCAAACATCCTAGGGCAGAGTTGAATGTCCTGTGGCTTTAGCCAGAGAGGTCACCATCCATGGTTGGGCTATGCTAAGGATCATGTGAGACACTGTAGTCCTCTTCAGGACAAAGTCAGCTGGCCTAATTTAAGTCACATTCCCCTGCAATCAAAGCAAAGCCGGCTGCTTTGCACTGAAATGAATCACAACCTTTCAAATGGTCCTTTATTTGGCTCATCTGTGGGAGCAGCAAGCCCAGAAGAGAAGATTGTTGCTGGTAATTTCTGAACTGAAGAATTTGTTTCCTCATGAATCATATGATTGATCTTAGGGCAGCTTGAATCTGACCAGTGTCAATTTGTTTTCACTGATTTCAGGAGGACTCATTATGGTGGGACCTGTCCATCTCATGATGCACAGAGCTTTCTTCCATGCCAGCTGTGTGGGAAAGTGGTCTCTCCTCTGCTTGGCTGAGAGAGGCCCAGGTGAGGCACACAAACTCCCATTGCTTCTCCAAGGACACACCGAGAGCCTGTGGTAGAAGAGGGAACAAAAGCCCTATCTCTGGTTCAGTGCTTCAACCGCAGAAATGTAATTTATCAATATAGATAGCTTTAGATGAAAGATACATCAAAGCATATTTTTGGCTGCTGCCTTCAGAGGTAGTACTAAATCTCCTGGGGGAATGCAAGCAGTGAGATATGGTCCAAGTATCAAAATCCCCATCTTCTCACTGTCTCTCCTCCTCTCTCACACTGGTGGGGTTCACAGGGAAGCCCTTTCTTGGGGTTGTTATGTCATCTATTCCCATCAGTAGATTTTGGTTCAGAAATGCACTTTCGTTCTTTTCCAGCAAAACGCTGCCTATTTCAACACTAACTCTGAAGATCTGTAAATTGGCAAAGGATCCAAAAAGAATAATGAACCAGCAGTTACTGTTTACATTGGCCACCTTGTATAAGTGCTGATATTAGCATTTCTGAAAGGATTCATTCATCACTGAACAAAGGTTTGTACCTGTGAATAAGAGCTTGCTTGGGAGGGCCTGTGTGCATCCTTTCCTCTATCAACAAAGCTTACAAATGTCAAGAGATGGTTTTGCAATGGATGTTAATGCATACCTATTATTTCAGGATGAGAATAAGCCACTGAAAATATTCCATGCCTATTTCTGATGGTGTAATGAAAGCGGCAGTAAATGTAAAGAAAAATTTTATTTATTTTCATGTGTCTCATTTATTCATTTATTTATTTATTTATAGACCCCAATATATATATTGAAAGTGGCTCTCTTGGGCTTTTTTTAAAACTAAAATCCTGCAATACAACCTCAAGCCCAGTGATTAGTTCTCATGTCATGGAAAATCAAGTAGACCTGCACTAGAAAGAACAAAGGCTGTTGAAAACATTTTGCCCTCTCCAGACTATGACCTCTTCTGGGGATGTCAGCAAAGTAAACATACTTTTATGAAGTACCCCTAAGTCTTCCTTATCTCCTGCTGTTTGTCACACTTGTTGCAATTTGCCTTGAATTAGTTGCCTTCACACCGAGGCACACGATGCTGTTTTGCTTAAAAAAAGAGGTTTGTATGTTTTGCACTGGCCCAGCTGGCATGCCATGAGCCATGGCTCAGAGGTGGAACAGGTCCTCTGCACGGCCAGCAGCCAGCATTTGTTCCATCCTCATACTGCAGGTCAGGAGTCCCTCAGCAATGGAGGACACATAACAACAGCATTTGCATGGGGGGCAAAAATGTTCAGTCTCTGGGGGATGCCCACATTTTTACTAGGATTCCTTGGGATTCTGTAGGATGAAGATCAAACTCTTTTTCAGGCACGTTATTATGTTATAACCTCTAATATACCGTTTTTCTTTTAAACTTTTGACTGCTACACTTTTAGGCTGGAAGCAGCTAAGGGCTAGGGCTCTTCCTGGGCACTCACACAGCTCCTGGCACGGTATGGCTTCAGTTCTGGCAGGGGACTTAGGCCATTGCTGCAATCCAAATGCACATTTTAAAAAAAAAACCTGAAATGTCTGGAACCTGCTTGCAAGTGCCCCTTTCATGCGAAAGATGATGCTTTGCGAGCACTGTGTTTATGAAGCAGAGGAAGAAAGCAAGCATGAATGAAATGAGAGACCAAGGACCAGCCCACTGCCTTCCGTGGGAAGTCCTCTCGGAGGGGCGCGAGCCTCTAAGACTTCCCTGGTGGAGTTTCTTCTCAACTCTTTAAATTGTTGGGCAGGGGAAGCTGGGCCGATGGCTGATGAGGAACCATGAAGGTCATCCCCCCACCCAGAGAGGTAACACTCCCTGCCTCTCAAGGCCATGATTTCAGCATGCAGCTCTTTTGCACAGAGGGAGCAGAAATAATGCTAGGAATCTCTAAAGGGGTGAGTGGGTACATAAAAGGCCAGCAGTGCACATAAGGGATTTCATCGTAAGCGGTTGGAGAAGAGATGCCTGCTCTGCAAGAGGCAAACACTTCTCTGCACAGAACCAGGATAATTTCCCTTCAGTCCAGGGCAGATTGCCAGCAGTCTCAAACGTAATCCTCACGGTATTACTTCCAAAGATGAAACAGGGGTATTATGGGCACCATCACTGAGGCAGGTAATCTTTAAATATAGCTGCAAATTGCCTGGTTTAATGCTAACAAACCCTAATAGTGAGGAAGACAAGACAGGTAGCAGCACTGATACAGCATAATATAATGCGATGGCTGATACAAATGTGACTCATTCTAGCCAGAGGCTTAAGTATAGGAAGTCGGATAAAAGATATAAAAACAAATCTGAATTTTTTTTTCCTTCCCAGTGAAGGTCACCGCCAGGAATAGCATGGGAAATAATTAATAGAGGAAGAAATGTTCCCCTTCAAATTAGAAGTATTGTCTTGCTTCACAGTTTTGTTCTCCTCTTTGGGCTCCTGTAACAAACACCAGCGAACACACAGGGCCTTTCTCCCTGAAGCCACTGACGGATATCCCACCTGGCGGGTAATGAATGTGAGGGACTGGCTGTGCAACGCTCACAGTGTCTGTTAATGGGTGTCCGCCTCGCTGGCAGTCCACCCACCGGCAGCGTGCTCAATGGGCCTGGGAGACGGAATTTGGCTCTACGCAACGGCGGCCAATTTTCCTGGTCAACACGGAGGCGCGGTGCCAAGGCTGTGTGTGAGAGCCCGTGCAGCCTGCTGCTGCGGGGGGGTTTCACCCCTTTCCCTCTGCTCCTGAGCCCTGGGGAGGTGGGTCCTCTTTCCAGCCCCAACACAGGTCCTGCTCCCTCAGTCCCTACGCTTTGCGTGGGAGGACATGGATGACGCAGCGACCGTTGCGCTTGCAGTGGCACGGGCTGTTCTCTGCTCATCCCATGGAGACCTGGGAGGCTTGGGCTGCTCCTTTGCTCCCGGTGGCCAGCACTGCACTTACACATCTGCAAAGGCAAGGGGAAGCCATGCAACTGTGCCTGCGGTGCAGTGGGCATGCAACACTACCCGGGGCAGGAGCGGTCCATGATGCAGCCCGTCTGCTGCGCTGGAATGTGATGCTGCAATTTAATTCCCTTTCCTCAGAGTGCTCTTTGAGTGGAGATGGCTGAGGAGAGGAACAAGTGCCTCTGCTTCATGTCATCACCCTGCAGACTGGAAACCAGGCAGCTGCGGGGAGTTGGGGGCAAGGGGCTGCTGCTCCCCGGGGCACTGGTTTGTTTTCTTCCACGTGGCCGTAGCAGGGACGAGTGCTGGTGGGAAGCTCTGAGCTTCACACTCCTGACTATAATCTGCACGTGGCTCTGTCTCTTCTGCCATGAAGGACTGGTCACGTTTTCCATTCTTGACTCTGTGTGGCTGTGCTCTGAATATCCCAGGTTACCTGTGCGCAAACCAGCTGCCTTTCCCACTGCTCGGCTCTTGACAGCTCACCAGGCCTTCATCGCTGCTCGGGGCCTGCATGCCAGGGTCATTAAGGCAGCTAGCACAGTGTTAAGGTACAATCATTTTCAGAGGGCTTTTCTTTTGGGAGCCCAGGAGGTGAGAGTTCAGATCCTCCCTCCCTCAGCAGGCTCCTGACCCTGCAGTGGACTTTCAGAGGTAGGAGCACTGCAGAAGTCCTGAGTGCCCTGGAGCTCCCATATAGCACAGGAAAAACCTATTACGTGAAAGCTGCTAATAGCAGAGGTAAGCTCTTACCCACATTTTCTACTGGTGTTACAGACTCTGGAGAATTAGCTTGTTTCGGCTAGGTTCCCAAACTGCTTTTTGGTGTTTATCCAAAACAAGCCTGTGCATTGAGGTTTCCTACCCCAAAATTGTCTAACCAAATGAAAGGAATGACCTCAGTTACACAGATGCTCCTCCATCTGGTCCTACTACTAGAGTGGGGCCAGGACACAACCCCAGCTCAACTCCCCTCTTCTCCCCAAAAAGGAGCTATTTGAGGATGTTGGAGCTCAGTCCAGATCTGACTTTCACAGCTGACCCCCCTCTATGTAGGGAGTAAAATCCTAATGCAGAAAGCTTTAAAGCAGTTCAGAAATGTGGCAGTGCATAAATGTTGGGTGTTTGGCTGATAGTGCTCATAATGCTGTTCAGTCTGGAGTATTTGGGGAACAAAGATCAATCCCCCAAGGACAATCTGTCACTTGCATGTCTTCATGTTGACTTGAATTTTGGCACTTTCATTCCGCTAGCTTTCTCACTTTCCAAGGCATGTGTGTTGCTCTTCTAGCCATATCCTTATGGTCATGAGATTTGGGGTCATGCATTCTCTTATCTGGGGTTTTCACAGCTGCTGCTCCTTGAAATGGTTGCAAGGGATGCTGAGTTGGGTGGGATGACCTGTTGCTCTCAGGTTTATTTCTTTATAGCATCTCTATCAAGAAAGATGGTAAGACATATAATTCAAATACTTCTAGACTACCATACTGTTATCAAACTCAAATGTTACGACTCTTTGTGAATGTGGGGTTTGTGAGCTGTTTTACCACAGCTTTTATTCTCTTTTTGGTGAAAAAGGACGTTACATAATTCAAGCTTTTCCTTCTTCCTTCTCTTTTTTGCTCTCAAAATTACCATATTTGCAGAGAGACGGTGCCTGTGTTAGCAGCTGGTGTGGTGCAGCGGGAGCAGATCCACAGAGGTGGCTGTTTGGTGCTGAAGACTTGATATGTCAGGGGATTGACATCAGACCGCCTCCGTTCTGGTTCCCAGGGACCGGACTCTCATTACAGGTTGGAGTGCAGGAGGTGCACTCCTGGAGGCCATCGCCTGGTTTCCTTTTACTCAAAGGGAATCCAGTTAAAAAAATTGCTGCCTGATGTAAATTGAAAGATGGCAAGTGGTACAAATGGGAGATTTGCCTCATAAACTCACTCCTGATGCAAACAAAAACAGGCACATAGAAAGACCGGTCAAGAGACCAAGGTCAAGAGACCAATCCCCAAGACATCGCTTTACCCTAAGGTCCCACATGGTTCGAATGTGTGGCAGACAGGTCAGTTCTTTGGCTAGTGAAACAGCTGTTTAGCTTGGCTGAGCAGCTCTCTTATTCTTTCTTGGATATAGCTGCTAACCTATTCTTCCCTCCTCATACACTTCCCCAACCTTCCCCTTTTCCAAACCGTCACTAAGCATATACATATATATATATAAAAAATATATGTATGTGCGTAGGCAGTTGTGTCTGCTGCTGGGATTTCCTCCCAAACAATACCTGTTGTGCCGGCCACAGTGGTTCTCTTGGTTCCCATGCTCAGAGCAGTTTGAGTTTCCTGCTGGCTCAGCAGCAAGACTTTCAGGGCTTTTTATACTTATTCTTCTTTGGGAGCCAAGCGGAGGAGCGCAGTTTGCCTGTGAATAGTGAGCTGGCTGGGCAGGCGGCAGGAAGCTTGCATACTAAACCGTGTGAACTTTGAGGAGGGGAGGAAGGGGGCCAGGGGCCGCTGGCTGGGCTTTGCGAGGCGTTTGCTGCAGCCCTCTGCCTTATAAACTCATCATCTCAGCATAGGGATGCTCCCCGCCTAAGGACTGCAAATTTCTGTAAAATGGGAAAGAAGCGAGAGAGCTGAAAATGGAATTATGGAAGAAACACAGGGAGGGCCTGGAGAGCGGAGAAGAACGAGGAGGCTTGGGTTTTAATTATTCACATGAAAACTTGTGCATTGGTTCCCTGCGTGGAACGATGCCACAGCACCTTATGCTGCACTGCTGGGCTCACGGGCACGCTTGCTCACCCCCTTGCTGCCCCAGCAGTGGCCCTACTGCCTTCTCTGGTTAGGGGCAGCTTTTCTGTATTGCCCAGGCAAAATCAAAAGCACAGAAATGAAAACACACTTCTCTCTTCCTGCCTGCACTCCCCCCCTCTACTGCTTTCTGTTGCTGTCAGCTAAAATTAATAAATAAGCGGGTTCCCATTCTCAAGGACCAGATATCATGGTGTGGCTACAAAAGAGGGGTTTGATGAGCAGCACCGTGAGACGCAGGCGCCTGCTTGTCGGTCACAGGCGAAGCTGTCCCTGGAGCAGGGAGAGAGGTGTTCCAGCAGGTGCCATGGCTCTGCTGCAAGTACAAGCGTGCCGGGAGCATCCTTGGAAAAAAGGCAGGAGGTGAGAGGAAGGGAGGAAGGACGGGCTGAGCCCGTCTGCCTGCAGACCAGCTACCTGCCTCCTGCTCACGTCTGCACAAACAAACAAGGAAGAGGCTTTGCCTGTGCTTTGAAAATGAGGTGGCAGAGGATCGTGCATGCTGCACAGATGCTTCCTGAGCAAGAGTGGTGCCCTGATGGGTGTTGGTGGGATGGCCCTGTGCAGGGAGAGCTGCTGCACTGGCCTGGCGGGCTCTGCTGGAGGGGTGGGGGGGGCTACGGGGCAGGCACGAGCACCGTGCATGTGTGTAGAATATATTTTTAGGATGATGGGATGATAGACAGAGCCAGCGGGGAGTGGAAATGCTCAGCAGTGGGACAGACCAGGAAATGGGGTAACGCTCGGCTCGGTTAGTCATGCCATAGCATCATTGCAAAGTGATGCAACCTTCCTGGCCTGATCTGAAATAACAACAACCCACAGCTTTCCCTCTGTTTGGCAGCACCCTTCTCTGAGATTTTTCTAAGGTGCCCGTTACTCCGGGCTCTAAATCATCCACAAATACATGGTAAATCCAAGAAGCCAGGGCCCTTGCTCCCCTGCCTAGCTCAGTGGCACTCTGCGTCTAGCTCCCAATCGAGCGCTGAGCAAGGTGACATGTCTGCTTGGCACCTGCGTCCCACTGGTGTCCCCCCAGGACGAGTAGCTTTGCCTGGAGGTCCCCGAGTGCTGGGGAGATGGGGAGATACGGCTCCGGGTCCCAGAGTAGACTCGTGGGGAGCCAGTGGAGGTCCTGGGGAGAGTGACCTGCCAAGCTCGTCTAGATCCCAAACAGTGTCTGCCTAGGCAGCTTGTGGCAGAGCACAGGCACCTCCAAAAGTAACCAGTGCCTTCACCATGGTCTTCTTAGAAAGTGCAAAAGCAGTCCCAAATTTGGGGAATTTACCATCAAATTCATGCAATTCTGTTCATCTCCACTCCTGGCTCAGCAGAAGCTCAGTTTAAATTACATGTAATTGATGACTTCAGTGCCTCTGTCTGTTTTTAAGGCTATCCAACATTTCCTATAAGACCAAATGTTTAGTTGCCTGTAAACCCCTGAAAACTTAAACTGTTTACCACTTAGCTGTTTTTTTCTGTGCTGGGTATCTGTCTCAGGCTGAATGCATCTGGGAAGCTTCAGCAAAAAATGTTTTTGCTTGCTTACAAGAAAGAGACGAGAAACAATTTTTTTTCTTCGTATTCAAACAAGTTCTTATGTTCTTAAAGTGATCTGTTGAGAAACTCTGGCCCTTTCTGCCTTTGGAGGAGAGGCTTGAAATTTGGCAGATATCAGGAATGCGCCTTTGGTTGTTCTTCATGGGGGAAAAAAAAATTGAACTAAGAAACCTTAGGAAAAAAAAAGCCTCAGATCTCAGACACTCAACAGAAACTTCTTAAGAGTTAGAAGCTGAATTCTCTGAAGGCACTTGCTCAGTGGAGACTTGTTGAAGTCTGGCAGCTAAATCACAGATGAGAGTGCGGCAGGCACACTGCAGCCTCCTGCTGCAGGTGCAGAGCAGCAGCTCTTTGAAATTGTTTTTCCGTACTGACAGGGTCGCTGTGGTACTGGGGACCAGAGCCCGGAGATGCTCTCGGATGTGCTCCTTTGCTGATACTTAGGCGAACACGCGGGAAGGCTGATGTTGAGTAGGGCTAGGACCTGGCCGAGGGAGGGAGGCAGGGAGAGAGGGAGCCCTACTGCAGTGCAAAGGCTGAGGACCACCCCCCTCCAGAGAGGGGGACTGATGTCAGATGTGGAGCTGGACGTGGGAGCAGGACCAAGGCAGAAGATAGGTTGGAAGGACCAGGAGGAGCAGGAGGAGTCAGGTTTGGGAGTATCTCTCCCCACCAGATCATACCTCCTGCAGAACCTGGGATGCAGCGGACCCAGAGATTTCTGCTGTGCAGTAGTTGTCTGTTGTCAGCAAATATTTGGGGGAGCCATTGGCACTGGCTGTGACTCATTCCTGCCTGCTCCCTCAGCAGAGGTTGATGGGCTATCAGTATTCCCAGTTATTCTGCTTTTCAAGCACAATGGAATTAACATCAGAGAATAAAAGCCAGTCCTGCCGGTGAGTCATGTAGTGGCCGGGTGATGCCGCATGATGGGATTCCTGCATTTTTGTTTCAGTTTGCCGTCTGCAAATCAAGGAAATGACACAAACCCAACGTAGATTGAAAGTATGGGAAGTCTGTAGGGTCGAGCACTCGGCAGTTAACACTGCCCTTGCCATTTGAGTGTGGCTCCCATCTGCACAGGCAGCGTGATAGTGTTGCTTTTAGCTGCAGGATCAAAAGCATATGTAAATATTTTTTTTTCCCCACAAAAACTCTACCTCTTTTAATGCCCAGGGTGGACGGTTCTGAGCGGGTGAGTGGAGGGTGTGTGGGGAAGGGTCCTCGTCCTGCCTCGTTGCAGCTGTGCAGGACAAGAGGATCCCTGCTCTGCCTTCATGCCAGAGCAGACTCCAGCCCTCAGCGGTGGAGATGGCAGCCAGTGTCTGCGTGCCTGGCCTGCAGCAAGACCAAAACAGATGGAGTACTCAGATAAATTATCTGCCAAACTCAAACAAGCCCCCATCGGGCACGTGTAGAGTGAAGTTTTGTATAACTTGTAACTTGACCACAGGTGGGAAAACTTAAGACACTTGCGAAGGCACATTCCCCTTCCCTGGCTGAGTATCAGTGCCAGCCTCTGAAGACAGAGGTGCTTAATCTCTGGATTTGAGCAGAGCAAGCTAACATATATCTTGCTAATCTTATTCTAGGAGACAGTTGAATTATTTTAGCTAAAAATTACCAGAAGAGTCTGCCCGAGGCAGACATCCAGCACGGAGTATTTGAGCTCGAGCAGCTGAGCTTTGGCAAAGCTGTGCGCAGCGGAAAGCAGTCATTAATGGGAAGTGTTAACTGACTTCAACATCAGACAGCGCTCACAGGGGAACATGAGAAACTTTGGCTCTGTGGATGGCCCCACGAGAAAAGTCGTACGTGTAGACGTGAAATCCTGCTGCAATGCATTCGGTTAGCCGATCCCTACAGACGAATACTGACCTGCGTTTGGACTTGCTGTTTTGCAGACTTACCGGTTACTTTGTGGTTTGCTGTTGAACCAAATGCTGAGGAGAAATGGTATTCTAGGAATGGTAAAGCATGAAGAGAAACACGTCGGATTTCTCTTTCCCTGTGGGAGGAGGAGGTGCAGGGGGACAGGGATGCTGGCCCCGGCCCTGCTGGTGCGTGGCACGCATGGCGTGTGTGGCAGGTTGCTTTGCGGGAAGGTCTTGTCATTGCAGCTGTGAGCAGTCCCAGGGACTCCTCCCTGCTCGCTTGACAACCTCTACACCAACAGAAGTTTTGGTAAGGGGTTGAGAGGGCTGCGAAGATTAGTGGTGGGAGGCTAGCAGCTCTTACTGCCAGTCTGCATTTTCCTTTTCTGCAGGAAGAGGCATTTTCCTTTCTTCTTACGCTTCATCTAGAGCTGTGTAAACAGCGCTCCCTCCTTGATGTTGACACCTTCAAATGATTTTATCTCCCTCTTACGGATTTTTTTACCCAAACTGTACTATTTAGTTATTTAATCTTCCCTTTAGTTATTTGATTGTTGTTCATTACTGAATTCTTTCCAATGTGCCAACATCTCTTTGGCACACAAGCGCCTGCAATTGCCTGTTCTGTTTAGAGGACAGCTCAGTCCCAGCAGCACGCTGCAGAGAGAAGCCATCTTCCTTCTGCTCTGTTATACGATGCTCTTCACCTCTCTGCAGGTCAAAATCAGGCCCTCTTATTTTATAAATCAGCATCTAGTTTGCTACTCACTCCTATCCCTATGTTAGGCCCTTTACAGCAGCTGCTACGGATTGGTTTTCCAAGTATGTTTCCTTGAATTGCCCAAGTCCCAGGCAGGAGCTGTTAGATGTTGTTTTCCTTCCCACTCCCCCATCTCAGAAACATTTTCTGTGAGCTTGAAATCATAAAGAGAAACTGAAGCTCGTGCACTCTTCTCTTCCTCATTACTAAATCCATACTGATCCTTTCAAAAAGAAGAAATGCTTTACAGATTCGTCGTTCTCCAGCCCGGGAAACAATTCCTTCCCATTCCATCCACACTGTGCATTCCTGGGGACTGGGCAGGCTGACAGGGGCAGTTTGGTTGCATGGAAAGGAAGGGGCATTAAAATGGTGAGCAAGGCTGTTCTGGAGAAGGATGGGCCAGAGCTGTCTCAGTCCAGCCCTTGGTTATTCTGGGCACTAATGCATTCTGCGGAAACTCGGGCAGAGATTTTAAGAGCTGGTTGTTTGGACAGGTAAAAGCTTTGGAATGATATATGCACTTTGTATGTGCAGGCGATGCTTCATTTTTATATTCAAAGTGCATCAGGACATGAAAGGAGCCAATTTCAACCTAGTCTGCAAATGACACCTAAGCCCAGCCTGTGAAACATAAGTTACCTGAAGGGCATTTACTAGGATGTCTATGCAGATTTCATTTTTCTTAAGAAACCTTTTTCTTCCCTGCAGGATTAGAGGTGGAAATAGGATAGGTTTTGGACCTAACCTCACAATCAGGGAAAGGAGAGAGGCAAAGGGCTTTGTCCGGGTAGCTCCCCAGTACCATTACGTTAAACCAGCAGTGAACTGGAAGCTTCTCCAAAGCTGTGGGAGCCAAACGTCCCACCCTGCTTGCCTGTGGCTGCTGGGTTAATTTTTCTCCTTTTGAGGTCTGAACCCTTCAAAGCTGTGTTTTGTATGGGTAAAAAAACCCTAGCTACAGCCTATGGAGAGACCTGGAAACCATTTGGCGCAGAAAGATCACAGGTCTCTGGGAATGAATGCAGACTTCTTTTTAACTGAAAAGAATACATACATTTAAAGAGCAGAACATGCAAATACATTCATAATGGCCGCTATCAGGAGCTGCTGGCAGTTTCTCTGAGCAGAAAAGTCCTCGTCTTTGAGATTTCTGCTATCCCTCAGGCTTCTGTCCATTTCTATGTTGTTACTTGCAGTGTTTAAGCCCCATTAAGTTTAAGTGCATAAATTTTCTTTGGCTATTCAACCCCAGCCACTTTTGGGAAGGATTTGGCCAGAATCCCTGAACCTAAAATAATCAAACGTCTGTCTTTCTGTTAAAAAGGCTGCCATTTATCTGACAAGCAGTGCAAAACAGAATAGGTAGCTCAGTACAAGCATCCTCTGAGAAACCTGTTGTTGCAAAACCAGGCAAGTGGCTTGCATATGAGCAGATAAGGTACCTTTACCAATACCCAGGTTGTTGCACGGCATGTCAGTATCTTTAGTTTCATAACACATATTACTTTTATTATCAGCCTCTTGGTTTCTACCGCTCTCTTTAGAAATATTACAGCCACAACTTCTAACCTTTACAGGCTCATCCAAGGAGCATGGCCTTTCAGACACTCCTTTCGCGAGTATTTGTTGTGCTCCAGGTGAGGATGTCTTTGTTTCAGGATTGTTCTGGGCATGAGAAATAAAAATCAAAATGGAGATGGTGGCCAGCACAAAGAACCAACCAAAGTAATTTTAATGAATTTCTTTCCATACCTGCCAATCCACCCTCCCCTGCAGGAAAAACAACTCTCAGACGAATAAAGCATATGGCACAGAAGATGGAGCGCCGATGCCAAGTTTGTCTTTGCCTTAGCAGAACTTGCTGCAAAATGCTGAATCTGCAGATCTTCTCCCGGAATATGCTCTTCAAGAGAAAGGGGAAGGCATATTCCCACCACCTTTTTAGCTGGGCTTGTGCGCTCTCACTGTTTAAATCCTCAGTGGGTAGGACATTATTGTGGCTGCAGTGCTGGGCAGACACACGGTACTACGTTCAAACTAGTTGCCGTGGATAGCAGTGCATGTGGCAGCAGCAGAGAAAAACCATCAGTGAGGTGGACTAAATATTTGAGAAGGATCTGAAGCCCACACTAACCTGCCTTCTGTGTGCATGTGTGCTAACTGGCTGTGATGACTGCCGTTTTGGCAAGCAGGCGTGCCTGCTGCCGTGTGGTTAGACACCCTGTTCCTGGCCATGGTTTGTTATCCAGTTGGTGTTTATGTTGCTGGGAATATATGAGGCAAAGGTTGTATTTGAGCTGTCCAGAAGTGAGGCGTTCAGTCTAAGTCCCTCCATCATGACTTGCTCTACAGTGAGCGGACAGACAGCCACCCCCACTGGTTATAGTTTTAGGTTATTTATCCTAAAATAGGTGTGGAGCGCTGTGAGAAGGTGCCTCTCTCTCTCCATAAGCTCAGAGAAAACCCTCAGTGCCAGCTCAGCCTGTGGCCAGCCATTACAGGTCTCTCTGCTCCCAACTCAGCCCCATCAAGTGAGGCTCTGGGAGGACACGTTGCTGGTGGGTCCTGATGTGGCAGAAGTAAATAGGACCTTGCCACCAACCTGCTCAGCTCTCTTCTGAAGGACGTAGGATGCCGGAGGAACTGTAATTTAAGTGCCTCTTAGCAGTACGCCTCTCCACGGTTGGGTGACAGCTGAAGAGGAGGTTTGAGTGTCTAAATTAAGAAGTTAGGCATCTAAGGCCTTTATTGGACCTATCTCTGCAGCGACTGAAGCTGTGCAGACTTATATAAAAGGAAAAAATCCCCTGCTGAGTTACTTTCATCTTCCAGACAGCTATGGAAATGTTTGCATTGTGTACTCTCACAGACGTGTTTCTTCTATAGGCACTCTCAGACCTGAGAGATGAGGCCATCATTTTACCTGGACACGTGCCATGGAGATAGACCATGGCTTGGGCGAGGGGTGCTGCTCTCCCAGGACCTCTTGCAGCACTTTGGCTTGGAGATGTTTCGTAAGGTGGGAGGTGAAGTCCCCACCTTTGGACCCATGTGTCAGGAAAGCCTCCCGCTGTGGGTAAGCGATGCCTCTCTTTCCAGAAAGTAGAAGATACCTGACAGGGTGATGAAATTAATGGGCTGGGGAGCTCCTTTGTTTAAACGAATGCTGGGAGAGGTGGGAGGAGGCTTGATTTTTCACATGGTTAATGTTTACAATCCTCTTTTTAGTCCTCTCATGGCAACCTGTGTACTTTGCAGTTCGAAGTCACATGAATCTCTGCTCAACAGAAATGTAAATGTTTTGATAAAACTGTTCGCAACAAATTTGATTCATTTAATAAACTTGATTAACTGCAGAGCTTTATGGTCTTTAATTGGGAAGGATTTACTCTAAATTACCATTTTTTGTAATTTTGCAAAGAACGTGGCGGTGCGCAGGATCTTGCTGCCTTGGCGGTGGCGTGGGAGGTGCCTGTCTCTGGCACCCAGCCGTTCCCCTGCAGCTTCACATGTTTCAGAGCCCTGGAGACCTTCGGGTGCTGAGCCTGCCCACGAGGCCAGGCAGATGCTCGGCAAATGGCAGGATGGACATGTAGCTGGAAGTGTCTCAATAGACTCCATTTCTTTTCTCTTGTGTTTGCATCTCCTAGATGATTAATCTCCCCTTCCAGTAAGAATTCAGCATGCCTCTTCTTCTGACAAGTCCCACAAGAAAGGAAGCACGGTCATCCACAACAGCCCTCTCCTTGTTTTGGTTCATAACCAGCCTCAGCCTGCACTGGGTTTTCAAAGGCTGGCTGAACAAAGTCCCCAGGTTTACCAGTAGAAAGAGAAAAAAAGGGTTGATCAGAAAATCTCAGCTTGGGTACACGTCACAACTGGTCTTTCCTCTCTTCCATTTAACGTGGCAGACTGACAGGCTGTAAAATATGTCCAGCTGGAAAGAAGATCATTTTGTCTTACTCTGCCCAGCCTCATTTTTCAGAGCTGAATGTCCAGTCGTATACCTGTGCGAAACCTCCAAGACCCTGGAGCCTTAATGCAGCAATATTTTTTTTTTTAATAGGCAGCTTATTGTCCACATTACATTTTTCTGTGCCTTTTGGTCAATATCCCAGACTAGAGAAACCAAGGAGAGATCGAAAACAAATGAACTCTCCCCTTAAATTTAGAGTCTGCCCAAAGCACCGGAGCAACTGGAGCATCGACACAGTCTCTGCACCAGCGGGTTTGCTCTTTGCTCAGTGAGCACCGTTCTCCCATTGCACTGCCGTGCTGCAGAGCCACTGCTCGGCAGGTCTCGGGGGTCTTGTCATCAAAATGCATGGGCTGAGCAACATGGTTTTGCAGCTCTCTTCAGACAGCTTTGCACTTTTACTCCCGCCTGACTCTGAAGTGGAATGGCCCCTGAGAAATCGGTGTATTTCATAAGAAAGGAATGTTTTTCATCCTCTCCTAGCACCTCCATGGTCCTTCTGTGTGTACGGCTCTCACAGGCTGGCGTGGTGCAGGAGGAGACATTTCTAACAGCAAACAACCCGGTTCCTCTTTCTCCTTTGACATTTCTACATGATACGAAAATCTCTCAGTCATTCCCCAAAAGTTAGTATTTGATACTTTTTTTCTTTTTTCTTTTTTTTTGCACAGACTAAACATTCACATGTCATATCCTGTATGAGCAGTTGTTTTAATGGATGCGCTGCCAACAAAGACAATTGGGTTTAAGTGGCTGATCCTTTGTGACCATTACGGCTTTTAATGAAGGGTTTTGTCTTTATAAGGCCAAAATCTTCTTTTATCCAGCTTTGGCTTTTGAAAGAAACACTGCAAATATTTTTGGATTGGATGTGAAATGTTGTATAAATTCTGTTATAACAAGGTGGAAAATCTGTCCTTTCCTTATTAATAGACTATATATCAAAACAGGGAGGGTTAAAGCCTAAATGGTTTTATACACTATGAATTCATCAGACTTTTACATCCCCGGCAAGGGGAGTATTTAAAAACAGAAGAAATGTGTAAAAATAAATTAAATATGAAACTAAAGAAACATTTGTGTGTGTTTGGTGGGTTTTGTTGTTTTTTTTTAAACTAGATTTAGCTTTTCTTTTCAACTCCTCGTCTCTGAAGTTGCTTGCACTTCAGGGCTGTGCATCCTGACGGCTGGAGGGCTCTGGCAGGAGCAGGCAGGGACACGGGAGCCCGGAATGACTCTTCACAAAGGCAGAGATTCAGAGCTGTCCTTCAAAATGATTTCAGTTCATGCTGCAGCCGCTGTGGCGTGTGGTTGAGGCTGAGGAGGGCACAGCTTACTGGTGCAGTCAGAGGAAACAGTGAAAAGCTTCTTCAGTGTTCAGGATGCAGCATGGTTTGGGCGGCTTGGAAAAAGAAAGTCTTATTGCCGGTTACTGGATCAAAGGAGAAAGGAGCTACGTGTTGCTGATTACCTCCTGGGAGAAGTAGCAGATGACTGACAACTTTTAAATTGCTCTTTCATTGTGCCATGTGAACTGCACATGGAGACTGGAGCTGCACCAAGGGCTGTTGCATCACAGATCATGCTCTCAGCAGAGCTTTGCAGAAAAAAAATGAAAGTAAATGGTGTTATTTTCAGCCTGAACAGTGAGCAAGTTCTCAGTATCTAAATGAGAGCCCTTGAAGTAAGCTCCAGGTGTTGCAGGAAGTGGTGGAGGTGACTCAGTAAATGTCACACTTCCCTCCAAGTCAGTTCTGAAGTGGTGTCCAAAAATAACATTTCATGGGCATCTGGCTGTTTGAGATGGCTCTGCTTTTTCATGAAACACAAAACTAGTGCTACCTGGCACCTTCCTGATTTTACACCACCTTTCTTGTCACAAGTGTTTGCCTTTTTCTTCCTGTCTTTGTTCTTCCCTATAAAGCCAAAGATATGACAAGTTAAGTCCTGTAGGTCTCTAAACACAAGCATTAACCCCTTTCATTCTCATTCCATTGCTTTGATGCATTTTCTTAAATACTTATGCCCCTTGACTGACTGATATTTCCTCCACTGTTTTAGTCCAAGATATTTTTCTTTGCAACTTGCCCTGTTCAAGCATCGATGGGGGCGACTAAACAGCTGCTGGGTTCAAGCAGGCAGAGAGTTGTGCAATGGAAAAGAAAAACCTTTCGTGTCTAACAGTGCAGATTTTCACATGCCGGTGTGTGTTATATGCAGGCAGTGGGAGAGGGCAACCGAACCCCACCACCTCTGAGAGGGGGTTGAGGGCAGCCAGCTCACCCCAGCCCACTTCTTCAGTGGTAAGCAAGTGGCTGGTTACTGTCATGCTGGACTGTGGTCTTTACGGCTCTCCATGTGCCCGTATGTGTGCTGGTGGGGAGATGCTTCACGCTCAGCCTGTGGCTTGGTGATGTGGGAACTTCAGCAGCAATGCCAATGTGGGATCTTGTTAATCCATGGCCCAAGAGTTGACCCCTTCCCTGGGGGAAGGGGAAAACGTTCTTACCCCACAGCAGAGGGAGTCAGCAAGGGTAGAAAAGTCCGGCTCCTTACTGATTGCACTGGATACTGAGAAGTCCCAGGAAGAAAGGGGAAGGGAGTTTGGAGTACAAAGAAGTTCTAAATGCTGTGTTAGGTAGAAGAAAAAGTGTGGGCATCATCCCAAATCCTCTCTCCCTGAATGCAGACTTAGGAAACCAGGTGACATGGACGGGGCCACAGTCAGAGAAGCATCATCTATTTGTGCGTGGGCACTGCAGTCTGTGGGTGCCAGGCAGGCAGAGGCATCAGGATCCTTGCTATTCTTCATGGACAAGTCTGATAAACTTCTGTAACCACCATCTAGTTTAGATTTTTGTAAACTAGCACTTCTGTTTTTATCTGAGCCTCATCTGAGAGTGATTTTAAGGCAGTTGTCTAACCACAGGGTGTCCGCTCTTGCAGCTACAGCAATGCTTTAGACCAGGTACTGCTACTTCCTTAAAGTTAACCCTAACACACTACTACAAGGAGAGATCTCAACCCCCAACCACCCCAGCCCGGAGGGAGTTTTCTTGCAGTGGTGGGTTAGGTGCTGGGTCCTGGAGACAGCCTTGGCCATGCTGTTAGCTGCTCTGGCTGGTGATGGACAACGCTCCCAGAGCCTTGCCGTGGCCGCTGTGCCGGGGGGAGAGCTCTGCGGAGGTGCAGCGGGGCGGGCAGGCTGCCTGCCCACAGCCCAGCCCTGCCGGGTGGCATGCAGCAAACTGCATCTCACGCCAGCAGTGAAATCGCCCCAGAGCCCCTTGCCTTAGCATGAACCGTCACCTCCTGCTTTCACAATGACGAGATTTCGTGTCCTTCTTACAGCAGCTCTTTTCTGGAGCTGCCTGCGCTGCAGGCCAGCCCATCCAACCGCCTTCCCCTGGTGGAGGCTGGGGCTGAGCTGGATGCTCCTGCCGCACCGTGTCCACCCCCATGGCCAGGCCTTCGCACACCTGCGGGGCGAGTGCTCGTGTTTGAGGAGCAACTCCCTCCCCCGTCGCCGCAGCCTGCGGGATCACGATGTGGGCTGGGAACAGAGACGGGGATGGGATGGAAGGGAAAGCCCTGTGCTGTCCTGCGGGATCCCAGTGTGCACAGGCAGGGACTGTCCCTCTGTGTCCATCCTCCTCTGCAGCACTGGCAAGCACGTTGTCCTAAACACATGCTCCCTCTCCTTCCCCTTCTCAGCCAGTGCCGTCTGTGCTTGTGCCTCGTGTCAGGGTGCCTGGATCCACCTGGGCTACTTGTACAAGTCAGTTAGTATCTGGTGAGCAGTGGTGCTGGGGCTCTTCCAATTCCATGCCCAGGGCAGATGGATGAGCTGGAAGTGCCTGCGTTACCAGCTCAGTTCAGGCTGGGGATGTCCTTTGGAGCAAACCTGGCTGCTCCCACGCACTCTGTTTCTGCCCACCTTGTGGGGTGGCCTCGGAGTGCGTAGCCTGGGTTCCTTGTGGAGGAGACTAGGCTGGAAGATGCTCTCCAGGAGCACCCCATCCGCTTCCCAGATCAGTCCCTAGGGCCAGACTGCAGCTCGTCTAAAGTGTGTGTTACATGGATGCCATATCCTCAGGCCCGAGTGCTTTGCCCTACCAATCTGGTCCTATTTGGCTTCATGACTTGCTCTTGTAGCCACAGCCCTTGTGACCACTGCTGGGATAAGTGAGCAAACCTGAGCTCTCTCAGTGGTGGCCACGGTCCAGCCTTCTGGGACGTTATGGTACACTGAAATTGGTACCAGGCAACTTTGACACACCAAAGTGTGAACTGTAGCAGTTCAGCAGTGCTGGCAGAAACCCAGGTTGCCTGGGCAAGGCAGATGATAGGTGTGATGGGAACCACCGCAGTTGTCCCAAAGCGAGACCCTGAGGTCTTTGTCTTCAGTTCTCTGCTGCAAATGGGGAGTCGCAACATTTCTGTACCTGACAGGGGTGTGACGAGGGTCAGAGGGATCTTGCAGTCCTTGAAAGACCATGGGGCACTACAGTGAGGGGCACTGCAGAAGCACTGGGCTGGCAGCACCCCCTCAGCCATGTCCCCGTGCCATGCCTGTGGTCCCCAGATGGGATGCAGAGGTGCGAGAGGGCAGGCAAAAGGCACAGAGGCCAAGGGATAGATTTTGTTTCTGAGCACTCGTACATCAGAGGTGGTGGAGTTTTTGTCTGCAGGTCATTTAAACCCCATAAGTACAGAAAATGTGGGCTGTTTTGGTTGTCATTTATACTGAGGGGATTATGTGTGCGTGTCCCCATTATGCATTGCATTTCCCGGCACACAGAGCAAGCTTTCAGGGCTTCTGTTGTTCTGCTTCAAAAATTCCTACCTTTTTGTTGACTTAGATGAAGGAACCCTTTGGAGAATGATGTCACCTGCGCCTCAAATACTTAGAAGTTTTTGATCATGAGTTTTGGATGGCTTCAGGGTCAGGCTTGCTGATATACAAAGCATATGCACCTGCTCTTCAAAACTTGTCAAATAGGGAAGCAATTTGTGTATGGTTGGGAGAGGTGCTCACATGCTTGAAGTTTTGGTTTTTTTGCTGTGTCTTTACAATTTCTGAGTCCCTGGGGCTTTTTACTGTTCCTTTCAAGTAGACCCAAACGGCTTATGAGGAGCACAAGGCTTTGGCCCTTTGAGTGCAGGAGTAGGTAGCTCCGAGAAGCGGTCAGCCCTAAAAGCAGCTTCTTGTGTGGACCCTTCTCAGTTTTCTCTGGGAAGGAGTGGGCACAAGGCACCCTGCCTGTCCTTGCGAGCCCATCTGAGACCACAGAAAAAAAAAACCCGCTGTTGTATTAACGGGATCGCATTTGTACCCTTTCCAAGCAGCGATGGCAGCCGTTGTCATAGGAAGAGGACAGCCGAGTTTGCAGGTCCGGCAGCGCCCTGAGCGGCAGGGGCAGGCTGTGCCTCTCTGACCTTTACAGTGGGCTCAGCCCTGATGAGCCGGTCAGCCCAGCTCCCTCTGCTGAGGCTGCGAAGCGGGCAGAGCCGAAATGTCCAGGCAGATTTCTCTGAAAAGGTCAAAGTAGCGCAGCTTGGTGGTGCTGGCAAGGGAATGGCGGAGAGCGGATTTCGGGCTCATTCCTGGGACAACAGCTGTGGGGTGGGAGCTCACCCTGGCCCCCGGCGCTGCTTGTGGG
The DNA here is from genome assembly GCF_026419915.1 of Harpia harpyja. Lineage (NCBI taxonomy): Eukaryota > Metazoa > Chordata > Aves > Accipitriformes > Accipitridae > Harpia > Harpia harpyja. Next base: position 33,995,142 of record NC_068952.1, read on the forward strand.
GAGACCCCGGCTGCCGCCCGCCCCGGCGGTAGCATCTGCGGGTCTGGAGGGGCACCCTGGCATGCCACGCGGCTCGCTTGGGGCCTGGCAGCTGCGGTTGCTGCCAGGGCAGGCAGCCATTGCAGGGGATGACTCAGAGCTGCTCAGCAGGGCAGCAGCTTTCTCATGGGGAAGTGCAAAGAGCCCCTCAGCAGGCAGGCGCAGGTGGGTGGGAGCAGGGGTGGGGAACATGCCAGGGCCCGGGCTGGCACAGCAGCACAGGTGGCAAGGCACACCAGATCACCAGTTACGCCAGTGCTCAACACGACACTTGGGAGGTGCCATGGGAGGCGGTGCGGGGCCGGTTGTCCTTGCGCTGGCTCAGGGTTTACATCAATCCCCCCAAAACCCGCGGGCCCTTGGACGCGCTGGCCCCCATCGGGTGGCTGTGAACCATCCCCAAGTGTTTCTGCCGGGCGTGAGCAGAGCTGTAGGCTGCGGGCAATACGGCTGCGCCTGCTGCCCTCCTTACAGGTATGATGCTACTTAGCAGGACTTTGCATAGTTTCTCAAAGGGAAGGATTTGGCAAGACGGAAAAGAGGAAATGCAAATTTTTTCCTTTATTTGTATTTTTTTGCTAGGGAAGCCACAGCCTTACGAAGTCACCATTCATTTTAGCAGCCAAGGCAGCTGCACACATCAGATTTGGTGACCGGATGCTGCGGTCCGGTTATGTGTGTAGTCGATGCAAAGCTTGGAAAATAATAAACACAAGCTTCCCTGAGCAGGGCACGTCCGTTATTGCATGCACGCTGTAATTCAGGAACTAGCAGATGTCTGAGCTTTGTGCCCAGCCTGACAGAGACACAAGAAGGGAACTGGTTCAGGGTTTGTGCACAGCTGCGCCAGTCAGATGACTCTCTCGGCTGAACCTGCCCCCAAACGAGCCCTGTTTTATCATAGCAGGGACTCTGACCTTTGTTTGGTCACAAAAATACCATCTTGGAAAGCTCTCTGAAGGCTTTGTAAAGAAGGAGCGAAGTAGTAATAATAGCTCAGGGGCATCCCCGTAAAGGACCCTTTGCCTGCTGGCTGAGATGCGCAGCCCTCTCCCTCCGCATGCCTGTCACCAGGGTTGGTCAGAGGCAATCACAAAAGACGTTTTCAAGGGGCCTGGCTCATGGAATGGTTAACATTTTTGGTTGCGTTTGTCTGGAGGTGACAGGGCGTTGCTCTGCCTGGTGGTCTTGTTCCCACCTTCAGGCAAGTGGTGCAGCCTTGCCCACGGTGTGGGTGGCTCAGACTCACCACCAGCCCGTGGCTGTTTGGTGGCCGGGGTGACAGGACTTGGCAACTGCTGTCGGATCCTGTGCCACGAAACCAGTGTACGTTGGCAACCTCAGCTCAAGCTGAGCAAGCCAGGCTAGGTTTCTCACCGTCAGGACCTCCTTGCCTGGAACTTAAAACCTGGGCTCAAGATCTGCTCTCAGGTGGTGGCATGGCCAAAGGCTGTCTGAAGATAGCTCTGCAGATCGATGTAGCCAGGACTCGACCACATCTCCAAACACAGCTGAAAAAGAGAACAGGAGAAGCCTGTGGATTTCCTTTCAACCTCATCCATGGCTGGGCACATCGTGCTGCAGACTGTTGCGGCCACAGCTGAGCTGTTAAAATGCTCAGTCAGAGAGCCTGAAGCTGTGTAAGCAAGGCTCTGGGGTGCCTTTCCTACGCTTTGGTGAGACCATGGAAGAAAGTAGGCTACCGCCTGGGCTGTGCCTCTTGGGCGTGAAAATGGGAGAGGGTTTTCTTTTAAATGAAAGTGCTGCTTAGCAGAGTTATGTATTCACCAACGCTCCTTTTCTTTCAAAGTCCAGAGGGTAATTGTCTTTGTCTACTGTGTAAAGCAATAGGGACTTCCCATTTGCAGCAATAAGGGAGCATAGGTTGGTGGCTAAAACTCAGGAGTGGCAACTTGGAGATATGAGCTCCATCAACCTGTGGGCACGGCCACGCTGAGTCATAATTACGGATCGCTATTAATTCCTTCCACTATTTTTCTCCAAAACGCACTGGTGAAGGTTGCAAATGAATCCTGAAAGACACGGTTGTCAAAGGGACCTCAGCAGGCAACTCTGCAGAAAAGGCTAACATTGTGCAACACTTATCTGTAAAAATCTGTGACTTGTTCCCTGAAGGCGAGCACATGAGGAGGTGTGAGGTGCGGTGTTTGCAGCAAAGCCCAGTCCGTAGCTATGGCCTCGAGGGAATCATAGCTACTCCTGCCAAATACGACTTGGTTCAAGACCTTTTCCTCAACCTTTACAGCAGCATGTTAAGTTTCATAGCTTAACTTTAAACAAGAAGCACAAAATGCCCCTCAGAACAGCAGGCAGAATGCTGCCAAATTGCATGGGTGACCATAAGGAAATCAGGAGATCAGGGTATGGAAGGACAAGAGGAATGTGCCAAAGTTGGTGATCACATAATTTGTTTGCAGTGAGTCACAGTCTTCCACTTTCACACATTCCCCTGAACCTCCTGCACAACAATGTACTGTCTGTCTTTGTGGTGTTTTGTGAAACGACCATGTCTCTCGGCTTTCCTGGACAGTCCTCTTTTCCCTTGCCTGCCCTGGTGATCCTGCAACATGACAATGCCTGCAGTATCGTTTCATTAACACATCTGATTTTTAATGCGTCAGTGATATTTATTTAAGTCCTGTGTCCACACTGGGGAAAAAATTGCTCCTTTTACCAAGAGGAGCTTAATGGAAAGGGCATTTCATGAAAGGAACAAAAGTTTGGGAAGAGGGGAAAAGTCAAATGAGTGCAAACACCGATCAAAGCAGTTCTCTTGCTCAAAACGAATACTAAGAAAACTTGCTCAGTGGGTCATGATGAGCTCATTCAGTCCACTTGATTACTGGAAAAATCTTCCACTTTGAGAAGTATGCATGTGTCTGTGTTGAGTCAGAACCTGGCACAGTGGCTTCAGTACACATTTTTGTTATAAAAAAGTCCCCTTTGTCTTTTGCAACCCCCCAAAAATTCTGGCCCAAACACTTTCTATGTTTCATGTTTTTTACATAGAAAGTGTGGGCACTGTAGTGTTACGTTTCGCCTGGAAGGTGGTATCTTTGGGCCTAGGGTGGGTCCATTTTCCTACCTGCAACACTTCAGCGTTATGCATCCTTTTATTTGCTGTCCAACCGCCTTTTATTTAGTATACAAATAACGGTGTATGAAAAGGTTGCAAGTGTACACCTGCTTATGCTCATATGCAGAAACTGCATTTTGAAGAGTTTGCTGAAAGCATAGCAAAATTTTTGTGCTGAACTTCTTGGCATATTTTCAATGCAAAGCTGGCAGCTATTGTATAATGCCTCCAGCCTACAGTACGGGGGCCTCAGAGAAAATGATGTGTTCGGTGAGACAGAGAAAACACAGTCACAGACACCACAGAGCTATGCTGGGATGGGCACAGCAGTTGTGGGGAGGGTCATGGTCAAATACACTATTTCAAGTCAAATCTGAGATGAGGATGTGTTCTTAGCCACAGGAAAAGTGTTGTCTTAGTCAGAACGGTTAATCATGCAACACGAAGAGAAATACGTACTGTAAGTCCTCATGATTTCTGTTTCCAACAGCTTTTTTCCTCCTCCGAAATGACTTGCATGTATTTTGGTGCTGCTCATTCGCAATATGGTAGCATCTGCGCTCTGGCTTTGTTGATGGAAAGCTGGAGGTTCTCCGGGTGGTATGAGCCATGCTTCTGTCACAGAGTTAACCTCCATGTGCCTCTTTTCGGGAGGCAGGCAGACAGAGAGAAAGAGAGGAAAAAAAAAAAATCCTGCTGACGTCAGTGAAGACCACACTGTACTGGATAATATTACTGTGTACCTCAACCGCCCACTCCCTTTAATTTACTAGAAACTAAGCAAGCTGTTTTGAAACCCATCGCTTCCAGCGTGTTTGCACTGTTCTCCCTCGACCAAAGGCTATTAATTGTCAGGAGCTTGAAAGCTACCTGATTCCTTGTTCAAAGCACTGAGACAGAGGGGATTTCCATGAGTAATAATTTCAGTCTGTGCCTGTGCAGCGCACCGTAGGCTAGAGTAAATTGATCCAGCTGCTTGCAAGACTAGATGGAAAAGTGCCCGGGGGGGCCGGGAGCACATCACCAGATGGAGCTGGATGCTGTTGTCATCACATGGGGCTCCCCAGCTGCTGGGCATGCTCGGGCTCGACTTCCACCATGAGCAGGGAGCGCTCAGCCTTCCTGTCTGTGCTGACTTGCAATGCGAGGCAAATTCGCCAGCACATGTTGCAACGTCTTCTCTTGTAATAAAAAGGATAATTTTAGATTAGCCAGAACTGTCATCTTTTTTTTTTTTTCTTCTTCTCTCTTTTCCTCCCTGCTTAATATCCTCACCATGCTGACCCCAGTATTTTGTGCCTGTGTTTTGCTCGGCAGCAATCTTCTCTGTGACTGAGACTATAAAAGCTTCCAAGAGGCCAGCTACCTCTACAAATAATAAAAATTGGCAGGATTAACCTGTAACCCGAGGCGACGAAAATACAGATTCCACTAGCCAGATGGCAGAGTTCAAAGATCCACTCACTTCCTGGCGGAGGTTGCACAAGTTAGTTTTTATCCTTGTTAAAAAGAAATAAGAAGTGAAAACATAGCAATAAAATGTGTGCTGCTTGCTATCTCTGGTTTTAATCACATTTATTTTATTTCTTTGTGTTTTGTTATTAGAGATGTTAGGAAAATACACTCTTTCTCTCTTCTGGAGATGTTTGAATCCTGCTTGGGTTTTTTTTGTTACTTTGCTGGGGTGTTTGTACGATCAATTCCGTTTAGTCTATTGGAAGAAGAGCGTTATATAGGAAGAACTAATTAACATAGCAGGAATGCAATTCACTTTTTTTATTAAAAGAACAATTCAGTTCGGGTTGCAGGGAAAAGAGACGGCACCCTGGATTCGGTGGCCGCTTCCTTGCCGGAGAGCCCAGAGCTGGCAGTGCGATGGCGGCTGCCCGGTGCAAGCTGGGCGAGGGCCAGGTGTGCTCAGAGGGTCTGGGGGCTGCCTGAGCTCTCCAGCGAGTTCACGGAGGGAGAGATCCCCATCGCAAAGGAGGTGCAAAGCCATTACCGAGGTTGCCCGAGCACGGGTTGCGCAGTGGTGGGGCAGGGGCGGCGGGGAAAGGCATCCCCCGAGTGCTGGCACTGCGTGCTGGGGATAAGAAATAGGGCACGGAGGCTTTCCCTCCCAGCTGCACAGCAGCTTGCTTGGCAGGAGAAAGTCATTTTACAGAGGGGGACACTGGAGCAGGGAGGCGGGATGTGGTTTCTGCAGGGAGTGGCAGGAACGGGACTAGCGCAGGGATGTCCCAATCCGTGCCCCCACCACGCTCCCCAGGCAGGGCCGGCCAGCCAGCGCTTTTCACAAACAACAAATCCACTCATCTCTTTACCTTCCCTCTTAGTTCCCTGTGACAAAACCAACGTATGTGGACAGCGTTGCAGTACGGGGACCTTACTGCACCCCTACCGAATCAGCAGTAGTAAATTTACTGGAGGGAGAGGATCGGGGCATGCTAATCTGAGAGCAACTCTCGGTTCTTCTTTCTCTGGTCCTGACCATATGACTTTCTTCACAAGCGAAGTGTTAACTGTGAGAAGAAAGGCTGCAAAGTGTGAGGTTTAGATAAGTGCCTGTGTGCCTTGCTATCATGTGGCTGTCATGAAGTGTACACAAAGGTAAACGGCTCAGACAGCAGATTGCAGAATCAGGAGTGGAAGAATAAAGTTCATGGGTTGTTTTTGTGACGGTTTGTCTTCCCTCGCCGGCTGGGCCATTAATGAGAACAGAAGTTATGCTGCTGGCAGGGTTTCGGAGCAGGCTGCAGGTACCCTTCAGGAGAGCAGCACTGGGAGTTCCAGGCAGGGAGTTTATGATTAATTTTGCAGGCATTTATTGTGCAATGCGAGATGGCCACCGGCCAGCTCAGAAGTTAAGCCAGAAGATGACTGTCAAATGAAACTGTTACGTTTGGCAGATCTTTCCAAAGCTGCTGTGCAAAACAGGCATACTGAAGCTGATCTCTGGATTTTCCAGACCCTCTGTACAGCATATTCTTGTACGGCACTCGTCTTCATTTTCCCCTTTTCGGCAGAAGAATTAGGTTTGACTTGCAGGCCACATGGATTTTAGGTCAGGATTTATACTACAGGCAGCCCTCTCCATGTCTTACATTTACCAGCAAACCTCTCCTTCTGGTAATTCCTCCTTTAATGATCTTACAAGGAACCAGCTCTGCATCACTTGGCTTTCTGAAAACAAAACTGTGTTTTCTTTGAAAAGCCTATTTAGCCCAGATGAAGGTGAGGAGGAGATGAAAAGGCTGGTGGTGCGAAGTGAGCCCTGCCCGTGCAAGCAGATTGCAATAGAAATTTCCCTCTTGTGTGGCTTACCCCAAGCTAAGGTCAGTGAGTTAACTCTGTTTGGACACCGTCTGGCATGAATACTTCAACGATAAAGCTTAATGTGTAACCAAGGGCTTTTTTTCCTTCTCTGTCAGCAGTTGGCAAGAAGATACTGTAAATAAGGCTCCCTGTGAGTAAATAGATATGTGTGGAGAGGGGAGGGGAGCACCGCAGTAAGCAGTTTTGAAATTCATGCCAGCGTTGCTTCAAGTGATAAGGTTATTTGAGTAACCTGCAAACCATACGGATGCACAGGTTTCAAAAACAGGAAAGCGTCTTGTTTAAAAACCTTCTGAGGCAACCCGAGGGCTTAGAAAAGAAACTGGCTTTGCGGTTAAGTGATTGTACTTCCTTATTGATATCAGGATTGAGGTGGTGCAAGGCCTGACGGGACGGCGGTGCTGCGGGTGGCGAGTGGGGCGGCTGCGATGACCACGTTTGCACCCAGCCAAGGGGCTTTCTGGAGCGATGAGAAATCTCAAAGTTTCCCTTTTCATTTCCTCTTTGGAAGTGTCAGGAGGGTTTTTTTTCTCACTCTCTTTTTCAGTAATGTAGTAAGAAATAAGTAAATAATCCAAAGGGGCTGAGATCCTCAGAGGATGCTCTGTTTCTGAGCTTGCCCCGTCCCCGGCTCCCATCGGCTGTGGCCCTGCCACGCGCCATGCTGGGATGGCCGGTGCTGTGCCGGCTGCCGGGGTCCTGGCGCTGCCAGCCCAGCACCCAAACGGGTCCCTTTGGGAGGGCAGGGCACAGTGCTTTTCTGAGGGGTGTAAACACGGACATGCAGAATTTGCTGATGCTTTTGGAAAGCCTGATGGCTACATTTCTCCATTGATTGACCAAAGCCACGTACTTTCTGTTTGACCTTTGTTTTGGATTAAGAAAAATCAGCCCACGAGATCTGAAGTTAAGTTTCCACAGGAGAGAGAAATGCATATGCCTGGGTGCACGTGACTGTCGACGTGCACGTGCCTTGCTGAACACAGTGTGACCCCTGCTTGCCTTGGCAGCACGCTCCTTGGGGATTTACAGAGCTGATACCTAGAAAACACAGGTCTTTCTTACCCGAAATGACATAGCTGACACAGTTCCAACACACTCTGTTATTATTATTTCTTAAACAGAAGTCAAAGCGCAAAGCTGGGATACAGGTTTTCTCTTTCCCAGCGTGCGTGGTTTCCAGCGGAGGTTGTGCTCGTTCCCGTTGGGCTTGGGTATGTCTGTTCTTTGAGCACTCGGGGTTGGGCAGGGACCTGAGCGGGTCCCTTCCCAAAGGGACGGCTCTTCTCCTCATGGAAGCAGATGGGATATTGCAGTCCCACCCTGGCTTCTCCTCCCTACCCGCCTTACCTTCCAGGATGTCCACCTCAGCTGGTTTCCTTACTGGTGGCAGCTGGGGTGCCAGCCACATCGGAGTTACAGCAGACATGGCTTTGGCCCATCAGGTCTTGTATTTTGGTTGGTCTTCAACTGAAATGTCAATGGCTTCTCAGTCAGCTTACAGCAAAGAAAATGTTTGAAAAACTTTAGGAAATTAATTTAACTAGACTTGGAGCAAAGTTTTTTGGCTAGAATTTCAGGCTCCAGCCAACACAGCATACTTTTGCCAACTCATTGCCTTGGTCCTAGCAGCCAGCAATGAAAAGAGAGAAAAAAAGAAAGAAAAAAATCCCCTCCATTGCCCCTTAGATTTAATTGTGCTTTTTTGTAAGCCTCATAAATCCTGCCGAAATCACGTCATCAAGCCACAGGGAAACTGAAACCTTGCCCAAGGCAGGAGCCAGCAGGGCTGTTCAAGCTGGAAGGGTTACATTCAGGGACGAGTTCAATGCACTGCAGTCTTGTTTTGAATGGGAATGTGCTTGTCTCTGTGTGTGTGAGAGGCACCTGGGTGCAGGAGACGGTCCTGCCTTTTTCCTCTTTGGATGTCAGAAAACCTACAAGAGGAAGAGCAGCACGAGTGGAGGCAAAGCAGACATCCTCACTGCCGCCCCCCGAGAGCCTTTCAAGTGCTTTTCCTCTTGCGATGCAGCGAGGGGGAGCAGGAAGGGAGGGATGGGGACTTGCACTGAACGGGCCTGTCCAAGCACTTTATTTTTTCCTTTGGGCATCAGACAGATGGAGGGAGGAGGATTAAAAAATAAAGACATCTAAACTGAACTCCTGAGGGTTTTCTTCTCCTTCTTTCTTGTGGTGCTTTGTTATAATTTTTTTGCATGTAGCTCCCAGCCAGGAAGAGAAAGGAGAGTTTCAGCTTGGAGGCAGAGCCTCCTTGCTGACTCTGGTGCGGTCCCTTGGTCACAGCTCTCCCGGACACAGGGTGGGTGATGCCCAGCTGGGAGACCAGCTGCATCTCCCTAGGGGAAGCCAGGATCTCCCCAGCTCCAGCCCGGCCAGCCCAAACATCACCATCTGTATTTCATGGGAGGGGGTGTGCGTGAAAAGGCCGGCAAGGTTTCGGCAAGCACGTTTTTTAGCTTTTCACCAGCGGGGCCGAGAGCAAGGTTTGGCCCAAAGCAGCGGCTGGCACTGCGCAGGGACACGGTTGCTTGCCCGTGAAAGCGGGGTGTCACGTTGTGCCCCGCTGTGCATCTCCCTTCGCCTCTGTGGCAGACAGCCCTGAAGTGCCCCTGCAGACCCTCGTCTCTCCAGAAGGGATAAAGCTAACAGCAGCAGCCTTTGATGGGGGCTGAGCTATCGCCAGCAGTGTTTAGTCACCCATCTACGGGCTGCAACAGAAGCTGAAAACGTTTGCTTATTTTTATTCAGCTTTTTTTTCCCCACCTCGTACAGTAAAATATGTGTAAAAGCACAAGGGGATAAGGCTCCCTCCTGCCAAGTGTCGAGCTGAGCCCCCCTCAGCTCTGCAAAGGCCCGGCACCCTGACCTTTGCCTTCGGTCGGGCTTTTTTCAGACTCATCATTATTTTGGCTGCATTTGTGCTGCGGAGGAATGCAGGTGTTTCCTCTGTTCCCACCAGCGTGCCCATGCTCTGATTTCTGAAAGGCCGGGGAGGCTGCTCATGCGTGTCCTGTCGTGCTCAAGGAGGCATTTGAGGAAAATGTGGATGCAGTTCAGGCAAATGACGAGGGAAACGACGCATTTGCATGCACTTGCATGTAAGTGTAATTCAGGCAGGCAACGTGCCGAGCTTGCTTGAAAATCTGGCCCATGTTTTCCTATTTGTGGGTTGCTTTTTTTAAGTTAAGAAAAGGCACACAACTTATTCCTCCATTTGATCTGTAATAACCTGAGCTGGTTCCCCTGGAAAGCTTATTTGTTCTCCTTGGCTGCTGAAGTGGATGCCGAATTTTGAGCATCCTGAGAAGAGACGGTGTGCATATGGGGTTCTTTGTTGCCGAAGCTTTTGTTGGATGATTATGAGACTCGTTTATATAGCTGTTTATGTATTAAAATTGTTGGGTTGCCGGGAGCTACGGATAAGCGTTCCTTGTTTGACATATCTCTAAATAAATATAGAGGCACATTATTAATGGATACAGCTTTAAAAGCAAACACCAAGAGATGCACTTACAATAAGGGGAGGAAAAACCAAGGTTACATCATGTTGCTAGAAGCCAATTGCTTTGTTTTCTAAAATGTTTCTCTGTAGGACACAGATGATTTTTTGACTCATTCAGTGTTTCAGGATCCAAAAAGTCTCACGGTTGTTCCAAAATTCTTTCAACAGCATCCCAAATGGCATTAACAGACGGTTACAGTATTTTACTGTCCAGCGTATCCTTTTTCCCCAATGGACTCATGTTTGATAGGGAGGTTTTGGAAGGAATATTTTTGTATTTCTGGAAAACTGTGTCCCTGCTGAGGGAGGAATCAGCATTCTGGGGCTTTTCAAACCACATCATTTTGCAGTCTCGAGAGGAGTGGCTGTCCCTGGGCTTGTCCACGTGTGTGACTACAAGCGTACCTATGGGTGAATGCCGTGGGTCACCAGGAGAAGATGGAAGCCTACTGCTCCCACTGTCATGCTGCTAATCCTTTAGGTTCCTAGCTATGGCCACCACAAGGAAACATCTCCTAAATGCATAGCTGGTTCCCTAACTGGCAGTTACAAACTACCTTGTGCACTCTCTGCCCCCCTTCTCTGTATAGCTGCGTTCCCATCACTGTGCTGCCTCCTCTCCTCCTCCTCCTCAGCCTGCTCAGACTTGGAGCCAGAAGCTCCTACCCGGCTCTTGCTCATGGCTCTGCTGTTTGCTCCTCAGCCCCACCAGGAACCAGTTGTTATTTGTTTTGGACCCGAAGGGCACAGATTCAAGCAGGGCTGTGACTGAGGACAGGTTGTCCTGCCTCCACATGGGGAGCGAACCAGGGGTTCAGGACTGCAGGTCAGGTCGAGAGCTGACAGCTGGTGTCCCTCTGCTCTCGCTGCAGAAAGATTGACGCTTTTGCTGCCATTCGCGCCCTGAGCCAACAACCTGCAGTTTTGGATGGAGGAACCACTGCCAGCTGCCTCTTCCAGGGGCCAGCCATCTCTCTGCTCAGACCTCCACGCTCAGCAAAACCCGTGTGATGACATTTGAGACATGGGACTGAAAACTGCCTGCCCGTCTTCCTCACGGAGCTGCAGCAGCGCTCCCACGGCTGCGGGTGTATCCTGCCTTGGCAAGGTTGTCGGCTGCATCCCTGCGCACACCTCAGCGATGCTGTTGTGCCAGCAAAAGCCTGCAGCACAAACCTGGCTGTAGGCTGTAGTTTTTGTGGGCATGGACTAGCTTTCCACTGCACGCCTGCTGTGCCCTGGGGGCAGGACAGGACCCCCAGCCCTCCCTCAGCACAGCTGAGTGCAGGGATGCTAATGCTGGCCCAAGGGAGACGTATGGCTGGATGAGACCCCTCCTGCTCCTCACCAGCTTTCGTCTCGGTCGTTACTGCTCATCCGATTAAAAAATAAATACACTGTGCTTGGAAAACCATTGAAGGAGCAGCTTGGCCGGATGAAGCAGTGAGACCCCTCGGCGTGGGCATGCGAGAGGCGTGTGAGCTATTTGAGCTATTTGAGCCCTCAGAGGGGGCGGAGAGGCTCCTTGTGGCTCCTCTGGCTCCTTCCTGGGACACACAAGCCTCCAGGCTGAGGGCTGGTGGCTGTCCCGAGGGTGGAAGTGGGGCAGGCCTCATTATTGCCTGCTTAACTGGCCCCTTCAAGTGGCTAGCCTCTTCCCTATGCGGTTGTTTTCATAGCGATCTCATCTGTAGGTGGGTGAATTGTTCTCTTCCTCGCCTGGCGCTGCTCCTGCAGGCTAGGAGGGTTTTGGCTGGGGTGCCTCTGTTTGTTTGCTCAAGGAAAGTGGTGTGCATTCACCTGTGGGGAGGGTGCAGGCACGGCAGCCGGCGTGCCTCTGATCCCTGCAGCGGCCACTTTCGGAGCCAGGTGTTCGCAAGGGCTCCTCAGACCACTGCCGTTTTCTGGAAGCACGTCCCTCGGCATCGCCTGGGCTGCTGCCACGAGCAGGGATGGTTCGCCAGCCCGACCCTTTGCTCCGCGAATAGCGTCCCCGAGAGGCGCAGCCTTGCAGCTGGGCGGCTGCAGGAGCGTCACCGACCCAGCTGGACCTGGGCGTCCCCCTGCGAGCAGCCCTGGCTGCGGTGTCTCTGCTTCGCTGGGTGAAAGTCACCGTCCCCGCTCCTGCCACCCTCGAAGCAGTGATGTGTCAGAGCAGCGGCTTCTCCCTGCGGGGCCCGGGGTCCCACGGGCTGGGGACCACGCACAGAGGTGCAACACATGGCAGAAGGGAAAGGAGGAAAGAGCGAAAGAAGACAAAAGGTTTAACAAAAAGTGCAGCCCAGTTACAGTGTTGGACGTGGCCAGCATTGCCCCAAACCCTTATTCCAGTTCATGTGCCTGTGTTGCAGGGACGCGGCGAGATGGCAAAGGGGGGCTGGCCTGGGCGCTCGTGGGCTGGACGGGAGGTGTGCTTGTGCGAGTCGGATTCCGAAAAACTGTGAGACTGGCAGGAGGGAACAACACCTCTGGCAGCAGTCTACCATCAGAACGAGAACTGCCGTGGCACCTCTAACCCAGCTCAAGGAGGCATTATTGCCAGCATTCTGGCCAGGCTCTGGGGGCTTTTGCAATCCACCACCTCCAACCAGCTAGAATTTGGTTGCCCTAAATGACTCCTTGCCCCGCTCCTGTGAGCAGCCCTCTGTCAAACCGTGGGATGACCCTCCCGAGGAAAGGGAACAGAGCTGGCTTTCATCCGTGTGCTTTTAAACATCAGCTGCGTCCCTCTTGGCAGGCAGCCACTTGCCACCTTTGTCACTGTGCGCTTCGCCACGTGCGCCGGGGTGCTTGCGGTATGAGGCGCTCACTCCTTGCGCTCCTCAAACGGGCAAGCAAAATTGCATGGTATCAAGCTGAATATATTTAACTTTTGGTTAACTTGCAGACTTCCACTACATGCAGGAGCTTTTGGAAGTGATGAAGGAGACAGAAGTGTTGGAAAATATGGAGAGAGAGAATAAAAGGGCAGGCTGGGCTGATCAAACTCCAGCCAAAAAAAATCTCCAAAGCAGCAAACCAGAGATGGATAAAGAACTGCCAGTGAGTCAGGGGGAAGGAATGGCAGCATTGTCTCTTGTTTAAGCAAAGAATCTCTGATGGAAGAAGATGAAGTGCCAGGGAACTAATATCCCTCTGCAGCAATTGTTTGATCCCTCCCTTCCCCTCCAAAAAAGCAAGTTGCTGCTGGCTAGCTAACAAGTAAAAAAACCCAGTCCAAAACCTAATCTAGTCTCTTGTGCCAATACGCGCATCTGTCGGTGTGTCAGTGTTGATCCTCCTTCAGTACATGCCACATGCTCGTTTCTTTACACAAGATGGGCTGGAAGGGCCATTAACTAGATTAGAAATTCTAAGGCACAATTAAAAAACATGCTGCTTCTTTGCTTTAATCTTCTCTTCTTTAGCTTCCAGGCTTGTTTTCTCCCTGGCCTGACACAGTCCTAAGCTGTTTGGCGGTGGTAGGGTATCATTACACAACCGCGGCTGGTTTCTAAACTGTGTAACATCATGCATTACCTTGGCAGCAACACGCAGGTCCATCAGGCTCTCCAAAAAAGGAGTAACCCCACCAACTGGCAAAACAATAGCTGCATTTACGACCTGTGGGGGAGAGGATTTGAGCATTGAAGCTGTGCAACCAAGAAGCAACATGGTGACTCGTGAAATCCTTTTCTGTGCAGTTTACTGTCCAGAGTTACCCAGAAAAAAAAGGGGAAAAAAAAAAAAAAGGAAAGGAAATGTTTGGTATATTTGTTCATAATGCAGCTATACATCTGCAGACCTATGGCAGGGGGAGGTACATGGGAAGGAGGGTGACTGAAATGTTACTATCAGCAGTGCTCAGCGAGGCAGGACTCATGCCCTAGCAGCCTAGATGAGGGGCCCCGTGCCAGCAGCCGGGGTGGCTGCGTCTCCCCCATTCCCACGCAGACCATTTCTCCGGGGAAAGCAGCGATGCTGCAGATAACACTGTGGTGTGCACTCCTGCAAGAGGGGTCATGCTTTTGCTCCTCCCGCTCTCCTCGCACAGCCGGGGCAGGGATGTGGACTCTCCCCATCCCACTGTGAGCAAGGGATGTCCTGGCAGACCCTGCCCTGTGGGCTCTTGCCCGCCTGGCTGGTACCTGTGCCCCAAGGGCAAGGAGCAGCCCGGGAGGAGCAGCACCGTTTGGAGCATTCCTGATGTCCTAAGCAACATCTGATAACACAAGGTGGATTGCAGCCTGTTTTCTGAGACGGGGAATTGCTGCTTAATTGCTACTGCATTGTACAAATGCAGTGGGAATTTTACAAAGGACATAACATGTTCTAAAATGACTTTTTTTATTCCTTGGGTAAGAGTTTTCCTCATGCAGAACTGCGTTTATTACTATTATTAATGGCCTCACTGGTCCTTGTGCTAGTTCCGAATCTTTATAGTTACTGTCATTATACAATTTTGAAGGTACAGACCGGATCCTGGCCTACCTACATTAAAAACAGTAGAGTTTAGAGATTCAGTTTTTCACAGGTTTGGGCATCAGGATATTGTTGCATTCTGTCCTGTGCTTATTGTGCAGAAAAGCTCTCATCATCACTGCGTGTAGAATATGGCAGGAAAACACTTCCCTGCTATAGAAAATTAAAGACATTATAATTGCCCTGTTAATCCCTATGGGATTTTAGAAATGAATGCTATAGTGTATTTCTATGGGACCCTATTTGCTTATCCTTTTTAAATGCTGCAAGAGTTTTCCATATGGTTATGTTTAGGATGCATTATGGAGGCCTTTCATCTTCCTCTGAAGCACAAGATGAAATATGGGTCACTGCTAGAATAAAGCAGTAAGGCTTTGTGATCCGGTAGTCTGCTGCATCTGATATGGCAAACCCTGTGCTGCTAGGAAAGCCATCGTCCTTTTGGGAACTAAATGGCTTGGCAGGGTTGCTTTAAAATTGGAGCTACACCTATTTGATACTTTTTTGGATGAAAGAACAAGATCTTTCACTCTCCTTTCTGTGGAGTGCCAGCCAGGTTTAAAATTAATATCAACCAACGTTGAAGAGGGAAGGAAATGAAAGAAACATTTCTTCCCCAGAAACAGCCCTGCTTTCCTGCCTTTTCCATAAGTGCATAGACGTCTGTCAATTTTGGCACGAGAAAACATTAAAAATAAGAAGTTTTTTAAATACCGGGAATTCTGCATCTTTAAATGTCGCCCAACAGGAATGCAGAGGCTGTAAAATGGACAAAAGAGAATTGAGCCAGTCAAACAGTTAATGTGCTTCTGCAGAGGTCGCTTATTCACCCTTAACAAAACATCTGAAATATCCCGTGTGTTTTTGGAGAAGGCTAGAACAAGGTGAAAGGCACTGCTTCTTGCGTCCTGGAGCCTGGAAACTGAGGAGAAGCCCGGAGCTGAGGAACAGGGGTTGAGTTTCCCACTGTCCCAAATTCACTCCAGCTCCCCAACAGATTCCTGGAGTCTGGGATGGCTGTTGTGGGATGCCTGTGGTCTTTTTTGCTAGAAATACTGAGTACCTATCCTAGTCACTGATTCGGAGCACAATAAACTGTGGTAAATCAGGCTCTTGGTACTCAGAATACCGACGTTTGAAATGAGCAGAGGCTCTCTCAAGAGATATTTTCCCCAGCTATAAAAAGGGGGAATAGCTACATTACAGGAGGGAAGGTTAAATCATGGAGGTTTTTTGTAAACTGCTTTGGAGAGGAAGCCATTATAGGAGTACAAATTGCTCTTTATTTTTTATTTTATTTATAGCCTCATTTTCAAATAATGAAATTCTGAGCGTACCTCCTCTCTAGCTGCTGAAAAATAAGGGAATGCGGGAGGTTTCTTAATGACACTAATAAACCCAGCTGAACACTCTGCCAACGAATATTTTTTTTTATTGCAAAAATACCATTTTATTAATACAAATGGTCTTTATAGGATTGCATTGGTTGCCACACAGTTTTGTTTAGAAAAATATACAGACTAAATTATTTTGTTCAAAATGTTCTCTTTTTATCTGGTTGGAATGGAGAACTTCATTCCAGAATTTCATTTTGTAATGACTTTTTTGGTTTGGACAGTCTAATTTATATTCCATAATAAAAATATAAAGAATTAAAGTGACGTGATTTTAATGAAAGTGCAGTGTATTAATGTAGGATATAGTTTTATGTGAGTGGAAACTTCAATTAGTGGGAAAAATGCAAATATACTGGTGGTCCACTCTGCAGCCTTGCTGTCCTTCTCTACTAGGGAAGAGATGGAAAGCTTGCTGGAGTGTCCAGAACAGCCCTCTTTGCTTCTTCTGCTCAACCCTCCTTGTTCTTAACACCTTTCTGGGCTAAAAGGTAGCATGATTTCAACTGCAGGTTATTTTCTTCAGGCTGCAGTACATAGATTTTTCCCTCCTCTCTCCTGTGTGGAGGTGAGGGCCATGTATGACGGAGGGATCGTTCACCCATTCAGCCGGCAGTGCCATGGGGGTGAAAAATGCATCCCTTTCGCTCCTCCCTGCCACTGGCCCCCCTCTGCCCTGCCGTGCTGAGCCCAATGGTACTCTGTATTTTAATCCCTACACGCTGTTTAGTCTGGTGGGTGCTGTGGGTGCCCACCGGTCATTTTCTTCCTGCCATCCCCTTTGGTAGTAGGATGCTGGCCAGACGAATTAATTGCTGTGCTTCTTGAGGGGTTTTGCCTGCTGATGCGATGTTGCCATTGGGCTTTGTCTGGTCTCTGTCCCACTGACGCAAGATGCTAATGGTGATGTGCAGTGAGTCCCACGAAGCACAAGGAATGCTCCTGCCTTATTTTGGAGATGGATGTGGAAACATCCACCCTTGGCAGCTACCATGAACAGAGCATGAAAAGGGATGAGAAAGGTGGGACCTAAATTCTGTTAATCGACAAGCGTTGGAGGGGTTGCGATGCTCTGAGCGGTCAGAGCCCAGGCAAAGCCCAATGCAATGTGCACAATACGTGGCGTACTCACTGCTGAAACGACCACTGCTCTGTGCTTTTCCAGGAAAAATGGAATATGTGAGTCTCTGCAAGATGTGCACTCTGTCAGGCATTGCCTGGAGCGGCTTTTTGGGGAGCTCTCTGTGCATTAGCTGGAACAACTCCTCTGCTGAATGTACACTCGGCTCCCTCGCTCCTCTGGACCACTCCCTCCTGTCTGGCTCTTAGTACTTCCAGCCTTCAAAATGTTCAAATAACTCAGTTTATCCTTACAGGACCTCTGTGGGAGGGATGGAGGGATGGGTAAATCCTTAGTTTAGCAATTGGGAAACTGAAAAATAATCCCTCATCCCTAATCTGCAGTGAGACTTTGGTGTGCCAGGCAGTGCTCAGACCACTCTGCAAGCACGTGTCTGCACATACAGGAGCAAATGCATGCTTCTGGGCGTCCGTATACTGATATACCTGTACATTTTTGCCTTGGTCAAGCTACGTGGATACTGCAGGTTCAGACATAACTTGCTTTTGGTTTCCCTCACATAATGCTCACCTGGTATGACAGAGTGTGGTGCAAGCCGTTTGGAAGAGATTTATTTCCCTGTTGGGATTGGTCAGCGAGGAGGAGGGATGTACGACACGCAGTGACGTCTCTAGCAGCGCGTACATGGACACAGCAAAACGTAACCCACCGGCGGTACTCGGCAGAGGCACCGACACGTGCCGTAACCGCTTGCACATACCGCAGGGCGCAAGGAGCCAATGACACTGCTACCTCGGGGCGCTCCGGGGTGCATCTGCTTCATCTGAGCTGCTGATTTGCTTTTCCTGGAATCGAACTAGAACCCCCAAAGGATGTTGCATGAAACTTGTAAACCAAAGTCAGGCCTCTTTGTCTTGTGATGCTTGTTTTAATTTTACTGTGGGCTGTCAGGAAAATAATTTTGTGATTAAAACTGAAAGCTGCCTTGAAGCAGCTGCCAGGCTGGGGGGTGTCGGTGGGGGCTCCGAGGGGGTTAGTTAACTCCAAGTCCTCGGTGCATTGTTTTTCCCTGCTCAGATCCACGTGGAGGATCTATTCCCAGACCTAATCAGGATTTGCGCTTGCAAACGGGTGAATACTAGAGCTGTGATCTGAGTCGGGGAGGAGAAGGCAGCCCTTGTGTGATTTACCTTCATGCTGCTGTGAGCTGCTGAAACCCTTTATAAGAAAGGGGTGAGTCTGATTTAACAAATTTACCAAAGCTCATGGGTTTGTGGTGAAAAGTCAGTACAACAAGTCTTTGTGAGCTGTGGATTTACGACATGTAAATAAGTTGTTAGTGTGCTAATTGTGGCCGGTGTTACAGGTAGCAGGCTGTTAACAAAAGCCTCGCAGGGTGATTTATGTGGGTTATTTCGCACACGCTTGTGTGAAATACATTTATAGATCCTCTGCCTCCCTTCCCCGCAGCTGCAAGGGTAGGAGCGAGGAGCAGCGTTCAGCGTAGGCTGGCCCATGCTTCCTCCCCTGGGGTGCCGAGCTCCAGCAACCAGGAATCATTAAACCGGGGGAGGAAAAATGGCTTTTGGCTGCGCCCAAGCCCTCCCGTCAGTGTTACCCTGCAATCTCTGTGCTGAATGGAAACGGTTTCCTCTCCCCCAGCCCTGAGCTTACAGACTGGGTTTCCTGCCTTCCTGTTAGTGCCTCCACCTACCCAGACAGCTCTGACACTTCAGGCTTACTGATTAGCTATTTTCTACCACAGCTCTTTTAGCAAAGGTTTTACACGGCGGCGTAACAGCTGACTAAGCAGCGAGCCAGCGAGCGAGAGAAATGAATGTAGGGCTTTTTTTTTTATTCGGCAACCTGACAAGGCTCCATCTCAAAATGTTGAGGCATTTCTCCATGCAAGCAGCCTGTTCAGTGGCTGGGCTGGTGTTCAGCCGTGCTCTGGGAGCTGGGAGGCAAGCCCTGCCGGGGCCCCCCACCAGGTAAAAAGGAAGGGGGATGTTTCAAATACAGTACCTAGAAGAGAAAGACAGGCAATTTGCATAGTGAAACGACGAAGGGAAGATGTGCTGAATATGCGACTCAGCTTTGAAAACAGTTATCATATGCAAAAGCAGTTAATACATAGGAGAAATGTTATAGAGACAGACTTTGTGGATCAGAAATATGAAAGTACAAAGCAATTTTCATATCAGAGAGCCTGTCATTTCAGAATGTCCCAGAATGTGGCATTTTGGGGCACCACAGCTGAGCCAGAACCAGCCAGCCAGCCAGCTCTGAACTGAATTTTTCTTTATTTATATATATGTGTGTGTGTATATACATATTCCCTCCCCTGTGCTGAATTCCCTCCATAGCAAGGGTAGTACAGCCATTCAGAGCACATTTCCATGGTGCTTTCAGGTTTCATGCTCACTTTTGCAAATCACTTCCAATGTATCTCAAGAAATGAACCAACTCTGTCTTCAGGTAGTGATGGATGTACCTTAAAACATTCAAAGCACTTGAAAAGTTCTGATATCTTTGGTCTGATCCTTAGCCAAACTATGCCTACCCTTGTTGGAGTCTCTGTTTTATTCAGACACTAGTGGCAAAAACATCTGTTAACTTCCATTTTAGCACTGTTAATCTACTGTCATCTATCCTGAATGGGTCTTCAACCTTATCGCCCAGGGCAGGTGGGGAAAAAAACTGGGGCATAGTCCTTTGCAGATTTTAGGAACTGGGAAAATTTATGGGACCTGGTTTCCGCTGTGAGGTTGTCTTATTAAGAGCCCCCTTACCCAGTGGCTGGTATGTGAGGGCGGAGGGGTCAGGGCACCAGCAGGACGTTAACACTCGCCCACTGATGAGACACGCTCCTGGACAGGGGCTGCTAACGCTGGGAGGGCATATTCTCTCCTCCTGCCTGGAGAGAAGTGAGTAAGAGGAGAGGAATGGACAATTATTAACAAGGCTGGTTCAATGGCAGGATGGAGCAAGATTAAAAAGAAAGTCCAGGGCTGGCCTGCTTGCCTGAAGATGAAAGGACGTGGAGGGAAAGGTGACATCATCTGAGGGTGCTCATTCAGGGAGCTGGTCATTTCTTGTGCTTTGCCTTTTAAGAACAGCAGTGGCACATTTCTACGTGTATCTGCTCCTGTCTGTGTGCTTACCGGTACCCCATCGGTGCTGAACAGCTAGTCTGCAGAGCAAAAAGTCTGAAATATCCCTTGATATTGGGAAGAAGTGGCACTGCTGTCATTCAGGACAGAACTCAGGGGTGATTTTTTTGCCTGTGAAAAGTGTTGGGAAGGCAACTCTGCAAAACTGAAACCTTTATTCTTTATACTCGGTATCACACACATGGCCAGGGGAAGGTTTGCCTTCAGACCGTGGGGAACTGAGAAGGATGCTCAGTACCAGAGTTGCTACTGAATGGGTCAATAAGCCCACTGATGTGATGGTGCCTTTCACGGCATGCCTGGAAACCACTGCTGAATGTAATGCAGCATTGACACTTCAGTGAATCGATTTCTCTGAATGCCATGCCAAGCAGATTAGAAGCCTTTGTCAGCCAGTTTGGGTCAAGTCCGTCATCCGATCCCCGACCTATAGCTTGTGGGAGTGGAGTACGACGGATGAAGTCATCAGAAAAGTGCAAAGGTCTTGTGTCCTCAGAGGGGAGAGGTGGATGTGCGAGAAGAACAATGTATTCAAAATAAATCAATAAATCAAAGATGCCAGCCCTGGGCAGATGTGTTTCTGTGCTGATTCTGGTGCCAATGCAGGAGAGCAGCAGAGCAAGGTTTGGCTGGGGGACTGGGGGGGGGCTTTCGTGCTGTAGGTTTGAAATGTACAGTCACCGCTGGAGCATTGGAGGAGAATTAGCATGCAGTGCTGCGTGCCTTTGCTCCCCTGACCCGGAGGACAAAAGCCTGCAGAGTGAGAAGGATTTTTCAAAGTGGTGTGGCAAGCAAGCAACAAAAAAGAAGGGGATTGCGGTATTACAGCTATTTGTTGTATGTAAATGTCTCTTTTTGCTGTGTTCAGATTCTGTTTTCCCCAGGCCTTCCTCTGATTTCTTCATCTCAGCAGATGTGGGTCAGGCTCATCAGTACGTTCAAGAGGGAGATCTCAAGTACTGCAGCTGGATAAGATGCCTTCAGTCAAATGTCACAGCCTGCCCACTCCAGTAAGGGGCATCACTGCTTCTACAAGCATGGGAAAGTCCCAGATCCTAATGCCAGCATTGCTGGGCAGTGTGGTGGATTTTCAGCTTTTCCCTTTCCCTCTCTGTATCTCCACGTTGATCCCAGGATTTGTGAGACGTCGGAGAGGCTGGATGTTCTTGTCTCTGCGGTTTGGACAGGAGAAGGAACAGGACTCATCTGGCTCAGAAACTCAGGATATTATTACATATTGGTAGGCTCTCCAGCAGGGCATGCTGACCACTGCATGTACCAAAACAACCTTGGTTGCTTTTTCTGGCATGGCATTTCAGCTCCATGCCTTAACATGTTTGCATGGTGAGACAGGGGCAGCATTTTGAAAAGTGAGAAGGCAGAGATACACAGAGACCATTAGTGGGAGAGTTCGCTTGAAGAGCTGGAAAATTAAATGAGGAGAATCTAAGAGAGTGATTTAGGAGTGTAGGGGCAGCAAGATGCCAAGGCTATGGATAGATAAATGGAGCATCAATTTGGAGTAAAATGCAGTGTAACAGCTCTGTGCACACACGTATTACAGGATTTTAAAAGCCAGGCAAGTTTAACCCTTACACCTGAGGGCTAGACCTGTCACTGTTGTGGCTGGACTGGGTAGCTCTCACAGGTTGCAGTATGTTTGTGGCTTTTTAAAGATGGGACAGTTTTAGGTCTTGCCACAGGTTGATCCACTTATAGCTCCTGGATCCTTTTGTGGGAGCAGAATAAATGAAGAGAGGAGCCAAGAAGAGTCTGGAGAGTGAAAGCCCAGAGATGGGCGAGCGGGAGCAGGAGGTGAGAGGTGTCTGTGGGTCTTCGTGGTGGTGGAGAGCAATTCAGGGCAGTGGGAGAGAAACCACAAGGCTGTGGCAAGATGACATTGTCAAATTGATGAGACGCGTCCAGGCCATGAATAGAAAAGCCATGACTGAGCCCAGTGCCTGCACAGCATTGGCACGCTGTGCCAGCCCCAAGCTGCTTTGTGGAGGTAGCTTCGGCCTGTGTTGTACCAGCAGTTCTGTGGTGTGGTGTGCCTGTGGCCTGGCTGACCAGCCCTCCTGCCGCTATCTCCCGGGGGTTTATTTGGTCTGTGCCAGCTCTCCATGGGTCAATATCCTTTAGGTTGGGGCCACAGCCTGCTCTGCCCATGGAGATGCTTGCCAGATTTCATAGAACCATAGAATCATAGAATGGTTTGGGTTGGAAGGGACCTTAAAGGTCATCTAGTCCAACCCCCCTGCAATGAACAGGGTCATCTTCAACTAGATCAGGTTGCTCCAAGCCCCGTCCAACCTGACCTTGAATGTTTCCAGTGATGGGGCATCCACCACCTCTCTGGGCAACCTGTGCCAGTGTTTGGTAAAAATGGTAAAAATTTTCTTCCTTATAGCTAGTCTAAATCTACCCTCTTTTAGTTTAAAACCATTACTCCTTGTCCTGTCACAACAGGCCCTACTAGAAAGTTTGTCCCCATCTTTCATGTAGGCCCCCTTTAAGTACTGGAAGGCTGCTATAAGGTCTCCCAGGAGCCTTCTCTTCTCCAGGCTAAACAACTCCAACTCTCTCAGCTTATCGTCATAGGGGAGGTGCTCCATCCCTCTGATCACCTTTGTGGCCCTCCTCTGGACCCGCTCCAACAGGTCCATGTCTTTCTTGTGCTGAGGACCCCAGAGCTGGACGCAGTACTGTAGGTGGGGTCTCACCAGAGTGGAGTAGAGGGGCAGAATCACCTCCCTTGACCTGCTGGTCATGCTGCTTTTGATGCAGCCCAGGATACAGCTGGCTTTCTGGGCTGCGAGCACACACTGCTGGCTCATCTCCAGCTTTTCATCCACCAGTACCCCCAAGTCCTTCTCCGCAGGGCTGCTCTCAATCCCTTCATCCCCCAGCCTGTATTGATACTGGGGGCTGCCCCGACCCAGGTGCAAGACCTTGCACTTGTCCTTGTTGAACCTCATGAGGCACACATGGGCCCACTTCTCGAGCTTGTCCTGGTGTTTCTGGATGGCATCCTGTCCCTCAGGCATGTCAACCGCACCACTTGGCTTGGTGTCATCTGCAAACTTGCTGAGGGTGCACTTGATCCCACTGTCTATGTCATTGATGAAGATATTAAACAGTACTGGTCCCAGTATGGACCCCTGAGGGACACCACTTGTCTCCAATCTCCATCTGGACATTGAGCTGTTGACCACCACCCTCTGAATGTGACCATCCAACCAATTCCTCATCCACCAAACAGTCCACCCATCAAATCCATGTTGCTCCAGTTTAGAGAGAAGGATGTTGTGGGGGACTGTGTCAAAGGCCTTACAGAAGTCCAGATAGATGACAGCTGTAGCTCTTCCCTTGTCCACTGATGTAGTCACTCCATCATAGAAGGCCACTATGTTGGTCAGGCAGGACTTGCCCTTGGTGAAGCCATGCTGGCTGTCTCGAATCACCCCCCTGTCCTTCACTTGCCTTAGCGTAGCTTCTAGGAGGATCTGTTTCATGATCTTCCCAGGCCCAGAGGTGAGGCTGGCAGGTCAGTAGTTCCCAGGGTCCTCCTTTTTACCCTTTTTAAAAATGGGTGCAATGTTTCCCTTTTTCCAGTCACCAGGGGCTTCACCTGACTGCCATGACTTTTCAGATATCATGGAGAGTGGCTTGGCAATGCCATTAGCCAATTCCCTCAGGACTCTGGGCTGCATCTTATCAGGTCCCATAGACTTACGTATGTTCAGGTTCCTCAGGTGGTCATGAACCTGATCTTCTCTTACAGTGGGACGGACATTGCTCCCCCAGTCCCATCTTGTGGTCTACCCACTCGAGAGGTGTGAGAAAAGAGGTTGCCGGTGAAGACCGAAACAAAAAGGTTGTTGAGTACCTCAGCCTTCTCCTCGTCCATTGTTACCAGTTTGCCAGAATATGCAGGTGGAAGATTGTGTCTATGAGCTTCTGTTGGGCCAAATTTATGTTGTCAAATGACTTGGCAGTCATCAGATCTGATCCACCCAGAGGCCTCCCCTGCACGGAGGGGGAGCTGCTGGTCTGGGACTCACTCCCCCACGGCCTCCAGCACCCCGGGGGTTCACCACATCTCTGGTCATGCCCTAACGGCCCAGCTTCCCTCCGGGGGAGGTTGCCTGAGGCATTGGCTGGGGAGGGAGCATCTCAATTTAATCTGAGGTTTCAGTTGTTGTTCGGAGCACTGCGGGAACAAGGGAATTGTAGTGGGATGAGCCGTTGCTGTTTCTCGCTGTTAATACCAGTGACATTGTAATTTTCGTGGCCGTAAAGATGCCCGGAGCAGAGGGCAGGCCCCCTTGGAATTAGCGGCAATTTATTTTTTTTTTCACACTGAAAGGAACAAATGGTCTTTCCAGCAAGCAAACTTTGCTTCTGTTGCCATGGTCTGTCCTCCTCCCAGGAAAGCACTCGCTTCGGAAAGACTCGGCAGCCCTGCGGAGTGCAAAGGGCTGCTCACAAAAAAGACACATGCACACACAAAAAAACCCCAAACCAAAACACCCTGAAGTGAAAAGCAGCTGCTGGAAGTAAGAGCTAGGCTAATGTGGAGATGAAAGCATTTATGCAGAGCAGAGGTGGAGAATATTGGCTCCGCCGAGTGGGTGGAAGCGTCCTCATGAATGAGCAGCACGATGCGGGGCTGCCTCGAATAACAAAGAGGGAAGGAGGGCGTTAGGATTTGATAGTACAGACTTCGGAAAAAATGAGATGCTGAGAAGAGAAGGAAATCATGGCTAATTTAAAACTGCCTTGGAGAAGCAGGTGGGAGGAAGACCTCGAACATTTGCTACACTGTGACTTGAAAGCAAGGAAATGGAAAAACAAGGGTTGGAAGGCAGAGCAAGGGAGGGCTCGTCTCCTGCTCACTCTTTCAAATGAACAATACTGACTCTTGTAGAGAACATTAGGGATTTTCTGAGAAAATGCAGAGCTCCTGGAGTGAACTGTCCTAAGGGAAGGGCTGAAGAAAGAGGATGAAGCCAGTGGCTCCCAGAGAAATGATGATGATATGATGAGTCAGAGACACTTTCGGTTGCACTGAAATATTTACTCTTCGTCTGCCTGTATCCTCAAAGCCCACATCAAGAAACGAGGGCAACCCTTCTTTGACAGGTTAGAGTTACGCTATCAGGTGGTGTGCTAAGGGGATAAATAACAGCAGCCAGAGGAGCTTTATCAGCTCTTCCCGCTGTTACTTGCTTTGGACCAAATTCTTATTGACTTGGTTGGGCGTGCGCTGGGATGACCTAGCGCAGAGCCTGGACACCTCTCCCCAGTGTGCCTGCATTTCCTTTTTTTGCATGCTTAACTTGACAGAGGTGACAACTCCATTATGCAAGGCGCATGTGACAGTGGCACTGTGCCCCTCTTGAAAAGTTGCCCAGGTCTGTATCTCACATTTTATACAAAGAGATCGAGGGCCATCCAGAAAAAACAGGCACAAGCAGCCAATACAATCAGTTTCAATATATTCTCCTCTTCTCAAAAAACCCCTGAACATCTCTCCAAAATAATCAGAGCTGTTAAATAACACTTATTCTGTGAGGAGGAAGTACGGCACGATGGGACCGCCGGTCCATGCCAAGGAAAACACTTGGACTTGCTTGGCCTCTAACAATGGACCAAACCAAAGGAAGCTGGAGGCTGTGGTGCCTATGGGCTGTGCTGGGGGGAGCGGGGGGAAGCGGGACCGGTGGCGGTCCCAGTGGAGGACGGGCATGCAGCAGTCGTGCCGTGCATCTGGAGCGTTTGCCAGCTTGCTCTCCCCCAGATGGTGTCTCCCAGCGGCCAAGCCCAATTCAGGTCATGCAAGCAGAGCACTGTCACCGTGCAGCAGGTTGGTGGTGATCAATCAAATCACAGTGATTTCACTGAGGGAAGAATTTAGATTTTATTTGCAAGAGTAAATGCGTCTCTTTTTTTTTTCTTTCCCCTCTGCTATACCAAATATTGCCAGCTTGTATTTGACAAATAGTATTTCTGAAACACTGTTCATGATCTCAACACCAAATAAAGATGTAGCACTATGTATGTAAAGTTTTAAAGCTTGGAGTACAAGGATGAACTGAAGAAATCCTTTAACGACGGTATCTGATCAATCCCATATTCTGCCTCCACCTTTCCCATGTAGTATTAATAACCCTGTTTCTAACCAGAGTGTCTCCGTCCCACTTTGCCACATCCCACTCTCACAGGTATGTAGATCTTTAGACATCTATCTTCAGATGTCTGCTCAATAGTATTAGTATTTAGCAGCCCAGACTAGATGCCGACTTGGCCCAGGGTGGGAAGGCAGGGAGGCAAGCAGCCTGCTTACCACAGGCTGCTGCATGGAGAGTGCTGGTCCTGTAGGGCCAGATTATATATTCTTTGCTGCAACAACGCAGCATCATGGCACTCACGCAGAGACCCGTCACAAATATGTCATGCATCATGCAGAGAGCCATCACATGGCAAATACAGCACTTGCATGCATAGGTATGAGTTTAAAAAAGAGTAGTATTTGGCCTATACAGTTTGTGTTAGCTGTGCGTGCCTGGTGATGGGAGGGGAGGGCTTCAACTGTATCAGAGATTTTATATGTGAAAAAAGATTTAATGAAGCTCTCTAAGCTCACAGTCATTTTCTTGTCCTTTTTGTGGAGCGGGAGGTAAAAAACATAGATTTTATTAGTGTTGCTGGATCTGTTCTGATAAAAGCTGTCTTTGCTGTGTCTTCCCATCCTCACACGAGGAGACATTTTAGCTCCTATGTTTCTTTACCTCTGCACATGAAACGGATCTTTCCCTCCTATAGGTCTGTCTGTAAAGGTATTTATCTTTGACCTTCAGGTGCCTGCAGTCATCCCCAGTCTCCAGCACTGCTGTTCCTGTCTATGGTTGTGCATGGGGCAGCCCCACTCCCCCATAGCCAGCCCCCCGTGCAGTGTGGGGCAGCTGCAGCTGGGCTCCCTCATCCCACCGGCTGCTCTCCTGGACTGCGTGAGATCCCCATGCGATGGCCTCCATGCAAAAAGGACATATCACGGTGCTTAGTTGGAAAGCTTATAGGAACTGATAAGGAATGAGGTGGTGTCCCACTGGTTGCCCCTGCTTGCAGGGAGCAGGGCGAGGATGTGGTGCTGAGAGGATCGGCATCATGCCAGGACAGGGCTTCTTGTGTCCCAGACCTGCTGCACGGGGCGAGTCCCTGATGCCCTGGAGGTAGGAGCAGGACAGGAGGAATGGCTGAAACACCAACTGCTGACAGCCTTATTTTGGTCAACGTCCTGCTGAAGTCAATGGGATATTGCTCCAGGAAAAACTGGATAAGGATCTGGGGATTTGGCAGTGGGAGAGGTTCTGTCTTCTCGCTGTTTATTCTCCAAGTGGAGCCCTAACCCGCTGTTTGTGACTTCATGATCATTTCCAGAGCCTGTGCTAATGATGTCATACCCGGGGGACTCTGGCTTCAGGTGGGAAATTAACAGCAGGAGCAGATGAACTCTTTAATAAACAAAGTTCCTGTTTTCATGCAAATGTCTTTAGAAATAAGGAATGAGGGGAGTGAGAAATACAGAAATTTATGGTATAGAAGCGACGCTGTTTGGAAACAGACTTTTTATGAGTTTTCCAAGAGGCGCCAGCTGCTCTTTAATGTTTTCATTTAAGAGTTTTATGTATGAAAGCTCTAGCTTGTGTAAACAGCAAGGCTGAGAAAGTTGCAGGGGTTGTTGTTAATGGTGAACCTAACAGGCTGGGGATTTCGCTCGGAAAAGATGGTGAGTGTTGATGTTTATTCAGAGTGGAGGTCTTTAACATGGCCAGACGATGCCTCTGATGTCCGTGTTGTTCTCTGGGCTCTCCTGCCCGTGCCCCTCCCTCTCGTGACCTCCCCCAAAGCCTCCCGTGTCCCTCCTTCCTCCCAAAACCTGGGAAAAGGTGGCACAAGCGCATGGGAAACCCTCCAGCCGGGGCAGCCCCTTCTCCGCTGTGCCGCAGCTTGTCGTCTCTCGGGGAGGCTGGACCTCTTACTCCCCCGAGGAGCAAGCCCCAGGTTAGGAGGTGGCCACGTTGCCCCACCGCCCCATCCCTGGCTGTGGAGGCAGGGCTGGGCAGGGTGCTCCTGCAGCAGCATGGCAGAAACGCCCGCCAGCCCTCCCGTCGCCCTCTCTGCCACGTGCCCTGGTACTCCCTGCCCTCACCAAGAGCCATCGCTGATCCACATCTATTAATCTGCTATTTCGGGGAATGCCTATTGTGCACTCCAATTAATGTAATTGCTTTATTTTGCTGGAGAGAGTGCCGGAGCCCGTGCCACAAATAGCTTTGTGCGCGTTCTTCTGGTGGGCTCCCTTTGTTTGGCAATTAGCTCTCCAGGGGTGAAATGCGTGGCACCATATTAGAAAAAAATAAATGAAATCCCTTCAGCAAGGCCAGCAGGCATGAAGCAGGCAGCTGCATGCCCAGCACTTCCCAAGGAGGACCCGAGCAACGATCCTTGGTGCTTGCTGCTCTCCGTCTTGCTCTCATGTTTTTCTACAGCAGCTTTCTGTTTGCTCATCTACAGGAATATTCTGCATCTAGCCTGCCTGTTTTTGAAAAGGTGACTGCTGATGACAGCTAAGATAACAAGAGGGTGGGGTTTTTTTTTTGTCTTCATGAGAACGCCTCCAGTTCTATTAATAAAATCCTGAATCTGACTCGTCCTTCTGAGAACTCCCAGCCCCTCTTCACCCATTCAAATCTGTATTTTTAAGCTGCTGTAGGTGGATTGTCGACAATGGTTGTTATGCAAACTCCAAATGCTGGCTTCAGGAGCTTCTTGGAAACCTGCAATGAGTAATCTTTATGTTTCTGACAGGTCTACAAGGAGGGAGGGGGAGCAGTTTTGCTGAAGATAGGTTGACAAAATAAGTGTCAATTCACGACAAACTAACTGCCAAAAATACTCACATCAAACACTGGAAACAATTAGCGAACAGTATGACAGAACATCTCTCAGGCTGGAGAGCGCACCGAGGACAGAACCCCTCACTAGTAAACTGATGTTTTAACCCTTTTTTTATTTGCGTCAGGAGAAATGATCAGGTCCTTTGTTCTCTGGCGTTACTTGTAGGTTTGGTGGGGTTTTTTTTAACTCATAGGCAGTGGCTGTACTTGAAAGATGAGATAGGTGTGTTTATTTCTCCAGCTTGTTGTGTGAAGCGAGCACTGATCACATGAGACCTGATTAATACCACGAGGTCGTAGAGGTGTGAGATGGCCATCAAAATTTGAGCAGCTGTGGTCAGTACTAATCTGGACTGCAGAGCCTTCTGAACTCAAAGCTGAAGAAGCAGTCCTCTGGTCCAGTGGTCTAGTGGTCTGTCAGTAGCCTGATACTTTTGGAAAAGATTTCCCTGAAGAAAAATTTCCCTGAATAGAGAATCGGCTGTTGATAGCTCCTTTTGTACATGGTCCACGTCGGAAGTGCAACTTGCAAGCCTTCAGCTGCCGAGCTGAGCAAAACGGGGAGAGAAGGGCTTCTTGGGGAAGAGGACTTGCAGCAACCTGAGTACCCGCCCCGGGTTGCAGTGCCTTTGGGTGCCATGTGGTGCAGTTTGCTGTTTGACCCAAAGCCGTCACATCCTATGCTGGCTGCAGTTAGGAAGTTTGGCTTTGCGGTACCTGTTTCCTGACTGTGATGAGCAGCTCCTGCGGCTGCAGAGCACGCTGGCAGCAGATGGGGTAGAGGAGCCAGCACAGCCCTGTGATGGCCCTCGGGCTTGGGGCTGCTCGTGCCTCTGACACCCAGGGCAAGTTACCCAGGAGTTTGTAACACCATCAACCAAAGGCACAGGCTTATCTCAGTTGACTTTCCAAGATGCCAAGCTCCTCTTAACCATAGCTCATGCTGCTATCACACTCTCAGCCCTCCCCAAAGCAGACTTGCATTTGGTAGAGGTCTTGAGGTGTCTGTCTGTAGCACAGCTGCACAGATGTGACCCTGGGGTCAGCAGTCTCTGAAGGGCACAGTGCCATATATTGCCTTATATTGCTGTTCTCTGTAAAGCACCCTGTGTTATTGTCAGCTGTCACACCCAAGTACCCATACAAGCCGCATCTTTGCATCACGCTGGTAGTCACAAGGAGGTAATACCCACAAGTCCACCAGCTGGAAAGCCCCATCTCCGTGCACAAGTATTGCTTATTACTACCCTGTAGCTCACAGATCTTCAGAAGGCGATCCACTCTGTGAATCAGTGTTTTCTAATGCTGAGAGTCCCCACAGTCCTGCCAGCCTGCTAGTTCCATCGCTCCCCTCTCAAGTGAGTCAACAGCCATCTGTGCATGCTGAAAATCAAGTAACTTCTGCTTTAAGAGAGCTTTTTGTCATTTATAATGAATCCCTCTGCATCACACTATGTGGTACCTAGTGATGTCCAAGAAGAAATCAGGAAGAAAGAGTATCATCTGAAGCCACCCACAGCAGCCTGGTATCACCTTTCCATCTCAGCTGCACTTCAGCAAGCCAGCTGAAACGAGGCAGTTTTCTCTGTGCTTGGTGCCAAACACTATTCTCACTGAAGCAGAGGGAAGTTTTGTTTTTCCCTAAATAGGAATGATTTTGGCCTTTGGTGGTGCTCAGCTGGAAAGAATCCAGCACTCTTCTGATCTTGTCAGAGCGGCTGAGATGGTCATAAATCAGAAGGGCTGCTCCAGAAATATTTTCCCTGAGTTTGATTCTCCATCCCACCATGCTGGTATAATGAAAAGAAAAATTGAGCCCACCACTGGTTTAATTTTACAGATAGCCGCTCTCTTTCCAGGCAATCTTTGTGATTAATTTTTCTCACAGTCTGTCTTTTTTTGGGGGGGGGATTGTTTCATAAGGCCGTTCAGTTTTTTTACTCTCCTCTCCCCTTCCATATGAGGAAGAATAAAGTGAAGAAACAACATTTTCAGAGAAGAAAGACTTGGAAAGAGTTGCTGTTTTCTGGGAGTCTGCTACAGCTGTTAATTTGTGGAAAACCTCAGTGGAAAGTAAGCAATATGGCAGCATCTCTTTACACGAGAATTCAGCAATAGCCTCATTCCAAACCATGGCTGATTTAGGTTCTTGGCTTACACAGCCAAAGCTTCATGTAGTGTCATGCTTTTTTTTTTTGTAGATAATGTTGATGCAGCTGTGGAAGGCTCTGATGTTCATTTTTTTTTTAACATGGAATTGTCGTCATTCAATCAAGCTTAAGCATTGTGGAGCTGTGATGTTGTTTGTCTTTGCTTGTTAGATGTTGGCGGGTGAGCCTGAGACAGGCTGAGATGTTGTTTGGGAAAGAAGAAAAGGCTCCCTCCCTTCTTCCTTGCCTTCTTCACAGAAATGCACACAGACCCGAACTCCCATCCAAAAAGGCAGTAACGCTGAGAAAATTTGGAGCTGGGCTTAAACATTGTGGGCTGGGCCCCTTCTGCCTCTCTAGAGCACGCACGCTCTTCTCTTCCTGTAGACTTTGTTCCTCTCCAGCATTTGTCATGCATAGTTGGTGGCATATCAAGATTTTGAGTACTGTACTGAGTGCAGTAACCTCTTTTTCTTGGATGGACATTTTGTTTGTGGAGAATACAGCGTGGTGCTCAGTTGTCTGGGCAGAAATGAACATTGAAGAAAATCTCAGCTATGTGACATCTATTAGATCAGAGATTAATTTTCCACTAAAAATGTCCAATTATTCAAACCTCTCCAGTAGACGAAAGAGCTTTTGACAATCTGTTTTGCTCAAAACCCCTGCAATTCATTTGACATGGATTAGATGACCTATTAGAGATTAGAAAAGGGGGAAAGTGTTTCTAATTAATGTCAGCCCAGCTGTTAACTTGGGGAGTATCAGTGAGTGGTAGCACAAGGCAAGTCCTTCAGATATTTCTGTGATTACAGTTCACGTGTATATTGCAACCTGGACCTGTAGCCTTCTGCACAGAGCATTGCACAAGTTCCTTGTTCCCAGGTAAAGCATTCCTGTGCACTGGACCGCCTGCTGCTTCTTGGCTCTGCCTCCTTTTCCAAGGCAGGCTTTTATGAATGGGTAAGCCCCATTTTTTTTTCCAGTGCTACCTTGTCACATAATGACTGATTCACTCACCTCCTTATCTCTGGGCCATATGACTGACTTTGATTGCATCTTCCTCGCCAACTTGGCTACGTATCTTGTTTCTTTCCCCGAGGGTGAATTAGGGCAGAATCCTTGAATCCTTAGAGTTTCGCGCAGCATCTGGAAAGAAGAGGAAAACCAGAGATGTGCCAGAAAAAGGCAGGCAGAGAAAGATGAAAGAATTTGGAGGCGGGAAGTATTCGCTCTTGGAATGAAGCTTCCTCCTGGCTGGCCTAAGGCAGAGCAATTTACTCTTTTCTGCAACATGCAGAATGGCCCAGCCCCTGATCTTAGGAGTAAACATTTCAAAGGTGCCTGAGGGGCCCCCTATTTATATTTTTATAAGCTACTTGGTCTCCTTTGAGTCTCAGGCTATATCCCCATTGCCAATATCGCAGCTAGCTTGAAGTGAGGTAGTGTCTTGTGGAGATACCTGGGCTAGGCTGAAGAAGTTTAGCTGCTAGAAGTAGTTTACCCACAGCAGTGCATTTGTCAGCGCATTATACCTGCCTGCTGCCATACCTTATCCTGTGCCAAGTCCTGTTTAAAGCTGTCTCTAGCTCACACTCGGGACCATCTGTGCAGCAAAGGCTTTTGCTGCAATCCTGGCTTCTCTGCAGCCGCCTGCTGAGGCTCAAGGACCTAAATGCCAAAGTCAGGGTAGAGCATGAGGTTTGGGAGCTGGAGTCATGTCAGTGCTTTGAAAACTTTTTGTATGGCTGAACCCACATTCGCTATTAGCACTGTTAAATGCTTTCCTGTTTTTCTCTGTCCCCTTGAACTCACACTGCAGCCCTAACCGACTATCGTGTTTTGTTTTTAATGACAGAGCAAAGGTGCCAAAATATTTCAGTAGCTCCCCTAGGAACATCTGCAACTTCTTTAGCTAGTATTTTCACAGCTGGTCATAACTTTATTTTATTTTTGAATGCTAATAGTAGTGAATCTGGGATCCTGAAGGAGAACAATGGCTAATTTCCCTTGTATCAGGGTTTAGAAGTTACAAAAAGCTACTCTAGTGCCTTTGAATAAATGCTGAGGAACAGCGCTAAGGGGGAGTTTGTCGTTTGAAAGACAAAGTTGCTGAGCTCCAGACAGAGCTTAGACCAGCCTTCAGACTTAGGATAAAGTTTGTGTTTGGAGCCACCAGGATCAAAACATACAGACAACTCAAATGACAGAGCTGCTGCTGCTGCTGCTGAGGCTCATGCTGCCGTGTGGCAGGAGAGCCATCTGATCACTGCCTCCAGTGTGGTTTCTGTCATCGCTGATGAAAACAGCAAGAGTAAAATCTCGCACCTCTAATGTGATACCGAGGTCTAGGCACAGGAATTAGGTCTGGGAATTTGAACTTCCACCCAGCAAAAATGCTGCAGACCTTTAATTGCAGCTCAGATTTATTACCTGCTAGCTATGCTTAGTTGGTCTAACAATGAAAATAAGCTGAAGGCATTTAATCATTGTATCGACCTACCCCTCATAATCTTTATGCTGCACCTCTTCACTCCCTGTATAGATTGAGCTAGCAAAGTACAGAAAAAACCAAAAGCATGCTGCAAAGCTTCCAATTTTACTTAACTACTAACAAATCTATTAAAACCAAAGACGTTTTAGACTGAGCTCTTTACCCAAATGTTTTTTCTCCTACAGTGGCATAGGCTTCGACTCTTGCCGGCGTGGAGCCCGTACCTTACCTCACACTCAGAGCTGCAGCACCAGGTACCACTTCTGAGCAGGAACCCCACCCACCCCCGGCAGCTGCACCCTGACCCAGGCAGCAGCTAACAGGCTGCACGCTCTTTCTCGAGGGGAAAATGCTGGGGGGGAGGCAGGTCTGCAGCCACGATTTGAACAAATGTACGAGCGGCACTTGCAGGTTGAGAAGCAAAGAAATATGTCAGTCTGCATGTTTCCTTGGGATGTCCCGTCTTATCAGTGGTGTCTTCTGCTGGTGACACAGGCAGGCTGCAAAGCAGCACTGGCTGTATCTGCTCTTGGAGAATTCCTTGATGGTCTACCTTTTGGGGGAGCTGGAGCTGCCAGGTGAAGCGGGTAGTGGAGGACGGAGTGATGTGCCACTTCCTGAAGGCGAAAGACGCAGTTTCCCGAAGACATTGCTTCCCAAATGCTGTATCTGTAGATGGACCCATGCCAGCATGCTCAAGCACCAATTAGATCTGACTGAGATTTCCCACAGCTCAGGGGAAATGGCAAGGTGGGGTGGGATTTGGGGTTCCTGTTGGGGCTCATTCCTGACACAGGCAGGTATCTCTGGTGGGCTGTTACGGTGCTCCCCTGGGGGCAGAATGTCCAGTACCCCTCTCGCTTGCACCGGGACCATGAGCTCGTAATTTCCTCAGATGCAGTGGGGTTTCTTTCGAATACCTCTAAGTGGGAGGGGAATATGGCTTGTCACTTTTTTCACATTCCCATGGACCTGCCCTGTCAAACTCAGCGGGAGTTTGCAACTCGAGCAGACACGTTGCTGAGTGTGATAAAATCCAACAGAAATCTTTAAAACTCCCCAGATTACCTCCATTGCTGCAGTTAATTTTTTGTCCATGACTTCTCTGCGAAACCAGATACAACTAAAACATGCAATTCAAGAAGGCTTAGTGCCTTGATCTAAGTGCTAAGGTATTGCATGAGCTGCCTGCCAGATACCACAGCCCCCGCTGTTAGAGACAGGTAATTAGGTCACCACTTGTGAACTTTTGACACACACAGACTTATGGCCTGATAACACGGATGCCCTCAAGCAAGTAAAGGCAATTCACCTATCATCATGAATCTAACGAGCACTGAACTCCAAACAGTCATTTAGAATAAGATGGCTTTAGCCCTCTGTATTTTCATCCTACCTGAAGGCACAGAGCTTGTCTATGTGGGTGTCTTGCTGGAGATGCCCAAGGGAGCTGAAGGAGCTGCTGGGCTGGTGCGGTACTATGCAGGGACACTCGCTTGGGTCCTGTGCAGACACGTGTGCGGTGCCCGCTTTGGGACCCTCCACAGGGGAGAAGGGTGTGCTTTAGCACTTTAACACCATAGCAGGAGGTATCTCTGTGCCACAGCAAGCCTTCAGAAGCAATGCCAGACCATGATGGAGGAGCGTGGCTAAGGACCAAGCTTGGCGGTGCTGTGGTTCCAGGTGTGTGGGAGACAGGAGTTGTCCTAAAAATGTCTCCTATCATCTTTCATAAGTGGAAAATGCAGGGGCTAGTCATCTCACCTCACTCTCTCCTTGCTGTATTTGTGTATTCTGCATGTTTTTTCCTCATACTCCATCTCAAGACACTTTCCCATCGGCTCATGCTGTTATGTCACTCTCCAGTGGGTGAACTCAGTACGACCAGGAAACGCTGAAGGAAAATGAGATGCAGATGTGGTAACTGCATTGATATTCCCCTTCAATGCAGTTGCTGTTGGAGAGCTTGGACGGTTACTTTGACTTTGCTCCTCCACGGAGCACGCTTAAATCAAAGCGTCAATCTTATCTGCCTTTTGGTTCAGCCTGCCTGCCCCTATGGAACAGCTTGTTCAATGTCCTTGCACACTCCCTGGTCACCCTCCACGGGGATGACTGAGTCCGTAATGCAGCACATCTGGTGGGGACCACAGGGGACACTGGAACCTAAGAGGGGCCTGGATCTGCTGTTCAGTTATGTCATGTCTGAGTGGTGCTTGTTTGTGTATTTTCAGAAAACCCAGATAAAAGAATATGAGAAAAGAAGAGTAAAAAAGGTTTTTCTCCATAAATTAATAGCGACCTCAAAGCTCCCATGGTGGAAAAACTGCTATGTGATGCAATGCCAGTAAAATAGAAGCAACTGTAACTTCACAGAAAAAGCAGTGATATTCTGATTAATTGCTGTGTTTTCTGAGGTTTCAGTAAAAATGGCTGCTGATTATTTCTGAAACTTGTGATGACTGTCTTAGTGCCTAACCCCTTCTTAACATCAATTTGGCAAACAGAAAGGGAAATATATCATACAATATTCCGCTTGTAGGGCCAAGTTCTGTCATCTATCTGCTTGCAAAGCCTCTGTTGACTGCCTTGGGATTTCTCCTTGCAGAATGATGGCAGGACATGATCCAGACCCAATATAAATGTAACATATGAACCAGTATATCTTCAGATGGAGAAAACGTGTGTGGAATTTCCCTGTGCTATCATGTGCATACTTTATAGGCAACTGCATCCACAGTTATTGAAAAGAAGCACAGACGTCTGTGGTTAGACATCAATGACTATTGTGGGAGGGAAAAGAGGGATACTGAAAGGCTTAGAATTTGTGCTTGATTGGTTTACTGAGAAATACTAGGCAAGAAAAATGAAAACAGTTTAGGATAGAACCATAAGGAGGGGAAATTGGCATTGCTGGCAATACTGATGAAATATAATGTTCTTGCCAGAAAAGTATAAATAATGGGTTTCCTGATAGAAAATGTTGATGAGGCCAATAATGGGGAGAGTCTGAGGGAAATGTAGGCATGTGGAAACTGAGTTTTATTTTGGCGGTGACTGAAAATAACCATGAAGCCTGGAGCTTGTAAACCTGGGAATCCTGAAATTAATAATTTTCAGAGTTGGAGTTTAACTATTGGAGAGTGACAGCCCCATGAGGACCATTTACTTTTCAGGTCTTGCATAGCCTTGCCTATTTTAAGTCCTCAGACTCACTGCTGGCTGTATTATGTCTTGTCAAGCAGTAGTTAGCCGAGATAGTAGCCGTCATTCAAGCTGCAGTCATGGAGGCTGCAGGAAGTGCTGGTGGCAACGGGATGTTTGGTCACTGGCTCTGCTTTGGGTAGGTTTTACATTGCACACATCTCTGCGCTACCTGATTGATGCTTTCCTTAGGTGACTTACATACCACCACTATCTGTCCTGTGCTATTTTTTTCTAGTCCTCTCTCCACAGGGAGGAATGTGTACCATATAGTACTGTGTTTCAGTAGAGTTTCTTGCTCAAGTCTACACCATGGGACACACTGAAGCTCTGGAGGTCTCTTGTCTAAACCCCTGCTCAGAGCAAGGCTAGCTGCACAGGGAGATCAGGTTTTTCAGGGCCTTGCTCAGGCATATTCTGCACATCTCCAAGGATGGAGATTTCCCAACTTCCCTGGGCTGTAGGCCTGCTTCATCAAGTAGGATGATCCTTCTTTACAACTTTAAATGATTGGTGCTGATCCAGGTTTTAGGCCTTTACAACAGAGGATGCTATTCATCGCCTTTGGGGCAGGTTTGGGCTGTTTGAGTAGAAGCAGGTGAAGGAAGATTTTCTTGGCCTGACAGCAAACCTCAGTATCAGCCCCAAGAAACTCAATCTAAAGAGGTTTCCACAAAGGTGAGCCTTAGGCTACCTGGCAGAAGGAAAGAGGCTCCTGCAGGGAACGGTTCAGAGCACCTCTCTGAAGCTTCTCTTTTGAAATGCCCTTAGGAAGTGCTGGTCTATCTTTACTGATAACGACAGGCATGTAGGAAGATTAGCTTCCCCTCTGCTTCCTAGGTGCATCCTCTGAGCATGAGCCTTTCTACCACTAAGCCTGAAATTTGCATCCTTTTTTCTTCATCTGGACAGAAAACTAAGGAGATCTGGAAAGGCAATGGGGAGAAAGGTGCCGCTGAAGGGCAGTGATTCAACAGCTTGGATTCGTATACAGTAATGATAATGCCGATGATCCACCAGCCCTTCAGCTCCTTGTCCCGTGCATAGGTTGTGACTGTCCTTCGACAGACTTGGGAATTTATTAAGATAGAGCAGTATTTGCGATCAACCACTGTTTTTCATCACCTGGGAGCTCGAAAGTCTCAGTCTTATAAGGGATCTCCTGGCAAAAATCCCAAACCAAATCTACTGCCTTTACACCTGGTGGCTCTCCTCTACAAATACAAATGTATTGGTAGTTAAAATCTCAAAACAGTCCACCAAATGCATCCACACATGTCAAAGGAAAAGCAGACTGGTGATCAGTTAAAAGACTTGCTACGCTGTGCCCCTGATCCCCACATAGTCAGACCTTGGTGGGTAGCAGAGGAGAAGGGTTCTAGGTGGGAAGGCTCCTAAACCCCCTTCCTCAGCACCAGAAGCTGTAGTCTGAACAGTCAAGCAGCAATGACAGTAGATAGAGAAAGGCAAAAAATTGGCAGTTGTCCAGACCAAGCACAACTCCATCACTTCTTCACCACACCATGAGAAAAAAACCACCAGAAGCTTCCCCAGCATTGTCCTTTCACATGCAAGCATGACACTCTGCTTGGGGATTGTCATTGGCCAAGGAGCCACGTGGTGCAGGGATCCCGGTGGCGTGCTGCCCAGCTGTGGTTCAGGCCCCTCCATCCTGGGCAAGCTCCTGGCTGGGAGGATGTTGCAGAAGTGTTTGCTATGCCCTCTTTCAACTTCACCTGTGCTTAGTTTTTCTGGCAGATAGGGCCGAGCCTCCTAACTACTCATTTTGGAGGAAAAAAATAATTTGCATGCAATGGCAAGACACTGCCACAGGATGTTTTGTTTTGTATGTGACTCTTGCTTTGGTCCTTTGCTCCATGTTGGGATTCGATATTGTAATGAAAAATCCCAAGGTTTCCCTTGGCATTCCCACTTTATTGGAAAACATTGCAGGTCACACAAAGCTAGTGGGGTACAGGTCACTCCTAAAAATCCACGCATGCCTATAGGTTGCAGGGTGGCTGGTGAGCCCCTCTCAGACTGCCAACGCAGCAGTGTCCCCCTCGTATAGTGCTTCCCTTCTGCTGCTCTTGTAGCCTAGCTTCCCAAGAGAGGAAGGCTTGCGGGGTCTTGCTTCACATGTGTGTGAAAGAAAGTCACTGACAAACATCTTTCAACATTTGGTGGATTTCAATCAAATTTGTCAGTAGGGTGGAGATCTCAGAAACTTTATGTTCTTACAAGTTTTGTGAAAATAAACAGCCAGGTAAAGAGGAGACAAGTCCTCATTGATACTCCTACTGTGGGAAAGGCTAAAGTAGGAGCTTGTATCTGATTACAGCATCTGGATGGGAGACACAAAGCTCCAGGGTTTTCCCTGGCTATGGAGCTATTTGTTTATTTCCCCATCCCAAGTATAGGCGAAGCACTGCGTGATGAGAGGTGGAGCTGGGGCTGGTTTCCCATCTGCAGTAAAGACGGCAGCGCTGTAAGTGCTACCCTAAGAGCTCAGTCAACAGGCAGCCTCTTTCCAGGCCCCTCTGGATCTCTTCTCTGTCCACTGTGACAAAGGCTGGTTCGTGAAATGTGCGCATGTCTCCCTTCTGGCTGCTGGCAAACAAGGGCGTTTTTTTTTTCTTTAAAACGGTGCACAAAATGCTTACCCAGAGTCAACTGTCTCTGGCCTCCTGTCTGCAGAATCTCTTTTATGAAGTAAATGTTTATGCTTTCAGACTCCCTCTAGGCCTGTATAATCATTCAGCACATGGCTGCAGGATAAATCTGTTCTTGCAGTTAGCAAAGGAGTAAATGCATTCTCCAAAATCCTCAGCGAAACCACGAGAATTGGAGGGACACCAAACCAAAACATTCTTCTCATTTAGGCTGTTAGAGCTGCTGGGAAACTGGATATTTTGCAAAGGAACTGGCTTTTTTTCCCCCTTCACTGCTTTTTTTTTTTCCTTGAAGTCTGCAGCAATGGAATGAGTGAATTGTTTCCTGGGGCAGCTGCTGTGTAACATCCAATACTTTATTCTTTGAGCTCATAAAAATAAGCGCATCGAGAAGAATAAAGTGGCAAGTTGCTCAGCGTTCCAGAGGATCGGGTGGCTCCAGAGATTTCATGTTTGTTTTCTTGGCATGTGCTAGATATGTCCATCTTTTTTCTTTCAGCTTCTGCAGGCACCACCTGCCCCTTGTTCTTCTTCAAAAATAGATGAAGTAAATCTGAGACATGGGGCCTCAAGGGAGTGCCTGGGGAAGGAGCGGAATAGAAAACAGTAGGAAGAGAGAGAGAGAGGCTTGTATCTCTCTTCAAGGGATGGAGATGATAGATTTTAAAAAGTCTTAAATGTCTGAACAGTTGGTGAAAACTGTCAGCCATTGCACCTTACTTGTGACACATACCTCTACAGGCAGATTTCCATCCACGAGTTAAAGGAGCAGGCATTATATAAATTTATGGCCTCAGTCCCTCTTACAGCTCCATTCCTCTCCAAGCCGTGCAAAGTGCCATGGTCCCGCCGCAACGGCCAAAGCTCAGGGCAACCAACTGGCAGTGCAAAATTGCTTTGCTCATCTTACAGGATCCCTGATGCAAGCTGTTGGGGTGGAAAATGCAGTTTCTTCCCCCTGGAAACAGACGTCGAGCAGGCAGTAGCTGAGGGTCTTCGCCATGGGATCTGAAACATCCAGGCTCACCATGAAGGGGAAATCTCACTCTTGCTTCTGCCAGTGAGGCAGGCTGGAGGGAAGGGAAAGGTGTAATCAGCAGACTGGGGAGATCAGTTAAGATGCATAGAAAAGGAAACCAAGGGCTGTGTGAATTGTGCTTCCCTGGCTCCACAGCACATCAAATCAGCATGGCATAAGCTTCCTTTTGTCCGAGGCATGCTTCACCACAGGTTTCCTATCACAAATGGCGTGGCAACATCCCCACCCTAACAAATAGCAGAGGAAAGAGCAAAGCGGCGCTTTGGGTTTGAGGGTCGCTTTTAAGGGGCTTACACCCAACAGGTACCCACCCGGAGGGGGCTGCCTGGGAGCCAGTGCCAGCGGCGCCCCACGCCACGGTGCTGCAGCCGTGGGCAGGGGACCGGCATGCAGCACCCACCCAGGGTGGCATCCTTCACCTCCTCCCCTCCCTCTGTGCAAGCAGCCACAGCATCAGCTGAGGCAAAGCTGTGCAACTTGTGAAAGTCCACGTGGCTATGCTGATTCACAGTCTCCAGGACGCAGCCTGTCCTCGCTGCCTTTCTAGCTGGTCTCCAGATCAAGGTTATCTGAGGGACTTTGGACACCCACGCGGAGGATGCAGCTATGTGCCGCAGCCGATTGCACTTCAGAGGACCACTTGCAGTCCATATTTCCCTGCTCCTTGAAATGTTGGAGTGGTCTCCACTATTTCATACATTTAATGCAAAAAAATCGCTCCATCCTGCTTCATCTTAGAGGTAGGTGTGGCAGAACACATGCTTGGGACCTTCTTTCGGCAGTTGAGGAGGGAGCAATATATGTCCATGGATCTCTTTCACCCATCCTGTGCTGGTTTAAAGGCCCCTGATATCACTGGAACCTTCTTGGGTATAGAGAAAGATGAGTGTGAGATCCCATCAGCGTGTGGGGCAGCAGCAGGGTGCGCATTACACTGTGATTCCTGCAGCGTATGATTTGTGACCCCCCCCCACGTAATCTCTCTGCTCCTTATCTTCCTATCTGTGAAATGAGACATCTCTTTGCCTTTGGAGAAGGCTCTGAGATACATGGAGGAGCTGTG
Source organism: Harpia harpyja (assembly GCF_026419915.1). Classification (NCBI taxonomy): domain Eukaryota; kingdom Metazoa; phylum Chordata; class Aves; order Accipitriformes; family Accipitridae; genus Harpia; species Harpia harpyja. The sequence continues at coordinate 34,036,831 of NC_068952.1, forward strand.
CTTTCTTCATCGGTAAGTATTTCTGTTTCTGGCTGACTTCTGAGTTTACTGGTGTCAAATGGTATTTAGTATTGTCATGGTTATCTGTGGAGGTTGGCAAGAGTGAGAAGGATATTATCTGAGGCAAAAGCAATCTTCTCTATGGCCTTCTAAGGTCATGTGTCAGAGCACATTAAGAAAATGTACAGACAGAGACTTCCTGGCCAGTATATTTGCGTCTTGTAACAATGTACGTGAAATGTTTTGAAGAAGGAAAATATGGAAATGACAAAAGTGATGAAATCAATAAATTAGTATCATATTAATAAAAAATCACTTCATCCGCAGCATGAAGGTTTAGACAAACATTAAATAGGAAAGACAGCTGCCTGGGAGGAAACCAGTGCTGAAATTAACTGTAACCAGATGAAAAGTACCATTATCTTTCTGAGCAATGTGCATATATCTCCAGCAACAGTCCAAAGTGCTGCCACTTACTGTAATGCTAGCACAACTGTTGGGGACTCTGCTTTAGCTTTTTTAATTATAAAAGGGCAAATTCTTATATTATGGGAGGGGTATGCAATGAGACATACACATTTTTTAAATTAAGAAAGTCCTTTCTTCTCCTCATGTGGGAGGAACTCAAAAAGACAAACATGGAAACTTTCTGTTTCTGTGCAAAGTCCTGACAAGCCATGTAGAGGAATCCAAAACATCCCAGTGCCTCACCATAGGTCTGCCACTGCTTTATTGCACAACCTTGGACAAGTCACTTACCGTCACTGTCCATTTACCTCCTCTGCAAAAGGGATAAACTATCCTGAAGCAGATGTTAGATAGTATGTGAAAAGCAGGATCCAGAACTGACTACAACAAGGAAAGTACCATATTATTACAAGCAGGTGACCTCCTCCAGGACAGAAGCATTACAGTGATGGTCCTTGTAATGAAGAGGCGGTGAAATAATAAAAAGAGGGAGACCAAACCCTTACCAAGAACACTGTCAGTAAATTGGCATGGGCAGCTGTCAAGGGGGGGCTGGTTTGGGGATAAAGTCTGCTCCTTCAGCATCCTGGTGGGCTTCCTAACCACAGTTTGAGTCTCCCTGTGCTATTCAGTCATCCTCCACAAGTAGTCCCATGGACACTGCTACTGCTCCTGGAGCACAGCACCGCTCCAGATGTGCTGAGTGGTAACTGTCTCATCCTAAATCAATCTTCAAAACAGGGATAATATGCCAGAGACCTTTAGTGCATTCACTAAAAGTAATAGTTTTCAAATGCTTCCATAAAGTGGCACAGCTGGAGTTCAAAAAGGCATTTTATGGCTTTGTGTTTTGCTTTATAAGTAAAGAGCAGAAAGAAATACATGCTATGTATGGCTGTGTTTATAAGAGTGGAGAGATCTGGGTGTGTAGATTGAAATCCTGTGTGGAAGTGTGTGAAGCAAACCAAGTATGTCCTTGGGAATTAAAATAAAAATAACCCGTGACCTTTCCCTAATGAGCTGTGTGAAAGGTTGGTAGTGATGGCCAATAGACTGCACTTGTCATAACAGCATCTCATATGCTGTTTCACAGCGGGATTCACAGCAAGAGCTCACTAGTCCTGATTTCTCCATCCATTTCCAGCAGAGCATCCATTCTGTGCCGAGTCCTTTAACCACACCCATCCTCGCAGCTACAAATTGCTTTATGTGATATCTGAGCGTTCATGGTATCCCCAGACCCATTTTCTTTCAGTGTGTAGTGTATCCCATCTGGTTTCCTTTCCCACCCCTGCATTTCACATGGTTACCTTGAGATTTACAGTCCCATGGCCATGTACAGAGGTGGACGTGCCATCATGAGCCTTCTATGCATGCAGCAGTTTGCTCTGCACTGCCAGAGGGACTGGGGGCTGGAGCCCAAGGAAATGTCATGTGGTTGTTCACTAGCCAACAACAACAAGGGAACACCACAGACCCTCTCCTCGTGCAACTGATATAGGTTAGAGATGAGTATTTGACCCACTTGTACATGTCAAGCAAATCACCTCCAATATTTCAGGCCAGTGTAAGTGAAGGAAATCCATGCAGTCCTTATGAGGCTAACATGATGGCACAGCATCATTAATAACAGACTTTTTACCTAAATTGCCAATGTGTACTTGATTTTCATTCTTGGTAATCATTTTTTTCTCTCTTCTCTCCTGTCCTTTCCACAGCATTTCATAACTATGTAAATGGTAATAACTGTGGGGCCTCTGGCTTTAAAGTAAATGCTTTCCTCAGCGGGGAAATGCCCTCTGGTTCCACGAAGAGCATGCATACCATACTGAAAAGCAAAACAAACACTCATCAGAGCTTTCTGCAGAAATTTGGGAACTTGGGTTCTCTTTTTTTTGTGGGCGTGTGTTTCTTTTTAAAGACTGATGAGATTTAGTAGGGAGGAAAATGTCCAGTGCGAGGGGTTTTTGCTGTTTGCTCAGCATGCCCGCAGGAGGGTGCAAGAAGAGGAAAGCGCAAGTCCTGAGCATGAGCATGAACTCAACCCATGCCATGGCAGGAGGAGAGCGGCATGGCCACACCAGCATCACCAGTGACAGCAGCAGCTCTGCTGGCAGCAGTGGTAATCAGCTGGCTTTAAGCAAGCTGAGCAAAGCAGCGTGTTGGAGGAAAGGCATCTATTTTGCTACATAACGGGCTGTGGTCCATCCTTGTGCCTCTTCGTTGTGCTTCTGAACGCTTAAGTATATTTGCACTGGTGGCACCTAAAAATCCCCAATTCAGAAGGCAGTTTCATCTTCTGTCAGGCTCTGTCAGGTGAGCCAGAGGCACTGGGCTGCCCCATGCAAGTTGTATGTTCACCCTCGGGCTGTGGCACTTCCCCAGATCCCCTTGACACCCAAATCCAGAGTGTCTTGTCCCTCATGGGGTCCTGGGGCTGGTGAGGAAGGAGCTGGGGCTGGGTCCTGCTGGCCTCCTTGGATGCTCGAGGCCACCTGCATCTCTGCTGGTGAGGCCACAGTATGCTGTGGCAAACACGAGAAGATATCTAATAAAGCAGAGCTTATTGGAGAATCAAAGCGAATCAATACAGAAAATGTAGCTTGCCCTAAGCTGTCTGAATCCCAGCCTTTGATGTGGGAGCCTCCCTGGTGCCCTCGGAAGAGTCTTGGACCTTGGGTTTTCAGCCTGGTGTCCACAGTTCAGTCCCTGGTGCCACCAAGACCCACCTCCTTTGCGGCTGTGCATCCCCCCTGCTGTCCTCTTGGAGTTTCCTCCATGAACTAGCCGTGTTTAGCCAACGAGACCCAGTTGTTCCTGCTCACTCAAATCATAGGATTTCAGTGTTTGAGCAGGGGCTGTGTCTAGACAGTCAATTACTCTCTGCTCTCCTGTCTCTTAAGAAACTTCAGTGTGAATGTCTTCTTTGACCTTGCATGTATAATTATTTGTCTTCCCTATAAATAATGGATTTCTTTGTTGCTGGTTGGTGCTGATTCATTAATATTTTGTTACCTCCTTGAGTTTCAAACACACTTAGCATCTTTCCAATCTACTCTTGCACCAAAGCCTTGCTCCTTTGCATGCTTCCTAGCTCTTCTCTCAGCTGACATTTCCAAGTTTTCCATAATCCCATTCACTTTAACAGTAGATCCTCCGCTGACAATATCTGTGCTATCACATGATTCCAGCTTAGCTTTTCTTCATGAAAAATGGGATGATTTGCAGAGTTTCGCTCTGCTCATGTACTCACACCCCAAAAATCTCTTCTTCACATTCATTACCTTCACATCAAACCCAGGAATCTCAGTTTTGCCAGTTAAGGGAGAAGGAAAAACTGCAGAGAGTTGCAAAGTGGGACCAAACCTTGAGGATGTACACTTCACATAATGCAGAGTATTTTCCCAAGGCGTTTAGTAGCAAAGCCCCATGGAGGGCAAACCCAGAATGAATCTGATGAGCATGTGGAGGGTAAATTCCTGGAAGCGTTGCAGTAACACGGGCTCTACTTCCCAGGTGACAGCTGGCGGTCATGGTTCTTCAGTTTTCCCTGTTGAAAACCAACCCAAGTCAGGTTAGCACCGCGGGTCTCAGGTAACCCCTCGCAGCACACGTATGCTTCTGGGGGCAGGAGCAGCATCCCACGAAGCTTGGTGCAACAGAACTCCAGCTTTGGTTAAGGCCCCCTCGGGCACTCCTCTAATTGAGATGCTTAGTACAGGTAATTAGTGAGGGCGCTAATTGTCCGTTTTTAACATCTCATCTTTCTCACACTGCAAATTGGCTGGTAGAGAGAAGAAAAGGCACAGGAACTGTCAATACCTCTCTGCAGATAGCTTGCTGCACTTAAGGAAATAGTCTTTGAGAAGTGCAGTAAATTTACTGTAATCTGCCCAAAGGCATAGTAGCGAAGTCAGCGCGTTGTGAAAATGATAGCAACCAGTACCTTTTTCTCAGGCAGGACAGGAATTCATAGCGTGCTTGTTGAGAGGAACTACAAACCTGGCAAGGGCTATATCTCTCAGATGGGATCACAAGGGCATGGGAAGGGCTGCGCAGAAACAGGGAGGGCAAGTAGGGCATTGCACTCTCAGATCAATGCTTTAGCTGCTTAGAAAGACCCCCAAATCTGTAATGTTACAGTGCACCTCACTAGTGTGGGGAGGGATGTCCTAGCCCCACATTTGCTTTGAGCCCCCTGCTCCACCCCTCTCCCTGCATCTGGAAGAGCTAGGTGGTCCCTTGGGAGATTGCAATAAAGGCACTCGGGTGCTGGGGTTGCCTTTTCAGGGTGAAGGACCCAAGTGTTGGGCGTGCCAAGAGCCACAGTCTGTATGCCCAGCAGACATCATTTGGGATAGCCCAGGCTCCCCATCCTCTCTGTCCTGGGACCCTCACCTTTGGTGATGGGCAATCCATCCCTGCCTGCCCTGGGGGCACAGGGGCAGCACCGCAGCACTGAGCAAAGAAGCCAGAGTTGGGTTAAAGTGGTTGAGGCAGAGATCTGCACACTGCATAGCTGCTTACCACAGCATCTGTGATGCACCCCAATGCCTGTAGCAGTTCACACCTGCTCACACCCTTCTCGCACTGAAGAAACCAGGAAATTGGCTCTTTGTGGCTCTTTGTGGCAGTGCCGGGGTGTTTCTCCCATTGATGGAGTATTGCAAAACCACACAGCACTCTGCTGCTCCCCTGGGAGTTAAAAGGAGCTGATTTTTTTCTTGGCTTCACTGGGATCAGCAGGAGAGCAATACACAGAGCATCAGTCCCGCACAGAGCCTGCCTCTGCTGTTGGCAGCTGCCTGTCCCAACAGCTCACACCTTGACTGGGGAACAGGGCATGTTGAATGAGCTACTCAAGTCCATTGAGTCCTTAAGCATAATTGCTAGGACAAAAATGATTTTCAAACATTTAAATTCATTTGAAACCTGCTATATTTTTATCATCTTCTTTGACCACCCACTGGATACGTGCTGAAATCCAGCCTTTTGCAAGCCCTGTCTGGCTTTTTTATATGGCTAGTAAGATTTCTGCAACCTCTCCCTCCTTTTGTATCCCCAGTGTTTCTGTGCAGTGAGAGAAAGACAAGGCAGAGGTGGAGTGGGGATGCAGCACCTGTACTGCCCTGCCAGGGAGCAGGGAGGCACCTGAGGCCATGTCCTGGTACCGGTCTGCCCTGGTAGGGGTTACTCTGGCTGGACATCCTCATGCCTCAGGTAGCTGCGCTACAGCAGCAAGGAGAGCCGGGTTTGGTTGCCAGTGGCAACTGCTAATCAGATGTATCCCCATCAAGACACGGGATTTCCTCCCTCCTGGGTCTTGCTGCTTACTTGGGGTCTCCAAGGCTGTTGCTGTCTCCCACAGTGTGTGCAGCCCCAATCCCCTAAACTGTCCAGCTTGGAAATCCCCAAACTAGCAACTGTGGAAGCAATGAATACTTGGTACTGAATTCTGCTCACTGGGTCCACAACCCTGCTCAGGCTGCTGGAGGCCAACTGGTGGCTGGTTCCCATCATGTCCAGGGATGGTGGGAACAGATCATTTATTCCTGCTTCTCCTTATGCTGAGGTGCTGGTGGGCTGATCTGGGGTGCAACGCTCTCGGTTCAACATGAGCTGTGTGAGAGTGGGACTGTATGTGTAGCCCGCTGCCAGATGAGTAGCCTGGTGTCTTGGGAAATAGTCTTTATTCGGTGTCCGCAGCTGGCTGCCTAGTCTGAAATGCTGATGTTTGCATTGTTTACAGGAGGCCCCAGCTGCAGATTTCAGTTTCCCCAGATTTAGGGTATTTTGGATCTGTGGCTTCGGTTTGGCCTCTTGTTCAGAGGCGGGGACCAGTTGTTTTAAGTGGAGAGCTGAGTTCACATGATAAATCTGCTTCCCACAGTATTGGGCAGTAGCTGGATTCATCCGGTGCGTTTGTGTACGAAATGCCTAGATTTCAAAAGCTGTCTGTTCCATGAGCTATGGAATTTTAAAAGCTCTATTTCTTACAAATTTGTGTCCTTTATCTTCTGCAGCCCCACTGAAACAACCCCAGTTCCTCCACCATATCCCCTATGGCTTCCTCCACCACTTAGTATCTTCAGCTCCTTTCCAAGTCCCCGTCTCCCTCAAACTTTCAGTTGTCATCCACCTTATTACTGCTGTAACCTCAGCTCTTTTCCATTCTCCCATCTCCTCAGTCCCATCACCTCCCATGACCTGTTCCCTTGGGAAGTCTGGCTGAAAAGCAAAATCAAGGCTAAGCACTTTAACTGGATCAAAATTGTATTTTTACAATTTCTGCAAATGCAGCAGAGTGGATTTTACTGGAAACTAAGCACACTTCAGAAGTCTTTGCAAGGCCAAGCACTGCCCAGATCTAGTGCTGCACCACTGCAGCAGGGGCAGAGCATCCTCTGCCATGTCCAGACCTCAGGCTGCAGTGTCAGGCTACCGTCAAGCTCACTCAAATCCATGCTGCCATCACCAGAGGGTGTTCCTGCATTTTCCCCGGTTCATGTGCCCCAGAGTGCTGTGTGAACAGTCCTGTGGCCATGCTGTATGTTGGAGTGACTTGCTGGTCCAGAGGAAAACGAATGACTTTTAGTGTGGCAGGGCTCAGTCTCCAGAGGGTTGATGAGCAGAGGCAATTCACCCCACAGCTTCATGAGCCTTTGGTCTGACACCAGGCAGGTGGCAGGAAGGTATGAGCAGAGATGAGAGGCAGGATAGGACCATAGCTTTCAGCAGTGATGCCGTCTTTGGTCAGTGTTGGGCTGACCGTGACACTGTGTCCCAACACACCCTTCATCCCAGCAAATGTTGGAACGACAAGCACTGAGTGCAGCAGGCTAACATGAGCTTCATTTTTGGGGTGAGGAGGAGGAGGAAGGGAGGTCCACCCCTTTTGGGCCCAGTGCAGGGGTGATGTTCAAGTAGCATAAACTCCCTCCTCAGAGCACGGCAGGCCACTGCACTGCAAATAAGCTACGGCATCGTTATCAGACCCATGCAGTGCCAGGAGACATCAGCCCTTCTCTGTTAATACTCTCTGTTTGTTCCACAGCATATTTCATCAGTACCACTGGATGCCTCTTTTCTCTTTCAACAGAAGACACCCAAGTTAAGCCAAACCCCCACAACTTCCATTAAGCAATGCTATCATATTAAAAGAAAATAAACTAGGGGAAAAAAAAAAGCCCAGTTCTTGCAGTTTGCATCAAGATACGAAGACAGATTTCCAGACAGTTGCGTGCACAGGGGCTGCAGAGCAATTTGGTGTGCAAGCCAATGCTGTCAAAGTGGGAGGCAACGGTGTCAAAACTATTGATGATGGGAGCTGTGCTCACACAAGGGAGCAAATCCTTCCTGGTGCAAGTCCAGGTTCCTCAGAAATGTTCTCAGCTTATATCTCTTTCCCTTGACTTTGGACCAACTTGTTTTTTCCTTTCTGCTTCTACAAACCATGGCAGGTTCATCCAAAAACCTGTCATCCTTTTTAACAAAAGGGTGAAATAAACATCCCAGCATCATCCTCGGCAACCTGCCACAGAGAAACTGCTTCAAGATATGACAAGACGAATACTGCCTTTAAATGCGATATGGAGAGGAAATGAATGACGCCCACTTGGAAGAAGCAGTGTCGGGGCCCTGCAGAGCTGATCTGCTGGTGGCAGGATGGGGTGCCAGCATGGCAGCGGGCAGGGAAGGGCTGGGGGGGGTCACCTCCCAGCACAGCCCTGGCAGATCTCCCTGGAAAAAAGCATGTGCTCCTCATGACCCAAAGGGTCTGTTGGTCACACTGAGGGCCCTGTCTTGGCTGTCTATATCAAACCAGGATGAACTTCTGTTGGCGTGGGCAGATAGCACTGGCAGGGCTCTCCCAGATGGTGTGGAGACAGCATCAGGGCAGCTGCGCCTTGTTTTGTTAAATTGCCTATAAAAAGGGCAGTGCTCAAGGCAAGCTGGTTTGTTTGTTTGGTTTTGGTTTCTTTTGGGGTTTTTTGTTTTTTTTAAAAAAAGGTAATGCTAGTGGATCTAGACTGAGGCAACAGGAAAAGGCTAACTTCAAACTTGCTAAAGAAAACTGGTAAGAGAAAGAGGGCCTGTGGGGAAATAAATGCACTAGCAGGGTATGAGAAGAAACCATGGTGTGCAAGGCTCTCGGTCTGGAGGCCTTTGAGTCTTCTAAGGGCTGTGCAGGTGCCCTGTGCCCACCCACATGGCCTGCAGGAGTTTGGTGCAGAGCTGTATCTAGGCATCAGCAGTGGGTGACTCTGGCTCCCAGGGATGTGGTTGGGGGGGGGGTCTGACTGCTGAGTTCTCCACCACATTACCCTGCTTGGGTCTGCTCTGTGCTGTGTGGCTCCTTCTAAGGTAACAGCATGCCATGTGAAATGCACTGAAATGTTGCCATTTAAAGGTGATCTATGGTTTGTCCTTCTAGTTCTTTGCTTTTAAAGCTTCTCACTGCCAGGGACCCACCATAAAACACAAAAATGTAGCATGCTCTTCTTGGAGAGACTTGAGTTATTTCGTCTTGGTGTCTCTAATCTCAAAAGCACATCAGAGAAATGTATAAAGGATGTAGTCTTTGCCCCAGAGATGTGATCTAAACGTAGATAAAGCATAACTAAAAAGATGACATAACAGGACACTAGAGGGAAAGGCACTGCGGTGTTATATTGATGGGGTACTGCAGCCTTTGCTAAGTTTATGAAGACTAGCAATGGCGATTCTGCGTGTGCCTATGCACATATGCACACACGTGCATATGTGTATATGCAACCATTACTTTAGCTCTAGTTGCTAAAAAATCATCCCATAAATAATTTGAAGTGAAGAAGTCCTTAGTGATGCTTGATAGTCAAAGGGGATGAAGAGGAAAAGAGGATGGAACAGTAAGAGTTTTCCATAGCCACCTTGTTTCCCCTCTGAGCCCTCCAAATGCTGCTCAGCTCTGTGTACGAAAATGGCAGCTCACACATACTCTTACACATCTTCCATAAGCTTGAGACCCTGTCTCTACCAGGTCATTAGAGAGCATTAGCTGCACCAATGGTAAAAATGCTGCCTGGGACATGCAAATCCTTGGCTTTCACTGTGCCTGTGCTTAGGATCACTAGCTCACAGCAAACCTTGGGTAGCTCTTGTAACTATGACTTGTTAAAAAAGTATTCTTGTTGTCTGGAGAACGGGGATAATGCTTGGTTATCTTTCTGCCAGGAGTTCTGATAATTATTTAATCTTTGTAGAGCACTTAGATATTTGGATAGAATCACATATCCCCTTAGCTGTCAAACCACAATAGCACCTTCTCAGCCCTACTGGCGATGCAGCGAGAGATAGTAAAACATCCCTACTGCCTGAACACAGAGTGACTGGCTCTACCTTTATCAAAGTAAACCACAACAGGTTTCACTACTTGAATGAAAGAAAGCCTGAAAGGAGATATGAAAAAGAGTCAGTGAGGAGATTAATGCTAGGCTTGATGGAAGACTTCCTGGCTGGCTGCTCTTGCCCAGAAAGTCCCTTAGAGAATGGAATTAGTGGGTTTTATGCACATGTTGGCAGCATTTCTTCACCCAATGCCATCCATGTTCTGTGTGCTCTCTTCCTCTCCCATCGGTTTGAACGCTTCGTGTTCTTGGTTACGTAGCCTGGGTCGCCCTTTCTTTTGTGGCTGTGTGGATGGGCTCATCTGCAGTGCACTGCAGAGGTAGAGCAAGGTGGGGAGAAGCGGACAGTACTAAAATGTCACCACCTGTCTGGAAGGGTGTATGGCCGTGGGAAGGTTTAGAGCCTGGATGTGAATCCGCAGTGCTCGGAAATGCAGTTTAGTGGCACCAAGGGACATCCCCGCAGGCACTGCTGCTGCGCGTGCCCGGGCAGCCCGTTTCAGGCAGGAGGTCAGGCCGGGTGCTGAAGCAGCCAACCTGGGTCACTTGCTCAATAATCTCTAGTCCCTGCTAGCAAATGGTGATGATGCAATGTTCCTCGCTCCTGGCCGTAAGCCGTGGCAGTACAGGGCCACCACAGGAGACCTCCACTTTGTGCTGCCATGTGGTACTAGGAGCAAGGCAGGCTGTTTTCTCTCTTAGAACAGGCATGAAATGGCAGATCAGTATTTTGAAGCAAAGCTGGATTTCAGTGCAAGTCAGACTTTGTGAACTTCAGCAGACCAGACTTTGATTTAGTATCTTAAATTCAGGGATGGATCTGTTCTGGACCTTACGATAGTTTTTGTTCCCTGTTTACTCTTTGGGTGGACTGGATAAACTGAGATCATCCTGATTTTACCACTACAAAGAGGCACAAAATCTGAAGCTTTTCATCCAGACCATGCAGAACAGACTTTGATGCCTTCAGATATATTGAAACCCAGCTTTAATCTGTTTCTGGTTTTGCAGAATTATAGGCTAACTGATCTTGCATAAATCCAATACCCAAACTCTTCATCTCTTGGTTTCCATTACCTATCTTAAAAGTGGGATTTTTTTAAAAGTCACATTAAAGTACAGCTTCAATTACATCCTGTTAATAACTAATCATTTAATTATGACTTAGTGCAAGACCCCACCCCACCAAAGATTGGCACTTAAAGGATTATGCCTGCAGGGGTGAGGACAGTTTGGTTTCAGAGCTGTATCTCCTTGGTGTGACTGCTCCTGACGGATTGTGAACAAAATTATATTGTGAAATACATGTCCTTATTGGAATTGCTGTTAACTTCATAATTGCTCTGTAATTACTAAAGAGAGAGTATCTTACACTTCTGACAGCCAGGTGCATGCATTGCTTAATCTGTCTCCATTATTGACTTGGCTCAGTTCCTGCGGGTGCTTTCCTATTCTCTTTCAGTTGTGCAATACCAAAACTGACTAAATGGCGCATCTGCTGTTTTGTTCCTGCTTCGGAGCTAACAACAGGAGCAAACAGAGGTTAACTTCGGAGAAGCTGAAGAGGCTGGTTGGCCCCGAGCTGGGGAGCTGGGCATGCCGCTCCTGCTGTGAGCTCCTTCCCCGGCTGGAGGCCGTGCTGCCTGCCCCGTGGCAGAGTCCACGCAGGGCAGTGGGGAACAGAGCCTGGCTCAGACCCACCACTCCTGCTGCCCTGCGAGCAAGAAACAATACTGCAGTCTCTACAGGCAGCATCTGCAGGAGCTGAGAAGGCTACCAGGAGAGAGGTCAAGGGTCTTTCTTCTGGACATCTTCAGCCTGGAATTTGGGTTAAAAAAAGTTTCATCTCAAACTGTGATTAAGAATAGGACAGCAATGAGATAAACAGTGAGTTGTCAGCAGCTTCAGAAGTGATTCTTGCCCTGGGGGAAGTGCCATTCGTCTGTTTTGCTGTATACTGGGTCAGAGCTTATGCTAAAATATTGCAGATTGTCAGCTTTGTCTGTGGCTTTGGGAATATTTCAGTGGCCCTCGCTGCATGCACTGGCATTCTAATAGAGCTTTATGACAGGGCTTTTTTGGTGTAATCTGTCAACAGATAAGCCCGGGGAGAAGGAGAATCCAGCGCCTCTCCCAAGAGAGGCAGCAATGAAGATGCATGCATTAAGCATCCTCCTCTGCCTTTGGTATACCCAACACAGCAGGGCCTTTAAGGATCTCATCAGGCACAGTGCTAGCTGAATGGGTGTCCTGCCTGACAAAAGCTTTTCTTAATAATGTTTTCACTTACGTGTAGAGACTAAAGTTCTTGTCTTGTCCCTTCCTATATCTTTCTGTCCAGACGAACAAAAGTTTCTCGAATACGTGACCAAGGAACAACAATCTCATGGGGGTACTGTCAATTTTCATTGACTTCCCAGTAGAGCAGAAATCGGTGGAACAGGTTACTACAGATACAACTTGCTTATTATGCATGTGACAGCCATCCAAAGCTCTGACCAGGCAATAATTTCTCCCAGGACCGATGTTATGCCTCCAAGGCCACCAGCGGTGTTCAGTTCCCACGCAACAGGAGTCCACGGCGCGCTGCAGAGCATGCCGGTCTGTCCACAGCTCTCCCTCCTCTCTTCTAACCAGCCCACGTGCCCGCAGGGCTCGGAGGGTGCTTTTATTAGCATCCAGCTCCGAGCGGCTGCCACTCAGGGGGCCGCGTGTGCCCAACGCCTTCGTTCCTCGCAGCCCAGCACTGTCCGTGGCCTATTTTCTGGGCTCGTTACTGGAAACTCTTGCATCTCGGGCTGACAAACTGGCTTTGTGCTCTCCTCCGCCAAGGAGATGGAGTCCCCCTTGGGCTGTGGAGACAAAGATTGCCTCTTTTTGAAGATGTTTCAGTGTCATCTTTCTCTTCAGTCACTGTTTCAAGGTCAGATGGTGCCAGCGTTGCTCCCTTGTCCTCAGTGGACTGAAAGCATATGAAGCATCTGGCTTCCCCTGCCTTTTTCTCAGTTGTCTGCTTATCCACGTGGAGTAGAAGTTGTCTCTCCAAGAGCAAAGAGTGTACTTTGTATTATAATAGGTGAACTTTTCAGCTGCCGCAGCTCCCCTTTTCCCATTTCCTCCCTTGTCAGTACCTGTTTTCTGCCGAGAAGCTTTTTAGACACGAGAGACACAGTAAAATACCGACGTGTTTCAGGAGGCACTGCAAAGGACCAGAAGGGGGAATTTTTAATTTCAGAAAACAGTTGTGTCTTCAAGGTCTCGCAGTCAGTGCAGTTCTAGGAAATGCTTTGAACTGGAGAAGGATATGAGATTTTTTTGAGTGACTCATGCTTTTTATAGATTACCAGTTTCGCAGCCTTGGAGGCTGATAAGTCTGTCCACAGAGCAGGTGCAGCAAGCGGCCTGTGGAGGCCTTACTGTGCACGCAGGTAGTTTGCTTCAGCCTTGCTGCAGGGAGACATAGCCATGCAGATGCCCTTGACTTCTCAGCCCCACTGTTCTGCTAGCTGTAGGGGCTCCCAGGGCTTTAGGCTGGACGTCCGTCTATATGGGCACAGGGGGAGACCGGAGAGGATGGTTGCTTGCCTCTTGATGTAAAATTGCGCTCTTAGAGGGAGCGGGGAAGAAAAAGCCGATGTGGGGAGGCTGGAGGCTGTAGGAAAGACCGGCGCAGAAGCAGCTGCGTGACGTGGCATGGGAAAATGAATTCCACGTGCCCACAGGTACATTGTGACGGGGACCTGAGTGTGCCCGTGGGGGCACTGAGTTCTGCCCCGCAGCACGCCAGGGTCTGAAGGGAAGCCTGAACAGGTTTTACATACAGCCCACTTTGTGCACGGTGTGTTGTTATTGCTGCTGTACCTTCCTTTCCAGCAAATTTACGGCTTCTCGTAAGACTTTTGCCAGTAAATGGAAGCGGAAGAGGTGGGAAGTTGAGGAGAGATATATAAGTGCAGCATGACTGTGCTTTATTAGATACAGTTACTAGATAGTTACTGGTTCAGCTTGGGGTTAATGCCTGAATCTAAGTGTGACTTAGCAGTAATTCACAACACAGTAGTTTTTGGAGCTGCATGTCATATTTTCCTCTGGTTGTGGCATGCTCCTAGATATCCTCCCTTCAAATACCATGTCCAGGTACTTTCTACACATATGCAGAGCAAATGTGAGGCCTGTTTTTTCTCCAGGAAAGCATCTCGGACCTTTGGTTCTGTCATCCGCCAGATGAGAGTTGGCTCCTCTATGCCTGCTCCTATTCCCAGTCTCCTCTGGAGCGCATTTTCTCCCAGATGCTTGGTTCTGGCTGGAAACAAATTTCACGTAGGAGCTTTTTTATATAGGTTCCTGACAAAATTTGGTCCCACATCTGGGCTAAGTGATGGCACGAGGCCTCACTCTCCTTAGGTGCTGTGCCCCATGCCTTGTGGGTCTGTGAGGCATTGCTGGCTCAGCATCACCCAGTGGTGACGCACCTCCTGGTATCGGGATGCACCTTGGCCTCGGAAAATATAAAAGGCCTCATCCTGCAGATCTTCGCAGGCAACTCTTTCTTTACAACTTTCTTTATAATGTTTGGAGGCAGGGGCTTGTGTGGAGGCGGGAGGATGGCACCCATTTGCCGCTGCCTCTCGATTACCTTGAGGCAACTTAGCCAGGTTGTAGATTAACTGTGCACTAAAGCCCAGCAATTACAGAGCCATTATAGATACGCTATTATGTATATTCTTATGTTTATGACTTCATCCTTTCTTAACCCCATTTCTCAAAGGCAAACACACTGAACATGGAGCGCTCTCGCAGCCCGGGCTGACGTAGGCTTTGTGTGACCTGCCTTCCTCCTGAACGGGATATGCCCTCCTGCCTGCCCTGCCCGCTATCTGCCCATCCACCCTGGGTCTCGAGAGGATGGCTGGGACTGAGAGACCTTGAGGAGATGCCTGTTGGTGCTGCTGGGCATGGGCTGCGGTAGCAGAGGGCCTCGCTCGTGCTGCCTGCAAGCACCGCGTGCTTCTGCACTCCCCGCAAGCTCAGCCGGGAGCTGCCTGCACTGCTGTGGTCACCGGGGCTCAGCTCTGCCGGGGCTTGCCAAAACCAAAGCAGGGCTTGGTGTCGGGAAGGAGGGTATGAGAGCAGACACTGTCTTGCAACTGCTGAGCGCTGATGACGGAGGAAGAGGGAAGTAAACACCTCTTCTCCCTGCTCTCTCGCCAGCATGCCCACCATCGCGAGGGCAGGCTTGCTGCGGGCTGTGGGGAGCAGGGGCAGACCCCAGCCTTGCAAGGGGGCTGGGGGTGTGCTGGTGCGTGGGGTCATGCCGCTTTGCTGTTGGGTGAACCAGTGCATGTCAGCCTGCGGAGCTGCTTCCAGTGTTTTCTCATCAGCTGGCCCTTTTCTCTCTTAATGAACACATTATATCGACATGGCTGTCGAAGGCAGAAAGCATTGGGAAATGCATGTTGACTTACAGACAGCTGGAGATTAAGCGTGGTTCACTGAAACACCCATAGCTGAGAAAGTATTCATAAAAACAACCAGTCACTTGCGCTAGCTTAACACTTCCACTTCTGGCTGGGACAAGTAAGTGCCAGATCCTCAGGAAAACAAGTAGGCAGGCTCACTCAGGTGTATCTGAACTGTAGGAGGAATTTGGCTTCAAAACATTTCTGATTCAGCCTAAAGAACCCATTCCCTCAGCCTTTGTGCTGGCTGCGAGCGGCCCAGGTCAAAACCCCCAGTGACATCAGGCCAGGGACTTTCGACAGGCTTGGGGTAGTGGGAAGGAGAAAAGGGGGAAGATAAATCCAGACCCAGATTTTGCAACCCTTTTCAAAACCCCCATCAAAACCCACAGCCAAACATTGCTGAGCTGGGGGATACCATGAGTACAAAGTTTGCCTCTCAGGCCTGTCTCCCATGCTCTTCTTTTTCTCTGAAGGTTTGCCACTGAGCTTGGAAGCAGAAAATAAACTCAATGGCATCGACCTCAGCAAGTCTCTGTGCATGTGGCAATGGACCCATGTGTATCAGCAAGACTGCAGTGCTTGGGAAAAGCAGCAGTGGCACGGGCTGAGGCTGGGAGGCACTGGCGAGTGTTTAGTGCTAAGCTAAAACCACAGCTGTGGCTAGAGATGTAGCCAGGGCAAGGTGAGGGGGGCTTCAGAGAGGCATAGCTCTTTGGGGAATCCTCCATCCTTCTCCCTGGAGCTGTGCACTGCAGCGGGTGTGGGCTAGCAGATGTCTCACTGATGGTAGCCTTCTTCCACAGTTTCAAATTGCCAAGATCCATCCTTCTTTCTCCTTTCTTCCCTTAGCAATTAAAAAAAAGAGAAAAATCCATCCACTCCCTAATGTTTAGAGATTTTGGGGAGGTGCAGAGTTAACAAGGTGGGTATTGAAACAGAGAGAGTGTGGTTTGAGCTTGAAAAAAGCAGAAAATACAGGACTGAACACTGAGTGCAGCCTTCCTGTGGCACATCCTCACCTGCATCAGGGCACCCCGCTGTCAGAAGGAAACACTCCCGCCCAAAGCATACACTGACACCCTCTCCTTTTGCAAGCAGAATTAATCATACTTATGTGCCATATTCCATTTTAATTTTTATTGCACAGTCCAAGATTAATGGTTAATGTAGTACGTCTCCCCATCTCCGCTCCCATTACAATGGAGTGCTTTGAATAACTATTAACTTCGCGGTTAACTGAAAGAAAATTGTTAATCATCTACAAGCTTATGTTGCATAAAAATCATTCTCTGTAACCTTCTCCTGACTGCGGGAAAGCCCTTTTCTCAACGCTGACCTTCAACGACACCTGGTACCTGCAGCCTGCAAAACACAGAATATCATACTACATGGGCTTATCTGCTAGCCAAGGTCATAAACTATGTGAACTGGTGGAGCGCAACTTATGTTTCTTGGTGTTGATGTTGTTCCAACACCCAGTTCTCCTGCTAGCAAAGATACGGCTCTCTGGGTCCTCAGAAAGCAGCTAATGAGTCGTTTTGTTTTTAATTTAGCAAGTTAAGGCTAATCTGTAGAGCGGTGGGTGTTGCTGGGACACACACTGTGGCAGTACAGCTTGTCCTCCCCCCCTGCACGAGACGTGCGCAGACCGGCGCGTGCGTGCACGCTGCGGTTCAGCGGCAGGGTTAGGGCTGCCCGCCCTAGGGACCAGCTCTCCTCCAGGCGTCGGAGATGCGGGGCGGGAGCCCCTCGTGAATTAGGCATCCCCCCGTGCGGAGGAGCCTGCTGGCACCGCAGGTGCAGCGTGGTGGCTTCTGCTGCTTTCTGCCGTCCCGTGCAGCCGCTGCAGGCGGCCGAGTTTGGCTGCAGAGGTGCAGCCTCCCTGTCGAACGATTACATACAGGAGGCTTGCATCCAGCCATTCAGGAAATAAATCACCGTTTGTGAAGTAGGAGGGAAGCACTTGGGACGGTGAAAGATTAGACTGTAAGCCTCACAAAACTCCCCTTCTGGCTGTAAAGATGGGCTGCGGATGTTGTGTTTTTTAGCTCTTTAAATGATTATTTCTGTGCCAGACTTATTAGGCAAGGTATTGTTGGGATCTTGGCAAGGAGATAAATACGGCTGCAGGCTTCGCAGTCGTTCCTCTCCGCATCTGGTCACTGTCAGGCCTTCAGCTAATAGGCCGAGGACTGTGTGCTACAGTAAACAGCCTCTGCAGCTGCTAGGGACTAAATGTAACTATATATTGCTCCAAATACAAACAGTTCCACATTAGGCATTGCGTGTCCTCCCCCGGCACAGAGCTGCAGCCATTGACCTCAGGAGCCTGCACTGCATCAGCTCGCCCTGGCTTCTCCCTGGCCAGCAAATCCTGTCTCTTTTTATGGCTGTGGCTCTCCAAAGTGAGAGCAACAACCAGCCCCAGCTCAGGTCAACTTGAACGTGGCCAAGCATTGTGCAACCTCCAGCAGACGGTCTCAGCGCTGAACGGCCAGGAGCCTCGGGGTAGCTGAGGCAGGAGTCTGGCCAGGAGGGACTTGCTGGAGATGGGGGGTGGTAAGCAAGGTGGGGAGAAATGGGTGGTCCCGGCCAGTGGGGAGCTGTGGAGCAAAGGGGTTTGGAGCAAGGCACGCATAGCTCCAAAATCTCCTAGGACTTGCTAGACATCTCTGCCTGGGCCCCCCCAAGACTTGCAGAGAGGCGGGCGAGGGCTGGGAGCTGCTCTCGGCTCTTGCTTGGGCTTCAGGCAAGTTTCTTTGCATGCAAACATGAAGCGCCATGCAGGTGTCCAAGTAACAGTGCCAGGCTTCCCCAAGCAGTGTTCTTCCTCCCCTCTTCTTCCTCCTCCCCTGCTTTGTGCTTCTGTCCAGGGCTGAGAGCAATTTGGTCAAGACTGCTGTCAACAAGGTGTTTGCTAAACTTGTCTCGTGAGAAAGACAAACACGTCTCATCAGCCGGAGCCTTTGTCCACCCCTATGATAAAAATAAAATCAACTTCCATCCACCATCTGCAGGAATGCTCACTTTTGCCTGAGGGGAGTCCGTGAGTGCAGGGGGTTTGGTGTAGCTGTTTGCTGGTCTGGCCTGTTCCCAAATCGCTGCAGAGGTCCGTTCTTCAGTGCCTGCTCAGGTTAACTGGGTAGATGACAGGGCTCGGGGGGGCTTTGCCCCAATGCAGCAGCTGGGTGTCTAAAAGCAATCTCTCCAGAAAGGGGCTTTTCCAAGACCCAGCATGCAATGTGGCAGGCGCATCCCGGGCACCAGCCCCCAGTTTGGAAATTCAGCAGGCCATGCTGACCGGGCCCTGCTTAAATACATTCTGATTAATTAAGTGTTAGCCCATTTACATCAGCCCTCCAGCCTGCTTGTCTACCATGCAGCACCGCTCAGTGCTGCGGGAAAGAAAGACGCCTTTTGGTGTTTGGCTGACTACAGGCTGGATCAGCTGGCCAGGTGCACAGCCAATTTCCATTGCTACTTTGAAGCTGAGAAGTATTTTGAAAAGAATAGAGCCTTTAGCCCTGTAAGTAAAAGCCATTTATCTTAGGATGAAAAAGTGCTGGCATGGAAAAATTCCAATGCTATGAAAGTCTCTTTTCCTGAATGTCTTGGATACTTGCTGGATTAGGTTCACTGGTAAGGACCTTGGAGTTATGAATGTCTCTTTTACAGAAAAGAGCTACAGAAGGAAAAGGCAAGCACTGGCATGCTTGTAAGTGGGACAGAGCGAGATTCCCCATGGACTAGACATTTCTGAGATTGCTTTTAGAGGTACGGTCAGTGTTGCTGCAGCGAGCCGAGGTGGTTGTAAATACCCTATCGTAACCATAGCTGTTACCATTTCCCACGGGTATAATATCAGCAGAATACCTTATATAAACAAAAGCAAAGCACTATTGGCTTTGCTCTGCATGGCTGTTTAATAACGCTTTGTGCTCCATACGGAGGGCGTCAGAGTGTTTTATAGATGCTAATGAAATTAGCCTCACGATGCTCTTGTGAAGTGAGGATGTGTTATCAGCCCTTTCCCTGGGCTGAGCGTGCGTGTGGTGTAGGACTCCCAGCTGCGTGGGGTGTGCATGCCTGCCCTTTCCAGCAGGAGACACCCCCATGGGACAGGACCTTCTGGAGACCCTGGTCTGCTCCACCACCATCTCCCCAGCTGTTTTTTGCCACCTGGCACCAAGGGTGGGTGCGGGAGGAGGTGGTGGCGGGCATACTGCTGTGTCACCCCCCTGCGAGGCACAGGCTTTCTCCTGGGTCAGAGCAATCTTCCACCACCCAAGGTCTGATGAGCAGAGGCAGAAAACTCAGATCCTCCTCTTGGGTCGCTTGGAGCATCTCTGCTGCATTTCAGGACCTTATGTCAGCTTGCAGTGGTTGAGCTCCAGGACTTTTCCTACATGGCCAGTGACTCAAAATAGCAGCCTGGATAGTGGGGATGCTGGAGCAGAGCTCTCTCGCTTGCATTGTGCATTGGCTATGACCTCTTTGGGTGAAAGACGGGATGTTCGCTGCAGTTTTGCAATGATCCTGCCCTTCTCACGCACAGTAGCCCCAGTTTTGTCACAAACATCAGCGCTGGCCCCGGGGTTGTTATTGGAGCTACCACTGATGCTTTGCTTTAAATAGATCCTAAGCAAACCTCTCTGTTTGTTTTTCTTGACATGGTACTGACTGGTGCTTTCCAAGAAACAAGGAAAAAAAAGCTGGATTCACAGTGGTGACTTTGACTCCGTCTGGCAAAAGCAAACTGATCTCTTAAATGAGAAAGGCACAGCCACAAAGAAGAGAAGTAAATGGGTCACTGCAAGAAGCAGCCTGTTCTTGCTGACCCAGTGGCTGCAAGTGACAAAATCTCACTGGTGCTTGGTTAGAAGATCCCTCCATTTTAGGATTTGCTCTCTCACAAGAATACCAAAGAGCTTTCCAGGTACATGAGATCTGCATATGGAGTTTCATAATGGATTTCATACAGTTTGCTGCACTTTACCCCACTCTGCTAGGTAAATATTTTGCTTCCAAATCATCATTTGCCTTTCTGGGTGGCATGGCCATGAAGCTGGTAGGCTCATGCTCATTGCAGGGGTGAATTCCTGACAGAGTGGACTGGGGACCAGGGGTGCTGGGGAACAGGAGTCATGCTGGGTGCCCCCCCTCCCACCCCTCAGAGCGTGCTGCGTTCCCCTTGTGGAGTATGCAGGGTTCTGGTGGCCTGGGAGCTCAGAGGAAGGGCTGAGACCTTCCTCCAAGTTGGGCACTGGCAAAGGCACTTGTTTTGGACCTCTCTGGTTGGAGG
This sequence comes from Harpia harpyja, assembly GCF_026419915.1. Taxonomy (NCBI): domain Eukaryota; kingdom Metazoa; phylum Chordata; class Aves; order Accipitriformes; family Accipitridae; genus Harpia; species Harpia harpyja. The sequence continues at coordinate 34,057,449 of NC_068952.1, forward strand.
TCTGGACTTAGGAGTGGCTCAGAGTGGTACCCTGGAGGTCCGTACCTCTTAGACTGGACAGGGGAGCTACCCTGCATCCTGGGCGAAGAAACTCCTGGAAGCCCCTCAGAGCCTTTTCTATCCTCTCCTTTGTTGTGTTACTGTCTTCTGGCTGGAGGTTCAGCCAGCAGGAGCCGAGAAACTGCCCTGCCTGTCCAGTGCTAACACATGGGCCATTGAAAATGGTCCCAGTGATTCAGAGTGGAGGAAAAATGCCACGCTCGGGCTTGAGCCCCTGTTATGAAACGAAGGGATGAAAATAGCACTTTTTAGCATCATCTCCGTACTCTGATTCCTCTGTGTCCTCCTAAAGGTTTGTTGGCTGGCGTCTGCCTGCAGCGCTGCCTGTGCTCTGTGGGTCCACAGGGCTCTCTGCCTGGGTGCCCTTGGCCAGCCCTCAGCTGCCGGGGTACAGCTGCCAGAGCAAGAGGCAAATCCCAGTGCTCAGGGCTTCAACCCCAGTGAGTCACCAGTGTTTGGCCAGCGGTGAGCTCAGGCTGCGGCATTTGGGTAGACCTTTCTGAGCCTCTCCCTCTGACCGCTCACAGGTGCCTGGAGATGCAGTCTGGTTTGTCTGGGAATGGTTGTTCAAACTGGGAAGGCTTCGTGTGAACAGCTGTGATCTGCTCAGGTTTAGATCTGAGGTGGGGGGAGTCCTTGGTGGGCTTTACCGCTGCTGGTTGCAGCCAAGCTGGAAGAGGCAACAGCACATGAAGGTGTAGTGAGGGCTCCAGGTGACGCTTCCCTCTTCCTCAGCCAGAGGTCTGAACTGGCCTCTCCATCCCTTCTTGAGGTGGCCACTCTGACTGGTCCACATCTGAATGAATGAACTGTGCTTAAGGAAGAGGTGGAGATCTAGTCTTGGGAAGAACGCTGTGCTTTGGAGGTAATTCTTTTCATGACGGGCAGAGCCAAACCCCATATTGCAACACAGGCTGAAACATAGAAGTACTTGAAGGCTTCATCAGGTCTGGATCTAAATTTTGTGACTGGCTCTGTCTTAATGACTGTCTGGACCGCACACTCCTGAAATCCAAACTGTCCACCTCCTCAAGCTCCACCTCTGGAGAGAAGTTGCCAACAGCATTACCTATACACAGCACATAGGCTGGGCTTCTCTTTGTGGTGGTGGTGGTGGTGAAAAATGCAGTTGAGTTTTGCTTTAGGGCTATGTTCACACATCTTATTAGGGACACAAGAATTGCCAGGGAGAGCTCAGGCCAGCTTTCATTGTCCGTGCCAGCCAGTAAGCTGTGGAGGGAGTGTGAGCCTCCCAGACGGGCTCTGCCCTGCTGCCCTCACCTTCCCTGCCTGCTGCTAATTAGAGCTCGGCTTAAGGGTGAGACTTGAGCTTGAGGGCCACTTCTACAAACTCTCTGTTATCATGACATATAACATTGGCAACAGTAGGCAGTCTTGATGTGTAGGTAAGAAATCCCATCCTCCTCTGAGCTGACCACTGGCCTTTTGTAACACTGCTTAGAATTTGGGCTTTTTATCATCAGAATGATAAGGCTCTGGTAATTCCCGCTTGTTTTTTTCTTCTGCCTGTAGTGCCCGGAATATGTGTTAACAGTCTATTGATGGAAATGATAATTAGGTGATTTGTCATGAGAAATGTGCATGAACTTTTCAAGCTGTCATTCAAGAAAACATTTTTTTACAGTCAACTCTCGATTATCCGTGGGTGCGTTATCTGAGCTGCAGATTAGATGTGCCATGTTTAAAAAACCCAGAACTCTTTCAGAGCCATTATAAAGTATAATGCACAATGTTTTTTTCTTTTTATTTATAACCTCATACTGCATCTTAAACTTGTTTTTTCGAAGGTAAAGGTATTAAAGCACTACATTCCTGGGGCCTTATTTATGCATACTTTGTATTATTTGTTTTTCTTTTCTTTCTTTGCCCTTATTACCCCGGATACTGAGAGCTGAGCATATCAGATTATAGCATCTGTGGAGGAGGGCATGTGACACGGTAACCTTTCCCCAGCTGTTTTCTTTTCTTCTGGTGCTGCATAAGAATTTCTGCAGTGTGATGCTGCACAGCCAGATGGGCTGGAGAGGAAGAAGGAGTGCTCTGCTGTGAAAAAAAAATGTCTCTACCTGAAGGAGCATGAGTGAATGACAAACAGCTGAAAGAGAAGGGATGTCTTAGAAACCATTTGTCAGTCTGGAGAAGCGGTGGCTTGTTAAAAACATGCCTGTTCAGTTAAAAGGATGAATTGACAGACGAAGGCTCAGTGCAAATTCAGCTGCCATCACTTCAAAAGCCCTCACATCTGAATCAGCAAATTTCTCTTTCCGTACATCATGGATGCAGCCAGCGTGCCATTACGATGCCCACAACAAGACTTGCGTTAAACTCCTTAAATTAGCTGTTTATGATAGTCACACTCCATAGCTGTAGCTTGTTTTTTCCTCGGCCTCCTTCTCTTCTCACACCTTTTGTTTTTGCAGCCCTGGGAACAGCTGCCTAAGCAAGGATTTCGGGGAGGGAGTGGTACTGCCTCAGTGCTACCAGTGCAGAGATTTTCAGCCGTGCCTTTCACACTTTCTTTGGCCTGTGCATTGCCTGCAAGTCTCACTGACCCATGCTGGAGCTGCCTGTCCCCACCGTTAGCCAGGAGCTGGGGTCTGGCAGCGCCGGTGGACCGACCCACGCGGTGCCGGCGTGCAGGAGCGGAAAGCCAGGGCACTGGGCGCTTTCTCCCCACGCTTATCCCTGCTCCTTCCTCGTTGTCTCCTCACCGCCTCTGCTGCCAGAAACACCTTTCCTCTGCCACCACCTCTTCTCAAGGGTCCCCACGTCTCCCCAGCCTGGAGCTGCTGCCCTGCTCTCCTCCCAGCGTGCTGTGGCTTGGGGCATGTACCCCTCCGGCCTGACTTAGCTCTGGCTGTATCGGCTGTACATCTAGTGCTAGAGAAGGACCCAGATCAACCCCACCCTTTGGCAACATTTGGGTCCAGATCCCTGGTTTGATTATAAAGCTCTCTAAGAAGTGACAACTGTTTTTTTTTAGTGTTGCTTGAAGAGTTTGAAAGTAGCTCAGGATTTTCACAAAAACAAGTCATGCTGAGTAAAGTATTATTGAATGGTTGTCAACATTAATCCAAAACCTCCTGCCCTGTAATAGTTTTACTCTCTTTTTTTTGAGCTGAAGGAATGGAGAAGGAATAAGAAACAGTAAAAAAAAAAAAGGACTTTTTCTGTGAAAATAGAAAAAAATGATAAAGTTGGCACCTTTTTTTCCAACCAGAAGGTTTTCTGAAAGCAACTTTTGGCTGAAATTTTTTTTTTAAAGTGTTGGCTGAGAAATGTCAACCAGCTCTAATATCTTATGAAAGATGCTGCACTTAATAAAACTGCAGGCAGGCAAGCAGAAACAATATACCTATTCATCTCCGCTTAGCCCCGCACTCCCTTTCCCTGCTGCCCCGCTCGCTCCCAGAGGCGCGAGCCCTATCTGGTGATGTGAGACCTTCCACTGGCTTTGGTGGGATTTCTGGGCTAAGAAGTCATGTTGTGAGCCACGGCTGCAGGGCAGCAGGCTGCAGCAGCTAAGGGAAGCACACATCCCTGCACATGGGGGACACACGGCGTCTCTGCCATGGGGTGGTGGGAGCTGTGACACCTCTGGTGGATGTGCTACGTGGAAGCCAGGAAAATACAGCTGAGTAAGCAGTGGTGCCGGCTAATCCCCGTTTCCTCAAACAGGCTTTTTCCCTCCCTTTCTTGACCCTGGGGATATGTAATAGCTGTCTGTGCTGTGGGCAAAATGCGGCCCCAGAGAGCTGGAGGAGGAAGGAGGGAGCAGCCAGCCCTTCGCTAGGATATAGTGCCAGCACAGCCCCTTTTTGCAGGGGCGGCAGCGGGGCAGAGCTGCCCCTGGGGGCTTCCCCTAGTGCCCTGCTCCAGAGGTGGGACCATGGGGACAGAGAAGTGCTTATGGGTCGCGGAGGCAGAAGCAACGTTTCTGTTTGCTGCACTATTTCGGGAAGTTTTCATAAGGTAAACAAGGGCCCCCTCTTGATTCATTGAGGTCATTAGTAAACCGTAGGATGGTATTTACGTTGCTAAGGGATTCGCACAAGCTCTCTCCCAGACGGCAAGTTCACGGGGGTGGAGGTGACCTTCAGCGATTCTTGTTTTGCCCTGTATCTGGCATGTGGGGGGCCGGCCTGTTTGACTGGAGTGCCTGGGTACTGTAATCAAAATAAATCATCCTTATCGTGCTGGTGGTGATACTGCAATGGGAACAGAAACAGGCGCCTACTTTGCACTTTGCGCAAATGACATCATTGCGAGGAGTGGGACGGGAGGTCAGAGGATGAACTCCAGGCGGCTGCTGCTGCTGCTGCCTTTCCTGCGCAGGGCTCTCCTGCCTGGGGCCAGCCTCCCGGCTCGGCAGGGGCATGAACGAACCACTGCGCGTGATCGGGGAGCTGGTCTGCTGTCCAAATTAAATCAAATAACAACTAGGAATTATTCTAATGAGAGAAAAGGAGACGGTGATGTTCTGGTTCAGCTTATCACATTTTCTGTAGCAAAACTGACAAAGGAACTCCCCCCCCCCCCAACCCCTCTGTCTCTTCCCTCCCTGGGCAAACCACAAAACACAACTTTTCATTTTGGTTGCCTGGTCTGTTTTGGAGGAAAAAAAAGTGTTCAAAGAGTACTGGAACTATTTAAGACTGCTTTTTTTCCTGTGGATTTAGATGGTTCTCACAGGGCTGAGGGCTGACTTTGACTGAATTCTTGTAGTACTGAAGAAAATGAGCACTCAGAGAATCTACTCATATCTAGCACTGCGATGGATACCATAATCCTAGGAAAAAAACTTTACGGTTTGCATGTGTTAAAACCCAGCAACTCCAGATAAGAGTGGGCCATGGGCTGAAGACTGAATTCTCTGATGCTCAATAAGGTGTCATAATTCTTTCCCTTCGAAGGAGGCTTTGTAGAGACCCTATCCAGCTGCATATTTTCATGAACCTCATAGCAGCAACTTCCTATCTCAGATGCTGAAATGTTTCAAAGAGGATTTTCCGGTTGGTGTCAAGGAAAACAGATGTGGGAAAGGTGGGGAGATGTGCAGGGAAGAAAGGGCTTGTGCTTGAAGCAAAGCCAGGTGAAGCAGGTCCTGCCTCTGACCGTGAGAAAGGCACGCACGCTGCCCATGCCTCCGCTGCCTGGCCATAAGGCAGGGATGAGCACGAGTGATATTTGCACTCAGGCTGTTGAGAGCTTTGGTCTCCTTGGGTAGGAGATGTCACTCCCTTGCCGCAGGCCCTTCAAACCCCAGGCCAAGGTGCTGGCTCTGCCACCGGCTTCCTTGGTCCCGTCCCTTCCCTCCCTGGAAGAAGGTAGTCACAGGCATCCCAGCTGCAGGGTTGGCCAGGGAAGGCTCACCCCTGGTGAGCCACCCCGTGCTCCCCAGGGATGCTCTGCCCCCTGGCAGGACTAGGCAAAGGGCTTTAGGATAAATTGCTTTAACGCTCTTGCACTCCTCCTTTTCTTCCCGCCTCAAAGAGACAAACCTTAGCTTTGAAGCCTTTGAAACGGCATCAAAGGATGAGATTTCCAGAGGAGCTTAAGGGACTTGGGTGAGCTCGTCCCATTGATGGTCAACAGGAGATGGGTGCTTAATCCTTGGAGGTGCTTTGAAAATCTTGTCCTACGTGTGCGTGTGCGTCCTTGCTCGGGAGGAAGTGAGAAGCAGTTGGCAGCTCCTTGGCTTTGTAAAAGGCAGATCCTGCCTTTTTTCTGAAGATAAAACATGATGAATTTGAAGATGAGGTCCAAACCTCAGGTTTGCTGTGAAAACCGCCAACTGCTTTTTAAAGGAGAAGCACTTAAAAACAGTCTGTGATTTTGCCCCATCCAAAAGATGGTAACTCATCTGATGATAACTCGGGTGCTGCCACTTGCTCTCCCCTCAGTGTCACTGCAGGCATAGTGTAACCTTGCTGGAAACCTGAAAGCCTCTCAACATGGAGGCTGTTACCTGTGGAGGCATTACCACTTCTCTGCCTCTTTTTGTGTCCTCTTTCGGCAGTACTTTAGTACAGCCTGTGTTACTTTTTGACAGGGGTATCACCACCCATTTGCTTCTGCTGGTGAATATTAAACCCGGGTGGTTTAACTCTAACACCCTGGAGGGCGGACCGTGGGTGCAGCGCGCACCGTCGGGATCTTCTCACTGCTGCCAGCAGCGATGCCGGCCAGCTGCTGCCAGCTGTATCGGGACCTTGAGGTGCAGATAGGACTTGCTGGGAGCTGTAAGTGCTGTTTCGGCTGAGCCCGCTCAGGGTGCATGTCCTCGGGGCTGCCCCGGGCTGAGCCGGTGCTGGCCGTGGGGAGAGGCGGTGGGAGGGGGCTGCGGCTGCGGGCAGCCCGGTGGGGGCTGCGGCCGAGGGCTGACGTCGATGGGCTCCCACAGAAAGGCGAAGGAAACTTGGCTGCAGCCTTGCTGTTGTGCTATTTTTGTTCAAGGTAATAACAGGAACTCCACTGTAAATAAAAATAGACAAGTGAAGAATTTCCTGAGTCTGTCTCTGCTCATTTTTCTCCTGGTGAGGAATTATCCCGCTCCAGAAGAGTAAATCCTTCTTGTCTGCTCCTTGGAAACTGGGACAATAACACTGGAAGGGAAAGAAGAGATTACGGAGTTGTCACGAGGGTGACAGCAACATATTGTACGGTGGGTGCCAAAAATGCATCCTCTAAAGCAAATAATAGCCGTGCTCTGCAGGGCTCGTCCTGACAACGTGAGGGCAGGCAGAGCCAGCCTCCACCGCTTTTCATTCCAGCCGCCCTGCCAAAGCTGTGCTGGGTGGGGGCCCTTATCTCTCGGCTGCCTGGCAGGTCCCTGCCGCTGGCTCTTGGGTTGGCTCCGCCACATCCCTCCCCTCCTGCCTGTCACCCCTGCTTCAGCAGCACCTCACCTTCAGCAGCATAGAGCATTCCTGCCTCAGCCGATAATCAAACCAGGTGGTGGTGAGCTTCTTTCCCTGATGATATCTAGCATCTTTTCACAAAAGACGTCCTTTTGCTGCAAAGTCTGAATTTCTGGGGGTACTTTTTTCTTCCCATGTGAGCCAGGGAACTGAGACTCTCCCACCCTTACCCACTGAAAGTGTCTTTTGGTTAATAACTACTGCTGTAATCAGAAAAGTGCATTAACCGCACTATTCCCACAGAGCCACGGAACTCTGCCAAGCACTGGATTAACTGACCCTAACATCTTGTCACAGTCTGCCTGCCCCTCTGACGGTGCTAAAGGGTGCTTGCTTGCTCCATTTCAAGTGTCCTTAGCGTTCGAGGAAATCCCAAGCCACCAGGAAATGCAAAGACATTTTAGCAGGAGCCCCAGCAGATGCTTTGAGGAACCTGCAGATGTGCTGCAGACCACAGTGAGGATGGGACGTGGCAGAGTCGGAGGCAGTGCCTCACAAACCCAGCTGAAAACTTCTCCCTGCCGGAGGGCTTTGTCTACAATGCTTGCTCAGGCTTCCCGCCCCGGCTGGGGGTTTGCAGGGAGAGTTGGTGACTCACCAGGGGTGGGAGTCTTGTTAAAGCTGTCATACTGAAGTAGCATCAAAAGCTCACCCAGTTTCAGATGTTGATTTTTGCATTCTCGGCTATTCATGGCTGCAATAACTAGATGGCTAAGCCCACTATTACTGTCTGTGCAGAAAGTGAAGGACAAGTGATGTCTACTCTCAGAAGCAAATCCAGGAATGTTGGGGTTTTTTTTCCAAATTGTAAGCAGTTAGACAGTATTTCCAAACCCCTTATTTTTGAGAAGTTTCATTATGCTTTAACTAAAACCAAAATGTCAAAACATAGAAGGCAATGTATCTTCTCTGAAAGTGCGTTACCTGTTTTTTATAAAAAACAGTCATTGATATTGGGGGATAGATGCTTTGAAGAAAGAAGGGAGGGTAGGTTCTTGTTTCTGTCCCCAAATCCCTGCCACCCTATGATCAAAGTTTACGAAGTTTGAAACTGCAGAGTAAAGAGAAATGCAAAGCAGCTTGTGAATGGAGACGTGTGAAACCGAGGGTGTGAAACAGCAGATCTGATCTGTCAGGTCAGCTTTCTATCTACTGAGATGTAATCCACAAAAGATCAGGAAACTCTGCTATACAGCATTTGGACTTGAGAAGATTTTAAAAAGGCCCGTATGAATGTGGTCACTGGCACCATGGGAGATGGATACCAGGGAAAGAGGGATTTGCATGCATGTGAAACCTTGCTAGGAGAGATAACTAGCTCTGAGAAGCTGAATAAGGCCTGAGAAGTCCAAGTTCTGTCCTTACTTATGAATACAGCTTTTGTCGATGGCTGTGGATGTTTGAAGGATGAAGTGCATGGATGGTCTCACCCCCTTTCCGCCTCCTGCTGTCTGCATAACTGACAGAGCGGCTCTGGTGTTAAAGTCATCTAAGCAAACGTGAAGCTCCTCCATGTCTCTTACTCAGGTTGCCTTACTGAGGAGCACAAGACAATTGAGACTGACAGTAAACGCTGCAGGAGAAAAAGTTGTTGGTGGTTCTAATTTAGGGATGCTCTCTAATTTTACCCATGTTCTCTAATTTTACCCATGTTCTCTAATTTTACCTGTTTTCTCTCTAATTTAGGGATTCAGTGCACATTGGTTGGCTAAAGCTTAATACAGACAATGCAGAAAGGTGCTGTGTTCATCCACTGCCTTGCTGAATTTTCATAGCAGCCTGCTGCTACCACTGCTCAGGAGCAGGATCTTTAGTGAGTATATTACTTTCATACTTGTCAAGCATTTCCAAAATAAATTCTTTGTATTTAAAGATTTTTTTCTGAAGTTTACGATCAAAAATATTCTCAGTTCAAAGCTTAGCCCTCTGATGTACTAGCCTTTTTCTCATCATGGCATCAGTCTCACCAAGCACTTACATCCATGCTGAAGTGCATGCCTAATAGAGTTAAAAGCAGCTTCAGGAGTGTCCCTTGCTGCCCTACTGAACAGGCATAGGCAATGTGTAAATGTAGTTGTCTTGCTGAATCAGAGCTAAGTGATAATATGCTCCCACTAGCTGAGACAGAGCAGTGAACTGCATGTGTTAACAAGGTGAGATTTCAGACTGGAGGTGACATTAGAGGACAGGGAAACAAGTTTTTAATAGCATTCGCTGCACCTTGACATAGCTGCAAGACAAGACTCTGAGCTGAAACGGTAGGATTTTGAGACGTAACTTGGAAGTGGTCTGGGCCTTTTGCATCTCTGTTGGCTTTCTGTTCAGGCATACGGTGGGGAGGGTTTCTTCGGTTCTCATGTGTGCAGTCACACACCTCACTTTCTCATGGTAGGACAAATAGGCCACCAAGAACAGAAAGTAGGACATTTGGCCTTTCTCCTCTATGGGAGGTGCAGTGCAGATTGGCTTCTGAGAACTAGGACAGTACCTCCAAAAGTAGAACAGCTGGTCACCCCATTCGTGTGTGTGGTGCCTTACAAATGTATCCTCTAAAGCTCAAGATTTAAGAGATGTTTTTGGCCTACTTAGGGAATGTTTTCAGAAAATAGGGACAGATACACTGGAACAGACCAAAACCTCTGCTTTCCTTCTGGAGCACTGAGCAGAGCTAGCAATCGGAGGAGCCATGTGCGGGGCAAATAAACCCAACAGGTGCTCTGCATCACTTCTTGCATATCGAGCGATACCACAGTGACAAATCTGCCCTCCTCAGCCAGGAGGCGTTCGCTTTTCAGCAGCAGAACGTGGACGGAAGTTATTGCACTGCAGTGTGAGATGGTGCTTCACTGCGACAGGGGACTGTTACCAAATCAAACGGGTGTGTGTGTGCGTGCTATATACATTTATATAATGACATATATTTGACCAGAAACAAAAATCTGACTTTCATTCAAGTAAAATACATAGAAAGCATCCACAGAGGGTTTCATTGCCCTGAATTAAGGTCCTTCTTTAAGTGTAATTAAGTCCATAACATCTACAATCCCATTTGAGTGCTAATGATGCCAGTGGGATGGTAGCATGTTGCCCTGGTCAGTAGAACGTGCCTGGGGACCGTGCAGCAGCCTGTGTGGGTAAACAGCAGCACAGAGTACAAATCAGGTCAGCTCGCACGGTTCTTGGAAAGACGTTGCTATCCTCACTGGTCGAGGAAACCCCCTCCACAGCTCCCTTAACGATGGCCATTAATGTTTCCACCTGGTTGCAGCTTGGACTAATCCCACGTGGGCTTCTCACCTTGAGCCAGAGGTTACTCAGAGTGGCTGTGCTGCTCTGAAGTCTGGGTTCACTCTCTTGGGACTCATCATTAGTCAAGTCAGGTATGAGGCTGAATCTTAATAGTTAGAGAGGGAGGCTAATAGAAAGGGAAGCCTTCCAATTTTTTTTTATCCAGTAAGTGTGCTATGGTAATGAATTTGGAGCCTAGTGGCTCCAGTTGTAGTGGGAAGTTCACTGCCCTGAGAACAGGTCTTTAATCCACATGAAGAGGTGTTTCATAAGCCGTATGTGATTCCCTGCTTTGAATATTAATACCCAGAGTGCTTATTCAACTCACAGCCATTTCATGGAAATGCTGTGCCTCTGTGAGGCCAGACCGAGCCCTTGGGTACTCCGATTTTCTTTGCAAAGACAGTTTCAGGTTGTTCTGTACTCTTAATTCAAAATTCTTATTCAGCTTAGAGTCTCTGACACCACTGCATTTATATTACATAATATTAACTGATTTTAGATTTAATGAAATTGTGAAGGAGACTATAGGACAGCAGGCTTGGTCTACTTAGCCAAGTGACCTGTTAGTTACATACTTCATGAAGTTACTTAATCTTCTACAGGGCAGCCCCTTCTAAAATAAAATAACACAAGGAGGCAGCAACTGTTCTGGTGAGCACTCGTGTTTTTAAAGGCCTTCAGCAAAAGCTGGGGAATGAATATTCAGTGTGAACTGAGATGCATTCTAGCTGTGTCAGCCGTGCAGCTTTTGTTTTTTACATTTATATCTGTGGGCAGAGCTGGGGAATTGACAGCAACAGAGCTTCTGTTGTAGCACTTGCTCCCACTGAGTACCATTCATCCAGAGCTGAGGGCACTGCATCTGTGGCAGTGGCAGGCTCACAGCGAGGTGGAGGTCTTGGAAGTGGATGTGGACAACCCCGATTGTTTTCAGTATTAGTGTATGCCTGTGATAATGCCTGGAGAAAATGGTTTGGGCTCCTAATGCTGGGCCTTGGTCATACTCCAACCCAAGTCATCACGAGCCGAGCCGAGCCAGCTACCTCGTGGGGGGATCCTTCCCACAAAGCCAGACATACTGAGCAATGAGTGAATTGTCACTTTTGCATGGCGATCGTTGCAACTGTTTTGCTCTCCCAGTGCTAGAAAGGGATGGAGCAGGTATTGTTTTTCTCTCCGGGTAGTTACTACATTTGCATGTGCTTCCCATTAAGAAGTATCGTTGTTATTTGCTAGTTATGACTGTGAAGCACTCTTGCTCGCTGGTGACCAGCAGGACATAGCACATATTTGCAATGCAAGAATCCTGCTCCAAGGCAGGGGAGAGGCAAGGCAGGGTTTGATGTGCATGTAGCGGGGGTAGCTAATTTGTGTCACACACGGGTGCCTAGTGTTTGCATTGTAAGTACTTGTCTCTGCGTTTGTTTCTACACTTTTCACTGTCTCAAGGGAGCTGTTTGGAAGAGACAGTTACTCTGGATCTGAGCTTCTGGTGGTATATAAATTCCCGTCTGGTACAAAATTTAGGAGATGGCTCACTCCAGTGACACTTTCTTGATATGAATGTCTCTGGGAGGCACAAGAAATAGAAAGCCAAAGCTAAGAAAGGTGCATTAATATCTTTGAGGCATGTCTCTGAGTCCTCCAGTGTGATAAAACAGGCAGGCAGCGAGTTGAAACCGTTGCCTAGTATGCAGCAAGTTTCTGTTTTATTGTTTTGTTCTGCCACTTCCCACCCTTGTCTGCTCAGTCTTATGTTGCACCTTACCCTTAAACTCAGACTGTAACTCCTCTTCAGGGAACATTTAATGCTGCTCGTACCAGGCCTGTACAGCGAGGACCTGAACCTAGGGTTAACTTACAAATACCAAAAGACCTTTTGGCCTCTTACTCCCAGTGAAATCAATGGAAAATGGGTGCCTATGGATCTCTCTCACAATTTAAACTTCTCAGACGGTGTGTTCAGAGATATGCTTCACAGTCCTGGTCCCCTGGGTTTCCTCTCCAGGATCCCTCAACTGCGAAACTGGCTGGAGCACAGCAGCTCCCTTTGGCCAGGACAGTAGGAAGTCCCACCATGGGACCAGAGCATGCCCTTGGCTTGCATAAACTAATCCTAGTATTTGGATTGATTAAGAAAGCAGTAAGACATTGTTATGAAAGGGAACATTTGTGTGCAAAGCTTAAGCACACGGACCTTGCAGTCTGTGCTCACCAGCAAACCCATCCTCCTTACTGCATTTATTCCTGCATGAGGCAAGAGGCTCACTTAATGCTTTGGACCAAATTCTTCTGGATTTCAGCTGTGCAGCCTATGATAGAAGCAGCGTTAGCAGGATCAAACAGACCAGGTGCCTTCCAGTGACTCTTCCAGGTGGCTGGGGAGGGCACGGCCACACCACCAGCCCGAAGGACTTCAGTCTGGGTGGATAAGAAGTGCTTGCAGAGACAGGGGCCTGGAGCTCCTGCGTGGGTGACCACAGCACTACGCTGCTGAGCCCAATAAGAAGCGGCCCCCCTCCACTAGGGCAAGGCCAGCAACATAAATATGATAACAAGAGACAGGCAAGTAGCCTCCAGGTGTTTCTGGGTACACAACGTGGTGAGGAGCCGTGCTGGGCTGCGCATGTCTCCTAAGCAAGATGAAGGTGTGATATGCAAAGGCCTCTGTGGGGTGAGAAAGCAGAAAATAAATAATGAAACCGCCTCCCAAAACCAGAACTGTCTGCTGATGAAGTCAAGGAGCATCAACAACCATCCTGAGTTTTGATAGCATGTCAGATCACCCAGCCTGAATTTCAACAGGAGATCAAATCGCTCACAGCAAAGAGAGGGATGAAAATATCAGGTGTGCTGCAGGTGGGGGGAGTTTCAATGCTGTCCCCCCCTCAATCCCCTCCACTAGAGAGGCAGGTGGGAAAGCAGAGCGGGTGCTGTGTGCCATTAGCCTTTGGAAGACCCTCTCCCCTACCTGCCGCTGCCTCGAGCACAGGCCTGCCCCAGCGAGCCCCTTCCTCTCGCCTTGTGGGCGCATTTGGTTTCTTGGGTGCTCGAGCTCGTCTGGGAGAGCAGCGGTGCTCTTGGGAGATGGGGAGGCTGGGCAGAGACAAAAAGAGGCCAAGGGGGTGCGAGGGAGAGGGGACGGTGGTCAGAGAGAGCTGAAAGGCTCCCGACCCCCTGAGAGGGGGGCTCTGACCTCCTGGGGCTGAGGACTGCTGGAAGCCGAACAGCTGCGTCCTTTCTCCCTCCTGATGTGCTATCGGCTTGAGAAGATAGCCAGGATGGTTTGTCTTATGAGTGTCCTTCATTGGGACGCGCAGGGGAAGCTGTATCGGGTTAAATGGAGACACTGCCCCGCAGATAACTCCCCCTACCCACGGCGGGGCCGGTGGCCTCGTGGTTTTGCGGCCCCGCATGGCAGCCAGAAGCTGAGCCTGGGGTGGCTGCAGCGTGAGCGGGGCGGCCTCTCTTCTTTGTTATAGTGGACATGCAAAATCTGTTCCCCCTTCCAGATCTGAGGGGTATCTGTCTCGGTGAGCTTTTTCTGGGCCTCAGAGGGTTTGCTAAGTTCTGGGCATGCAGGTACTAGAAAGAGATGGCTGAAGAAGCTGCTCCTGATGAGGAAGAAGAGAACATGAGGTGCTGGCGGGACTGGCGAGCAAGGAGCTTGAGCTGGGTGTAGCAAGCAGATCTAGGATGGGGGAAGGATCCCCTCCTCGGGAAAAGCAGATTTCGTGGCTTGGGAGACTACTTGGAGGGCGCGGGTCTGGGACAGGATGGTGGCAACCCCAGCCCTGAGACTGGAGAGGAGAATTTAGGTCTTTCTCCCTTTGCTGCTCCGGTGGGGCGTGTGCCACAGGTAGGGTAGGGCTGGCAGTGGGAGCACTGGGCAGGGGAGAGCGTGGCTTTCTCAGCGACTTGCGTCTGCCGTCGTGAACGCAGTGATGGAGCTGCCAGGAAAGCAGAGGCTGTGCTCACGGTGGCTCAGTGGTGAACTGGGAAGTGGCAGGAGCTCATGAGAAACAACAAATCTGACGCGAGGGATTCATTTTTCAGCCCCGAAGTAGGCACAGAAAGTTGCATGAGGGTGGTTTACATACTTAAGCAGGGTTTTGGCATTTGTGCCCAGCCTTGTGGTTCATTTCCTCATTCACTCAAACGCCTAAAGAGTGAACAAATGTTTGGTAAACAGGAACCTAGGGTTTCAGCGATGAAAAGCTTTAACTCTTGCCTGCAGAGCTGCTCGCAGCATTGGCTTGGAAGTGTTTTTCAGAAGATGATGATTAGCTTCCTCCCCGACCTCATGCCTGGGGTAGCTCCAGCCGCCCCCCCCGTGTCACCTTGCCGCTGCACCCCCCTCACTGGGAGCACCCACCCCGGGGCCGGCAGCCTGGCTGGCAGACCCACTGCGCTGCCAAGGGTTTGAATGAGCGAGGAAAGCATGCAGCGAGGTGGGGCCCTTCGGGTCAGCCTCGATCGGCACTGACGAGGGCCAAGCTGGGAAACTTGCACAGCAGCTGCCCGGGCTCGATTTGGTCTGTGAATAACTGGAGAGCTTTCCATCACCGGGGCTGTCGGTCCAGGTATTTGCGAGCACTTTATTTGGTGGTTTCTTTTTAGTGTGGTTGCTGGACGGGGAGGACAGGATAGAGAGAGGAACCTTTCATGCTTCAGCCTTCTGCAGCATCCGGCGTTTTCATGAAACCACAAAGGATGTTAAAGAAAAAAGAACAAGCGCTCTGTTTATAGGGATTTAGACCATTAAAACAAAGAGGGGGCTGTGTTGTTCAGTGATCGCTTGAAGTCAAGGAGCCCGAAGACATAGGTTCACAAGGAATGGGCTTCCAGGCTGGGAGCCCACCCTGCCTTCCCACCCTCCCTGGGCCACAGTTTGCTTGTGCGGCTACAAGGGTTGGCAGAGCTGGCTGGCACTCCGAATCCAGTGTGCTGCCCAGCACTGCTGTGCATATTAAAAAGTCTCTCAGGAAGATGACTCTGCAGCTGCCCAGGAATTTGTCTTGTGCAGGGCTTTTCCACTCGGAATCCCTTGCAGGACACATTGGATGCAAAGGAGAAGCGTGCAGCACCCCAAACGAGATCTGCATGGGGAAAGGACTCGGACAATCTGTAGTCCACACACTATCAGCTGCTGCCACACTGGTTGAGAGCAAATGTTCCTTTCCACCACCTGTGTTCAGTGCAGATTTTTATGCAAGCATGATAGTGGGAGGTAGCACAGAAACAGGTCTGATGGCAATAGCAGAAAGGCTGCTGCTCCCAAAGGTAGTCCCGATGCTTTTTTAGGAGTGTCGCACCGGAACAATGGCAGTGGGAGGGAAAGGGTGATGACAGCCTGTGATTCTTAATTGCTCGCGCTCATCTCTCCTCAGTGTCCAAGCTGACTGAAATGCAAAATGAAAGCGATTGTGCAGCATAAATCAGATGTTGGAATTCCTTTTCATGATCTAAAACCAGTGTCCCCGACCACAGCTCCTGGGCTCTGTGCTGAGGGGGACAGCAGGGTGTGAAGCTGCCCCAGCCCACTGCTCACTCACCGCACTTCATCCCTCGGGGAAACAAGCTGCAAAACAAGAAACAGCCTGTAAACATCCCAAGCCACCCAGTGCTCCTTGGTAGGTATTTGTGGAGGAAGGCATTTTGGAGGGGCACAGTATGAACAGCTGCAGTGACACTGCAGACGGAAAGTCTGTCCAGCCAGTGCTGGGCTATGGTGGTGGCTGCGGGAGCCTGCTGTCTCCCTGCACCCATACCCTGGTGTCTGGCACGATTTCCAGAAAGGCGGGGGTAATGTGGGGGGTGAGCTTGGTGGAGGCACAACTCTGCACGGTCGTGTGTGTCCTGCACCAAGGAGCAAGTGATCCGCAACACCCACACTCTGCCTCCAGCTGGGCGCATCGAAACTTTTCCATCTGATTAAAAGCTGCCCTGTTTTCCTAGATAAAGCCGTTCCTGGCCACTGCCAAAATTCCTGGTTTCTCGTCACTGCTGGAGTGCTGGTATCTTTTAGGAGGAAGAGCTGGAGGAGGCAGAATAAATAAATAAGTTCTCGCTCGTATTTTTTAGTCTCTCAGCAGCCATTGGACACCTCATTTACGTACGTTATTAGCAACCCTGACGTTCCAGACATAAACAGCAAGCAAGACTGTATATGTGTGCGGCCTCCAGACGCCACTGGTGCATGTTTCTCTCGCATGGGCTCTGTGCGTCCCGAGAGCGGCTCTCCCAATCCTGCCATCGCCAGTGGGCAGGGATGGCTGGGAGGATGCCAGGCGAGAGCCCTCCTTCACTTTGCAGGGAAAGCAAGCACCCGCTTCTGGACTTGCCCAGGGCTCAGCCCCCTTCCAGGGTTCAGACCCGCCCCGAGTTAAAAGGGTTAGCGACATGTGGTGCTCTGTCTGAACTGAACTATGTCCAAATCATCTATTAATCTGCGAGGAAAATATTGGGCTAAGAATATTTTAAAAGCCTTTGGAAGGGCGAGGACTGAATCAAGTGCTAATGTTTTATTATCCAACTTTCCTTAACAAGCTCTCCATTCATGGAGCGCCAGTAAAATTTTGAAGTCATATTTTGAGTGCGGAAGAGACCTCGTAAATTCCAGTACTTATGGAATCAGTGAAAATTATTTTCTCTTTGGGTTTACGTAAAAATGTTCCCAGAAACAAGCATTTGGGGATTTTCTAGGGAAAAACTGTGGAGATAGAGTCTAAGTAGTCTGAACGGTTTTCATCAGCTTGGTGGAGAAAAAGTCACAGGTTTTACAGGGATATTTTTTCAAAAAAAGTCTTGATTAGGGGTCTCCACATTACGTAAGTGACTTAAAGCTTAAGATTCAAGCTAATTAACATTTTTGCTGTGCCATGCTGCCCATGCAGATGCTTATTAATCTAGTCTATAGATTTTGTGGCCCCCATGTAGAGTCAGGTATTCTTGCCAGGTGATTTTAGCCAATTGCATGTGAATTGTCTTCAGCACTGATTTTGTGAAAAGTTTAAATTTGCCTCTAGAGGTTTCTGTTGCCTCTTACGGACAGTCATGCTGGTCCACAGTACTTCTGCAGAACTAACAGAGTGTGTGTGCAAGTGAGTTTTGGATGTGTATCCTACACAATTGTATCACCCAAGTGTGTGACCTGGAAAACACACACACAGAATCCTTACCTGAGGTTCCCTTTTAGTTAAATTCCTGCAGCGAATGGCAGATGTTCGTGTCCACAAGTAGCATGTACCAAATAATTAGCCAAAGGAATTCCTAAAGGGCTGTGGGATTGACCATGAGGTGGCCAGAAGGTCAGTGTGGTTTCCTGGATTAATAGCAGCATGGGAGGGGTAACTCTGAGTTCAGTAGCATCATCCCAGACTTACATGCTGGTGAGTGCCATCAAGCTAGCCAATAATTCCCATGTCCTGTCCAGCATGCAGTGAGCTTTGTGTAGGCTTTAGGACTGACCATTTAGAGCTCCTGCCTGTCTGAAAGCCCTGGTTAGAAAGTAGATCAATTTTCCAGACCTCCCAGTCAATATTTTTGATAGCTAAGTTTCTGTGGATCGCATCTTTAGTATTATCCTGAAATATATTTTGGTGTCATGTAAGTGTGTTATCACTCAGAGACAACACACTGCCCTTCAGACATGAGGCAGAGAGCCAAAACCTGTCCTTGGATTAATATTTGCAGTTCCTCTTGACTCCCTGGTATCTGAAGGTCAAGTCAGGCCCAGAGTGTCCTGCAAAGCTGAAACGTTAAGTGTGCCAAAGAAGTTTTAGGAGGGCAAAGGTAGTTATCAGCAGTTTCCAGTTGTTTTGTTCTGGTGATGGGGAGGTAAAATGTGTGTAAGAGGAGGCAAAAGGGCTATACTAAATGCATCTTGTGGGATTGTATGATCCCTTGGTTTTTAGCTGTTTAAGTGTAAGGCGTTTTGCTATCTTACCTTATAAGTTGCTCTGAGCTTTTCTGTAGCCTTTTTTGCTAACATAGAGCCCAACTGTGTCTTTGACTGGGTGCGTGTTTTTTGCTGCTTCTACTGGCTTTGTCTATTGGGTCCATCTTGCAAGCTGGCACTTCTGTGCAAGGATGGGGTGCTTGCAAGAGGTGTTCAGCTAGGTCCACCTCCTTTCCTCCAGTTTCAGGAAGGCCTCTCCAGATGTAGCCCTATGTGCAGACATCAGCGAGTCAGCAGTACTAAATACTGTCTGCTAAACACTGATGCTGTCTGTGCTCGGCCAACACCTTACGAAACCCAGTCCTGTGCGTGGAGATTACAGAGTGCCATGCCGAGCCCTCGGGCGTACTACCAAGGATCGGCAGAGGACTGGGCTGTCAGAAAGCATTGAAGCTTTTGGGGTTTGGGTACGTGCAGTAATGTGGCAGTGTGCTCCAGTGTTGTGTTTCTTCCGTACAGAAAGATGAGGGAATTCCCAGGCATATACTGAGAGAAACAACCAAGCACACCTGAATGAGCAGCAGGCTCCACAAGAAAGCAGACTTTCCTCCCACCCTGTTTCTGTCCAAGATCTTCCACTGTGAATCCCTTCACAAACCTGTTCCTGCTACTAAGAGCGCTGAGCTTACCCAACCCTCTGCGCCTGGGCTCCCATGAAACCTCCCACAAGCTGGAAATGAGTCTGGTATTCTCCTCTCTGTTGCTGTGCCTTTGTAATCTCTAGTCTGCAGGTGTGGAAGGGCTCTGCAGTCCTCGTGGTCAGGTCAGAGCAGGCTGTCGGGCAGGAGGAGCAGGCGGTGAGCATGCACGGGAGTTGAGCAGCCCTCCTGGTGCTGCTGTTCCTGCTCCGTCAGGGTCATCAGCTCTAACAGGACACGGTTACCCTTTATCTCTAAAATAAAAAAAACCCAGAGGATTCACACATTTATCTGCGGATCCCACCCTCCAAACTGTTGTTCTGCCTTAGACAGCCCCTTCTGCACCAGGCTGAGCTCTGCACCCTGCAGCACCAGGGTGGAAAGGTGCAGCCCAAAGCAACAGGGACCGGCCCCGGCCGGAGTGGAAAGTAGTTTGGTTTTAGACTGTGATCTGGAGTGAGTGTTGTGGCATGGAAAGGGGCAGACCTGCCACCCCATCCTGAGGGAAACTTCCCTGAGATTTCAACAGCAGCAGGGCCAACAGCCCTGAAAAGAAACTACTAGGAAGCCTACGTATTTAATAAAAACAAGACCTTTTTTGTAGCATTTTTGGGCTAGCAATCATTTCCTATTAAATTGGATGAAGCGATGTAAAATCCCTGTAGGAGAGGTTATCATTCTCTGTTGAACTTCAGAAGCCTTCCCCACAAGGACAGAGGCTGAAGTCATTCCGGGGGCACCACAGAGCTACCAAGCGGCTGCGCCTGGGGCTGGGGCTGCCCATGGTTCCCCTTGGTGCAAACTCCGGCAATGTGCCTCTGCCCGGGGCTGTCACGGGGAAGTGCCCCCCTGCTGCTGTCCCCACTCGTGGCTGGGCCGGTTCCCACCAACCCGCGGCATGCCAGCTGGGGAGGGCTTTTCTCACCATGAAAATACCTGCCCACTAGGCGCTGGCCTGGGGCCACCGGCTTCTTCCACACTGGCCCCAAAATCGCCTCCAAAAGGCAATGACTCCTCTGAAGTCTCTGCTAAATGAATTTGCTCTTTACAGGCAACTGGTTCGCTTTGGGTGCCAGAATATTGCCTTGTGGTTGCTAATAACCTGGGCCAGAATTGAGCTGGTGATTTATAGAGGAAAGGCTTCGTATCTTCCTCCTTAAGTGCCTGCCGTGCTGCTTTGCCTCTCTCCCCGATCTCTCTTCCGATCCCCTTGCCGCTCACATTCTGGGTATTTCCAGCTACCTCTGAATGACGCATTAATGTAGATAAATATTACTGCAAGGAAGTAATGGCCAAATACTCTCTGCATCATCTATATGCATTGGTTGGGGAGCGATTTTTCATTTCATACATCATTTACTATTTCAGCATGTGGCAATTTTGCAAAATGAGGAAGGAGAATTAGAGAGTTGAAGAGCCCACCCCTTGTTCCTGCCATTCCCAGCACTTGCGAGCATGGGCACAGGGCGACTGCTGTGCAGTTACTGGCCTGAGATGCGTTTGGATGAGCTCACGTGAATCTCGTCCCAACCCCGTATCAGCCACTCTGCACACCTTTTTTCTTCCCATCTTTCTGCCTCTCTCTCTTCTTCGCTCGGCTTTAACACATCCATGTAGGTTTAATCTCCTTTCCCACCCACCCCCAAACCTCCACCTCGCTGTATTCTGCATTTTTCAGTGTAATTGGTCCCGGCGTATAACACACAACTATCAGCCCTTTCCCCTAACTCCAATAAGAGCTTGTATGCCAGTGAAGTAATCTTTCCCACCTGGGCTGCTTCTGTGGTTTCATATCACTTAATCCTCCCCCGTGAGCTGAGGACGAGTTTAAGGTAACATCTGCTCGGCTTTATGTTGGTTGTGTTCGTATTGGCGGTCCCACGGTTCCCATTGTCAAGCAAGCAAGAGGAACAGCTTTGCCAGAGTCCCACATTTTCTGGGAGATAACCAACTCTGCCGGGCTCACCCCGCTATTAGAGGCCCCATTAAAATCAAGGATGTAGGTTCAGTAAATTTATCCTTCCAGACTGCTGTGCTCATTCCGCCTGCCTATTTTCCCCTCGAGTTTCTTCATGAATTCATTTCCCCCCTGCTCCCTCCCTGTCGCTGGTGGCACCAGGCTGCAAGGTAGGAGCTGAGCCACCTTCCCCTCGGCAAGCCGCAGGCTTGGGTGGCCCCGCATCTCCCTGTGGTCCTGCAGCTGGCAGCGTTGGCATGTCAGCTGCGCTGCTGAGCCTTGTTTGAAGTCTTCTGCTGGAAAGAGCTACCAAATTTCCTTTGCGGTGACTGCTCCTCAAAGGCAAGGTGCACCCTCACACAGCGCCCTGCCAGCGATGCCCACACTCCCTGTGAAAGCTGTAGGCAATAGGGATGTCCTGCAAAGCATTTCAGGTGCCTGCTGATCCCGGGGACGTACCTGAAGGTCATCTCCTCCATCATACTGCAAGCGTGGAGGGAACTAAGGGGTGTCTTTCTGAAGATCTCATGGTCTCACATGCCATGCAGAGCTCAGTCATTTCCGCAGTGTGCTGCTGCACTCCTTGAAGTGAGCCATCATTTCATTTTTGGTGACTTCCTAATGTGTTTGTTCCTTTTTTTTTTCCCAAGCAACAGCACAGGCGTTGCTGCATTTGGCAAAAGAACAAAGCCTTATTGTTCAAAGCCTGCGCGTTCCAGTATCAGCTGGGACAAACACACCACTGCACTCCTAGACCTCAATCTCAAAAGCCAGCTGGACAAAGAGTGAAAAGGCTCAAAATCACAAGTTAGAAAAAACCTTTACCTTTATCTTGTCTCTAAAGGACTCTGTCAAGTACAGTTTTATATCCGTGCTTTCTTTTTGACAGTAATACCTGTTCAGAAACCTGAAAATAGCATCTCTTTCTCTATTGATTTGTTCTCCTGAGAAGCACTGATTTCTCCCCCTCCGATCGACACGGCTTATTGTGTCGATTTGCTTATGCAACTCCATTATCAATGAATGTCAGCGTGGCTCTGGTCACACAAAGCAAACCTGCTATCCATTTCTTTGCAACTGTGTGGCAGCAACAGCACTCCCCAGGAGTCTCCTCCGCAGGCTGTACCTCCCGAGGCAGGTGCTGGGGTGATGCCTCAGCCCTCGTGCAGCTCCATCCTAGTGTGGATCCCAGCAGCCGGCAATGGATGAGGCCCAGGAGGCTAACATATCAGTTTGAAACTGCTTTGTAGCTGACCAAAACATGCAATACTAGTATAAAATATCTTATAGCAATGCAATGTCTGATTTTTCTGTCATAATTATGCCTGGAAAAAGGGATGCCTTTTCTGACATGCTTATCTACACTTCAGAAGCATGGATCTGGTGTTACTTTGCCACAGAGTACCTATATAATTCTTTCCCTATAAGCCAGCCTTCTCAGCTTTCAATTATTTTTGTTGGTTCCCCCTGCTCCTCCTCCAGCCTGGCGGCCACGCTGGTCAGGAGGCATCCAGAAAGAAAGATTGCACAACAGCGATCAGACAGTTGCTTATGTCTCTGCCCTGGGATATGTCATGCAGCCCAAAACCATCCTGAGACTTTTTCTGTTGACATGACAAATTGTAAACTCCCGTCCAGTTTCCTGTATGCTAACCCTGCAAACTCTTTCACGGCATTTGGGTCTCCTCCTCCCATAGGGTGGCTTAATTTTGGACTATTTCCTCCCTCAACATATTAGTCTGTGTGTCCTTTGAGCTGGTTCATTTTGTCCCCATGTCCCATATCTTTTTTTGTCTTTTTGTGTTATATTCCACTCCTGGCTGGTGATTGCATCTCCTCCCCAACATAGTATCAATTGCAGTTTTAATAAACACGCTGTCTAATGCTTTTTCTAGATCATTAATGAAGATGGTAAATAAAACTGGAGCTAACACCAGTTTCTAGTAATAACCCTACTGGATGCCTCCCCACAAGCTGACAGTTTTGTCGTTTATCACTATTCATCATCAAGCCTGAACGTCAGTGTCCCCATGTGAGGTAATTTATATTCATTTAACACCATTCATCACAGAATCAGAGAAAACCATGGCTAGAAAGGACCTCAAGAGGCTGATTTCAGAAATATTCCTGAAGTTTCCAGCCTGCTCTTAAACACTGGCAGGGACAGAGGTTTCACATCCTTGCCAGGCAGGTGGGTTTAGTACTTGTTAGCCTTCCCCTTTGCAAAGCGTCTAACTTGAACCTGTCTTGCTGCAATTCAAGCCCATTGTTTCTTGCCACACTTGCAATGGATATAGAGAACTGTCTGGAGAACAGCTTATTTCCTTCTCTGGAGATATCCTTCATGTACTTGAAAATCATTGTCTCCTTCTTGCTGGAGTAAACAACCCTGCTGAGTAAGTGTTTCTTCGCAAGTTCTGTTTTCTAGACCTGTCATCCCACTTCCTTCCAGACTTTCCTGAGCTGGATAAAGACTGTAGCAGCACTGGGTAAAGCAGAAGGATCAGCTATGTATTTTACAGGCAGAGCTCCTCTTTGAATGCCCTGGTATGGTGACTGCCTTGTGTGTGACAAAATGGCACTTTTATTCATTTCAGGTTCCTGAGCTGCTGCACTGCTCCACATCTGCCTAATCGTCTTGTCTCTCATTTTGTCCCTGTGCAGCTGATTATACCTACCTCTGTGCACAGCTTTGCTTCTCTCCTTATTGAAGTACATCCTGTTTTTCAGACCTTTTCTCTAACATATCAGGATGTTTTTTGATTCTAGTCCTCTTCTGTCATGTCCTTGTAGCTCATCTCAGCTTGGTGTCATCTGCATATCTAATAGAGATGCTCACTGTTCCATCATCCAGTGGCTGGACCTCTGCTGAACCCCACCCAACCCTTCCTTGTACTTTGACAAAGACACCTTTTTTCTGAGTACAGTTTTACAACCGGTTTTGCACCCCTTCCCTTGAGGTAACTGGTCTAGGGTATGTTTCCTTAGTTTACATCTTGTAGCATGAAGTGAAATGGTACCGAAGGTCTTACCAAAGTCAAGATAAAAGATGTCTCCTGCTTTGCCTCTATCCACAAGCCCTGTCACAGGATGAAATTAGGTTGATTTGACATGATTTGCTCCTGGCAAATCAGCGCTGGCTGTTCCTTTTCTCGTGGTTGTTTCCTAGGTGCCGATAATTAGTTTGTTTGACTACTTGTTCCAGTGCATTTCCAGGAACCGAAGTCGAGCTGGCTGGCCATAGCTGCCTCGCTCCTCTCGTTTCCCTTTTCCGCAGCCAGGCAGGGTGCTGCTGTGTGAGGAGCCCCGCTCCCTGATGCTGCTCCGGAGAGTCCCCAGAGGGTCCCAGCCTGGGCTGGCCCCTGCGCGGGTCACCACTGTGATGCTGGTAGACCGATGCTTTCCTCAGCTTTCCTCTGACTACCAGTCTATAGCCAGAATACTTCCCTGCTCGCCTTCCCATCCTGGGCTAGTTACATTTCCTTTTCACGTCCTCCTTGATTTTATCCATGGTAATATGTCCTGACCTTTGACGCCAACCCTTAGCCATTTGCATGTATCTCAGTTTTCTGTTTGCTTCCTCCTTCCCTGTGAGGCCCCTGAAGACTGACTGACTTAGCCAGTTGATCTTTCCCTATGTTTCTTAACCTTCATTTTTTCATTGGCACAACTTCCATTTGTGCCATTGCAATTGTTCCCGTAGACAACGCCAACGTTCCTGAAACTCTTTGTCCTTGGACTTGTTTCCCTGAGTGCTTGCTTACCAGTGCTCTGGGTTGTCTGTGAATATCTGTGGTGCTCAGCAAAGCCTCTCAGTAGGGAAATGCAGAAACTCAGCCTTTCAACGAAATTGTGGACTTCACCCACTTCCAACTGGACTTTCCCAACCTGCACAAGACTTCTTGTTTTCGGCAATCTCTTTGTCTCTTAGCAAAAGTAAGCATAGTGAGCCAAATTCTGACCTCATTTACACCAGTAAAATCTGGATCGGTGCCAGGAAACTGCTGAAGTTGTTTTGGGCTTACAGTGATGAGAATGAGAGCGGCATCTGCCTCATTAATTCACCCAATACACAGAAAGTAAATGATTCCAAGAGGAAATAGCTCCGCAGAAGGGAGCCCTGGAAAGAATTAGAGACTGACTTAATGGGATTAAGGGGAAAAAAATGCTTTAGCGAATCCAAATCAATCCTCTCTTCAAAACATTCAAGGTGCCAAAATAAATACAAACACTGTTTTGGGAAGGAAAAGGTTAAAAAGCTACGAAAACAAAATATCTCGGCCCATAGCAGAATGAGCACAACCCAGAAAGGCTTGCTGAGTCAGCAATACCATACCTACCGCTTGGTGTTTATCCATGGGGGCTCTAAGGATGGAAACTCAAGTTTCCCACTTTATCCACGGGGCTCATTGTGCATTTTCAGGTTTGATAAAAGACCCATGGAAACCAGACAGTGGTACAAGTAGGGATGGGTGAACAGGTCTGGCAAGTGGAAACCTCTCCTGCAGATGCCTGGCTAACCTGATGTCCAGCCCCTAGAGCCATTTCTCCAGTCGTTGCTTTGGCTTTTTGTTCTGTGATTAATTACCATCTTTGCACGTTTCTTCACCCACGCCACACTGTGCATGGCACTAGGATCAGATGCGCCAAAAAGGAATAAATACGTGCAAAGACGCTGCTCCTGAGGTGTCGCCGGATATACTAGGAGCTGCACGCAGACAGCCTGCTTTTGTGCAGTCAGGTGGAAGGGGGAAATACTTTGAGCAGCTAGCAAGAGCCAGCACCTTTCAGGCAGGCAGGTGGACCTGTGTGCTGGCAGGGAGGAGAGCAGGAAGGGGCACAAGGCTCACACTGTGCCTATTAGTAATAGCTGGAGGCAAGCAAGAGCTGTGACCCACACATGCAAACTGCCTTCTTCCATCTCCCACCAGTGAGGTGGCTGTCCCCATTCACCCAGCCACCCTGCTCGACCCACCAGAAGAGCTGGGGCAAAATAAGGAGAGGGTGGCCAGACCTTTGAGTGGCATGGACATTTCTTTTCTCTTCATATACAAAAGCACACCATTGCTGAGCGCAGTCAAGTACTAAGGACACTGACTGTCTAGTCTGACAGTCTGATGACTTTTGAGGAAGAACAGGGCTTTATGCAAAGACCCCCACACTTCAAGGTAAGCCTGGCTAAATGAAAGCATTCAGAGGGGAACTGTGAGAATGTACAAGGGCCACAAAGCACTCCCTGTGATGGGAGACTACAGGGGACTGATCTATTTCTCGTAATTTAGAAATTATAAGGCAGCTTGATAACAGCAGAGAAGTGCTGCAGTAGGAAAGAGATTTCTGACTGGGGACTTCCATTTAGGAAAAAACCCCACCATTGTGTGATCCAGGGGCTAGAAGCAGAGGCAAGCCAGATGCCGAGGAGAAAAAAAGGGTGCACTTGTTATATGAGGGTAACTAACCAAAGAAAAGGCTTTTCTAACATCCTGGTATACTCTCCAGACCTTGCAGTCTTTAAGCCAAGACTAGGTGACTTTCTAACAGATGCATGGCAGCTCAAAAAGAAATTACGGGCCAGCATCAGAAATGACTGGGGGAGGTACCCTGGATCTCTTATGCAGTAGGTTGCACTTGATGATCATAATGGTCTCTTCTGACCTTAAACAACGAATCCCTGACATTCAGCTGTGCTCAAGTGTGGCACTTTATTGTACAGCAGTTTTGGACCAAAAATAGCCATTATCAGTGAATTCAACAGGAAAATTAACAATGTGGTTGCTCCAGCACCCCTTGTGCTCCTTAATTTGATATTTCTTTATTTTATGTTGTCCTTAAATTTTTAGTGTGCTGCAGAACTGTGTATTGGATATGCAGAAGCACATTCTAGGGGTAATTAGGAGGCAGCTGGAGGGTTTTGGCAGCTGGGAAGGGGACAACAAGCACTTTTGGCTCTTTGAGAGGCAGTGTGGATTTGTGGGAGAGGGACATTAGCTGAATGCTAAGATTGTCAGCAGGAAGAGTCAAAGGGGCTGACAATAGTATTTGCATCATCTTGAAGTTAACCACTTCCAGAGGAGAACAACAGTGTGCAGCAAAATAGGAGCTATTGTTCAGCCTGCAGACTGGTGATCTCTTGAATCTTGCAGCAAAGGCATTTTTTTTCAATGCAGCTTGACCGGTTTAAATCCGAAGTATAGCTCCTGCTTGTACTGATGGTGTTTACAGAGGCTTAAGGCCAAATGCTTAAGGAAAGCCCTGCTGTCACAAGACACGACTCGGTGCTGTGTGTGCTGTAGGAGTTCGCAGTGGTCCAGACCCAGGGTCCACATCCACAGTAGTACATGGCTGAGACAGGCTTTGCTTCACTTTGCCTCTGTGAGTCTGGCTTGGGGTGTTTGTTCTCCACAAACCGTAGGAACTGCTACTCTGCTCCCTTGTTGTCCATGAAGGCTCAAACTTTGCAGCCAGGGAAGGGTGGTCCGTGTAGGAACTTGGCTTTAGGAGGAATGGAAGTGAAGCTGGGGCTGCGGAGGCAGGACCTGGACACACATAAGATGCCTCTCACCAGCATTTCAGTTTGGATGAAACAGATCTCCTGGTCATGCCACATAATTGCGGTTTGATGATTCACACTGTGGAAGAGGATTGGGGCATGCAAGCTGGGCTCGCCTTAGGTAATGTTTTGCTGCGAGAGGACATGCTGGTGTGCACCTGAGGTGCTCCAGCCCATGACTGCCCAGGCCATGGCTCCAGGCCATCAAACTGACGTAAAACTGACCGACAGCACATCAGCTCTGCGCTTGTGCTGCTCTACTTGCTAAGACACAGACATAACCTTTACCCTCTGTGACTGTGTCAGTCAAAACCCTCTAATGTCTCTTGCTTCCCAAGATCAGAAGTGATTAAGTTAATTTATATTTCAGAAGGACCCATCAAAGGAACTGTCTTGGTCATGATGTGATTACCAGGAAGGCCAGAGTATTTAGCCTCTGTCCTGTGACTTAGTGAGGATGTGAGGTTGCCTTTCTGCTGAGAACCAGCTCGTTCCTGATCTCTCAAGTTTTCCTGCTTAATATCCCTGCCCTGAGCCAAGGCTGTGCTCATTTTTCGCTAATGTCTGAGGATTAATGTAGGGGAAATATAAAGTGGTGAGGTTACATGACAGTCCTGGGCTTGGTTGTCAGAAGCCACCATAACCCTTCACTCTCCCCAGTTGACATCGCCACAGATGTGATTTCCAAGCCATGAACTTCCAGGAGATCCAAAGCCTCATCATTAATCAAAAAGATCTGCAGTTCCTATGTATTGTGCTGCAGATCCTGTAATTACTTTATTTAGATCCATTTTGTTGAATTGTACTTCGGTTCCTCCTTAGTTTTAATTATCCTTTCCACCTTCCCTTGCCTCTTTCTTGTAGAATGAACTCAGGGAGGGCTTCCAACCAGGAGGGCCAAGGTCTTACTGGCATTGTCCTCACCCCCTCTACTGGCATGTCCTTGGTGGGAACCATGCTGCAGGTCACTTTGGACATCAGATGGAGGGGGGGTAGTCCAGGCTGGGTGAGCACACTGTTCCCCTAGATGGGTACTGGTGCTCTCTGCCACCGGAGGTACTTTTTTTACAGGTACACTTGCAGTGATGTCCTAGCTACCCAGCGTAAAGCACTTTTCACATTATTAGGACCATTAACTCTACTTATTTTAGCAAAATCCTCTCCAAGACGATCACACATTTCCTTCCCCAAACTTAAAATTTCCCTTTGATTTTATGTCAATAAACTGTTGTTTGAGTTGCTGAATATCGTTGGAGACTGACTCTCCCAATCCACGCCAATGATGGGCAAATTGAATCCTATCTCATATGCAATTTCTCAGAGAACAAAGTGCTTTGGCAATCTGGATCAAAGGCACTATGTAAAGTCATGATTATTGTTGTTATAGTGAAATGACCTCACGGAAAAATCATGTCGACTTCTCCCTTGTAGGTTGCCTGCACTGTGGAGCCTTTGATGTCTAATGGCCTGGCGCTGTATCTTGTGTAGGTATAGCCTATAAACAGAAATTTATAATTAATAAGTAAATTATTATTTATTATTTTTAGGACCTCAGAACACAATCCTGTATACATGATGCAATGCATATCCAGGGCCAAAAGCTGTTAGAAAGAGACTAATAGGTGGGGCCTTTCGTTTGATCCAGCATGGACATTTTTTACATACTCTCCATCCCATTTTAGATGGACGTTCAATCAGCAAGATGAGGTATTAGTTCTGACTCTACGTCTTCAAATTTTATGTTGTTGGCAAATCAAAGTGAACAAAAAGGATGTTCTGTGTGAACTCCACAAAAGGGCTAGGGATGATGGGGAGGAAGAGTCAGGGCTTCTTGAAATTCAGCTAGCTCTTGCCATGATTCTTCCAGTCTAGAGGAAATCTCATGTGTGCTGTGAAATTCCTGAATCCTCCTCCATCTCTAAAAGACTTGGGAAAAAACAATTTAAAAATGGGTTGCCGTTTGCAATCACTTCTCTGTGCAAGGTCCCTACCATGGTGCTTCTGCGCCGCAGCAGCTGAGCAATACTGCCAGTTTGGGGGCTGTGGTGACGTGCTGCCAAAAGCCACGCTGTGGCTGGCTGGCTGGCTGTGGCTCCTAGAGGGGCAGAGCCCAAAACCTCCGAAACCTGCTTCACCTCCTGGGTTAGCCAGGCTCCCCATCTCGTGACTGTCGCAGTGCGCCATGTCCCCGCGTTTCTCTGCGTTGTTTTGCTGAACCTCTTGCTCCCCAAACTCCTCCAACAGGGATGAGCATATTCCCATGGCAACTGAAACACAGAAGCTGGGCAGGGTTTGTTCCTCTGACTGTCCCCAGCCTGTGTCTGTGGGAGCATCTCTGGCACTGGCACAGGTAGCCGCTCGGCTCGGGGACCCTTTTGGAGCTGAGTTTCTTAGCAGGAAGCAGAATGCGCAGTCCTAATGAGGCATCTCTCATTAACTCTCTGTCTTCTCCAGGCTGTAAAATAGATGGGGGAGAGGAGGAGAGGGGAGAAGGCTTCCGCCTCTTCTCCCGTGCATGGGCCAGGGTGGCACAGGTGCTGCGCGTGGGACGCAGAGGCTGAGGCCAGCCTCGTGCCTGCCAGCAATGCCGGGGCGCTGGTGGAAAACACAACATGAAGGAGAAAGCCAGCAGCAGCATGGGGTGCCAGGAGGGGAAGCACGTGCTCCTGCGGGGCAAGCTCCTTAGCCCGGGGTGATGGGGTAGGTTGGATCCTGCATCTCGTTTGTTCGCTCGCAACATTGGAGGCCGTGGAAGGTGCTCCCAGAAGCCTCTGAAGACCCTGCATCACCAAGGCTTTGCTAGGAGGTTGATATGCCCCCAAGGGACTAAAATCCAGGTTTGGGGTATGGCTGGAACAGCCCTGACCTTCCCCGCTCTGGGACCTGCCACCACCGCGTGTATGCCCATGAGGAGAGGGGAAGTTAGCGGGGAAACATTGGGAAACTTCTGAAGGTGCTAATTAAGCAACTTCAAGTTATAAACATTTTTAATTGGACTCGTTTTTGGTGTCACATACTATCTCTTGATGAGACGAGTCCTAAAATTAAAGCTGTTTTAATCTCTCTCTCTCTGCTCCTCCTCTCTACCCTGCTTGTCTTTCTGGTTACAAAGTAGAAAAGAAATCACTGAGGCTTCTTGAGCTTTGCTGAACACTGCTATTTTTAAGGTGTTATATTTGATTTACTTTAAATCTGACCAAAAACTCCACCTTGGGACCAGACCTCCTTTATCAATGTTGCAGCTAACTTTCTGCTTTTGCATGTAGATTTTTAAGGAGGAAAGACAAAAATTGGGCTTGTAAGAGATGCTAGCTCACCACCTTAACGATGATAGCACCATCCTTTAATGTAACCTTTGCCCAGGGATATTGCAGCATATCACTGTCTCCTTGTGATAAATGCTACATCATCATCTCTTTTTCTTTTTTTTTTATTAAATGTTTCTTAAATGACAGAAATGGTTTTGTATTGAATTACGAGATCCAAACACCATCAGGTTTTGCTGTGTGCTCCTTTGTCACTGTCACGGGCCAACCAAAACTCTCCAGGCTTTAAGGGAGTGGGGACAGTGGTCCAGGCTGTGCAGGTCACGCCCTGTTCTGCCCTGGGAATAGCTAAAGACATCAGACTTCAGCCTTCCTCTTATGAGCCAGTTACTACTTCACGTGTGCCTGCCTTAATATCTATTGTGTAGGACCAATTTTAAACCCAAGGCCTCGAAATTAATGACTGATGGTGCAGCACTACAAGACCCTTTCTGCAGGGGCTGAGGAGAGGGCGGACAGAGATGGAAGGGGCCGAAGGTTTTGCTCCCAGTCTCACCTTTTCTTCCCTTGTCCTGCAAGCGCTCCTTAACGCAGCACTCTGCCCGACGGCAGCGCTATGTTGGCCAATGTGCGTGCATACAGATGCCTGTGCATCCGCTAAAGAGTCGCCAGCCACAGACGCACAAGTCAAAGTGGACCTGAGCTGGAAGGGTGCTTGAGCGTGCCTGTCGGTAGCAGCCGGTGCTCTGC
Source organism: Harpia harpyja (assembly GCF_026419915.1). NCBI lineage: Eukaryota > Metazoa > Chordata > Aves > Accipitriformes > Accipitridae > Harpia > Harpia harpyja. The sequence goes on from NC_068952.1 coordinate 34,088,862, forward strand.
GCCGAGCAGCCCCGTCTTTTTGGGAGAGGTGGGAGGAAGGGACGGAGCTGCCCTAGGACTGCCCTGTGCTCAGGCTCCAGTCCCGCAGTGCCGGGGGGGAGGGAGCTGTCTGGTTGGGGTTTGCTCCTTTTACCTCCCAGCTGCTGGGGTCTGTACATTAAACTTCAGGGGATTTATAACCTGCCCTGCCAAGAGGAGCTGGAGAGTTTTGGAAGCAGCAAGATGTGGTCCTGGCAGCTTCCTCAATTCAGTGCTAAGGCTGGGTATTTCACAGCTTGCATAACCCTAATTTGCTTTGGGATTTTTGCTGAGGGGGTATGGTGCCAAGGGCTGCACTGTGGAGGTTTTATTTCGCTTCCAGGAGGCTGCTTGCCATTTTTATATTATCTCACATGGTCATGGAGCACTGCAGGTAATAGAAACCTTTATTTTTCATTGATTATTCATGGCACAGTTTTCTTTGCTAGGCATCCTCACAGGCCACAGAGCCTGCAGCCTCTCAATGCATGTAAGGGGACATATTTCCTCGCCACAGACGATTTGGCTCGAAAATTTCCTTGGTGTTCCAGCTCTGCAGGTAACGAACACTTGGGTGGCTTTGACTTGGGTTCACTCCTCACCAACCTCTTATGCTACCTCTGGCCCCCTGGATGCCCCCAGCCCAGCTGCTGCCCCTGGGCAGGTTTGGCAGCCCCTTTTTCCCAGGACACTGCTCCAGGATACCCTCCCTCCTTACATCCAGCCGTGAACTCCATGTGCTAACCCTGATCTCTGCCCTGCGGGGAACTGACTTGGGTCCCCGCCAGCGTGAGCTGGGACCTAGCGAGGCCTGCAAGGAAATGTTGAAACTCAGACAGCTCCATTTCACTTTCAATTTTGGGGGGGAAATCCTGAAAAGCTCTTCATGGAGATTATATTTTTGCAGCAGCCTGTTTCCTCTTTCCCTCTCCTTCTTTCCTTTCCCCATCTCTTTGTCTGCTAAATAAAACAACCTACATTTTTGACCTGAATTACTTTACGTGTCCCTGAAGGCATGTGCAGCTCCTAGGACTGTAGGAGGGTTGTTTTCTTTGGTGCGGTTAGATACCATCATTAGAGATGACAGTCAAGCTGGATCCCCCCAGTCTGAACGCTATATTTGTATTTTGCCGTACAAACAATAACCCCATGCATTTCTGTAGCATCAGCTGTCAGGGAGAAGCTGGGGCTGCTTTACAAGCAGGCAGACATCAGTCCTGTAGGCAAAATACCTCCCCATTTCTGCAGGTGAGACATGGGGAAGTTAAATAATTGCCAGCATCACTCGGCGAGGACCTGAATCTGCCTGCATCTGTATTCCCCTAAATCACCAATAACACCAATGCTGTTAGCACAGGAACCAGCAGCAGACCAAAACCAGGACCCCAATCCGAAGGCGGCTCCCCCCACCCTGCAGCGTCCCCCCGTCTGCCCCGCTAGCACGTCTCCCTCTCCCCGGGGAGCATCAAGCTCCCCAAGGCTCCCCAGAGGGCATCCAAGAACCGAGCGCCCTTGGAGCGGCAGCAGCAGAACGGGGTGGGATGTCCTCTCCTCTGCCCTCGCCTCTGCTGCCGGAGCTAAACCCCCCCCAGAGAGACTGTGTGTCAGGCCTTAGCAAAGCCCTGCTCAAATCACATGTTCCAAGTGGTGGGTTTTTTGAAAGGACAATGAAATTGCTCGTTCTGGCCCGTTTTAACACTCTCTCCTATAACATGCATGGCAGACCTGGCTGAATTAAACCAGCCGTACTAATTTCTCTTGTTCTAGCAGCCCTGTGTAACACACAAAATACTTGGCTTTGGAGGATGATATTATAAAGAAGGGCACTGTAATTTAGTGGCTCATTTAATGTGAACCAAGAGAAATATGAGGCATGCCAATGCCGCACTGGGGCTCTATTTATATCCTTTTTGGTGTATGGTATGATTTATAATAAAGGATCATTTTTATATAGTATTAGCACGGTAATGGAACTTACTGGGTTACCACGTCTGAAGTTAGGAAATATTGTATTAGAAGAAGCTCTGCGAACACCGTGTAAGAATAGCCCTTTCTTCAGTATTAAATCACGATTCCAAGCTTCCTAAAATAAATATTAATGCACTCTATTTACCTAGGAATCTATGCTTTTATTAATGCAGCAAGAGGATCTCCACCTCTGAGCTCAGAAGCTGTTGCATGCAGCCTCATAGAGTTCATTTTGTGGCTCCCAGCCCAGCTGCTCAGCACCCTCCAGCACTGGGAGCGTCCTCCTGTCCCAGTAGCCCGGGAGGAGGGCGAAAGGCAGAGAAAGCAGAAGAGCCATGTTTTGCTGGGCAGCACGGTATCACAGCTTATAGGAAGCATTTCCTTCCTCTGTCCCCCAGTGCATGAAGCCCCGTGACCCCTGCACCTCTGCCCATCCTTGGGGCTGCTGGCGGGGAGGAGGGAGGACCAGGATTTACCCCTTCAGATTTTTTTCTGAAGGCCACAGCAAGCAAGTGGTGGAGCCAGGATAAAAGCAGAGCTGCTCCTGGCACCTCGCCCTCTGCATGATTCAGAGCTTGTTTCTGAAGTGAGAGGACTGAGTAAAGTTTCATTTGTCTATCTAGAAAGCAGCACGTTCTGCTTCTCATTTAAAGCTCGGGAGCCTCATGATGATTCAGAGCACATGCAGGAATGTGCCTGTATGCTGATTTTTAGTGCCAGGCAGCGTAATGCCTGCCAATGATTAGTTCTGCCATGCAGGTGGGTAAAGGAATTAAATCGTGTTTGGAAACGGGGGGGGGCGAAATAATCAGCTGGAGGATGCCAGGGAGAAGGAGAGCTTGCACAGGCGTGGCAACGCCTTTGCAAATGTCACTTCCACTGAAGCTGAAATGTGAGGTGGCGAGATGCGGAGGGTTTTCTTTAAAGCAAGCTGCTAAAATGCTAAAAATGCAGCTGCTGTGCAGGGCACCGCAAGTCCGCTGCAGGGAGCTGGTGTTGCTCACCACTTGAGGAAAGATGCTCGGCCTTTCCCTTCTTCCTTGCGGGGCAGGGAGGAGCTGTGGGAGGCCGCAGTACCCCTGCTGCCATGCCCAGTGCCAGAACACCTCCAACTGGCTTCCCCAGCTGGGGCTTGGCTTTTGGGGCACAAGGTGACAGACTGATGCTTTTCAATGCTGATGGGGCTGATGGCTACCCAGGACATCCTGGACCAACCTGCAGGAAAGGCGGCCGCGAGGAGACCACCTTTGGTGCCATCCATAGCACCACATGCAGCCGGCAGCCTGCGCAAGCACGTGCCCCCAGCCCAAGCTCCCTCCTGGTCCATGCTGAGACGTAGGTCACCCTGCAGCCCCCAGCACGTGCTGCCTTGCTGGAGGGGAGTCCCCCTGCTCCCCGCTCTCCCGGCCCCGTGGGGACACAGCCACCGTCACCAGCTGGGAGGGTGACATGCAGGAGCAGACAAAGCCAGAGCTGACTCTGCTTCCCACTGAGCCAACCTCAGGGAAATTACCCAGCCACTTTGAATAAAAATGAATTAAGTAGCCTGGCAGTAACTCAGACCATATTTTATTAACTTGGCCAGAACCAAGTAACGTTAATCCCCCTCCCTGAAATTTCTTTTTTACAGCCAGGCTCTAATATATGAAAATGTGCTGGCAAAGTTTTCGGTAGGTTACAACCCTCCGGTTAGTAACAACCAGGCAGCAGGGGGTTATTGCTTGGATAGGGGCTGAGCCACAGCATGGAGCCCTGCACAGCCCACCCGAGCACCGAGGCAGTAGGCGATGGCTTCCCTCGCCGCTTGCCGTGTCACCTTGGGAAAATCCCCGGCGGCTCATCGCTTTTGGGGTGAGGGATGCCTCGGTGTCTGAGGGGCCTAGGTCATCACTTGGTAAGGGTAGGGACTGCCTCCAGCCTACGGGGGTGAATTGCTCTGCAGAGGTGCCTCTCTCCTTCCCTCCCTCCCCCCCCAGTAGGAAAACAGCTTTTCTTGGCTCAGCAAACGCTGTGTCTCAGTTTCTCTACAAAATTGGGGGGGCATCCACTCAGACCGCTAGGTATGATGCCTCGATGCCTGCCCTTGCTTTAGACATTGAGGTGCCCCGCAGGGAGGAGTCTGGCATCTAAAGAAAGGCAAAAATCACCTTCTGCATAGGTTCCCCCTCTGGGCCACCCACTAAACATAGTGGAGGCCAGGAGGGTGCTGCAGAGTGGGACTCTGCCCGCCGGTGGCCCACAGCTCCTGCCTCTGGCCCCGTGGGGGCTGTTGGGGGGGCTAGAGCTCCTGGGGAGGTCTCCAGTGGGCTGGCGACCCACCGGGACACCAGGGGGCTTCTGCACGTGTTTCACGGATGCTGACTTTGAGCTTAGCGCTGGCGAGGGTGTCACCTTTGCGAGTCCTCAGAGATCTGTGGGGCAAATTAGCATCTTCCCCACCCTCTGCGTTCTTGTGCCCCACGTAAGCCCTAGCAAGAAATAAAACTGCCTTACCTTCCTTGTTTATTAGCAATAATAATCCTAATAATACTTCACACATCAGTAAGAGCTTCCATCTGAGGAAATGAAAGCACTTTACAGACATTAATGATTTAAGACCCTTAGCCCATCTCTGAGATACGTAAGGAAAACCATCCTGTTTTTTTACAAATGGGAAGGAAGCTGAAGCAAACTGTGGGTAAGTGACTTGTGGGCACGCAGGAAGGCAGCAGCGAGGCAGGGTGAGAGTCCAGTCTCCTTCACTACCGCCTGCGACCGCGGCTCCCCTTTGCTGTTTTTCAGCCAATTTCTTCTCTGTGCCCACGGTGCTCCAGTGGAGCCATCAGAGGAGCTGCTGCAGGCTCCCGGGGACCAAACCCAACGTCCCCACTGTGCTATTTGGGGGCCGTTTGCCTTCCCAGTGCCCACTTGCTCGAGGTGGGCCGGTCCTTGGGAGACTGCAGCTGCTTGCTACTGCTGGTGGGGTGAGGGACCAGATTTGCTCCAGCAGTTCCCGTGTTTTGGGGATGCCCTGAGGGTGCGGTGATGCCCTGCGCTCCCTAAATGACCCCAGTCCTCGGGGCAGGCGGGGAAGCCCTCCGGGGGTTTGAAGAGGAGGGCACCCTGGGGCTGGGTTGGGTGTTGCATCCCATCCCGGGCAGCCTTATCTGTCTGTCCTTTTGCTCACTTGCAAACACGCCGCGGCCATATCAGCTGCGGGGCTGGCTGCGAACACGGCTGCCATCGCCCAGTGGCTGTCCCATTGCCTGCAGGGTGGACATGGGGAGAAGAAACCCAATTATAAATACTCAGATGAACTCCAGCTCACTGGGCAGTGAACTTTTTGTATACAGCTGCTTTGTAAAATGAAACTAGCCCGTGCCTCTCTGGGTGGAAAAAGAAAGCAAGCAGGGACCACACCTCTTCTATTATGTGCATAGATCTGCCCACCGGGGTCTGGCAGCGCTTGCCTAGTTAAATGAAATACTTGTTATAAACATGGGACTACCGGGTGGTTGGTTGTTAACTGTTTAAGGCACAACTTGAAATAATACGATTTGGCCTGGACCACAGGCTGAAACGGGATTTTCCGCCTTGAGACGTGACCATATCTGGGTTGCCCGCTTCCCTCTGCTATGCAGAGCTTATAAATAACCCCCTTCTCATCCTCAGAACAGCGTCTTCTTTTTTTTTTTTAACATGAGAAGGAAAAAAAAAAAGACAGGCAGGCAAGCAATAGTGAAAGTGCCACCATGTTGTTCTATTTTAAATCCCGCTTGCCTGCAATTTAACATGCAGGCAGGGGAGGAGACCACTGGGTCAGCCCACCGCCGCCTGCCCGGTCGCTGCGGTGTGCGTGTGCCTGTGTGCACTTATTGTTTTATCCTCATGTCACCTTTCAGCCTGTGCCACTCGCCCTCCCTCCGTCCCCGAAATCTTTGATTAATAGGTTTGCTTGCTTTTTATATCCACACATGTGGCACATCTGGAGCAAGGCGTGCCTCTGCTTTCTTGTTGTTGTTTTTTTAATCTCCCTCTCTATCTATATGTACGTGGTTGTTGTGTTTTGTTTTTTTTTTTTTTTTACTCTACTTGCGACTGCCATGGCAACTGTTACATGTTTGGCAAAAAGCTTACGGAGAAGAAAAGGGGCTCAGAGCACTCAGCTGGCAGATGTCCAGTGTAATCATGCCGCAGCGCCGAAATGAGGCCTTTGGCCGGCTGCCGAGCTAGGGAGAACAAAGATGTCAGTTCCCCGTGTTGGCGGCGGCTCTTGTTTGGCACCCTTATATGGTTTCCCAGAACTCCTCGCCTTGGCGGCTTTCCATTCCCTTTAGGGCAGCAAACAGGATTAGCACACACAGACTTGTTTTTCTCTTTTCTCCTCCAACTGTTCCAATGACATCATCCCTGCTGCATTCAGCTGCCAGCAGGGTGACTTTGGGGGTGGGTTTTTTTTTTTCTCTTTAAAAAACCACCACCGTGCACACACCAGCAAGCACGATGGTTTAGGTAACACTTGCACACCTTTCTTGTTAAATTAAAGCCCCTGAAGTGCAGCGAGCTCGGGCAAACCAAGCCAGACGTGCTGCATTTTTTTTTTTTTTGGCTTCTCATAATTGAATTCCTGCAAGATAAAAATCTCCTTTTCCTCAGTAGGCTGTAATCAGCACTCGCAGAGCTGTGGTTTCCAACTGCCCTCGTCATGTGCTTCCTTATGAAACTCCACGGAGAAATCGCCTTGGCGCGGGTGCCGATTTAAAGGGCCCGGGAGCGGGGAGCAGCCCCCACCAGCCCCCTGAAATGGCGGCGCTGGGACCACCCAGCCCGGGGTGCAGGGGTGCGTGGGGGCCCACAGGCGCCGCTGCGGGGTGGCACAGGAGGGAAGCCCCCTCTCTTAAGGAAGGACTTTGTTCAGGAGAGTTTTTAGTTGCTGCTGGCCATGGAGGGCGGGGAGAAAGATGTGCAGGAGAAACCGCTGAATTTTCTGCCTTTCCCCTCAAAGCCCAGACCAGTTTTCTGCTTCTGGACGTCTTCTCCCCTGGGCATTTTCCTCTCTCCACCTCGTCCCCTTGCCAGCCAAGTAACAGAGTCATGCCCCCCTTCCCACGGGAGCCCGCGGGGGTACCAGCAGCCAAGGATTGCCCCCTGCCAGGAGGTGGGCAGCCCTTGGCGGGGAGGCCGGGGCCGGCCGGGGCAGCAGGACTGCTTCCCCTCTCCCCACGCCCGCTTTCCTCGTGGCAGCATTCCTGTTTTCCTTGGCACGGGCCACAGGATGTGATGCTCGCTTCCTCCTGTCGCTGCAGACCCGGGGAAGGGGCCCGAAGGGGATGGTGGGCTTTGCATGAAGAGTTGCTCACTGGTGGAAAAGCTCCCCAGCTCGGGGCTGGCCGCAGACCACTGGATGTTTGTCAGCATGGGAAGAGCTGGCCGGTCCAGTTCCTCATTGGGTCGCTCAGTTTTTCCACCACACAGGCGGATGGATGGGCGGACAGATGTAGATGACAAAGCGGGGTTGCAAAGAAAGCTTTATGTAAGCAGCACTCGGCCGGCGGCTGACAGTGCAGCGAGTGTTCAGCTCCCAGAGCTCCACATCAAACCTGGCAGCACATCAAAACCTCTGTTTCATAACCCACTAGAAATAGGATTTTCTAACAGCGCTGAGAGGACTCGCCTTGTTGTGCAGGGACCTGGGATTTTACCAGTTGTTAATGGTTAACTAGGCAATGGCCTAAAAAATTCGGTAGTGCCCTTACCCATGACGAGGTACGTGATTTTACCGGGCGCTGTGCCTGGCGGCAGCCATGCCACTCTAGTCCACCTGCTAATAACATAACTTGGGAATTAATTAGCAATTACCAGCAACCAAATAATTACAGAATCAGCCATCAGGAGAGAGGCTGTGATGCTGTGAGCGGCTTTCCCAGGTTGGGGACTGCCCTCCGCCGGGACGGGGATGCGTGAGCATGCCCTGGGGAGGGAGCAGGGCTGGAGGGGGGGCTTCCCCGGGGAAGCACGGGTTTCCAGAGACACTGAGATTTCACGGGAAGAAGAGGGCACCAGAAAACAAAATTGGTGTACCCTGACGGCTTCACCCCCCTGCAGCGGCACCCCTCACCTGCTCACCCCAACTGACATGCCGCGAGGCTGGGCTGGTGCCTGGGCTCCTCCGGCCGTGCCGAGGGAGCAAGGCAAGCGTCAGCCATGCCCTGAGCCTTATAATGCATGGAAGGCACAGCTCGGGGAGCCCTTTGCAGAGCAGAGCAGCGGCTTTGGTCAAGCCTAGCCGCGGGCGAGGGGCTTGCTGTGGTGCTGAAGGGCAGAGAAACCAGGGTGCTGCTCCCACACCCTGCTTGCTTGCAGGGCTGCCCCTCCGCAAGAGAGAGGCAAGAGCCGCTCACCTCCTCTGCTCCTGGGCACCCAAGGGGATGGCAGCATGCTCCCACCCGCGCCTCTGCCCATCCCGGCTCCATGCTGAGATGTGCTGATGGCAGAGGAAAGGCACTTATATTTTTTTTCAGACATTGAAAAAAGAGTGAGTGCATTAGATAGATTCGTGGAGATGGAAAAGGCCCAGGTATTCATCTTATTCATCGCTCTCTCCTTGCTGATGAAGAGTTATCCCCTCTTGGACATGATCCAGTATTTTGTCCAGCCTCATTTCTAGCGATTCAAGTGATGGGGCTTCCTTTGGGAAACTCCATCACTGCCTAATGCACTTTGCTGTTAGGGAGTGCATCTCACCCTGCATTTGGCTTCAACAGTTCATCTCTAGGCTCTAGACTTGTTTCCCAATGTACCAGCTGCTTGTGGGCTCCTGTCTCCTCCAGGTGAACTAGATGTCTTGAGCTCTTTTCACTTTCTTCATCGGTCAGTCTTAATCCTTTAATCATTTACTGCTTTCCTCCGCTCTGCTGCCATCTGCCCCGTGTTGGCCTGGGTCTGCCAGACATGGCCAAAGTATCGCTGAGCAGAGAGAGCCTCCCTGGTGTGGGGCTGAGGCTCCGTGGGCTGCGGCAGCAGTGGCTTCCCAACAGCTCTGTGCTTCTTCAGCTCTGGGCCAGTGAGTGTGAGCTCAGCGGCTGGCATGGGAGAGCGCAGCTGGAGGGATGCTCTATCTTACACTGACTACTAACGGCCCGGAGGGGCTGTTCTGGCCAAGTAGGACGTCTGAAGCGTAGAAACACCCCAGCCACATAGAGCCTTTCCCTTGGCCATGCTCCCTGCAGAGGAGCAGGCAAGAGGTTTGGGTGGAGGAACTTCTCGGTGCAACTCCGAAAGGGCGAACTGCCAGGCCAGTGTGAGCAGGGCGGTCTTGGTCCTGTCCCCTCGAGCAGCATCACCAGTGCCGTTGCAGGGTGGCTCGTACTCAGGTGCCTGAGCCGGAGGGAGCGAATACTTCCTGCGCAGTCAAAATAACTGAATCGGCCCAACTTACATCCCTGAGGGCACCTCATGTGGACCAGGCTCCTTCCCTCCATCACCTTCACAAAAATGGTGTGAGCACCCCTTGACCTGCATGGAAGTTCCCATCTGCAGCTGATTCTCATGCGTGCGTCCTCCTCCTTCTGGAGGTGCAGGGGTGTCCCTGCTCCTCACCCGACAGCTTGACTTGTCCCCAGAGGAATATATTTCTGTGGTGATACTCCCAGTCCCTTTTTGTCCCCTCACCCCATTTCTATTCTTCCGTGTCCCTGGACTTGCAGCTCCTTGGTATGGAGCCAGTGGGGCCGTGAGCACCTCCGCCCCATGCTCCCACCCACGGCAGGGGGGGTCCCCAGCCCCTGGGCCCCCACCGGCTTGTCCCCTCGCACGCCACGTCCCCTCTGCCTCCGGGCATTCGTCACAGCGCTCAGCACAGCTCAGCCTGGGTCAGATGCCTCTGTTCCTCCTCGCCGTGGGACCCAGCGCTCTCCCTCTCTTTTTGTTTCCTTTTGTTTATGGCACTCGATCCAGCTTTCAGGCCATGCGCAAATGCTCTGCTCTCGGCCAACTTGACTTCGTTTCAAGGAAGGTTGCACAAGAGTTCAGGGCTGGTGCTCGGAGCCAGGCCTGCTGGGCTGGCTGTTTTGTCCTCTCGGCCCCGGTCCTGCCGGAGGACCTGCTGGCACGAACCCCCGCCAAAGCGGAGTCAGCAGGATGCCACACGGGCTGCCCGGCTGGGAGGAGCCAGAGCAGCAAAGTCCAAGGGAGGTCAGGGACAGGCTTTGCAAATTTAGATTAAAAAAAAAAAAAAAAGAAAAGAGAGAGAGAGCAATAGAAGTTTGTCTGGGATGCTTTGTTCTCTGTTAAAGCCATGCAGATTGATGGTAACCCCAGCTGCTTCCAGGTATAAATAGCTTTTCTTCCAGTCTCACACTGGGGCTAGGCAGTAAAAGCTCCATTGCTGCCGGCCGTGGTAGAGAAGCCAGGCTCTGAGCGGCAAGAGAGGGACTGGCAAACCTACATAGCTCCCCTGAAGTCAAAAGGGAAGAGGTGGAGGGGTCCTGATGGCTTACACAGCTGTGGATGTGTCCAGGAGCCCAAACCACCCCCCCTCGGTGGCAAGGCTGAGACACCCTGCAGAAGCAGCTCGCCAGGTTGCTGTTTGCAGTCTGCCTGGCCTTTGGCAAGAGAAAGCACTTACTACCCCTCGTCTCTCAAGCACAGTTTGTATTTCAAGTGACGTGAAAACCTTGCTTCCCATCCATGGGTTTAAAAATGCTGCAGGCGAGTAAAAAAAAACCAATTTTTTTTTTTTTTAATGGTTCCTAACTTTTTTTCGAAGGTGGGTTTGTTATGTTTGTTTGTTTGGTTTATCCTTTCAGTGACCTTGTCAACAAAGATATTGGCAAAGAGCTGATAGGGGAATACTTGGAAAGATCAAACATATCTGCACGAGCAAGCTGCAGTAGGGTGAACCCTGGGAGAGTTAGCTGACCTGCTGAGCCTCTGTCAATTATTTTTGAAAAATCACGGGGAACGTGAAGCTTCGGGGCACAGGTTCCTCAGCAGCCTGTGGCTGAGATGTTGAAGTGCCTCGTGACACCCATTGCCATCACAACGAAGAAATTTTGTTTACTTTTCTGACATGGGAGCCTGCCCGCTTTGAAGGAATTCGAGTGACTTAAAATCCCTTGGGAAAGCTCTGTCTTTCTCAGAGGTGGGATTCATCTCAGCTGACTGTAGAAGTTTGGAAGTCACACAGTGATCCAAGCTAATCATCCTTGCTCTTCTCATAGGGCATAAGGAGGAGCAGGCATCTCACAAAGCATGACTTGTTTATATGTTCAGAGGGACAAATCTCTTGTTGGAAGTGCCCACCTCTTCCACAGAGCATAGTGGGAGGCTGAGAAGTTTGGTTAGCCATAGCTGCCTACCTTAGAGAAGACAAGCACTAAATGGTACAACCCGCCCTGCAGAACGGACTCACTTTTGGTCCTTTGGAGCCTCAGAGGAGGTGCCCGATGACCTATGGTGGATATGCAATGACATACAGATTCTTCCTCTGGCTCCCAGGTTCTAGTGCAGCTTCTTGGCTGTTGGCGATCTCATTAAAAACCCTGATGAATGGAATGATGCGGCCCCTGAATTATTCTCATTTCCACCAATTTCATTTGAGTACATGGTAATATTCTCCCCATACTTTCCAGTTTAACATAATGCTGATAAATGATATGACAACGATAAATTTTCATTTTATTTAAAGCTGTTTATCATCCGTATCTATTATGGAAAGTCATCAATTATGCAAAAAGCGTGAATGTTTAAAGAGCCTCTGAAGTGTCTCTATTTATGGATTGCATGTTGTGTCTTCTTTACTCCTTGCTTGTGCACAGACTGGAGAGGCTTCTCCATTAAGTATCATTTTTGCACAAAGAGCCTGAAAAATGGAACTTGACAGGGGGATCTTAGACAAGCTGGAGGCTTGTCGCAAAATGTGGCTGAGCCATAAAAATTTCATTTCGTGGGAGAATCCCTCAACCCTTGAAGCTGGGTCTAAATCAGAGGACCAGTAAACTAGATGAATGCAGTGTGCCTGGGGTCAAAAATCCACGCTCTATCGCTCACCTGAAGTCACCTTCCATAGCTTAGCCAGGGCTTCTCAGTGAAGGGGAAATAAATGGGTCCTTCATGAGCGCTTATTAGCAGAGGGGTCCACACTGCTCACAGCCCGGTGATTTCTGCAGTCTGTGGTCCCTCGTAAAAGCCACAGGAGCTGCATCCCAACAACTGCGGTGGGTGTGGACCACGCTGCAGAGACTCGCGGCTTGCAGGAGGCTGTTCCTGCTCTGGAGCGAAGGAACAAGATGCTTGAAATGGCTGAGATGTTCTAAGTCAGGCAGCTATTGCTTGTCTCTGAGCTTGCACAGCAACCTCTTTGCTATGGACGGCCAGATTCTGCTCGCAGAGCAGTGTCTTTGGAGCCACCTTGCATTAACACCAGTGTAATTGGCAGCTTGTTTTAGCATGTGCATTAAATCACAGTAATGGGGAGATTTTACAGCAAGGAATGCAGGTCAGGGAGCGAACACCAAACAGAGTCCCTTTAAAGGAGTTGGAGATGTTGGCATCTGGGATTGCTTCTTTCTTTCCTTTCAAGATGCTGGGGAGACAAAAAGAGCTAAAGTAAGGAAATTAGACCACAAAAAGCAAATTAACTAAACAGCACCATCCTGGCCCGAAGCTGATCTCGCGCATGGTGTGCCAGTAAATCCCAAGTAACCCGGCGTACATCTGGGTGTTTCTGGGGCAGCTCTGTCTATTCAGGCCTGCCGGGGTGTCGGAGGGGGCCCGCAGCTGCCACAGCTCTCCGGCAGCGTGCGACAGGAAAGGGAGAGCTTTCTCACACGTCCAACACAAGAGGTCGATTGTGGGGATTGCTGACGGGTGACCTCCGTGTGCCACCGGTGCTGGGGCTGCTGGCTCCTCCGGCACAGGCACCCACCGGGAGACCTTCTGCTCTTGCATTACAACGCCCGTAGGGTTGGTAAGTGTCCTGTAGCTGCTGAAGACCTAGGTACTTAAACATCGCTCTGAAGTAATTAGTTGTGTTTTTAAATTACTTACAATTCATGTAGTGCTGTTACGGGATGTGTCGGGTTGTGACAAAGAAGGGAGCATGAAGCCTTCAGAGTGGGAGCACGGTGGCATCTGCTATTTTTAAATATGCCATGCAAGGTCACCTCCATGCTCTCCCCGCACCCAGAGCTGGTGTCTCCTGCCCACCTGCCCTTCACGGCACTCGGTGGTCTTTGCCATGAAATCTTTCATTTTCTTTCACTCTTCCTTTCCCCTTGTAGCCATCAGGAGATGTCCTTGACAGCGCCACGCGCCTTTAAGCCAAGTAAGCAATAACACAAGAGAGGATTTGCAGCCGTTGTGCCTTTTATTGAGTGCATGAAAGGCCTGGGATCAAAGGCTGGCTACTTCCAGCACTAGAAGAGTTGCAGCAGCACATTAGTAGGAGGGGTTTTTTTTCCCTACCAGTTCAAACAGCTACGCAAATTTTCCATTCAGCTTCTATTTTTTCCCCAGGCTCACGGGATGAGGAAGAATGTCCTCTGAATCTTGGCTTCTCCCATGGCAGTCACTGCCTCTCACTGCTCTTGTCCTGATCCGACCTGGCTGTCACGAAGCTCGCTGTAGATGTTGTACCCAGTGCTCTGACTGTTGGGCTGGTCCAGAACATCACTGCTCTGCCAGAGGGAAACCTTCTGCTTTACGGCCATGAGCAAATTCAGTTTCTCTCGTGACGTACAGAGAAATGTTATTCTGTTTTGGTAGCTCTCTCTCGTACACAGTGATGAAGGGAGAGAGACCCCTTGGGAGACTCCCTATGGCCCTCAGCATCCTGGTACCTATCTGTGCACATCAGCATCTCTGTATTTCGCCTCCTCTGCTGGACGCACTCTCCAGTGCATCCTGGGATCACGCTTGTCTTTCCATAACTGTATCCTGTTGTTGCCCAAAATCATTAACTACCAGTGTGCCCTTTTCCCCTTCAGCCAGTTCCAGACGAGTTCCCAGTTCACAGCGTCAGTTCTTACTGTTAATCCATAAACTATAACCTTTACATTGGGTACTGTTCAACATAATTAGATTTCTATTACATGATGTTCTTTCCTGCAGTTAAACAAGACTTGCTTTACTTAAACAGCCAGACCCAGGTGAGGTTTAATTGTAACCTTGGTGTTAAAGCTCTGTGCTTGCATGCTGTTCTTTCAAAGCCTCTGGTCCACCAAACCATCGCCTGTACTTATCTTGACATGACACGTTAGCAATCATCTGTAGCTCTCTGGCAGCGAGACCCAGCCTTGTCCTGCAGGACTTCAGCTCTCCCCCAAGGACCCACTCTTTCCATGGAGAGAAGAATAAAACCAGGATGGCTCCAAGTCAGGTCACCCCGACTGCAGTGTAAACATGCTACCTGCTCTGGTGCAAGCTGGAGTGGAAAACAAAGGCACAATAGACCAAACAAGGTCATTACACACAATTTGATCCAATTATACATCTAAAACCAGGGCTCTTTGTGTGATGATTTTTATTTTGTGCTGAGAGGGAGGGAAAGGTGCCTTACACATAATGGAGCGGTGCTGGGTACTGAAATGTGCCTCCTTTCACATAAAGCAGCAGTAATGCCTCCTAAATCCACCTGCACCTCGGCTGAGTGTTCATTTGCCCTCGCTCTCGCCGCTGCCTTTCCCTGCAGTTAAAAAATGTTGGTATGCAGGAAAAGTTTCCTCCGGCAGCACGCAGGCTGCGGCCGCCCCCCTCCCTGAGCCCGGGGGCTGCTTTGATGCCACAAGAGCATGACAGTAAGAGAAATGCCTGGGGAAGTGAATCAATAGCGGCAGGCCGGCCAGCTGCAGGGTGAGGATGGGGTAAATCGCTGGAAGAAACTTTCCCAGCCACCGGAGGAGTTGGGAGAACAATGCGGAGAAGAGGATGTGAGGCACTTCCCGCCGCTGGCCAGCCCCACGCCAAGGAGCGCCGCAGCCTCCAGCGCTATCTTTGTACCCCTGTCATCGTCTGGAGGTGGCTTTTGCCATTTACTGTGGGTTTCTATACTTGTCGTTTCTTTTAGCTCTCTCTCAGAGATCTAATTGTCACTGTAAAAAAAGGGGACTGTGTCCCGCAGCCCTTCTGGCTGACATCTACCCAGCCTGTCCGAGGCAGGTCTCTGGGCCAGACTGGGAGTATGCTGGTTCCTCTCTAAGATCTGGCTGGTAGAGCAGTGCTGATGCTTTTTTTCTTTTCCCATCCCTTTTTCACTCCTCCTATCCCTGAGAGATGGAGACAGTGGATTTCTTGTTGTTCTGCTTTCCCATAACCTCTGCCTATTACCAGCCACTCAAATCTCTCTGTCTAGATCCTGCAGAGCTCCTTCTCTCTATAATATTCAAGTGCCTTTTGCAAGCAAAAAAAAATCCTGAACAACTCAGCCCTGTGATTTTCCTCCCTGCTATCAGGAAACAGGTTTGTTTGTTTTTTAATGAATGCAAAAGAATGCAGATAGCGGTGAGGAAAAGCTTGGGCAATGAGTTCGGCACTTCTTTATTTAGGCTCCTCCATGTATATCAGCTAAGCCCAGGAGGTGGCAAAGCAAGCGCTGGATGTTATTTCAGGAAAAGCCTGGTCTTTCATGCTTGAGACAGAGTAGCATCCCTGGAGGGGAACTCACAGCTCCTGTCCTGCATGGGTGATTTGGGCGGAAAAAGGACAAAGAATTCCAGCAATGCTGCTTTTCTTCTCTGTCTTCCAGGCTTTGCATAGCAGGTGTCCCCAGGGCTGACCGCTGCCACAGAGACATGTCGGAGGGGGTTCACGCCTGCAGCTCTGCCTGGCCTGATATTTCCCACCGCTCCAGGGGACTTATGACTGCACAGGGCCGGAGACAGAACAGGCACGTCCATGGCATGATGTGGGAGACGGACAGTGCATGGCGGTGCTGGGGACTTTGCCATTCACGCCACGTGGGCACAGCAGCCGTGCTAGGTGGCACAGGCTGAACACTAATAACAGGTTCATTCCAGCTGCGTGCTTGCTGGAAACAACGGACTGAAATTACAGTCACGCTGATGTCAACACCAAAAAGGAAAAAAAAACGACCCCAAAATAATGTGGCAGGTTAAGCACAACATTTCTCTTGACTTACTGCTTGGCACTTCATGCTAGTTTTGGGTGTTTCTGCCTTACTGAAAGTCAAATTTCAGTCTTGAAGCATCACTTCAGCATGAAAAGTGTAAGTGCATCCCATAGAGCAAGCTGCTTAGACTTATAATGTTATTCAAACAACATATATATTTTGGCCATGGCTCTTTGCTGAATTCAGCACAGATTCAGGCTTGGTCAGCCTGAAACTGCATTTTTCAGTGCATAAAATATTCATTGCACTTTTTTACCTGGCTCTAGCCGTGATAATGCATGAACCACATCTTTGCGATACCTCGGTAGTTAAAGGCACATCTGTTCTTTGGGATCCAAGCAGCTCTGAGATAGGTGACCTCTCGTTCCAAACCCAATTTTCATTTGCCCGTGGTGAATGTGTTTCTTCCTCAGTCACACAGGATTTTTCCTTCTTTCAAAGTATGCCTTTTGTAGCAGATTTTTATGCAGATTTTTATGCAAGAACTTATTACTAGGTTGTTTTCTATTGATGCAGAGAAATCTTTCATGCAATTTGCATCCCATTAACAGCTTCATAAGAGACGATCCTGATTCTAATGGCTCTGCACAATAAGCCAATAAAGCCAAATATGGAAGGGATTATGGAGTGTGTTGCTGTTAAACCCACAAAATGGCTCGTACATTCAAAAGAGAGGCATCAACTCCTCTGACACCTAAGGTTGGTCCTAAGAGTTACTACTACTGATATTTTGCAGCAGTGCTTTGACTGTCTTTTATCTCCTGTTGGTTGCCCTCTCCATTTTCTTGCGCTAGCAGCAGAAACCGAAGAGGAGCCCCAGCCTGCAGGGACCGCTGCCTTACATGTGGGCATCCTACGCAGCCTGCCGGGTGGAAAATGCTGCCAGATTCCAGCATTGCAACAAAACCAGTGCTGTTCTATCATTTCTGTAGCAGTGGAATAATAACAGAGGCTGCCTTGGGGCAGGTACAGGTGCTAGCCAGTGTCCCTACCACTGACACCTTCTTGTAGGCATATTTACACCCTATGCTTTCCCTGTAGGAAAGGCCAGGTGTCTGCGCTGAGCCTTTCAGATCTGCTGCCCATCTTTGATGCTGCTGGCACGACATAGGTTGGTGGGCAGACTTACCAGCTGTGGAGGATGAATAACTCTCTCCCCCAGTGTCAGAATTTCAATACTTAGCCTTGGGGTTTTTTTGTCATATATATATGATTATACAGGGGACTGGGAGCGAAGGGCAGATGTTAGAAGCTGGCCTCCCACTGCCAGAGACCCTCCAGGTCTGCAGAGGGATGCGAGGGGGTGCCTGCGTGGGGGAACAGCACTGAGCAGTGGGGAGATTTCTGCTCCCATCCCTCAGGGAGCATGTTTGTACGCTGTTTCTTACCAAGGTTAGAAAACTACTGCTGTGATGGATGAGGTGGCAGAGGAACGAGGCTGGCAAGAAGCTGGCTCGGAGGAGAGAGGGAGCGTGGTGGGAGAGAGAAAAGCGGCAGTCGAGAGCATGGTGGGACCTGCCTGCAGCTGACTTTTCCCTCCCTCCACCAGATCCTTCCTTGTCTGTTCCTGCTTCATCTGGGAACAGCAGTCACGGGTCAGCTCAGCCATCTGGCTCTCTTGTGCCCTCTCTTTTCCTGCAGGACGCAGCCTAAAGTTCTCATATAAATTCGAGTAATTGTCCAGACTCCTGGGAAATACATGATAGGGCACTCTCTTGAACTGTGGCAATGCCCAGACCACATTCCCTCCCAGCGCACATGTAATGTTCTGATGTTGTTAACTAGCTCAAGGTTTTCACATGCTTGGTTGCCTAATAGAGAAAGTTTCTTCCGTCTGCAACAAACAGCACTCAAAAAAGTTTTTTACCTTCTTTGGTCACGTTCGTACATGCTCTTCTTCTGTTTCAATTGCTCAGCCATTACGGGGCTTCAGCATATTTTGTTTGCATATCGTGGCCTGCATTTTCAGCTTCATGGTTATCAATGTTGTCTTTATGCCTCCATTTTTTTGATTTAGAGGTGGCTCGTAAATGCAACACACCAGTGGAGCCAATCACACAAACAGCTGCTGAGCACACAGCAGGAGGCATTCAGAAACGCAGCAACGATGAGCTGGACATCGTCCCAAACCTTCCCTCAGCATAACCTTCCCCAGTACAGGGGTCCCTTGTCCACTGCCCCCCAGCTGGCTCATGATGCCGCCAGCTACCTCCTGCCCCTCGGCACGGCGGGTCGAGGTGCTCGGGCACACGTGTACGGTGAGCTCATCCTCTTGGTCTGCTGTGGATGGAGCAAATCTGGTGTTGCCAGGCCATGGCTGGCTCTGGCACTGCAAGCAAGTTTCACGGGGCACACATGTTTTGGTGTGCTGGAGCTGGAGGTGATGTCCGGGTGGCTCATACAGACCCGCATGGTATGAGTGACCTGCTCGGTCTTCTGCATGCCTGTGCTGCATGGGGCTGAGTTGGCCCAGCTGTGATGTCTTCTGATTCATGGTCTGATGTCTTCTGGCCTCATGTCTCCACATGGCATGTCTTTGAGCTGAATCCATGCTCCTCATGGGTGCACCGCTGGCTGCCTTGGGGCAGGCCTGGGCTCGGGATGGTGCTCAGCTGTGAACCAGCCCGAGGAGATGGTCTCAGTCACCTCCCAGGGTGCAGGATGTCTGGGAACCACGTCTGCTCCCCTCAAAACGCAATTTTCATTGCCACAGGATTTTGCACTAACCCAAGCTTTTGTGCTTCTTAAATTTCTAGCATCTGTAGGGTGTAACTTTATCAAATGCTAAAAAAGACAGTTCAGCCAGCTTCAATATGTCCCTCCCTGGTTTTCTTTTCCCTTTCTCTCAGACTTTGAATTTTCCTTTCCTCTGGACTGTATATCTGGTTTACCCTTTACCTTTTTTTTCTACAACTCTATTATGGTGATGCCTAGCAAACACCAGGACCCTATTAGGCACAGCCAACAAAAAAGGTCTCCAAAGAGTCTGACTATAAAGTGCTTTTTTTTTTTTAAGTTTCTGCTTTCAGTTACTTCTTTCACCACTTTTTCCTCCATCCTTTTTCTAGGTATCTCTTTCCTTCCTTCCTTCCTTCCTTCCTTACTTCCTTCCTTCCTTCCTTCCTTCCTTCCTTCCCCTGTCTTCTTTTATTCCCTTGTCTTTTCTCCTGTTCTCTGGAGCTTTTTGCTCCTTGTCTTACCCCCCATCCCTCATTCCTGGCTTTCATTTCCTTAATTTTCCACTTTCTATCTCCGCAGTAGCCTCTAAACCCACCTCTTATCTATTGGCTTCTGCGTCAGGCATTTGCACCCCCTTGCTGGCTCTGCTGGCATCTTGATGCCCCAGCAGCGCGCAGAAAGGAGGGCAAAGCTTAGTGGTCCCTTCTCCTTCAGTCTCAGAGCAGAGGTAAGGCACATTTTCCTTCCCACAGGCAGAGGTACAAAAGCCCACTGGGGTCTCCTGCCTCTATGCACTGGAGCAGATGCCTGCAGGAATTGCTCCCCACTTCCCTCACAGACTCGTGAGCAACATGTCGAGATTTCCTCCATCCCAGGAGTGTGGGACTAAGGAGCTGGGAGGAGCAGCATCACTGAAACATTTCTTTTTTCCCCCATCTGCCCCTCTGTTAGCAACCAGAGACGAATACAAAAGTCTGTCCTGGAAAGACTTTGGTGGAGCAGCCAGTGAGTTGAAGGGCTGGCTGATCTTGCTCTCCGATGGGAGACAGAGATGCCCGAGCCAGGTTGCAATGCAGCAAGCGACCCATATGGGGGGCATTACATTTCTCACAGCCCAGATCTCCTCCACTAAATCTGGCCCAGCTGTGCCCCCTGCAAGGTCGGTGTGGAGAGCAGGCACCCACGCAACTGTGTGGTGGCCCCGCGTTGCTCGGCAGGGTTAGCCACCTCGCATGCCAAGTCAGTGGGCACAGAGCCAGCATTCATCCTTAGAAGTTCTTCAGTGCTGGGCCAGCATCCATGGATTTTGCCCTAATCAACACATGTCTTTGAGGGTTGCCCTTGGTAAAGAATACTTCAGCAAAATTATTATTTTCATTACAGTTAGCATACAGTTTTCCGAACACTCGGTACTGTTTGGGTTTATGCTTCAGACCACAACACTTATAAGTCAAATGCTGTGCTCCTCGGTATAACTTCCTTTAGCTATGCTTTCATTTCTTTGGGGGCTTCTGCTAATCCTCTCTAACGTTTTCCATTGCGGCGTTGCAATGCCTGCGCTGGCGCTGAAGGCTTTTATATTTGCTGACTGCAGTTAGGGCTGACATGCACACATAGACAGGGTCAGAGCTTTTGGGGTGGCTTTCTTGGGGGTTTTCAGGCAGGTTACGCAGCTGTTATCATTTAGGACATTGGTTGCGTGCAGATGCCTTCAGACTTTGGGGAGAGAGCTGCGGGACTGCTCTTGGTTAAAAGACAAGCTGATGGGCTCAAGCATATAGCTGTAGCCTTGACAGGTTACATTTCTGTTTGCAGCGTCACTTCCTATCACACTTGCAACGGAGGTAACTGTTTGCACTGTCATAACATTTCTTCTGCTGGAGCTTCCTGGCTGGGGACGCTGCAGCAGTTACCGCAGGGCACATCGCCCCGCTCCCCACGCACTTGCTAGAGGCCGACGCGCAGACGCTCCCCGTCTGCTCACCAAGCCCCGGCAGCACACAGGCAACGCTGTCCGTGGAGGCTGTGAGCCTGCCGTGCTCTTGGAGCTGGGTTTCTGTTGCCTGCCCTGGCTTTCCTGCCCGAGCTCTTCACCGCGCACGGCATGGTCCCCAAGGGACTGCCAGCTCCGGAGGTGGCCATCACCGCAGACCCTCCCGCAATCGCCTGGGACGGGCCGATGAACAGGTCCCTCTAGCGCAGGTCCAAACCCAGCTCTTTCTGTGAAGCCCTGCAAATGTATGAGTGCTAATAGGAATGATAGCTGTCAATAAAATCACAAGCCATGCTTTATTTCAGATTTCAAATTAAGCTGTGAGGAACGAGTACAGAGATCTGGCTGGATGGTGCCCCTGACGATGGTGGAAATTTTGTCCCTGCTTGCAGGAAGAGTAAGGCTCCTTGATGCTGGTGAGCCACATGCTGCTTTCCGATATATTGCCCAAAATTCACAGGGGGTATCATTGATACTACTGATTTCTTTTATTAATACTGAAAAGAAAAACTGAGCGTTTCCTGTGTACAATATGTGATGTTCTGCTCACCTGTGTGATCTGTAGCTAGTGTCCACCTGTGATGTCTCTGCAGCTGTTTCCCTGCTTTGTCATTTCCATCATAATACAGAATTTGGTGTTGTGTGTTTTGCTTGCAAGATCATCTCAGGCAAGTCCAGTTTGAAATATTTGTTCTGTGGTCTCACATTTGCCTGTGAGATTTCCCCAAACATGATAGTTTCTAGTGGCTGCTCTTCTTGGGGTTTTAAGTCCTTTTTGGGCGAGGAAGTGGGAGAGCTGGCAGGAAAGGTGAAAGATTCTTTGTGTGTGGTTAGAGACAAGTGCCACTTGCACCATGCAGTGACCAGCCCTCAACTTTGCATGCATTTGCCCTGAGCTGCAACTCGCACCCACCTCTGCCTCCACGAACAGAGAGGTGCAGAGGGGATTCCAGTTGCCACATAATAAATTGGGTCCTAATTTCCTTACGACCAGCCTTAAGAGAGGTTCCCTGCCCATTCATGCACAGGCTTCTCATCCATGTCCTTATACAACTGCTGATCCAGCCCCCTCCCAACTGCTCACCACCAGCCTGGTCCCCCACTGACGCAAGCAAATGCAGCCCCAGGGAGGGATGAGCCCGCTTGTGTCAGCACAGGAATACACCTCCTGCACCTAATTTGCACTTACCCCTAGCCACGCCAACAAGGGGGGGGGGCGGGTGTGAAATCTCATCTAACAAAAATATGGCTAGGCAATGTTTTGTATATCTGACATATATAACAACGCATATTGCATTGACAAACTTCGTGTCAAATCAGTACATAGAGTTAACAAGAACCCAACAAATGGTAAAACAACTGAACATACCCGAGTCTGTGTGTTTTGCACTGTGCATGATCGCATCCAAGGCATAAGTTCAAGGGATCCAGCCTGCAGCATTTATTTAAAAATGTGCTGTGCTTTTACCTGTGCCGCAAGCCCTCATTCTTAGATAACCTTTGGGTGTTTAAGGTCAGGAGGCACTATTTTGGCCACCTATTCTGCCATACCCATAGGAGGCTGGGTCATGAGAAAAGAAAAATGAATTAATCTGGTGAAGGGAGAAAGGAAATGTCTCTGGATGAGGGATAGGATTGAAATGGGATCACTGAGGACTACCAGAGCTGCTGCTTTGCATCTGACTTCAGCTGAGAGGGAGTTTCCCTTTCCTGTGTCGAGTGCTAGGCTTTGCAGGCAGCCAGGCGAATGTCCGACACAGATTTCGTGTGATGAAGTGTGGAAGTCTAAGGTGCCAAATAGAGAGTCCTGGGAAGAGACCAAGGCTAGAGGGGAAGAGGTTAATAAGCAGAGAGGGCTACAAAACTGCATGATATAAAACCCTGGAGGACTTTAAGGGGAGGGCTAACATGAACTGAAAGATGACAGAGCTGCATTTCTAGACACCTAAGGGGAGGCAGGGAACTGTGGGTATTGGGGATATTACAGCCAAAAGAGGCATTTGAGGCAAGGATTTCTACCAAAGGCAGCAAACAGGCAGCATTTGCCACACCAGGACAGTCCCTACAGGAAACTAGAGAGGAGGTTACCATCAAGGTAAAAGAGGAGAAAGCGTGAGTGTGAGGATATTTATTCACGGTGTTGCTCAGTAAGCTGCAAGAGGAAACCCATAGCAGCAGATTCTTAAAGGCTTGCAATGAGATGCCACTTTTGTCGGTGGGCCAACACCAAGTAGGCTGCAAGAAAATTCTAACATCACCCCATTGTATTAAGCTGACTCGACCCATGCTAGTTTTGTATCTTCCTGTTGCCCTTTTTTCTAACCAAAGATATTTCATTAGCCAAAGATACAATTATTCTCCTCGGTTCAGTTGTCCTCCCTGAGAAATGGCCTCCAGTGTTGGAGATGTCCAGATGCAGGCTGTGAGTTGAATCCCAAAGCTTATCCAGTCCTGGAAGTTGTTAGAGGTGGGGCTGGCAAGATCACCTGTTGGCCCGGCTGCTCCTCCCTGAGCCCTAGGTGGGATCAACTGACTAGTGCTTTTTGCATTAGCGCTCAAAAACCTCTAATGCTGGGTGTTCTTCAACTCTCTGGGCAACCTACTCCGGCGCTTACCTGTCCTTGCTCTTGGAAGGGTTTTTAGTGTAGCTCCTTTGCTCTAATTTAAGACTGTTACTCCAGTATGCCAAATGGACTTAGAAATAAGATTTTTCCCTTCCTGGTTTGTATATTAGATGACCACTACCATGTCTTCCTCACCCCACACTTTTGTACAGATGATCTGATCAATACATTTTTTCAGTTTTAGATTATTCATCCTTTCCCACTAGACACCTTTTCTGGACTATTGCCATCGCTCTCCTTTGTACTTGCTGCAGTCAGCTGTGTCCCTGAACTGCAGTGGCCAAAACTGCACAGATGACACTTCAAATGAAGCATTGACAGCATAGACAACAGGGGAAGAACGGTTTCCTGTTTGTCACAGGCTGCACTTCTGTTTGTACACCTCATTAGAGCACTTTCATTTTTTACTGCAGCGTGACCATGCTCATTCGTGTTGCGCTGTCATCCCTAGATCTTCTTCTGCAGAACTGCTGCTGTGCTGGTTGTTCCCCAGTTGGTCTTGTAGTCCTCAATGATGTCTACACAAATGCAGAGCTCTACTTAGTCCCTACTGAATGGCGCTTCTCTTTCCGTCCCTCTCCTCCATTTGACAAGATTGTTTTGCATTCTCCTCCTGTTCTCCAAAGTGCTTGTTCTTCATGGTGTCCTGTCCTAATTTAATAAGTGTTCCCTACTCTTGGGTTTTTTTTTCAAAGATATTAATGAAAATACTGTATGCTGCCAGACATAAAACAGATGGCTCCAGACTTCATTTGATACGTACTGCCAGTTTGACAGTGAAGCATTCATAACTGCTCTTAGTCTGGTTTTCCAACCAGCTGTACAGTCCCCTAATAGCAGTTTCTTCTAAGCCGTGTTTCTTTACTTGGTTTATGAAAGTGTCAGGTGAAACGATGGCAAAAGCCTTATTAAAATCAAGATCTAAGACCTACTGTAGAAGGAAATTAGATTGATTTGATGTGATTTGTTCTTGTCAAATCAGTGCTCGCTGTTCCTCATCTGCTTGTTGTCTTCTAGATGCCGGAAAATAGCTTATCCAATTACCACTTCCAGTATTTTTCCAGGAATTGAAATTAATCTGCCTGGTCTCTGATTCCTGGCTCCTCCCGTCCCCCCCACTTCCTGGTAGGTGCTAGGTTTGCCTTTCCCAGTGTGCACAAACAAATGCCCCCCACCCCTGACTTCTGTGCTGATGGCACCGAGTGGGCTTCAGCTGTTTTCCTTGGTACGGCAGAAGACTTTTAGGGTTTGTCAGGTGGAATATATCTGACTTATTTAGACACTGTCTGACCTCCTCGTTCTTTCTTGCAGCCGGTATTCTTAGCCTCACACTGTTCATGCTGGTTGTGTTAAATGGGGCACCTTTTAGTAAAGACTGAAGGAAAAAAGTATGAAACACTTTTGCATGTTTGGCATCATCACTCAGTATCTCCTTCTCCTCGTGAAACCCAGCTCTTTCTTTGGCCCTCCTGTTGCTACTAGTGCATACACCTCACGCCCACTGCTTGTTGCATCACTTACATCTTTTTCATGTTGTTCCTCCATGCTTATGCTGTCCTTTTATACTTAGTAACATGACCTAGTTCCACTTTCTGTGTGCTTCCTCTGCACTTCTGAAACGAATGAAGAGCTTGTGATTTAGCCAGTTGATACCTTACTAGCTTCCCTTAGCACTTGTGCTAAGCCGGCCCAGTACTGAGCATCTCACAAGTAGTTCTGTATCTTTTGTGACTGTGCCTTTCGTACAACTTCCTTAGAGCACTGCCAACTCTCCAAATGTCTTTTCTGCCTTGGATTTGTTCCTCTGGGCTTGTGTGTACTAACACTGTGAGTTAGTTAGCTAGTCTGTCTCTTCGAAGTCCACTGTTTTGTCTTTGGTTTTATTTCCCCTGCCTCCTTTTCTAGAAATCATGACTGCTAGCACTTCAAGGTCACACGCACCCCCGTTGCTTTTCACCTTCACCTGCAAAACCAGTTTCCCTGTATTAGTTAGAATAAAATTTTGCAGAGTAGCTAGCCAGGAAGAAGCTAGAGAGATGGCAGCTGCAGTCAGTTCAGGGAAGGGCACAGACAGAGTACCTGAACAGAGCTAGACAGAGAAGCCCCTGCATATTTAGCACTTAGTTGTGTCAGGAAAAATGAGTATTACCTTTCACAATTATCTGCCCCTGCCTATGAACTTGTCATTAGTTTCCAGGAGATGTGGCTAATAGTGGTGGAAATATTTGTGTAAAACATGAACAGTACAAGAATGTTATTAAAATACTTGTCAGTTCTGTCTGACTGTCTTAGGACTTTTTTATGGTCTTTGTACAATGCGAGGGCTTAGACCTTACAAACATTTTGAAATTTCATGTGTAGCATGCATATAGTTAGAGTCTTCTCTATTCAATTATGCATTGACAGTAAAGTGTGTTTTTAAACACGGAGACTCAGGCCAAGCAGAGCTGTTTTGTCATCATTGCAGCATCGAGGATTCCTCGTGATGAGCCAGAGCCTCCAGCTTCTCAATGGCCAACCAAGATGCATCTGGCCTTCAAGACTAGATTAATCTCTTCCAGCCAGCTTTTTCCAGGACACAGTGTGCACTGTTCCTGGTAACGTCTCACTCTAGCTGCGTTAGTACTAGAAGAGCTTTCTTGTGCAAACCTCCAACCCAAAAACTTCCTTTTGGGAACTGCTTGTCCTCTCTTCTTTGCTTCCATCCCACCCGAGCTGAGCCTTTCCATCCTGGGACTGTCCCGGCCACCTGTCCCCATGCTATTCTCAAAAGCTCACCTGAATGGGGTGAAGGCAAGTTGGCTTTTGGCTGTCATCTGTGGCTCTGGCATGTTCCCTCAGACCTGCCTTTAGGTACTGAGATATTTGCCTGTGAGTATTGTTGGCAGCGTGGCCAGTAACTCTGTTGTGAGTTACATTAATAACATCATTGATTTCATTACTTCACTGTAGTTTTGCTTCACTACATCAAGTATTGGCATTAGGGTGAAGCGGTAGCTAGTTAATTCAGTATAAATGATGTTTCTTTATGGGGCACCCAGAACCAAAGAGAGCTCCTGAAGCTCCCGTGGATGTCTCCCCAGAGGCTGGGGTGGTTTCTAAAGAAGCTGTTGACTTATTTTAACACTCCAAACAACCACATGAGTACAACTTTATAACTGACTTCTATCCTGATATAATTGTATAAGAACACCTTTCTGCTGTTACAGAAGAGCCATGATGATACATTGATAGCTGGTATCCTTGCAGGCAGTCTGATTTCTGTTCTTTATCTAGCAATTGTTGATCTGATGCATCCTCCGATGGTTACTCTAAGTCACAGGAAGCTCCTTGGGAAAGTGCAGAGACCTTCAGACCTCAAGGAGAATAAACTAATCACAAGTAGTTGACTGGGTGAGCCATGGCGCTGTGCTGCATATTCTCCTGCTCAGATGGGTCTCAGAAAGCCCATTTCTCATTAAAAAGAAAAACAAATTTACAAAGTGCTGTCACAGTGCATCCTTCTTTTATGATCTAATTCAGAATTGATTGTCATCAGTTAGAGAACACTGCTGGCCATGCTCTTGGACTTTGGATCAGACTTGAAAATGCTTCAAAAAAGCTGTGAAAAAAAGGCGGGAAGATTTGAAAGGCTTCCCCATAAAGACATGGATGAGTGATGTATTTATTTTCTAAACGCATACCTAGAGGCTTAGACAACTGGCATATTTACATTAACCAAATGGTATTCTGGTTAAAAGAAATGACACTGCTGGCAAGCAGAGAACCCCCTGAACCTATAGCTCATCTTCCCTGAATTAAAATCAAAAGCATCAGTGCCAGCTCATAGTTTCGGGCTTCCTAAAACAAAACATCTATTAAAAGTAGCTCACCTCAGGCAAAAGCATGTTGTAACAGATAGGCTTTCCACTGCTCCTCTGAGAATACTCGGTTGCCCAAAATGCTGCACCTAGCCCCCACTGCTCAGATCTCCCTCTGACTTTGCCAGGAGAGCACTGAAAGCCACACATCAGTCCCAGGACTCAGCATGCTATTAACACTTTTGTAGAAGTAGCTGGAAGGACAATTTACCCTAAGTCTTCCCTACTGATTTTTTATTCCAATAATTCAGTTCTTGTCCATGCTGAAGAATTAGTTCACTGAAGAGCTGACCTTGTAGGAAACTGAAGCATGCTGCAGAGAAAATAATTCCTAGTTAATAAATATATAAGCAAACAAACAAACAGTTCCTGCTCCTCAGTGATGTGTGATATGAGTTCCGAATTTACATTTATAACCTTTCAAAACTAAACCATAAAGAGAAGGCCAGCCTTTGCTAACACTGTTTAGAGTGAAAAGCTGGCATGGAAAAACCTAAATGAAAATGCATTTGAAAATGCTTTCTTAAAAATAAGAATCATAAAAAGCGAACTGGAATATGAACCCAATTTTGCCATAGTACTTTGCAAATTGCCTTGATTTTGGAAGGATGCAGAGCGCATGCTAAGATCAGCTGCCTGCATAGACTATTTTATAATAAATAACATTGCATTTTTCATCCCCAGCACAATCTCCAGCCATACAGTACTTTTATTTATTACCAGAGTGTTCAGCAGCAATGAGAGCTGAAGTGAGGAAGGAAATGGCTTCAAGAACATGGCAAGAATCCCGTAAAGTTAAGGGAGTGGGATGGGAAAAGGTACTTTAAAAGTACAGGTGGTTGGTGTAAATTATTGAACATTTGAAATGTTTTCCCTCCGTAATTTTAATCACATTGTGAAATCAGTCACTCACGCTTTTGTGAAACACTTGATTTATTGGAAGCTTTAGGCTATTAGTTGCAGCTCAGGAGCCAGCCCTGCACTCAGTGCTGCGGGCAGGGCACGCTGGACGCAGCAGCACGCCGAGGCTGGCTCAGAGCCACTGCCGCCAAATACCCACCACTGTAAAATTAGCAGTGATCGTCCCAAAATGGGACACTGATGCCCAGAAGCGTTGAAGTTGACCCATGAATCCTATGCAAACACCAGAGAGCATCCTCAAAGCCACCACCGCCTCTGAGGGGGATGCGCTCACCTGCAGAGTTGTGCCGGGCTGAAGGCTGTGGGTTGGCGGTGGGGACGCCTTTGCTTCCCGCAGAAAATGAGCCGAGCACGTCTCAGCGTGAAGCGTCTCTGACTCTTTTCAGAGCTGCCTGCTGGGGGCTAGCCACCTCCTGGGTGTGATGCTGCAGGGCCAGGACCATGGAGGTGCTCCCTCAGCCTCCAAGGGCACATGGACCGTGGGGAGATGGCCTGGGAATGAAGCTGGTTTTGAAGTATCCCAGGGAAATTGTGCCTATGAAGAGCTGGAAGGGCATCTCAGGGTGGTTTGTGCAAGATGGGTACTGTCAGACACATAACGGTGCTTCACAGATTTGGTCACATTTCCCTCCACACCGATTCCACCTCTTGCTGTTCTTCAAGCACTGACTTATTTTTCCACTGTATTTGGAGATTTCTCTTGTCTTTGTTATCTAAGAATAACTCATTTATTTTGGTTGATGCCTTTTCTTACGAAAAGAAGTTGGCTCAACTCTTATACGGTTAGCAAATGCTATCAAATCTCACCCATAGCGTATCGCAGTGAACGCGAAGGTGATTTAAACAAACAAGAGTTAGGATAAGCAGGTGATATTTCATTGTGCTTAATGCATGAACATATCTAATGCCCATCAAATGACTGGATCTCATTTCTGATAAGCAAGCTTTTAATAAACAAGTTTTGGCTGCAGAGACATTGTGCAAAGGTTTCTGTAAGGACTTTGGGCAGACTGACACCGTCTCTGTGGCTGTACAGCACTTTGCACAACAGGGTGTTGGATGTGATAGCAAGGGATGACAAGGTTTCATGTCTGCTTAAAAGCAAGGGAGTTCTGGATCTCTGTTCTACCTGGGCGACCTCACTGCTGCCAGCTGCCATAGCTGATGGCAAAATTTTCCTCATCCATTTCTTTTCTTTTTTCTTTTTTTGTCTTAATTGACTTAGTTGGACTTCCAGAAACCAGATTTTTTGCTGGGAGTTTTGTCTTTGGCATTAATGAAGTAGGATCTGGTCATTAATGT
Organism: Harpia harpyja; assembly: GCF_026419915.1. Classification (NCBI taxonomy): domain Eukaryota; kingdom Metazoa; phylum Chordata; class Aves; order Accipitriformes; family Accipitridae; genus Harpia; species Harpia harpyja. The sequence goes on from NC_068952.1 coordinate 34,118,334, forward strand.
TCAGTATTTGAACCGCTCAGGTTGCCTGAATCCTAATTCAGCTATTAACATGGGTTTGTAGCAGACATAAGCGCAGTGGGCTTGTTGGGACAGCTTTTTGCCTCTTTCCTGGAATAGATTTGGCAGATCCATAGACTGAAGGATTTCCCCTTTTCCCTGTCATCATCCTCTGTACAGGGAAATCCTTGCCTTCCCTTGGACTGCCCAGTGAGGTCTGCGCTCTCCTTTCAAGTCCCCGGGGGAGAGGGATGACAATAAGGTGATGAAAAAGGCAGCACGACTGGGCACACCTCTCGCCCAATCTACCTCCTCCCCACACCCCAAATTCCCCTTGTTGGCAGTTAGTGCAATTTACCATAACACAAAGACTGTCCTGAATGCCATTAAAAATGCAAATGATGCCCAGCGAGCCTGAAGAGCAAGGAATAAGCAGTTCCTTTGCAGCCCACTGCTCCCTGGCCCCAGCACGTGTTGTGCAGATGATGCTCTGCTGTGCCACATTTGTGAGCTCTCAAAGTTGCATCTATTTTTTTTTTTAATCTTAGCAATGTAGCTGCAGACTTAAAACATAACAGACATTTAGAAACTGTATGACTTTCCCTAACTGTCTGTAACAGTTTCAAGATAAGTCATTTTAAAAAGAATTACTTTAAACGGAGACTGCTTTAAACCAGACCTTTGTACTTCTTGTTTTTGCTTTTATCTTGGCACAGATGCTTACCCTCTCTCTAGCTCCTTTGTAGAGTTCATTATGCAAAGGCAAAGAAGCTACACTAACGTTGTAATTTTGTTTGGCAAGGTGAGCCGCAAAACATATGCTGTGTCATGCCTTTTTATTACTGTGCAAGAATTGCCAAAGCAGCCTAAAGGAGGAATCAAGGACACGATCGTTGCGAGGAAAAGAGGAAACGGTCCAGTTTTACAACACTCAGGCTTGTAACCACTTGTGGTAGACAGTTTCAGAACTGGTTTAATTTTAAATTATTTTCTTACCAACCGACAGCAGCTTTGAAGTGACTTGTGTTTAATACCACTGCTTTCTGATCCACATTGAGCCATTTTTCTGTGCCCCGGCAATCAAAGCCCTACCTGTGCAGCAGGCACCGCATGGGCAGGGACTGCCCTGTCCTCTCCCTGTGCGGGGAGATGGCAGAGGTAAAGCCAGCCCGAGCCAAAAGAGAAAGCCTCCTTGAGCAAGCACCGACATCCCTTTTCCACTACGTGGAGGGCAGTGTGTCGCACCTTATTCTGTTCATGCTCCAAGAGCAAACCTGTACTTCTCAGTCTAGACAACCTGTAATCAGGCGAGGGAAGAGCAGGCAAAGGGAACAATTAATGGGTGTGATCCCAGCCTCCCGCAGCCTGCCCTAAAAACCTCCGAGGACTGGCTTTCTGCATGGGCATCCGTGGGAGCAGAGATGAGCTCCCGCCCAGACCCACGCCTCCTCTGGTGCCGCCCATGCCGCGGGTACCCCACTCCCGCTCCCTCCCCACACTGCGCTTTCATTTGAAGGGGATCAAGGAAATTATTTAGATTAAAAATAACCCAAAAGATAAATTATTTTTAACTTGGTCCCAGATGTAAGCCACCGTGCATCCCCATGGCAGGGATGAGCACGAGAGAGAGGTTCGAGGTGGGGGAGGCAGAAGAAAGCCGGTTTTTGCCATATAACAAAATGCCCCGTTGCAACACCTCCCGGGTTGCTTTGGTTGCAACGCCTCCAAGCCCGCCTGGAAACTTCAGAAATGGCTTAAGAGAAGTGGCTGTGTGGAAGGAGGCCTGGCGTCCCTGGGGGGAAGCAAACCCCAGGCACGGCCAGTGGCCGCCCACCCCACGGCTGCTGCCCGCACCCCGCCGAGGGTAGGCAGGGGTAGCGGGAAGGGAGAGGGGGCTGCACGGCAGCAACGAAGGGCACAACTCCCTTCACTGCTCATTCCCAGATTTGGTGAACTTTTGGAGGGGGGAGGGAGGAGAAGAGGAAGGGCCATTCATCTTATACTGTAAAATAGAGGTAACGAAAGTGTGGCAATGCCAGTCGCTCGCTGCATGCTGCGGAAGCACGGCGGCAGCATCACCTTTTTTGTTAAAGCCAGGGTGTCGTGTCGTGGGGAGCGGTGACCACCCCAGCAGCCAGCCCCCCCCCACCTCCAGAGACTGCTCGTCGGCACAGGCCAGGGGGATGGCCGGAGGGAGATGCGATGGGGATCGTCTCTGGGGGTCGTTACTGATCTGTCGTCACAGGCTGTCTCAGGCACAAAGAGGCACTTCTGTGAGCTGGGAAAACACCCAAAAAGGAGAACTGGAAATGTTTCCCTCTCCCATCAGTTTGCTCGTCATTAGTGTTTTCATACCTTCCCTGTTCTAAGTAAATGCACTTTCTGTATGTCAGACTTCAAAGAAGTGATAACCAGCTTGGGGTGAATGCCTGTGGGAAAGGAACAAGGCAAGAATGCCTTGAGAAATACCCCAGCCCCAGGCTTGCTCCCACACCCTTGAAGGCTAGCCCTCCACACAGGCACAGCCTGGCAAGGCAGCTGCTGATTAAAGCTAACGATGCCTGTAAAGTGCAGAGATGTGGGGAGCAATGTAGAGGTTTGCGAGTTGGGTCTCTGAGAGGGAGAGCACGGCAACATCAGTGCGCTGGGAATGAGAGGCAGGTTTCCTCAAAGACACAAACTAAACCTCACTGTACCACTTAGCGCTGCTCTCAGTCCTGCGTATGACAGGTATCCGAAGCAAGGCAGTGACACAAAACATGTCCTTTCAAAGGCCGAAACGCAGAATAAACTTTCCAGCTATCACCTTTTCGTAATGCAGACAAAGTGCCAGAGAGGCTGGTTCAGCGGGCCTGCCCTCCTCCTCCTCCCAGGGGAGGATGCAGAGGGGACGCCGGCCCCGCGGGCCAGAGCTGCAGGCAGGAGATGGAGCACCCGCTCTCAGCGCATTTGCTCCGGCAGCCGCCATGGTCTCCGTGGATTTTGGAAAAAAGTGACCGTTGCGGAAATCTTGTCACTTAAATTTAATATCCTGTTGTCTGTGACGATGCAGTCCTTTTGGGAAACTCAG